>NC_140592.1:1243603167-1245082985 GCF_964204655.1 Triturus cristatus | reverse complement strand
TTCTTCTGTACCTATTTCAACAAATGGTGTTTAAACAAAATGAGGATTGGAGGGTTACATTTGTGCAGAAAAGGTAAAATCATACAAAAAAGATTTTGTGGCAATTAGGGTAGTTGTTTCCTTGTGTAAAGCAATTATTATGTGCAATGCTAGGGGTAGTAAAAAGAGTTTTTTCACGTTACTTTGGTTGTACAGTGATAATAAACTCAAATGTGGCTGTTGCACTGTAGTAATAAATCCGTGAATGCACAAATATTAAAACTGTTGCTCCAAATAATGTATTATTGGTCCACGTCTGTTTTCATTGCCGAGGCATCAGTGCCATGGCATAAATATGTAGACATCTTGAATTTGGCATCCAGAAACCGATCTGCAGCGGAACTGCCGTCCTGGGCACGTTTGTTAAATTCAGAATTCATGCCACCTAAATGTGGCAGCCATCTGCTTACAATAAAAAATGTACATAAAAAACTATCCATGTCCTATCATTTTAATAGAACAGTATGCTTTCTTTGCTGCAGGCAGGTGTGCCATTTCCATTTTTAGTGCACACCACAGGAAAGTATCATTCTTATTGGCACAAAGAACCAATGGCTTTGAGTGAGTGTAAACTGATGAGAGTCTAAACAAGGAGGGCAAATAAAGTAATGAAGAATAGAATGCAGAACGGCAAGCACTGTCCCACCAGCCCTGACATTGAGGGGTACTTCTTTTGAGGCGGATGTGCACATGTGATTAGGCCTTTGATACGCCCACAGTGCATCAGAGCCAATAGCTGAAGTGTCTATTGATGTGTGCCAATAAGGATGGCCGAAAAATATGAATGAGAGTTGAACAGACCAATGATGAAGAGGCATGACTCAAAGCCTCTCTTGGTATATATTTACATGTGTATTTTTTTATGTATGATTTTTTTGTTAATCACGTGATGCTGGCGAAATGGCTAAAACTAGGACAGCTTTTAACCAGACCATGTCAGCTTCTCACGCCTGAAGCGGGCAGTTTGCCACACTGTGAAGCGCCAGGCAGGGCCACGTCTGTCTGTAGTTGTTAAGTACATTTTAGAAATGGCTATTTTTTATCTCACAAAGTCGCATTGGAAGGGATGGCGCCTACAGACTACAATATTACTGCTGAGAATCGTTGACTCCGAGAAGTGTGAGCTCCTCCTCGGAAATCTGCCTACCCACGGGTTGCGAGTGTGGCTTGTTTCTGTGTTTACTTCTCTTAATAAGGTACCGCGGGGCTTCGCATGGTGGGCACATGTTTTAGAAACACTGTATCGTTCCTACTGAGTTCCTCCTAAAAAATAATTTCGTGGAAATGAAAGGGCCCTGCAAGCAGCCAGGGTAAGAAAAGAAAACAACACCTGAAGCTGTATGCAAATTAAAAAAAAATGAGATTTGCGTTATTAGCTTCTGTCAGTCTCACCCGGGCGGCAGATCTAATTAACGAGACCTGCAAGAATGCGGCTCCTGGCGCACGAGGCGGCATCATCAGATGTGGACACCTGGATGCGGAGACCGCGGGGCACCTTCTGGTCCAAGGCCGCTAATGCGCCTTCCCACGCGCCAGCAGCGGCGCCGGCCCTCCCCGAGCCCTGCTCTCCCCCAGCTGTAATGTGCGCCAGTACGATAAGCATAACTCGCATACCCGGCCCATAAAATCGTTTAATTTTATCAGATGCTGCGGTTTCTCTCGGGGGGCAGCGGGGGGTGCGGGGAGCGCGGGGGATTAGCCATCGCTGCATCATTACGCACGGCTCCCAGTGGGACTGCGCGCGCCGTCGGCTGCGCGAGGCACGCGAGAGACACCGGGGAGACGTGATAATATAGGAGCAGAGAAAGTACCGGAGACAAAGTAGGGTTTATGGTATCAAAGTAGGCAACGAGAAGGAGGAACTAGTCAGACCCAGTGATCCTTTTCTGCCCTCAGTACCAATCTACCCAATCCATCCATCCATCCACCCACCCATCCACCCTCCCACCCACCCATCCATCCACCCACCCACCCATCCACCCATCCATCCATCCACCCACCCAATCACACCAACCACCCACCCATCCATCCGCCCGTCCATCCGCCCGTCCGTCCATCCATCCATCAATTGTATTATCTTCTGGTGACATATAAAGGGTTGTCCCCCAGGAAGGTGTCATATGACGAAAGAATTGCTAGCCTTATTTAGAAGTGTCAAAGGTCAGGGTATAACTGCTCTGAGAAATACAAATACATTTCTTCGGGAGCGCATTAGTCCAGATAGGATTCCTATGTGTGGAGACAGGCAATACAACAAGCGTTGCCAGTGTAAGAAGTGTGTGGGAAGAAGATGTGAGTGTATGCGTGAGGGGCGAGGAGGCACTTACTGCTGACACTGAGATGAAAGATAGCATCGTCAGCAGTCAGCATCAGGTGACTACAGATGACCCAGGCACAGTGAGATAACAAGCGTTTGCAATGCAATAGGTCTCGCATTCACACGATTTTGAGCTATTGGCACTGTAAATGACAGTGCCTTCTATTTATGTTTTGGGTTTTAAAACGTAAATTCAAGGCATTGTTATTTCCAATACTAAAAGTTTAAAATCGTGTGAATGCGAGACCTATTGCATTGCACATTGGTTTCACAATTGAGTTCAGCCACTAGATATACATGCTTCGCTTCCCCCTCACCCACTTTATACCCCCCTCACCTGGCTGGCATCAGTGCGGCCCTCGATCACACCCCCCTCACCTGGCTGGCATCAGTGCGTTCCTCGATCACACCAAAGACCAAACTTTGCGGCCCCCGGGAAAATGTTTGTGAGTACCCATGCTCTAGTTGAATTCCAAATTGCGTTGCTTTGTATCAACATCAGAGAAAATGCAACCCCTTGTTGTGTTGCTTTGGTTCAGTTACTCTGTATTGTCACTGCTCTGATTACCTTTTTCGTTTGTTGCTCTACCATGTTGCTCTGCCATGTTACCCCGACTGTGTCATAAGGTTGCATGCCTGGCTCTGCGCCACTGTGCAGCCTTTTCACCTATGATTGTGTCACCAGATGTGTTAATCTTTATCTACCTGGATTGTGTGCCATTGGTTTGTAGTAGTAGTATCGGATGTGTTCCTTCTTGTTGTGTCGTCCTGTGGTTCATCAATATAGAGTCTGCTTGCATCAGGTCTGGTTGTTCACCCTTGGCAAGCGCCCCATTAACCCTGCCCTTCATCTATAGTGTCCCAGCTCAAGGGACGGTATCGATTATAGAAATGTAGGCGCTCTTAGACCCTTAAACCTAGGGTCGCCACCTTTCTCACTTAAATATACAGGCCGTTTAGGGATTCTGGAATGGTTAAAAATGCTTGAATAGAGTTTACAATAAAATGTATTTAGAAATGCGGACAATGGTAAATGTGCCCCCTCTCCCCATAATGAAATAGCTTTAATGCCAGTAGGTCTCTGTACTGCTGCCAGTCAGGTCTCAAGGGAGGGGCAGACTAGGGCCTGGAGATGTAGCACGCTGCTTCGTCAGCCATAATACCGCGAATCTCGCGCCATCACCCCCAGACTCGCTGTCTGTTATTTCCCCTCTGGCTGTGTACAAGGAGATTCAGCGCGGAATGAACGCTTGCTTCAAACAAATAACCATTATTGTAAAAAAAACCTCACACATTATGATTGTGTGTGGCTGGAGGGTGCGCCTGGCCGAGGTTAGTGGGGGGCAGGAAGGGGTAAATCTCAGGCAGGGGGAATGGAGCCCCCTTACAGGAGCACTCTAACTCTGTCCCACACAGATGGGATATTTGGGCGATGATGTTATCACCCACCACCCCCCCCTCCCCCACGGGGTCCTGGACAATTGCGTGAGCTCATCAGCAGCCAATCAGGAGCCGCCCCGAAAATGATTTCAGTATCAAGAGAAAGGCAGGGTGGAGTGCGGTATAAGTGTGCAGAGAGAGAGAGACGGGGGGTTGTCTATACAGTATGTTGCGGGAGAGAGGACAAGAGAGGGAAGCAGATGCGTGTGCGTGTGAGGGGGTGGGAAGACTGGCATATAAAGGGGCATGTGAGGGGTGCGGGCAGAGAATCCGAGAGAAAGAGAGAGAAGGCAGTTTTAGGGAAATAGGACCGAAGTAGGACCTACAGCAAGTGAGGTTCTACGGGAAAAAGATTTTTGTGAAGGGCAGGAAAGTCGTCTTTGGTTATTGTTCAATTTTCAGTATTAGTTATTCAGCAAATCCGTTTCCTTCACACCAAAGCAGAATACTCGCACTCAAAAAATGGGTCATTTTCACAACTCTACTCTTGTTCTCTCACACTCTTAACTCTCTCACTTACGCTGTGTCACTAATCCCAACACTATGTTGTAGGAATGGGGGTTAATTTGTAACTGGAACCCTATTCCCTAAATGTGTCCCTCGCCTTTGCATATAGACGGAGACGTCAAGAAGTGGAAGCGCGGGGATGAGGGCGCGAAAGTGAAAGTGTCCACGCTAATTAGAAACAGATGGCCCCCTAAAGATAAGAAATTGCTTCACGACAGACGTAAAGCAGACGACCCGCTCCGGATCGGCCGGACAAAAAGGAGAAAGGGCAGTAACAAAAAAGCATAATTTTCAATGGGAAGCCAGCGTTTAGCATAAATGCTGACGCGACCCAATGAAAATGATGGGTGGGGCTTCAAGTCCCTTTCTGAAATCTCCTCATTAACAATATGTCTCTCAGAGCGTGCAGCGCATGCGCGCTGCAACGCTAGGCGAGACCTAAAAACAATCCGTTTAAAGACTGGAGGCCAGTGAGTGACACAGGAGAATGTCCAGGAAGGGTGACACTGAGGCGGACTGCCGCAGATTGCATTTTCTTCATGGGCGTAAAGCAGGTGCTTGCAATCCCTGGGGTGCAGGGAAGGGGTGACCCCTGAGAGGGCCCCTCAACCCCTCAATGGGGCCCCATTCAGCCCAAAGTCAATGAATATTTGTGACATATGGGAAACGCAGGACCCTGGGCCTCTCATCACATTCTTCAGGGAGCCCCATGCTTTCGTGTTATGCCACTGACTCTCTTATGTCTGTGCAGAAGGTACCAGGGAAGACCAAGGTGTGGAGAATTACAATAGCCATGACAAAAAAGGTACTTTATGAACAAATATCTATGTGGAAGAGAGAGAGAGGAAGAAAACAATCTTTCGAAGAGGATTAAGGTGGTAGAAACAAGATTAGGAAATTTTACTGGTCCGAGGTCAGTAAGAGAGACTGATTAAATAAGAAACCAAGGGCCAGATGTACGATACACAAAATAGCGCCTCGCAAATTACAAGTTTTTTTGTGACTCGCAATTTGCGAAGCGCTATTTTGGATGTACAACAGTGTGTATCACAGTGTTTGCGATTCCCAATGGGGTCGCAAATTGAGAGGCTCATGAATATTAATGAGCCTCTCGCAATTTGCGACACCATTGGGAATGGCAGGCCCTCCCAGGTATGGTGGCCTGCTGGGCTCAGGAGATCACCATGTCTGGGACTGCTTCTAAATAAAGCAGTTTTTTTTAATGCAGCTCGTTTTCCTTAAAGGAAAACAGGATGCATTTAAAAAAGAAAAAAAGTTTTTGTTTAATTTTTTAAGGGCAGGTATTGGTCCCTGAGACCACTGCCTGCCCTTAAAAATGTATTCCCCTTCCCTTTTGCGAGTGCATTACCTCCCTCTTGAAGAGGGTGGTAATTTGTGAGTATTTTGCGACCGCAGTTGCGGTTGCAAAACATTCATTCATGGGCTTGCGCTTGCTATTAGGAAGGGAACACCCCTTTCTAATAGAGAGTTGCAAAACCTATTTAGTGAGTCGCAAATAAATTGCAACTCGCTAAATAGGCTTTGTACATGGCCCATGCTGTTTTTGCTTGTGCAAACGGGTTTGCAAACCTGTTTGCGCATGCAAAAACGGTCGTACATATGTGTTGGAAAACGAGGCAGCATCTGTGAGGCCTGCACAAATAACCTGACTACATTTGTCCTTCACTGGGAACCAAGCACCCAATTGTAGCGCCCGACTCTCAGAGGGTAGCGTTGCAGAGCAGTCTGAGGCTTACTCAAGGGAGGTGGTGTGGGCTAGTAATCGCCATTTGCAGGTGCACAAAAATAACACTCAATAATTGATTGTCCAGTCTGTACTTTGCTTTATAAAAGTAAGAGTACATTTATTAAACAAACACACTACTCAATACCATGCACCAATTTACAAATATACATAAGCTGTTGGAATTACTTTGTGACATTGCATAACATCTCCACCCCTCCCGCAGGGGTGGTGGGGTCTAGTACCACAACTCCCATGTATGCACATCAACTTGCCCCAATGCAGTTAGTTGAACATAACCTGGGGCGAGGGCCCTGCGCACTGGCACCATACCAGTGGCGACCCACCCCATTACCTCAACAAGCCTTAAAAAGGGGTAAACCTGCCTTGGTGACACATGACCCTGACTGAGCATCTCCTACTGACCATAAAGTATGCACCTCTATATCTTAAGAGCTAGGAGTCTGGGGTCTTCACCTAAGCGCAGCGGCATGAATCCATGTTTACGCACACTTTAGAATTACAGTACTCATTACCTTAGTTGATCATTTGAATGCCTTGCAATTACAACCCCTAAAGGCTTCACAGATGAAATCACAGGATTACGCATATATAGCCAGACACCCTAGCAGGACTGTCTGACAACATAACCCCACTTGGCTTATGACATCACCTTACACCAGCACATCACATTAAACAAATGAACTTCAGTCCCTCTGAAAGAATTAACTATTAGTAAATGCATTTCGGTACAGTTACACCACTTCACCTCCAGGGGATGCCCTTCTCCAGACATCCTCAAGTCAGCCCTTCACTCCATGATGCACTTCGTAATACACCCTCAGCTGTAGAACATAAGTTCTAGCCCAGAAGGTGATAAATGCTGGCTGAGCCCTTGAGGGGTTATTCTTTCAGATGCCCCATGAAACTTATGGGGGAACTGTTCTCCTTTAGGTTGGGGGAGGCTGCGGTACTCCTGCAGCCCCCATGCACTTTCTTTCACACATGAGGGTGACCCCCTTCTCTGGGGGCCACCAGGCGCCAAAAACGATGTTCTCCCCATGCCTTGCAAGGCATTATGGGGTGCTTCCAGCTCCTTTCTATGCATAAACGATGTGCGGTTCTTCGGGGGAAGTGCGACGGCACTTCCCCCCACCTTCTCCACCCTCGGGGGGAGTGCGATGGCACTTCCCCCCACCTTTTCCGCACTCGGGGCCCGGGGATGGGGTCCTGGGCCCCTGAACATCTTCGGGGGCGTGCGACGGCGCTCCCCCTCGCTTCGCATCGGTGGGGGCCATGGTAGGCTCCTGGCCCCCTGTTGAGGGCCACCTTCCTGGGGAGCGCGATGGCGCTCCCCCTCCTCCTTTTTTGACGGGGGCCAGGGTGGGCTCCTGGCATCCCGCGGGGGAACCCTCACGGGGTGCGCGACGGCGAACCCCGACTTTCCTTCCTTGGGGGGCAGCCCCCGGGACCTGACCCACCCCGGGGGCAGTTTCCAGACCGGCGGCGGAGCCCCACGTGCTTCGTCATCGGGTGACCCCCTCCTCTGGGGGCCACCAGGCACCAAAAACAATGTTCTCCCCATGCCTAGCAAGGTATTATCGGGTGCTTCCAACTCCTTTCTATGCATAAAAGATGAGCGGCTCTCCCACTGTGCCGAGGAGACCCGCGCTGGTGGTGCCGGTGGCTTCGCCACATCTTCCTCCCTTGGTGGGGGGCCCGGTCCAACCCGGACCCCCAAGTGCTGCTAGGCGACTCGGGGAGCCCACCCTCGGCCGCTCCTTCTGGTTTCTGGGGCCCGGTCCCACCCGGGCCCCTCGCGCCTCCTCTCTTTGTGTTCGGGGTCCCGGTCCCACCCGGGACCCCCGCATGCCTCCGAGATGGGGGGCAGCCTGGGGAGCCCACCCCCGGCTGCCCCCACCGGCTCCCCGCCCGGCCAGCACCCTCACGTGCTGCCGCGGGAGCCGGCACGACTCTTCTCGTCTGCCCGCCCCAGTGGGCAGACACGCCGCATCTTCCATGGAGCGGTTTTTCGGGGGGAGTGTGACGGCACTTCCCCCCACCTTCTCCACCTTCGGGGGGAGTGCGACGGCACTTCCCCCCACCTTCTCCGCACTCGGGCCCGGGGATGGGGTCCCGGGCCCCCGGACATCTTCGGGGGCGCGCGACGGCACTCCCCCTCGCTTCGCATCGGTGGGGGCCAGGGTGGGCTCCTGGCCCCCTGCCAAGGGCCACCTTCCCGGGGAGCGCGATGGCGCTCCCCCTCCTCCTTTTTCGGCGGGAGCCAGGGTGGGCTCCTGGCATCCCGCGGGGGAACCTTCACGGGGTGCGCGACGGCGCTCCCTGACTTTCCTTCCTTGGGGGGCAGCCCCCGGGACCTGACCCACCCCGGGGACAGTTTCCAGACCGGTGACGGAGTCCCACGTGCTTCGTCGTCGGTCCCATCAAAGGTCAAAGGTCGTGTACCTTCTGGGGGGCATATCTTAGCCCCCAGGGGTCCGATCTCCTCCATTTTAGCGTCCTCTTGCTCCTGGTGGCGCCCTCCAGCCACTGAGAGCACTCTCCTTCGCCCTCCGGGTCTCCAAGAGGGTGCCTTTTGCAGGGAACGGTCTTCACTGGCTCCCTGCGCCAGCCTTTCGCCTGGCTGTCCTTTGGGGTCTCACTTCTCCCTGCGCAGAGGCCACTGCTCCTGCGCACCGGTCCTCTACTCTTCTTCTGGTGGTGTTTGGGTCCTGGGGGCAGTCAGGGGGTCTCTCCTTCCAACTGCCCATTGCGCCAGGCTCCAGCACCTTCAGCCTCCGCCGACCACACCCCAGAGAGCGTCTCTTCCTGTGCAAGCACTTTTTAAAAATTGAGTAGGGGGCTGGCAGGAAGTCCCTGTTGGTCCTATCAAACAGCGACACATCACTTTCCTGCCCCTGCTCCCTCCTTCTTATCCAGCCTCTGGGTTTGTTCAAAATGGTGTCGTCCAGTGTCTCTGGCCACATGACCTCTGAAACCCAACTCCTTCCATGCTGCCTTCCCTCCTTGGTGCAGCCTGGTCCCTGGCACCTAGTGACAGCTGCTAATTGATGAGCCTGTAGCCCCTCCCTAGCTTGTGGAAGAAAGATTATCAATCCCTCCAGCTGAGGTCAGCCCTTAGCTTGGGTCTGGTCATGGCTGGCTCAGAGAAATATGACAGTTCTGGATGACCCAAAAGCAGTACCAATATGACTTTGGACTCTGCAGAATACTTCTTTTCACATTTGCTACATTGGACTTAAGTGCGTCTCTGGAATCTGTAGGCCTAATTGAAGTTAATCTAGCCTCTGGCTCCACATTCCCATAGGGGAATAAGGTAGTGAAAACACAGTAGAACACACTGACTTTCCCTGGCATGTCTCTTCCATCCTGAGTTCACTGTGGGTGAGTCCCAACTTATGAGGCTCCCCCACAGTAAAAGCTCAACAACAAGGTGCTCAAAAAGCGAAAAATCCGGGCGGCCCATAGTGTCAGAACCACCTTCTAACAATATGGCCCCAAGATTCTTGCACTCCGGCACAGGAATGGAGGGGGTCTCTAGTCGCCCGGCCACCAGCCACTGGACCAAACAGAGGAGGTTTGTTTGGCTGTGAGTAATGCTTGAGTTTTTACTTTTAGGAGAGTTGTTACTCATCCAGGTTTCGAAAGCGATCAAACATTCTTGAAAAGAAAAAAGCCTCAGGTGAGAACTCAAGACCGATGGCCAATTAGGTGTCACCTGCGTATGTCATTGAAGAAAGTGAGAGTGGATGAGTTCAGCGAAAGGATGGACTTAGAGGTTTGAGAGCGTAGGACTGAGGGAAGATTCTTTCGGGAACTCCCTGTGATAACCATCTAAATTCAGAGCTAGATTGTAAGTTTGCTGGCATGATGTCTCAAAGCCACTCCTTTTGAATTCAACCCAACCTCATAGAGGGGAACCAGCAGGTGTTTGTAAAAAACCCTGAATATGGTCACAGAAAGGTCAAGCAGGACTGGATGTGTGGACCCTCCTCTGTCTCCCTAGTGTTAGATCCTCCGGGATCTAGACTGGGGCTGCGTCTGTGCTAGGAAGTGACGGAAGACAGACTGAGCAGGATCACAACCTGGTTACATTCAAGGAAAGAAGACAACTAATATTTAGGACTTTTTCTAGGATCTTGGTGGGAAGAAAGAGCAGCAAAATGGGGTGACATCGGCTCAGAACTGAAGGGTTGGCACTCTGCTTTTTAAAACAAGGGGGCCATGATAGCCTGTGCCCAGCTGGGGAGACAGTGCCCTCACCATCAGAATTGTTAAAAAGATGGTTGACCAGAGGGCAGATACAATCATTCATCTACACATCCATCCATCTATACAGCCATCCACCCATTGATCAATCAGTCCCTAACTACCTCCCTCAGCATTTCTGGGTGGTCTAGTAAGTAGCTACTCTATTTGTATAATTTGTATATTCATTTGCAAGCCTGATGTGTTTGTGGAATACCCCAGGTTGCATCAGGTTCCAGGATGCTCTGAGGAGTGCATCATTTAAGGTTATGGTTTGTAACTCAGTCCATAAGCACCCTGCTGGGAGAGGTGCATGAAGTTTGGAGATGTGGTGTAAGCAAGGTGCGTCACTGTTCATGGCCATGGGAAGAGGAGCCATGTCACTGACCAGTATTCTGAGAGGAGAAACGGCCTTTACAACATGGGCTGAGCCACGTGTGCCGTTTCCTCGCAAGAGTAACCACACTTGCCTCGACCACGCATCTGCCTTACCCACGCATATACCTGCTTAAGGTAGACAGCGGTCTAGTGTTCAGATGGGCGGGAGGAAGAACAGGAAGCATCGTAACAGGAATCTCCGGCTGCTGACAGGTAAGTGAAGCTGGAGCCGGGTTGGGGAGGTGGTACTTTTTAGGGTTGGGGTCGGTTTTAGGGCTATGGGGTCAGGATACTTTTTGTAAGGGGGTAGGGTTTTAGAGCTCACGGCAGGGGGAGGGGGTCAGGGCAGTTTTACGGGCTGGGGGGAGTTTTCAGGGGTGGAGGTCGGTTTTAAGTCTTATGGCAGGGAGGTAGGGGGAGGTTTTGGAAGGGTGCAGTGTTTTAGGGCTCAGGCTGGGGGTAAGGGGTCGATATAGTTTTAAGGGCTGGGGCTGTGTTTGGGGGGAGGTTTTAGACATGGGGGTCAGTTTTAGAGCTCAGGGCAGGGTAGTTTATTTAATGGGTGGCGGGAATTAAGGCCTCAGGACAGTGGTTGGTCTAGGGGTAGTTTTAAAGACAGCACGGGGTATGTTTTAGGGCCCAGGGCAGGGGGCCTGGGATCAGGGTACTTTTTGTTCGGGGGCAGAATTTTAGGCCTCAGAGAGGGGTAGTTTTAAGGGCAGGGCTGGGTAGGTTTTAAGCCTCAGGGGATAAAATTTTAGGGCTTAGGGCAGGGACGGGTGTCAGGGTAGTGGTAATTTTTACCACACAAATCCCTTTACCAATCATGCCTTTACCACGAAAATGCGTGGTGAAGGCATGCATGGTAAAGGAAGGCGTGGCTTAGATGCGTTCATGGTTAGAACGGCGTTGTAGAGGCACACATGGTTCAGCCATGCGTACCTCTGTCATACAACGTTCTGAGAGGAGTAAACCACAGGGCGTGCGAGGGATAATATCACAGTTTAGATATCATGAGCAGTGGTTTTTCTGAGGTTAGTGCAGTTGGTATTATATTTCAGGAATGTCTGAATACTTATGTCTCCTCCTAAACTCATGGTGATTGCTCATCACCAACACTTGCATTTCAGGTTCTGCTGATGTTTCCGGAATGCATACAAACCTTCCACATGTTGTTCTTTGTGGCTTTCTCACAGGCCTCGTCACAGTCCTAACTTATTGTTGCTCTATTCATGTATACATACATGTCATGCAAGGGTGTTCGCAGGATGCCCTCAGGAAGTACATAGATGTCAATACGGCAAAGGCCCCTCGTGCCATATTTAGTTAATTTTGCCCACCCCAATGTGGGAAAACTCTGCCTGGTGCTGGGGTTGGGTGGTAAGAAGTTAGCCGGAACGTATTCCTTTCTGGCACCAGCAAACCCGAATGTGGTGCCCTGATGCCCACTTCCCATTTGCTTCCTTAATATGTAAGTGACATCACTTTTGAGGTCCTGAGTGGGATTGCCTTGCTCCTCCTAGGTCCATCCAAGATCTAGCTGATGAGTAGTGATAAGAAAGAAGCTAAATACAGCATCTCCCGTTCCTGCTCCTCCGCCGCAGCCACGCCCGCTAGCGTTATCTTCTTTTTCTGATGGTGGGAGGAAGGAAGGTGGACGAGAGGGTCGCAGGGGCAGTCCAGAATCTCCCACCTTCCATTCAACCACCTCTCCTACCACACCCCACCAGCAGAAGGATTGAACCAGGGGGTAGAGATTAGAAGGTGAGGGGCTAGGATTGTTCCTCGTCCCTCCCCTTTAAATCCTCAATTCTGTATTCAGTTTCGCACAGCTCCTCTGTTTCACAGCGCTTCTCTGTTCAAGGAAAGATCCATATAGCATCTGGCTCCCCGCTGGGGCATGGACACGCGTGTGCCCTTGGATGAGCCCGACACTGTTTGGATTTTTGTTTAAGCTAATAAAAAAATCAAACAGCTTATGGCTCCTGGCTGGGTCAGCGATACACATGTCTAGGCTGGTATTGCCTACACTTAGGGAACACTACCACCCCCAGCTATTTATAAGCACTAGGCACCTGCAGGACCACTCAGTGAGTGGTCTAGCTTTGTATGTAGACCACCAATTTTCTTACCCAGAATTCATTAAGCAATCCAAACATTGGTTATAGCGAAATGTTTTCCTGTCCAACATGCTCTGCCAGACAGCCACTGGGGACAAGCGCGGTCTGGCTTCCACCCGTAGCTTTCTTAGATTGCACAGAATCAGAAAACACATCAGTTTTATGATTTCCATATAGACCTGAATTTGATATCTGTCATCAAATGAACCTAACTGTGATACATCCACAATTTTGTGATCCGCAGTAATATTACAAAATTGATTCTGCAGACCAAGTTCAAATGGAAGCTCACACATATTTAGTATTGCCAGACTACAGACATCCAGGTCAACATTTTGTTGGGGCTCGAGATTTAGGGATGTATGCTTGTCCATTTGAGAAAATATAACAAAATATTGAAGAATTTGTTGAAAGAAATGAAAATCTTGCCACACTTTTTATTATATCCAGGCTGCAATGAGATTTTGAAACTGGGTGTATAAAAATACATAACTCAGAAAGCATCTAAAAACATATAGCTTGTAAAGGTACACAAGGAGACCGAAGAGGTACATGTGATAAACAATTTAAAGATATTTTTTCTCTGGGAAAAGAACCAGCAGAGGTGTATATGCATCCTGGTAGCGAAAAGATTAACAGTCTACAGTAACTCCTCCCGCAGTTTAGGCAAATATCCTTCTGATAATCAACAAATGCTTCCTACCCTACCTGATCTAGACAGGGGTCCGAGCACATACAACCATCGTGTACACAGCACATCACCCCTAATCATCGCCACCACCAGCTTTCACAAACACCGAGTCACTTCCTCTTGACCTTTCTTCTTTGTCTATCACTTCCGGTTCCTGCAGAGACCACTGAATAGTAGCCCTCACACAGACAAGTTTCCAAAAAGGTGGCCTATTTGCTCAACCAGAGATACCTTCACATGGGAATAGCTACACATAGAACGATCAGTGATGGAAAAGCCGGCGTTCTGCCTTATAATTGAGATTTGGGAGTCAAAGGGCGGGTTTATGTTCAACCAGAGTCTTAGCTTCCCTACCTTTTAGTTGCCTTGTCATTTTTCAGCTCGCTCTACCAGTTCTGTTGTTTTCTTGAAGGTCCTTCTACATTTTTCCATCTCTGTTCCGTTATTGCTTCATTGCTTGCTATTGTCACTGTTCCTCTTGTCTCCTGCTCTGTCCTTTTTTTGCCCTCTCCTTTTACTGGCCTTTCTGTCATTCCCTTTACTCTACTCTTTCGAATCTCCACCTCGCCTCTATGTGTGCTGGTCACTGACTGCTGCAACACAACCATCCTCGTGAGCAGCAGACTTTAAGCCGTTTTGCTTTTGATAATCTTGTCTCATTGGAAAATCACGAGAGGTTTTGGTAAAATATGAAGTAATTGAAATACACCTTTTATTAACTTCGCCTGAGACTTCTATTCAAGATAACAAATAAACGTGCCCGAATGTGCTTCAGAAGCAGGCTACAAAGATGTAAGATATATTTGTCCTCCGCCTGTGTCCAGGCAGCTGATACCGCTGTGAACTGTAAAGCAGTACAGGGTGTCCCAGTCTAGCCATCAAGACAGTGTACCCACAGAGACCCATCATTGGCTGATGACAACCAATCAGGATTTTTTAAAGAGTTTTCGGTTTCATTTTTCAGCAACTCTGATTGGCTACCGTTACATAATCAGAACATGGTCTATGAATGGTCTGATTAGTACTGCAGTTGTATCCTGACCAATAGCCCTGGCCCCGCCAGCCATTCCTGTCACTGACCAGTCCTAGTCCAACAGGATGGGTCGGTCGATAATGTACAACCTGTTGATTGAGACTGCCCCTCCTCCATTCCATCTTTTTTTCATCATGGAGGAAAGGTGTGGTGCAGCGGCCAGGGCAGCTGACTTCGGAGCACAGGGTTCACGGTCCAATCCCCGGCTCTGACGGCAGTTCAGCTCAGCACCATGTGACTCTGGGCAATAGCTCACTAAATTTCCACAACGGCCCCCAGCGCCTTGAGACCCGTAAGGGTGAGTAGTTTGTGCTTTACAAATATGGATTTATCATTGAAGACCTGCCAACTTCAGCAACAATTTACTGTTTGGAGAGGGGGGGTGGCCTTGAAAGGGCGCCTCAAGGAGGCACTTCTGCCTATCTCCTCACTACAAAAAGACACAAAAGTTTTCAGTCTGCCACTGATGACATGGGGAGTTTTCATATCCCTTAAGGGACATTGACAGCTTTCTACTAAAAGATGAACTTGAAAATCGAGATGAGCGTAATCCCGCGGAATTACCTGAGAATCCCGCAAGATTATGCATAATTATGTGAGATGAGTAATTCTGTGTTTATTGTTATTTCTTAGCACAAAATGTCCGAAATCGACTCAAATTCATTTATGTCAAATATTCTTGTAACAAACAGCAATGCGGACAGCAACAAGAAAACTAAAGGCAAATTTACTGAGGGAAAAGCCAGGTTTTCAGCTTTCTGTAAAAACATCTATGGTTGACTATGGACGGGAGGTGTAATGGTAGTTTATTCCATAGCGTAGGGCAAGATAAGAGAATGAACGGCCACCATTACGAGAGGTTCGAATGCGAGGCTGAACAAGGTATGATTTGGTGCCGGACCTTAAAGGTCTTCCCGGTAGGTACCATTTAAGTTTTTTTGCAAGGTAGTTTGGGCCAGTGTCATACATTGTCTTGTGTGTGAGACTTAAGATTTTGAAATGGCCTCTTTGTCGTACCGGGAGCCAGTGGAGAGTGTTACGGTTTGGGGCGGAGGGGGATCTAGAAGGGAGATTAAGGATAAGTCTGGCTGCGGCGTTTTGAAGAATCTGAAGCTTGGAAAGCAGGTCCTCATTAAGTGCCGTGGACAGGGCGTTCCCATAATCAGGTCGGCTAATAACAAGACCCTACACCAAAGGATTCCTAGCTTCAATAGGTAGCCACTTAAAGATTTTGCGGAGATTGCGCATGATCCCATAGCAGACACCAAGAACCTGGTTGACGTGGGATTTCATGGACAGTGAACTGTCGATGGTAATTCCCAGGTTACGTACTGCTGACTTAGGGGAGGGTCATGTGCCTAATTCCGAAGGCCACCAGTCTTGCGCCCAGAATTCCTCTGCTCTACCAAACAGGATGATCTCAGTCTTGCTGCCATTTAGTTGTAACTTGTTTCCACTCATCCAGTTGTTTATTTGGACCATACAGCTCTTGAAACGAGATTGTGTGCCAATGTAATCAGGACCAAAGGTGACAAGCAATTGGGTACCGTCGGCATATGACACAGTCTCAAAGCGATATGATCTGATGATGCCAGCTAGAGGTGTTAGATACAGATTAAACAACATGGGGCTGAGAATGGAGCCCTGTGGGACACCAACAGTGCTTGAGCAGCTGCTCGCTAAATATGTTCTTAGAGCATAATGGCCCCTTGTGTCCAAAATGGGCATGAGAATACATTTTGCATTAAGAAACCACTTAATGTGTACTTGGGGTTGGAATAACCTCCAACTTGCTCCCAACATTTAGATCTTTTTCCTTCGCACCAAATGCATGCTCACATCCAAAATGGATTTAAGGACGCATTTTGCGCTAACGCATAGTCCTAAATGCAGTAGGACACAAATAGCGAGTGCCCGCTCGCGCTTGCTAAATGTGCTCTTGCGCTAGGATTTCCCCTCCCAAAGTACCTATAATTACAGAAGCAGGAGTAATTGTGTGATTATCTATAATTCTGCATCATAGAGCAATGCGGAATTACTTAAATTACTCTGAATGGTTTGGCGTCATTGAAATTATGCAGAGTCTACTTGAAACCCACTCATTGCAGGGGTTTCCAGCTCACCTTTCCTGCCACTGTGTGATATCGGTTCCTCACCAGTTGATCGTGTCAAGGAAACCGATATAGAGTGACACTTGGTGGCAACATGTGAGTTGGGTGACTGTCTTTGGACCAACTCAATTTCCAGATTTGCATCAAGGTTCAATTTGGCTCAAAACAGAAGAAACAGAAATAATGGCCAGCCCTAGAGATGAGGGCGTTTGAGAGACCTTGGGAGAATCACACCACCACTGAGTCCCGCAGCCATGCTTCTGCACGGCTCTCACAGGCCACCTGTTCCTACTCACTGCTGCACGGCTTTGGAGCTAGCAGTTGGCGCAGGGCCTCGAGGTTGGTTGGTGTAGGTAAAGATGAATTACATGTGTGATTTCTGCACAGCTGCTATAGGTGTTGTATCCTGCTGTGTGCAACTGCACTCAGGGCCGGCTTTAGCGCTGGTGGCGCCCTGTGCGACAATGTTTGTTGGCGCCCCCCCCAATCACCACCTCCACCACGGAGTCTCTCACTAGCACCGTTTAACAGTGACCAAGTCTCCATAACCACACTCTTTCAGATGCATTGAATTAGTTATATAGCGCCACTCATACCAGTGTAGGGTTTCCAAGCACTGCATCACACACACATTACACAGAGACAATCAATTATACGTGTGTAAATCAGTGTATAGGAAATGTTACATAAGCTAAAGGACTAAAAGTGTAGGAGTCACCTGTCATCCGTACTGGTACGCAGTATAGTTTAAGAGTGCTTGGTGCGGAGAAGCACAAACGCAGAGTCGAAAAAGAAACAGCATAATTGGGAGTTTTCTTTAATAATAAGAATCGATTTCTAGGCAAATTAACCCTTCTTGCAACATTAATCAATGTTCTAATAATGTATACTTTGCAGTGTGTATGCAGTTCTAGGATGAAAGTTAATAGCTCACTGTTCTATATTAGGACTTTAAGTTATAAATTGCAAGTAACAAAGGATGTCTCTATTGAAATCAGTAATCTGCTGATCTGTTTACAGCATATGCACTCTGTAATCTACTTGGTACACGTTCTTTACAGCAGGCACATTAACCCTCTGCACTAACATCACCTAAGTCAAAACCTCAACTATACAAAATGCTGATCTCTCTCCAGGAAGATAATTAATCACACGAGTTATCTTGACATTTATGTGAGGCCTGGTAATTACCAGGGGAAAGAAACGCTGCAGCAGGTGCTTCAAAAGTATAATAAACTTTCAAACAGGGCGCCCCCAGAAAGCTAGCACCGGTGCGGTGGCACCGGTCGCACCGCCTTAAAGCCGGCCCTGACTGCACTCCTTCTGAGTGTACTGTACATTTTCTTTATAAAAATAAACGTTATTGATGTCAGCCTCCAACCAGTGTTTGTGTGTATAGGACGTTTCCATCACTGCTGGCTTAATTGTCCCTGTTTTATGTATGAGGGACGCTTGCACTGCTCCCAGTGTAGTGTACTTTTTCTGTGTGTGGGAAGCTTGTGGTACTGCTGGCTGTGATTTTGAGGGAAGCTTCTGCCGCTGCTGAATGTGCTCTACTTTATCTATGTAGTTGACATTTGCACTGCTGCCGGCTGTGGTGAACCTGTTTGCATCTGACAGAAGCTTGCACTGCTCCTACTATTTTACACTTTGTGTGTTGAAGGACGGTTGCACTGCTGCTGGCTGTGGTGAACCTGTTTGCATCTGACAGAAGCTTGCACTGCTCCTCCTATATTACACCTTGTGTGTTGAAGGACGGTTGCACTGCTGCTGGCTGTGGTGAACCTGTTTGCATCTGACAGAAGCTTGCACCTCTCTTGCTGTCTTATAGATTGTGTGTGAAGTAAGCTTGCTCTGCTGCTGTCTGTGGTAAACCTGTTTGCATGTGACAGAAGCTTAGAGTTAACTCGGAGCTAAACAAACCGACCGTCGCCTTATATAAATCTTTTAATCTAAAGGAGTGAGCCAATAACTATTTGTCACATGTGACCTATGTACAGCATCGTTTTGTGCTACTGAGATTGAGATGTGTCATTGTCCATTACCATGTTGCATTTCTTAAAATGAAGTCACGGCCACCAGATTTGGTACCATGTCCGTGTGACAACAGAAGTAAACAAAGCACATTGCACTTTTTATTATTCTGTAATTTGTACCGTAATTTTAGATGTTTTAATCTTAAACCTTTGTTTGATGCCCATAATATTAGGTCCCATAAAATAGCTATAACATTTTTGGTGACATTAGAGGATCCGCTAACATGTTACAATGTCACCCTGTTCACCCTGAAATCGATTAATGCAAGGAAACGAATTCTGTTATAATCTAAGAAATGAATTGCTCTTAATAATTGGTACTGTAGACTATGTGTTTATTCTTTTAGATGTACTTTAATATATGTACTTTTATGGCTGTTTTTTTCTTTTAATAGCCGAATAAAGACTTTTTGATTGATTGACAGAAGCTTGCACTGCTCCTCCTGTATTACACCTTGTGTGTGTGTGAAAGAAGTTTGCTCTGCTGCTGTCTGTTGTGAACCTGTTTGCATCTGACAGAAGCTTGCACTGCTCCTCCTGTATTACACCTTTTCTGTGTGAAGGAAGTTTGCTCTGCAGCTGGCTGTGGTGAACCTGTTTTCATCTGACAGACGTTTGTACCACTCCTGCTGTATAACACCTTGTGTGTGTGAAGAAAGTTTGCTCTGCTGCTGGCTGTGGTGAACCTGTTTGCATCTGCCAGAGCTTGAAGTGTTCCCTCTGTATTACACCTTGTGAGTGTGAAGGACGTTTGCTCTGCTGCCGGCTGTGGTGAACCTGGTTGCATCTGGCAGAAGCTTGAAGTGCTCCTCCTGTATTACACCTTTTCTGTGTAAAGGAAGTTTGCATTGCAGCTGGCTGTGGTGAACCTGTTTGCATCTGACCGAAGTTTGTACCTCTCCTTCTGTATAACACCTTGAGTGTGTGAAGGATGTTTGCTCTGCTGCTGGCAGTGGTGAACCTGTTTGCATCTGACAGAAGCTTGCATTGCTCCTCCTGTATTACACCTTGTGAGTGTGAAGGACGTTTGCACTGCTGCTGGCTGTGGTGAACCTGTTTGCATCTGACAGAAGTTTGTACCTCTCCTGCTGTATAATACCTTGAGTGTGTGAAGGACGTTTGCACTGCTGCTGGCAGTGGTGAACCTGTTTGCATCTGACAGAAGCTTGCACTGCTCATCCTGTATTACACCTTGAGTGTGTGAAGGATGTTTGCTCTGCTGCTGGCTGTGGTGAACCTGTTTGCATCTGACAGAAGCTTGCACTGATCCTCCTGTATTTCACCTTGTCGGTGTGTGAAGGACATTTGCTCTGCTGCTGGCTGTGGTGAACCTGTTTGCATCTGACAGAAGCTTGCACTGCTCATCCTGTATTACACCTTGTGAGTGTGAAGGATGTTTGCTCTGCTGCTGGCTGTGGTGAACCTGTTTGCATCTGACAGAAGTTTGCACCGTTCCTCCTGTATTACACCTTGTCGTTGTGAAGGACGTTTGCTCTGCTTCTGGCTGTGGTGAACCTGTTTGCTTCTGACAAAAGCTTGTAGCTCTCTTGAAGTATAACACCTTGTGTGTGTGAAGGACATTTGCTCTGCTACTGGCTGTGATGAACCTGTTTGCATCTAACAGAAGTTTGTACCTCTCCTGCTGTATTACATCTTGTCTGTGTGTAGGATAGTTTCTCTGCTGCTGTCTGTGGTAAACCTGTTTGCATCTGACAGAAGCTTGAAGTGCTAACTCTGTATTACACCTTGTGAGTGTGAAGGGCGTTTGCTCTGCTGCTGGCTGTGGTGAAGCTATTTGAATCTGACAGAAGCTTGCACTGCTCCTGCTGTATTACATCTTTTCTATGTGAAGTACGTTTGCTCTGCTGCTGGCTGTGGTGAACCTGTTTCCATCTGCCAGAAGCTTGAAGTGTTCACTCTGTATTACACCTTGTGAGTGTGAAGGGTGTTTGCTCTGCTGCTGGCTGTGGTGAACCCGTTTGCATCTGACAGAAACTTGCACTGCTCCTCCTGTATTACACCTTTTCTGTGGGAAGGAAGTTTGCACTGCAGCTGGCTGTGGTGAACCTGTTTGCATCTGACAGAAGCTTGCACTGCTCCTCCTGTATTACACCTTGTCTGTGTGAAGGACGTTTGCTCTGCAGCTGGCTGTGGTGAACCTGTTTTCCTCTTACAGACGTTTGTGCCTCTCGCTGTATAACACCTTGAGTGTGTGAAGGATGTTTGCTCTGCTGCTGGCTGTGGTGAACCTGTTTGCATCTGACAGAAGCTTGAAGTGCTCACTCTGTATTACACTTTGTGAGTGTGAAGGACGTTTGCTCTGCTGCTGGCTGTGGTGAACCTGTTTGCATCTAACTGAAGTTTGTACCTCTCCTACTGTATAACACCTTGAGTGTGAGAAGGATGTTTGCTCTGCTGCCCGCTGTTGTGAACCTGTTGACAGAAGCTTGCACTGCTCCTGCTGTATTACACCTTGTGTGTTGAAGGGTGTTTGTTCTTGTGCTGGCTGTGTTGTACATTGTCTGTGTGAGGGAATCTTGTGCTACTGCTGGCTGCACTTGAGCCACCCTTATTGGCAAGGAAAGGTTGTGCTGACGCTAGCTGTGTTCTAACTTTTATGTGTGGAGGCAGAAGCTTGCATTGCTACTGGCAGAGCTGTTCCTGTTTGCATATGATGGAGGTTTGCATTGCTTCTGGCTGTGCTGTGCCTTTTCTGTGAGAGGGAAGTGTGCACTGCCGCTGACTCTGATTGTACCAGCTCTGTATGTGAGGGAAGCTTGCATGGTCTTTACATGTTCTGTAATTAACGGAGCCTCTTCTTTTAATTATGTTTTATTTTTCAAGGGATAGATTACATCTTCCAACTAGCTAAAAGCAGATCATTCACATGATGAACAATTTGGGTGCACACCTCCTAATTTACAGGGAAAACCTGATCAGAAGTAGTACCTACTTACCCGGTGTCGAATGAAGAGGCCTTAAGTGAAGAAAATGTGAGTGTAAAGTTTCAGCGCTCCGTTCATCATCTCCCTGTGTTTGCTTTGTTCGCCCTAAGTTGGCAGGGTATGCCCAGGCGTAGGTCCCTTGCTTACTTTGCCACTGGATTAAAGCTAGCCTGGCTGATGAGGGGTGTTACCCCGAAACCGGTCCCAGGATGCTTGTTTCCGGTCCAGGGAATAACTGGCTTGACAGTTCAGGCTGGACTGTTCCCATGAGGCACAGGGCTAAGACTGATTTGCATATGGCTGGGTCTAAACTGGGGTTGCGAAGTAAGCTAAAGAATGATGATGGATTCAACCCAGATCTGTGACTGGGGGTGAGTGTCTGAAAAGTTCCAGCGCTCCGTCCATCATCTCTTTGTGCTTGCAGTGTAAAGTCTATGTCCATGTGTATTTACAAGCAGCAAGTATCTCCTTTGAATACTGAGAATGGATAAAACCTGACAAAATGTGTACACTTATGATAATGCATTCTATATTGCCTTGGTTGTCTGGGAAATGCACAATTGACCCGAGAGCAACCCATTTAAGTGGTCCCTAAACGAGTGAAGACAAAAGAAGGACTAGAATGCAAGTGACGAAATAACTTACAATCCCACTTCTGCATAAGCCGATCAAGACCGAGCCCGTGAACCTGTCAGGGCCACTAAATCAGACAACAAGAGCAAGCCACGACAACCAATTTGAGAACCATGTGGCGGTCCTGCTCCTCACCAAACAGAGCGTCTAGCATGTGGCAAGACCTGTATATCCTGCAAGAGGATGAACCATATCACCAAAGTGTGCCGCTCAAGCCATCGCACTGGTACAACGCCATGAAAAGTGGTCAACACAATGGCCAGCCCTTCCAAATGACACAAAAGGTGAAGGACTAATGGAGTTTGATGGCGATTCCATGAAAGAAGTGGTCCACATGGTTCTAAAGGCCAGACAATCTGGCCCACACCCGACGCACCACCAAAATGGCAGGTCCTTACAGGAGTGACAAAGATGACCACTATCATCGACATTGGGGCCTCGATCAACATAATGGCAATAGAGACATATGAGAGCCTACACTCTAGACCGCTCCTCAGGTCTGCAAAGGTCAGGGTCTACGCACAAGACCAGACACATCCATCATCTCTCAAAGGCCGGCTCATGGCTAGCATCGCTCATGACCATCAGGCGGCCACCGTCATCATATATGTCACTCAAGAAGGCACAGGCATGCTACTGAGCTGCCACACGGCAGAAGCGCTCCAGCTCATGCAACTTGCACTATGGGTGCAGACCAGTGAATTGGATGCCAATTGGCGGACTCCCTAGACATTATTAAGGGCATTGGGTGCATAAAAAAACAAGACTGAGGCATTCCACATCAGCCAAAGTGGAAGTTTAACTAAGGAAACTGGAGAAAGCAGACATTATTGAGAAAGTAGAGGGGCCCGTAATCGTCATCACACGGAAGCCTAAGTAGCCAGGGAGAGGGCGTGAGAATATTTGTATATATGCAGCTGCCAAATGTAGCCATTCAAAGAGAAAGGCATATCACGCCAACAATCTATGACATCGACAGCGAACTGAGCAGGGCAGGCTGATGTTCAAGGATGGACCATCGATCTGGTTGCACCGGATCCTGCGACACCACCACTCATGATACATAACAACGTTTTTGACACACAAAGGCCTACGCTGGTACAAAAGACTTAATTTTGGAGTGCTGCCGAGATGTTACAGAATATAATACAGGAAGTGCTGGTGGGACTCCGTGAAGTCATAAATAGGAGCAATGATGTCCTCGTGTGTGCCACTTCTGTAGAGGAACACGCCGGGCTGAGAACCACACTGCCAAGGCTCCGGGACAATGGAGTAACGCTTCTCGGAGAAAAGTGTGAATTCTTGTCAAGCATCATTTTTTCAGACTATTTGTTCTCTGTTGCAGGTGTAGCCCCTGACAAGGTGCAAGACAACAAAACAGCTCCAGCCCCCTCATGCGAACCTAAAGTATGCATCTTTCTGTGGTTGGCGAACTATTATGGGTGATTTATCAAAGACTTGACCACTCTCACCCAACCATTGAGGGAGCTCACCAAAGCCAATACCACATTTGTTTAACCATCTTTTTTTTTTTTTTGTCCTCATCTCACCATATAGCACCAGCAATAAAGAGCAGTAAGCCAACTATGATCCTGAGCTCCCTCTGGCATCTGCATTTTGCGTTAGCTATAGACCTACCCAGGTCAACTTCTTTTGAAGCTAGGTGTAATCATAGGACCTGGGGGTGCTAAATCAATCTCAGATCTCTTCCCCAGCTTAAAAGAGGTGACCACGTGTTGGTTTCCATACCCTCCAAATGACCAAGATCTAATCGGGCAGTACTAAAAGAAGTCCGCAGCCATTTTTCGTACAGTGGGGGTGATGGGTCTTTCCATAGCCGGCATATCTCCCTTCTAGCTATGAGGATTAAATACATAATCAGCCCTTTCTGTTTTGCAGACATCCAGTCCATCGAGTCTTTATCAATTCCAAAAATTACTATCGAGGGACTCAAGTTGATCTTAGCTTTAAAGATGGCTTGGAGAGCATATTCTACTTGCTGCCAAAAAGGCCTCAATTTCAGACAGTTAAAAAAGATATGTAAATCATCGGCCGGAGTGAATTCACATCTTGGACATTTTGCAGAAACTAGGGGGGCAAACTTGGCTATTTTCTTTGGGGTATAATATAACCGATTTATAACATAGAAATGGTTCTTTTTTAGCGAAGCAGGTTTGATGGATTTGTATAATATAGCCAATGATGGTTCGTATAGCTCTTCTGCAACATTATCCAGGGCCGACAGGTTCCAAACCATCTGTTGTGAGGGAGATTCAGTTGTAACATTTTCCAAAAGGCTTTTGTACCAAAAGCCAGCCTCTTTCTTGATGAGATTTGTATTTTGGAAAAGAGACTCAATTTCCCAATTTCCACCTATATGCTCTCTCTCTGCTGAAAACCAGGAAACCAGTTGTAAATACTTGAACTTTGAAAGAGAGCAACCAATCCGGGACTTTAACACCTCCCAAGGATGGACACCTTCTGAAGAAATGAGGTCAGCCCAGATCGTAAAACCTGCATCTTTTATGGGTTTCGCAAGGCTATCTTTCAGACAGGCGGGGATACCAGGGGAATCCCAGATTGGAGCAAACTCTGAGTAATAAGAGATTCCCCATATTTTCCTGATTTTATACCACCCATTTAGGGCAGCTTTTAGTATCTTCTAGCGCACCTTTTTGAAAAACCTCGGGGCTCCAAATTTGTAAAGGAAACCCCTTCCTCCACCTTCCAAAGTAGCCATTTCCTTCAGAATCATCCCCCAGTTGGAATCCCCCGGGGAGGTGAGTAGTGTCCGAACATTTTTAAATTGAAATGAATAAGAATACAAGAACAAGTCGGGAAGACCGAGACCTCCCTTCAGCAGCTTTCGCCTTAGCTTCTTCCAGGTAAGCCTCGTAGTTTTATTGGACCAAATAAAGCTGCCGATCTTGCCTTGAATTTCACTAATATCTTTGTTAGAAAAACTGAGAGGGATGGTACTGAATAAATAAGTTAATTTAGGCAAGATAACCATTTTTACCAGGTTAACCCTTCCGTATATAGTTAGGGGTAAGTTCTTCCATCTTAAGAATAGATGATCAACCTCATTTGGCACTTTTTTCAGATTAACCCTTGGAATATCCTCTAAATTACTCACTATAGTTACCCCTAGATATCTGAATTCCTTACTAATACGGCCAGTCCAATTCTCGATGTTCCAACACATCACCTCCGTTTTAGTTGAGTTGGTAAGATACCCTGAAAAGACACCATACTCATCCATGATTGATTCTACTCTGGGGAGTGCCTCCCTAGGGTTATTGGTATATATGAGTAGGTCATCTGCATAAAGGGCTACCTTGCTGCTGTATAAGTTAACACTGAAGGGAGTAATTGACTCTTCTAGGCGTATGGCTTGAGCCAAAGGCTCTATGTACAAATCGAACAACAGGGGCGAGATAGGACAACCCTGCCTTGTCCCTCTAGTTATTGGAAAGCTGGATGTTAACATACCATTTAATAGAATTGTAGCAGAGGCTCCCTGGTAACAATTAATCAAGGTCTGAGTAAAAATTGGGCCCAAGCCCATTGATCTCAAGAGTTCCCATAAAAAGGTCCAACAAACGCGATCAAAGGCTTTAGCTGCATCAAATGCAGCAATAGCCAGGGGCTCCGACCTTGCTATCGCTAGGTCGATACTACCTATTAATTGGAGAGTCTGATCCTGAATATATCTACCAGGGATAAAACCCTTTTGGTCCCCGTTTATCAGGAGGGGAATTACCTTGACCAATCTCCCTGCGAGTATGCTCATAAAGATCTTATAATCAGCATTTAGCAGGGAGATTGGTCTGTATGAGTCTGCTTTACGGGGATCTTTCCCTGGTTTTAGTACCAGGACAATGGTAGCTTCTTTCCAAGAATTTGGAACTCTACCACTTGGGTTATATATTGAATTAAACAATGCACACATCCCAGGGACTAACTCATTTTGTAATATTTTATATATTTCACCTGGAAGGCCATCCGTCCCTGCAGCTTTATTATTCTTGATCTTACTAATATATAGTTTTACTTCTAACTCAGTTATAGGGGCATCTATAGTGAGTCGACAGTTTTCAGTTAACGCAGGTAGTTCTTTGATTTGCAACCACTTCTGAATGCTATCTGTATTAGGAATAGACTCCTCTCTGTATAGGTCTGAAAACAGGGACACAAGACATCTCTGCATATCCTCCCATTTTCCTGAGCTCTCCCCACTCTCGTCAATTATTAGCTCGCTTATATTATTTTTGGCACGGTCTGCTCTTGCTTTCCAAGCTAAAATAGCCCCCGCTTTTTCACCATATTCAAAATGTTGCATGTTTTGGACGGACCACTGTGCCTTAATTTTAGTCTCTAATTTACCTCTATAGACCTGTCGTAGATGTTCAAGATCTTTATTTATTTGTATCATTTTTTCATTTGAGTACTGGGGGTTATTTAACCTTTCATCCTCCAACTTACTTATGTTATATTCCAGATTTTTAAAGGTTGATTTTTCCTCTCTATTTTTTGAGCAAATCAAACTATGCAACTGCCCTCGTATGTTTGCTTTAAAAGCATCCCAAACAAAATCTAAAGATGTGGAACCTAAATTTAATTGAAAATAGTCTACTGTGGAGCTTTTAAGAGCATTTATAATATCAACGTTAGAAAGCATTGACCGTTTTAATGTCCATCTGGGACTGGAGGTTCTCCTTCCTCCTGAGCAAGAAAATGAGAAGAATATAGGTGCATGATCCGAGAGGATGGTAGGTAGGATTGAGATGTCAAGGACATTCTCCAAGATAGACCTATCAGCTAATATGTAGTCTATTCTTGAAGAGTGACCGTATTTCTTGCTGAAGAAGGTAAAACCTGTCTTCTCTCCTTTTTTTACCCTCCAGACGTCAGCTAACCCGAGTTCATGCATCATGCTAATCATCCCACAGCGAATATTAGGATTTCCAACATAATGACTATTATTAGATCTATCCCAAATAGGGTTAAGAAGGACATTAAAATCACCTCCAATAATAATTGGGGACGAGGTTTCAGTTAACTTAGCCTGGAGTTTATACATATATGTTGGATCGTCGAGATTTGGTCCGTAGAATGATGCTATAGATAACTCTCTCCCTTCAATTTCAATCTGTGCGGTGATCCATCTACCTATCTGATCTGAGGAGACTGATTTAACGCTCACTCCAGTACCCTTCCTAATTAAAATTACCACCCCTTTAGTATGGCTTTCTTGCACAGATGAGTAATACAGCTCAACCCATCGGAATTTACTAAAGGAAGCCCTACTTTCTAAAAGACTCAGATGGGACTCTTGAAGGAGGAAGACCTGAGCTGTGGTTTGCTCAAGAAATTTCATTACCAATCCAAGCCTCCTTCAACATCTAAGACCATTAACATTCCATGAGATGAAGTTTATACATCTATTCATTGTGGCTATCCCTTTAACCGGGTTTTATTCAGAAGTTCTATATGCTGCTTACTGAATGCCATATTTACAAAAATTTTATGAGAATGAGGATATTTTATTGGATTTTTTCCCCTTGCAACCCCACCAGTGCTCCCTACCCCCCTTCTACCTCCCCTAACACCCGTGATCCTATCCAACTCCAACCCCAGTATCCCTACCTTACTACCCTGGGGAACCCTCCCTTCTCTTCTGAGCATGTGCTTATTGGGCAGGGCCTCCCTGACACTATATATGCAGAAAGAAAAAAAGATTATTAATTTCCCAGGACCCTCTGTGGAGCGCTCTGCAAGAACTGTGTGCAAAAAATAATTATCGACAATTCTTTACAAGGAAGCTTCTCCCTCTTTTCCACTCCTTATTTTCCTGATAAGGTCATCAACTTCCTCAAGCTGATGCATATTGTACATATGGTTATTCCACATTATTCTGAGGGAAGCAGGGAACCTTAGTTGAACCTTAACACCTAAAGTGTCCAGGGGGGCGAACATGGCGGCCGGAAGCTAACGGCTGCGGCGGAGCTCCCTGACACTCTCTCCCGGTTCTACGTGAAGCGCTGCAAGATGCACTCTCTCCGCTATTTCGGAAATTTATGAAGCTTTCCCTTTTTTAACTCGTGTATCGATGGATTAATCATACCTGGATGGTGCCTGCAGATTCCTCAAAGGATCTCGCAGCTTAGGCTGGGCGGAGCTGTTCAGGAGTGGAGGAAGCGTGTCCCGGAGCTTTGGTTCCGGGCCAACCCTGGCAGAGTCAGAACCTGCAAGCCCGGATTCAGCATGTGGAGGAAGTTTCGGTATTCAAACGGGCTGGCGTGCTGGGGAAATAGGAAAACTCGAGGTGAGGCTGACCCTGCTATCGAAAACCAGGAAGCTCTGGGAGCTCTGGAATTCGACTCTTTGAAAATCGTTCAGGTCACTCCTAAAGAAGTAAGTGGAGCTACTTTTCCACATATTTCCAATCAAGATTGTATGGATAGCAGGGATAGCAGGGAGTGCGTTTCCCGGAGTGCCCCCTGTAGTATTTCACAGCAGGGGGTTTTGTTGAATGTTAATAACACCAGCAATATAACCCCGGTCAGCAGATATACCCTGCGAAATAGAGCTGCAAGGCTGGAGATAAATACAGACCCGGCTCCCCCTGCTCCCAAGATTAAAGTTTCTGCTTGCCAGACAAAGAAAAAAGCTACAACGGAGGGTCTTTCCAGTGAAGGAGGGAAAGGTAAAGGAAGGGTAAAGAAAGCTCCTCTGTCTAAAGTCAGAGTGACCCCTTCTTTAAAGTCCTTCTATAAGGTATTATCTAATCCCTTAGATAGAGGTAAAGAAACATTCAATAAAAATAATATGGCTTCCCCGAACAAACAGAGCTCACAATCTGAGAAGTCACCCTCACTCTTATCCTCTAAGAACGCCATTCAGTCGAAGCTAGCTGAGGGAGGTGATATAGTATCTCTAACAGACACCCGAGACATTCATCCCTCGGTTAGCGTGTCAAATAGATACTCGGCTTTAGAAACTCTAGACAGCCCCCTCAGTTGCGAAAATCTTGATACTTCACCAGGGCCAGTCAAAATAGCAACGGAATTAGATCCAGTCACGAAAACACCACTGTTTGTTGCAGAAACTCCCCGCCCACTAGAAAGTGGATCTCCTAGTAATAGGAATGAAGGAGTAGGGGGACTTGCGGATATCTTACTGGCCTTAAAGGAAGACATTGGGAAGTGCTTCTCAATTTCCGAGTCTAACCAAGCTGATATTAAATCTTCATGTGAGGTCCTGGCACAGAGTATTGAAGAGGTCTCTAAAAGGACTGATATACTGGAAGAGGAAATCCCTAAGCTAAGGGAAACCTTACATAGTTCTACCGTTGAACTGGATAAGCTAGCCCTCCAAAATAGGGAATTAAAAGACAACATGGAACGGCTTGAGAATCATGCCAGGAAGAACAATCTGAAAATTTTGAATGTCCCGGAAGATCTGGAGGGTAGCGACATAAAAGAATTCGTGATAGCACTTTTGAAGGGAACAATCCTCAAGGACGTACCAGACATGGACCTAGCTACCGACATACAACGAGTTCACCGAGATCCCTACAGAAGGAATCCCACAAGGCTTAAGCAGAGGAAGATCTTGGTGAACTTTCTTACTTATTCATCCAAAGAGAAAATCTTATCTCTGGCGCTGAAAATAGGTCCAGTGAAGTGTAACCTATACACCAGCCCGTTCTCTTATACCATCAGGTCTGATGTTTCCCAAATAACGGCTACGAGACAATGGGAACTGGGTAAAAGGATGACAATTTTAAACACTTTAGGTGTTAAGGTTCAACTAAGGTTCCCTGCTTCCCTCAGAATAATGTGGAATAACCATATGTACAATATGCATCAGTTTGTTTAACCATCTTTATAAAATGTTTTTCCCAGATAAGTGTAGGTTTATGTGTACGCACTATATATCACTGTAACACGATCCCACTATAAGCACTATGCATATTTCAGGTGATACCACTGCTAGCAGGGGTCATTGGTTCCTTAAAGGAATAATCAAATGAATTGAACATAGAAACAATAAGCTATGACAACCTCGTCTGTACCCAAAAGGGTTCTCCATCAAGGAAGCTGCCGCTCACATTCCCACAGCCCCAGGCTCACACCCCATCGATCAGGGATCTTTGCACAGAAGGAGCTCAGTCCCACCACCCATCGCCCCCTTGTCTCCCACCGCCTGTGCAACAATCACAAGACGAGGGGAGGACAGGCGATGTCCCAGATGACGCTACCCTTTAAATATCCAACCAGACGCCTCACTCACAGTCAGGAGATCCCTCCTGGACCATCTACATCTCATCCAACAAGCCCTCCCAATCTGTTACAATTGGTATATTAGGCAATGCCCGCACCGCCTCCCGTCTCTACACCACCGTCTCAGCCCTACCCCACTTGAGTGTCGCTGTCCAAAGGTGGGCAGCACGGCAGCCTTCCAGTTCATGGCAATGAATCTGCGCACCATTCCCATCACTTAATCCAAGAAGCGATTTACAGCGCTCCCCACTTTCCTACACTTAAACGGTCCCAAGAGACCACTCGTCATAGTGTAAAGATCAGCTCTCCCCATGATGCCAGCTAATATGTTTGTTACCTCTCGCCACAAGTCCGCAGCCATGGGACAAAGAAAGAACATGTGTGCCATTTCTGCATCTGGGGCTTGACACCGCTGGCAGCTTGAGGGAGAGCTGAATATTCTGTGAAGCCTGGATGGGGTGAGATAAGCTCTGTGTAGTATGTTGTGCTGGATATACTGAAATTAAGTGTTACGGGAAACTTTGAAACTCAGAGAGCTTTTATATCACACACATATTATATAGATTATCTACATGCAGTCAACACTACACGTGGTCACATCAATAAAACAGGAAATGTTACAACGGGTTACGACGTATGCTGCGCGATCTACACCTTCCACGAGATGCGATCCGCGTGCCACCATATCGGAGCTCCCCATCCCCATATGAAGCATCAACATGCTGTACGCAGAACGGGCTTCGATTGGGGTAAGCGAACCCCATGCACAATATCATACTGCCCAATCACATGCCACCTGACCACACGGCCAATCCTCCTGCGTTCCCATGAGTCCCCCGTACCCGGCCCATGCCCTCCACACATGCAAGATATGAAAAACCAACATTGTCCCCTGACCCTGCGTCAGCACGGCCACCCTGCCCCTCCAAGTGAGGCAAACAACACGATGGTACCGCTGCAACAACTCACATGAATTGGTCCTAAAAGGTAAAAGTCTGCTACGTCGCCAGTAGTCCCTCAGCAGCACTACCTGCACTCAAAGCTCCACAACACTTTCCTCCAGGGATCCGTCAGGGCAGGGCTTTAAGTGGAATGATAAAACCAGGGGGGTCTCTCAAAGGGACGTGGCAGATGTAATTAGGGGCATGGTTTCAAAATACGCAAGGTAAAAATCTGTGCTTGGCGTAGTGTGTCGCCCGACTGGTATTTTGCTGCCTTTGTCATTGCATCCAGATATGTAATGCAAGTAACATTCCACCTACAACAAGTCAGGGCTATTGGCTTTGCCAATGGTTCTTAGCTGCATAAGATAAGTAAGCAACAACTATGGCTTCGTTGTATATAATATTGAAAATGCTTCAGTTCTGCAATGATAAGGCTGTGAAAGAACTATAAAGAGTCTCTTCGAAGCTACATGGCAGGCAGTGAAGGGTGGCACTGCTGCACAGTTAAGATCTTTTTTTTCACCCTGAGGGTGAAAATGAAGAGCCCGATAGGGACCCGTCCCAGCACCTGCTTTTCAGAACTGCCAGTGCTGAGTACCACATCAACATGTAGTAGTGCCTGCAAGGGATTTTTTCTACTTTTAAGAAATCTTCTGTGGTAAACTCTGAGTAGTAGCTTACATTAAATTATTTCAGAAAATGAATTACTTGTTTTAACATGAACAGATCTATAAAGAACTGTAAAGGAACAAAACACAGACGGGTGTATACTTCTTGAAACTCAAATTTATGTGGAAACAATATATTAAAGGGTACACAAAATACTGAACATATAAGCACACAATGACCGAGAATTACAAATTTTCTGTTGTCATTCTTATCTCATTGTCATTTGTGTGGTCACCCATGCCATACACTATATACATAGGGAAGTTGTAACTAATCATACAGAAAACAATTCCTATAGTGAAAAATCACAAAGAAAATGGGTGCAATTGTCGACGTTTCGGTCTATGTGGTGAAGGCATCTGCTAGACCATCATCAGGACGAACATTTCATATGTTGAATGACCCTGAGAAAGCTATGTAGGGAACTACAAGAGTTGATAATAGGATGTAGTCTGGTATGTTGAGTTCATTTCACAGGTTTTAAAACCACACGGGGGAAAATGCTCCTCCAGATGTCCATAGAAGTATTATTTCTCAACGTGACCTGTCACTGCATTGAGTGTTTAGGAACCAGTACTAATCCGTAAATTAATCAGCTGCACGCATGGTCAGCCTCTTGAGAGTGAAAATGGAGAGGTCGATAGGGACCCGTCTCAGCACCTGCTTTTCAGAACTGCCGGTGCTGAGTACCGGCAGGACCTGGCCCACTTGAAGCTCTGCTTCACGTGTCAATCAGCTCAGTCAGCTCTGCCTACAGGTGTGTGCAGCCGAGGAAGATGTGGCTGAGCCCTTAACCCCAGGATCCTTATGAGGCCTTTGATCGACTATCACCTCCCACTGATGTCATGCGACCTCTTGACCATGATAGACATAGCTGACAGCCCTCTCCTTGCCTCCGCTCCAGTTCGTGATGCGACTAATGGCGCTCCTTCTGCTAGGTGCTGGGGGTGTCCAACCAAGACAGAATGCCATTGTAAGAGGAATGTTCCCAGATGTCTCCAGCGGCTCAGGGCTGGCGCTGGTATTGTCCGAACATGACGTCGGAGCTCAAATAAAGAGAGCCACCAAGTTCCGGGGCAGGCCCACGTCTATGTTGTGGTCTGTCCCCCAGCCACTCACACCAGGCCTGCGCAGCACCTGCACTACCACACTATAGCGGCAAGTAATTGGCGGACAAGTAGAACATAATAATAAAAATAACAAAAGGTTGTGTGTGGAAGCATCAGACTGAAAGCTCTTTAAGCAGGTGTATGTATGTGTGCACTGAGCGGCAGCTGCGCGGCTCACTGTTCCGGGAGCGCGGCACCGGCACGGATTGTGGGAACGCAGAAGGCGCAATTTAATTAAATTGTCTGGCAGAGTACAGAATATCCACCTTCTGGGGTGTGAATATGAGACTCGCTCCCCCCGGGACACTCTGGAGCAGGGAGGCTATTTATTAATATTTGAAGCAGCAAAATGGCAGCGCAAGTGCGTTACAAGAGAAGAGCAGCAACCAAAGGGGGGAGGGGTGCCAGTGGCAAAGATGTTCTACCAATCTTCACTAAGAACTATGGAAAACTTTGCAACCCTATGTGGTCTGCAAAAGATTTCGTTTTGTGACATCCATGTGAAAATCGTGAATTTTGTATCAATTGATGTTGCAAATATCCCAATTTAATGCTACAAAATGGGCCAGCAGAGCTACATTTTGTAGAATAGTTTTATTTTTCTTTGCATTGCCATAGTGAAAAGCAATCCAGAGAAAATTGTGAATACCTTTTACACTATGGAAATCTGTGGTAAATGGGAATTGGTTTAAATTATCGCAAAAACACAAAGGGGAGTATATACCTTCAGCACATATCAAAACCATTCCAGTGCACTGTTGCTGTTTACATAACATCATAGGACTTGCAAGGATTGGAAATGGGGATGAAAGTACTCGGAGGCTATTTACTGGGTCAATGTGAATCAATTTGTTTCCCTGCTTATCGCACACTATGAACTGCATTGCCTATAACCCTTCCAAATGACGGGAGAGTGGAGCCGAGCCATAGTCAGGTCACAGAATGTGTTTCACCCAGGATCACATTTCGATAATATGGTGAAGGACACACTGAAACTCAGATACTAGAGTAAATTTGCTGCCAAACTATATCTCTTCAAATAGATGGCTGTCGAGGATGATGCTGAGGTTGCGTGCATGGCTGATCAGTGTGGGTGTATGACCAAGCTCTGCTGGCCACCAGCTGTGGTACCATGCGGAGGTGTTCTTCCTGAAGAAAAGCACTTCTGTTTACTCGGAGTTGAGTTTGAGGCAGTTGTCTCTCATTCATTTGACATTGCAGAAGTAAGCCTGGGTGGAGTTCTCAGAATTCTGCGCAAAGTGCAAAAAAAAAGCTCAGCCACACTACGCAGAGCTACGCAGTTGGTGGAGTGCGTTAGAAAAATGCCGTTTGTGCACGCTGTGAAATTATCTCGAACGGCACCATGTATAGCGCAAATGGCCGCTGCTTCCTTTCTGCGGCTCGAGTAGATTTTCCACTCAAGCACGCAAGGATGGTTCCTCAATGCGAGCAGTCGCACGCATATGCAGCCACTTGCCTTGAGAAATCCGACCGCCCGCATTGAGAAATCCCGCCGGGATGTTGATTTCCCGCGCTCTCGCTCACCAACTTGACGTTGACGAGCGCGAATGAGGAAAAATCTCGCCGGGAGGTGGATTTTCCTCGCTCGCCATCTTGATGTTGATGAGCTCAAGTGAGGAAGAATCTCTGCTCCGCTACAGGGAGTGGAGTTTTTCGGAACTCCGCGAGCTCCACGTAATGCGGAGTGCAGAAAACTCTGCAAACTCCATGAGCAGAGCGGAGTTCACCACCCGGGTTTATGCAGCAGTTGATTTTGGCATTGGGGGAGTCCTTTGTGAGTGACAGGATTAGATTATTGTCATCTGCGTAGGAGATTATGTTGAGTTCAAAGAATCGGAGGACATCTGCAATGGGGGTCATTTACATGTTGAGCAGGGTGGTGCTGAAGGATGATCCTTGAGTTAGGACTAAGGGTGGGCGTAGTTCGCGAAGTAGCACTTCGCGAAGCTACGCAAAGTGAAGTTCGCACTACGCGAGCTACGCGTAGCACTTCGCGAACTGCGTAGTAACATGTTCGCACTGTGCAAGATGTTGTTTTCAATGATTGCACAGTGCGGACAAGCAACCGGCACTGTGCAATCATTGAAAATGGCATCTTGCACAGTGCGAGCTGTAGTTTTCTGCTGCTTGAGTAGATTTTTACTCGAGCTTCAGCTTTCTCAACGCGAACTGGTAGTTTCTCATCGCGAGCGGTCGCGAGCATACGCGACCACTCGCAATGAGAAACCTGACCTCCTCGCGTTGGGAATCTCGCCGGGAGGTTTATTTTCCATGCTCGCGATTGCCAACTTGCAGTTGCTGATCGCGAACAAGGAAAAAGTCTCGCCGGGATGTCATTTTGTTTGCTTGCGGTCGCCAACTTGACGTTGAGGACCGCGAGCAAGCAAAAAATGACCGCAGCACTACGCAACACTACGCTACGCGTGTTCGCACTGTGCTACGTGCAGTTCGCGTAGTGCGAAGTAGCGCGAACTTCGCAAACTACGCGAGCGTAGCGTAGTGCTTCGCCCAGGCCTAGTTAGGATGCCAATGATGTCCTTCGTTGCAGAGGTAAAGGGAGACAGTCAGATGCTCTGTGTGCGTCCTGCAAGGAAGGAGGCGATCCACTTGAGAGTGTTTTGTACATCAATGTTTTAGAGTCTGTTGATCAGGGTTTGGTGCGAGATGGTGTTGAATGCAGTAGAGAGGTCAAGTAGGATCAGGACCACAATTTCACCATAGTCGAGGAGAGTTCTGATGCCATCTGTGGCAGGAATCTGCATCAGTGCTGTGATTGGCACGGAATCCTGACTGTGAGGCGTTGAAGAGGTGGTTGTGTTCCAGGTATTCAGTGAACTATCAGTTGATGGCATTCTCAAGTAATTTTGCTGGTTTGGGGAGCAGGGAGAATGGTCGGTAGTTTTTGAGGTCACTGGTGTCGGGAGATTTCTTTTAGTAGGGGTCTGACCTCTCTGTGTTTCCATCTTTCCGGGAAGGTTGCTGTTAGAAATGCTGGTGTTAGGGATGCTGCGAGCTCCATGCTTATTGGGTTGATCCTGAGGTTGAAAAGATGGTGGGGACAGGGGTCGGTAGACCCCACAGAGTGGGTGGATGAGACAATGGCCATGGTGGTGTGAGTGGAAAGTGGAGACCAGGTGGTGATAGTTTGGCTGGTGTTCAGTGGGAGGTTGAGGTTGTCGAGGCTGAGAGAGATGGGTTGGGGGTCGAAGTTGTAGATAGTAGAGATTTTGAGGTGGAAGTAGTCAAGAGGGTGTCACAGAGTTCTTGGGAAGGGTGGATGGTGTTCTCTGTGACTGTCGGATCGGAGAATTTCTTGACTGTTTTGAAGAGCTCCTTCGTGTGGTTGGCTGCAGTATCGATGCGGGCAGTGATGGCTGCTCTCTTGGCATTCTTGAGGCGCAGGGGGTAGTTGCTGAGGGCTGCTTTGTGAGTGGCTCTGTCTGCAGGGTTCTTACTGATGAGCCATAGCTTCTTTTGTTGATTACAACTGCGCTTGGTTGTTCTGCGATTTGCCATCTGGCTAGTTTTCAGTTTTATTTGACTTTTCCTGGTTTCAACAGGGCGACTCTGTAGATTATTTTGGTGATCCAGACAGTTCTGGACGACCTGGTCAAGGTCTGTTGACATTGCCGGCTGGGAGGTGCTGAGAGCTTGTGTCCACGGAGTCTTGGTTACCTAGCCCCAGCTGTGGTGGGTGGGCAGTGGTTCTTGGCAGTGGTGTGCTAGGGGTCAGAGACGGTGAAGTGGACGATGGCGTTGTCGGTCCAGGTGAGGTCAGTGACTTGGGTTAATTTGTCTCTGTAGGTAAAGATGGAGTTGAGTGTGTGTACGGCTTTGTGCGTGAGTTCGGTGACTAGTTGGGTAAGGCAAAATATTGTTCAGGTTCTCCAGGAGGGTGATGGAGTTGGCATCATTGAGGTCATCGAAGTGGAAATTCAGGTCGCTGAACAGGATATAGTGGTAGGAGTTGACGGTTAGGGGGGTGATGAGGTTGGAGAATTAGTCAAAGAACGGTGGTCGGGGTCCCGGGGGCCTGTTGGTGAGGGTGTCTCTTATAGTGGTCTTAGCATTGGTCTGTTAGCGGAAGTTTAGGTGTTTCATGCGAGGCATTGGGGGTGGCGTATCGGATAGTTTCCCTGAAGATGATGGCGATGCCCCGCCGTGTTTGCTGGTGTAGTTTTGGTGTATCATCTTATAGAAGTCGGAAGCGCCAGTGACAATGACGGGGTTCGAGGAGGAGTTGAGCTACGTTTCAGTGATGAATGCAACGTCCGGAGAGAGGGTGGTGATTTGGTTGATCGTGGGGAGGATGTGAAGCAGCTGTTGTTGTGGTGCCCGGGGTCCAGGGTCAGGACCTCCTTGGAGGTGTAGCAGTAGATGGGGAGGACCAGAAGTCCTGGCACTGGGTGTGGTCCTGGTGCAGATGGATGCTGACAGTCTTGCCTTGGGTGCCTCTTTGGCACAATAGCGGCACAGCCTCGATGTGGCCGCCATTAAGTAGGTCCTGAGGGAGGGTGAGACACAGGGTGGTGGGAGGAGGGAAACAATGGGAAGGGGGCCGAGACGAGTGGAACGGCAAAAACAGAGGCAGAAAAAGGCAAAAAAGAGGCAGAAACAAGCAGAAAGAGGCAAGAACAGAGGCAGACACAAGCTGTAAAAAGTCAAAAACAGAGGCAGAACAAGCTGAGAAAGGCACAAAAATGTTGAAGAAAAGAATGTAAAAATGCAAAAACAGAGGTAGAACGAGTGAAGAAAGGAACAAAACTGAGACAGAAACTAACAGGAAGAGGCAAAAACAGAGGAAGATGAGTGTAGAAAGGCACCAAACAGAGGCAGAAAAAGGCAGAGTAGCTGGCAGAAGTGAGCAGAGAAGGCAAAAGATAGAGGGCAGAACGAGCAGAAGACGGAGCAGAGAGGCAACAACAGGCAGCAGAGGGTGGTGGATTGCGGGCTGGCTGGACAGGAGACTGTTACAAGAGAAGCTGGCACGAGGACCTGCTCCCCTAATGGATAAGGGACAAAGTCAATAGTGAGAACTACTGACACTGGTCTTCCCCATAGCCCAGGGAGCCACATAGGGCAGGATGGAACTTGTCAAGTACCTACCGCCAGAGGAGCTGCAGGCTGCAGGGTTCTGGAGCAGCATGCAGAAGGATTGCAGGGTGCTGAGTTCTGGACCAGCAGACACAATACTTGGAGCATGATTTGCTCTGGAGCATGAGCCTCAAGGGGTGGAGCCTCGATCTTGAAGATGGGCTGAAGCAACAGACTACAAAGATGCTGATTGTCCCTCCCATATTTCAGGTACATGGCAGTTGAGTGAGACTATGATGGCCTGTAAGGAAACCCAGTGGCATCCTCCTCCCTGGGCACCTTGAAGATCAGGAGATCACCTATCCATCTCCCAAGGTTCTCCTACCCCTCAGGGTTACTGGTGGCCAATCCATGAGGCGGTAGAAAAAGATACATACCAAGATGTGGCCATAGCCAAGAGGGAGATTTTGAGTTAGCTAGAGGGCAAATTATATTTTCATTGACTTGCATCCGAGTAGGCAATAGTTTGAAGAGAGAAATTTAAAAACAACACAATGTATGGTATTTCTATAGAGTGAACATAGCCAAAAGGCACCAGAGTTCTGTACATGTACAAAGGCAAGCTTAAAGTCAATGAGTGTTAGGAAAGGAAACTGGGTTGTGGACGGTTAATGTATTGTGATGGAGTCTTCCTTAAAGAGGTGAGTCTTCAAATCTTTCATAAAATGGAGCATCGTTGAGGTGGTCCTGATGGATACAGGGATGTTGTTCCAGATTCTGGGTGCCTGGGTGGAAAAGACCTGCTGCCTTGATTTTTCTTTGTTACACTTTGCAGTGTGTAGCCTGATGACGTCCTAGCTGTGGATGCTGAGAACCACCAGAGATGGTGACCTTGTCTGCAAGATAAGTAGGGGTACTCTTTGTGATGTTTTGTAGACAATGCAGCTGGTTTTGAGGGAGTTGCACTCTGGAAATAGGAGTCAATGGAGATCATTAGGAAGAAGGTGCATGCTGTGGTCTGTAGAATGCCCCAAAGAATGCCACTGTGGAGTCTGAGAGGCCATGGAGGAGGGCATTACCACCGTCCAGATGCGAGAAGGCAAAGTCTTGAATGGCGGTTATGAAGCCATTTCCTGGAGAAAGAGCTGTTTTCTGTTGTTTTGGCAGGGTGTTTTTGAGGAGGAGTTTCGTGTTCAGGGTGAATCCAAGTGGTAAGATTGGGGGTTCGAAGTCATCAAGTCTCCTATCATTCAGCTAGGTTTGTACTCTATGTTGTTTGTTTTTCAACAACATACCTATATTTTAGAGAGGAAATCGGGGGTCTCCTTTCTAAACAGAAGAGTTTCCTTGCATGAAACAGTAGCTATTTTAAGGTGTCAGACTCCCCTCAGTTGCCTCCAGTGACCTACCGTGAGAGAGTACCTGCACGTCTCAGCACTGCTATATTACAGTCAATAGGAGAGTACCTGCACTTCTTAGCACTGCTGCAATACATTCAACAGGAGAGTACCTGCACTTCTCAGCACTGCTGTAAAATATTTAATGGGAATGTACCTGCACTTCTCGGCACTGCTGCAATACATTTAACAGGAGAGTACCTGCACTTCTCATCACTGCTGAAATATTTTCAATGGGAGAGTATCTGCACTTCGCAGCACTGCTGCAATACATTCAGCAAGAGAGAGTACCTGCACTTCTCATCACTGCTGAAATATATTCAATGGGAGAGTACCTGCACTTCTCAGCACTGCTGCAATACATTCAAAGAGAGAGTACCCGTACTTCTCAACGGGAGAGTACCTGCACTTCTCAGCACTGCTGCAATTCATTCAAAGGAGAGGACCTGCTCTGCTCAGTACTGCTGCAATACATTCAATGGGAGAGTAGTTGCCCTTCTCAGTACTGCTGCAATGCATTCAACGGGAGAGTACCTGCACTTCCCAGCACTGCTGAAATGCATTAAACGGGAGAGTGCCTGCACTTCTCAGCACTGCTGAACTACATTCAAAGGGAGAGTACCTGCACTTTCCAGCACTGCTGCAATACATTCAGTGGAAGAGTACCTGCACTTATCACTACTGCAATATATTCAACAAGAGAGTACCTACACTTCTCATCAGTGCTGCAATACATTCAATGGAAGAGTACCTTTACTTCTCAGTACTACTGCAATACATACAATGAAAGAGTACCTTTGCTGAAATACATTCATACAGGAGAGTACCTGCACTTCTCATCACTGCTGCAATATATTCAACGAGAAAGTACCTACACTTCTCAGCACTGCTGCAATACATTCAGTGGAAGAGTACCTGCACTTCTCATCAGTGCTGCAATACATTCAATGGGAGAGTACCTTTACTTCTCAGTACTACTGCAATACATTCAAAGGAGAGGACCTGCTCTGCTCAGTACTGCTGCAATACATTCAATGGGAGAGTACTTGCCCTTCTCAGTACTGCTGCAATGCATTTAACGGGAGAGTACCTGCACTTCTCAGCACTGCTGAAATGCATTCAACGGGAGAGTGCCTGCACTTCTCAGCACTGCTGAACTACATTCAAAGGGAGAGTACCTGCACTTTCCAGCACTGCTGCAATACATTCAGTGGAAGAGTACCTGCACTTATCACTACTGCAATATATTCAACAAGAGAGTACCTACACTTCTCATCAGTGCTGCAATACATTCAATGGGAGAGTACCTTTACTTCTCAGTACTACTGCAATACATACAATGAAAGAGTACCTTTGCTGAAATACATTCAACAGGAGAGTACCTGCACTTCTCATCACTGCTGCAATATATTCAACGAGAAAGTACCTACACTTCTCAGCACTGCTGCAATACATTCAGTGGAAGAGTACCTGCACTTCTCATCAGTGCTGCAATACATTCAATGGGAGAGTACCTTTACTTCTCAGTACTACTGCAATACATTCAAAGGAGAGGACCTGCTCTGCTCAGTACTGCTGCAATACATTCAATGGGAGAGTACTTGCCCTTCTCAGTACTGCTGCAATGCATTCAACGGGAGAGTACCTGCACTTCTCAGCACTGCTGAAATGCATTCAACGGGAGAGTGCCTGCACTTCTCAGCACTGCTGAACTACATTCAAAGGGAGAGTACCTGCACTTTCCAGCACTGCTGCAATACATTCAGTGGAAGAGTACCTGCACTTATCACTACTGCAATATATTCAACAAGAGAGTACCTTCACTTCTCATCAGTGCTGCAATACATTCAATGGAAGAGTACCTTTACTTCTCAGTACTACTGCAATACATTCAACGGGAGAGTGCCTGCACTTCTCAGCACTGCTGCAATACATTCAAAGGGAGAGTACCTGCACTTCTCAGCACTGCTGCAATACATTCAGTGGAAGAGTACCTGCACTTCTCAGTACTGCTGCAATACATACAACGAAAGAGTACCTTTGCTGAAATACATTCAACAGGAGAGTACCTGCACTTCTCATCACTGCTGCAATATATTCAACGAGAAAGTACCTTTACTCCTCAGTACTGCTGCAATACATACAATGAAAGAGTTCCTGTCCCGGAATACATTCAACAGGAGAGTTCCTGCACTTCTCAGAACTGCTGCATGCATTCAATGGGAGAGTACCTGCACTTCTCAGCACTGCTGCAACACATTCAGGGAGAGAGTACCTGCACTTCTCAGCACTGCTGCAATACCTTCAATGGGAAAGTGCCTACACTTCTCAGCACTGCTGCAATTCATTTAATCGGAGAGTACCTGCACTTCTCTGGAACAAACAGGTACTCTGGAGAGTGAGTACCAGCACTTTTTCATTTCCATTTAAAACACTGCTGGTGATCATCTTGTGAGGATGCTGTGGTGAGAGCGCCACTTGAGTGTGAGGGTTAAGATGCTATGGTGAGTGCTCTGCTTGTGTGTGAGGGTTAAGATGCTGGGATCAGAGTTCCATTTGAGTGTGAGGGTTAAGATGCTGTGGTCAGAGTGCAACTTGAGTGTGAGGGTTAAGATGCTGTGTTGAGTGCTCTGCTTGAGTGTGAGGGTTAAGTTGCTGTGTTGAGTTTTCCGCTTGAGTGTGAGGGTTAAGATACTGTGGTGAGAGCTCTGCTTGCGTGTGATGGTTAAGATGCTCTGGTCATAGTTCCATTTGAGTGTGAGGGTTAAGATGCTGTGGTCAGAGCACTACTTGAGTGTGATGGTTAAGTTGCTGTGTTGAGTACTCCGCTTGAGTGTGAGGTTTAAGACACTGTGGTGAGAGCTCTGCTTGAGTGTGAGGGTTAAGTTGCTGTGTTGAGTGCTCCGCTTGAGTGTGAGGGTTAAGATACTGTGGTGAGAGCTCTGCTTGAGTGTGAGGGTTCCGCCAGGAGCTGCTTGAGAAGGCTGGGCTCAGAATAATGCGATGAGCTCCTAAAGGGGTGCACACAGGAGGAAGACCACTGAAGAATACCTCGGTGCCTCCAAAGAGTTGATAAATAAATTAAATGTCTTTGGCAACACATGCATGGGGGATCGATTCTTTCAAATCTATCACCAGAGAAAGAAACTGTTTTTCCAATCCTTTATTTCCGCGCCTGCACCAAATACGCTTTTTGGAAGCACACTTCTAGGTCGCGCCTGGGCAGCGCGTGCACTGCTCTATGGCATGCTATATTGGAGCATGAAATTGAAGCATCGCCCACTCCCTGCCCATATTTGCCATTGGCTTGTGTCACTGCCCTTCGTCAATGCTGGCTTCTGATTCGTTAATAGACTTGTTAATCCCTCCTTAGTACTGCCTTGTCTTCATTTGCAACCTCCTATGAAGACTGGCCCTTTTTCTTCCCATGTTACATGGTACCTCTTTTTTAGTCTGTAAGCACTATTTTCTTTAATAGTTTCTCCTACTGCAGGCACGGCATGCTTTCCTGCAACATTCAGTGCGCCATGTGTGCTTTCACTAGCCGACAGCCTTGGACAATGGCATCCGCTTCTTTGAATAGGTCTCGCATTTACAAGAGTTTGAGCTATTTGGATTGTAAATGACAATGCCTTTTATTTTTTGTTGATTAGCAAAACAGATAAATAAAAGGCATTGTCATTTACAATGCCAATAGCTTAAACTCTTGCAAATGCGAGACCTATTGTATTGCAAATGCTTGTTTTTCGTAGTGCAGTGGCATGAAAAGCTGTGCCCCCGGGCTGTGCTTCTTATCTAGTGTGCTGATGTGTCGCAACACTGTGGAAAGATAGCACAGCCTCCCAGTACCCCCACCCCCACCACGCCGGCCTCGCTACAGCATTCTACACCCGAGGGGAGGCACAGTGACAAAGTGATAGGGCAGGTAACTTAAGTGGGTTGTCACAGAGAAAGCCATATATTTTTATTCTCGTCGCTAAGCGGCAGGTGACAGTGAGCTGGCAGGATCGCCTGGTACCGTCACGCAGCTGTCACCGCGCAGGGCCCACAAAGGGAGAGTGGCAGGCTTGGCATGCAGTCAGAACCTGCCTTCCCTACCTCCCGGGCATCGCAGTGCTTTTAATTGAGAAATTAAACCTGTCAGACAAGGTGGAGTGGGCACCTCTGTGGCTTAGTAAGGAAGTGCAGGGCGGGTGAGGCTCTTGTAGAATGAATGCAGCACTTGCTCACAAAATGCGCTGATTACTCGACCAGTAATCTTCATTACTCTCATGATTACTCACCAGTAATCTTCATTACTCCCATGATGACTCATCAGTAACCGTTATAATTAGAAGGGAAAAAAGGGCTAGGAGCATACTACTATAATAAAACACTATTTCAGCAGTAACCTTCATTACTTCCTTGATTACTCACCATTAACGTTCATTACTTCCTTGATTACTCACCAGTAACCTTCATTACTTCCTTGATTACTCACCAGTAACCTTCATTACTTCCTTGATTACTCACCAGTAACCTTCATTAGTTCCTTGATTACTCACCAGTAATCTTCATTACTTCCTTGAATACTGACCAGTAACCTTCATTACTTCCTTGATTACTCAACAGTAACCTTCATTACTTCCTTGATTACTCACCAATAACCTTCATGAGTTCCTTGATTACTCACCAGTAACCTTTGTTACTTCCTTGATCACTCACCAGTAACCTTCATTACATTCTTGATTACTCACAAGTAACCTTCATTAGTACCTCAATTACTCAGCAGTACCGTTCATTATTTCCTTGATTACTGACCAGTAACCTTCATTACTTCCTTGATTAATCACCAGTAACCTTCATTAGTTCCATGATTACTCGCCAGTAACCTTAGTTACTTCCTTGATTACTGACCAGTAACCTTCATTACTTCCTTGATTACTCGCCAGTAACCTTCATTACTTCCTTGATTACTCGCCAGTAACCTTCATTACTTCCTTGATTACTCACCAATAACCTTCATGAGTTCCTTGATTACTCACCAGTAACCTTCATTACTTCCTTGATTACTCACCAGTAACCTTCATTACTTCCTTGATTACTCACCAGTAACCTTCATTAGTTCCTTGATTACTCACCAGTAACCTTCATTACTTCCTTGAATACTGACCAGTAACCTTAGTTACTTCCTTGATTACTGACCAGTAACCTTCATTACTTCCTTGATTACTCGCCAGTAACCTTCGTTTCTTCCTTGATTACTCGCCAGTAACCTTCATTATTTCCTTGATTACTCACAAATAACCTTCATGAGTTCCTTGATTACTCACCAGTAACCTTCATTACTTCCTTGATTACTCACCAGTAACCTTCATTACTTCCTTGATTACTCACCAGTAACCTATGTTACTTCCTTGATTGCTCACCTTTAACCTGCATTACCCCATTACTCTTCTTCATCCCAGAACTTGCTAACTGAAGTGTGCGCTCTTTCTCCCAAGCACTAAGGTGTGGGATATTTGTTTTTGTTCAATTACATGAAATTACTGCAAATTTACACCTAATTTCACAAAAATGCAAATCTGTCACTTTGTGCTATATTTTAGTACAAAATGAATCCTCACATTAATGCTTAGCCCAAGAATACATTTAACGAAGAGCACCATGAGCTACAGCCTCTAGCTTTCTGCTGCCCCTGTGAGTTTGCAGTAAATATTTCCTGCTATTAGCGCCTTTCACTTTAATGTTTACGTGAATGGCACACAATTACGCTAGGTGGCATAATGGTGTAATTTGGGGAATTTCGTGCAACCAGCATAATACGAGGTTCCCAAAATTTTGCAAATTTAAATGTCGCCAGGCCTATCAGGCACCACAGGACCTAGCTAAACCAAACAAAAGGCTCCCTAAACTCTCCGGCCTCTCTCGTGAACCGCACAGGTGGAGGTGGACACTAACGGCCCGTCCAATCATCAGCAAACAAAAGCTATTGGGCTGCACAACCAGGAAGGGAGGAATATCAGAACTGGAAGGGTAATCGAAGTAATGAAGATTACCAGTAAGTAATTGGTGCATTACCTCCTCAACCCTTCCCTGCCCCATTCCTTGCTAACTTAGTTAACATCAGAGCAATATGGCGCACGATCCAAAACCCAACAAAGCACACAACGCCAGGAAGCAAGGCAAGAAACTTCCAGAAGAAGCAACAGAGCATCACAGTAGGAAAAGGAACCCGAAGAAAAGTAACAAACACTGTAGTGTAAATACAATTAGAAAGTGCCTGAGCCATCAGGACTGAGGGTGCCAGCTATGGGAAGCAGACAAAAAAAGCAGGGCATGAAGCTTTTGTCTTTTTATGGTCCCTGGTGGAAGGGTGGAGTCTGTGACTAGGACAACAGGCAAGAGTGCAGCCTTTCCTTTGCATTATCTGGGTCACACTGAGCACTTGGGTGGAGGCACCCCTCAGTAATGCCTGGTATGCCTAGTATGAGGAAGAGGTGTGGACATAACTGAGTCCAGACCTTGAGGGGTGAAAGAAGGGGCTCACCATTATTTTATTGTTTTCTTTATTTGGATTATTTTAGAAGCACAGACCTAGCTTTCAGAAATAACAGAGAGAGATATAGACAGCTCTGGTGAATGTTATGTTATGATCCTGGCATCTTGATATTGCACAAAACTGCCACCGTCCTAGGGCCCGAGCACTTTGGGGAGTACGGAAGTGAGTTTCCAAATGGTTCTGAGGCTTCCATCACATGCAGTGCCTTATTCTGCTTGTGCAGCTGTGCTGTCACTCGTGTGACTGGGTGTCTTCCTATGTCAAGTGAATGTGTCTACTTCAGTAAGTTGCGCGTGGACATTCTTGGTGTTTTTCGATGGGTGAGACTGGAAAGCAGTACCGCTTACACATCTCCTTGGGTGGTATGCATGCTCAATGCATGCTAGACATATGTGTGTATGTAAAGCATAAGGAGGTCTCAAGGCACACGGTGCTGTATTGGTCTGTGTTGGAAGTATGTTAGGAGTTCTGTGTCAATGTATTTTGCTGTATGATAGTAAACTCAAGTACACAAAAACAGCACTCACAGCTTAGTACCTGAAGAATGGTTTAGGGATACATTAGGGACTGCTTACAGGATTACGACAGCATCATTTATGATGTGGTGGACCTGAATCCCCACCTTTAATCAGTGGGACTCCTGCCCTGGCAAACCTGCGGTCACTGCCTTTTTAAAGGTGGAAACCTGCCACATTCATGACGGCAGAGCTACATTGGGCTGTCATTGGAACTCGTTGACCAAGTAGCTCATGTGACACGTGACCACCAAGTCACAGCTCGCAGTCCTGGCAGCATAAAGGTGGAAATGCCCCCGATGGGCAGGGTGGAAACGCGCTGCAGTTCCGGGACATCTTTTTTCTGTCTTTCAGAACAAACACCTATTTTGTGGTTTTGTTTCTGAAAAACCAAAAGAAATGCTGAGCTGGCCAGAACATCATGAGGGCCCCTTTGAATTCAGTTTTCTTTCAAGTGCACTCTTGGCTTCAGTGGATTTAATTTGTGTTAAGAGATGCAAACAATGACGGTGACCCCGGCCTCCTGATATTGCTGGACCTCTCAGCTGCCTTTAACACAGTTGACTATCCCAACCACATATGCACCCTGAAGTCTCAAAGGAGATTCACTAGCAATGTCCATCACGGGTTCTCCTGCAACCTTTGCAACCAACACCTATTTGTCCACATGGGCACCTCCAGGCCCGAAAGATCCCGGTCCCCCAGGGTTCCGTACTGTCCCCCGTCGTTTTCAACCTCTACATGGAGCTGCTTGTTGCTCTCCTCACAGATAACATCAGGATGCACCAACGTGCTGATGACGCACAACTCTGCTTGAGAGTCTCCTCAGCTTCAGATATGCAAAGCCTCAAACTCTGTCTGCACATCATCCAGATCTGGATGCCCAGCGCCGGCCTAAATCTCAACCTAACCAAAACAGAATTCCTGTTATTTGCTAATAACAACAAACAAGAAACAGTTCAAGCCAGGCTCAGTGAGATGAACCTTGAGAGCTTCAAACCCAAACGTTCACTGAATGCCAAGTACCATGGATTCACCCTGGACACCAACTGCACCCTCGAGGAATAGAATGCCAAAAAATGAAGACAACTTGATACCAGCTCTCTCTTCTAAAGAAAGTTAAACTGTTTCTTTTAGAAAACTACTACAGAACAGCTGGTCAGGCCCTTGTACTCTTGCATATGGATGGTCCTAATCCCCTATTCTATGCCTCCCAGATTGCACGCTGGCACCCCTCGAGGGCATCCTACATAGCTCAGAATATCTCATCCAGGGCCTGAAGAAATATGATTACATCACAGCCATCCTGATAGAGCTGCATTGGCTTCCCTTGATGGCGTGCACCATTGTCAAAACCAGCAGCATCATTCACAGAGGCATCACGGCCAGCACCCCCACTTATCTCGACTCAGACCAGCTCATCATCTTTGGTGGTTCTTGGGACTCCCGCATAGCCATGACACTATAAGACTGCAAAATAAAAAGTGTGGTGGGTATATCTCTGCCAGTGGACAGAGACGGGGTATTTGCTGACCCTCTAGACCTGGTGGGCCACCTGCCAGTCCCTCTATCAGCCCTTCAGAGCTGGTGTCATAGTGCAGGATACAAAGTGAGCAGCACCTCCTGCTAGGAGGTGATCATATCAACTTTAGTCCTTGTTGTGCTGAATTCAGTACTCTGCAGTGGGTCGGTTCCCTCAACAGGCATGAAGAAGACTGACTGGAAAATTCACAACAAACAAGATCTAACCAAACACTTCACCCTATTACTGGAAGCTTATTTCAGAAGTGAACATGAGCACAATGCAGCTAAGGGTGTGTGAAGGTGTGACGCCCACTGAACCACAACTTCATAAATTATTTTCTAAAAGTTTGCAAAGTGCAAGACTCAGTCATTGTTTTTTATTTTTTTATTTATTTCAGTGAATGAACTCCCTCCTGGCAGCCATCCTTCCCCACAGTCAAGTTCGAATTCACCAGAGAGTCCTTCTCTCACCTTGGGGCATATCAGCAACAACCGGCGATAATTATCGCTAAGCGCACTTAGCGCTAGGATAATTATCGCCGGCTAGCGTGGGTTTTTATTGCCGAGATAGCGTGCTATTAGCAACGCTCATATCAAAAGCGATAAAAATCCTATCGCTAACTGCCTAACGTGAGATTATCACTGGAAACCCAGCGATAATCTCACGCAATGTGGCGTTAGCTTGTTGATAGGGCCTCACAAACTTAGCCATGATATCCACCCTCCATAGGATATCATGGCTAAGTCAGTCCTGAAGCAGGCGTAAGGAAAGTAGCAATAACAGGGGTTATCGCTGCTTTTCTTGCCGCTATGCTTCATAGCGTGGGGCTTGATGATAGGAGAAATGTCGCTTAGCGACATTTCTTTTGTCATGCTACGTCAGGAATGCCCACTTTGCATCTCATTAGAGATGCAAAGCTGGGCGTTAAGAATAGGTGCGCTAAAGCAAGGTTTCATGCGTTAGCGTGACATTGCTAATAAGGCGATAAAATTATCGTCACTTTTAGGCCGAAAATGGCCGCAAAAGCGGCGATAATTTTCTATCGCCTCGTTGCTGATATGCCCCATAGTACCGTGCATACTTTGGCAACAAACAACTAAGCCTGGGCGTTGAACTACGCTCCGTTCGCGGAGCTTGCGAAGTTTAGGTAACTTCGCGATTCGCGTAGAGCGCGAAGTTGCAGATTGCTACGCAATCTAGCGCGTAGCGTAGTAAATTTGCTTCCTCGCGCGCTCAATATTCATTCTCGCGCGCGCGGTAACGTCTTACCTTGATTCTGCGATCGCCAACTTGCTTTTCTGTCTGTTCGCGAGCGCCACGAGATTTGTACTATGGCTGCCCAAGCCCGCGAGAGTGTGCGACTCCGAACACGTCATTGGTGCGCGCGAACTGACTTCCGGCGGCTGTTTTGGTAAGATCGCGATCCCGAACATGGAAAAACTGCAATCTGGCAAAGAATATCTCGCGAGCTTCATAAAACCTTCTCTAAAATGATCATTTTGCTCAGAAAACTCCTCAGATTGTGATCTTGCTGTAGTCTTTTGTGTAAGAAAGAGTCCTTTAATTTTTTTTAACTCTTTTTTTTCAAGAGGAAGGAAGTGCCCCTGAGTCTACAACTTCCTGTTCCTGTCCAGCAGGCTCCTCCCACGTGCTTTGTGCATGTGTTGTTCACTTTCATTTGGATTTGGAGCTGGAAGGATCACTTTTTGTGTCTGTCTGCTGCATCATACCATTGGATTGGATTTATTTGTGGAATTTTTGATTTGAGATTTAATTTACTACAAGTAAGTTGGAGAATTGGTGTGTTTGTTTCATTGGGGCTTGTTTGTACCTACATTTTTCTGGGATTTTTATTGTTTTTTAAAAATTATTGTTGTGGTGGATGGCCTGTACTACTTTCAATAGGGGCCTAGTTGTTTTTCTCTGCAATTTCAGCCAGTAGGGTACCCATGGTGTCTGTAGAATTTCTACATCATGTAGGGCATGGATGGCATAGGATTGAAATGCTAAACGTGGCTGTGGTGTATTTCACTGTTGGTGTGTGTGTGTGATTTACCTTTGTTGGATGTGTGTGCTTGTGGCCTAGTAGTCTTCCACTAGGCCCAGAGGTAGTCAGCCTCCAACCTGTGGTGCGTGATTTAAATGTACAGTTGGTGTTGTCTGGTGATTTTCCTTTACTCCATGGATGGCTTTGGATTTTATTGCAAAAGGTGTGTTTGGGGTGCAATATCATTTTTTGGGTGTGTGCTAAACAAATTGGGCTATTTTGGCCAGCATGTAAGGCAAGGGATTCAGCTCGCGAACTTTCGGTAACTCTGCACAGCGCGACAACGCGGACTTACAGTTTTCGTAATTTTTGCGCTCGCAATATGCGTGTTCGCGCACGCGAGAAAGCCTTTTTGTACAGTTCGCGATCCCGAACACGCAGCTTTTGCAATCTGGCAAACAATATCTCGCGAGCAACATAGACCCTTCTCGAAAACGCTTTTTTGTGCATTTCTGCACAAAAAACTCCTCAGGCTGTCATTGAGCTGTAGGTTTGGAGCAGGGAGAAGCTGTTATTTGTCTGGAAAACATTTTTATGAGAGGGATTAAGTTCCACAGACACTACAACTTCCTCTTCCTGTCCTTTGCAATCACTTTTTGTTTGTTATTGTGGTGGGTGGGCTGAGCATGTGTGTGGCGGCCATTTTAGGAAGGCATGCATTGTGCCTTTGCCATAGGCGTCCATTGACTGTCTCCCATTTCTTGTGGTTGTTGTGGGTGTGTGGCGGCCATTTTGTGAAGCCATCCAAGCAGTGTGCTTGCTTTTGCCATCCGCTTCCAAGCTTGTGGCCTAGTAGTCTTCCACTAGGCCCAGAGGTAGTCAGCCTCCAACCTGTGGTGCGTGATTTAAATGTACAGTTGGTGTTGTCTGGTGATTTTCCTTTACTCCATGGATGGCTTTGGATTTTATTGCAAAAGGTGTGTTTGGGGTGCAATAGCATTTTTTGGGTGTGTGCTAAACAAATTGGGCTATTTTGGCCAGCATGTAAGGCAAGGGATTCAGCTCGCGAACTTTCGGTAACTCTGCACAGCCCGACAACGCGGACTTACAGTTTTCGTCATTTTTGCGCTCGCAATATGCGTGTTCGCGCACGCGAGAAAGCCTTTTTGTACAGTTCGCGATCCCGAACACGCAGCTTTTGCAATCTGGCAAACAATATCTCGCGAGCAACATAGACCCTTCTCGAAAACGCTTTTTTGTGCATTTCTGCACAAAAAACTCCTCAGGCTGTCATTGAGCTGTAGGTTTGGAGCAGGGAGAAGCTGTTATTTGTCTGGAAAACATTTTTATGAGAGGGATTAAGTTCCACAGACACTACAACTTCCTCTTCCTGTCCTTTGCAATCACTTTTTGTTTGTTATTGTGGTGGGTGGGCTGAGCATGTGTGTGGCGGCCATTTTAGGAAGGCATGCATTGTGCCTTTGCCATAGGCGTCCATTGACTGTCTCCCATTTCTTGTGGTTGTTGTGGGTGTGTGGCGGCCATTTTGTGAAGCCATCCAAGCAGTGTGCTTGCTTTTGCCATCCACTTCCAAGCTTGTGGCCTAGTAGTCTTCCACTAGGCTAGTCAGCCTCCAACCTGTGGTGCGTGATTTAAATGTACAGTTGGTGTTGTCTGGTGATTTTCCTTTACTCCATGGATGGCTTTGGATTTTATTGCAAAAGGTGTGTTTGGGGTGCAATAGCATTTTTTGGGTGTGTGCTAAACAAATTGGGCTATTTTGGCCAGCATGTAAGGCAAGGGATTCAGCTCGCGAACTTTCGGTAACTCTGCACAGCGCGACAACGCGGACTTACAGTTTTCGTCATTTTTGCGCTCGCAATATGCGTGTTCGCGCACGGGAGAAAGCCTTTTTGTACAGTTCGCGATCCCGAACACGCAGCTTTTGCAATCTGGCAAACAATATCTCGCGAGCAACATAGACCCTTCTCGAAAACGCTTTTTTGTGCATTTCTGCACAAAAAACTCCTCAGGCTGTCATTGAGCTGTAGGTTTGGAGCAGGGAGAAGCTGTTATTTGTCTGGAAAACATTTTTATGAGAGGGATTAAGTTCCACAGACACTACAACTTCCTCTTCCTGTCCTTTGCAATCACTTTTTGTTTGTTATTGTGGTGGGTGGGCTGAGCATGTGTGTGGCGGCCATTTTAGGAAGGCATGCATTGTGCCTTTGCCATAGGCGTCCATTGACTGTCTCCCATTTCTTGTGGTTGTTGTGGGTGTGTGGCAGCCATTTTGTGAAGCCATCCAAGCAGTGTGCTTGCTTTTGCCATCCGCTTCCAAGCTTGTGGCCTAGTAGTCTTCCACTAGGCCCAGAGGTAGTCAGCCTCCAACCTGTGGTGCGTGATTTAAATGTACAGTTGGTGTTGTCTGGTGATTTTCCTTTACTCCATGGATGGCTTTGGATTTTATTGCAAAAGGTGTGTTTGGGGTGCAATAGCATTTTTTGGGTGTGTGCTAAACAAATTGGGCTATTTTGGCCAGCATGTAAGGCAAGGGATTCAGCTCGCGAACTTTCGGTAACTCTGCACAGCCCGACAACGCGGACTTACAGTTTTCGTCATTTTTGCGCTCGCAATATGCGTGTTCGCGCACGCGAGAAAGCCTTTTTGTACAGTTCGCGATCCCGAACACGCAGCTTTTGCAATCTGGCAAACAATATCTCGCGAGCAACATAGACCCTTCTCGAAAACGCTTTTTTGTGCATTTCTGCACAAAAAACTCCTCAGGCTGTCATTGAGCTGTAGGTTTGGAGCAGGGAGAAGCTGTTATTTGTCTGGAAAACATTTTTATGAGAGGGATTAAGTTCCACAGACACTACAACTTCCTCTTCCTGTCCTTTGCAATCACTTTTTGTTTGTTATTGTGGTGGGTGGGCTGAGCATGTGTGTGGCGGCCATTTTAGGAAGGCATGCATTGTGCCTTTGCCATAGGCGTCCATTGACTGTCTCCCATTTCTTGTGGTTGTTGTGGGTGTGTGGCGGCCATTTTGTGAAGCCATCCAAGCAGTGTGCTTGCTTTTGCCATCCGCTTCCAAGCTTGTGGCCTAGTAGTCTTCCACTAGGCCCAGAGGTAGTCAGCCTCCAACCTGTGGTGCGTGATTTAAATGTACAGTTGGTGTTGTCTGGTGATTTTCCTTTACTCCATGGATGGCTTTGGATTTTATTGCAAAAGGTGTGTTTGGGGTGCAATATCATTTTTTGGGTGTGTGCTAAACAAATTGGGCTATTTTGGCCAGCATGTAAGGCAAGGGATTCAGCTCGCGAACTTTCGGTAACTCTGCACAGCGCGACAACGCGGACTTACAGTTTTCATCATTTTTGCGCTCGCAATATGCGTGTTCGCGCACGCGAGAAAGCCTTTTTGTACAGTTCGCGATCCCGAACACGCAGCTTTTGCAATCTGGCAAACAATATCTCGCGAGCAACATAGACCCTTCTCGAAAACGCTTTTTTGTGCATTTCTGCACAAAAAACTCCTCAGGCTGTCATTGAGCTGTAGGTTTGGAGCAGGGAGAAGCTGTTATTTGTCTGGAAAACATTTTTATGAGAGGGATTAAGTTCCACAGACACTACAACTTCCTCTTCCTGTCCTTTGCAATCACTTTTTGTTTGTTATTGTGGTGGGTGGGCTGAGCATGTGTGTGGCGGCCATTTTAGGAAGGCATGCATTGTGCCTTTGCCATAGGCGTCCATTGACTGTCTCCCATTTCTTGTGGTTGTTGTGGGTGTGTGGCGGCCATTTTGTGAAGCCATCCAAGCAGTGTGCTTGCTTTTGCCATCCGCTTCCAAGCTTGTGGCCTAGTAGTCTTCCACTAGGCCCAGAGGTAGTCAGCCTCCAACCTGTGGTGCGTGATTTAAATGTACAGTTGGTGTTGTCTGGTGATTTTCCTTTACTCCATGGATGGCTTTGGATTTTATTGCAAAAGGTGTGTTTGGGGTGCAATAGCATTTTTTGGGTGTGTGCTAAACAAATTGGGCTATTTTGGCCAGCATGTAAGGCAAGGGATTCAGCTCGCGAACTTTCGGTAACTCTGCACAGCGCGAAAACGCGGACTTACAGTTTTCGTCATTTTTGCGCTCGCAATATGCGTGTTCGCGCACGGGGGAAAGCCTTTTTGTACAGTTCGCGATCCCGAACACGCAGCTTTTGCAATCTGGCAAACAATATCTCGCGAGCAACATAGACCCTTCTCGAAAACGCTTTTTTGTGCATTTCTGCACAAAAAACTCCTCAGGCTGTCATTGAACTGTAGTTTGGAGCAGGGAGAAGCTGTTATTTGTCTGGAAAACATTTTTATGAGAGGGATTAAGTTCCACAGACACTACAACTTCCTCTTCCTGTCCTTTGCAATCACTTTTTGTTTGTTATTGTGGTGGGTGGGCTGAGCATGTGTGTGGCGGCCTTTTTAGGAAGGCATGCATTGTGCCTTTGCCATAGGCGTCCATTGACTGTCTCCCATTTCTTGTGGTTGTTGTGGGTGTGTGGCGGCCATTTTGTGAAGCCATCCAAGCAGTGTGCTTGCTTTTGCCATCCGCTTCCAAGCTTGCGGCCTAGTAGTCTTCCACTAGGCCCAGAGGTAGTCAGCCTCCAACCTGTGGTGCGTGATTTAAATGTACAGTTGGTGTTGTCTGGTGATTTTCCTTTACTCCATGGATGGCTTTGGATTTTATTGCAAAAGGTGTGTTTGGGGTGCAATAGCATTTTTTGGGTGTGTGCTAAACAAATTGGGCTATTTTGGCCAGCATGTAAGGCAAGGGATTCAGCTCGCGAACTTTCGGTAACTCTGCACAGCCCGACAACGCGGACTTACAGTTTTCGTCATTTTTGCGCTCGCAATATGCGTGTTCGCGCACGCGAGAAAGCCTTTTTGTACAGTTCGCGATCCCGAACACGCAGCTTTTGCAATCTGGCAAACAATATCTCGCGAGCAACATAGACCCTTCTCGAAAACGCTTTTTTGTGCATTTCTGCACAAAAAACTCCTCAGGCTGTCATTGAGCTGTAGGTTTGGAGCAGGGAGAAGCTGTTATTTGTCTGGAAAACATTTTTATGAGAGGGATTAAGTTCCACAGACACTACAACTTCCTCTTCCTGTCCTTTGCAATCACTTTTTGTTTGTTATTGTGGTGGGTGGGCTGAGCATGTGTGTGGCGGCCATTTTAGGAAGGCATGCATTGTGCCTTTGCCATAGGCGTCCATTGACTGTCTCCCATTTCTTGTGGTTGTTGTGGGTGTGTGGCGGCCATTTTGTGAAGCCATCCAAGCAGTGTGCTTGCTTTTGCCATCCGCTTCCAAGCTTGTGGCCTAGTAGTCTTCCACTAGGCCCAGAGGTAGTCAGCCTCCAACCTGTGGTGCGTGATTTAAATGTACAGTTGGTGTTGTCTGGTGATTTTCCTTTACTCCATGGATGGCTTTGGATTTTATTGCAAAAGGTGTGTTTGGGGTGCAATATCATTTTTTGGGTGTGTGCTAAACAAATTGGGCTATTTTTGCCAGCATGTAAGGCAAGGGATTCAGCTCGCGAACTTTCGGTAACTCTGCACAGCGCGACAACGCGGACTTACAGTTTTCATCATTTTTGCGCTCGCAATATGCGTGTTCGCGCACGCGAGAAAGCCTTTTTGTACAGTTCGCGATCCCGAACACGCAGCTTTTGCAATCTGGCAAACAATATCTCGCGAGCAACATAGACCCTTCTCGAAAACGCTTTTTTGTGCATTTCTGCACAAAAAACTCCTCAGGCTGTCATTGAGCTGTAGGTTTGGAGCAGGGAGAAGCTGTTATTTGTCTGGAAAACATTTTTATGAGAGGGATTAAGTTCCACAGACACTACAACTTCCTCTTCCTGTCCTTTGCAATCACTTTTTGTTTGTTATTGTGGTGGGTGGGCTGAGCATGTATGTGGCGGCCATTTTAGGAAGGCATGCATTGTGCCTTTGCCATAGGCGTCCATTGACTGTCTCCCATTTCTTGTGGTTGTTGTGGGTGTGAAACGGCCATTTTGTGAAGCCATCCAAGCAGTGTGCTTGCTTTTGCCATCCGGTTCCAAGCTTGTGGCCTAGTAGTCTTCCACTAGGCCCAGAGGTAGTCAGCCTCCAACCTGTGGTGCGTGATTTAAATGTACAGTTGGTGTTGTCTGGTGATTTTCCTTTACTCCATGGATGGCTTTGGATTTTATTGCAAAAGGTGTGTTTGGGGTGCAATAGCATTTTTTGGGTGTGTGCTAAACAAATTGGGCTATTTTGGCCAGCATGTAAGGCAAGGGATTCAGCTCGCGAACTTTCGGTAACTCTGCACAGCGCGACAACGCGGACTTACAGTTTTTGTCATTTTTGCGCTCGCAATATGCATCTTCGCGCACGCGAGAAAGCCTTTTTGTACAGTTCGCGATCCCGAACACGCAGCTTTTGCAATCTGGCAAACAATATCTCGCGAGCAACATAGACCCTTCTCGAAAATGCTTTTTTGTGCATTTCTGCACAAAAAACTCCTCAGGCTGTCATTGAGCTGTAGGTTTGGAGCAGGGAGAAGCTGTTATTTGTCTGGAAAACATTTTTATGAGAGGGATTAAGTTCCACAGACACTACAACTTCCTCTTCCTGTCCTTTGCAATCACTTTTTGTTTGTTATTGTGGTGGGTGGGCTGAGCATGTGTGTGGCGGCCATTTTAGGAAGGCATGCATTGTGCCTTTGCCATAGGCGTCCATTGACTGTCTCCCATTTCTTGTGGTTGTTGTGGGTGTGTGGCGGCCATTTTGTGAAGCCATCCAAGCAGTGTGCTTGCTTTTGCCATCCGCTTCCAAGCTTGTGGCCTAGTAGTCTTCCACTAGGCCTAGAGGTAGTCAGCCTCCAACCTGTGGTGCGTGATTTAAATGTACAGTTGGTGTTGTCTGGTGATTTTCCTTTACTCCATGGATGGCTTTGGATTTTATTGCAAAAGGTGTGTTTGGGGTGCAATAGCATTTTTTGGGTGTGTGCTAAACAAATTGGGCTATTTTGGCCAGCATGTAAGGCAAGGGATTCAGCTCGCGAACTTTCGGTAACTCTGCACAGCGCGACAACGCGGACTTACAGTTTTCGTCATTTTTGCGCTCGCAATATGCGTGTTCGCGCACGGGAGAAAGCCTTTTTGTACAGTTCGCGATCCCGAACACGCAGCTTTTGCAATCTGGCAAACAATATCTCGCGAGCAACATAGACCCTTCTCGAAAACGCTTTTTTGTGCATTTCTGCACAAAAAACTCCTCAGGCTGTCATTGAACTGTAGGTTTGGAGCAGGGAGAAGCTGTTATTTGTCTGGAAAACATTTTTATGAGAGGGATTAAGTTCCACAGACACTACAACTTCCTCTTCCTGTCCTTTGCAATCACTTTTTGTTTGTTATTGTGGTGGGTGGGCTGAGCATGTGTGTGGTGGCCATTTTAGGAAGGCATGCATTGTGCCTTTGCCATAGGCGTCCATTGACTGTCTCCCATTTCTTGTGGTTGTTGTGGGTGTGTGGCGGCCATTTTGTGAAGCCATCCAAGCAGTGTGCTTGCTTTTGCCATCCGCTTCCAAGCTTGTGGCCTAGTAGTCTTCCACTAGGCCCTGAGGTAGTCAGCCTCCAACCTGTGGTGCGTGATTTAAATGTACAGTTGGTGTTGTCTGGTGATTTTCCTTTACTCCATGGATGGCTTTGGATTTTATTGCAAAAGGTGTGTTTGGGGTGCAATAGCATTTTTTGGGTGTGTGCTAAACAAATTGGGCTATTTTGGCCAGCATGTAAGGCAAGGGATTCAGCTCGCGAACTTTCGGTAACTCTGCACAGCGCGACAACGCGGACTTACTGTTTTCATCATTTTTGCGCTCGCAATATGCGTGTTCGCGCACGCGAGAAAGCCTTTTTGTACAGTTCGCGATCCCGAACACGCAGCTTTTGCAATCTGGCAAACAATATCTCGCGAGCAACATAGACCCTTCTCGAAAACGCTTTTTTGTGCATTTCTGCACAAAAAACTCCTCAGGCTGTCATTGAGCTGTAGGTTTGGAGCAGGGAGAAGCTGTTATTTGTCTGGAAAACATTTTTATGAGAGGGATTAAGTTCCACAAACACTACAACTTCCTCTTCCTGTCCTTTGCAATCACTTTTTGTTTGTTATTGTGGTGGGTGGGCTGAGCATGTGTGTGGCGGCCATTTTAGGAAGGCATGCATTGTGCCTTTGCCATAGGCGTCCATTGACTGTCTCCCATTTCTTGTGGTTGTTGTGGGTGTGTGGCGGCCATTTTGTGAAGCCATCCAAGCAGTGTGCTTGCTTTTGCCATCCGCTTCCAAGCTTGTGGCCTAGTAGTCTTCCACTAGGCCCAGAGGTAGTCAGCCTCCAACCTGTGGTGCGTGATTTAAATGTACAGTTGGTGTTGTCTGGTGATTTTCCTTTACTCCATGGATGGCTTTGGATTTTATTGCAAAAGGTGTGTTTGGGGTGCAATAGCATTTTTTGGGTGTGTGCTAAACAAATTGGGCTATTTTGGCTAGCATGTAAGGCAAGGGATTCAGCTCGCGAACTTTCGGTAACTCTGCACAGCGCGACAACGCGGACTTACAGTTTTCGTCATTTTTGCGCTCGCAATATGCGTGTTCGCGCACGGGAGAAAGCCTTTTTGTACAGTTCGCGATCCCGAACACGCAGCTTTTGCAATCTGGCAAACAATATCTCGCGAGCAACATAGACCCTTCTCGAAAACGCTTTTTTGTGCATTTCTGCACAAAAAACTCCTCAGGCTGTCATTGAACTGTAGGTTTGGAGCAGGGAGAAGCTGTTATTTGTCTGGAAAACATTTTTATGAGAGGGATTAAGTTCCACAGACACTACAACTTCCTCTTCCTGTCCTTTGCAATCACTTTTTGTTTGTTATTGTGGTGGGTGGGCTGAGCATGTGTGTGGTGGCCATTTTAGGAAGGCATGCATTGTGCCTTTGCCATAGGCGTCCATTGACTGTCTCCCATTTCTTGTGGTTGTTGTGGGTGTGTGGCGGCCATTTTGTGAAGCCATCCAAGCAGTGTGCTTGCTTTTGCCATCCGCTTCCAAGCTTGTGGCCTAGTAGTCTTCCACTAGGCCCTGAGGTAGTCAGCCTCCAACCTGTGGTGCGTGATTTAAATGTACAGTTGGTGTTGTCTGGTGATTTTCCTTTACTCCATGGATGGCTTTGGATTTTATTGCAAAAGGTGTGTTTGGGGTGCAATAGCATTTTTTGGGTGTGTGCTAAACAAATTGGGCTATTTTGGCCAGCATGTAAGGCAAGGGATTCAGCTCGCGAACTTTCGGTAACTCTGCACAGCGCGACAACGCGGACTTACAGTTTTCATCATTTTTGCGCTCGCAATATGCGTGTTCGCGCACGCGAGAAAGCCTTTTTGTACAGTTTGCGATCCCGAACACGCAGCTTTTGCAATCTGGCAAACAATATCTCGCGAGCAACATAGACCCTTCTCGAAAACGCTTTTTTGTGCATTTCTGCACAAAAAACTCCTCAGGCTGTCATTGAGCTGTAGGTTTGGAGCAGGGAGAAGCTGTTATTTGTCTGGAAAACATTTTTATGAGAGGGATTAAGTTCCACAAACACTACAACTTCCTCTTCCTGTCCTTTGCAATCACTTTTTGTTTGTTATTGTGGTGGGTGGGCTGAGCATGTGTGTGGCGGCCATTTTAGGAAGGCATGCATTGTGCCTTTGCCATAGGCGTCCATTGACTGTCTCCCATTTCTTGTGGTTGTTGTGGGTGTGTGGCGGTCATTTTGTGAAGCCATCCAAGCAGTGTGCTTGCTTTTGCCATCCGCTTCCAAGCTTGTGGCCTAGTAGTCTTCCACTAGGCCCAGAGGTAGTCAGCCTCCAACCTGTGGTGCGTGATTTAAATGTACAGTTGGTGTTGTCTGGTGATTTTCCTTTACTCCATGGATGGCTTTGGATTTTATTGCAAAAGGTGTGTTTGGGGTGCAATAGCATTTTTTGGGTGTGTGCTAAACAAATTGGGCTATTTTGGCCAGCATGTAAGGCAAGGGATTCAGCTCGCGAACTTTCGGTAACTCTGCACAGCCCGACAACGCGGACTTACAGTTTTCGTCATTTTTGCGCTCGCAATATGCGTGTTCGCGCATGCGAGAAAGCCTTTTTGTACAGTTCGCGATCCCGAACACGCAGCTTTTGCAATCTGGCAAACAATATCTCGCGAGCAACATAGACCCTTCTCGAAAACGCTTTTTTGTGCATTTCTGCACAAAAAACTCCTCAGGCTGTCATTGAGCTGTAGGTTTGGAGCAGGGAGAAGCTGTTATTTGTCTGGAAAACATTTTTATGAGAGGGATTAACTTCCACAGACAATACAACTTCCTCTTCCTGTCCTTTGCAATCACTTTTTGTTTGTTATTGTGGTGGGTGGGCTGAGCATGTGTGTGGCGGCCATTTTAGGAAGGCATGCATTGTGCCTTTGCCATAGGCGTCCATTGACTGTCTCCCATTTCTTGTGGTTGTTGTGGGTGTGTGGCGGCCATTTTGTGAAGCCATCCAAGCAGTGTGCTTGCTTTTGCCATCCACTTCCAAGCTTGTGGCCTAGTAGTCTTCCACTAGGCTAGTCAGCCTCCAACCTGTGGTGCGTGATTTAAATGTACAGTTGGTGTTGTCTGGTGATTTTCCTTTACTCCATGGATGGCTTTGGATTTTATTGCAAAAGGTGTGTTTGGGGTGCAATAGCATTTTTTGGGTGTGTGCTAAACAAATTGCGCTATTTTGGCCAGCATGTAAGGCAAGGGATTCAGCTCGCGAACTTTCGGTAACTCTGCACAGCGCGACAACGCGGACTTACAGTTTTCATCATTTTTGCGCTCGCAATATGCGTGTTCGCGCACGCGAGAAAGCCTTTTTTGTACAGTTCGCGATCCCGAACACGCAGCTTTTGCAATCTGGCAAACAATATCTCGCGAGCAACATAGACCCTTCTCGAAAACGCTTTTTTGTGCATTTCTGCACAAAAAACTCCTCAGGCTGTCATTGAGCTGTAGGTTTGGAGCAGGGAGAAGCTGTTATTTGTCTGGAAAACATTTTTATGAGAGGGATTAAGTTCCACAGACACTACAACTTCCTCTTCCTGTCCTTTGCAATCACTTTTTGTTTGTTATTGTGGTGGGTGGGCTGAGCATGTATGTGGCGGCCATTATAGGAAGGCATGCATTGTGCCTTTGCCATAGGCGTCCATTGACTGTCTCCCATTTCTTGTGGTTGTCGTGGGTGTGAAACGGCCATTTTGTGAAGCCATCCAAGCAGTGTGCTTGCTTTTGCCATCCGGTTTCAAGCTTGTGGCCTAGTAGTCTTCCACTAGGCCCAGAGGTAGTCAGCCTCCAACCTGTGGTGCGTGATTTAAATGTACAGTTGGTGTTGTCTGGTGATTTTCCTTTACTCCATGGATGGCTTTGGATTTTATTGCAAAAGGTGTGTTTGGGGTGCAATAGCATTTTTTGGGTGTGTGCTAAACAAATTGGGCTATTTCGGCCAGCATGTAAGGCAAGGGATTCAGCTCGCGAACTTTCGGTAACTCTGCACAGCCCGACAACGCGGACTTACAGTTTTCGTCATTTTTGCGCTCGCAATATGCGTGTTCGCGCACGCGAGAAAGCCTTTTTGTACAGTTCGCGATCCCGAACACGCAGCTTTTGCAATCTGGCAAACAATATCTCGCGAGCAACATAGACCCTTCTCGAAAACGCTTTTTTGTGCATTTCTGCACAAAAAACTCCTCAGGCTGTCATTGAGCTGTAGGTTTGGAGCAGGGAGAAGCTGTTATTTGTCTGGAAAACATTTTTATGAGAGGGATTAAGTTCCACAGACACTACAACTTCCTCTTCCTGTCCTTTGCAATCACTTTTTGTTTGTTATTGTAGTGGGTGGGCTGAGCATGTGTGTGGCGGCCATTTTAGGAAGGCATGCATTGTGCCTTTGCCATAGGCGTCCATTGACTGTCTCCCATTTCTTGTGGTTGTTGTGGGTGTGTGGCGGCCATTTTGTGAAGCCATCCAAGCAGTGTGCTTGCTTTTGCCATCCGCTTCCAAGCTTGTGGCCTAGTAGTCTTCCACTAGGCCCAGAGGTAGTCAGCCTCCAACCTGTGGTGCGTGATTTAAATGTACAGTTGGTGTTGTCTGGTGATTTTCCTTTACTCCATGGATGGCTTTGGATTTTATTGCAAAAGGTGTGTTTGGGGTGCAATATCATTTTTTGGGTGTGTGCTAAACAAATTGGGCTATTTTGGCCAGCATGTAAGGCAAGGGATTCAGCTCGCGAACTTTCGGTAACTCTGCACAGCGCGACAACGCGGACTTACAGTTTTCATCATTTTTGCGCTCGCAATATGCGTGTTCGCGCACGCGAGAAAGCCTTTTTGTACAGTTCGCGATCCCGAACACGCAGCTTTTGCAATCTGGCAAACAATATCTCGCGAGCAACATAGACCCTTCTCGAAAACGCTTTTTTGTGCATTTCTGCACAAAAAACTCCTCAGGCTGTCATTGAGCTGTAGGTTTGGAGCAGGGAGAAGCTGTTATTTGTCTGGAAAACATTTTTATGAGAGGGATTAAGTTCCACAGACACTACAACTTCCTCTTCCTGTCCTTTGCAATCACTTTTTGTTTGTTATTGTGGTGGGTGGGCTGAGCATGTATGTGGCGGCCATTTTAGGAAGGCATGCATTGTGCCTTTGCCATAGGCGTCCATTGACTGTCTCCCATTTCTTGTGGTTGTTGTGGGTGTGAAACGGCCATTTTGTGAAGCCATCCAAGCAGTGTGCTTGCTTTTGCCATCCGGTTCCAAGCTTGTGGCCTAGTAGTCTTCCACTAGGCCCAGAGGTAGTCAGCCTCCAACCTGTGGTGCGTGATTTAAATGTACAGTTGGTGTTGTCTGGTGATTTTCCTTTACTCCATGGATGGCTTTGGATTTTATTGCAAAAGGTGTGTTTGGGGTGCAATAGCATTTTTTGGGTGTGTGCTAAACAAATTGGGCTATTTTGGCCAGCATGTCAGGCAAGGGATTCAGCTCGCGAACTTTCGGTAACTCTGCACAGCGCGACAACGCGGACTTACAGTTTTTGTCATTTTTGCGCTCGCAATATGCGTCTTCGCGCACGCGAGAAAGCCTTTTTGTACAGTTCGCGATCCCGAACACGCAGCTTTTGCAATCTGTCAAACAATATCTCGCGAGCAACATAGACCCTTCTCGAAAACGCTTTTTTGTGCATTTCTGCACAAAAAACTCCTCAGGCTGTCATTGAGCTGTAGGTTTGGAGCAGGGAGAAGCTGTTATTTGTCTGGAAAACATTTTTATGAGAGGGATTAAGTTCCACAGACACTACAACTTCCTCTTCCTGTCCTTTGCAATCACTTTTTGTTAGTTATTGTGGTGGGTGGGCTGAGCATGTGTGTGGCGGCCATTTTAGGAAGGCATGCATTGTGCCTTTGCCATAGGCGTCCATTGACTGTCTCCCATTTCTTGTGGTTGTTGTGGGTGTGTGGCGGCCATTTTGTGAAGCCATCCAAGCAGTGTGCTTGCTTTTGCCATCCGCTTCCAAGCTTGTGGCCTAGTAGTCTTCCACTAGGCCCAGAGGTAGTCAGCCTCCAACCTGTGGTGCGTGATTTAAATGTACAGTTGGTGTTGTCTGGTGATTTTCCTTTACTCCATGGATGGCTTTGGATTTTATTGCAAAAGGTGTGTTTGGGGTGCAATAGCATTTTTTGGGTGTGTGCTAAACAAATTGGGCTATTTTGGCCAGCATGTAAGGCAAGGGATTCAGCTCGCGAACTTTCGGTAACTCTGCACAGCGTGACAACGCGGACTTACAGTTTTCGTCATTTTTGCGCTCGCAATATGCGTGTTCACGCACGGGAGAAAGCCTTTTTGTACAGTTCGCGATCCCGAACACGCAGCTTTTGCAATCTGGCAAACAATATCTCGCGAGCAACATAGACCCTTCTCGAAAACGCTTTTTTGTGCATTTCTGCACAAAAAACTCCTCAGGCTGTCATTGAGCTGTAGGTTTGGAGCAGGGAGAAGCTGTTATTTGTCTGGAAAACATTTTTATGAGAGGGATTAAGTTCCACAAACACTACAACTTCCTCTTCCTGTCCTTTGCAATCACTTTTTGTTTGTTATTGTGGTGGGTGGGCTGAGCATGTGTGTGGCGGCCATTTTAGGAAGGCATGCATTGTGCCTTTGCCATAGGCGTCCATTGACTGTCTCCCATTTCTTGTGGTTGTTGTGGGTGTGTGGCGGCCATTTTGTGAAGCCATCCAAGCAGTGTGCTTGCTTTTGCCATCCGCTTCCAAGCTTGTGGCCTAGTAGTCTTCCACTAGGCCCAGAGGTAGTCAGCCTCCAACCTGTGGTGCGTGATTTAAATGTACAGTTGGTGTTGTCTGGTGATTTTCCTTTACTCCATGGATGGCTTTGGATTTTATTGCAAAAGGTGTGTTTGGGGTGCAATAGCATTTTTTGGGTGTGTGCTAAACAAATTGGGCTATTTTGGCCAGCATGTAAGGCAAGGGATTCAGCTCGCGAACTTTCGGTAACTCTGCACAGCCCGACAACGCGGACTTACAGTTTTCGTCATTTTTGCGCTCGCAATATGCGTGTTCGCGCATGCGAGAAAGCCTTTTTGTACAGTTCGCGATCCCGAACACGCAGCTTTTGCAATCTGGCAAACAATATCTCGCGAGCAACATAGACCCTTCTCGAAAACGCTTTTTTGTGCATTTCTGCACAAAAAACTCCTCAGGCTGTCATTGAGCTGTAGGTTTGGAGCAGGGAGAAGCTGTTATTTGTCTGGAAAACATTTTTATGAGAGGGATTAAGTTCCACAGACACTACAACTTCCTCTTCCTGTCCTTTGCAATCACTTTTTGTTTGTTATTGTGGTGGGTGGGCTGAGCATGTGTGTGGCGGCCATTTTAGGAAGGCATGCATTGTGCCTTTGCCATAGGCGTCCATTGACTGTCTCCCATTTCTTGTGGTTGTTGTGGGTGTGTGGCGGCCATTTTGTGAAGCCATCCAAGCAGTGTGCTTGCTTTTGCCATCCACTTCCAAGCTTGTGGCCTAGTAGTCTTCCACTAGGCTAGTCAGCCTCCAACCTGTGGTGCGTGATTTAAATGTACAGTTGGTGTTGTCTGGTGATTTTCCTTTACTCCATGGATGGCTTTGGATTTTATTGCAAAAGGTGTGTTTGGGGTGCAATAGCATTTTTTGGGTGTGTGCTAAACAAATTGGGCTATTTTGGCCAGCATGTAAGGCAAGGGATTCAGCTCGCGAACTTTCGGTAACTCTGCACAGCGCGACAACGCGGACTTACAGTTTTCGTCATTTTTGCGCTCGCAATATGCGTGTTCGCGCACGCGAGAAAGCCTTTTTGTACAGTTCGCGATCCCGAACACGCAGCTTTTGCAATCTGGCAAACAATATCTCGCGAGCAACATAGACCCTTCTCGAAAACGCTTTTTTGTGCATTTCTGCACAAAAAACTCCTCAGGCTGTCATTGAGCTGTAGGTTTGGAGCAGGGAGAAGCTGTTATTTGTCTGGAAAACATTTTTATGAGAGGGATTAAGTTCCACAGACACTACAACTTCCTCTTCCTGTCCTTTGCAATCACTTTTTGTATGTTATTGTGGTGGGTGGGCTGAGCATGTGTGTGGCGGCCATTTTAGGAAGGCATGCATTGTGCCTTTGCCATAGGCGTCCATTGACTGTCTCCCATTTCTTGTGGTTGTTGTGGGTGTGTGGCGGCCATTTTGTGAAGCCATCCAAGCAGTGTGCTTGCTTTTGCCATCCGCTTCCAAGCTTGTGTCCTAGTAGTCTTCCACTAGGCCCAGAGGTAGTCAGCCTCCAACCTGTGGTGCGTGATTTAAATGTACAGTTGGTGTTGTCTGGTGATTTTCCTTTACTCCATGGATGGCTTTGGATTTTATTGCAAAAGGTGTGTTTGGGGTGCAATATCATTTTTTGGGTGTGTGCTAAACAAATTGGGCTATTTTGGCCAGCATGTAAGGCAAGGGATTCAGCTCGCGAACTTTCGGTAACTCTGCACAGCGCGACAACGCGGACTTACAGTTTTCATCATTTTTGCGCTCGCAATATGCGTGTTCGCGCACGCGAGAAAGCCTTTTTGTACAGTTCGCGATCCCGAACACGCAGCTTTTGCGATCTGGCAAACAATATCTCGCGAGCAACATAGACCCTTCTCGAAAACGCTTTTTTGTGCATTTCTGCACAAAAAACTCCTCAGGCTGTCATTGAGCTGTAGGTTTGGAGCAGGGAGAAGCTGTTATTTGTCTGGAAAACATTTTTATGAGAGGGATTAAGTTCCACAGACACTACAACTTCCTCTTCCTGTCCTTTGCAATCACTTTTTGTTTGTTATTGTGGTGGGTGGGCTGAGCATGTATGTGGCGGCCATTTTAGGAAGGCATGCATTGTGCCTTTGCCATAGGCATCCATTGACTGTCTCCCATTTCTTGTGGTTGTTGTGGGTGTGAAACGGCCATTTTGTGAAGCCATCCAAGCAGTGTGCTTGCTTTTGCCATCCGGTTCCAAGCTTGTGGCCTAGTAGTCTTCCACTAGGCCCAGAGGTAGTCAGCCTCCAACCTGTGGTGCGTGATTTAAATGTACAGTTGGTGTTGTCTGGTGATTTTCCTTTACTCCATGGATGGCTTTGGATTTTATTGCAAAAGGTGTGTTTGGGGTGCAATAGCATTTTTTGGGTGTGTGCTAAACAAATTGGGCTATTTTGGCCAGCATGTAAGGCAAGGGATTCAGCTCGCGAACTTTCGGTAACTCTGCACAGCGCGACAACGCGGACTTACAGTTTTTGTCATTTTTGCGCTCGCAATATGCGTCTTCGCGCACGCGAGAAAGCCTTTTTGTACAGTTCGCGATCCCGAACACGCAGCTTTTGCAATCTGGCAAACAATATCTCGCGAGCAACATAGACCCTTCTCGAAAACGCTTTTTTGTGCATTTCTGCACAAAAAACTCCTCAGGCTGTCATTGAGCTGTAGGTTTGGAGCAGGGAGAAGCTGTTATTTGTCTGGAAAACATTTTTATGAGAGGGATTAAGTTCCACAGACACTACAACTTCCTCTTCCTGTCCTTTGCAATCACTTTTTGTTTGTTATTGTGGTGGGTGGGCTGAGCATGTGTGTGGCGGCCATTTTAGGAAGGCATGCATTGTGCCTTTGCCATAGGCGTCCAAACTTGTGGCCTGGTCGTACAGTAGGCCCAGGGGTACAACTCAGCAATCATCACGGCGGGTTTTTGTTCCTTGCTATTCTTCTTCCTAAGTGTACACAGTACAAATACAACAGGATCCCTGGCCTTGTCAGTCTCTTAATGGCTGGCTATACTGTTGATGTTGTTCACTGACTTCATGAAATTTAATAATTGTGATGACCACCCACGAGACACTAATAAGTTATATATCATATTATGGATCTTTTGACTGATGTTCTTCTGGCTTTTTTGCTTTTAGGTGCACAAAAGACAGAGGTGTGTCATCATCATCCACTGTTGTGGTGCCAGACCGACGTCCTGCTGCTGTAGTGTACACAACGTGACGTGTCAGTGACCTGACCAGGCATCTCTGCAACTTGTGCAACTGAGTGCTGTTTTGACATCTGAAGAAGATGCCCCCAAAGAAAGCAGGTAGCAGGTCCTCCGGTACCAAGAAAGTTGCCATGGAGAAGAAGGAACAGAAGAAGAAGGAAGTGTCACTTAAGTCTGGTGTGCCTCCCAAAACCTTTTTTGGTTCACCAAAAATGAGGCCTGCAGCAGCGGTGTCGGGGGGGCAAGCTGGGGGCAGCACCTCCACATCAGTGGGCCCAACCCACCAACCCATGCCCAAGCAGATGAGTGTGGAAGAGGTAGCCAGCCTTATGGTAGAAAGCAGTGATGCTGAGCCTGAACTAAACTTATCGCTATCTCAAAGTAGTACACAATCAACGCAGGAGGGAACATCATCAACACAGCAGATAAGTGGTCAACAGCCGCAGCCACCGCCCGCAATAGTAGCTGTTGTTCCTCCCGAAGTAGGGGCAGTTCAGGAAATTGAGCCTCATGCAGAGGAAGAAGAGGAAGCCACTCCTTTAGAAGTTGCATTGGCTTTTAAATCCCCAGCAAGGAAAAGGAGGGTTAGTACATCAAGTTCTTCACCAAGCCCGCCTTCTGATGATCTAGATGTCACTTGGAAGCCACAAACTGAGTCTGAGAGGGAAACACATCACAAGAGCAGGCATGGGAAAAGGAACGTTCCAGAAAGCCTTACACTTATGGATGTTGATGTAGAAGAGCAGGTTGATGATGATGATGATGATGATGAGCCAGTCATCACAAACATCACTCCCGGGCCTGAGGAGATGGAGAGCAACATTTTTACATTATCCAAAATGGATGCGAGGGATGTAGCACACATACCTCCAACACAGGTAACACCAACATGACCTCCAGCTTCCATATTTACATTAGCAAAGGGCCGGCAGCGTCCTACATCCAGCACAACAAGCACCACCTCAGCAGAAGTAGGTAGTGGTCCTGCACAGAGTCAAATTCAACACACACCCTCCAGTTCATCCGGCATTGGAAGTGGGAGTGGCACCTCCAGCAGGAGACAAAAGTTAAGCTCCCCAGTGTGGGACTTCTTTACGGTTAGCCGAAAGGAGGAGAACATTGCTGTATGCTCCGTTTGTCATTCCTGTGTTAGCCGTGGAAAGCTTGGTACAAACTATGGTACCGGAGGCCAAATGACCCATCTGAAAAAACACCACGCAATCCAGTGGGAGGAGCACCTTAGGCTCATCAAAACTGGAACCATTGCTGTTGGGCTTAAACGAGTAGAAAGTCCGCTCACGGTGGAACAGGAAGAAGAGGTAGACATTCTCTGTGCTAGTGGTACACAAAGTAGCCCTGTCCCCAGCACTGCAGTGGTAACGCCCACATCCTCAGCCACATCTCATTGGCACAAGAGTAAGAGCCAGCCTGAGACACCAAGGAGTACTGCTGGCCCAAAAAGTGCGACGTCGACCACAGGAAGGAATACCATGCAGCCTACCATTCTTAGCATGTTTAGTAGGCCGGAGGGGCAGTACGAACGCAATCACCCAATAGCACGTTTGTACAATGCTAAGATGGCAAAAATGTTAGCACTGGACCTTCTCCCTTTTTCTTTTGTTGAAGGGGTGGGTTTTCTTGAGTTTGTGACCACCATCTGCCCAAAATGGAAAGTTCCCAGCCGCTACTATTTTGCAAGAGTTGCTGTTCCATCACTACATCACGACGTGCTGGAATTGCTTGGAAAAGCCTTAAAAAAGAGTGCTGTTCAGAGTATACACCTGACAACAGACATGTGGACCAGTTGCCAAGCCACTGATTACATGTGCATCACTGCACACTGGGTCTCTTTTTCGGGTGTTAAAGATAAGATATCTGACGGCGTTGTTGACACCGCTGAGATTTTTAAAGACACTCGCAAACATGCAACTGTAGCCATGTTTGCAATGGAGAAATCTCATACTGCTGCTAACATTTTGGATAAGTTTAACAGCAAGGTGTTTGAGTGGCTGTGACCAAGAGGTCTTACCATTGGTTTTGTTGCCACGGACAATGGCAGTAATGTAGTTCGGGCCATGAAAGATGGTGGCTATTTCAGGGTGCCATGTTTGGCACACTGCATTAACATTGTTGTGCAAGACTTTCTGAAAAATGAAAGCAAAGTCAGCAGCTTACTGACCACCTGCAGAAGAATATGCACACATTTCAACCATTGTTTTAAAGCCCGGAAGGAGCTGAGGGTGATTCAACGTGAGCATAAAATGCCAGTCAAAGCACTCATCCAAGAGGTGCCAACACGTTGGAACTCAACGTATTACATGCTTGAGCGTCTGTTTGAGCAGTACATACCACTTAATGCTTATGTCATGAAAAGGTCAGGGGATCCTACAGTGAAAGGCATGAGAGTTGAGATGGCAAAAGGGGACCTTGTCAAAAGCCTGACAGAGATGCCACTTCCTTTTGAGGTCTTTACCCCTGAAGTGAGCCGGGAGGACTGTACTATGGGCCAAGCTATCCCATTGTTGTACATGCTAGAGCAAGAGCTGAAGGAGGTGGCAGAAATGTACGCAGGTGTGGATGACAAAGTAGACGCACATTCTTTGGCAGACACCTTATCCGCTCGCTTATCTCACAATACAAGGATTCAAAATAACATTCTGTCAGATCCACATTACATTACTGCCTCAATTTTGGATCCACGTTACAAATTATTGCTGCGCAGTAATGAAGTCATTCCTTTTTCAGAAGTGAATGTTGCCCAGTACAAAACTTTGATAGCTGAGGAAGCCACTGAGTTTGAAAACGAAAGGATCTTCATTAAAGGCCCGCCCCTCCAGGGCAGAAAAAGTACTGCAGGGCACCCAGAACGAAGTTCTACTTCAGAAGCCAAGAGCAGTGCGTTTACCTCCCAGCAGTCAACACTGCCAGCAGCAATAACATCAACAGCACCAACAGGATCATCAGGCACATTTACAAAAACGGCAGGTGATTGGTTTCTACGGAAAGGGTATTGCACATCAATGACTGATGCAAAGGCAAAAGAGGCCCAGGAAATCGGAGCACCCCTGAACATTGAGCGGATGGTTCAGGCCTATCTAGATGACACAACAGAGGTCTACATGGAGCAAAGCCCATTGGTGTATTGGTATGGGAAAAGAAGCCAATGGCCAGTGCTCAGCAGGCTGGCGATAAAGTATGTGGCTTGCCCTGTTGCAAGTGTCTCTTCAGAGCGTGTTTTCAGTGCTGCTGGTGCCATTGTTACTGTCAAAAGGACCAGTCTCTCGCCCAAAAGTGTTGAGAGGTTAACCATGATCAAAATGAATCAACACTTTATACCACCGGAGTACAAAATACGTGAATCACAGGAGGAAGAGGAGAGTGACTTTGATGACATAAGTAGTGGATTGTTAGACGTACTGCTGTCCGAACCACCAGAGTTTGAGGACGAGCTCCTCTTCCCTGACAACTAGGCTTTCAAATTGTTCTCCCTTCCTTTATTTGTGTGTGACTGTGTGTATCTGTTTTTCTGGTTCAAAATCTACATTCACAACAAAGCCATCAACAGTATCCTCTTTTTATTTCCCTATTGGAGTTGCACGTCTGTGCATAACTGTTCACTCCACTCCTCAGGGTCCTGCTCCATGTTCCTTACTCTCCCTAAGTACATTTCAAGCAAGTCAGACATTGGATGGAGATGGAGAATAGTACAATACAGGTTGCCTCTAACAGTCCCTCCATAAGAAGTGAAATGTGACTCCACCTATATTCCATTTTGTTTCCAATCCGAAAGAAACTCATCACTGACTGGCAGAAGGCTAGGCAGGCATCAGATCAGACAGCCAAAGAGAACACCAAGACAGGTAATGAGTGATTATTGTGAATGATGGTGGCATGCATTGCATTGGATGCTGGCTGACTACGAAGAATTGTGCATGCCATGAAGTAGAACTATACTAGTTTATCGACAAAGTAAAAGTGACTCAGGTGTGGTGACAGTTAATGTTTCCTTGTTGTTTAATAATGACCACATTGTACTCCTACCACTGCAGGTGCCGGCCAATATCCGTTGCAATTTGGTAATATGGAATATATTATAAACTTAATCAGTCACTACAGACTGAGTTGGTGTTGGAGAATACGTACCACACGGTCACCATCATTGAGGATGCTGAGCATACTATCTTTGCAAACAGTCAGTTGGATTGGAGAAAATTGATGGAATAACTGCGTTTCATGGGCTGACTTAAAAGGTAAAAAGTTTGAACAAGAACCACAGCAGACCTAGGCTAGATATCCGTGTAGTGGTGTGGACTGGAGTAGAGTGTAGTGGTATGACGGACAGTGGCGCATTGATTTAGTCACTTCATTGGGAAAATTCTAGGTTGCTGCAGTGCATTTGACATTTCTCTGGCTCGGTCAAAATGTAAGTAAGGGGTAGGGTGCCTGGCCTGTGCCGCGGTTCTCCTGTTCTGTGGCTGTGCTGGCTCCTGAATCCTGTCCCGTTGTTATTGTACCTTAATGCTGTAGAGTAGACACACTATGTAGCCTATCCAAGCTGCCTCAGTCTGAAAGTGTTCTCTCCAGAGTGTTGTCTTGCACTCCACTGTAATTGATAGACCTAGTCTAGGACACCCCCCGTGCCGCAGGTGACCTAGTCTAGGACACCCCCCGCGCCGCACGGCCACCAGCTGCTGCGTGTGCCTCCCCGCCTGCCTGCCTCTGAGCTCCGGCTGCCGCCGCGTGACCACGCCCCCTGCCATCGAGCGGCGTGGTCTGTGCTCGCTTCCTGAATTGTACCGCTGTTTTGTGTAATTGTATCTTGCTGTATATTGTTATTTTGTCCCCCCCTGTTGCCTTTTTGCCGGATTTGTTCCTTGTCTGCCCCCGTCTCATCCCTCCCCGCTTCCCGCCACCGCCGCTAACCCCGCCCCTTTCTTCATTCTGTACCCTCCCGCCTCCCAGCTGCTCCGCCCCCCCTCGCACTTGGCCATATATGGCGACTGTGCGACGCAGGTGAGTGTGACCTAGTCTAGGACACCCCCGCGCTGCACGGCCACCAGCTGCTGCGTGTGCCTCCCCGCCTGCCTGCCTCTGAGCTCCGGCTGCCGCCGCGTGACCACGCCCCCTGCCATCGAGCGGCGTGGTCTGTGCTCGCTTCCTGAATTGTACCGCTGTTTTGTGTAATTGTATCTTGCTGTATATTGTTATTTTGTCCCCCCCTGTTGCCTTTTTGCCGGATTTGTTCCTTGTCTGCCCCTGTCTCATCCCTCCCCGCTTCCCGCCACCGCCGCTAACCCCGCCCCTTTCTTCATTCTGTACCCTCCCCGCTCCCGCCTCCCAGCTGCTCCGCCCCCCCTCGCACTTGGCCATATATGGCGACCGTGCGACGCAGGTGAGTGTGACCTAGTCTAGGACACCCCCCGCGCCGCACGGCCACCAGCTGCTGCGTGTGCCTCCCCGCCTGCCTGCCTCTGAGCTCCGGCTGCTGCCGCGTGACCACGCCCCCTGCCATCGAGCGGCGTGGTCTGTGCTCACTTCCTGAATTGTACCGCTGTTTTGTGTAATTGTATCTTGCTGTATATTGTTATTTTGTCCCCCCCTGTTGCCTTTTTGCCGGATTTGTTCCTTGTCTGCCCCTGTCTCATCCCTCCCCGCTTCCCGCCACCGCCGCTAACCCCGCCCCTTTCTTCATTCTGTACCCTCCACGCTCCCGCCTCCCAGCTGCTCCGCCCCCCCTCGCACTTCGCCATATATGGCGACCGTGCGAACGCGCAGCGGTCACGCGCAGCGGGCGCGCCGATTGTGCGCCGAAGGCACGCCAAAGGTAAGCCCGTCTGCGCCCGTCCGCGCCTGGACCGCGCCCAGGGCTAGGACCCCTGGCCCTCGAGGACCCCGGCCCACCCGCCTGACGTACACCGCCGCCACCCTCAACGCACTCAACACCGGCCGATTCCCAGGATGCCACCAAGCCACCCCGAGACGCACCCACGGACCCTTCAGCTGCCTCACCTGCAAGTTCACCTGCATCCGGACCTGCCCCACACCAGCGCCCGCCAAGCCGAACACCAGCAGCAACCACCTCAAGTGCATCCTGCTCAACACCCGCTCCATCCACAGACACGCCATCGAACTCTGGAACCTCCTCGACACCACAGCCCCTGACGTTGCCTTCCTCACGGAGACCTGGATGAACGCCTCTTCAGCGCCCGACATCGCCATCGCCATCCCAGAGGGATACAAGATCACCCGGAGGGACCGCACCGCCAACCAGATGGGAGGAGGCATCGCCGTCATCCACAGGAACACCATCCGCATCACGACCAGCACCGACGACACCTTAACGACCGCCGAACACCTGCACTTCCAGATACACACCACCCTCAGAGGCACCCTGATCTACTGACCCCCGGGACCACGCACACAATTCAGCGAGGACATCGCCGACTTCATCAACCCGCACGCTCTCCCCTCCGCTGACTACATCCTCCTGGGGGACCTCAACTTCCACCTGGAGAACAACAACGACCGCAACACCACCACCCTGCTCGACAACCTCGCCAACCTCGGACTCAAGCAACCGGTGTCCACCCCCACCCACCTCGCCGGACACATACTCGACGCCATCTTCTCATCCAGCAAAGACATCGCCTTCAGCCACGCTACAGGACTCCACTGGACGGACCACAGATGCGTCCACTTCACCTTCAAAAGAACGACGATCCACCACCACCAACGACAGGTTGCTCGTAGAAGCTGGAACAAGATCACAGCCGACCAGCTCGCCGCTTCCCTGAGCCAGCACCCGCCTACCAGCTCAGCGAACCCCAGCCAGGCCGCCGACAACCTCACGAAGTGGATCAGCAACTGCGCGGACGAACTCGCCCCTCTGAGGACCCCGCCCAGCAGACCCGCCAGCAAGAAAGTCCCATGGTTCACCGACGAACTCAAGCGCTCCAAGAAGATCTGCCGAGCCCTCGAGAAAGTCTGGAGAAGGGAACCAACACCAGACAACATGACCACCCTCAAGATTGCCACCCGGAAGCACCACCAACTGATCCGCGCCGCCAAGAAAACTGCATTCAAGGACCGGCTGGACAACAACGCACACAACTGCAAGGAACTCTTCAACATCGTGAAAGAGCTCTCCAACCCCAACACCGGAAACAACGACATCACCCCATCGCAAGACCTCTGCAACCCCCTCGCCTCCTACTTCCACAACAAGATCGCGGACATACACAACAGCTTCAGCTGTCAACCGACGCACGCCACGACCACAGCAACGCCACCCACCACCACCCTCCGCGCCTGGACTCCGATCAGCACCGAAGACACCATCCGCATGATGAACTCCGTCCACTCCGGATCTCCGACCGACCCCTGCCCTCACCACGTTTTCAACAAGGCCGACGCTGTCATCGCACCCCACCTGCGGGACATTATCAACACCTCCTTCGACACCGCCACCTTCCCTGAGATCTGGAAGCACGCCGAACTCAGCGCTCTACTCAAGAAACCTACAGCGGACCCCACCGATCTCAAGAACTACCGCCCCATCTCGCTCCTCCCGTTTCCAGCCAAAGTCATCGAGAAGACCGTCAACAAACAGCTGGCCGCCTTCCTCGAGACGAATGGGTCCCTCGACCCCTCACAGTCTGGCTTCCGAGCCAACCACAGCACAGAGACCGCCCTCATCGCCGCCACCGACGACATCCGAGCCCTGATGGACAACGGAGAAACAGCGGCCCTCATCCTCCTAGACCTCTCCGCGGCTTTCGACACGGTCTGCCACCGCACCCTAGTGCAGCACCTCAGCAACATCGGAATCCAGGAGAAGGCACTGGATTGGATCGTCTCCTTCCTCGACGGAAGAACACAGAGAGTCCGCCTACCACCGTACAAGTCAGAGGCCACCGAAGTCATCTGCGGCGTCCCTCAAGGATCCTCGCTGAGCCCCACCCTCTTCAACGTCTACATGAGCCCCCTCGCGGCCATCGCAAGCCAACACAACCTCAACATAATCTCCTACGCTGACGACACCCAGCTGATCCTCTCCCTGACCAACGACCCCGCCGCCGCCAGAGCCAATCTGCACGATGGGATGAAAGATGTAGCCGAGTGGATGACGACCAGCCGCCTGAAACTGAACTCAGACAAGACGGAGGTCCTCATCCTGGGCTCCTCGCCCTCCGCATGGGACGACTCCTGGTGGCCCCCCGCCCTGGGCACCGCACCCAAACCGACGGACCACGCACGCAACCTGGGCTTCATCCTGGACTCCTCCCTCTCCATGACCAGACAAGTCAACGCCGTCTCCTCGTCGTGCTTCAACATCCTGCGCATGCTACGGAAGATCTTCTGGTGGATCCCCACGGAGACCAGGAAGACGGTCACCCAGGCCCTCGTCACCAGCTGACTGGACTACGGCAACGCCCTCTACGCCGGAACCACCGCCAAGCTCCAGCAGAGACTCCAGCGGATCCAGAACGCCTCAGCCAGACTCATCCTCGACATCCCACGTAACAGCCACATCTCCGGACATCTGAGAGACCTGCATTGGCTCCCCGTCAACAAAAGAATCACCTTCCGTCTCCTCACCCACGCACACAAAGCCCTTCACGATCAAGGCCCGAGCTACCTCAACAACCGAGTCAACTTCTACGCTCCCAAACGCCACCTCCGATCAGCCAGCCACGCCCTCGCCGCCGTCCCCCGCATCTGAAGAGCGACAACAGGAGGAAGGTCCTTCTCCTACCTGGCCGCCAAGACCTGGAACTCCCGACCGACCGACCTGCGCTTGACCCAAGACCACCTCTCCTTCAGGAAGAAGCTCAAGACCTGGCTGTTCGAGCAGTAACGGCACCCCACCCCCCAAAGCGCCTTGAGACCCTACGGGTAAGTAGTGCGCTCTATAAATGTCTTTGATTGATTGATTGATTGATAATTGAGTTTATTGTTGTAAAGGCTGTAATTTTTCAATACCCCGTTTGTTTTTCCATCTACACTTACAGGCCGGCCTTTACCCTGTGCTACAGTGGGAGAAACGACTCACACGTACCTTACCAATCCGCATCAGGCAGGCAGTGATACCCAAGATTGATGTGCGGAGTGTCCATGGAAGGGAGGACCAAGAAGAATGACGAGAATGATGCAACTCCACATTTGGACCAGGATAATACAGTAACTTTAGTATCATCATTCGTCTTTACATTTATTTGCTTGCTTTTTTCTCTTTAATCATTACGACTGTGTGTTGTGGTTTGTTTGTTAATTGATCCAACTTTTTTTTAGTTTCCTTAGCTAGCTTGAAAAATAAAAGTAAGCCCGGTACAGCATGTAATTGGGTTCGGTCTGAGCTCTGAGGGCGTCAGACAGGCAAGGCAAATTTCAATTTCGTCCCTGACTGTACTGTCTCATTGGGTCATAGTAGTTATAGTACAACTCATTATCATTAACCATCAAGTTATCCTCCTCAGCATGCATGCATTTGCTTTCTCTCACTTCATACTTTGATTTCTTTGATAATGGATCATGGTCGTCTTACAAGATTGTGTTTTACTTTTGTTGTGTCCATGCATATTGTCTGTTTTTCTTTCTCAAACCTTTCCCAAAACCCCACTTCCCATCCAATCATCAATCCCTAACCCTCTTCCCCCGGGCTGTGTGATTTATATTGAGGTGTGATGTGATGACTATGTACACCAATTGATCACACGCTTGCTGGGGCAGATGTGGTTAAAGCAACACTAATTGAATTTCAACTAAGGCAGGGCAAGGATCTTCTTCTGCTTGACCACCCATGCTGTAGTTTACTTTGTGTTCTGTTCCACTCCTCCTCCCAGAGTCTCAGTCAAGTGACTTTCTCTTTCTTTTTTCAAACGCTATTGCCAGTGTCTACTACTACCACCACTATAATGGCATCTACTCCGTCAATTTGGGAAACCAACCATGCAGCCATCAGTGTGCCGAACTTCATCATCAATCACAGGTAAGATAAGTTTGGTGGGAGGTATGGACTAGGAGGAGAGACTGACAGTACTATTATGACAATTAAAAATAACTCAGTGAGGGGTACTGCATCTATCGGTTTGTGTGTTACAAAATCGGCAGATCTTTTAAATCAAACACTGGCTGTGGGCATGCAGCAGCACGGAAACAAAGTAAACAACCATGTAACTTACATTGAATTCGGAAAACTGTAACCCACCACAAAAAACATTAACATCGTATAAATAAATAGTAAGTATATTTTTAATGTCCCCTAACAAAAATAAACTATCCCGCTCTGACCTAACCCACCCCCCTCCCTAACCCCAACGAAACGAAACGAAAGTCCAAAGTCCCAATGTCCGTAGAAATCCCCAACGCCCACAAACCCACCCACCAACAAAAGGAATTAAAAAAGGGGCAAACAACGAGGTCCTCTATTGTCGGCGGGCCTTAAGATGTTTGTCCACCAGGATCTTTACCCGCTCCTCCATGTTCTCCTCCAAGCGGGCCATCCGGCGGAGCAGCTGGCGGCGAAATGCCCTACAGTTGCATCCAGGGTGGGGGGCAGCAGTGCTGGAAATAGAGGCGCGGCGGCGGGCGAATGCCGGACCACGGCGCCGTGAAAGTGGAGGCCGGGCCTGACTGGGGCCCGGGGCATTGGAGGAGGCTGCAGCTGCAGCCGCCTCCTCCTCCTCCTCCTCCTGAGCCACCAGCCGGCGATAATGCTCGCAGATGGCCTCCAGTTTCCGGCGCCGGGCCCTAGCGGCCAACTCCATCCTTGATGGTTTAGTGGAAGGAGTATCATCTATATCAAGAAAGAAAAAGAACATGTTGGAGCCAATACTCTTAGCAAAACAGGAACACTAAAATCATTCAACACATAGTGTCACAGTATCACTAGCAAGCACAGTTCATAACATTTGGGATTTGGTGCTGGGGTAAGTATCTCTAATCCTACTTCCTTGGACTCTAACATTTGTGACCGTTTCAGACATTATTTATAAATATAATCGTACTATGTATGTACTCCGGTACACCAGTCGTGCTGTTCTTATCTGTAGTTTAGCCCAATTACATAACCTTGTTGTAGGCGGCATGCCAGGTCCATCAGCTAAGCTTGCACCCAAGAGAAACAGATATGAGCCACATGATGCAGACTCACGTTAGTTTTATTTACTACTACTGTCTGCAGGTGGGGAAGCTCATCTTTTTGTCTGACGCCTTACGGCCGTTGGCACTGGTCATACTCTGTTACATGAGGGCAAATGGCATGCACAATTTCACTTACACCCTGCCATGGGTACTACAAAAAGGCTGATTATTTATTGGATCCAACGATCATTGCTTATATTCATATTATAGATGCTGCTAGTGCTAATACGATATACGACATCAGGTCGGTAGCGGTCGGTGGTGGGAGTGCTGCCGGTCGGTGACGTGGGAAGGTGCAGGGTGGGGATAGTAAACGATGGATTAAGGACATTCACAGGTAATTAAAGAATACATAAAAAAAAAAACATTGCTGCACACAGTAGCACACACTGCATCGCATTCGGCGGTGCAGTGCGCACCTTGAAAATAGTTTTATTTATTTTTATGTTGATTACCTGTATTTGGCCGTAACAGTAATACACAGTTTACTCGCCAGTGCCACCCACCCGTCCCCTCCCCATGTCACCGCCCGCCAACAATCCCACCACCAACCGCTACTGCAGAGGGTACTTTGCTTTCATTGATTGTGTAACCAATATACATAAACATTAAACAACAGATAGGCCACCCTTTGCAGGCTGGCTGCCCCAATCGAAAATACATTAATAATAATAGGTAGGGAGTGGTCCCCAGAGTGGGAGGAAGGGGTTTCCGCTTGATAATATATGACGTGCTTGCAAACTACTGCAAGTGTACTGTATGCTCATAATACTACCTTGATTCCTCTAGGCTTTGCTACTGTCGCGCAGTTTCTGTTACATTTTCTTCAAAGTAAGAATCTCCAGTGACACTTTCCACCTATACTGTCTCTTGGTGATAGTACATCCAGGCATACATCCATTAAAGTAAACGTCTATCCTTTTGTATATATCTCTTAACAAACCTTAGTTGGTTTCACCAACAAACACCCATGCTTCTTCTCCTTCCTTCCTTGCCTTGGCTTTGAGTTTGAACCAAAAACACCGCTGATTCTTGCTATCTAGTACTATCCACCCATACTGTGTCGCCCACCCAGGCAGGCATTCTTTCACCTTCCACCCATCCTTCAACAACCCATGCATCTGATCTTATTACTATCAGACTCCTATACATGCTTCCAACAACATATCCTTCTCTGCCGGTCAGTCATATTGTTTATCTCGCCCGTCCTTCCACCCTTAGTGCTTTCCCTCTATGTTCAACACATCCATGATGGTCATCTGATCTGAGTTTGTCTTCTCCATAAAACATTCACAGCTGATTTTTGAGTCAAATAGAAGAGGCCATTGGTTACTCTACTCACGCTGGTAATGCTACGTAAAGGGTGTCTTCTTCAACCGTTGTATAAAGTCGCACAGTACAGTGAAATAGTGAACACAGTTCCATCTAGATGTAATGTCAAGAAGTAATGAATATAACTTACCGCCGCCGGCCACTGCTGCTGGATCCCCCCTGGGCCCTGTGTCTCCTGCAGGTGCCGCCAGTTCGCCTGCCCCCTCCGAAATGGCCGCATCGCTGGCCCCGACGGCACTGGTGGATGGTAGTGTGCCTAGAAAAAAGCATCACAAATTTTTTAGATGCCTGTAAACCACCCCCTATTTTAAGTGTTCACTTGGAACATTGAAAAAAAAGTTAATGCGATGCAACATACATCAGCACTAGACAGTAAGTACAGTCAGTAGACAGACACTAGTAGGATATGGTTCCACTTCCTAGGGTCATCTAGTCCTACTCTACTCTTTTGAAAGTTAGCCTGAGCCATGAGTAACCCTTTTAGATTCATCATGTCGACTACTACTCTTTTGGTGCATATTATACCTGCCAGCTTATTGACATGTGCAGTAGATGCCTTTAAGGCCACTTGACTGTTGCGTACAAGTGAAGAGGTCGAAAAAAAAACAACATATTGACTTTGTTTAGTTTATATTGCTTAGCCATCACACATACATGTTAAACTTTTTGGCATGACTGCAAAATGCTAGCATTCACCAGTATACTATCTAACGGCTAACTCGCAGCGTTTTTCTCATATATCATAGGCGGAAGATTCCCTTCTACAAACCAGAGATTTACAGAGCATATTGGATGCAAGATGATGTAACCAGTATTTCTACGTTCTACGGTGAGGGATCTTCCAGAATTATAAAGATCTTGGCTCTTGTTCTTGTTGTCAATCATGCACTTGTAAATGTTTACTGTTTTAATGTTAGGCTTTTTGCTGGCTTATTGACTATGGCTGTCGTAAATTAAATTTCATATTAACGATGTACAGAGTTTGATACTTGTTTCAAATAAACCTTTTGAACTTACACATAGACTCTGTGGTATTTGGTGTGGTGGAGTGGACTTACACAAGTGTGTGAGCAAAATGGTGTTTGTTATTATGTTCTGGGTTGTCTCTGTCTCAGTCATCATCAACATTGTGTATCGTCTTCGTGGGGGGGTCGGGAGTGGGACCCTAATGTGAGACACTATAGCTAGTCTGTTAGGGGATCCTGGGTTCTTCGGACTGAGGTGTGATCAGTAAGATCCAACCTCCCATCAGCACCATCCTATTTTGTTGTGCATAGTTCTGTATGTGGCTCTGCAGAATCCTAGACAATAGTAGTATCATGTACTATCCGATCAAAAATACTAGTCAAATATCTGGTTGGGCATTTTGCTTTGTATAAGCTTTATTCGAGACAATTCTCATAAAAGCACATAAAATCAACACAATTATACAATAATACATTATTACGGATTAAAAATTCATTAAACATAGAGTACAGCTCATACAACATTTGCATATAAAAACCATATTTACAAATAGTATTACATTAATCATTGTTGAGAGGAATACCTTGTTACCTGCTTCCCCCCAGGGACCGTCTTCTAATTGCCCATGCCCAACCCAGGTATTTAGCTACCCCTATGACTATCGAATCCTGAGTTGTTGTACGTAGGATTCTTAGAGCCACTGTGCTGTCTCGTGTCCCCAAGTTTTTGCATACCGGCGAGAGCCATTTTCTCCTCGGATTCACATAAGCGTGGCATACGAAAAGAAAATGGCCTATGCTCTCCTCGGCATTTTCGCATGCTGGACATAAGTTATTGGTGGGTCTGTGCCAGCCAGATGTCAGTTTCTTGAGGGGGATAGATCCTGATCTTAGCTGAAATACAAGTTTCCTGTCCATTGGTACCGTGATGTTGTCCCAGTAATTTTCCAGGGCAGGAAAAAATTTTATCTCCAGGAAGCGACCAGTCATAGAGTCGGCCCTGGTGTCATTCAGCATCTTACCGCCAACCCAATCCCAGTATTGTTCTTTAAGGGCTTCTTTGCTAGGGAAGATCTCTCCCTCAGGGTTATTCCAAAGATTTGAAAACCCTAAGTTTACTAACATGGACTTCAGATGTTTTAGCCATTTTATCTTATGGAAGGTATCTTCCTTGATAATCCATTGAAAACCCTCCGCATATTGTCTTATTTCTGGAGTCGTCCAGAGACGTCTCCAGTAAAGGACTGGGCGCAATCGGGCTCTATCTACAATGGTGCGTCTACCTAACTCCAAAAACAGTGGGGTTAAGGGGGTACTCTGTGGGAGTCTTGTAATCCCTCGCATAAACTTGTTCTCTGAAGTCTGAAGAGCCGCTAAACCATCCCAGGCCCATAGCTCCGCGCCATATAATGTGGCACCCAAAACCTTCGCGTCATACACTATTAATGCGGGTTTTATGGGTTTTGTTTTGGATTTGCGGTGTTCCCCCCTTAAAGCACCAGAAAGCTGCTGGTGCTTTAAGACCACTTTATCTACATGATGCGTCCAGCCAATGCCCTCTGCGATCTGTATACCCAGGTACGTAAATTCTTTGACAATGTCTAACCTACTGCTGTTTAGGGTTACCTTGGGGTAGTTCCTGCGTCCGGGGGAAAAAGCCATTAGTTTTGTTTTTCCCACATTTACCTCTAGCCCATGCTCAGTGCAAAAAGCATCAAAAATGTTTAATGCACGTTGCAGCCCCATGGGGGTCTTAGACAAGATAAGAGTGTCGTCAGCGAACATCAGGATCGGAACCCTGGTGTCCGCTAACGATGGGGCATCAACACTAGCCTCCAGCATCCTCTCAACGATTCCGTTAATAAATAACGAGAAAAGTAAAGGGGCCATGGAACAGCCCTGTCGAACACCCCTTTCCACTGGGAAATCCTCTGTTGTCTCTCCACTTCCACCCCACTGGACTCTAGCGAAGTTGAATTCGTGCAGTCGCATAATTAATGTTAGCAGATCAGCAGGGATCCCCAACTTTTGCAAAACCAACCATAACTTAAACCGGGGGACTAGGTCGAACGCCGTCCGCAGGTCGACGAACGCGACGTACAGGCAGCCCCTTCCCAGTACAACGGTCTTCCACCTTAATATGGTAAAGCGGAAGACCTGATCGATGGTACTGGTTGCTCGCCTGAATCCCGCTTGGTATGGAGAAAGGGCGTTGTTGTCTTCAACCCAGTCCATAAGCTGGTTTGTTACCATTCTCCCAACTACTTTCTGTAAGGTGGCTATTAAGCTTATGGGCCTATAGTTTGCAGGCAGTGAACGATCTCCCTTCTTGTGGATGGGGATAATGGTTGCGCCTTTCCAGAGGTCTGGGACCACTTCCCCCTTGGCTAGGGCGTTCGCTACAAGGAGGGTATATCTCGCCCATCTGGTCATATCGTGTTTAAAAATATCAGGTGGAATGCCATCTGGACCTGGCGCCCTCCCACATTTCGCGGAACCAATGGCAATTTCCACTTCTCTAAGGGAGAACAAATCGTCGGTTGCATAAACCGGTGTTATACTATCAGCTGCCACAGGATGGTTAACTTCCGCGTACTGAGGTCTGAAGTAATCAACCCAAGCTTCCTCTGCTACATTGTTGTCTGGCTTTGCAGGAACGGCTCCGCTACCCCACTTGATGATTTTCCAGAATGCCCTGGAGTCTTTACTATCAGAGGCCTCTTTTAGTTCGGCCCAGTGGCCTTCATCCCAATTCTTTTTTGCACGATAGATGGCCATCTTGTACAGTTCCCTATTCTTTGTCACAGCGGCGCGGTCCCTATTCCTTATGGCTTGTCCCAGGGCTAATCGTGCTGATCTACAATGACTATCAAACCACCTTCCCACTTCTTTAGATTTCTTCCCTTTCCTTTTTTTAATGAAGAAGCATGGTCTCAGGAGGGAGAATAACTTATTGTGGATTTCGGTGATTCCACTATCCCCTGGAACCACTGGAACTGCTGTTTCCATCGCGGAAATTGCACAACCAACAGCATTATTGATGTAAGTCATAGTGGCCTCGTTTGCCAGTACCTTGGGCCATTTTAACCTGCGTTCATCATTACTCATAACAGGGGTTTCATCGTATATCACTAGAGGGTTGCCCGCACCAGTATTCCACCACCTATGAGTCACACAGAGGGGGTTGTGGTCACTTTCAACCCGGGGCCTAACTGTCATGTCAACAACCCCTTTCCACAGTTGGAGACTGCACAAAATGTAATCGATTCGGCTCCTGTTGATGCCATTGTCAAAAGTGTAGCTGCCCTCCTTGTCCCCAGGTGTCCTCCCGTTCAGTGCTCTTAAGCCATGTTCCATACAAATTCCATTCAGTGATAAGATCTCTTTTGTCCATCTCCTTACAGGTTTTAGGCATAGAGGTGGTACTCCCCAGAGATTGTCCTCTTCGCTCTCCAAGAGGTCATTTGTACAGTCCAGAGGTTCAAAAGTCCTGTTGAGGTCCCCTACAATTATCGTTACATTTTCCTGGGACTTGGTCTCAATGGCAGTAGACAACAGCTCAATGGTGGGTAAATTGGTTACGTTGCTACCTCTCACGTAGACATTGTACAAATCTATTAGTTGACCCTTTGCTACGGAGATTCTTAATAATTGCAAATCACAATTTCCCAGGTCCAACATTTTGATGTTGACCTGCAGGTCCTGTCTAACCCAAACAGTTAAGCCTCCCTTGGGCCGCCCTCTTCCCCCTTTTGACGCTGGTATACAATAGTTCAAATAACCAAGACAGAAAAGGGGATCACAAGCCCAGGTTTCTTGGAAGCAACAGATGTCATACCCACTTATAAAATCCACCCAGGATTGGGAATCCAATTTACTTGCCAGCCCAGCGACATTCCAAGATAAAAGCGTACCAATGCTAGCATCTAGCCCATCTCGGGTGTTAGTCAATGGAAATACTTGGGCTAACATAGGGCTTTCAGTAGAATTAGTCTGCCTTTCTTGGTCATCTGTCGGATCCACTGTCGTATTGGCTGGGTATGTTATCTTGGCATTTGTATTTAGGGTTCCCAGTCTAAAACCACCTTCTTCGACCAAACCCCCCGTCTCGATGTAATTGACCAATAAGTTTGTAACAGTTGTATTACCATGAACATCACATTGCCCTTCTGGCTCGTTAGTGTTCCCTCCTAAACTGTCAGTACTGGTTTGTCAATATCCCCATCCCGGCTCCTGCCATCCTACATGAGGGTTGTAATATGTGTAAGTGGTATGATTATGACCTACAGGAGGAGGTGGTAAGGGATTGACTGGCCATGATACAGTAGGGGGAATAAGGGGTTCATTGAGTAAACTAGTCGTTACACTAGTCGGTCGGGGGTAAAAAAAGGTAAGGTCTACAATTCCGATACCTCCCTTATTTGTTCCCCATCCCTGCCTTGTTATCCATCCCGCCACCCTTGGGTCTTGGAAATTGACCACTATGCAATCCCCACCCAAGGTTTTCGATGTATATCCCATCCAATCTATTCTCCTTACCCCTATGATTAGCCCGTCGATGTCACCAGGCAGAGGACGGTTTTCCTTTAGCCAGTGCATGATCTTATTTTTGAGCATCTGGAAAGTTTCTCTCTGTCCTGGGGGTAATGGTGGGACGTTTATAAGAACTGCTACATAGGGAAAGGAGTCTGGGGTGAGATTAATTGGTGGTTTTCTGTAGGGTTGTTTTGCCACGGGCGGTGGGATAGATTTGGGAACTTGGGGGACATATTGGGGGACAGGCTTCAGCGCCTGTTGTTTGTTATTTATTTGGGACGGTACTGAAGTTTTACCTACCAACAAACCTGTGTTAGCCCTATTCCCTCCCACCGGAATATTCTGAGCTTTCTGCGTACTATTAGTTACGTTTGCGTTTGTTGGTACTATTCCCGCTTGGTGACGCACTGTAGCCTCAGCACTCGTTGCGATTGGTGGATTTTGTGTCGGGGGGATTGTGGGCTGTGTAGGGTGTATTATGGTCGACTGAGGTAAATCAGGGCCAACGTTTGCTCTCTCTGTTCTGTCTGAGGATTTTGTAATGGCTTTAACTGTAGGTTTGCTCAGTTTGGGAGGTAAAGGAGAGCTATTTCGGGGATTTCTTCCCTTATCCTGAATAACAGGGTTGTTTAGGACCTGAGAGTTTGTGCTTACTTCCACCCTATTCGCTTTAATCAGTGATTTTGTGGAATAAAAATTGTCTAAGGTAGTCTGTTCAAAATGGTTTAGCCTATCTACAAGCTTTGCAATTCTATCCTCAATGGGGGTAAGTAGTGATCTAAACAATTTTTCCAGTTCAGGGAGAACAGTTACAAGTGATTGCTCCTTATCTTTACATGGTACAGTGGAGTCGGTACAAGGATTGTCATCTCCGTCCTGGCTGTTCAAGGAGACAAGATTAGTAGGTGTAACACTTTCTGTGCTTTGAGTTTCGTTAGTAGCTACCTCTCCTGTGTTCACGAGTTTATGTAACTTCCTGAGTTTTTGAGGGGGTTTGACCACCCTTTTACATTTTCTTACAGATGCTGGTCGTTTCCGTTTGGACCCGATTTTGGGTTGGGCCAATGTAACCTGGGCGCCAGAATCAGTGAGCGGTGCTGGTAGGATTTTGCCGCCACAAGGATTATTTAGTTCAATCACAACATCCTTGTTTGGTTTTTGGGCCTGGACCTCAAAATGGTCGTTTACAACTGGCAAGTTCACTGATGACAGAGGAGTTACCAGGGTGGGGTAAGCTAGATTTGAAAACTTATCCGTTGAATTCTTAAGTATTTCGATTGACAGCCTACGCTCTGCGCGCTTCTCTGCCAAGGTCAACTCTTTGTCTATTACCAGTGAACGATTAAAGAAAAATTTATCTAGGGGGCCAATTGCCAGTGGACCAGACTCTACAAGAGGAGTTATTTGATGGCTATTTACAGAGTTTGTTGATGTAGACGTTGCCATGTTAAACACTAAACAAATCCAACTTTCCTAAGCCACTTACTGGAGGTGATACTATATGTCACTGGTAAGGGGGGTGGCCCAGCCCGGCCTCCTTCGGCCCCGGACGGCCACAGACGGTCCCGCCCTTGTCCCGGGCTTCTCCCGCGCGCTCTCCCGCGCTGCGGGAGTACTCGTGGCTTAATAAGGAGTCTGAACACAATAGGTGGAAGGGGTAGGAGGGGTCGGGGAGAGCGGCCCAGGTGTAGCTGATCAGGGCTGGCGGGTGCTCCTGGGAAATGCAGTCCCAAGGAGCTCACGCACTCGCTCGCAGCCCCGTGCAAGTACTTCCCTCGGTGTCCCCTTCAAGGCGCTGCGGTCAACACTCCTCACGCAGCGGGACCCGCGGAGCGGGTTCCGCAAGAAGTAGGCTGGCAACAGGCGATTCCAAACGGGCAGAAACAAAAGCAGCAAGGCGTCCCACTCGCCGTCTCAGCGAGAGCAGATGATAAGGGCTCGGTGGAAGGGTAGGAGGGGTCGGGGAGAGCGGCCCAGGTGTAGCTGATCAGGGCTGGCGGGTGCTCCTGGGAAATGCAGTCCCAAGGAGCTCACGCACTCGCTCGCAGCCCCGTGCAAGTACTTCCCTCGGTGTCCCCTTCAAGGCGCTGCGGTCAACACTCCTCACGCAGCGGGACCCGCGGAGCGGGTTCCGCAAGAAGTAGGCTGGCAACAGGCGATTCCAAACGGGCAGAAACAAAAGCAGCAAGGCGTCCCACTCGCCGTCTCAGCGAGAGCAGATGATAAGGGCTCGGGGGAAGGGTAGGAGGGGTCGGGGAGAGCGGCCCAGGTGTAGCTGATCAGGGCTGGCGGGTGCTCCTGGGAAATGCAGTCCCAAGGAGCTCACGCACTCGCTCGCAGCCCCGTGCAAGTACTTCCCTCGGTGTCCCCTTCAAGGCGCTGCGGTCAACACTCCTCACGCAGCGGGACCCGCGGAGCGGGTTCCGCAAGAAGTAGGCTGGCAACAGGCGATTCCAAACGGGCAGAAACAAAAGCAGCAAGGCGTCCCACTCGCCGTCTCAGCGAGAGCAGATGATAAGGGCTCGGTGGAAGGGTAGGAGGGGTCGGGGAGAGCGGCCCAGGTGTAGCTGATCAGGGCTGGCGGGTGCTCCTGGGAAATGCAGTCCCAAGGAGCTCACGCACTCGCTCGCAGCCCCGTGCAAGTACTTCCCTCGGTGTCCCCTTCAAGGCGCTGCGGTCAACACTCCTCACGCAGCGGGACCCGTTCCGCAAGAAGTAGGCTGGCAACAGGCGATTCCAAACGGGCAGAAACAAAAGCAGCAAGGCGTCCCACTCGCCGTCTCAGCGAGAGCAGATGATAAGGGCTCGGTGGAAGGGTAGGAGGGGTCGGGGAGAGCGGCCCAGGTGTAGCTGATCAGGGCTGGCGGGTGCTCCTGGGAAATGCAGTCCCAAGGAGCTCACGCACTCGCTCGCAGCCCCGTGCAAGTACTTCCCTCGGTGTCCCCTTCAAGGCGCTGCGGTCAACACTCCTCACGCAGCGGGACCCGCGGAGCGGGTTCCGCAAGAAGTAGGCTGGCAACAGGCGATTCCAAACGGGCAGAAACAAAAGCAGCAAGGCGTCCCACTCGCCGTCTCAGCGAGAGCAGATGATAAGGGCTCGGGGGAAGGGTAGGAGGGGTCAGGGAGAGCGGCCCAGGTGTAGCTGATCAGGGCTGGCGGGTGCTCCTGGGAAATGCAGTCCCAAGGAGCTCACGCACTCGCTCGCAGCCCCGTGCAAGTACTTCCCTCGGTGTCCCCTTCAAGGCGCTGCGGTCTACACTCCTCACGCAGCGGGACCCGCGGAGCGGGTTCCGCAAGAAGTAGGCTGGCAACAGGCGATTCCAAACGGGCAGAAACAAAAGGCCTTGGGCATTTTGTTTGTGGTAATTGTCAAAGCCTCAACATTGAGAAGACTTGAAGAGGACAACCCAAAGGACAGGACCCAGTGGCAAGAGCTATTGGTCAATCAGAGTTTTATTGTTGCAAAGAAAACCTTCTATTAAAGAGTGGGCAACTGTGCAAGCTTCGCTACACACAGAGTAATAATAGTAATAGTAGTAGTAGTATTAGTAGCACTGAGAGTCATAGCAGAGGGAGTTAGAAGCAACTTTGAGGCAGGGATAAACAGAATTAGTAAACAGATAGTCAAGGTCAAAGAAGTAAGCTTTTGTAAAAAAGAGATTCAGAAAGTGGAGCCTATATGCTGGAGCCCCCCTCTATCTCATTGACCGATTACAAATCGTTCAAAATGCGGCTGCCAGGCTTATTGGAAACATCCCTGCCCGCAACTCAGTCAAAGCATATCGGAAAGATTTACACTGGCTCCCTATCGCTCGTAGAGTTCAGTTTAAAATCCTTACCCTTGCCTTTCGAGCCATTCACGGAACTGGTCCATCCTACCTGAGCCAAAGACTCAAACTATCGAAGTCTGATAGAAACCTAAGGTCCAATAATCTACGTCTACTGGTTGTTCCCAGATTCAGACTAGCCCGGAGCGGTGGCAGAACGTTCGGTGTGACGGCGGCTAAATTCTGGAACGACCTCCCTCTGGACCTTAGGTTTATCGAGTCTGAGCAGATCTTCAGACGCAAATTAAAAACTTGGCTGTTTACCCAACCTTGAGTAGGAGGGCTTCTGCTACACTGGGCTGGAGGGCAGGACCCGGGATGCCTCCACTGGTGATATTCTTGCTCTCTCAGCGCCGGGACACCCCCGACGGGGGTAGCTGCGCGCTTTATAAGCTTCTTAAATAAATAAATAAATAAACCATAATTTAGAGTTTGGGAAAAAAAAGATGCAGTAACATAACATTTAGGGAAATATAAATGTCAATCTAACCAATGGAGGACTTACTGGGGCCAGCTGCAGGAGCCTCAGTAGAGGAGAGGTCCTGGGGTTCCCCCGCCGACTCCGACCCCGTCTTCTTGCCCCTGGGTGGTGCTGATGATCATGTAAAATATAATAAAGAAAGAGACCAACATTAAGAAGTGCTGTGAGAAAAATAATAAATCATTTGGAAAAATAATAAGTCAAAGAACATTTTAGGAAACAACAAGTGCAATAAAATTGACCTTTCTAATCAGATGGATCGACTACTGGCTGCTTCCTAGTGCATTTACGGATCGTCTACTTATTTATGAACACTCCAGTGTTCCTTGATCATTCTGATTCCAAATACTAACAAAGCCTAGTAAGTACCACCTGACCTACACCACCTATTCCAGACGGGCCAATTGTTCACTAAGTCTGCACTTCAATTTTTTTCAGCCATCAAATGCATAGATGAGATGGAGGACACATGCATAGTTGCATACATTAGTGCATACATACAACAAATTGTGGGTTGGTTGCATAATGCTGATCTAGTTCTGCTACTGACTGACCATGCTAAGCCTACCACTCACTAAACAAAGTACAAAAGGTTCGACGGAGGACTGGGGTAAGCAGCACTCAGTGACAGAGGATGCGTCACGCAGACCGCATAAAACAATTAGTAACTACTACTAACAAACTAAACCTAGTATCCAATATCCATCCACCACTATTTCACAGTAGGACAATGGAAGGACTAGAGTCTCTCTAGCAAATCGCATTACCTAACTTCAGTTCTGTAAAGTAAACTCTTACATAATCAGCATCAGCACAAGCTAGCGCAAACTACGTTGCAAACAAGTAAGAGTACCACCGTGCACCTGGGTCCTTACATCAAAGAACATTTTGCTTTTTGGAACGTAATTTACCAGCAACGCTTGGCACGCAGCAGTAATCTTGTTGTTCATCTAATTTAATATACACAATCAGTTACTCACCAAGCCCGATGACCTCGACACCTAGCAGGTCCAACAGGTCCTGCTCCCGGTCCAGGATGTCGGACCACCGGTGAGCTAGCTGGTTGTGGGTGCGCCGGATCCCAGTGCACCGAAACACGGCCCGGCGCACCTTCGCCCACCGATGGTGCCGCTCCTGGGTAGCGTACCCGGAGCCGGGCCTGCCGCCTGCTGCCAAGGTCAAGGGGAGGAGGCGCTGGATGAAGAAAACAAGAGCCGCCACCTCCTCCTCCCCAAACAGTTGCCGGGCCTGCACCCCTGCAGGACGCATTCTGCCGCAAGGCAGGCGGCGCTTCTCTGCGCCTGCAGGTCCCTTGCCCTTGGGACTTGGTGTGCCCTTGGCCATGGTTCTGGGGTGGGTGGGAGGCGGAAAAGAAAAGTCCGAAGGGGAAAAAAAGTTAGGGGGAAGAAGATAGAAAGAACTTTATAAAAGTAACAAAAACACAGTAAAAGTAGAAATAAAATGCAAAATATAAACTGAGGCAAACAAAGAGATAGATAATAACTAAAAAAAAGTCAGGAAAAAGGCTTTAAAGACAAAGGATTGCTATGATAAAGGGAGGATACAAAAGTAGGCCCAGAAACATGGCATAGAGTGAAAAACAAGATGGCCGCGCCCATTCGCGACCGCGTGGGTAAGTTCGCGCGATATTTCTCGCGAACATGTACTATTTATCGCGAACAAGTAAAATGCGCTCCCGAACACGTCAATGCACATCGCGAACACGCTATCCGCGACCCGGAACAGGAAATAAGGCATCGCGAGCGGGCGGGACTATCGAAAAACAAGATGGCCGCGCCCATTGGCGACCGCATGGATAAGATCGCGAGATATATCCCCCCAGCATGCAAACAGTTCCCCGAACATGCTTACCGCGCTCGCGAACAAGAAAAAGCCATCGCGAACAGGTTGCCACAAGCAACTACGCAAGCTCGCGAAGCTTCGCGAAGGTCGCGTAGTGCAATGACATCTTCCCGAAGCTTCGCGAAGCGCGACTACGCGAACTACGCCCAGGGTTACAAACAACAAGGTCCTAGATAAAATGAATTAAATTAATGTCCACCTTTGATGATCTCCGGGGTGGCATTCCATTCTATCGTTTTACACAGTCTTTGCAACTCTAGGTTCAGGCCATTATCCCTACCCTTAGTTTTCTCCATCCCTGATCACTGCCCATCCCAACCCCATCACACATCTTCCCAACAAACCTGTTATTGGAATCGCTCTTAGCTCTCTCTCAACTCTAAGATTTTCGATCAAACAGAGTACGTCTGCACGTTTTATGCGCGTGCACTGTTGAAGTTTTTCTCGGACCCCCACGGCCAATGGTTTTGAGACTACTTTCGCCAGGAACGTTTTGCACATATTTTGTACTTTGCTTGTAAGAGATCTACATTTCAAACCGACAGCGTGTGTGACTTCAGTCCTGCGCCCTGGTTTCTTTATCTTTTTTTTAGGAGGTGTTCTTGTGTGTTTTGATCACCTGAGAAGAGTGTGAAGGCTTCCGGCCTCTTTTTACCAGATATCAAGATGTTAGGAGTAGTTTAAGTGGCACTTGTGACTCCCCAGCACCATCAGCGTATTAACCCCGTGTCCCAACTTTGACCCCTCCTAATCCCCACCAGCCTCTTAATCGATGTTTAGCCGAGAGAGCGAGGGTGAGGTGTGAGCACCGCATGACGTAAACAGCCTTCATGTTGCCCTGTTTGTTTTCTGTTCACGCTGCAGCCTTCATGACACCACACAACATGGCTCAAGCACTGAAGGGTGAAGCCAAAGGTAAGAGCGTCTCCCCCTGGTGGCCCCTAATTGATATCCACCTATCCATGAAAAGAAACAGCACATCTAAAATATAGGATATGATTTCGCTATGATGTCACTAAGCTCTTTCATGCAAACAAAGCTCTTGTAGTGATGTACTCGCTGTTCCTAACCTACCTGCTTCTAGGAACATGTGCTGCTACCTGAGTAGATGAGCGCATCCTGACTGAAAAGCAGGCAAGGTGTCTTGCCGTGGTCAGCTCTCACTCCTGACATTTATGTAAGATTGAATCCGCCAATGCCAAATTAACCTTTTATTTTTCAGAAATTAATAAAGTGAGTACTGTTAAATTAAGTGATGCAGACACCAGTTATTTACAGTGCTTAGAATTCGCACAACGAAAGTGACCACCTCCTTCCAGATCATTATGGACTCTTTATCCAGTCCTGGACTTTTGTGTAATAGCCTAATGTATTCTGGGTGCTGTAGTCTTGTCTTTCATTTAACTAAAAAGACCATTACAGATGAAATCAATGATTTTTAGGTGAAAGGTTCAGGACTTGATAGAGTGTCCATAATGACCTAGAGTATATATTATAACCATGTTCACCACCACTCAACTCTGAACAAAAGACCTCTCCAGAGGGACTGAAAGACCCAATGCTTCCCCTCACCCTAAGATACATGGCCTGAGATTCCATCAATGCTAGTTTCCTTCATGGAAGATGCAATTGACCCTTACTCCACAGCACTCCTAGAAAGACTAAGTAACATCGGACTAACTCTGACATCGGCAGACATACACTGGACCCCATCTACACCACCTTCAACGACATCAAGTTCAACTCAACCGCACCCCTCATATGGAGTGACCACTAGTTAATCCACTTTCAGATCAACCTACCGCAGTCCATCTCACCCACCAACATCAGCCTACCCAGCCGCAGCTGAAGCTAAATCTTAGAAACAGAATGGCTAAACGCTCTCCACGTGGATCTACCCAACCCTACGGACAACTTCAAAGCAGATGTCGATAACTTTAATAACAGGATAAGAACTGCGCAGATTCCCTTGCACCCATTAAGCTAAAAACAAAGAGGACCCAACAAACAAGCTAGTTGGTACACAAAGGAACTCAGTGACACCAAAAGACACTACAAAAAGCCATAAAGAAATTGGAAAGTCAGCAGTGAAGAGACCAAAAGAAACCACCTTCAAAATGGCACTCAGACAATACCACCAGCCAAGAATAAAACACTAGTGGAATGCATCTAAGGGAGCAGCAAATAAATCTTCTCAATCATCAAAGATTTCACCGCACGCATAGCCTCCATCAACAGCACACTCCCCTCGCAAGAGCTCTGCAATGACCGATCCAACTTCTTCCACAGCAAAATCATAAACATCTAAAAAGCCCCTCACCAGTGAAGAAGCACCCTTAATCATGAGGACCATCCACGCTGGGGCCCCATCAGACCCTTGTCCCACACAACATCTTCAACCACAGTCCATCACCAATTAGCAAAGCACACACCCACATACGGAACACTTCCACCACCTCTGCCACCTTTCCAGAAGTCTGAAAGCACGCAACAGTCAACGCCCCCCTCAAGAAACCTTCAGCTGGCCCATGCCAACTGGCCAACTTCCAGCTGATCTCCCTGCTGTCCTACTCAATCAAAGTAATTGAAAAGACCAGCAACAAACAACTCACTAGCTACCTCGAATTCCACTGCCTCCTTGACGTACCCTGGGATTGATTAAACAAATTGTCACCATATTGAAAGAAATTTTCACTACAGAAGCGCACTCCATGACAAAACTAATTGGAGTAGGTGAAGTCCATTCTGTGGGTTGCAGGACTTCTTTGATCACCTCTAGTGTTGAAGCCTGGGGAATGTTGGTATACAGGTCCTCCACATCAAGGGTGACCAAGAGGTCATTGCTGGTCACCTCAATGAGGTTCAATATATCCCTTGTATCCTGAACAAAAGAGGTTGTCATCTGGATCAAAGGTTGAAGGAAATGGTTACAAAACTTTGACGGAGGTTCCAGTAGGAAGCCTATATCAGATACAATTGGTCTTCCAGGGGGGACTCTTGAGAAGGATGTAGAAATAAGGGGTTCTAGGCTGTTTATTCACAAGGAAATCAGCCTCAGTCTTAGAAACACACCCTTGACTTGCTGAGGAGACCATAGAAACAATATGGGTACTAAGGTGATTGGTAGGGACATCAGTAATCAGAGTGTAGTATTTCCGATCTGATAACTGGTGGAAGCATTCATTGTGATACTCTGGATTTGACATAATCCCAATAGCTCCTCCCTTGTCTGCCTGTTTTATCGTGATAGTCATGTCATTGACTAGGGATCAAATAGCCTCAAATTCCATGTTGGACATATTGTGAAAGAGATTGGTTTTGTAACTTCTTCCAACCTCCTTTAGGACTGATTGTTCAATGGCCAGGAGTTTATTCGGGATCATGCTAGATGAGGGAGTAAATGCGGAGGGATTGTGCAACCCTCAATCCCTAATTTCCTTATTAGATGTATCCGTAAAGAATGCTTTCAAGTGCATCTTGCAGAAGACATTGTGCAACTCACAATTGGTCTGAAATTTATCAGTTTTTGGTTTGGGAACAAAACCCAACCCTTTCTGCAAGGATGTTTCTCTGTGTCAGTAAGAACTCTTGTTGAGAGATTAATTATGAGTTTTTCTTCCCTACATGGCTCCTGAGTTACATTCGCGAGGGTGGAGGTTCCTGCCACTGTACCCATTTCTATTGTTGTCCCCTTCTTCTTCTTTTTCTTCCTCTGCCTAAAAAAGTGGGGCTGTAGGAAGGAGAAAGGGCTGGTGTGGGCCTTGGGGGAACATTGGACATTGCCACACTGGTGGTCCTTGAAACTGAGCCAAACCGTAACCGAACATGGCTGGTGGAGGACCTCTTCTTCCCTAATTACTACTATTGGAGGAATTCCGCTTCCTAAAAGACTGACTATCGTCTGATTATATATTTCATCAGTTGTAGGTTGGAAGTCTTCTTTTAAGTAAGGGTCTACCTTTTCTTTGCGGAACTTCTTTTTCTCTTGGTGAAGTTTTGTTATCTTCTGTTTCATTAGGTAATCCTTATGTTTAGTGACTTCACTATTTATTTCAGCAAGTTTACTTTTGTAGGCCGATATTAAGATACTAGCTTTTAAATCACCTTCAGCGATAGTAATTTTTGTGTTTAATTCATCGGCCAGACGTTTCACGGTATTGCTTATGAGAACTAGACAGTCAGTGGTGCATTTCCATGCCACCAGGGACCATTCTTCCTTAACAGTAGCATCCTCCAAAAAGATGCTTGAGACATTGGCAACTATCAATCGGATATGGGAAATATTTGCCCTAACATACTCCATCTTGAAAGCGCAGGGTATTGTGAATTTTAATCAATTGTCTCTTCATTGTTATCAGAGTATTTCAATCATCTGTACGGCTACTTGACGGGATAGTCCCATCTGCTCCTAATAAAGCAGATGTTTTTAGAATCTCAGACACCATGTCATCGTTGAAGCTTAAACCCCGGTTGTTATCCATGGTAAGCCCAGGATAGCCGTCTTGTGGTGGAAGTTGGTGGAATGGTTCATGAAAAATGCAAGGTATCCATGAACATAAGGACAAATGTGTCACGGATCACATAGGTCTAACAAGGTGCCCCCCGCCACCTCTTTTATATTACAAAGAAACGGTTCCACGGCTGAGACACTGCACATGATACTCTATAAAAAAGGGGACCCAGGAGCGATAAAGATCCAGCTCACGTGCTCCTTGCTTAAATCAAATTGTCAATATGCTGTGCAGTTCCTCGTGAAGGAAATCTAGGGTCAAAGGTTCCAGGGAAAGGAATATGCTCCAATAGGAGCACGGGCCCTCACAAACCCAAATGGGTGTCAAGCTTCATCATTGGGTTAGCTGCTCCTCGTGCCATAGCTGCAATGCCCAGCGGTCTCCCACCAGAGGGCTCTCTGCTGGAGATCTTTTGGTTAGCCTTCTGGTGAAGTGCTGCTGAGACTGAGCTAAGGGAGCTCGAACAGCCCACCAACACTCGAAGAAGGACGTTCTGTTTAGGAAAGAACAGATTTGGATTTTCCGCCTTTCCATGCATATTTTGGGCCTGAATAATGAGATTCCATGGGCATAATTAAAGAATTAGCATTCTTCATGTAGCTATCTGGACACCTAGAATTGCTGTCGGGGTCCACTTTATATGATCCTCAGGGTGTCCATCAATACACACTCAACTGACATTAGCGTACTTTGACACACTATAACGCCACTGCCTACTATCTTCCTGCCATGTGCCCCCTAACTGTGTTACCATCTTTTGATCAAATTAGATACCAGCAGGTTGCGGCGATTATTAAACTGCATCATTGCATACCACTAGGCGGTGGCAATTATTTGACTGCACTGTTGCATACTACAAGCCCTTGACACATGGGGTGCCTGTCTGTGCAAATATAAATAATTTAGGGGCAGATGTACGAACGGTTTATACGGTTGCAAATCGCTTATTTGGCCCGTTTGCTGCCGCAAAATTGGTCAGCCGAATGCATAAACCATATTTTGTGAGTTGCTAACCTGTTAATGTTTAGCAAAATATGATTTGCGACTTAGCAAGGGGCGTGCCAAGGGCGTCGCTTCCTAATAGCGAGTCTCACACCAATGTATGATTGTTTTTCAACCGCATCTGGGGTCGCAAAACACTTGTAGTTTACCACCCTTTTCAAAAGGGTGGTAAGTCACTCGCATATGGGAAGGGGTCCCCATGAGACCCCTTCCCCTTTGTGAATGGGTGCGAAAATATTTTTTAAGAGCAGGCAGTGGTACCAGGGTCCACTGCCTGCCCTTAAAAAATGAAAGTGAAAACTTTCATTTTTCTTTTTTAATGCATCTCATTATTCTTCAAGGAAAACGGGTTGCATTTAAAAAAAACAGCTTTATATAAAAAAAGAAGTCACATACATGGTGGTCTGCTGACCCCAGCAGGCCACCATCCCTGTGAGTGCTAGCCATTCTCAATGGGGTCGCAAATTGCGCTTGCCTCATGAATATGGATGAGGCATGCAATTTGCGACCCCATTGGGAATCTCAAACAGTGTTTGAGACACTGTTGTACATTCAGTTTAGAGTCACAAATTGCGAGTCACAATTCTGTGCAACTTGCGACTCACTAAACTGAATGGTCGTGCATCCAGCCCTTTATTTTTTAAAACAAGATTACACTGACGCGGTTCTCTCCGTGTCGATACAGACCTTTTCTAAAAACATCTTTAACCTGATTGAACAAATTAGGGGGCTCATTAGGAAGTCCGCCCACCATCCTAGTGGTAACGGGCCTGTCATGCGGCAGTCCCGCACCCCTAATCATGATGGGACCGCCACCGCGGCGGTCGCATCTGGCAATTTAACATTGTGGCAGGTGCTGTTGGTTGCAGCACCTGCCGCAATGTTAAATGGCCATTTTGTGCATTTCTCTGCACAACGTGGCACGCACCGCGTGGTGCCTGCCACCATGTGCGCGGAAATGGAGGGGGGAACCATGGGTATGCCCCCCAGTGCTCAACTGCCCCCCCCCCCCAGGCGGCCAGTAACGGGCCCCCTGAAGCCAGCCTACACCATGAAAAGGCTGGCTGACGCCAGCATTGTGATCGGGCGGGTGGTGCTTGATAGGCACTGCCACCATATCCCCGGTCAGGTCCACTCCGCCAGGCAATCGCACCGAGTGCCTGTGGCGGAAGCGTGGCAGGCGCTCTTTGCGCCCGCCACGCTTTTGGCACGATTCCCTCCCGCCATCCTAATGTGAAGGGGGAAATGGGAGCCAGATGGTGGAGGGACGGTCTCTCCGCCATCATAATGAGCCCCTATGTTCTTTACTGTGCATCTCCAACATGGCAGCCGGTTCTACACTTATTTTGTGACTTGCTGCAAAACCAACACGGATGTGGTCTGCCCGCATGTAAATAGACCGCACCCGGCCCAACTCACTTCACATCGAGGAAGCAGAGCCAGGGTAGGTCTTGCGACGGACGCCTCTCTGCATCCTTGTGAGCATTAAACCACGAGATAGAGGCTTTCCCTTGGCCCCGCATTAAGACGAACGTTTTTTAAAGTTGATATTTTTCCCTCTAGACTGCTAATAGGCGTTCCCTTTGCTTTTTCTCATGGGGCTTGATTGAATACCCCAATTGGGTGAGTTGGAGTTACTTTTCTTATCCCAGCTTACCTTTTAGCACTAACACAATTCTAGCACATTGTTATGAATGGTTGGTGGTGTCAAGTTCACATTGTATTTCATGTTTTTTTCACTGGGGGCATGCAGAATACAGTGATTGTGCATGCTTTCATCTCAAAAACTGTTTTTTTGTGATTTACAAATATGCATATATGTTCGACTGTCTTTTTTTTCCAGGATGATTTTACTTGCCGGCAGTTATCCAATCAATAGAAGACACTTTGGGGCCGATTCCGATCTCGGTCGGAAGGGCACCGAATCGGGTTCGGACGGAAAAACAACGAGCCATATGCGTGTTTTCCGGCCGACTCCTACAGCTGTACGAGCGAGCAAGTACGATGCCAGCTACATGAAAATCACCGACCGAGTTGTTTCCAGGTCTGAACCGCTCCGTACGTCCCGGTCGGAAGCTAACCGTGGTGTGCAATGGATGCGATTTACAACCGAGCCAGTACGATGCACGCGTCGGACAGCCTGTGCGAGTCAGAGTATCCGGCACGCAAAAGCTCCTGAAGTCGGACTTTGGGGGTCCGCGTCGGAACCCCTGACACCCGCAGCCCTACAACTCGGACACAGGGGTAGACCTATGGGTCTCCCCAACACAGGCATGTACGGTGCGGGTGGCACCGACGCATACCCACTGTAGGGGGTGCACATGTACGTACCCATTCAGTCAATGGGAGCCCATGTACGCGTCGTACGACCGGCTCCCAATGACTTCTATGGGAGTCCGACCGAACCGAGTCCGACAGCATACGTGCGCATCGTACTCGCTCGGTCGGACTGTAGGGGTCCGGCTCGGTCGGAAAGCACTCTGGATCCTACTCGGTCGCTTTCCTGTTAAAATCTGGTTTGCGATGTCAACATAATCGGCGCCACCTTGTCCCCTCTCAGGCCCGTACGCTCACTTAAGCAGTAGCCATTTTGAAAGCACCATGGCCCCTCTGCCCCTCGCCGATCACCAGCACGTTCCCTTGGCGCTGCAAACATCCCCCCGCGCGCCGGCCACCCCCGCTCTCTCATACAGGGGCCATAAACCCTCTCCTTCTGCACGACCCTGCCATGGAACCACATCCCGCGCCTGACCAACACCTCCTTTCATCCCATACATGGTCATACATCCCTTTGATAACCTTCCTCTGCGCACGATTGTCCGAACCGATCCCAGGCCATCACCTAGCCCTGCGGATGCAGTTTATTGCCCCCACTGTAAGCGAAACACCTCACATCAAAGGGATTACAGTAGATCAAGGCCCCCACCCCCTGGGACCCGACCAGTCGCACACACCCCCGGGAATTGGCGGAATGTCCACCAGTGTGATAGCCATCTCTTACTGTGGGTGGGGTGGGAACTTCCACTGTAGATATGTGTAGGAACAAGCTTGAAGTGGGGATTCCAAGGATGCCTTTCCGTACATCAAAGTCTTAACAAGAATGTGTCACGTGTAATAAAGCAATAAACCTGTGTATAAGAGGCCAGGCCTCAGAGATGTGTGTAGAGCACCTCGAGATGATACCTTGCTGTCCGATCTGACGTGTTCTGCTCCGACGGAATAAAAATTTGTTTCCTGACTTCCAGTCTCCGGCGCCTGCCTCTTTTGTTGGTTAATTATCGAATGGTATAAGAGGCGATTACCGCCGGGCAATACTTGAAGGTTATCGACTGAAGGTGCCGCTACCATTTAACATTCCGACCCGGATCAGAATCGGCCACTTTATGGAGAAAAAAACTGGTGAGTCTTCCTATAAGCTGTGCAAATTGTAATTGCTACCTTGAGCTAAACGTCCCCTTTATATCAGACCAGATATGTTTTGCCCCACTTCTCCTATGGCACTCCATTTGGAGAAGGGAATCCGTTAATCTCACCCAACAATTAATAGTAGACTGTCGCACACTGGATCATGTACAGAGGGTCCCTATGATTGTGTCAAAAATAGCCTAAATGCTATGGGTTTGGATACTATCTTTGAAATGCCAAGTAACTGCTTCAGTATTTCAAAAAAGCAATTAAACCCCGCTTTTTAAATCATATGGCTGAAAAAAGGCAAAGAAATAATAGTGCCAAATACATGGTGCGAGCCTATCTTGAGGGTCCGGCCTTCATTGAGGGGCAAACCACATACATCTCGACGGTGACAAACCCACACCATAGATTCATTTTAACCAGGTTCCGATTAAATCTTATACCTTGTATGTTGGGTTACCCATCAGGCCCTTTTTCTATACAAGCCTTACCTCTCTGTCGATGTGATGATGTATCCCCTCAATATGATCTACATATCTTCTTTTTCTGTAGGTTCTACCCGGAACACCGTAAAAGGTTCTTAGCCAATTATGCGTAAATATAAATTCAGAGAATGCCGCCCTGGAATGTTTTTTTTTTACGACTGTTGTCTGATGACCTTGTCTGTTATTGTGTTGCGTCCTTTTTATGTCTTTCTCTAAAGACCAGGAAATTGCACAATTGATTGAAATTAATTATAAGCTGTTTTAAACTGTTTTTACTGACCGTTTTAATTGAATATTTCATATTTTAATTCGGAATAACAATGAATTATGTATATTTGAACTTTTATTATCAGCATTAAAACGGATTGAATAAAGTGATTTCTGAGTCTTCTGATTTTACTTGCATTAAGGTAAATGTTTGCATTTTAATGGTTGTGTGACTGGCTACCTTGATTAGAGTTATTACCTTCACAGGGACATCTTGAGGATTTTGGGGGCCCTGGGTCAAACATATTTTGGGGGTCCCTTTTAGGAACAGCTTTGAATTTATGATCCAATTTCAGCTCTTTCATGCCTTCTTTGGCCAGGTCACTGACAGTGCACATATTCCATATCACAAACAAATTCTAAATATGTTTACATCTGATATTCAGGGATAGTGAGGTGTGTTTTCAATATTTTAACACTGAAAATAATTAAAATAATCTCTGTGACTCCCTCCCATTTTTCATATATCCTGCCCTGTTTTGATCTAAAAAAAACTTTTTTATGGATGTTGCATGAAACAAATACAACATTTCTCCGCAACATGTCTGAAATAGACTCTCACACATCACCCACATTAAAATAAATTAAAGGTAAACATTATTTAAAATATTCTGTTTAAGAATTATTCAAGGTCATCAGTGCAAGACTCTGCAGAGCAGAGCTGGCTCTATCAAGGGGCCCCCTGAAACGCTGGGTCCCTGGGCCAGAGCCCTCTATGCCCATGCCTTAAAACGCCTCCGTACCTTCACTGAAACCAGTCACAGTGCAGTATAAGTTTGTTTTTTAGGTCCTGATGAATCGCCATTTGATCTTTTTGACATAGTTAGGCGAGAAACATGTTTCCCCCTAGACTTATCTGTTCACCAGTCTTCCTAAGACCATTGTATCCATCAGATATGATTTTAACTAGGTTAGTGAGCTCTGCCATTAGATTGACTGACCCTGAGCATCACTTTGTCTATTTTAATTCACTATTTCCCCATTCTACACTACACTTGTCTCGCCCACACACCCTCATTTCACCTGCCAGCTAACCAAAAAATCTCTGGCAAAGAGCCCCCTTGTGGGAGACCGCCGGGCATTGCAGCTCCGGCCCGACGAGGAGCTAACCCAGTGATAATGCATGACACCCATTTGGGTTTGTGAGGGTCTGTGCTCCTATTGGAGCATATTCCCTTCCCTGAAACCTTTGACTAGATTTCCTTCACGAGGAATTGCACAGCATATCGACAATTTGAACTGGATATAATAAAGTAATGTAAATTCATAGATAGCCCCAAGGCTCTTGCTAATGCCAATACTATAATTCCCAGAGGTTGTGGAGCCAATTGTATATCAAATAGGCTGCACGATAACTCCCTTATACTCCATGGCTCTTTTACACTCACATAAGACGAAATCACTACCAGTCATGTCTAACTCCCAGTACCATAGCAGTCACAGCAACAAATCACCCATCATCAATTGAAGAGGCATGGATTAACTTAATAGATCTACTACACTGATTGCAACCGAGGACACAAATTTAGTCCACCACTGCAGTCCGAACTACATACGATGCCCACTTCTTAACGTCTCACAATGCCAATCATAAAAGAGATGAATGTTACAAAGTCCATCCCAGCAGATCTCCTGACCATCCTTCCCTCCAAACAGCGCCTTCTAAGGACCATAAACACAACAACCCTGTGCAGCAATCAGCTTATTGCACAGTGATCATAAGAAATACCATCAATTGACCTGTAGAGGCGATCATGCAGAAATGTCACCTTACTTTAAGCCAGAAGGCCTGCATCTCCCCTCTTCATCCTTCGCAATTCTAAGTGCTTTGTCCAATACACCGCTAACCACATCTCAGTGGTCATCGTGCATGACCCGGAAACACTTCCCGCATAGAAAGGAAAAAACTAAAAGAATGTTCCAACCACACACTCTACACACCCCACATAGGGGAGTGAGCGTTATATCAATTTTCGAATATACATTACAACCACCCTCTGAACCTCAGCACCTAATTCCCACTGGAAAACTGCCAGTCCTGCAAAGGAAACTGCCAGAAGTCGAAATGTTGTCCTGGGCAAAGTGGGTCATCCAACTCCTCTGCCTGCTGGTGGGACTGAAAAAAGGTGAAAAAACAGCAGTGTTATGAAGCAGCAAACATCTTCGTTTCTTCTCTCTCCTTGCCATGAATATCAGTAAGAAATTGTTTTGTACAGCACTTGCTACCACACACTTTGTTATTTCATGAATCCCTAAATAAACAATATTATCTATTGCCCAACTAATTTGTAATACTAAAAGTGAGGTATTGGGTTGTTGGTTGAATGATGTGGTAACCCTGTTCAAGCAACAGCTACAATCCATGTCAGGGTGAAACAAAAAAGTCACTACATTAACCTGTGCTTAATTCTCTGGTAGGCTTGACTTAGAAGTAATGTGTAAAGTATTTATACAGCACAGAAACAGTAAAAAAGTGTTAACACAACACAAGAAAAATCCCACACCAAATTGGAAAAAAAGAGTAAATTTATATAAATTATTTGACACCAAAACAACAAAACTCCAATCAGTAGAACCAGAGTTGTGACATTTTAAAGTTTAAGGTAAAAACTAGCACCTAAGAGATCAAAGTACCAACCGTGGACATCTAGTCGAGCGAGATTGGGTCAAAGTAAAAAAATATAGCTTATCACAATGGCGTGGGAGTCGGAAGTCTGATACAAGAAGTGGATTGATCCCGGTAGGCGCTTACCTTCGAACTTAGAAGAAATTTGAAGAAACATTTTCTGAGAAGGTAAATTTCAGCGGGGCAAGGCTGCAGGTGGTGTCCGAGGAGGGAGCGTCATCTTGGCTGCAAAGTCTGAGAGCTCCCCCCACACCTGTATCTACAGTTAACATTTTAGGCATAATCTTTTACCACAATCTGTCCTTCAACTCACAGATTAACAAATTTACCTCCTCCTGCTTCTTTCTGCTGCATAAGATTTAGAAGATTCTTCTGTACATCCCTTTGGAATTATAGAAACTAGTATAGCAGCACTTGTATTATCAAGGCTGAACTACTACAATGCCTTATATCTGGGCATTCATCAGCGCTCATTGAAAACAATTTAATGCCTCCAGAAGGCAGCAGCATGACTCCTAAAGAAAATTCCTTAATTTTAGTCAGTGTCAAGAACATTAGAAAAGCTTCACTGGCTGTTGGTGAAATAAAGAGTCAAATTCAAGGCGCTCTGTCTCGCTCATAAATCATTCTATGGAACTGCCTCAGACTACCTAAAGAGAAATATCACACCTGGTACCAGCCCAGCAGGACGCTACGGTCCTTTAACGCTAGAACAATCAATGTTTCGTAAATTCAGGAGATCCCACTGGTGTGGCAGAAGCTTTATCCACCCCGCAGCCCAACTGTGGAATTTTAGTTGAGAGGCCAGTCCAAGCTTCAGAATTTTTGAAAACATCTTAAAACCTGGCTGTTCTCCTGTCAATGATGAGAGGTGCACGGTTATGTCAATTAGAATGGTAGCCACACAGCGTCAAGATGCCATTGGCATTCGCGTGCTTTTGAAACTTATCAATATCAATATTGGACGGGATCCAAATGTCAAAGTCACAGTGAAGATTTCTTTGTTCGAACTTATGGCCTGATTTAGATCTAGGCGTGCAGGTTACTCCGTCACAACGGTGACGGATATCCCGTCTGTCGAAATAGAAATTCCACTATTTACCTTTCAACAGATGGGATATCCTTCACCGTTGTGATGGAGCAACAGTCCACTGAGATCTAAATCAGGCCCTTAGTCGCTTTTTTGGAAGTTGAAAATCTCCATCTGGGATGAGGATGGAGGCTGTAGCGGCAACTGCTCCCGGATGCCAGATGCCCCTTTGGAGAAGGACCGCTGAACAGGGTTTGCAGCTGTGAAAAAGAACATGGCAGGAGCTGCTGTGAAGTCATTCTGATTGGCTATGCACCATAAGAGGATTAACAAGGAGGTTGGTCTGGGTCTTTCCTCTGTTCTCAGAGAAGCTTTTAGCTAAAAATGTTCTAAGCCCCCAGTTGATTTTGGCTATCTGGGGCCCCTTTTCACCATCACCAAGGGTACGGGACTGGAGGGGCACCACTTCAGTGGCTAGGACTCCCTCAGGCTGGGTCCAGGTGTGGTGTGGTTCAAGATGGTTAGAGCCTTTTCTCTCCCTGAGGCTCTGGTCAGGAGGCCAGCCAACTAGTCCTTGAATCCACTCTGGGAGTCCTGTGGTCGGGCAGTGGAACAGGGTTCAAGCAGCAGGGCAGGCTTCTGAGGGTTCAGGGCAGGCTTCAGGCAGAAAAGCAGTCTTGTGGAATACACAGCAGGCCACAAGCAGGCAGTCCTTTGAGAGTCCTATCCGAGGTCAAGAAAGCGAACTGAAGAGTGGGTCTGAGGGTTTTATTTTTTATGCCTGGTGCCTCCCTTGAAGTAGGAGAAGTTTCTAAAGAATTCTCTTTTAACTACTTGAGGGTACCTGCTTCCTCTGCCCTGGCTCTAAGCTAGCTGCAAGAACAATGCAGGGGTGACAAGTCCTTTGTGTGAAGGCAGAGCATAGCCTATAAAGTTGCAAGTAGGGCTGTCCCCAGCTCCGCCGCCCATTCAGACATACCTAATCCCACTATTGGGGTGGCTTTCTGGGAGGAATAAATAAAGTCCATCTGCCAACTACACCCAGACATGTGACCTGGTGCAGGCTGCAGGCACCAAATAGTTAGGGCAGGAAAATTCAAACTTTCTAAAAGTGCCATTTTCAAACGTGTGACTTAAAATCCGACTTTACCATTAAAAAGGATTTTTAATTAAAATTTCTCAGATACCACCTCTTCTCAATTGAACGTTAGCGCTTATTAAATGAAATACGACAAACCAACATTATCCTATGGAAGAGGTCTGCCCCACAGTAGTGAAAAATTAATTCAGAAGCTTTTCAATACCAGGACATGTAAAACTTTAAAGAACATGTCCAACCTTTTGATTACATGCCCTATGGGCTACCTAGGGCCTACCTTAGGGGTGACGTATATATACAATAAAAGGGGAGTTCAAGGATTGTAAGGGGGTTATATTGCGAAGTCGAATTGGCAGCTTAAAACCGAATTTGGGCTGCAACGGCAGACCTGGGACATGTATAAAGGGGCCACTTAAGTGGGTGGCACACAGGCCCGGACTGGAACCCAAAGCAGCCCTGGCAAATTTTGTCAGACCAGCTCCTGTACGGTGCATAATGAACACGAGCAGCAAGCGAGCCTGACCACTATAAGAGTGGTTGGGGGTGTATACAAAGAAAGTTTGGGAATAAGGGTGCATTCTACGACACATTTTTCATATCTTCAATTGTATTAACTTTTAAAGCACAGTAAATAATGACCTTATAGTAGGTCTGTGTTAGAATCGGGGGTCTCTGGTTGGCGCAGGTATGCACTTGCGACAAGCAGGGACCCTCTCCTCTAAGTCAGGGCAAAGGATTACTCTCAGAGAATAACCCTGGCTCACCCTCTACGTAGTGAGGCGCGAGCAGTCAGGCTAAACTCTAGAGTACATATGGTTAAGCATTTGTAATGTCCCACAATAATCACTAACCCACCACACAGAGGCACAAGACTGTATTTGTAAAAATATATCTCTTTATATAGAATTCTTAAGCAGGCTTCAATTACAGTCTTTTAGGCTTTAAAAACGGTTTCAGTTACTTGTTCAAAATGTTCCCAATCTTTAATGGGAGGCCACAGTTCTTATGAATGCAAGGCTTTGTTGCTGACTGCACGTCTTTTAGGCCTGTGCGCTTCGTAGCGCTCCTCGTACGCGTCGTACCGCTCTTCAGGAAGAGCCCCACTATACCTCACGCTTCCCGCGTGAGCAAGCGTACGGGGCCGAAGATTTCAGTGCAGTACGCGACGTACGGTTCGCCTACAATGAGGCGTACAGTTCTCTATGAGGCAGCCGTACGCTGCCTGTATGCTGGGATTTCAGAAAGCGCACAGTTCTCTATGATGCAGCCGTATGCTGCAGGTCAGCCACAGTACCTTGCTTCTTCTTTGTTGATTCGAGGCGACTCAGCAGTCGTAGAGGGGGCGTCCCACGTCGCGGTGCGGTCCTGCTTCTCGGAGGGCAGCGATGCGTTGTGGGGCGGCTCTTGACTCCGACGTCCGTCGCGATGTTGAAGAGGGAGGGGGTGGTGGCTTGAGGTGAATCCAGCTGTGAGGCGCTGTCAGCAGGGCGTCATCCAGGAGGGGCGAACTCAGGTGCTGGCGGTCTTCACGGTGTGCTGTACAGCTCGGGGGCCACAGACTCACGTTGCTTGGACCGGACGGTCCGTTCTTGCGGTGCAAGCTCTGGCTCGAGGAGGCAGCAGTTTGCGGTGCTCAGGCCAGGCGGGGCAGGCCGTTACGGTGCTAACTGCGGCACAGTCGTCCGGGGGTCACTTTGCTCGGCGGGATGGGCGCACAGGTTCTCAGAGTGCGGGATAGCTTCCCAGTCGCACTCAGGTCTCCGGAGTCAGCGCTGAAGGGGGGAATTACACCAGCAGCAGCTTCCTTCTTCAAGGGAGGGGTAGCGCCCACTGTTCCTGGGGCGCAGTTCAGGAGGCAAGTTCACAAGCAAGCCCTTGGAGATTGTTTAAGATGCACAAGTGAAATAAAAAGTATTTCAGTCTTTTCTTCCTCTCTCCTTCTTGCAGCAAGGCACCCACCACAGGCCAGTCTCTCAGGCTAGAGACAGTACTCCTCCATGTAGCTTTCCCAGGTCCTTCTCTTCAGGCAGAGTTTTTTCTTGGCGTCAACAGGATCTGATTTCTTAGGAGCAGGGCTCCTTCTTTTATACACAGTTTCTTTTGTTCTTTGTGGCCAGGGGGCCTGTGCCTGGCTCAGTCCGGTTTTGGAGCACTTTGTTGTGGTGACTCTGCTCTTTCCTTTCAGTGCACAGGGCAGAGACATCAGTTGCTCCACAGGGGGCGGAGCCAGCATTGTGGTGGCAGAGCACAGCCCTATTCAGAGTCAAGGTGTACTCCCACCCATCCTGGTGTAATCTCTCTACCCACCACCTGGCAGCCAGCCTGTCTCCTGGAATTCCCCAGCCCTGGCCCTCACTGAAACTAGCCAGCACACACACACACAGCAGAGGCGGACTGAAATGGTTAGGTAAGTAAATACTAACTTTCTAAAAGTAGTATTTACAAACACAGGATATTTTTCTCAGGTTAGGAGTAGTAAAGTTAGGACTCCTAACTTTACTACTCCTAAACTGAAAAAAACCCTAACTTTAAGACTTTCGGTATTTACAGAAGGCATTTAGGAGTCCTAACTTCTGTGAATACCGAAATGAGTAAGTGCCTTCTGTGAATACCAAAATGGTAGTAAGTTTAGGATTTTGTCTTAAGTTAGTTCTGTGAATCGGGCCCTAGGTCTTTGGTAGTGAAGAGCATCATTCTGAGTAGACTGGACTACTGCAACTCCCTATATTTGGGAGCACCACAATCTGTATTGCTGAAATTGCAGAGAGTCCAGTCTATAGCAGCAAAATTAGAGCTGAATAGGCAGCGTAGATCCTCAACGACGCTGGCTCTAAGGGACCTTTATAGGCTCCCTATTAAGGAGAGAATTCAATTCAAGTCTCTCTGTGTTGTATTCAGAGCAGTCCATGGCTTGGGTCCAGTACCTCTGCAGGAAAAACTTACTTGGTACAACCCTTGGAGAAATCTTCGCTCGTCCAATGCAAATCTGGAAACGGTCACCAGATTTAAGAAAACCAGGATGGGAGGTACAGCATTTGGAGCAGCAGCCTCACACCTCTGGAATAGTCTGCCCCAGAGTATTAGACAATCTAATTCCCTATCTCTCTTCTGAAAGAGCCTAAAGACCTGGCTCTTCCCGAGGAAGCTTCTTATTCGGCAAATAGGACTGCTGCTTGTTGGTGCCACCTGATAAGTCGAAGCGCCAGAATACCCGTAGGGTGTTACAGTATGCGCTACACAAAATTATAATACATTAATCACTATGGTTATCTTGACACTTTTATTGTTGCCTGAAAACTACTGGATAAATAAGGAACACTGTGGAACTTTTAAAATTGCTACACTGCTAGAAAAGCAGCCCCAGTAAAAAAAGCAGCCCCCCACCCTTCCAGTCTGCGGGAGGAAATGCCCGATGAGCATTGCGAACACTCCAGCCTTTGTGGCATCATAAGTGCTGCAGGTTCACTAGTAGCATTTAATATACAGGTCTTGGATATATGATACGCCAGTCTACAAGGTACCTTTAAGTTAATTAAATGACCCAATCAGTTGCAAGCCAAATTTACCATTTTTAAAGGAGAGAGCACATGCACTTTAGCGCTGGTTAACTGGTTAACAGTGGTAACGTGCACAGAGACCTAGAGCCAAAAAAACGAATTTCAGCGAAAAGTGGGGAGTGACGATAAAATGTTTCGGGGAGACCACCCTAAGGTTGACTGGTCTAACTAAAATGTAAAGGCCCTTTGGCCGTGAACTAACAGAAACAGCTATGCTGGAGTCTGGCTCATTGCGTCGCACTGGTGTGCTAAGGAAGAAAATGATGCCACTCATCATTGAAGCCCTAACAACAAACTCCACAGCAATGAGTGACAGCAGCAAACCCAACCCTTGCTGCCGGGACCATGAATTCTTTCTGAGAAGTTGACATTCAACATGAGGATAATGAGTGGGCCATTCGCGTCTGGTTAGAGAGTTTATCCTCTTCGTTCCACATATTATGCGCCTCTTCTTCGCGAAACATCAATCTGAGGATTTGCGGGACGTTGCACATCATCCCACTGGAGCCATGCAGGCAGAGCCGGCACGGACTAAGTTCCAGACCCATGCCTTCGCACCAAGTCAAGCCTAGCGGGCCCGTTAATCTCTTGTTGAAAATTCAACTGGAGGGCACCAGGAGACAAGTCTCCCTGCCTGCACTAATCAGGGCTGCTTTAGTTTCAAAGCACGCGCAAGGGCTTAGGCCTTCTGCACGAAGCCGGCCCGCTGCGTGCTGAAATTGAGAATTCAGAGAGGCTCACCACGCTCTGACTCACCCCAGAGATGAATCAGACCGCTGTAAAACAAATAATTTACATTTAAATAACTCATCTTCTCTCCAATCCCTCCATGCTCACTGACTTAATCTGGACTCCCACCCTCCACTAATCCCCGCCAACACCTCCCAAAGTTAAACATGCTTGGGTTTGCAAATTCTTCTTTTTGTTTTCCAATTATTGAGCGATCATATTCCTGCGATGAAAAATTGAAATTTCCAGATACGGTGCTGAAAATCGATTCCGGCTCATCCCCCTTAGATCCCACCAACCCCCTTAGCGGCGTGTTGATGTTTCCAATCTCATTACAGGTTGCAATTTTGCACGCACTCTACACGATGACCCATCAGCGCCTCGTGTGTTTCCGCGTTACTCATTCCGCACTGGCTGCCAGATAAGAACAAGGCCCATGAATCAGGATGACAGCTTGCAAACAGAAAATGGGTTGGCAGGATTGGATTCAAATCCCAGGTGTAAAGCAATAATTACCACATCACTCATGCAGTAACTGGGAAAAAAGACCTGTATTTCAACAAGAAGAATTATGTTTCTTTGATAGCAGAAGGAGAAATCATTATTGGAGGCTTCACGCTGATGCTGTGTGTATAATTTGCTCATTAAACGTGGCGTCGGGTGCGGGCGTCAAAAGGTATTGTGTTGGCGCGCGGGGCAAGGCGGGAGGGCGCAGGTGACGTAGCACGCTGGTGCGTCGGGCTGCGCGCGTGACACCCCTGGCCCTGGATTCACATGTTGTGGCTCGTGCCTTTTGAGTCGTGGCACGTGGGAGGAGGTGTCCGTGCTTAAAGGTCCGCCAGTCTTGCTGGCAGCAAAGAAAGGGCGATAAATAGATCCAACAGCTTTGCAGCAAAAGTAGTGAGGATAGCGGGAATATTGGAAAAGGCCTGTGGACACAGAGAAGTAAGGATGGTGAAAGTAAATAATAGAACTAGCGATCAGGCCAACAAAGTTTTAGAGGCGGTAAGTAGATGGAAAACCGTGCAGTAACGACTTGAGGGGTGCCCCATGCACAGTACAAGGAGAGGGCTCCCACACTCCGTACCCACCAGAAGCGCAACTAGAGCCAAATTTCGGGGGGGGGGGGGGGGCTAAGAAAACATTTCGGGGGGGGGGGCTGAATCTTTTAAGCCATCGGCAGAGTGGAGCTGCAGGGGCTCTTAGAAGGGGTGAAACAACAGCGAGGCCTCATTAACATGCAAATGGTCTTTTAAAGACCTGTGAAGTGCTCGGGTGCGGCTGTGTGTGCGCCGGGAAGCTGTCTCATCCCGGGCTGCCACACGCGACGGGGGGGGGGCTGAAGCCCTGTGAGTCCAATGGGTGTTGCGCGCCTGGTACCCACAGTCAGGATCTCTGAGGTAAGGGGGCCCGCAGCCGGTACACAGTGCTGGACGGGACCCCCTGGACCTCACCCTGCCCTTGCACAGCTAATTTTACGTAACTGATGGAAAAGGGTTTTGTCACTACAAGCTTTCATTATCTGACTGACTCTCTTGGTTCACATACATCGCACACCCAACCCGGGCAGGGTTGTAGAATGGCAAGATGTATTCAGATGGTGGAATTGCAAACAGGCAACAAAAATTCACACAGTCTTTTGATGCTCTGATATGGTGTCCTACTGCCCTTATATATTGAATATGAGAAGGGGGCATGGAAGCTGTCTCTCGGAATTGATACACCAAGTGGCCGATCCTCTTGCAGATACGGTCCCATTGAACGGGGTCAAGCAACATTGATAATACTTTGCAATACTAAGTCAGTCATGTTCTTCAGTTGAAGATTAGAACATGCTCTAAACAACGCAGGGCCAGGGACCGCCCAAGGGTTTTCAGAGCACTGGTAAATTACATTTTACTAGCTGAGGTGCTGCCCATATATTAATAAGAAGGACAATTTTTTGGCCTTGTGATGTAATTTGGCAGCAATTTTAAGTGACGCTCTAAGACTCCTGCCATACCACACCGTAGGAAAGCACTGACCCTTCGTGGAGCTATACTAACGCACTCTGCAGATGAGATAAACTAGGTTTAGCTTCAGTCAAATTTTCTTTGTAAGCACACAATAGACATGCTGAAGTAACTTCACATTCTGGAGGATGGTGGTGATCAAATGTGTAATAAAAACTTGAAACACGTAGCGCTATACATACAGGAATGTAACCACTGTATATCACCTTCACTGGAAACTAAGGGCCATATGTATCAAAGGGTTTTACCCATTCTGTGTCTATGAGAAAATGTGTTCATGCATATGGCCCTAACTCCACTGAATTAGTTGTCCCTAGCAGTACAGTATGTAGCGAGTGACGGTAACCCGACTGAACGTCACTCATTTCATCAGCATGAGGAGGATGAAAGGGGTGAGTGAATGTGTCATGTTTTCAACCTGCAGCTTCCAGGGTACACATAGATCCTGCAGAGATTAATTATTTATGTGTCTATAATTACTAGTGGTGCATCACCGACCTAGGCAAATGGCCAGTCGAGTGATTCACATATATTGGATATGCAATAAAAGCTGTGCCTAATTTGTTGATAAGGTCGCAGAACTTCAACACGATTTGAAATATAATTTTAAGGTTCAGTAGTGGGTATTTTTTCATTCCTTTTATTACATTGTCAAACAACCAATCACCTTCCTGCCTGTCATGTTTTTAATTCTCAGTCCCTTACTCTATTTTCTGAAACATATTGTCTGTCTGCAGGTAAAGTACATGGGAATGCATGGCGAATCAGTACTGTGCAAATAAACATGCCACTGTGCAGTTTGCATTCTGCTACAAACACACACGATAAGTAGTTTAATGTAAGTCACTTTCAAATTTGGCTGTGGGTTCGAATGCATGGTCACTTGCAAATAAATTCCTGCTTTCTTGTAATGTACTCCAGCAGGGCAGCGTTTAAACACACGGCCACTCACAATTCCTTATCAGCATGTGGGAGTGAAATGCCTGGCGAAAAACATCGAGAAGAATGAACTGAAAACTAGTTTTAACCTAATTTACTGAGGCTGTGTGAGAAAGTGGTTTATTAGCTGGGGTGAATAGACGTCCACTACAGGTATTAAAGTCATTATCTTGGGTCCAGTTAAAGGTTTCATTAATTTAAATCTGAGTTCAACCTGTGCTCAACTCCTAGAACAGCAAAAGACACACAATTGATGGACGGAATGCAGAACAAATCAAAACATTCACCCCCAGTCAAGAGATCTGGGTTCAATCCATCATTCTTTTGCTCACCATGCCACCCCAGTTTAGACCTGGTCATATGCAAATCAGTCTTGACCCTGCGCCTCATGGGAACAGTCCAGCCCGAACTGCCAAGCACAGACGTGGGTCCTGGGCTCACTGTGCCACTGGAATCAAGCTATCCTGGCTGAAGAGGGATGAAACCCTGAAACCGGTCCTAGGATGCTTGTTTCCGGTCCAGGGAGGACCTGGCTTGGCAGTTCAGGCTGGACTGTTCCCATGATGCATAGGGTCAAGACTGATTTGCATATGGCCAGGTCTAAACTGTACATACTAGGTCCTAAAGCATTTCAACAAGCAGTAAATGGAGGTCTTAAAGCACTTCATGGACAGTGGCAACACTTCTGAACTACCCCACTGCGCCTAAGAGGAGACTAGAGCTTTAAATGGACAGTACCAGCACTTCTGGGCAGATCACCACAAGGGCCAGTGCTGGTCACGAGCCTGAAACGGACAGTGCCAGTACTTCTCAATGTACACCGTGCATGAAACGGACAGTTCCAGCACCATACAGGTAAATACAGGAAAGGGGAAGTACCAGGTCAGCCCCTTGGCAGGGTCAACGTAGGATGAAAAGGACAGTGTCTGCAACATAGCTGGAAACGGAAAGTGCTGACCCAGAGCCTGAAGTGGGCAGTACCGACACTCCTGATTGCCCAGCATTTCGTGGAGTGACGTGACATGGGGGGCTGAATACCTCTCCCCCACACAACACGCACGTATTTACCGAATCGGTAATGGCAACTGGCTTCCCATTCATTCCTATCGGCCTGGAGGCCCATAGGAATTAATGGGAAGCCAGTTGCCATTACCGATTCGGTAAATACCGAATCGGTAATGGGGGGAGCACAATCAAGGGTGGCAGGGTGTCACAGTGACACCCTGTTGCACCCCTGATTCGTCCATGTGTGCACATGTGGCGCACATACATGCCCTAAGGGCATGTATGTCTGCCACATTGCACACTTCAAATTGCACAAAAATGCTTTTTTACAGGTATTCGTCATTTACCATCAACTTTTAGTTGGTGGTAAATAACGAATACCCACACCAACGAGACACTCCCCCTACATATCATTTCAGGATTCGGTATTTACCGAATCGGTAAAATTACCGATTCGGTAATTTTACCGATTCGGTAAATTAGCCTAAATACCGGTCAGTAACGGGATATTTACCGAAAATCGGCCGTTACCGACCGGTATTTGGCCCGGTATTTGGCTTCCTACATATGGCCCTTAGTGAGCTGAATCTGTAAGGGAAATATACTTACATCCAAAGGTAAAGCATTGATTGAAGGACAGACTAAACTAGGCCAGGAATGCACTGTGTGAAGGTCATTTCAGTACAATGCCAATACCAAGATGAGATTTTACCAGAGCTGTGTTCTGTTCAAACACTTGCAGCGTTCAGAATGCTTGTGGATGATGAAGAGCGGCTTCACCAAGCTGTCAGCCTCCCACATCGATAACCTGGGAAAAGCCTTGTGCATTTTCTTGCCTCAAACCATCTCCACCAGTAACTGCTCACCAGATGCAAGCAAGAGAGCATGGACACCATCATTATGAGGAAATAATGGATGGAGATGGATAGGCCACTTCATCAAAAGAACAGCTCTCCACTGGACCCCAGAAGGCAAACAGAAGAGAGGCAGTCCAAAGAACACCCTGAGACAAAATGTGGAAACAGAAATGAAGACCCTGAACCACAGTTGGGGTACAGAAATTGGCGCAAGACAGACATATGTAGAGGACAGGTCCTTTGTTGCTGCCCTATGTGCCAGCGGAATAGCAGGCAGAAAGTAAGTAAGTTTGACTTTTTTTCTGGTTGTCAAAATCCTTCATATGGGCAAGGCAGCTGGCTATATCTGAGTATGTCCCCGATAAATCGAATAAGTGCTGCAGGATGCTGTGCTGAAGCTATTGGTTTTGGCAGGAAAATTTCAGAGTGGGAGAAATTCAATTTTGCACCAGTCAAGTCCCCTTGCCAGCCAGATACTTTTGGTGCCTTCGCCCTGTCAGGATGTTTACCTTAGTACTTAGTCTTTTTGTTGAAGCTTGGAATCCTTCAGTATGTCAAGGCTGCGGCTGTATCGAATGTGAGTTCCACGAGGCTGATTACGATCTTGCGGAGAGTACATTGATTAAGATTTGCTGCTGCAGAAATGCTCAGAGTGAGAGAAACGTGCTTTCTTAGCCCAACAAGGGAGTGCCATAGTCAGATAGGTTGGGGCGGTTTGTCCCGGTCACCCGGAGGCCTGTAAGTCCAAACATTTTCTAAGTCCTAGGTTTTCAGGGTTGGTATGAGAAGTGCAGTTAGACACAACCAGAGGTCCAGGGGCTTAGGAACCACTTTGGGGGTTAATACACACTCGAGTGGACACCACCAGCAGGGTCCAGGTAAGATCCAGTTGGCACTGGTCTGCTAAGTACCTCAGGGAAATGGCTTCTTGCAGCTCGGTAAGGCATTTGTAGCTAAACACTGACACTTGGAGGCCACTTCTTTGTCCTGGGTCTAGGAGGTAGCAGGTCCAGTCCTCCTCTATTCCGTAGCTGGACCAGAAAGTGTTCTGAAGAGGGTGCCTTTGGTTGCTACATTTATGCCTGGCACTAGCTAGTGGGTGGAGGGGACTCCTGGCTCCTCCCTGACCAATGTGGTAAAGGTTCTGAGGATGGACCTTACTCCCTTGTGAAGCAGCTCCTATTGCTTCTCTATGGGCCAACCAGCCTTCCTAAGATGTGCTTCTGGGTGCTAGTCACTGTAGGACATGTCAAGTTCACATGTTTACGTGCCCTGCTTTTAAACACCATGCACACTGCCTTGTGGACTGCAAGGCCTACATAGGGGTCACTTATTAGAATTTACAAGGAATGTTTTATCCTGTCAAAAAGGGTTATTTTGACAGATCGAGCTGCATATTTAAAAGTGCAACAGACACGCTACAATGGAAGTCCTGGAGTGATGTTTGCCTTGTCACACTAGCACATGATTCAATAGTACTATATTACACAGATAACATTTAAGTTTCCCTGCCATTGGTGTATTTTGGGCCCCATATTCCACAGCTTTACTATGAAGTTAAATAAGCCAATTATGTGTGACCAAATGTTGAAATGTTTTGGGGTCAGAGCACATGCACTGGTGCCTGGTTAGCAGAGTTTGTGTCCATAGAGTCAAACAACCAGCAGAATCAGTCTACAAAAATGAGGGTGACTACATACATGAGGAACTATCTCAAACAGCCCATCCAGAGCAAAGGTGAGGAGCAACTCAGCCATTCCCTTGGCAGTTCTCATCTTTTAATTGGAAGAATCCCGAAAGGCCATCTGCATTGGCATGGTCAGTTCCCAATCTGTTCTCCACTCTAAAGTCCATGACCTGTAGGGATATTGACTACTTCAACAGTTTTTGTCTCTCCTCTCAGCTTTATGAGCAACCTCAGCGGTCTGTGTTTGATTTAAACTCAGAAGTGAGGCTTAAAAAGGTAGGGTCTCAGCATTTTTAGGGACCAAACCACAGCAAAGGCCTCCCTCTCTATGGCACGCCAACGCTGTTTTCTAGGGAGTAGTCTCATACTGAGGAAGGCAATGGGCTGGTCCTCTGCTGGACCCTCATTATTCAACTGCATCAATACTGCCCCAGTGCTATGCTCTGAAGCATCTGTTTCCACAGCAACCTACCCGCTGAAATCAGGCACCTTGAGGATGAGGGCACAGCGCCTGCTTCTGGTTGTCAAAGGCCTTCTGACAGTTCTCAGTCCATATGACCTTGGGCTGGTTCTTAGAAGTTAGATCTTTTAGGGGGCACAATGGTGCCATGCCCCTTGACAAACTTCCTGAAACACACTTTCAGGGCCAGGAAAGCTCGTCTTGAGTCTGACTTTTGGGGGCTCCCAAGACTTAATTGTCTACTTCTTGGTATGTTTTCATTCCTTTTAATACATTGTCAAACAACCAATCACCTTCCTGCTGTCATGTTTTTAATTCTCAGTCCCTTACTCCATTTTCTGAAACATATTGTCTGTCTGCAGGTAAAGTACATGGGAATGCATGGCGGATCAGTACTGTGCAAATAAACATGCCACTGTGTAGTTTGCATTCTGCTACAAACACACACAATAAGTAGTTTAATGTAAGTCACTTTCAAATTTGGCCTAGGACCGGTTTCAGGGTTTCACCCATTCTTCAGCCAGGATAGCTTGATTCCAGTGGCACAGTGAGCCCAGGACCCACGTCTGTGCTTGGCAGTTCTGGCTGGACTGTTCCCATGAGGCGCAGAGTCAAGACTGATTTGCATATGGCCAGATCTAAACTGAGGTGGCATGGTGAGCAAAAGAATGATGGATTGAACCCAGATCTCTTGACTGGTGGTGAATGTTTTGATTTGTTCTGCATTCCGTCCATCAATTTGGTGTCTTTTGCTTTCAACTCCTAGAACAGAGCTGACAGGCTAAACTTAGAGAAATTGTGTAAATCATTTAGAAATACCAAAGAGTTAAAAATGCAAAACCACAACACAATACAAGTCCCACACCAATTTATAACATCCGAGTATAATTTAATAAACAAAAGTTCACCAAACAATCCACCCAAAAATCCAATAAGGGGAATCAGAGATATGAATTTTTAAAGATCTGGGGGCATATTAACAAGCCAGGCGATAAAATTATCGCCGCTTTAGCGGCAGAAAACTGCCGCTAAAACGGCGATAATGGGCTTGATAATATGCTCTATGGAATTCCAATTGAATCCCATGTTAAATGTGAAGGACATCTAACATGGGCTTCAATTGGAATTCCATAGAGCGTATTTTCAAGCCCATTATCGCCGTTTTAGCGGCAGTTTCCTGCCGCTAAAGCGGCGATAATTTTATCACCTGGCTTGTTAATATGCCCCATAGTAAAAATAGCGCCAAAAAGAGGAAAAGCTCTAATGATCATCCGTGGTCACAGTAGACTGGAACCTATGCACAATTTCATGCCAACCGCCATGGAGTGTGGATCGGAACAAACAGGTTCAACCTGGTCAGAGGTTTTACCTTGGGGCAAAGTCTTTGGTCTTCCATCTGTGGTGGGGTGGTGTTCACGTCCAAGTCTGTCTCTGCTTCAAGGATGTCCGTTTCACTTGTTGATACTGATCTGGATCTGTTCTTGCTGGAGCAGGATTTTCTGATGAAAATCTATTGGGTTTTTAAGCTCTGGTTTGTCTATTTGTCATAATTAAAATTACTAATTAATAATCACTAATTATTTGTTTTGTGTATATGTTTAAACTTATCAACGTGAACTAATGAGAAGAAAACCGACACGAGGGAATGCTTTTGTATTGCTATTTAATAAATGTGCATGTTTTATTAAATAAACGTTGCTGAGTGCTGTTTATTTTAAAGCACGAAACGCTTTTGAATTAATGCTTTTCTGTGTTGCAAAAGCTAGATAATTACATACACATAAAGGTATTAGTGGGGTTAACACTGTTTAATCACTATGCTGTGGTAACGTTGTTGTTTTTGTCTCTTTTAATTAAGATGGTCCATTTTGGCCTAGCATAAAATGTCCGCCGTTTGCAGCCTGGCCTCGAGCGAAAGATTTGTGATGAGAGGGCCTTGCTGAATATGGTTGAATCATCTGACCGCAGTCTTCGCCTGGTTAAAATTTTCCGTGAGGACAGCAGCAGTGCTGGGCAAGTCTCCAAGAACCAAGAAATGTTTGAATAGCCTTGGAGGACAAAGGAGCCATAAAGAATGAACTGAATGGACTCTGAAGTCATCATGTTACTTCCGAGGAAATGTGGATGTTGAAGGATACATTTTTTTAGTTCCTGTTCTGTCTTTTTATTTTTGTGATTTTTTTCTGAGCGGAGATTTTCCAAATGTAGCGATGCTACATCCTTTCCTGCTCGCTCTGCTCAGCGGTTCAGCGGACGTGTAGAACATTTAATGTTTCTATAATATTGCAAGTTTCATTATAAATATTGTTAGCCTAGAGAGGGTGGGAGGCCACTTTGCCACTTCTTCCCAAACCTGCGTTGGTGAGGATCGATGCTGTGAGGACGGTGACTCGGGAGATTTCTACTGAGAGACTTGTCCTGATGACCCATTCTGACATTTAGCTAGAATAGGTAATTATGAGAAAATGATTTATTCTGATTAATTTCTTTGACTAATTTTAGATAAAGAATCATAATTTTAAATATGGTGTTGGTGATTATTTCTTGTCAATTATTGAGTACCCTATTTGATTATTGATGTATAGATTGTTTAGATTATGACTCAGGACAATTACAATAACTAGGTCTTTTCGACCTCAGTGTAGATGTGGGGTGTTTGGGAGTTTTCTTTCCACAGGTTCAGTGCTGGTGGAGTATTTGAGTGTATGTTAGTGAAATGGGCCCTAGTGTATGGTGAGTGTATGTGCGTGTAACTGTGAGATTACTCTATCCGTGGAAGTAGGGAGATTTTGTACACCCCAATCTGCAACAATTTCCTGGTAGCAGAGTGAGGATGGTTATTGATGATTGTCTTGATCTGATTAGATTGCTTGTACATTAGCTTATTGATTATTGATTGATGTTGGTATATGTACTAATACTATATGTTGGAGTCGTCATGTTGAGTTATATGTAGTGCTTCTGGAACTTGGGAGCTAGTAGCAGTTCCGTAGTAGGGCAGAGGGAAGTATATCCTGCTGTCGGGAAAGACGGGATTGTTGGTCCTGTATGTATGCAGGAAAAGAAAACGTGTGACAATCGAAGTTGCGCGTCACATTGTCTGGGTTCGGAATCAGTGACATTGTCGTATGTTACTATTAGAAATATTTCTGGTATATAAGGAGTGCGTATGGTAGTGAAGGTTATCTGTGAAACTCTGGTCTTAAGTCCCAGGGATCCGTAAGGTTCGCCGTTAAAGCTTATCGCGGGAGAAGTAATAGGTATTCTCTGAGCTTGTTTGAGAAACTGGGTAGAGGTAAGCTGCTTGGTTAATGTGTGTTATAATTCTGTAGTAGAGCAGATTGTTCACTGTTCTCGGGAAAAGCAGGATTCTGTGTGTATGTACTATATATTTTCTTGTATGAATGTGTGTGAATGCTCATATATTTAGTTGATTGTAAGACTCTTTGGATAAGTCCTAGAGGAAACAATTAATGAATGTATGTTAGAAGGGCAGAGTAGAGGGATGTGCTACTGTGTCAACGAGATTCTTGTGAAATAGATTTTCTTTACTATTCTGTGGTTAGCGAAGCAGACAATGGAGATGTTTATATGTTGTAACTAATTGATTTTGTAGAAATTTGACACGGAGTCTACTGAGAAATTTTGTAAAGGAGGGGTAGACGAGTGACAAGAGACAGGAGACAGAAGCGACTGCAGCGACTGCTGACGTCAAACAGACCGCGCTCTGATTGGATATTAGATCAGAATAGTGCTCGCGCTGAGATTGGTGCGTTGGTGTGAGCCGCGCAAGGATTGGAAGAGCTATTCTAGTGACGTAAACGTTCCAGGATTGGTGCGTTAGTGTGAGTCGCGCTGTTATTGGTTAAAAAAATCATATTGTGCAGTTGTATTACGGAAGGGATTAGAGAGTTTGGTAAACGTTAAAATGTATTACCAAGAAGAGAAAAAGAAAAAATCTTTGTTCAGAAAGATTAAAAATTGGTTCGACAAGGATAAAGATGTTAAAACGAGAGAGGGTGAATTGTTACCTCCATCGAAAACGCCTGCATCCTTCATGGCTGCGAGATATGGGTATCATACCTGTATATGGTTGGAAAATTGGGTTAGGTATACCAAGGAAGATGGAGTTTTAGCATTTCCAGAACATGGTTCATTTAATCTGCCCGTGTTGAAAAATTTACGGGAAAAGATGTTATGTCTTGACCCAAGACCAAGGCCGACACAGTTCGAGGCTTTAGTGGAATGGGAAGAGGAAGTGCATGAGAGAGAGAAACAGAGGTCTGGAGGCAACTATAGGTACATGTTCGGGAGGAGACATGGTCGTGAAACTCATCATGATCGAATGACAAGATGGCGAGATGCTAGTATGTCAGAGGGATTATATCCTATGAGAACAGTTGAAGAGGGAACAGAAAGGGTTCCTGAGGCAGAAGTGAGAAGATATGGAGTTAATGAATATGAGGATGAGGTTTTAAATGACATGATTTACAAAAGACCACCTCCATATAGACCGGAACCAGAAGAGAGTACACCAGTTGTTTCTCCGATAAGAGATACAGTGCGTATCATTGAGACAGAAAATGTGACACCTGAGTTAAGAAGTGGTAATCCTTTCAGGGAAAGAGAGAATAGAAGCAGTGGCGAAAATACGAGAGAATTAGCCAGAACTACATCGGAGTTGACTGAAAAGATCAAAGAGCTGACAAAGAATCTAGACGCTGTTACGGTACCCGTAACTATAGGTCCGGTTATGCCTGTTTTTGATAAGCAGAGGACGGGTGAGAATGGTTTGGTTATTCCATATGTTGGGAATAGATTGACAAGTTTGGCTGGTCCTTCCGGAGATTCAGGAAAAAGGGCAGGAAAATTCAGACATGACACATGTAGTGAAGGATTAGAGGTACAGTCTAATTCAGGACTGGATGCTGGTGAAGCTAGTTGTTCAGGGATGCCAATTTTAGAACCGCAGAAGAAAGTGGTTCCAGTGAGAAAATCTACTGAAATAACAGCTGAAGATTTGAATGAATGGATGAAAGTTCTTCAAAAGAGGGATAAAGATTCACAAGCAATTGATGTTGCTAGGTTACGTGTAGAATTAGAAGAGCTTGTTGCAGGGACAGTTCCAACAGAAATTCTAAAAAATCATCATGATGGTGAATTGTTGTTTATGTGTAAAAATATCACCTGGAGAGCGAGAAATACACATGACAGATTAAGAGCAATAGCAAATGACTATGGAGTTGACATTGATAAAGTGAAAGTTTTGCAGAAGTCTTACAGGATGGATTTCACAGATAAAGATATTGAAAATTTGAATGGTACTGGTAGAACAGGACAGATTAAAGAAATGATCGCCTTATTGCGAAAATGGGGTGATGTTGAGAAGTGGAAGGATAGGTGGTACAAAAAGAGAGAAGAATCAGGGGAAAGGACTTATTCAGCATTTCCTGTGAGAGAAAAAGAGAAACCAGTGGATACTTATCCTATGAGAGAAATACCTGGAGGAGGATATGTACATGTTCCATGGACCAGACAGGATATTTTATCATTTACGAATGATTTCCCTCGATTGAGAGAAAAGCCCGTCGAGTGGTATAGGCAGGTAGACAGGTTTGTGAAATTGTCAAAAGTGCTGTGGATTGACCTGAATAGTCTGTTTGATATAATTGTTCCAGCAGACTTGTGGGCTGAGTGTAAAATAGTTGTGAGTTGGCCTACTGAGGAATATCCAAGAGATCAGAGAACAGGAGCACCAGATCCAGAAGTAATAAGAAAGTATGAGCAGGTGATCGTATACCTGAAAAATAAAGTACCTCCAAAAGAGACAGACTGGGTTAAAATAGATCGAACACATCAGGAAGCAAAAGAATCAGTTCATGCTTTTTACGAGAGGCTGATACTGGCATTTAAACAATTCAGTGGAGATGAACATCTGGGTGACAAGGATTTGAGTCATTTTGTATACAGATTTGTATATGGCCTGAGACCTGAGATTAGTGAAAGAATTTGTGAGCATACTGTGGATTGGCAGAGTAAGAAAATAGATGAGATTCTGAGACATGCAAAATACTTCAGTGATGAAATTGAAGCAAAACAGAGAAAGCTGAAAGAGAAAGCAATGTGGGCACAAGTGAAAGTTGCGGAAAGACAGGAAGCACAGTTGGTGGAACAGGCGAATAATACAGGAAATAATGCAGGGAATAGACCTAGGTATGCAGGGAAAGGAAAGGGGAATCTTGAGGAAGCTAAAAAAAAGTTCCCATGTCACAACTGTGGCCAACTGGGACATTGGAGATCTGAGTGTACCAATCCACCATTAGTGAATAATGAGGGAAAATCCTTAAATCAACAGGTGCAGAACGAGGGGAATAATCAACAGCAGCAACAACAGAAAGTTGTGAGACAGCAGAGTCAAGAGCCAAAACCGCCCTTGCCGCAGAATAGAGGATCACAAAAGTATAATCCGGATTCGGGATTCTACAATGATGAGCAGGTAAACAAACCAAGGCGTTCTAACCAGGTACAACAGTACTTGTTAAAGAATGAAGGGAGTGAATCTGAGGGTGATTATTGACGGTGCCGAAGAGAGGAGGAAGAGTGCATACTTGGTGCAACTCTAGAAATAGACCAGGCAGGACCATTTGTGGATGGAAAAATAAATGAAGAAGGTGTTACTTTCAGGTCAACAGATATTAGAAATCTTCCTCTCTCGGATGAAGCAATCCAAGTAGTTGGTGTAGCCAATACACAAATCAGGACACGTCTTACTGAACCAGTAAGAGTACAAATAGGGAAATTTTCAGACATGCACAGATTTATCGTCTGTGACACAAGTCCAGTGAACCTGTTAGGTAGGGATCTACTTTGTAAAATGAATTGTACAATTTTTTGTACACCGGATGGAATAGCTTTTGAAACACCAGATGAGGATGTTTTGTACCGAATGACTCTAGAAAATAGAGAAAGTGAGTTAATTGGTGCATATGCTGTGTTTGATCCGGAGGATTTGCCTCAAGAATTGAGAGACACAGTGAAAAGGACAGTTTGGGATTTTACTGGAGAGGATGTGGGATTGATGAATAATGTAGATCCTGTGAAAATTTCAGTGAAAGAGGGAATTACTTATCCTAGCATTCCTCAGTACAAAATGACACCAGAAATAATTGAGGGAATAACTCCTATAATTGAGAAAATGATTCAGCAGGGAGTTCTGAGAGAACTACTGAGTAGTCCGTGTAATTCACCGATAATGGGGCTAAAGAAGCCTAATGGGAAGTTCAGGATTGTACAAGATTTGAGAAAAGTTAATCAAATTGTGGTGGCATGTTGTCCTATTGTGCCAAATCCATCAGTGATTTTGTATCAGATTCCACATGATGCTGAGTGGTATACAGTGATTGATTTGTGTCATGCTTTCTTTTCAATTCCATTGCATCATGACAGCCAGCCGATTTTTGCATTTAGATTTGGCCAGCGTATTTTAGCATGGTGTCGTATCCCACAGGGGTATACAGAGAGTCCTTCAATATTCAATCAGTTATTGAAAAAGTCATTGGAGAGTTTGATCATGCCTGAAAACTCAGTACTAGTGCAGTATATTGATGACCTACTTGTGGCATCAAAGACACGTGAAGCTTGTGAAGTAGATACTATAGCTTTACTGAATCATCTGGCAGATGGAGGGTTAAAAGTATCTCCAGCCAAATTGCAATTCTGCAAGAAAGAGGTGCATTATCTTGGACACAATATTGAGAAAGGTCTGAGAAAAGTGACTGATGACAGGATCAAAATTATCAGGGAAATGAAGGCCCCAAAGACCCAGAGGGAAGTGAGAATGTTCCTGGGAATGGTGGGTTATTGTCGCCAGTGGATAATTAATTTTTCGCTGGTAGCAAAGCCACTGATTAAGCTGACAAAAAGTGAGATGACAGACCCATTGGAACGAGATGGAGAACAAATGGCAGCATTTGAAGAGTTGAAAAGCAGAATGTGTGAAGCCCCTGCTTTGGGTATGCCAGATTATGAAAAAGAATTTGAATTGTACTGCAGTGAGAGAAATGGATGTGCACTTTCAGTGTTAATTCAGAAGCATGGATTACTGAGAAGGCCTATTGCGTACTTCTCATCGACACTTGACCCTGTAGCTGTGGGTTTACCAGGTTGTCTGAAATCTGTGGCTGCAACATGCAGAAGCCTAGAACAGAGTGAGGGAATCATAATGGGATATCCTGTAAGGGTATTCGTACCTCATAATGTGGCAATTCTTTTGACAAGAAGCAGAACTCAGTACATGTCACATAGTCGGTTGACTAAATATGAGAAAGTCATTCTGGGAGCATCAAATGTGACTTTGGAGAGATGTGTGAATGTGAATCCAGCGACATTGTTGCCGGATATTGAAAATGTGGGTGTGAAAACAGAAGATGATCACAATTGTTTGGATGTGCTTGATTACTGTACAAAACCGAGACCAGACATAAGGGATCTTCCCTTGCATGAGAGTGATCATGTGTTGTTTGTGGATGGATCATGCTTGCGGAATGAGGAGGGTGTGCTATGTGCAGCATATGCAGTGTGTAAGGTTTCAGAAGTAATGGAAGCATCATCATTGAAAGGAGTGAAATCTGCGCAAGTTGCTGAATTAGTGGCTTTGACAAAAGCTTGTGAAATTGGGAAAGATTTGAGAACGACTGTGATGACTGATAGTCAGTATGGATTTGGAGTTGTGCATGACTTTGGCCAACTTTGGCTGCAAAGAGGTTTCTTGACGTCGAGTGGGACTCCAATAAAGAATGCTGAAGTGATTGGGAAATCACTTGAGGCGATACAGCTGCCTAAAGAATTAGCAGTTGTGAAATGTGCTGCTCATGGACAAGGAGATGATTTTGTGACAGTTGGCAACCGTTATGCAAATGACATTGCTCAATATTGCGCCAAGAATAACCAGTCAATTAATCGGGAACGAGAAGGTGAAATGTCTTTTTGTTCTGTGATGTTTACTAATGTCTTAGAGACGTGGGATGAAGTGAAACAGTTGCAGGATGAGGCAGAGGAGGAAGAAAAGAAAGATTGGATCAAGGCAGGTTGTGCCCCAAGAGAAACGGACCATGTTTGGGTCTATAGAGATGGCAGACCAGTAATGCCGAACTCCATGCTGTCAGCAATGGCAAGGATGGATCATGGCCAGGGACATTTGGGAAGGGATTCGATGATCAGGTCTTTTAAGCAAACCTGGTACAATGCAAAGTTCAGGACAATTGCAGAAAGTATCTGTCAAAGATGTTTGATTTGCCAGCAGTTTAACACTGGGAAAAAGACAGTGGTGAGTCTGGGAACAATAGGCAAAGAAGGAGGTCCTTTTACAAGAATGCAGATTGATTTCATTGAAATGCCCCAAGTGAACAGACTGAGGTATGTACTAGTGGTAGTCTGTTTGTTTTCAAGATGGGTTGAGGCCTATCCGACTAGGAGAAATGATGGAGTAACAGTGGCAAAGTTACTGTTAAGAGAGTTGATTCCTAGGTACGATTGAGTCTGATAGAGGTGGACACTTCTATAATGAACTCATGAGTTTGATTTGTGAAGCATTAAGCATACAGCAGAAGCTACATTGTGCATACAGACCAGAGGCTTCTGGTGTTGTTGAGCAGATAAATGGCACAATCAAGAACAGGATTGGTAAGATGTGTTTAGCCACTGGTATGAAATGGCCGGATGTCTTGCCTCTAGTGCTAATGACTATTAGATCTACTCCAGATAGAACTACTGGTTTAAGTCCGCACGAAATCATAATGGGACGTGCAATGCGACATGCATATGTACCTGTCAATAAGTTGATGACAATAACTGATGACATGATTTTGGATTACTGTAAAGGCCTGGCTGACGCAGTTCATTCTGTGTTTCACCAGATTGGAGAAGAAGCTACCACACTTGAGAAGAAGCAAGCTCATGATCTGAGTCCAGGAGACTGGGTGAGGATTAAAGTGCACAGAAGAAGAAATTGCTTGGTTCCAAGGTGGGGAAGACCAAGACAAGTCATTCTAACTACAACAACTGCAGTGAAGTGTGCTGGTGTGAAAAACTGGGTACATGCGAGTCATACTCTGAGAGTTCCAAACCCAAAAGATGGGACTGGTAGAGAGTATTTTGAAGAGTCAGATTCCAGTGATGATGAAGACCCAGAACCAGTGAGAAAAAATCAAAGTTCAGGAAAAGAAGCAGAAAAGGCTTCAAGAGAACAATTGAGAATCTCAGAAAGGAGATCAGATTCTGAAAGAGAGCCTGAAGTTCCAAAAAGCAGTGGAGGAAAAAGAAAAGAAAAGAGCAGTTCCACAGAAATTACTCCTGAATCAGAGGAGGAGGAGATTGAAGAACCACTTGAGATTATATCTGAAGAAGTAGGGTCAGAAGAAGATAGAGAGGGACAGATTGCGGAAGACCCCCGAGGAGGTGTAGGGAACATTCTTGACAAGCTAGGTGAAGGGACAAGTAGACAGCAAGAAGATTGCGTGTCAGAGACCCGAGGAGGGACAGAAGTAGGGAAGTCTCAAATAGTGGTGAAAAAGACTGTGGAGCGAAAGAAAACTGCTGAAGAACAAGAGGCATTTGAAACAGAATCGGATGAAAGTGAGAATGGAAAATCAGTGGGTCGAGTTCTGAGAAAGAGAACTTGGATTGGAGAAAGAAATAATACAGAAACGAGACCGAAAAAGGTTGTAAGAGGAGATTTTTGGCCTAACAACAGAGTAAAGAGGCTGAGATACAGACTGATAAGAGGGAATACATCGAAAGCTGAACAAGTGAATGAAGTGTCGAGTCAAAACGAAGTAAAGAGGAAGGAGCAAAAGGAGTCAAGAGAACCTGATGAGATAAAGAGAATTAGAAGACCCAACCAAAAGTACAGATCACCGGAATGGTCTTATGTGGCACTGTCTGAAGAAGGAGAAGAAGAAACAGTGAATCGAGACAATCCGGAGGGGATCTTGAGAAAAGTGGTTGAGGAAAAGGAAGAATCTGTTGGAATCTTAAAAGTTATCCTGCCTGACATTGGAGAAGAGTCGGATGCACAGGATGTTTTTGATGATCTGATACAATTTGATGTTGCTGAAGAAGAAGGAGTGAAAAGTGATGAATATCCAAATTGAGTGAACTGAAGAAATCACTTGGAGAAAGTGAAAAGGAGAAAGTCTGAAATTCAGCTGTCTGAAGTAATCCAAAGTTCGAGAAATTTCAGTAGTGGAGTAGTAGAGGCTAAGTCAAAAGACAAGGTCAAAGTAGTAAAATGGCTAACATAGAGAATAATCAAAGTAGATGTGCCTTCTTAAGAAGATGGTGTAGAATGTGCTGCTGCTGTACTGGATTATTAATGCTACTATGGGGTGTTTTAACTTTATTAGTTACATTTAGAGTTTCAATAGGTACATTTGAAATAAATACTGAGAATGAGACTAATGTGGAGAAGAGTTCGCAAAAAGTAGTTCCAACTAGAATTAGTAATACTTATATGCATAAAGATAGGTCAATTAATGATTTTTCTAGTAATGTTTTTTCAAAGTTGCTATACGAATATGTGAAAACAATGGAAGTTAGGGATTGCTATGTTTGTATGCAATTACCTGCATCCGTTTCAGAGGGTGTTACTTATCACCATTTACCAGCTACGTATGGAATTTCTTGTAGTGTATTAAGTAGTGTTTTTTATTTGCTAGGGAAAATAGATTATAAGATGTCAAACAAAGATAGTATTTTTGGGCACTTGCCAATGAACAAAGAGCTGAATCCAGCTAAAGAAGCTAACATTTTTGGTGAGATTTTTATTGAGAAAGAAGAATTAACATTAGATTACATTTTTAAGAATAATTTAACTTGTAGTTTGGAAAAAGAGGAGAAAGCTTTCCTAAACATGGTGGAGGAAAGGAGATTGAGTATGCATGAAAAGGCAGGGAAATATAAAGTGAGTGAGACAATCTGGGACATTGAGATGGGAAAAGAATTGAGAAATGGGGCTAGTCCAACTTTAGCTTTAGATGCACCACAGAAGGGTAAGCTGTGCATTACAAGAGGGAAATCCCAATATGATACATATTTTGTTGGGACTAGTGAATGTCATGATACATACTTCATTGCAACAGGATGGGGTTTCAGAGGTGGAGAAGATACAATTTTTCCAGGGGTGTATTATGTTTGTGGGAACAAGGCTTATTACAAGTTTCCTGACCATTGGTATGGCACGTGTTATGTGGGCCTGGTTTTTCCAAAGATCTTTCATATAGATAGAATAGAAGATGTAGGACATATTAATTTACTAATGCGCTTCAAGAGGGAAACTTGGTCTGAAATAGTGGGTGACATTTTTGGAGCTTTAATTCCAGCAGTGGGAATTTCTTTGAATGCTTATGGGATTCGGAAACTGTCAACAGTGGTGGATCGCTTATCGACAAATACCGCTGGAGGGTTTCTTTTGGTGAATACGGAACTAATTGCCGTACGTGCCATGTCTATGCAAAATAGACTTGCTCTTGATATTCTATTGGCTAAGGAGGGTGGAGTTTGTGGAATGCTGAAAGTTCAACGTTGTTGCACTTACATTCCAGACGAAAGCAAAGACCTGAAAGTCTATATTAAAAATATTACTGATTTGCATGAAGAATTAGTACCACTTGAAGCTGAAAGTATTTGGACTAAAATAGCTAATAAAATAGTTGCTGTTAAGAGTTTTATTGCAAAAATAGGTAGTACTATTATAGGTAAGATATTGTTTCCTTTAACTTGTATAATTGTTGCTTTATTGATATTGAGATTGGTGTGTTTGTGTTGTAAAAACAGGGGAGGGAAAAATAAATTAATTAAAGAAATAATGAAAAGAGAAATAAAAGGTTGAAAAGAGAACCACAAGAAATTGAATTAGAAGAATTAAGGGAGAGTATCTATTTAGAAACAAAGAGGGATGATGAAAGAGTGTCTGGTGTGTAGTGTTGTGTGAGGAGAAAAAGTCATTTCCAATTTCTCCTAAAATGGGACTAAATTTCACTAAATTTCTTTTTTTGGGTTATTTGGTGATAAAATCACCAAAGGGGGGATTGCTGGAGCAGGATTTTCTGATGAAAATCTATTGGGTTTTTAAGCTCTGGTTTGTCTATTTGTCATAATTAAAATTACTAATTAATAATCACTAATTATTTGTTTTGTGTATATGTTTAAACTTATCAACGTGAACTAATGAGAAGAAAACCGACACGAGGGAATGCTTTTGTATTGCTATTTAATAAATGTGCATGTTTTATTAAATAAACGTTGCTGAGTGCTGTTTATTTTAAAGCACGAAACGCTTTTGAATTAATGCTTTTCTGTGTTGCAAAAGCTAGATAATTACATACACATAAAGGTATTAGTGGGGTTAACACTGTTTAATCACTATGCTGTGGTAACGTTGTTGTTTTTGTCTCTTTTAATTAAGATGGTCCATTTTGGCCTAGCATAAAATGTCCGCCGTTTGCAGCCTGGCCTCGAGCGAAAGATTTGTGATGAGAGGGCCTTGCTGAATATGGTTGAATCATCTGACCGCAGTCTTCGCCTGGTTAAAATTTTCCGTGAGGACAGCAGCAGTGCTGGGCAAGTCTCCAAGAACCAAGAAATGTTTGAATAGCCTTGGAGGACAAAGGAGCCATAAAGAATGAACTGAATGGACTCTGAAGTCATCATGTTAGTTCCGAGGAAATGTGGATGTTGAAGGATACATTTTTTTAGTTCCTGTTCTGTCTTTTTATTTTTGTGATTTTTTTCTGAGCGGAGAGTTTCCAAATGTAGCGATGCTACATCCTTTCCTGCTCGCTCTGCTCAGCGGTTCAGCGGACGTGTAGAACATTTAATGTTTCTATAATATTGCAAGTTTCATTATAAATATTGTTAGCCTAGAGAGGGTGGGAGGCCACTTTGCCACTTCTTCCCAAACCTGCGTTGGTGAGGATCGATGCTGTGAGGACGGTGACTCGGGAGATTTCTACTGAGAGACTTGTCCTGATGACCCATTCTGACATTTAGCTAGAATAGGTAATTATGAGAAAATGATTTATTCTGATTAATTTCTTTGACTAATTTTAGATAAAGAATCATAATTTTAAATATGGTGTTGGTGATTATTTCTTGTCAATTATTGAGTACCCTCTTTGATTATTGATGTATAGATTGTTTAGATTATGACTCAGGACAATTACAATAACTAGGTCTTTTCGACCTCAGTGTAGATGTGGGGTGTTTGGGAGTTTTCTTTCCACAGGTTCAGTGCTGGTGGAGTATTTGAGTGTATGTTAGTGAAATGGGCCCTAGTGTATGGTGAGTGTATGTGCGTGTAACTGTGAGATTACTCTATCCGTAGAAGTAGGGAGATTTTGTACACCCCAATCTGCAACATTCTCACCTCAGCGTGCTTCCTCCTCTTTCTCTGTTGTGAGTCGTAGGAAGGAAGAAATCTGTACTGTTATCTGATCGCTCAAGAACGGAAAAGCTCCTGGCCAAGGCAATCTGAATGCAGAAATGTTCAAGACCCTGAAACATCAGTCAAGATCCTTCAACCACTATTTACATGGTTTTGTGAGGGAGGTAAAGTATTAGATGACTGGAATTAAGGCATAAATGGAAATATTCCAAAGAATGGAGCATTAATCAACGATAACAACTGGTGTGGAATCACCCTTCTGTCAATCCCTAGTAAAAACCTGGCAAGAATCATTCTGATGCCATGGACAAGCAGTTAAGACAAGCATTTGCAATGCAATAGGTCTCGCATTTACGTGAGTTTGAGCTATTGACATTGCAAATGACAATTCCTTTTATTTTTGTTTCCTTTTTTAAAAACATAAATAAAAGGCATTGTAATATGCCACTAGCTTAAACTCACGTAAATGCGAGACCTATTGCATTGCAAATGCCTGGAACAGCAACCACAACTGACTCCTTCCCGACAGCAGCCATTGTTACTACCATTAGCAGGGGAACCTTCCTGCTGACAACCAAAGGCACAGCTAGCACATAAGACAGGGAAAAGGCAACACAATAACAGGCACATGTTAATAAAATACTGTGCACTCGAGCGGACTATAGTTTCTCAGGCTCTAGATTGCATTTGTCTGCACCGCCCACACTGTCATTTCAGAGGGCAAAACTGTGTGTCCCCTACTCACTGGCAGCATAGGGTGCTGATGAATGAGGGTCACTGCTTTGCTTCGGGCTCCTGAACCCAACCATTTACAACTACTGCACCGGCGACCTGCTCCAGCCCCCATTTATGTTCTGGGGTTGCAGGATTGGCAGTGGTAGGAAACACCATATTGGAACTCCCTGAGGGGTACTCAGGCGAGGCCAGGACAGAATGGAAAGGAAAGAGGTTGTGTTCTCGAAGTTGTTGGGTGTAGAAGCACCTGTGGAATTTCCACGGCACCTTCCTACATAGCGCCTTCATTCGATCCGAAGGGAAGGTTTCATTGCGGTTAGCCCAGAAGAGCTGTACCTTGCTTGCACTGCTGGGATTTCATCTCTATGGCCATTTCCCTTCAGCCAAAGCAAAGGAGCGCGCTCCACTGCTGAATGGTAAAGGTGGCCTATGGTAGAGCCACTGGAATTGTGCGGCACTGGAGAGCCCAATTATACAACGGGGTTGGATAAATCAGAAAAGTCAAATAATGCCGCAATAATGCTGTTATTTCTGCAGTCATTTCTATACATGATACTGTTTCAACAAAGTTACAATTTAATATTACGAATTGAACATCTAAATACAGCAATCAGCAACTGAAAGGAGACCAGCCAACCTTTGCAAAGGCTCTCTCATTGAGCAAAGTCCCGCGTGAGTCTTATTTACTTAACTTTCGATCTAATTTGAGCCAGAAGCCAATTTAATTGCGTGAAATCTGCGGCAAACCGTTGATTTGGGGGCAAGTGCACTCAAACCGTTATTATGTGGATATTACCACAGCCTCACATGTTCCAGTGGTCCAGACTATATGCCGCCCAAATGGCAAGATGGCAGCGATCTTTAGTCAAAAGAATTTATCTTTAATGTGTTTACATGCAAAGATCCGCTGTAGGATTATGTATTGTTCTTAAGACTTTTAATCACGTGGAAAGAAAGGACCATGTCAGTGAGTGGGGTCCCTTACAAGTAATCGCTCAAAGGGGTGCAATTTTTGAGGTCTTTCTGTAAATATGCATAAAATCCCACAGCCTTGTAAACGCGGACTTCTGAGAGCACTGGTACTCAAAGTACGACCTGCTAATCATCTTCCGGGACCCCTGGTAAATAAGGAGAGAAAGCTGCCCCTTTTCGGAAATTTGCTAATTCTGGTAACCAAGAAACATTGTTGTGTGATTCAGGGCTTGGTTTCTAAAGTAAGTTCAGCTTGTTTTCTTCGAACAGTGTTGTCCTGCTCATAAAACAAGCAGAATGACTATAGAAACACAGCCTAGAATCAGAAAGACAAAACAAGGAGGAGGGAGGAGCGCATCAAGGACGGGGTGGGGAGAGGCATATGGAGCAAGAGACAGCAATACGGAGTGTGGCAAACAGTGGACGAAAAGTACATGAGCCTGGCTTAAGGTACTTGGTAGTAATAGAAGCAAATAGAGTGGCTTATAAAGCGCAGTATAAAGTCACCTATCTCCATGTCTTGAACAGTACATACATAAATCCGTGCAGACCTGGTAACATTTCATAGGCTGTATATACTAGGTCCTAAAGCATTTCACCAAGCAGTAAATGGAGGTCTTAAAGCACATAGGGGTCACTTATTATAATTTACAAGGAATGTTTTATCCTGTCAAAAAGGGTTATTTTGACAGATCGAGCTGCATATTTAAAAGTGCAACAGACACGCTACAATGGAAGTCCTGGAGTGATGTTTGCCTTGTCACACTAGCACATGATTCAGTAGTACTATATTACATAGATAACATTTAAGTTTCCCTGCCATTGGTGTATTTTGGGCCCCATATTCTACAGCTTTACTATGAAGTTAAATAAGCCAATCATGTGTGACCAAATGTTGAAATGTTTTGGGGTCAGAGCACATGCATTGATGCCTGGTTAGCAGAGTTTGTGTCCATAGAGTCAAACAACCAGCAGAATCAGTCTACAAAAATGAGGGTGACTACATACATGAGGAACTATCTCAAACAGCCCATCCAGAGCAAAGGTGAGGAGCAACTCAGCCATTCCCTTGGCAGTTGTCATCTTTTAAGTGGAAGAATCCCGAAAGGCCATCTGCATTGGCATGGTCAGTTCCCAATCTGTTCTCCACTCTAAAGCCCATGACCTGTAGGGATATTGACTACCTCAACAGTTTTTTTCTCTCCTCTCACCTTTATGAGCAACCTCAGCGGTCTGTGTTTGATTTAAACTCAGAAGTGAGGCTTAAAAAGGTAGGGTCTCAGCATTTTTAGGGACCAAACCACAGCAAAGGCCTCCCTCTCTAAGGCACTCCAACGCTGCTTTCTAGGGAGTAGTCTCATACTGAGAAAGGCAATTGGCTGGTCCTCTGCTGGACCCTCATTATTCAACTGTATCAATACTGCCACAGTGCTATGCTCTGAAGCATCTGTTTCCACAGCAACCTACCTGCTGAAATCAGGCACCTTGAGGATGAGGGCACAGTGCCTGCTTCAGGTTGTCAAAGGCCTTCTGACAGTTCTCAGTCCATATGACCTTGGGCTGGTTCTTAGAAGTTAGATCTTTTAGGGAGCACAATGGTGCCATGCTCCTTGACAAACTTCCTGAAATACACTTTTAGGGCCAGGAAAGCTCGTCTTGAGTCTGACTTTTGGGGGCTCCCAAGACTTAATTGTCTACTTCTTGGACTGGAGAGCCTGCACATGTCCCCTGTCAACTGGGTGTCCCAGGTATCATAAAATAGGTATTTGAAAAGTGCATGTTCACCCCTAATGGGTTATCTTGGTGCTGAATAACATATATTTATTGTTGCCCAACTCAATGGTACTCAATTTATCGACCTCAGATGGATGAAAGGCTGAGTGGACCCGCTGGGATTTTTTGCCTGTGACCACGAGGTCGAACACAGGCACCTGAAGTGGATACATTAGTCCACTGAGCCACCCAACCCAGGTGCGTTACAGACCCCTCCACTATCTGGTATCTCCACTAGCTGGCCTTGATAGTCAGTCCCGTCATTTGCATGGCCTGAAGCACTACCATGAGGTGGTTTAGGTGTTGCTATCAGGTAGAGCTAAAGACAGCAATGTCATTCAGATATCTGGCACAAAGCGCCTCCATCCCAGACAGTATCCTAATGACCAATCTCTGAAAGGTTACAGGGGTCTTCTTTAATCCTGATGGCATGCCTTTAAATTGGGAGTTGCCCTCAGGAGTTAAGAATGCTGATCTTTCCTCGGCTCACTCAGGGCAATCTGCCAGCACCTGGAGGTTAAGTCAAAGGTACTGAGATAATTAGCTGCCCATAACCAATCGGTGAGCTCATCAGCTCCAGGGATGGGGTGTGAATCAATGTTGGCGATGGCATTGATTCCTCTGTGACCCAAAGAACCACTGTTTTATGGTCCCCCTTTGGGAATTGGTCTAGTGTACCAGCACTACTGGGCCGGACTAGGTACCACTGTAGGGATCAGTCACCCCCTGGAACAGCATTTTGGCTACTTCTGCCTAGATGCTGGCCCTTACCTTGTCTGACAACCTGTAGATTTTATTTTTGACAGCTAAGCTGTCACCAGTGTTAATGTCTTCAGGCCTTGATACATCATAACAATTTTACCAGACCTGCAGGTCTGGTGAGTTAAATAATCTATTCATCCTAACTGTAATGCGATTGACCCATAAATGTGTCTCAAATTGTGTGATCCAAGGCAAATATTTTATTTGAACTGAAATGAAGGTTTTGAAAAGCACGTGTTTGGCGAGGCGTCTTAGCGCTAGCTGTCATTGAAACTATTTCACCAAGTCACCAGTTTCTTCATTATCACATATTAGGGCAACTTCAAAAATGCGAATTCAGCATGTCTGATGTACAAACAACTATTTTGTTAAATTTAATAGGCTAAAGCTTTGCTACATGTATTCAGTCGAGTCCATGTGTAGGGTAAACATGACTCCTGACTTGCTATTTAGTTCACTGGTAGTATTGTCATTCGAGCGGGGGCAGTAATATTTTTCAGTTCATGTTTAAAAACTCTGGGGCAAATTTACAAGCCCCTTACGCCAGATTTGCGCCACCGTTGCGTCACTTTTGTGACGCAGCGGCGGCGTAAAGCCAGCTCCATGCTGCGGGCTATTTATAACGTGACGCATCTAGGGAGATGCATCACGTTGTAAAGCCTTGCGCCACATGTTGGCGTTGCTGCCCGGGGGGGGCGTTCCGGCACAGGAACGCCTCCGAAAAGTGGCTGAGTGAAATCTACAAGATTTCACTCAGACACTTTTATACCCATGCTGTGTCAAAACCCTGCACCTGCTTGAAGCAGGCGTAAGGATTGACGCAGCATGTTAGGGATAGGGGCACCCTGAGCCTTGCTGGAGCTGCGTCGCATCTCCAGCAATGCACCACCTTTCCGCAGGGGGATGTGACACGCATCTGCCCATCCGTGCGCCACGGTGTGCCGCATTGTAAATGCGGCGCATCAGTGGTGGCGCACGGGTGAGCAGATGCGTCGCAACTCTTCTGGCGCATCCCTGCTGATTAGCAGAGATGCGCCAGAAGTAGTAAATCTGCCCCTCTAACTTTTAATAATACTAAAGTGTGATGTGGTGACAAACTCTTATTAACAGACGGCACATTTTCAGTTGAAATGGCCACAAACTTTCCCACTGACATGTAGTTTAACTTATAAAACTTTATAGCATTCCAACAATAATGTGTGGAAATCGTGTTTTGGCAAATATTCATCATTTGCACATCACCAAGTAGGATTTTATAAATCCTTTTAAAATCCTTTTCCATCACACTTCAGAATTACAAACAATTGTGCTTTCCTAACTGCTAATATATTTTCAAATATTTGTGCAGTTCATTTACAAGCTGTTCAAATGTTGTGTGAACGGAAAAGAAACCTGACATCCAACGCCCTCCCAATACCAGCACAATTGACAGTTCACTTCACAGAAGTCCTCTAACTTTGCAGTCAGAGAAAAACAAGTAAACAAACTCCAGCCTAAAATAAGCACAATTTATAAGAAAACATAAGCTGACACTTGACCTCTGTGAATGCACAGCAAATGTGACTAGAAAAACACAAGTTGTAAAGGCTCCTTTATTGCTCATTCACTTACTAAATGAACAGAACAGCTGTCCTTTGCCAGCTCCAGCTCTCTCTCTGAACGAGCCAGAAGCTCGCCCTGATAAAATCTGATAAAATCTGATTTGCCATAGCAAGTGGGCAAGTAGATTTTTCAAGACCTGGCCATGAGAACACCACTGGGTCCATCCAGGTGTTAGGGAGAACAGTCCAGAATACTGGCTCATTAACCCCTTCCCTGCTCATGACGGAACCACTCCGTCATGAGCCACGGTTGCGCTGTGCTCATGACGGAGTGGTTCTGTCATGCTGCGGCCGTTGGCGGCCGCTCCGCCCACGCGGCGCTAATTCCCCGCCTGTGCGGGTGATTAGCGCAGTGGGCGGAGACGTGACGGAACCACTCCGTCATGAGCACAGCTCAACCGTGACTCGTGACGGAGTGGTTCCGTCACGAGCACAGCGGACCCGCAACTGCCCCCAAACCCCCCCAGCGCCGCGGCGGAATTCCTGCCGCGGCGAAGGGGTTAATTGGCAACAGTCTGTCTTCTGCTGTTCTGTAAATGTAGGGGAGTGTACTGCTCTCACCACTGAACCATCCTTAGCATTGTGGGATTGGAGATGTAGGATAGGCTATCTTTCCTCCTCCTATTGTCCATCAGTGACTATCAACAAAGTCATGTCCGCACTGTCAATGTGTGGTTTCACTAAAGTATCCATAAAAGGGAGGGATGGAATGCTTGAATGAATCTCTGCCACTGGTAATTACTCGGGTCGCATCACAATCCATTGTTATTTTGCCCACCATGTCACCTCAGTTAGAACCCAGCTACATGGAAATCAGTCTTGATCCTGCACCAATCGGAACAGTTCAGCCCGAACTGCCAAACCAGGTTCTCCCTGAACTGGAACACAAGCGACATAGGACCGGTTTCGTCCTAATTGTGGGCTCATCACCGGGGTACAGCTTGATTCCATTGACACGGTGTGCATGAGGCCCATGTCTGAGCATACCCGTCCCACTTAGGGCAACACACTAAAGTATAAAAAAAAGTGCTGGATGAAATGCGTGAATTAATCTCAGGCATGGGTAATTACTCAAGATGTTTGCCCAGATGGAGCAGAAGTAGTATGGAGCTCAGAGAAGATAACATCAGCAGATTTCAAATATGCCTAAGATCACAAGTGTGGTTGTGATGGCTGCGTTTGTGATGACTGCTGGTTTGGAGCAGCTTACGTGTTTACAGGGCTTCATGGCACTCACACCATTACCACATAGGTGACGGCGGGTTCTGTTGAAGCTGGTAATGGGATCTGTGTACTCAGGACTCCAATCTGAGGCAATCCGGTTGGTGCACTTTCACTGCCTGGGGCAGGGTCGGATTGGAATTAAAAATCATCCCGGGCATGCTAAAAAAAAGTGGCCCACATTTGCATATTGCCTTTCCGCAAAACACTACTTCGGCGAAGTTTTATCAAAAGAAGGCGGGGTGGGGGGGGGGGAAATCTGACAGAGGCATGTTTTGTTAACTTTATTTACATTTTTTTTTAAATGCACGGAGTAGTTCACATTGGTGAAACACACCTGAAAATAAGTGAGGCCACTTTTGCTCAGGCCCCCTGCCTCCCCTCAGTATGCATACATTAATGGTCCGGCCAAACGAGAGAAAGAGAGTGACTGCTCTGCCAGTTGATACCAGGGAGGCAATGGACTCCCTTCTGCCTCCAGAAGGCCACTCCGGCACCCACTTTGCCGCTGGCAGCATCCGAACAACACAGGCACTGGCCAAATCAGGCCCCCAAGGCTGCCAAAAAAAGCAGCCCACAGCTGGAACTCGGATACCGGCCCCTTTACCAATCCGACCCTGCCTGGGGACGGCGCTGCAGGATTGTCCCTGGGGATACTGGGTATGCTACTCATTTCTGGAGATATTACCCTGGAGGGTGACCCACCAACCATAGTATCCCTCACTGCATCATCATCACAGTCCTCTCCACCCGCGATGCTTTGCCGCTCTGCTGTAGGGGCGGAACTGTAGTCCTTCTTGAAAAACAATAAACTTCGAGTGGCTTCTGCATTATTTCTCGAGGCCATTACCATGGTGCCATTTCGAAGTTCTATGCGCCTAGATGCAGGCTCAAAAAGCATCTGGAGCTGACTGCCTTGGCACCTGTCTTTGACCAGCACAATGTTACCTACTTGGATATTGGACAGTCTGGCCCATCTCTTGATACTGGTGTTCACATTTCACCTCTGCCGAAGCTGAAACTTATGATGGTCATATTATTACTAGGCACCCAGCTGGGGTGTTGGGGAATGACACCCGGAAATGCTCGGCTCATGCACACTTGGCTTTGGGACAGGCCAGAGATAGTATACGGCATTTGACAATAGTCTCAAAATTCTCATAAGAAAGAGTATATAGCCCAATCTGTCCCTTGTGTGCATTGCATATTACCTTATACATCATCCTCACAAATATATTACTTTGGGGCCACCGTGGTGTTATCCTTTTGCGGACAGTGTTCCAGGAGTTCAAATATTCCGCTAATTCCTGCCCCTGCAACGGAGGTCCATTATCAGTGCAGAGCTTGCGCCATTGACTTCTACCGTTTGGGCAACACTCCACTTGCTGCTGTGGAGGATATAAGCTCAACCACCGGGTATGTGGAATTGTCATCTATGAAGATCGTCATGTAAATGCCACCCAGTAGGCTGACAAAATCCATGCTGACCCAAGGTTGACGGGGGCCTTCTTTGGTGATGATGAAGGCGGGAGGATCTGATCGACCTGTGGCTTGACAGGGAATGCCATTCTGCCAGTCATCTTCACCATCTCGTCCAGTTGTGCATGCCATACTTTACTGCGCAGCCGGCTCTTTGTTCGCACTATGTCCTGAGGTCCTTCATGAGCTACATGGACCACTTGAGTTGTCAGGCAGCTAAGGATTACCAGGCAATGGCCCCTCAATAGGCATCAGCATCGGCAGCAAGCTCATGGTGCACATTGTATAGGTACTCTAGTGCCTTTCAGCCTTATGAGTCCTTTGAGCACAGTGGCATTACAGCGATTCCCGTTGTCCATTCACAAGTGCTCTAAGGGCCATTTGGAGGCAAGTGCCACGATTAGTGGCTGTTGAGACAGCAGTCAGTGGTTGCTTTCATTCTGTCACATATTGCACATATTCCTCTGTGCCTTAGGCTGCCTGCTCTTCCTGGAGAATTGCTGCCCAAGGGTGCTGGGGCAAATAATTCAATGAATTTTAAGACCCGGGTTTGTATACCACTCTGAATGAGTACTTTTGTAGTCACAAAGCCCACTTTTCAAAGAGGCATGGGCCCTTGGAATACGGTAATCAGAGGCTTGTGTGTATATAGAAAGTCCACTTTTTCAAATGTGTTTGCTGATGATGTCATGTACAGTAGCAGTGGCGGCTCCTCCGTAATGGCGGTGGAGCGTCGCCCCTCTGCCTGGCACAGAGCCAGCAAAGGAAAAACAAAATGATGCTCTGGCATCGTTTTATTTTTGATTTGCCAGCTTGTGCGTGAAGGGGCGGGGCATGGGAGGAGGGGAGCAGTGCTTGTGCACTTCCTAGTCCCTAAGTGCTCATGAATGTTTGGCCGGCCATCTCAGGCCTACCAAAAGACAAATGCGCATTTAGGTTTCTCCAGCCCGGCTGCATTGAGCAAAAGTGGAGGACCCTCCTTCCACATCACACCAAAGCCCTCAAAGAGCCTCCCTAATCACCTCCGGATCATAACCTCACTTCCGGAATTCCTAATGGCGCTCAAGACCTGGCTGTTCGAATAAGCTTTCGGGGCCTTCAAGCGCCGGCTTACTCTATCGAGTGATTAGCCGTGCTTTATAATTCCTGATTGATTGATTGAACCCTTGCACATTACTTTGTGGAAATATGGATTTTTATGATCAGTTATGTCCCCTATCTTGGACCCCAACGGTTTCATGTATAAATCATAAGTACATGTATGTTTCCTCCAGTTCCAGTTATGAAGACGCAAACACATGTGTGTCCACCGTCAACATGTCCTCTTTCAGACCCGCCATGAATGGGCCGGATACTCTATTCCTAAGTATGAAAGGCCACCGGCTTTATATGGTTCACTTCCCACATTTCTTACAGTCCAGGCGAGTAGGCCCTGATTCTGCCATCAAGCCTTTTCTGCCTTCTGCCTCTGAAAGCTCCAGTCTGAGCTCGCATCTGTATCCATGAACTTTGTCCTACTCCCTGTGCGGCTAACGGTGCCTGACTCGACCTGTCTGCTTGCCAAAAACTGTATTTCACCTTCAAGATTATCTGCTCTGCTCCGCTCTTCACCCAATGCATTCCTGTCTAGTAGTTTAAGTAAACATTCTTTCAGCTACCGAGCAAAAGGCCCGGCTTCTCTGTCTTTATGCAAGTAATTCATAGCCCTGTTACTATGGAAGATTTCTGCCCTCGCATCTAGTGTAGACACTTAGACGCTTGTACACGCACTAACAGTCAGTATAGTCAGTATAGAATAAGATTCTATCCTAAGAGACCTTTCTTTTTGGATAACACAGTTCTTTAAACATAGGATGTTAGATATGATTTGGGATTAGGTTGACATAACCCCAGACTTCTGTCTCCACATGTAGAGCTAAATGTCAAGTCCCCTTCACCCCCTAGTTGCACGTCAATCACACGTCATGCTGCTGCGTGCGCATCTCTGCCAAGTATTTCTGCTGACATTGCGAAATTCTTCCGTGGAACCACCCATTTATGACATCATATCCAATGACGTTCTTTAAGTTACGCCCAGTTACACCCATTTTAGTTACGCATGTATGTTCTTATCTTTGTTATCAACTGTTACGCCCCCTGCATCTGTTTCACTGTAAATGCCTATTGTATAAAAATGATTACTTGTCAATAAAGTTTGTTCTTCACTTCCTGAACCTTCGTGGTGATGGAATATGGAGTCCATCAATTCGAATTGATTTTGGAATAAAGCCCGTTCCGAACCTCTAATACCACGGATTCTGCCTCTTATTTTACTGAGCTATTATTATAGATTTTCCGCATCAAATTAAGTTCCGGTAATTAAATTATTTACCACATATATGGCGCCCGAATAGGGACACTTTCTCATCTCACGCGCCGGAGGTGCGTTGCAGGCCCGGTCTCCTGTCACAGCTGGACGGACAACAACGCGTACCCACAGGATTTCCTGTATCTCCCTCCTGCCGAGCGGGGGTAACTGAGGCTGCGATCGACACCCAGACGAGGCGGTGAGAAGTGCGAAGTATCCCGACCAGAGCCTAGCTGAGAGAGCAAGATCCGAGGTATACAGAGGCCCACCAGGTTCCGAAGTTCCGAAGTTTCGAGTCGAGTCCAGTCCGGTCCGAGTCCAGTTCAGTTCAGTTCCGAGGCCTTCCGTTCCGAGCTACCCGGTGAGTACCATTGTCGGGGAGGCGTTCTGATGTGCACATAGGTTGTGCCGGTCAAGACGGGTTTGGGTACACAAATCCGGTCTGCACTGTTTCAGCAGTGTATCTGTACTGTTTAGCAGTATATCAAGTATGTCTAGTATATAATCCAGAATTACCTAGTTAGTGCCGAGTATCATGTTTAGTGACTAGTTCCCTAAATGGCCATCATTGTTGTTCATTAAATGTTAAATGTTAAAATGTTTTAAATACGTTCTGCATATTGTGGTGTGAATGACTGTTCATTATTGTGTTTTGTTGTATTAAACGTGTTCAGAATTAGGTATCAGATCAGATCAGTTCTCAAAAATGCCGCTCTTTTCGAAATTAAGACAGATAAAAACTAGAAAAGGGGTACTCGAAGAAGCTGTTCCCATTCCTCCTAGGGACACTCCAGGGTAATTCATGTATCATAAACATGGCCTAGACACCATATTATTTCTTGATTTATGGGTAGACTACACCAAGGAATTACCAGAAAGTCAGAGGTGGCCCGCAGCTGGGACCTGGGATGCAGATTGCATCGTGAAAGTAGAGGAAGAATTATGGAAAAAGAAAGCTAGACAATCACAGAAAGATGCCATTGAATTATGGCGTAAAGAATCGTATAGACGTACAGAAAAAGCACGTAGACAGGAAGAGAAGAGTAAGGAGAATTCAAATAAAGTTCGAGAAAATCTATTAATTGAAGAAGGTACTCGAGTAAAATCAGAACAAGTAGACAGACAACGAAATGCCCTTATGAATGGTATGTATCCTCTTCTGGCCGAAGGGTTACCTAAGGCTACTCCGGAGATACCAAAAGACTTGCCACCCCCATTGTTCCCGATAAAAGTACATCCCAAAGGGCATCCCAGAACCGCAGAAGATGTTTTTCTTTCCTCTTATTTAGACGACGCAGCTCCCGAGTATGCTAATGCTGCGCCACATAGACCGCCTGCCGAGGGGGTTCAACGCCAAGACCCTCCTCCGTCTGTACCGCCGCAACAACAAACTCCGACACAAGTTCCGGCAAGCACATCTGTTTCTACAGCTGTACCCATGAACAGCGTTTAGCTGGTATCTATATGATTCAACAACTCCTTATATTATATAAAAGCCAACACTCCGATCCTGGTCCCTTACCTAATATCTTGACTGAACTACTCACGAATAAATGGAGAGGTTCAGGTACTGAGCTAATTAGAGAAATACTAGAATCCAGAAAGCAGTACATTCTTTTTGTATGTCCCGAACATGTCTCACTGCCCATAAAAGAAAGAACGACGTATTATATGGATAGACAGAACCCCTTACGCGAAGTGCACCCGATAAAAGGTGATGACAATCAGTTTAAACGTGTGTTTGTATACACACCCATATCTAAAATAGAACTATTAGAAATGAAGAAAGTGGTACCCAGTCATGACAAAGACCCAGCGGGTTTCCACCGTGAAATTAAAGACATGTTGCTCATGGGAGAATATACCTATCCCGACATTATGACAATATTGAAGGTATTAATGCCTGCGGGCATTTACGAAAAACTCAAGGAAAAGGACTGGGAGGTGGGAGACCAGAAGATAGATTGGACAGCATTAGGAAACGAAGAAAAAGCTCGAGGTCCAGGTTCAGGGCTTGGGGAAAAGACCAAAACACTACCAGGTTTACTAGTACAGGTACTGCCACGTTTATTAACTACGAAAAAGGAAGACTGGGGTGCAATCTCAGCCTGTAAACAAAAGCAAGATGAAGACACTAGTGATTTCTATGCCCGATTCGAAAAATGTTTTGGTATAAATAGTGGAATAAAAGCAAGTAGCGAATCGTATCCACATCTATTTGTGACAAAATTAGTTGAAAATTCCTTGCCCCAAGTTAAGAATAGAGTATTGAAATTCGAGAGTACCTGGCAAGGTAACACTCCGTCACAGATGTTACAGATGCTACAGTACCATCACAATAGAATTAGAGAGGAACAAGAACATGAACAAAGACGCATGAAAGACACGAAAATGAAAATGCTAGTTTCCCAGACAGTTCCAGCTGACGGTCATAAAAAGGGTATGACACAGTCTAGTGTTTCAGCAGGTCCTGTAAAAGGGACATGCAACTATTGTAAACAGCCAGGCCATTATGTACACGATTGCCCAGTTTTAAAACATAATATCGCCATAGGTAATACAAAAGAAAGACCACGGCCACTTAGACAGGATCAGAACCAACAAGGAGCTCCGCAGCATGCACAGGCCATGCCAGCTCCGCAACAGTCTCTGCCAGCTCCACCACCGCAGCCTATTGCTGCCACACAAACAACGACACGACAGATGTACCAGACCGCACAGTATGACTATCCTGATTATCAACGATACTCATGAAACAGCCTAGAGAGGGAAGTTGGCTTACCCCTTATCGAGATCCCTGTAGACCAAGAAGGACCTTATGTACACAGTGAACTATTAGGCCAAGATAGAACATTTTTACTTGATACAGGGGCAAGCCGAACAACTATAAAACGTAGTGAAGTTCCAGGGGCACCCCTCTCAGGCTCACAGAATATTTCCCTTGGTTTTTCAGGAAAACCTATCAATCAATCAATCAAAGTATGCTTTATTCGAAGAATATTCATAAAAGCAAAATACAACATACATTAACAATTCATTCGATACATTAAAAATACTATTAAATACAATACATTCCGATACTACATACTTTGACAAAATCTAATTAAATTACATCCGTAAGGGAGACATTAATTCATTTGGGGGGGGTACTATTCAAATCACATACGGGTTGACATGTTTGGAACCCTGGGTTAGACATTCCATGATAATAACAGTGGATGCTTATTATTAAAACAAAGGTATTTAAATAATTAAAAGTTTTTAAAACAGGGTACATGCAATAAAATCCTAAAAATTAGCAGGGGGGAGAATAGTAAAAAAACTAGCAATCTCCCCCATTCAAGAGAATAGTCAATTGACTAGCAGTCTCATTCTAATCGTCCACGCCCATCCTAGATACTTTGCAGTGGCAATTAAAATCCAAGATAATGTGCTGGTGCATATAATGCGTAGGGCAACAGTCCCTCTAGTAGTTCCTAAGTTTTTACACATTGGAATAAGCCATTTACGCCGTGGAACAGCATAGGTTTCACAAGAAAACAAGAAATGCCCGATAGTTTCATTTTTTGTGCAGCAGGCAGGACAAATTGCACTATTTCCCGCTTCCCATTTTGCTGTTAAAGATCTAAGGGGAAGTGCTCCAGCTCTTAGTTGGAAGAGGAGCTTCCTATCTCTTGTCTTGGTTATGATATCCCAGTAAGGCTCAAGATGGGGGAACATCTTGGCCTCTAGGAACTCTCTAGTCATATTACCAACACTTGGGCTACACCAATTCCGCTGGGCAACCTTCTCCCAATAAATAATCTTGATCGTACTTTTAGAAGGGAAGGTTGCACCTGCAGGATCTTCCCAGAGTGTACTCAGACCAAGCTCGAACAAAGATGCCCTAAGCGCTTTCAGCCAGCCTATTTTATGGTGAAGGTCTGTTCTTATAATGTCTAAAAAACCCCCTGCGTAGTGGATAAGCGCAGGCGTGGTCCATAGCCTGCGCCAGTATAATATTGGGCGGAGCCGTGCCATGTCTACAATGGCTCTTCTACCCAAGTCGTACATAAGGGGCAGCAACGGGGTGCTTTTGGGAACGCCTGTAATGGCCCTGAAAAATGTATTTTCTGCAAGTTGAAGAGCCGGCATTTTTTGGAACCCCCACAACTCAGCACCATAAAGTACAGAACCCAGAGCTTTAGCTTCGTAAACCTGTAAGACAGGTTTCACAGGTTTGGTAAATGACTTTCTGTGTTCTGAGCTGATTGTACCTGCCAATTGCCTATGTTTAATTGTTGCAATTTCAATATGGTGCCGCCAGGCCTGAGCATTGGATATATGCATTCCCAGATAAGTAAAATTGTTGACCACCTCCAATGGACGACTATTTAAGGTAATTTTTGTCTTAAAACTACGATGGGGATTAAAAGTCATCAGCTTCGTTTTTGTAATATTTACTTCGAGGCCATACTCTTTACAAAATTGGTCAAAAATTGACAAAGCACACTGCAATCCACTTGGTGTTTTTGCTAGGATGAGTGTGTCATCCGCGAACATTAAAATAGGAATTTTAACACCATCTAAAAAAGGAGCATCCACTTGGGCGGAAGTCATACGTGCTACAACATCATTAATATAAAGTGTGAAGAGGACTGGGGCCATCGAACATCCCTGTCTAACGCCCCTCTCTACAGGAAAATCTGAAGTAACTGATCCTAAGCCACCCCACTGTATTCTTGCATAATTCGATTCGTGGAGTCTCATTATCATAGATAACAAATCGTTTGGGATGCCCTGCTTCTGTAAAACCGACCATAGCTTTAGTCGAGGGACCAGATCAAAAGCGGCCCTTAGATCGACAAAGGCCGCATACAAGCTTCCTTTGCCGAGCACCACCGTCCTCCATTGAATCAAGGTAAAACGAAAGACCTGATCCACCGTACTTGTAGAACGTCTAAAGCCAGCCTGGAAGGTTGAGAGGGCCTTGGTCTCTTCCGCCCAATCCAGGAGCCTATTGACGATCACTCGCCCCACTACCTTTTGGATGGTATCTATAAGACTTATAGGGCGGTAATTGCCTGGCAAAGATCGATCTCCCTTCTTGAAAATGGGGATAATCACTGCACCCTTCCAGGATTTTGGTACTGATGCACCCAAGGCAATGGCATTGATAAGATGGTAAATGTATAAGCACCAGCGCTCTTTGTCGTTAACAAATAAATCCGCTGGCACACCATCAAGACCAGGGGCTCGTCCACAGGCAACTGCATCCAGAGCCGTCATGATTTCGCTAGGACAAAAGGGATTTTCTTTTGGGAGATCTACACAGATTGTCTCGTGCCGTTCGGCAGCACTAAAGACAGCATATTGGTTTTTGAAAAACTTTACCCATTCAGTTTCAGGGACATTGTTTTGAGGGGATTCAGGACCACCCGATTTTCCCCATCTGACAATGTGCCAGAACTGTCGAGAATCCTTGTTATCACTAGCTGCCTTTAGCTCCCTCCAGTGTTGCTCATCCCAAGCTTGTTTAGCTTTCACAATACTAGTTTTGTAATGTTTCCTGGCGGCTTGGATTAGAGCTATTTGCCCTCCCTTTATAGCATTACCCAGTGCAGATCTACTCTCCCTACATTCATCGTTGTACCACTTGGATGGCTTGGGGACCCTGCCACCTTTGTCCTTGACAGGCTTAAGGAAGTGTCCCTTGATTGTATCAAAAAGAGAATTATGAATTCCTTCAACCCGCTCCAGGCCATTGCTCAATATATTACAATCCTCTAGGTCTAATATGGCTTGGTCAACATGGCTGTTCATACTAGCAATAGCCTGTTGGTTGATTGCTACCTTTTCCCAGCGTAACCTCCTCATGTTATTGGTGGGAACAATCCGGGGTGGAACGAGCACAGGAAGTTCCACAGGCAAGTCAGTATGAGGCCACCACTTATGTGACAGGCACAAAGGATTATGGTCGCTCTCCAGCCGTCCATCCACATGCATGTTACAAATAGATGGCCATAGCTTTAGGCTACATAACAGATAGTCAATTCTGCTATTGTACCTATCATTATCAAATGTGCTTACACCTTTTCTATCTCCACTAGTCCTGCCATTCAATGCTCTTAACCCCTTGCCGTAGCATAAAGTATTTAACCCAATGACATCAGCAGACCATCGCACTATTGGAGGCAACTCTAATTTAGGCACGCCCCATAGTCGATCCTCCTCTTCTCCATACAAATCGTCATTGCTAATCAAGGGCTCAAATGTACTATTAAAATCGCCCGCAATAATAATATTGTTGGTCGACGAGTGTATGTCAATGAGGCTATCAAGATCGTCTAGTACCTCTGACCTCCCTTTCTTCTTCCTCCGGACATATACATTGTAAATGTCCACACTACCCAACTTTTCTAGGTCTAATCTAATTAGTTGGATATCCCTGCTTCTTGTGTCAAGAACTTTAATGCCCAATTTTAAAGCTTGACGCACCCATAGTACAAGACCCCCCATTGGTCTGCCCCTAGGGCCTTTTACCGCAGGGACAAAATAATTCAAATAACCCTGCATAAAACATGCTTCACAGGCCCAAGTTTCCTGGAATATGCAAAGATCAAATTTATTAACAAAGCTCACCCACTCTGGTGATTCCATTTTGGAGGTCAGCCCAGCAATATTCCATGAAAATAGGGTGCCTGCTGATTCCTGGGTAATAGCCCTAACATTATCTGGAGCAGACAAAACAAGATCGTCCAAACGCTCATGGGGATATTCTGCCTCTACTGAAGATGATGCAGTAATGGACTCATTACAATGCATACTTGTATTTATCTCGGGCGCCGCATCTAGTGCTCTCGTGGACTCATACTTATTGAGTCAATCCACATCCTCTAAGCTTTCTAACACCTCGAATCTGTTTCTCAAGGGGATCATAGGATTATGGTGAGAGTTAGATGAATTCCCCAACTCGGAGGTGACGGCTAATATTGATCTTGGAAAAAAATAAGTGAGTTCCCAAGTTGTAATCGAGGAACTCCTATACAGCGTTTGCCAATTCAAAATATGAGCAACCGCTCTTGGGTCCCTAAAATTAATAAGGATAACATCCCCCTGTATGGTTTTTGAAGTGTTTCCCAACCAGGGCAGGCGTCTTACATGTAAAATTTCCCCATTAATATAAGAAGGGAGTGGGCGATTTTGGCCTAGCCAATGGATAACTTTGTTTTTTAGTTGGTGATATCCTTCTTCAGCATCCGATTTTAACATAGGAACCCCTGCAAGCACAACTACCAAGGGGACTGCCTCTGGTGGTAAGTTAATGGACAGCGGGCCTCTTGGTTTAGTCGAAGGATCTGTGCTATGCCCCAATTTGACAAACGGATGACCCTCGTTCTTTGGGGTATTTGCAGCACAAGTCCTAACCTTAACCGTGGTTGTGCAAGATGGTTTGGAGGTAATAATACTGTCTGAATGGCTAACCCCTTCCTTACTAGTTGATGTAACCAGTTGATTTGCTTGTTCTTCTGGGGATGGGCTAGTAGGAACTATAGCAGAAGCCAAAGCGGTGGATAGTATTTGTGAAGGGCCAGATGTGGACATATTTTGTTCTATCTTATTTACCACTAAAGACTCAACTTTCGCTAGCCTTTCTTCAATGATCTTTAAGCTTTCTACAATTGGCAACATAAGTTTTTCCATCATTTTGCCAATTTCGTCCAGTAACTCCCCCTTAATGCCAACTTGATTCAAGCAAGGTGCAGTACTATCAGTAGGAGGTTGTTTCAATGTACGGGGGGTAGCATTCTTCCCAGAACACATAACAGTAGAATTACATTTGGAGATGTTATTACATTTATTTTTCCGTAACTCAGAGACTATCTTCCTTCTTTTCCTGGGCAATGGGCCGATCAGTGTGGTCTGACTATGTATGATATCATTAGTAGGTAACGATTCAGTAGTTTGGGGTGACATCTCATGTTGGGCATTCAAAATATTATTTGAGTCATCGCGGGGAGGGATAGGGGAAAGAAGAATAGGTAAGGCCATATCGATACTTGGTTCATGCACATTAAGCGCAACAGGGCTCCTAGTAGAGTCATTAGTACCCAAGGGTAGCATGGAATCCTGGAAAGAAGAAGCCTCAATATCCATGCATGGAGCTTCAGGAGATGGCGAGGCTGATGCCATATTTTTTATGAGTTCTATTGAACAACGGCGTCTAGCCCTGAGTTCTGCAAGGGCAACCTCCCGTCCAGAGTCAATATTTGTTTTCCTAAAATAACTATCAAGAGTTCCCTTTTTCATCAACTCACTCATGGTGTAAAGGTGTCACTATTCACTGGAGACAGTACAGGTCTCAGTAGAGTTTATGACAACACCCAAATGGTTTCTACCAATTCTGGCGTAATGTCTCCCAATCAGAAACGAATTAGGGTGGACCCAGCCCAGCCTCCTCTGGCCTCTGAGGGCCACAGAGGGCCCGCCCTTTGCCCGGGCTTAGCCCGGCGTCGCCCGCGCGCGTCCCGCGACGCGGAGGAAGCCTCTGCCTTTTGAGCGCCTCCGGGCGCGAAGACAAGCGGAAGTGGCCGCTAGGCAGCCTGGGAGCTGTAGTCTCCCCCTGTCACAGGCGCGATAGCGTTGGGCGCCGACAGAGGGGACAAACAGCGTGGGCACCCCAGCAGCGGCAGAGCAACAAACAGATCTTCAGCAGGACCTCCGTGATAGCGACTGGAATTGCACCCCCGCTCCACCGAGGGAGCCTCTGCCTTTTGAGCGCCTCCGGGCGCGAAGACAAGCGGAAGTGGCCGCTAGGCAGCCTGGGAGCTGTAGTCTCCCCCTGTCACAGGCGCGATAGCGTTGGGCGCCGACAGAGGGGACAAACAGCGTGGGCACCCCAGCAGCGGCAGAGCAACAAACAGATCTTCAGCAGGACCTCCGTGATAGCGACTGGAATTGCACCCCCGCTCCACCGAGGGAGCCTCTGCCTTTTGAGCGCCTCCGGGCGCGAAGACAAGCGGAAGTGGCCGCTAGGCAGCCTGGGAGCTGTAGTCTCCCCCTGTCACAGGCGCGATAGCGTTGGGCGCCGACAGAGGGGACAAACAGCGTGGGCACCCCAGCAGCGGCAGAGCAACAAACAGATCTTCAGCAGGACCTCCGTGATAGCGACTGGAATTGCACCCCCCATCATTAATGAGGTATCACAGCCTCTTCCCCTTACGATTGGTCCCTTGATACGAACTACAGATTTATTGCTTACTAAATCATGTCCAGAAAACTTGTTAGGTATAAAAACATTGAAAGCTCTAGGAGCTATAATATGTTGTTCTCCGGAAGGAGTAAGATTGTTTCTACGTGATTTCAAAGGGCACTATGTGTCCCGAGACATGGATCACCGACTGCAGACTTTACCCACACATTTATGGGCACAAGGCCCTACAGATGTTGGTTGCATGAACATTACACCATATCGAGTCACACTAAAGGCAGGAGTGGTACTACCACGAATGCGACAATACAAGTTACCCCCAGATGCTGTAGTGGCTTTACTGCAAATCATTGACGAGCTCATTGGCCAAGGAGTGGTTGTGGAAACCGACTCCAATGTATGTAATTCCCCGATAATCCCGATTCTTAAACGAACTGATCCAAAAGCCCCGCCAGTATATAGATTGGTTATTGATCTGCGCGAATTAAATAAATGTATTGTACCACAATACCCCGTAGTTCCAGACATTTCTTCATTACTGACAGCCATTGATTCCGAAGCAACATTCTTTACTGTAATTGATCTCAAGAATGCCTTTTTCAGCGTCCCAATAGATCCGGAAAGCCAATACTTGTTCGGATTTAGTTTAAATGGACGAAGCTTTAAATTCACACGCGCACCTCAAGGATTCACAGAAAGCCCCAGCATCTATAGCCAAGCACTGAAACGAGAACTTGACAGTATCCACATGCCAGTCAACACTGCCCTGCTTCAATATGTCGATGATCTGCTGATCACCGCTAGAAGCGAACCTGAATGTGAAAAAGCCTCACTGACGGTTTTACAATTCTTGGCCGAAAAGGGGCACAAGGTGTCCCCTTCTAAGCTGCAATTCTGTGTCCAGCGAGTTGTTTACCTTGGTCACTCGCTGTCCAAGGAGGGAAGGCAGCTTACACCAGATCGCATCCAGTTAATTGCTAACATGCCAATACCCAAGACACAAAAGGAGGTGCGGGCTTTTATAGGCCTCACTTCATATTGTAGGCAGTGGATCCCTCAGTATGCATTTCTAGCAAAACCACTCATTCAGTTGACAACACAGGAGGCAGCCACATCGACTGTCCTCCCTTGGACTCAGGAACATACACAAGCTTTTGAAAGCCTAAAGAAAGCTTTATGTCAAGCACCTGTCTTAGCAACACCATGTTACAATAAACATTTTACACTCTTTGTCACAGAGCGCGAAGGTACTGCCTTGTCAGTACTCACACAGGAACAAGCAGGAGCACACAAACCATGTGCTTATTTTTCTAGTACATTAGATCCCGTAGCTCAGGCTCTGCCTGCGTGCCTAAAATCAGTGGCAGCGACAGCTTTAGCAATCAGACAAAGCGATGCCATAGTGTTAGGACATCAATTGACAGTACAAGTACCACACGCAGTAGAGGTTCTCTTGAACCGCACACAAACACAACACTTGACTATAGCGAGACTCACCGGTTACGAATTGACATTGTTTCAGCCACACATAGAAATCAGACGTTGTAGTACATTGAATCCTGCCACACTGTTACCAGTAAACGGAACAGACCCATTAGCGCATGATTGTATTGAAGTTATTACTATCACGACGAAACCCAGACAAGACTTGACAGACGTCCCATTGTCAGACCCAGACCTGACGTTGTATGTAGATGGTTCATGTATGAGAACAAGTACAGGAGAGCTAGTGGCCGCGTATGCAGTCACAACAGACACTGAAGTCGTTGAAACAAATCGTATTAATACCTTGTCAGCTCAAGCAGCAGAGCTCATCGCTCTGACACAAGCCTGTATTCAAGCCACAAATAAGAAAGTCAACATATACACTGATTCACGTTATGCATTCGGAGTTGTACATGACTTCGGCGTGCTGTGGCGAGAGAGAGGTTATTTAACTTCTCACGGTGCCCACATTCAGCACGGACCCCTCATTCATGCCTTATTAGAAGCAATACATCTACCCGCTGCAATATCAATTATGAAATGTAAAGCTCATACGAAAGTTACTGATATCATCTCCCAAGGCAATGATCTAGCTGACAAAACAGCTAAACAGACTGCTCAAACTCACACATCTGACATGACAAAGACAATAGTTCCGACACCAACACATTGCATGACGGTTAAGGATCCCGCTCTTGATGTAATTGACATACAGACACATGCTACACCAGACGAAATAAAGAAATGGACTGAATTAGGAGGGATCCAAACGGATCAAGGATGGATGACGAAGGAAAAATCTGTATGGTTCCTTCCTGATTCAATGGTCCAAGTTATCATTAATACAATACATAGTCCAGCGCACCTAGGAGAAAAAGCTATGCTAGACAGCATTCAACACATTTGGTTCAACAAACATTTACGAGCAGCAGCTAAACAAAAAGTCCGTACCTGTATGATCTGCTGTCAGTTTAACCCAGGTAAAAGCATTCCCGTAGAACAGGGTGGATTTCAGCCTCCTGATCACCCTTTTGAAGTCCTCCAGATGGATTATATCCAGATGGAACGATGTCGAGGATTCAAATATGTTCTCGTAGTTGTTTGTGCTCTGTCCCGTTGGACAGAAGCATACCCGGTTTCAGATTACACTGCCCCGACTACTGCCAAACAGTTAGTTCGAGAATTCTTCCCACGGTACGGTTTACCACGTGCTGTCTACTCAGATAACGGCCAGCCGTTCTCATCCGAACTAATGAAACACGTTTCACTTTTGTTAGGCTATCAATGGAGATTTCATTGTGTCCGACACCCCGAGGCAGCAGGTCTTGTGGAACGACATAATCAAACTCTGAAAATTAGATTGTCCAAAATATGTAGAGAGAAAGGTGTCGACTGGGTAGTAGCCTTACCAGTTGCACTCTTTTACATGAGAATGGTAGCACATTCTCGAACAGGGCTATCCCCTTATGAGGTGATCTTCGGTAGACCACCAAATATGTGGGGGACGCCTATACCTCGTAAAATAACTGACGTTGACTGTAATATGCTGACAGATTACCTAGCTTCCTTGATGTCTGCACTACAATCTTGTCGTTCACAGGTAGCTGCAGCCTTTCCCGACAACACCGAGGTGAAACCCCACGACGTAGTTCCGGGGGACTTGGTGTTAGTGCGGAACTTTGACCGGAAGTCTCAGCTGGATCCTAGGTGGAAATCGCCTCAACTCGTACTGTTAACCACGAGGACAGCCGTGAAGATCGAAGGTCGAAAAGGCTGGATACATTCAAGTCATATCAAGAAATTTCATGGACTACCATCCGATATAGAGACTAAACCCTGTATTTCCTCAAAGACAGACTCAAAGCTCCCCTTGGTTGAGCAAACGAGCTCAGAACTATATAGACTAAAATTGAGGTCCAATAAGTCAGACAATTTGATTGTTTAAGTCCTCTCCAAGGTGAATCGGTTGAATTTGTCTCTGACATGTATCCTCTGGACCGGAATAGAGAAAGAAATAATCAAATACAGTTGAAGAAACATGCGTACTGTAAATCACTGCGTAGTCATTGCACAGTGACGTTATTAATTCTGTTTTTCTTATGTCTTTTAATAATCGCTGCAAGTATATTGTTGCACATATATTATCCTATTTCTAAACATGTTTATAATGTTACTGCTGAACATTCTTTTAGTGAATTTCCCCCGCATGAGTTGTCATATGGATTTGCGCTGCGCAATAACACTTTTATTAGTATGTTACATCATTCCCATCAGGCTAGCAATGCTACAAATTGTTGGATATGTGGCCGACTCCCTCCCTATCAGAACTATAAGGGAATTCTGCCTCTCTTTCCATATCCGTTCACACACAATGGCTCCTGTGGAGCATGGTTTAGTTTAATCAATTCCCTAGATTCGAATTCCGCAGTTTATCAAGACAACTGGGTATGGGGAAACCTGAACTTAGTTTTGCTTAAAGTCTGCTACCCTAACAAGGAGGGACTTCCCAAAAGAACAGGAACTGATCTAGAAAATGAAGTATATGGATTAGGTAATTTCACGCTTAATCTCATGATCCTGAATGTCGAATCCGAAGCTGCACCAATTTTGCCCGCTATGTCAGTATTTCCAGTTAAAGGTGAATTGTGTATAAGAAAGAATGGCTCCATACACATGGGCCATAGTAAATGCATCACTGTAATAGAATTCAGTGATCAAGGCAAATCTACATTTAGAGCTTCTCGCCATTCCTACTTCGTATGTGGTCAGACTGCATATACACGTTTGCCTCTAGATTGGGATGGTACCTGCTACATCGGATTCCTTTTGCCACCTGTTTTCCTAGCTCCTCCTGATTATCATAGAAATACTCATTTAGTACACAATAGAGAACGGAGAGATCTCCCAATAGTCGACTACACTGAAACAGCATGGGAAAAATACACAGATTTCAATAAGGGTTTCTTTCCTTATATAGGTACAGTCACTAATAGTAAGCTGATACGTAGATTAACCAGAACCCTTGAAGCAGTAGTAAACAAAACTATTTCCGCCTTAGGCAATTTAACAGAAGAGCAGTCTGCTATGCGGATTGTTGTGCTTCAAAATCGTCTTGTCCTTGACGTCATTCTGGCCGATAGGGGCGGAGCTTGTAGGGTCATCGGATCAAGTTGTTGCATTTTCATACCAGAAAATTCGCCATCTGTGTATAAAGCCATAACTCGCCTTCATAAGATTGTAAGCCAGATACACCAGAATCCAGGCACCTGGACTTGGTCCGGTTGGTTTTGGAGTGTATTATCTACCTTTGGATGGAGGGTCCTATCCTTCCTAGGTATTGGCTTTCTCATACTATTCAGTTGCTGCTTATGCCTACAATGTGGGCCAGCGATTTGTGGTCTATGTGCCACCTCGTGTATCCCACATCCAAGTTTTCATTCAAGATTCCGGAAGAAGAAAGAAGAACAAATGATGTTATATGAACAAATCAACGGATTGATGAAGATTGATATCTCTTAAGGGCAAGTAGGGGACAAGGAGGGAATGTGGAAATATGGATTTTTATGATCAGTTATGTCCCCTATCTTGGACCCCAACGGTTTCATGTATAAATCATAAGTACATGTATGTTTCCTCCAGTTCCAGTTATGAAGACGCAAACACATGTGCGTCCACCGTCAACATGTCCTCTTTCAGACCCGCCATGAATGGGCCGGATACTCTATTCCTAAGTATGAAAGGCCACCGGCTTTATATGGTTCACTTCCCACATTTCTTACAGTCCAGGCGAGTAGGCCCTGATTCTGCCATCAAGCCTTTTCTGCCTTCTGCCTCTGAAAGCTCCAGTCTGAGCTCGCATCTGTATCCATGAACTTTGTCCTACTCCCTGTGCGGCTAACGGTGCCTGACTCGACCTGTCTGCTTGCCAAAAACTGTATTTCACCTTCAAGATTATCTGCTCTGCTCCGCTCTTCACCCAATGCATTCCTGTCTAGTAGTTTAAGTAAACATTCTTTCAGCTACCGAGCAAAAGGCCCGGCTTCTCTGTCTTTATGCAAGTAATTCATAGCCCTGTTACTATGGAAGATTTCTGCCCTCGCATCTAGTGTAGACACTTAGACGCTTGTACACGCACTAACAGTCAGTATAGTCAGTATAGAATAAGATTCTATCCTAAGAGACCTTTCTTTTTGGATAACACAGTTCTTTAAACATAGGATGTTAGATATGATTTGGGATTAGGTTGACATAACCCCAGACTTCTGTCTCCACATGTAGAGCTAAATGTCAAGTCCCCTTCACCCCCTAGTTGCACGTCAATCACACGTCATGCTGCTGCGTGCGCATCTCTGCCAAGTATTTCTGCTGACATTGCGAAATTCTTCCGTGGAACCACCCATTTATGACATCATATCCAATGACGTTCTTTAAGTTACGCCCAGTTACACCCATTTTAGTTACGCATGTATGTTCTTATCTTTGTTATCAACTGTTACGCCCCCTGCATCTGTTTCACTGTAAATGCCTATTGTATAAAAATGATTACTTGTCAATAAAGTTTGTTCTTCACTTCCTGAACCTTCGTGGTGATGGAATATGGAGTCCATCAATTCGAATTGATTTTGGAATAAAGCCCGTTCCGAACCTCTAATACCACGGATTCTGCCTCTTATTTTACTGAGCTATTATTATAGATTTTCCGCATCAAATTAAGTTCCGGTAATTAAATTATTTACCACAACTTCCTGCATAATCCAGATATTATTTTGGAGGCACACAACTGTTGTTCTGTTAACCTGCATATAAAAATGGGCCTTACTATTCTTTGACCACTTGATTTGGCTGTTGCCTTCACAGCATGTGCATCTGAGGGCACAAAAATCAGAAATCTAAAACTCTGAAAGGAGGCACAGTATCAGTTGAGGAAATATTCTTTATTCAAGAATACATGTAGTGCTCGATTATTTTGTTGACAATCTTGAACATGTCATCCAATCATGTATGTATGGCTATGATTGAAACCAATAAACAAAGTTAAAAAAAAAAGAATATATGTAGCAACTGCCAGCTCCACCATCCTGACCAACTGCCATCGAAGTCTCACTCTAAAATTCCATGGACAAGTTGATATAACATATCCTACCCCTTTATATTGAACAATATTTCAAATAAGCATAAATAAGCATTTACAATATATGAACATAAATGTTTAACAACATTGAATATCATAATAAAATAACAAACAGGAAGACAAGGATGAGAAGAATAAAATAACCAAATAAAATATCCAATTGAACATCAATACAGCCATTACACTCTCCTATAAATGATAATAAATCGATCGTTAACAAAATCCTCAAATCAACTAGGCAAATGGCTAGCCTCCTGAGAATCTTCTGGACATGAGATTGGTACATCACCACATTGCTCATCTTCAACATCACCCAATTGTTTGTATACAACAACAACCTTGTCATCAGGAATTAATATGATACAGAAACCAGTGGCAGTGGTGAGTCTCAAAGACTACACAGGTAAATATGTATAAAAAACTTTTTTTTATATTTGTTTAATACAATTAAGTATATACCATATATATATATATACATATTTTTATATATATATATATATATATATATATATATACATATTACAAATCCAAATTTGCCAAGCACATCAATTCAAACACAAATTATCTCTGTGGCTATAGTATGGTATCCTTACCCCAACAATTTGACAAAAGTGATTACAACTCAAAAGTGCAGTTGATCTATTCTTCATATCATTATCACTCCATGGTGCAGTATATTTTAAAAAAGAACAAAATTCATTACTTACAGACCATAATTTCTTTTATGATTCCAGTCAAATATGTATTTTTGATCTCAATATATTTATGTTTACTATTGAAAAAGAGAGAAACATTCCTTCTTTTATATATTCAAACCAATCAAAATGTGCGCATGTCTATATGGGATACATTTTCCAAGTAGCCAAACTCCCATAAAAGGATTGTTGGATTGCCACAAATCTCACATGGACTCATCAGCCTCCTCACTCAAAGCGAGGACTTGACCTTATTTCTGCTCGCAATCGTGGCTAAATCAAACAGCGTACGGTTCTCGCTGAACCGAACAATGGCGATTACAATAAACACCAGTACAGCTATCGCTGGGTGCATTTTGCATTTATATTCCCCACAATATATTTCATAATGATATAGTTCTCGTACATTCATCCGTTCTTCCCATCATCATTGCATAGTGTTTGCCCTCACTAAGCTTGCATCTAAAGACGTACAAAACTTGCAAAAGATAGTAGCAGTTAACTTGCTTTTTACATTTATCATGATGGACAGCTAGTTTAAGCGCTTGCTCATCTTACGATGCAACGAACATTGGTAACTGTCGAAATGCCTACACCGAAATAGCATGGCAATGATGTAACAACAAGTTCAACATTTCGTGTTCCTATTGGGGCTTACACGTTGTCAAATGTAGCCAACAATAATAGTTATTATATATATATATATATATATATATATATATATATATATATATATTATCTACTGGCGGTCGCCAGTAGATAGTTATAGTTAGGACCGTTTTTCCATAGGAAATCCGAAACATTCTATTTGGAATAACTTTGGCGCCGGTTGACGAATCCTCGCGAATTTTTCAAAATAGGTGGGGCGCTCCGCTCCGCTCCGCTCCTACCCTGAAAGTCTCGAGGTGATTCGTCAAGCGGGGGCCGAGAAAAAAGGGGGGTCCCAAAACACGTTTTCCCCATGCATTTTTCCATAGGAACCTTTAGTCCAAGGTACAGCCCGAACGGCTGAACAGAATTACTTGAAATTTGGCAGAGAGGTAGTCCTCAGGTCAGGGATGTGCCTTTTGAATATCTGGAGTCAATCTGTTCAGTAGTTCCTGAGAAAATTTCAGTTAAAAGTACATATATATCTATAGGCGCGCACCGTGCGCGTACGGTAAGCATACCGTACGCGCACGCTGCCGTGCGCGAGCGTAATTCTGATTGGTGGTTACATGACAGTAAACATTCCAGTCGGTCGAAATCAGGAAGTGTCGGCCGCCATTTTGTGTGTCTCACACTGAAAAACAAAGGTGGAGAACGTGAAAAGGGGGCAAGGTAGAGAGTTGAAGACCCCCTAGCCTTTGTCAGGGGGTCCAAGAGGACCCAGAAGTGTGAAAAATACATTTTAATTTTTTTTTAAAAAATCGCGGGGTGCGCGTACTGTGCACGTACGGTACGCGTACGGCGGTAAAAAAAAATAAAAAAATAGAATGTGCGCGCACGGTGAAAAACCATGTGCGCGCACGGTGAAACACCCAAAAAAAAAAAATTAGTATTTAAAAAAACGTACAAATTCACTTAAAAAACCATAGGTTTCAGGCACGTTATAGTTAGGAATTAGCATTTAAAAGACCTTGCAAATTCACTTAAAAACCATAGGTTTCACACATGTTATAGTTAGGTGGACATTTCACTCGTAAAAAAACAATGAAATTCCACCGTTATAGTTAGTTCAGATAACTATAACTCGCGCGACCGCCACTCTATCACAAGGATGATGTCATCAGTGATGTCATGAGTGATGCCACTGACCATGAGTGATGAAATATGTGACGTCATGAGCACTGGATTGCGGGCGCGCAAGTTATAGTTATCTGAACTAACTATAACGGTGGAATTTCATTGGTTTTTTACGAGTGAAATGTCCACCTAACTATAACATGTGTGAAACCTATGGTTTTTTAAGTGAATATATATATATATATATATTACCTACTGGCGGTCGCCAGTAGGTAGTTATAGTTAGGACCCTGTTTCCATAGGAAAACCGCAACATTCTATTTTGAATAACTTTGGCGCCGGTCAACGAATCCTCGCAAAATTTTCAAAATAGGTGGGGCGCTGCGCTCCGCTCCTACCCTGAAAGTCTCGGGGGGATTCGTCATGCGGGGGCTGAGATAAAAGGGGGGTCCCAAAACGCGTTTTTCCCATGCATTTTTCCATAGGACCTTTAGACACAGCTACAGCCCGAACGGCTGAACAGAGTTCCTTGAAATTTGGCAGAGAGGTAGTCTACAGGTCAAGGAAGTGCCTTTTGTAGGTTTGGTGTAAATCTGTTCAGTAGATTCTGAGAAAATAGCCTTTAAATCAATATATATATCTGAGCCAGCTTACGGTGCGCTTACGGTGCGCTTACCGTATGCGTACGGTGACGTGCGCGAGCGCGATTCTGATTGGCTGTTCGATCTAAGTAAACATTCGAATCGGACGAAACCAGGAAGCGTCGGCCGCCATTTTCTCTCTCGCACTCTGAGGGGGGCAGCAAAAACAAAGACAAAAACCATCCAAAGGGGCAGTATATTCAGTTCTTAACCACCCAGCATCGATAGAGGTGTCCCCAAACAACCCCCAAGGCCAAAAAAACAATTTTATTTTTTTTCGAAAAATCGCCGATTACGCGTACCGTACGCGTACGGTTAAAATTTAAAAAAAAAAAAAAATTATCCACACTCTCCACACCCCGTGTGCAAATGGTACCCGAAGGGCACCATTTGTGCATGGCTTATGTCATCCCGAAATAGTACAAATGAATACCTTTTCACAACAAAGCGCATAATATGTTCCCCATGTGTGCACGGTGCGCGAAGCGCATCGTGCGTACATGGCCCATCCCGCATAACGTGGGCACGCGGTGCGCGCAGCGCACCGCGTGACCACCGTGCGTGCACGGCACTAACTGCGTAAAGTGGGCGCGCGGTGCGCGAAGCGCACCGCGTGTTCACTGTGCACGCACGGTGCGCGAAGCGCACCGTGCGCGCACGGTCCGAACTGCGTTAAGTGGGCGCGCACGCCACGAATGGCGTACAGTAACTTAGCATTTAAAAAACCGTACAAATTCACTGAAAAAATCATAGGTTTCACACACGATATAGTTAGGAATTAGCATTTAAAAAACCTTGCAAATTCACTGAAAAAACCATAGGTTTCACACAAGTTATAGTTAGCTGTACATTTCACTCGTAAAAAAACAATGAAATTCCCCCGTTATAGTTAGTGCAGGCAACTATAACTCACGCGACCGCAATCCTCTGCTGATGACATATGTGTCTTTATGAAAAAAAAATATTTGTAATATATGTATAGCTAAAATTTAATGGAAGAAGACATGGGCAAATAAGTGTCTAAATACAGTATTAGCATCAGCAGAGGATTGCGGTCGCGTGAGTTATAGTTGCCAGCACTAACTATAACGGGGGAATTTCATTGTTTTTTTACGAGTGAAATGTACAGCTAACTATAACTTGTGTGAAACCTATGGTTTTTTCAGTGAATATATATATATATATATATACATATATATATATACATATATATATATATATATATATATATATATATATATATATATATATATATATATATATATATATATATATATATATATATATATATATATATGGTTCAGCAATGGCCCGAAAGCATTTAGGAATGCACTCTCAGCAAATAGAACCAGTTGGTTTATTTTTCAAAACGGGAACTTGCAGTGAATAACCCCCGGTCATCCTTCCATTAGACCTGACGCGTTTCGAGGCTGCTGCCTCTTCTTCCGAGGTCGCTTTTGAAAGTCTCGCACATAGTTCCAATTAGCATGCTTTTGATCCACCCCCAGTGGGCTTGCATGCTGGGACTTGTAGTCCTTTGGAAATTAGTATTCACCCTTCGTAGGGACTGCGTGTACTTCCTATTTGGAAAAAGCATTTTAATCAATTCAGTTCACCCGCAGTGGGCCCAGGGATTAAGTTCAAGTTCAATTTGCCATATTCGCTGTGCCGCATATCGCCTCAGGACACAGTTCCTTGCGCGGCGTCCTGATGTGTAGGATGGTGCTACTCCTCACGGCAGGGCAGCCGTGTTGATTAATGGTTCAGCAATGGCCCGAAAGCATATAGGAATGCACTCTCAGCAAATAGAACCAGTTGGTTTATTTTTCAAAACGGGAACTTGCAGTGAATAACCCCCGGTCATCCTTCCATTAGACCTGACGCGTTTCGAGGCTGCTGCCTCTTCTTCCGAGGTTGCTTTTGAAAGTCTCGCACATAGTTCCAATTACCATGCTTTTGATCCACCCCCAGTGAGCTTGCATGCTGGGACTTGTAGTCCTTTGGAAATTAGTATTCACCCTTCGTAGGGACTGCTTGTATATATATATATATATATATATATATATATATACATATATATATATATACTTTTTAACAATATGGTTTTTAACATGATATTATCTTGTATATTGCTCTGATTTTATCTGATCTGATTGTGCAGTCTATTTATGTATTTATACAAAGGCACATGCACTTTATAATATGTGAGCCAATAGCTCGATATTTACAAATCTGTAGCCACGAGTTATTAATCATGTTCTGTATTTTACAGTTATAACAAACCATTTTGATGTAACAAGAATTTGCGCACAAAAAGCGCTTGAAACATGGTTGTATGTTGTCTATGTCTATGGCAATTAACAATGCACTGTCACTTTAAAAATGGGAGAAATGCAAGGGGCACGTCATGTGATCAAGGGCTGTTGAGCCCGAAACGCGTCATGGCGGCATAGCGCATGAACAAAATAAAACAAATTGGGAACAATTAAGTGGAGTCCGTCCCCTTCTTGATCGATGGTAAAGATGATCGTTTGAAAGAAAGGTTTACTGCGATATATATATATATATATATATATATATATATATATATATATATATATATATATATATATATATATATATATATATATATATATATATATATATATTATTGCCAGCACAATGTTATATACATATGTATTCACTGAAAATACTAAAGGTTACAAAGACGTTATAGTTAGGCTCAAGTTTCACTCGTACAAAACCAGAGAAATTCCGTAGTTATAGTTTTTTTATTTATAAAGTTTTGTATGGCGCGAATATGACTCAGGCGAGTATCAGAGCGCTTCACAATTAGGGTAGTTACAATACAATAGTGGGAAAAGAACATTTGTTACATATAGTTAGCTAAACTAACTTTAACTTGCGCCCCGCAATGCACAACTTATGACCTCACATATTCCATCACTCATAACTAGGGCTCCTGGTTTTAGGGTGTTTGTTTTTTTAACATTTCCGTCTGTATTTATCCATATTTATTTTTTGCCCTTTTTATCTGTATTAATCCACATTTATTTTGTGTTTTGTGTAAAACAGAAGTTCTATATCTGTACATTTCCATATTTATTTAACTGATCAACGCTCACTCATACTTTGATGGCTTGTGTTTTAGCTATTTAAACTGCCAAATATTACATAACAATACATCCACAGTTAAATATTAGCATTATACCACAAATGTATGTTGACATATGAGGCAATTTAAAGAAATTTCATAATGTTTTTTCATTTCCCGTGCTGTCCATCTGTTCAGCTGATGGGCTATAATTCATGAAAGACAGAACAGAGGTTCACTTAAAGAAGCACCATTTTCTGTATTTATCCACCTTTAAAAATAAATGCGGACAGAAAACACATTGTTTTCTGTCTGTATTTATCTGTAAAAATCAATAAAAACGGAAAACAGGGAGCCTTATTCATAACATGGTCAATGACATCACTGATGGCATCACTGATGACATTTCAAAGGACATCACTGATGACATCATCCAGTGACTGCGAGTGTATGAGTGTTAAATATATATACCAAGTTGTATTGATAAATCAGTGGGTATATGAGTGCCTGTATGGATGATTCAGTGGGTGTGTGGCTGACAGTATAAGTGAGTGTATGACTAGGTTGTGTGAATGTCTGTATCAGTCTGTTAGTTGTTGTGTAATTGGCTATATGGGTTGGTGAGTGGGTACATGAGTGGCTGTGTGGGTGATTGATTGGTTGTCTGAGTATCTGTATGGATGTATGAGTGTCTGTGTGGGTGGGTGAGGGGTTTGTGACTGTCTGCATGGATGCGTGACTGGGTGAGTCAGTGGCTGTAGGGGTTAGTGAGTGTGTCTGTGAGGGGCTGTATGGATGACTGAGTGTGTGTATGGTTGTGTTGGTGAGTGAATGGATGTGTCAGTGGTGTATGGGTGAGTAACTGCATATGTGAAAGGCAGTATAGGTGAGTGTTAGAGTATATGAGTGACTATGTGTGAGTGAGTGATTGTGAGAGTGGCTGTATGGCTGTATGGGTGAGTGTGTGCTTGTGTCAGTGACTGTATAGGTGAGTGAGTATGTGTTAGTGTTTGTATGAATACATGAGTGTGTGTGTGTGTATAACTGTATAGGTGAGTAAGTGGCTGTATGATTCACCCTATAGGTGAGTGAGTAGGTATGTGTGTAGCTCTATGGGTGACTAACAATGTGTGAGTGGCTGTATAGGTATATGAGTTGAGTCAATGCTAGACCACATGCAAACTAGATTCCCCACACAGGATAGGAAGCTAGAGAAACACTGCTGTGAGTGGCACAAACATACTAAGGCGTACACATTCCCCTGGTCTGAGGGGGGGAATTTGATAGCAACACAATAGACCATACAAGAACACACAGACTAGATAAGTAGGTCAAGAGAGGGCTGGAAGAATGATTTTGTTAAAACTATGGGCCCACTTCAGGGTGGCCCAAACTCACGACCCGCACCACTACAGGACTAACCACGTTAAGGAAGAAGGCTTTAGTTCTTCAGGATCCAATGGCAAGGGCAAGAGTGCAGGGCGGGTCCCACCAACCCAGGGGAAACACAGGGAACACACTCCAGAGGCCACCAAGGTGCCCAAAAATGCGCTCACCCCACTGTCCATTCCAGACTGCTCTGAGGAGGTCCTGTAGCTACAATATTAATAAGCGAGACACCATACCTCTTTCTAGTGGATACAGGGGCAGCAAAGGTCATGCTTACAGGAGGGAGCATCCCCCATATATTAAAACCACTACCAAAATATATGGAAACTTGGGCTCAGTAGCCGAGGTCCCCCTCACAGAGCCCCTTGAGATGGAGATAGGGGAGAAAAAGCATAAGGAAATAATTGTTGTATTATCCTTCCTCCCTGACCAATATACTAGGACGAGACCTACTGTCCAAGCTAAGAATGTTCATCCAGTTCACCAAGAATGGGACAATAGCCTGCACTTCCCATGGAACCTCCCTCCTAGAGCACAAACCAGCAAACCGCTCTCATGCCACATGGACGCAAGCCAGGGTGCTCTCAGTCCATAGTGTCCCCTTCAAGGGATAAGGCCTGGAATGTATGGAAAGCCCCTTAGAGCTATGAGAATTCGCTTGGCAGTGAGAAGGTCGTGCACACCACCTCTTGGTAGAAACTGCCAAAAGCATAGCATGTAAAGTGCACAAGAAGCAGGAGGCTCAAGACGACACGCACATGCCTACTGAATCTCCCAGGCTAGGTGCGGAGTAGGTCCAAGGAAGATAGGGACAATAGTGGTAGCAACTAGACAGTGCGCACCCCTGGGGTTACCCAGTTCAGCCTCTGTCACCACCTTGGCAGCTACATGAGTGAGGAAGCACTGGTGTAACAAAAATTGAGGGGGCCTCCCTGCACGGTATGAAGAGGGGCCCCCTCCAGGCTCTATCAGGAGCGCTCTGGCCAGAGTGCAGTGGCGGGGGGCCCTCGTTCGTTCTGTTTTCTTTTTCCAGAGCTTTGTAATTTCCAATCGTCGTTTGGGCTCGAAAAAATCTGCCAAGGTCGGGGCAGATTTTTTCGAGCCCAAACGACGATTGGAAATTACAAAGCTCTGGAAAAAGAAAACAGAACGAACGAGGATGTCTCCCGTTTAATCTCCTGGTAGGAGAAAGTTTGTCAATTATTAGGCTATAATATCAACTAATACGCCTTGACAACAACAAACAAATACAAAAAACAAGCTACGTGTGATTCTTTGAACCCACAAAGGGTTTAATTATGCAATTACTAACTGTCCTGAAGATGGTCTAACGGACTTCTGCCACCAAGACCGAAACGTCGACTGCATCATCTAATTCCACACCATTAGATAAACACAGTTGATTTCTTTTCATTATTGAAATTAGTCTCTGTTAAAATGATTTGTAAATAGATGTTATTTGATGAAATGTGGATTTGAGTTAACCCATCTTTCATGCTGTATTGCTTGAAACTTATTGTTCCTTTTGTACTCCCTTTCTGACTTTGATTTATATAAAAAGATTTGTGTTTTATTCACAAAAACAATTCCCGTGTGTGTACCTTTTATCTATAAATAGTCTTTTGATAACATCTACAGTTGGTGTATAATTCGTTTAAAATACAAACCAAAACTTAACCATTAAGAAAATGAACTAAGTTACCACAAACAAAATCCCTTGTTGGCAACCTGACTAATGGAACAACACCCCAAGGAGGTGTCCCAGCCTATTACACTGGAAAAATCCTGTAGCCTAAAGTGGGCAGGTCACCATCCATACCTGCCTCACAAAGTGGCCCCCTTGGTAAGAACACGAGCAAAATGAGACTGCCCTCAAAAGTGCCACAGTGGGCACAAGTGTACAAGTGGCACCTGGCTCGACGAAGACTCAATTGCAAAACCCCAGAGTGTTCCAACAGAGTGCTAGCACCGGAGGGCAGAGCGGCTGGCAGCCGCCAGATCTCAGACAATGCCACTAATGTGACAGAAGAAACCAGAGGACCAACTGTTGTCAACTAGAAATGTTTCATGAGCAGTGAAGAATTATCCCAGGATAACCCACACAGAATACCCATCCCAAAAACCAATCCCAGAGCAACGCAAATGCACCGTACAATCAGCCTCATGGAAATCAGGCAACAGCTACCCCACTGCAGCAGGGGATGGGTGATTGGCCAAGCACATGGCACAGCCGCAGCGGAAGTGGAGCCTAGCCGAGCAAGAACCAGGGCCACAGCCACCTCAGGGAGGTGAAACTATCTGGGGTAGTAATTCCCTTGCACAATCGCAGAATGCAAGCTCACAGTAAGTCCAAAATCATCCTCCAACATGATTTATCCCCCTTTCCAGATACATTCCCTGACCTGCATTTATGTACAACTTTAGGGCTGCTGTATACTATATCGATCGGGAATCCATGCTAGAGTTCGCCATCCAGGTGCCTGCATGGGCCAGGGACTTTCTCCGCTGGATCCCCCAGGGTGGGTTGGCTGGGCACAACCTGGGGAGGGAGCCTGTCCAATGAGGGGGCAGGGCGGCCCCCGACTGGTGCATACAAACCGGCACCCAGGCCCACATCAAACTTGGGCGAGCTATGTAGGTCTCAACAGCCCCAGGGTTTCCACCAAATGGAGGCCCCCTTACAGTTCTAAAATGAGGCAGATGCTCCAGTGTCAGGAGCCAGGTTTCCCACACACCTAGGACAAGGATGTCCTCAAAACTCCAAAGCAAGCAATCACATGACACCCAGTCCGTAGAGAAAATCCATCAAAGTCATTAGCATTACCCACATCAGGCTGATTGCGACGAGCCCTAACCATACACCTGACTCTCCTCAAAAGCACAGCAAATAAGCACATTCCCAGTCACTCCCCTGCAGGGCCACAGAGGGTCCATGAACAACTCTCTGACTACCTTCAGTATACTACGCTAGAAGCAGCCCAAAAGCATAGGTAAATGCCCTACAGAACCCACACAAAGAAGCCCCAAAGTAGCCCAAAGAAACCCGAACATTCCAGAAAAAGGGTGTAACCAAATGACCCAACTCCATTATGGAGAATCTTATCACACGTCACGTGCAGAGACCACAAAACATCACCATTTCCCACAAAGCCATTAAAAACATTACACATCCACTTGCCTTCACATTGCACAACTCACGTGCCAGTCAAAAGGATACCCGCTGCACCGATTAAACAACACACGCATAAGTAAATTGAAAGAAAGCAGCCTACAAAGTAAAGAACTCTTCCCTACCATAGAGAGGGGGTGGGACAAAAGTGCCCACAAAATAATACTAATGGGGACCTAACCTCACCATTCCCTAAACGTACTTCCACCTCCTTCCAGTACCCCACTAAAAATGTTTGTGTAAGGTGAAACTACAGAATATATCCCTAAAAAGGAGTGACAAGAATTTCCTGAAAATTGTATAGCGATATGTGATTTTTCCAAGCTAACCTACAACCCACAGCTCTTATCCAATTAGGGCTGCAATCAAACCGCATGTGCACCATCGTTGCAGCGGCCCGCCAACTCTTCAGCCGAAGCTCCCAAAAGGACTTCAACGAGGCCCAATTGCTCAAGACCACAGACTGCAAACTGCCTTTAGGAACACTTTTTTTACGAACAGACTCTTTTTTGCATTGTACCAAGCCAAGACCAGACAACTTACATCCCCCCTGAAGACTATCCCAAGAACTACAAATGTTTTCTAAGTAATGTATTTATGTATTTTTGTACACTCTGTTTAACAGGGGTGCTCTTGCGCTCCTCTGAAGCCAGAAATCTGCCTAGTTTCATGGAGCTGACCGTGACATTCCTGCAGTGCTTGCATAGGGACCTCTCCCACCTCACTTATATTTACACTGAACGGATCGCTAGCATTCCTCACACACCACCCAGTGCACTCCTACTCAAAGCATGGTATCAGCACATGACCACTCTGTGCACCCAAACCATTAACAGGCCGTGTTATATATGTTCGCTGATACCCCATGCCATTGGCCCAGAGAGGCTTTACTTATCCTAAAAACTAGCCCCGAAAAAGCAAAATGTCTCATTAGCGCCAATATACAACCCAGTAGAGTAGAACCCCAAGGAGCAGTAGTAAACATCACCCGATATGAGACCAACACCACAGCAATATACCTTTTTACCAAACCTAGCGAAATTCAAACCGAGCTAGACAGTATGCGCAAAATAGACACTATATGGGAGGACACTGTTTGGCCCAAGACTTTGTAGAAAAGAGGATCTTAGAGGTATCAAAACCACTACACCAGTGCACAAATATATCCTCTCCCGCCTCCAGTCTGTGGTCCCAGGGTGGCCCTTAACATATTTGGGGCAGCCTTTCTTAATGGCAAATTGACCCCTGATATGGAATTCCAGTGCAGGACCATTCACCTCAATGTTGCTACGGGAAATGGGTCCCATAGGAGGGGGTCAAACATTAGCACAGATATCCCATGTCAGGAAATTTGGGATACCAAGATAAATAGGTACACAAGGTTGGAAGGGAAGGGGCAACCCATAAATGTAAGGAAACTTACATTGTATTCTTTGTGTTTGAGAGGCAAAGGAACAATACTGCTCTGTACTAATGCAAATTGTGAAGCAATACTACACATACCAGACATGCAATAGGGCACCTCCGCATTGATGGATTTACTACTGGCAATGCAGAGAATTTGCCTATGCACAGCTCGTGCCCAGATGGAGGGGCCTCTGCACCTTCATGACCATACACACCTCATCCCTGGAGAAGAACCTGTCTGAGTTGTTCCCACATCTACTACAGAAGAAAACAACTCTGTTACATCAGGCTCGAAGAATGAGAAGAACTATTTTTGATGGGCTCAGTACAACGACATTCTGGAATAATTTAGACTGTTTTCTGACACTAAGGTGAACGCAAGGGGGTCCATTCCTTTCTTCACTGTACAAACAAGAGCAAATGCCTGCCAATTACCACTCCAGGCACAGTAATACTGGCTTTTGTCATTTTAAAACTCGGCATAGACAGCACTGTGCTAGTCCTATGCTTAAAGACTTTGCTGTAGAAATGGCAAAAGACGTTGTCCCTTTCTGTCTCGGCGTAGATGGCACTGTGCTATTCCTACGCTTAAAGACTTTGAGAGAAAAGCAGACATTTGAGGTGAGCAAATTTAGAGTGTCGCTGGTGTTGAGAGTGCTCTATACAGGAGCTGCCTTCCACCTAAACTTGAGAACTACCCAGAGTTCTCTGCTTCTTTTTTGCATATATATATATAGAGTTGCTATGCCTGGTTATTTTCATTTGACATCTGGGAAAGTGCAGTAATAAATATATTTTGTCTTCCTCTTAAAAGCTCTGCCTTAATAAAGGCATTTGCTTAAATTTGAAAGTGCATTGATAAATATATTTGCCTCATTTTGAGAGTGCTTACAAGCACATGCAGCAACCTTTTCTGCGAGCGCAAATGGTGCGATTCACAAAAACCGGCCATTTGTGCCCACAAAAAGGGCTTTTGCGATGCATCAAGGTGTAAGGCACTCGCAATTTAAGAAATCGCAATTAATTGCGATTTCCTAAATTGTGATTGCATTTAAGGAATCGCAATTTGTGATTCTCTAAATGCAATGCAAGAACCACTTTTAAATAGCGATTTCGCTATTTGAAGCCGCAAATTACCGAGCAATTAAACTGGTCGGTAATTTGCAAAAACGTAGAATTTCATGTTGCGCACACACATGCGTGCGTGCAACATGGGTGCACATCACAATTTCAGGGGTGCAACAGGGTGTCCTTTTGACACCTTTGCATCCTTGAAATTGCATGCATAATTTGCGAGTACCTATTGGTACTCGCAAATTGCGCATGCCATCTCCCTTTCATTCCTATGGGCCTGTAGGCCCATAGGAATGAATTGGTAGCCATTCCTTAATTGCGACTTGCAAATTACGAGTCGCAATTAAGGATTGTTTAGGAATCGCTATTTTATAGCGATTCTTACATGCATAGGTGTTTGCAAGTCCTTAATTGCGATTCCTTAATAATCACAATTAGGGACTCGCAAAATCCTACCTTGATGCATGTGCCCCTTAGTTCCTTTTTCTAAGTTTGCACTATTGTTTCAAGTCTGAAGCAACACAGTAAGTTGTGAGAAGTTCACCGGTTAATGCCCAAGAAAAGAAAAGAAAAGACATTAAAAACAAAAAAATCACATGGTTCAAGTTATTCAAGGCAGAGAGAGTGATACATGTTGGTTCATCAAAGGGAAAAATTGTATACATACTGGTTCAAATGAGGTGTCAACGGTCCACCAAAACTCAGAGCGGCATCATGCCATCCCTAAATATTGGAAACGGTAATATCAAAAGGAGAAAAGAAAGAAGAAAAAAGTGGGGAAGGCAAAGAAGAGAAAAAGAGAAGCGACAAAGGGAGAGAAAAAAAGGTGAAAGGTCTGTCTCAGTTATTTCATCTTGAAACTTCAAATTCGTATACTATTAAGAAAGTCTAATTGGTGCCTACAAAGTCATGTGGTCCTCGGTGCGCTGTGCATATTAATATGGGATTATGCTCCAAATTTCGAAGAAATCTATGTGACAAAAATTGTTATGTAGAGTGCCATCTCCCTCTCAAATCACAAGAATTCGACACATTCCTTGCTTTTACTTTGCTATATTTCTGCTACATTTTAGAAAGTGTGTGGTAAGTTATTTAAGAAACTATGTTTCTGTTTATATGACAAACCAAATGAACATAACGATGATTGTGATTATTACTGTATTATTAATATTCCATTAACCTTATTTTTATAACAATGTATCACCTAAAAGGCCATTTATTTTGTATTCTGTCTGAGAAGAATGTCATGGAATACTCCGATATTACAGTATCCATCGCAGGACCCAGGTACATTATTTCTCTGCAGCAGAAAATGGTGCCTGTGCCTGTAAGACAATTGTGCTGGTAACTGAAGCCTTTCTCACTGATCAATGATTCCTTACACTTCGGTATTCTCATGGGTCTTTCGGTCGTCAGGGGCGTAGCTGTCAACTGCGCCGCAGGTGCAGTGGCACCTTGGTCCAGGGGCCCCCTGAACCCTTACTATGACAGTATTTAGCTGCCAAACTCTGGCAGAGGTGGGACCGTGTCCATTTCTTGTGAGGGCCCAGGGCATCCTTCCTGCACCTCTGGTTGTACTGCCGGCATCTGGTGTTTGTCTGTGGTCAAGAGCCCCGAACTGTTTGCTCAGGAAATACTCAGTCAAAGTCCCTGCGTCAGGGGGCTTGGCAATTTGCGACAATCGCTTCTTCGATAGAACTGAATAACTACACAGGAGCATATTTAGGAGCCCCTGCGCATCGCTCGTGCACCACACAACGTGGTGCAGGTGCGACGCAAGTAAAAATGAGGCTTATGAAGCCACACAAGGCCACCTTGCGTGGCCCTGCGTGGCGTCATACATCTCGAGTAATGCATCGCAGCACAAATCCCTGTGTTGCATAACTCTCCGCCAGGGATGCATTTCCATGGGTGTTCCCACACAACAGCCATGGATTTCGATGCATCCACAGATTTACAAGAACTTGTAAACCTGGGGATGCACCAAAAACATACGCCTCCCAGGTGAGGCGTAACGAGGAGAAATATCATTATTTCTCCTCGTTTTGCCTCTTTCTATGTGTGCTGCATTCTGAGTACACGTAGAAAGAGGAAAACCCCTCTCAGGATTGTTTTTTGTGCAGGAAGGTGCCCTTCCTTCAAAACAGCAACCCTGCATTCAATGCAGGAACTTTATATCACCATGGTGCAAGGGTGCCTGCGTTGGCGCTAGGCTGCCGAAACAGCACCAGCGCAGGAAGAAAGGACAGAACCGTCCCGTATTGGATAAATACAGCCCGTTCCTGCCCTTTTACAACATTTAATACTTCATGACAATTTTTTGACAAAACAGTTTTTCTACAGCAGAGAGTGTGCCATTGGTTATCTAGAGGATTCAATAGAGCCGACCCAATAAACATCAAAGTCGCTTAACAATGTATTGGTGACTACCTCAGTGTAAAAATCCACTCAACCTGTCCTTGAAAAAGTCATCTATAATTTATATTCATCGGCTTCTAATTATATCCCGTATAGTTCGCCCAGAAATAGTTGTAGTGGAATGATATCATGTTTCGGTCTCCGGTCAGCATATAGTACATGAGACCTTCTTCAGGACAGAGTGTTCATAAAAGACCTAAATTCAAAAATCTAGTAATGCACGACAAGTTTACTAGTGTCAGTCAGTTTCTAATTGTAGCTAATACCACTTGTAGGTGCAACCAAATGTGAATGCACTCAATGGAAGCACCAGCGAATACTTCAGCCATCAGCGTATGCATGAATCCCTCAGAGTAGAGCATACCACATACCTGAATGTGTCCTTCACCCAACCACAGGTGACCACCATCCCTGCCCCCAGGGAGGCGACCCTCACGAAGGCCGCTGTCTTCCAGTTCAGCCACAGTGCCCCGCCATTATATTTTCTCTACCTCATTCATAATCATAGCTCTATAATTATGCGGCAAGGGGCGCACACTGATTCATTGCAAGAAATGCAGTAAGATGCGCAAACATACACAGCCGTCTCTGATTGTCCTCAAATGAGGCTTAAATAGCGCCAAGACTCCGACACCCTTCTGTTCTGAAATACCTTTTATAGCACAGCTGCGGGAAATATGATAAACTCTGATTTGCTGGTCAGAATGATGAAAATATTACTTTGGACAGAAAGTAATTGTCCTGCCTGGGCCACCGGCGGAGCCTCGATCAATAGGCTATTTTACGAACATGTCTGCCTGCCCCGCATCCGGCCCCCACCCCCGCAGCCGCCCCAGCATCACCCGGCCACCGGCACCAGGCCGCACGTGAACTCTGTCCTCGGAGAAAATTGGTTTTTCCTTTTCAATTTCTTGAGCTTTTTCAAGGGATGTGACAAGTGCGCCTGTGAAGAAACTTTTAACAGCGCAATATCCTTTGTGCGCGCTTTCCCCAGCCGGCTTTCCCATTATGGCGGGGGCCGCGAACAAAGTTGGGGTCGGCCTGTGCGCTGAGAGCCTCATCCGTTGAATGAGCATGGGCTGAGCGCTGCGAAATTGAGGGCAGGAGCGCTTGGCGAATGCGAACAATGCAGTCTCTGAACAAATATAATTTCTCCGTAATGCACCGAGGACAGGGACCCAGTGGCGCCGCCGCCATCAGACGCCGCCGCGCGCCGCCTGCTTCCATTTAGAGGGAAACTGCGCCCGGAAAATTAATTTCTCGAGCAGCCGCAGGGTGCGGGGAGAGCTGCTGAGGGGGGCACTTTGAGAGAGGACGTGGGGGGATTTCAGCCTCGCGCAGAAGGAATCTTCAAGTAAACCGACACATTTTTGTCTCGGTGGAAGGCGCTCCTGTCTGCAGTCAGGCAATTTCAAAAGTTGTCGACAGCTTCCAAATAGGTTCCACAAAATCAGTGCTTTAATTGGGCAGGTGCTGTCCGGTACTGAGTTCCTGCATTTCTCTAATTTGAAACAGTGCTTTAAATGGGGAAAAATAAGTGCAGGTACTCATTAAAATAGAGGCGTGGCAAGTGGACGGGGCTAAGGGAAAATATGATTATACATAATTACTTCTATACCAGTTGCAGCATGTATTAAAACACATGAGAAATGTGTTTCTGTAAAAAAAAAAGATTAACTCATTACACAAAATTAAGGTCATGATGGCACTGGCACCCGAATGGTCGCTGCGCACCTGATTGACAGTGCAGGGTGTGTCTAGAGGCCCTGTCCTGTTAATCACAGAGTGGCACAAACCCTCTCACCCCCCTGCAGTTTGGAGACATTCACCTGGGCGCTGCTGGAATCTTTGCCAGCAAATCTGCAAAGGCTGCTTCAGCCGAGGTAAATACAGGGTCCTCGGAAGCAGAGCGGCCTCTGCCCTGCACTGGAGGAGAAAACTAACCTGAGCCTGCCGTGCCACCGATCAGGGTGCCGGTACTCTCCCTGGCTACAGAAAAGTGCCGGTACTGATGTTAAAAAAATTCGGAAGTGCCGGTACTCAGTACCGGCGAGTACCGGCCCATTTAAAGCACTTATTTGAAAGGGAGAGTACCTGCACTTCTCAGCACTACATTTGAGAATGTCAGCACTTCTCAGGAGCAAGCAGGTACTTTAAATCGCGAGTCCCAGCACTTCTATATTTTCATTCTAATCATTGCACGCACTTGCACATGGGGGTCCTTAGCATCACACCCAGCCTGTCTTTCGAAGGCAGGACTCTTGCAGCACAAAGATGGTGGGCACACTCGGGCACAGCCCCCCCACACCTCTCTCTCTCTCTCTCTTACTTGTTAATACCGTGCTCTATTCTACACAGAAGAGATACACGGGGTCAGCCGTAGTAAAAGAGTATCTGCTATGTGAAGTAGAGCTAGAATAATAAAAGGCATGACACAAGAACCACACCGAGAGCCTCTTTGACCGGTAGAACAACTACAGCACAAGCCGAAGCATTGCACAGCGTGTTGCCATCAGGAGAGAGGGTACAGCGTGGGCACAAGCAGCGCAAGCGTCTTTCATATACAGCGAACAGGTTCATTGTGAGGGATAGTCCTATAATGCCTCAGCTACTTCCCAGTAATTGTATTACTCTGATTCGCACTCCCTCACTGTCATCCATCACACAATGAGGCGGGCTTGCCTTCATACACCCAATCACCACTGAGCTTGCAGAAAAAATACCATCCGCTCACATGATCTGGCATGGCGCAAGATGCAACCTTACCAGATGGCCTGGAATGGACTGGGTGGGAGGGGAATTGATGGAGTGAGGGAATGGTTTGGAGTAATGCAATTACCAATAACTAGTGAAGGCATTCCACCACCACCCCGCCCCCCCTTCCCTCCATTACACAATGAGATATACCAAAGCAGGAGTCCAGGACAAACAAAGGTGTGTGCCGAAACACTTTATTGTGTCTATAGAGGAAGACATCTTCTGATAGTACTCTATAAAGGAAGGAACTCTAGAAACAAATGTATTCCTAATATCCAACTCCTGCATAACCCTGTATAGTTTAACAAATGTACATGGAGCAGACAAGTCGGCCGCCCTGCAAATTTTGCAATGGAAACCATGGGCATTAATTCACCAAAATACCAGGGGTAGCAGTAGTGACATCATATGCCCTTTGTCCCAGATGACATCACAGTACGTGAAATTATATGACCATTCTCATCTGTCTCTTTCTAGCCTCTATCACCTGTCTCCTGCCCATGTCCCACTCCATCTGTTTCTCACCTGTCTCTGTCTCTATGTCACTGCTCTAATTCTCCCCTACCTCCCCACCCCTCTCAGCTATTGCAGTCTCGCACTTTTCCGTCTCTATATCTCAACTTTCCACTGTCTTACCCTCTTTATCATTAGTCTCTTTATAGTCCCTCTTTTTTACCCAGCTCTCCCCTCATTATTTGAGTTACCTCTCACACCAATCTGCCTCTTAATTACCTCTCTCACCCACATCTCCTCCCCTCTCCGAGTTTTCTTTCTGACCTATCGGCTATCTCTTTCAGCAATCTGTTTCCTTCTCACTTTTTTCACACACTTGTCTATCACTTTTACTGTCGCTCCTACTGTGTCTTTCTCATCTGTTTTTATAGTCTGTGCCTTTCTCACACCTGTTGCGCTCTATCGCTCTTATGTTGGTCTCCTCCATGTTAGCTGTCTCTTTATTATCTCTCTCACACATAAACTACAAGCACAGCTGGTTTGTCTGTCACTGATCTGCCGCTCTACAGTATCTTCTTTCTATCTTCTCTCTGCTTCCACTATTGTATTTCTCTCTCCCTCTCCTCTCTCATTCTCGTCTTTCTTCGCTCTGGTTTCTCCTGCATTGATTTTCCTTTCCCCCTCACATGCTCACACACAGCCGAAGAAGCGGCGGTGCCTTTTTGCTGACATTTTGTTTTCAGTGCCGCCTGTGTTTTCATCCTGAACGCATGTCTTGGTTAAACAGTCAGATGTCTGCGGTAACTGCAAGCTCCTGGAAGTAAACATGGCTCCTGAGAGCACTATGTAATTTGTTTTCCTTCCACCGCCTTTAGGACATAGGGGTGTCCATTGTTCTTTCCCAGAGCGTGTCTTGGCTTTAATTTCTTCTTCCAGGAGGAGTGAGACCAGGAGTCCTTCCTACTGGACTCCTATGAAGAACAGCCCCGAGACTTGTAAGAAAAAGAAGGGTTTCTGGTAGGGTAGAGCGCGATTCCTGTCTTTAAGGACTTTGGTAATCATGGCATCTAGTTGATCAATAAACAATATGTTTCCAATAAACAGGATCTTCAGAAGAGTAGATTTTCCTACAGCATCCGCCTTCCAGTCATGCATCCACAGGTTTATTCTGGCAAAAAGCTGAGGTGGCGTTAGCTACTGGTACTGATGTTGCGCAGCCGAAGAGATGTCAGCCCTAAGTTCAGCTTCCTGCCCTGTCTCAGGTCTGAGCATCTGTGCCTTTATGAATTGCACCTGAGCGAGCTTCCAAATCTTTCATGAATTGTCAGCTTCCAGTCTTAGATCTCAGTTGCTTAGGATCTGTTTAGCGTGTCATCCGCCTTCTTATTAATCGCATCAGTACTAAAACAGTCGACTAGATTTATTGCTGTCCGTCCAATCAATGTTGCCAGAATAGAGTCACCTTTGTATTATGAGGAAGATCCTTCTCCGACTCCTCCAGTGGATGAAGATGTTGCAGAAACCTGGGAATACTTGTTTTTATCAACCTCCTTCCTTTCCCCATAAATGAAATCCTTGATCTTTCTATTCTGAGGCATGGCCAATGATGGGGGTCTCTTATACTAGGGAACAACCACTTCTCATTGACTGTGGAAGCACATGGAGGAGACCTCAAGCTGTACCTTATACTCTGCCACCTCTTCTTCAAATATACTTCCCTGATGCCGAAGAACCAGGAGTTTCAGACTCGGCATGGGAAGGATCATGCTCGGATGAGTCTCACAAGGTCTAGCCTTGTTTTTCTTAGCATGGCCCTTCTTTCTGTCCTCCAAAGCCTTGACCACAGCTGCTTCTATCGCATCTGGCACCTTTGTGGACATTACTCCAGGCACCTTACGGGGAGAATCTGGAGGTCTCCTAGGCCTTTTCTTCTTTGCTGGAATAAGCTCCTTCCCAAACGAGGAGCTTGACGCAATCTGCCTTCTTTTCGCGCTGGTCTTCCCCTTCATCACTTCGAAGATGCTAAATAGAGGGGAAGCAACAGCCTCAAAAAAGGTATTCACAGCTGGGTATATGCACCAATACCTCAGTGTACCAATTAAATATTTTGAGCATATCAACCAACAGGATGTGGCCTAACGGCTAGAGCGGTCGACCTCAAAGCTGGGGAACCGGGTTCAAGTCTCGGCAGCGACGCTCAACATGCTGTGATTCTGGGCAAATCAATTAATCTCCCTGTGTCTAACAAAATTAATGTGTTCATCTGTAACGCAACTGGTGCTCATGTAAAGCGCTCTGATACCTTCAGGTCGAGTTAGCACTGTATAAAACTAAAAAACACACACAAAGTATTGCCTGTCACAAAATATAATGACAAATGCCCCTAAAGAGCAACCTACTTCTCTCCTTGTTGGCTGGATATTAACAGGGAGAACCCCACTCCTGCCTCTGGGGATGCGGCATCACCATGAACCCCACTCTCCCTTCTCCGACTCAGAGGACCAAACCCCAGCACCTTTGGCCGGCCATACGCTGCCTTTGTCCACCTCGGCGGGTTTTCTGTGGATTAACACTACTGTGGCTAAAGTCTCACTCCACAGTGCCTCATAGTGAGAGGTACCTGGCCTGCACTGCTCCTCCTCCTGTCCTTCAACATTCCTCTTCCTATCCTCGCAGAAATGAAGGCAGCAGCTGCACGCGACCCTGCACACGACCGCCACGGTGAGTCTCATGGATACACTAAAAACAGGACAAGGAAGAGGGAAGGGCTTTTTATTCTACAATCTAAGTGTTGATTGGGTCTGTGGAGCAAGCATGCCTCACTGTGTTACAGAGGGAAGTGAGGGAGGGACAAGAGGGTAATGTACACTTTATGTCCACAAACAGATCCAACACACATACATGCCAACATTTTAGAAGAGAAAGTTGGAGCTTTAAAAAAAAATCGGGAGAGTGCATTTCCCTCATTGACTTCTGTTGAAGCAGAGGCCATTTCAGTCGGTGGAAAGACAAAATAAATCCATTTGGTGGCTTAAAAAATTGGAAGTCTTCCATTTGAATAGGGTCACTTGGCATGTGCCAACACAGGTAGCAGAAGAGCAAGCTCCCTTCGCACACAGAACAGTACAGCAGAAGAAGCAGCAGTGCAAGCTTCTCTAAGATACAGAGAACAGGTTCTGTGTAGGTGACAGTCCTTCAATTTAATCGTATTTCACATCTACAACCATCTACAACACAGGTAGCAGAGGTGCAAGCACCCATCGCACACAAAACAATACTGCAGAGGAAATAGCCATGCAAGCTTCTCTGGGATACAGAGAACATGTTCTATGAAGGTGACCTTTCTTCACTATAAGCTTATTTCACATCCACAAACAAGTACAATCCAGGTAGCAAAAGTGCAAGCTCTGATCGCACACAGAGCAGTACAGCAGAGGAAGCAGCAGTGCAAGCTTCTCTCAGATAGTGAGAACAGGCTCTGTATGGGTGACAGTCCTTCACTGGAATGTTATTTCACATCCTCAACTGGGTACAACACAGGTATCAAAGTGCAAGCTCCCTTCTCACACAGAACAGTAAAGCAAAGCAAGCAGCAGTGTAAGCTTCTCTTAGAAAGCGAGAACAGGTTCTGTGCAGGTGATAGGGTTCACAGTAAGCTTATTTCACATCCACAACCAGGTATAACAGAGGAATCAGAAGTGCAACCGCCCATCACACAAGGAACAGTACAGCGAAGCAAGCAGTGGTGCAAGCTTCTTTCAGATACCGAGAACAGTTTCTGTGTAGATGACAGTCATTCACTGTAATCTTATTTCACTTCCACAACCAGATACAACACAGGTAACAGATGTGCAAGCTACCATTACACACAGAACAGTACAGTGAAGAAAGCAGCAGTGCAAGCTTCTCTCAGATACAGAGAACATGCTATGTATAGGTGACAGGTTTCACTGTAAGCTTATTTCACATCCACAACCAGGTGCAACCCAGCCAACAGAACTGCAAGCTCTGATCGTACACAGAACAGTACGGCAGAGGAAGAAGCAGTGCAAGCTTCTCTTAAATACAGAGAACAGGTTCACTGTAGGTAACAATCCTTCACTATAAGCTTATTTCACATCCACAAGCAGGTACAACACAGGTAGCAATGAGAAAGCTCCCATCGCACACACAGAACAGAACAGCGGAGGAAGCAGCAGTGCAGGGAACGGATTCTCTATAGGTGACAGTCCTTCAATGTAAGCTTATTTCACATACACAACCAGATGCAACACAGTTAGCAGAGGTGCAAGTTCCCTTTGCAAAAAGAACAGTACATCAAAGCAAGCAGCAGTGCAAGCGTCTCTCAGATACCGAGAACAGATTCTGTGTACATCATAGTCCTTTTCTTTAAGCCTAATCCACATCCACAAGCAGGAACAACACTGGTAGCAGAAGTGCAAGCTCCCAGCGCACACAGAACAATACAGCACAGGTAGCAGCAGTGCAAGCTTCCCTCAGATACTGAGAACAGGTTAGACATAGGCAAAAGGATTCACTGTAAGCTTATTCCACAACCAGGTACAATTCAGGTGGCAGAAGTGTGAGCTCCAATTGCACACAGTGCAGTATAACAGAGGAAGCAGCAGTGCAAGCTTCTCTCAGACACAGAGAACAGATTCTGTGTAGGTGATAGCCATTTAGTGAAAGCTTATTTCACATCCACAACCAGATACAACACAGTTAGCAGAGGTGCAAGTTCCCTTTGCACAAAGAACAGTACATCAAAGCAAACAGTAGTGCAAGCTTCTTTCAGATCTAGAGAACAGATTCTGTGTAGATCACAGTCCTTTTCTGTAAGCCTAATTCACATCCACAAGCAGGTATAACACAGGTAGCAGAAGTGCAACCTCCCATCGCACACAGAACACTACAGCACAGCGTAGGTAGCAACAGTGCAAGCTTCCCTCAGATACAGAGAACAGGTTACACATAGGCAAAAGGATTCACTGTAAGCTTATTCCACAACCAGGTGCAACACAGGTAGCAGAAGTGCAAGCTCCCTTCGAACACAGAGCAGTACAGCGGAGGAAGCAGCAGTGAAAGCTTCCTTCAGATACAGAGAACCGGCTTTGTGTAGGTGACAGTCCTTTACTGTAAGCTTATTTCACATCCACAACCAGGTACAACACAGGTAGCAAAGTGCAAGTTCCCATCGAACACAGAATAGTACAGCACAAATAGCAGAAGTGAAAGCACCCATCGAACACAGAACAGTACAGCGGAGGAAGCAGCAGTGGAAGCTTCTCTTAGATACAGAGAACAGGCTCTTCATAGGCAACAGAATTCACTGTTAGCTTATTCCACATCCACAATCAGGTGCAACACAGGTAGCAGAAGTGCAAGCTCCCATCGAACACAGAGCAGTACAGCGGAGGAAGCAGCAGTGCAAGCTTCCTTCAGATACAGAGAACAGGTTTTGTGTAGGTGACAGTCCTTTACTGTAAGCTTATTTCACATCCACAACCAGGTACAACACAGGTAGCAGAAGTGCAAGCTCCCATTGAACACAGAATAGTACAGCAGAGGAAGCAGCCGTGCAAGCTTCTCTCAAATACAGAGAACAGGTTCTGCATAGGAGACAGGGTTCACTGTAAGCTTATTTCACTTACACAACCAGGTGCAACCCAGCCAACAGAACTGCAAGCTCTGATCGTACACAGAACAGTACGGCAGAGGAAGAAGCAGTGCAAGCTTCTCTTAAATACAGAGAACAGGTTCACTGTAGGTAACAATCCTTCACTATAAGCTTATTTCACATCCACAAGCAGGTACAACACAGGTAGCAATGAGAAAGCTCCCATCGCACACACAGAACAGAACAGCGGAGGAAGCAGCAGTGCAGGGAACGGATTCTCTATAGGTGACAGTCCTTCAATGTAAGCTTATTTCACATACACAACCAGATGCAACACAGTTAGCAGAGGTGCAAGTTCCCTTTGCAAAAAGAACAGTACATCAAAGCAAGCAGCAGTGCAAGCGTCTCTCAGATACCGAGAACAGATTCTGTGTACATCATAGTCCTTTTCTTTAAGCCTAATCCACATCCACAAGCAGGAACAACACAGGTAGCAGAAGTGCAAGCTCCCAGCGCACACAGAACAATACAGCACAGGTAGCAGCAGTGCAAGCTTCCCTCAGATACTGAGAACAGGTTACACATAGGCAAAAGGATTCACTGTAAGCTTATTCCACAACCAGGTACAATTCAGGTGGCAGAAGTGTGAGCTCCAATTGCACACAGTGCAGTATAACAGAGGAAGCAGCAGTGCAAGCTTCTCTCAGACACAGAGAACAGATTCTGTGTAGGTGATAGCCATTTAGTGAAAGCTTATTTCACATCCACAACCAGATACAACACAGTTAGCAGAGGTGCAAGTTCCCTTTGCACAAAGAACAGTACATCAAAGCAAACAGTAGTGCAAGCTTCTTTCAGATCTAGAGAACAGATTCTGTGTAGATCACAGTCCTTTTCTGTAAGCCTAATTCACATCCACAAGCAGGTATAACACAGGTAGCAGAAGTGCAACCTCCCATCGCACACAGAACACTACAGCACAGCGTAGGTAGCAACAGTGCAAGCTTCCCTCAGATACAGAGAACAGGTTACACATAGGCAAAAGGATTCACTGTAAGCTTATTCCACAACCAGGTGCAACACAGGTAGCAGAAGTGCAAGCTCCCTTCGAACACAGAGCAGTACAGCGGAGGAAGCAGCAGTGAAAGCTTCCTTCAGATACAGAGAACCGGCTTTGTGTAGGTGACAGTCCTTTACTGTAAGCTTATTTCACATCCACAACCAGGTACAACACAGGTAGCAAAGTGCAAGTTCCCATCGAACACAGAATAGTACAGCACAAATAGCAGAAGTGAAAGCACCCATCGAACACAGAACAGTACAGCGGAGGAAGCAGCAGTGGAAGCTTCTCTTAGATACAGAGAACAGGCTCTTCATAGGCAACAGAATTCACTGTTAGCTTATTCCACATCCACAATCAGGTGCAACACAGGTAGCAGAAGTGCAAGCTCCCATCGAACACAGAGCAGTACAGCGGAGGAAGCAGCAGTGCAAGCTTCCTTCAGATACAGAGAACAGGTTTTGTGTAGGTGACAGTCCTTTACTGTAAGCTTATTTCACATCCACAACCAGGTAAAACACAGGTAGCAGAAGTGCAAGCTCCCATTGAACACAGAATAGTACAGCAGAGGAAGCAGCCGTGCAAGCTTCTCTCAAATACAGAGAACAGGTTCTGCATAGGAGACAGGGTTCACTGTAAGCTTATTTCACTTACACAACCAGGTGCAACCCAGCCAACAGAACTGCAAGCTCTGATCGTACACAGAACAGTACGGCAGAGGAAGAAGCAGTGCAAGCTTCTCTTAAATACAGAGAACAGGTTCACTGTAGGTAACAATCCTTCACTATAAGCTTATTTCACATCCACAAGCAGGTACAACACAGGTAGCAATGAGAAAGCTCCCATCGCACACACAGAACAGAACAGCGGAGGAAGCAGCAGTGCAGGGAACGGATTCTCTATAGGTGGCAGTCCTTCAATGTAAGCTTATTTCACATACACAACCAGATGCAACACAGTTAGCAGAGGTGCAAGTTCCCTTTGCAAAAAGAACAGTACATCAAAGCAAGCAGCAGTGCAAGCGTCTCTCAGATACCGAGAACAGATTCTGTGTACATCATAGTCCTTTTCTTTAAGCCTAATCCACATCCACAAGCAGGAACAACACAGGTAGCAGAAGTGCAAGCTCCCAGCGCACACAGAACAATACAGCACAGGTAGCAGCAGTGCAAGCTTCCCTCAGATACTGAGAACAGGTTACACATAGGCAAAAGGATTCACTGTAAGCTTATTCCACAACCAGGTACAATTCAGGTGGCAGAAGTGTGAGCTCCAATTGCACACAGTGCAGTATAACAGAGGAAGCAGCAGTGCAAGCTTCTCTCAGACACAGAGAACAGATTCTGTGTAGGTGATAGCCATTTAGTGAAAGCTTATTTCACATCCACAACCAGATACAACACAGTTAGCAGAGGTGCAAGTTCCCTTTGCACAAAGAACAGTACATCAAAGCAAACAGTAGTGCAAGCTTCTTTCAGATCTAGAGAACAGATTCTGTGTAGATCACAGTCCTTTTCTGTAAGCCTAATTCACATCCACAAGCAGGTATAACACAGGTAGCAGAAGTGCAACCTCCCATCGCACACAGAACACTACAGCACAGCGTAGGTAGCAACAGTGCAAGCTTCCCTCAGATACAGAGAACAGGTTACACATAGGCAAAAGGATTCACTGTAAGCTTATTCCACAACCAGGTGCAACACAGGTAGCAGAAGTGCAAGCTCCCTTCGAACACAGAGCAGTACAGCGGAGGAAGCAGCAGTGAAAGCTTCCTTCAGATACAGAGAACCGGCTTTGTGTAGGTGACAGTCCTTTACTGTAAGCTTATTTCACATCCACAACCAGGTACAACACAGGTAGCAAAGTGCAAGTTCCCATCGAACACAGAATAGTACAGCACAAATAGCAGAAGTGAAAGCACCCATCGAACACAGAACAGTACAGCGGAGGAAGCAGCAGTGGAAGCTTCTCTTAGATACAGAGAACAGGCTCTTCATAGGCAACAGAATTCACTGTTAGCTTATTCCACATCCACAATCAGGTGCAACACAGGTAGCAGAAGTGCAAGCTCCCATCGAACACAGAGCAGTACAGCGGAGGAAGCAGCAGTGCAAGCTTCCTTCAGATACAGAGAACAGGTTTTGTGTAGGTGACAGTCCTTTACTGTAAGCTTATTTCACATCCACAACCAGGTACAACACAGGTAGCAGAAGTGCAAGCTCCCATTGAACACAGAATAGTACAGCAGAGGAAGCAGCCGTGCAAGCTTCTCTCAAATACAGAGAACAGGTTCTGCATAGGAGACAGGGTTCACTGTAAGCTTATTTCACTTACACAACCAGGTACAACACCGGCAGCAGAATTGAAAGCTCTGATCGCACACAGAACAGTACAGCAGAGGGAGCAGCAGTGCAAGCTTCTCTCAGATACCAAGAACAGGCTATGTATAGGTGACAGGTTTCACTGTAAGCTTATTTCACATCCACAACCAGGTGCAACCCAGCCAACAGAACTGCAAGCTCTGATCGTACACAGAACAGTACGGCAGAGGAAGAAGCAGTGCAAGCTTCTCTTAAATACAGAGAACAGGTTCACTGTAGGTAACAATCCTTCACTATAAGCTTATTTCACATCCACAAGCAGGTACAACACAGGTAGCAATGAGCAAGCTCCCATCGCACACACAGAACAGAACAGCGGAGGAAGCAGCAGTGCAGGGAACGGGTTCTCTATAGGTGACAGTCCTACAATGTAAGCTTATTTCACATACACAACCAGATGCAACACAGTTAGCAGAGGTGCAAGTTCCCTTTGCAAAAAGAACAGTACATCAAAGCAAGCAGCAGTGCAAGCGTCTCTCAGATACCGAGAACAGATTCTGTGTACATCATAGTCCTTTTCTTTAAGCCTAATCCACATCCACAAGCAGGAACAACACAGGTAGCAGAAGTGCAAGCTCCCAGCGCACACAGAACAGTACAGCACAGGTAGCAGCAGTGCAAGCTTCCCTCAGATACAGAGAACAGGTTACACATAGGCAAAAGGATTCACTGTAAGCTTATTTCACAACCAGGTACAATTCAGGTGGCAGAAGTGTGAGCTCCAATTGCACACAGTGCAGTATAGCAGAGGAAGCAGCAGTGCAAGCTTCTCTCAGACACAGAGAACAGATTCTGTGTAGGTGATAGCCATTTAGTGAAAGCTTATTTCACATCCACAACCAGATACAACACAGTTAGCAGAGGTGCAAGTTCCCTTTGCACAAAGAACAGTACATCAAAGCAAACAGTAGTGCAAGCTTCTTTCAGATCTAGAGAACAGATTCTGTGTAGATCACAGTCCTTTTCTGTAAGCCTAATTCACATCCACAAGCAGGTACAACACAGGTAGCAGAAATGCAACCTCCCATCGCACACAGAACAGTACAGCACAGCATAGGTAGCAACAGTGCAAGCTTCCCTCAGATACAGAGAAAAGGTTACACATAGGCAAAAGGATTCACTGTAAGCTTATTCCACAACCAGGTGCAACACAGGTAGCAGAAGTGCAAGCTCCCTTCGAACACAGAGCAGTACAGCGGAGGAAGCAGCAGTGAAAGCTTCCTTCAGATACAGAGAACAGGCTTTGTGTAGGTGACAGTCCTTTACTGTAAGCTTATTTCACATCCACAACCAGGTACAACACAGGTAGCAAAGTGCAAGTTCCCATCGAACACAGAATAGTACAGCACAAATAGCAGTAGTGAAAGCACCCATCGAACACAGAACAGTACAGCGGAGGAAGCAGCAGTGGAAGCTTCTCTTAGATACAGAGAACAGGCTCTTCATAGGCAACATAATTCACTGTTAGCTTATTCCACATCCACAATCAGGTGCAACACAGGTAGCAGAAGTGCAAGCTCCCATCGAACACAGAGCAGTACAGCGGAGGAAGCAGCAGTGCAAGCTTCCTTCAGATACAGAGAACAGGTTTTGTGTAGGTGACAGTCCTTTACTGTAAGCTTATTTCACATCCACAACCAGGTACAACACAGGTAGCAGAAGTGCAAGCTCCCATTGAACACAGAATAGTACAGCAGAGGAAGCAGCCGTGCAAGCTTCTATCAAATACAGAGAACAGGTTCTGCATAGGTGACAGGGTTCACTGTAAGCTTATTTCACTTACACAACCAGGTACAACACCGGCAGCAGAATTGAAAGCTCTGATCGCACACAGAACAGTACAGCAGAGGGAGCAGCAGTGCAAGCTTCTCTCAGATACCAAGAACAGGTTATGCATAGGTGACAGGTTTCACTGTAAGCTTATTTCGCATCCACAACCAGGTACAATACAGGCAGCTGAACTGCAAGCTCCAGGCACATACATAGAACAGTACCACAGAGAAAACAGCAGTGCAAGATTCTCTCAGATACAGAGAACAGGTTCTGAATAGGTGACAGCTTTCACTGTAAGCGCATTTCATACAAGCAGGTACAACACAGGTAGCAGCAGTGCAAGCTCTGGTCGCATACAGAACAGTACAGCAGAAGAAGCAGCAGTGCAAGCTTCTTTCAGATACAGAGACCAGGTTCTGCATAGGTGACAGGTTTCACTATAAGCTTATTTCACATCCAAAACCAAGTACAACACAGGTAGCAGAAGTGCAAGCTTCCATCACACACAGAACTGTTCAATGGATGAAGTAGCAGTGCAAGCTTCACTCATTTATATTGCATGGTCACTTTACTCCATTTCATCCCAGACATGTTTTTTTATTCTAGTATTTCATGTGACTAATCCATTCAGGGTGTTGTAGATTTGGTTTGCTTTCACTGTCCTGATTGGAGCAACACCTGCTAGCATTGATATATAGGTGAAAAGTCTACTGCCCTTGATGAAACTCTCTGGGGTGCCACCCAGGCCATACAGAACAGACCGTGCACACTACAGGCGGCAGCAATGCTAGGTGGTGGGTGTGACGGTCTTTCCAGCACATTAGCAGATCAAGTCACCAGCATCCTCATCCCCAGCCAGCGGCGCCTCCTGATTGGCTGCCGCTCGGCCCTTGGTCTCACGCTGCTGTTTCAATCATTTTTCCATTTCCTATGCAGCAGCGCGCGCGCACTCATGTCAAGCAGTCATGTAGCGACAACTTGAAACAAGGGAGGAACAGACGAGGTGAACGAGGCCGTCAAAGCCTCGTCCAATTACAGGATTTTGATTAACGGCGGGCTCGAGCCGCCTTGATCCGAGATGTTAGCCACGACGGTTCAAATGCTTCTCATCAAGGCCCGCCGTCTCCCCCCTCCCCCCACCTTCCTCGGAGTGGCAGGCGACATGATCGGACGCCATAAAATATGCATCACAGGCCACGCCAAATTAGCGAAAACGCCGCGAACCCGGCGAGGCCCTGATTAAAGTAGAGAGATGTCTGGATTCTGCGAGATCCCGGAGGCCTGATCATTAATTTACGAGTGTGTTTAAATTATGTATTTAATTGATGCAGCTGTGACTGATAAGGGTGGAATGACCACCGTCCTGCATGCACGCTTCAGCAAGCTGGCACCCGGCTGGTCTCACCCCGTCTCACACCGCCCTCAATCATCATCAAGACAGAGGTGGGACACTGCTGTGGAAATACTGCGGTGCGATACAGTCACTCCCTGATTTGTGATGGGGGCCGGCACCCAAGGCTTTCCTCAGACGTCCATGCTATCGAAGGTGGGAGAGGATGTGGTGGTCGCGACAGCTGCCGAGTTTGGAACTGGGGGGCCAGCTTCGAGTCTCGGCGCCGACTCAACATCCCGTCACACTTAGGGTCTCATATACAAGACCGTTACGCCACCGGTGCGTCATGTTTTTTTAGAGGGACCGGCGGTGCAGTATGCCTGCCCATGTTTACCTGGCTAAGTAAAGCCACCCTGCGTGACTTTTCATGGCCTTGTAAATATAGACCCCTTTCGCGCTTTACTCTGCGGGAAAGGGGCATTCCATGGGTGTTGCTGGGGTGTTCCCACACAGCACCCATGAAAACTGACACATTCCCAGATTTACAAAGTGCCGTAAACCTGGGAATGGCACAGCGAGGAGAAATATTTTTATTTCTCCTCGTTTTTCCTCTTTCTATGCGTGCTGCAATGCAGCAGCACGCATAGGAAGAGGAAAATGCCATTGATAATTGTTTTTGTGAAAAAAGGAAAGCAATGCAGGCGCCCTTGCAACATGATGAAAGGGTGCCTACTTTGGCGCATGGCAGCAAATTGTGCACCAGCGCAGGGGAAAGCACACAGATGCTTCGTATAGCTATTAAAACAACGTATCCCATTGCTTTTAAAATGATGCAGCTCGGTGCAGCAAAAAAGCTTCCAGCTCTGTGCTGTATCATTTTGTAGTAAATTACGCCCTTAATCTCCCCGTGCCTACAAAAATTAATGAGTCCTTCAGTAATGAAACTTGTGCTTAGGTAAAGCACTCCAGTACCCTCTGGTCGAGCTCGTGCTACATAAAACTGCAAAAAAAAATTAAATGGTCGGGCATGGAATATCTAGCCAGCATAGTACTGATTCCACCTCTTGCCTCTTTGACCCACCACCAGAGACTTTATGTCACAAGCAGGTCCTTCTTCTTCTTCCCCTGTTTTCTTCCTTTGTCACTGTTCTTCTCTCTTTCACTTCTTCCCTCGTTCAACATTTGGAATTGTTCTCTCTCTTGCACTGGATCAAATTATTTTTAGGAAAAGTAAGTTCAGGCCCCCATAATGAGTGCTGGTGGGCCTCACCTGCAACACCCACCGGCACACATTAAGCACTGAATACAGTAGAAACATCCATACTCATGCCCGCAGACTTCACACCACCTTTCCTCTCCATGGGCACATACAGCAGACATTCCCTCCTGGACCACTGTGTTAAATAAACGTGTCTGGGTGATGCTCGTAATAATGCCAGTGAAGCTATGGCTTCTTGAGTGTTCCACCTGCCCTCTTGTCATCTTAACACAAAACATCGCTTCCAAATGTTTTCATGTCATGTGACACCTTCAGCCAATCCTGGCTTTTTATCTCAACACCTCTTTGCATGATGCTTTTAAAAAAAAATCTAACTTGCAAATTTAGAAGTGAAATTACAACTCCAAATATGTAAGGTGCTCTTAGCTAAAGTAAACAGGAGAAGAGCTGAAGGTGGCACGCCTTGCACTGGCCCACCTAGTAGATAGGAATGTCTCCAGTCCTTGTTTCCAATCCTGGACTCCAACACAGCACATCCGACACTATCCACAATAAAACACATTCAAACTGAATTAATAAACACGCATCACACACAGCCCAGATGAGCCATTAACTGGTGGTAACTAGAACTAATAGCGCGTACTTGCAGCACAACCTTCCAAAGTCGATAAAAGGAGTACCTTTCAGCAACAATGAAATTCTGTCATTTGTCGATAGCGGCAAGAGAGTCCCCCTGGGGTGAATATCTATCTACTCTGCAACTATACCTGTTATGTAACTTGTACTCTGTTATGCATTTCTTTTGGCTAATTTGTGGTTTCTATCTTATACTTTTGTTATAGGCTTCCTTTTGTAGATCGTTGTGTCGGTTCTTTTGTGCGAGGAGATGAATTACAAGAATGACAGCGTCTGTCCTCCCAGTAGTAAGAGACGATGGGCATAAGCCTAGTGCGACAAGCCGACAGGTTCTGATTACTGAGTGCCAAATAGCAGCAAACGAAGGGATGCATGCCAAGGAAAGGGAAATGCCCGCTAAAAGGGCGACGAATAGCACGGAGCTGGGGGCCACTGCTTTTTGAAAGGACCCGTCAGGAAGGGCTGGATGCTCATTTAGCACAGCCCTCACCACCTTGGGGGCATATTCACGGGCCCCTTTGCGTGGCTTTTGCCCCACACAGCGTGGTGCAAGAGCGACACAAAAATGACATATATGAAGCCAGGCAAGACCACCTCGCATGGCCCTGAGTGGCTTCATAAATCTAGAGTAACGCAACGCATCGCAAATCTCTGCGTTGCATTACTCTGCACCAGGGAGACGTTTCCATGGGCAGTGCATGGGTGTTCCCATGCAACATCCAGGGATTTTGATGCATTCCCAGATTTACCAGAAGTGGTAGATCTGGGAATGTACCGAAAACCTACTCCTTCCCAAAGGAGGAGTAACGAGGAGAAATATCTCTATTTCTCCTCATTTTTTCCTCTATGTGTGTGAATGTATTTGCTGCGCTCATAGAAAGAGGAAAATGCCTCAGGAGATTGTTTGGTTCAGGACTCTGCCTCTTCTGGCCCAAAACAATCCTCCTTACAACGCAGGCACCCTTGCACCATGTTGCAAGGGTGCCGAGGTTGGCATTAGGGAGCCAAAAGGGTGCCAGCACAGGGGGAAAGGCTGGAATGCACCATATTGCCTTAAACATGGCACATTCCTGACTTTTCCTATCACTCAGTGCAGAGTGGGAAGGTGGCTTGCTGCGGTGCGGTGCGGTGTGTTGCGCTGCGTGACTTGACCATAAATATGGCCCTTAGTGTAATTTGTTGTGCAACCAAGTGGAATGACACCTCACTAAAACAACTGGAAAGAACAAACGGCTAAAGGGGTGGACAGAGAACTGGTCAACGTTTGACGGTAATCAGATGGTCAAAAATGGGTTGGAATGCCCCAGCTACGAGACTGGCTCAAAAAAGGAGCCCCCTGATGAGTAATGTATGCGGGGCATCTCACCTCTGATGGCGTCCCCGTCCTCAGCAAAACAATTTGTGCTGTAACCGGAGCGTAGGACCCCAAAAGCGTGGGGCAAGGATCCAACATTGCCTTCCCTGTCATTCAGCCTGCTAGAACTTGGGATTTGAAGTGTCAGGGCTAGTTGGCGAAGGACCGAGAGGAGGTGGATTGAATGTAAAGTTGGATAGATGCAGTGGAAGATGGATTGATTGATGGAGAGGAAGCTGGCGAGAGGATGGGGGCAGAGATGGATGAATGGGGGCAGAGATAGGTGGCTGGAGAAGAGGATGAAGGTATGAGGGTGAGAAGGCTGGAGAAAGGATGGATGAGAGATGGATGAATGGGGGCAGAGATAGGTGGCTGGAGAGAAGGATCAAGGGATGAGGGAGAGAAGGATGGATGATGGATGGATTGAAAGAAGGATGAATGGAAGAGTTAAAAGTGACGGATGGAAGGAAAGAAGAGTGGTTGGAAGGATGGCGTAATGAAGTATGAACGATGGATAAAAAACGAAGACTTAAAAAGACAAAGAAGGATGGAGCGAAAGTAGGATGGGGCTTAAAAAAAGATGAATGAATGGATGGACACAAGGACAGAAAGAATGGGAGGCGAGAAGGAAAGCAATTTAGGGAAAGACAGAAAGAAGACTAGGGAGAGGAAAATGTATGAAAGCAGGATGGCGAGAATGAAGGAAATGTAAGAGTTTCAGAATTCCCTAAAAGGGGGGCAATCTTTCTAACACGCGCTGGGTTTGCTTGCTTCACCCATTCACTCAGAGCTATTTGGGATATGGTTCAAAGTAGGCTATGAGGTAGCAGGGACATTCCTCCAGGAGCACAGGGCCTATATTTTGCCCTATTTATTTTTTTAAAAAACAGCTCAGTGGCTGTTAAAACTGACAGACTCAAATGTTTACAGCTCAAAAGATATCCCGACTGGTTATTTCTCATTTTTCTTTAGAATCATACACTTCGTGATGCCAAGCCCAAATACTGACAGCATTAAGGACAGGGCTTTTTGACGCTTCCCACACCCCCTCCACCCCTTGATGGCCACGGATGCTAGCCACCATTTTGAGAGCTCGACTACAGTAAGTACGGTCAACGTGCTAAATCTACAATTTGGCGCCAAGAACCGAGTTTCCCGCAGCAGCGCAGGCCCACCCCTCCCGTCCGCTGGGAGGTGCCCACCAGGAGCAGCTATAAACCTCCCCTCATGTTTTATGTATCAGCTCGAGGCTACCGAGGCGTGCATCATTTATGGCGCATCCGTATCGATTTGCATTGCTGTTCCATTCCGTTTTATTTCGGCGGCGCGCGGCTCCGCTGCTGCTCCTTTGTATTCCGTTTGTGTTCGAGACAAGTCCACAGCCTCTCTCCCCCCCACTTTGCTGGTGAAGAAATGCCTCTGCGAGCCCTCGGCTGCCATGGAAACTGCAGGGATGAGGAGACGGGCAGGGATGTTCTTCAAGAGCTGTCAGCCTCCGCGCGCGGCTTTTGATAAGAGGCCTGCGCTACTCTTGAGAAATGTCACTGCGCCGACACAACGGAGGTTTGATGTGATTGGTTGGGTGTTGTCGTGAGGCCTGCAGTGACTCAACTTCACGACTTCGTGTTTGCTTTCCTCCTTATCGGGTTTGTGCCGTGGGCGCGCGCGGAGCCCGCGGTGCGCGCTATGCAGTCGAGGCGCGCATCTTAATAGGCACTACAGGGATCACCTTGGCCAATCAAAATGCTGACACTAGCTGCAGGTTTCAAGGCGCTAGAAAAGGTGTGGCGTAGCCCTGGTGTGCCCTCACTATATCACACGTTACATCGCATGCCAGTAACTGCTCCCCCCGACCACTCCCTGGCAAGGAAAGTCTAAGCAGACGTGGAGCCCAGAATAATCCTTCCATACTCCTTGGCGATGTAGTGGTGGCCCATGTAGTGGACACCACATTTGTGTTGCTCGATATTATCAGCATCGATGTTGTGTCGTACAACAATAGCTTTTTGGTCCAGTGTCGAATAAAGTACCTTTTCTGACAAGTGAAGGGTGCAGGCGATTCAGTTTCTTAATTATTTAATTGTTTATTCAAGGGAAAAATAGCACACTATTTTGGAATATAAATCTGTGCAATTCTATAGAAATTTGAGGGCTTATTTACAAGGCCCTTTCGCCGCTTTTGCGTCATTTTTAACATGGGAAAAAGTACGCAAAAGTGGCGCAATGGGCTTGCAAATCTGCCTCATGGGGTCTTTTTTGTGGCGTAAAATCACTCTGTGGGGCACAAAGTGGGTAAAGGTCCGAGGGCACATTCGCTCCCTCGTGCTGCCCCAGGCCCTGAGATGCCTTCTTCAGAGAGTCCTCTGTCCACCCTACGTCCTCCCGCCGGTACCCCCTCTCCTCGTCAGCGTCACCTTGGAGTCATCTTTGGCCCTCACTATCAATTCCAGTAAACAACTTTTCTGCCACCCTCCTGCTATATTTCTAACATTTAAAAATTGCTAGTATCAGCTTTTGCCGTCCACCAGACCGCTGAGCCTCACTCATATTTGCAGAGTGGGTCCAGTATATGAGAAGGCTGTCATGAGACATGTCTGCGCTCAACAAAACATGTATGTAAATGAACAGCTGCTGTTCTCTTTATCAGCCCCACAGAGCTGTGCTTCGATCTCCTGCCAATCTCGACTTCTCTCGGATAGAAGCATTCATCGTGGCGCACAGCAGTCCTGCTTCTTGGAGGCTCTATGCTGGCTTCCTTTCAGTCGCTCCTCCTGGGCAGCCATCTTTGGCGTACCCACTGTAAAGGGGCTGATGTCGGTAGGGGGTTGGCGTGTTAGCAGAGCGCAACACACAACACGCGTACTCTGGCTTGTGTGTCGGCCGAAGGTCACGTGCGACCGGGGGCCCGTTTATTTATGCCCTCGGACCGAGCCCGGTCACGAGAGGTGATGCAAGGATACATTGTTTTGTAGAGGCCGGCTGGCCCTCTACATCCCTCCTTTCCTTTAGATATAGAGTAACAGGAAACATGAAAAGAAAGAGGACAGGAACATTAGAACAAAAGTGTTAACTCAGCACATCTTCGATGCAGCTATCCTGGCCAAGTTCCCCACCACCCAGTGGTTCAGCATAGTCCCTTAGCTTCTGGCTGCGTGCGGGGTTGGGTCTCAGCAGGTACTGTTGGCTGCCAGATGGCCTTTCGCCCGGGTCCGTTGCGACGCACCTCTGGGACTTCTCCATCTCTCCACTCCCGGGTGAGCCCCGAAGACATTCCCTTGGTGTACTCGTCGTATACCGGCCAGGTGACGGCGCAGGAATCACCCTTGGACTTGCTGTCGGTCCCATGGACTCGTCCATGGGGTATTCCTCTTCCTCTGTTGATGCCCGGTTGGGGTGCGGGACACCGATGGCTTCCTTGGACCAGGATACATTTTGCACCACCGTGTGTCGGCCTCGCCGACCTGTGACCACAGTGCCATCCACCCTGGTGACAATCCACACCTCCGGTTCGTAGGGTGAGCAAAACTTCCAGCCGGGGTGACGATCCTTGAGGACCACTCGGGATCCTACACACACGGATGGAGTCTTGGCCCCTCTGCTGTGGTGGCCTTTTCATTAGTGACTTTGCGTTTCTGTTGGGTCCGGTCTATGTCCAGACTTGGCGGGTTTTCGGGGAAGAAGTCCCCTGGGGAGCATTTTAAAAGGAGCATAGCTGGGGTGCACCCCGTGGTTGAGTGAGGTGTCTGCCGGTAGGCGAGCAGGAAGGATGTATGATGGTACAACGCATGCCATCACAATGCTGTATGTTACATCGCGGTTTTGACAACGCAAGTCGTTACATCGACTTGCGTTGGAGGGCGCTGGATTTAGCAATAGTGTGAATTACTATTCCAACTCCAGTCTACGTACAGTAGGGAAGGTGTTGGAATAGTAATTCACACTATTCCTTAGTCTAGAGCGCCCTCCAGTGCAAGTCGGTGTAACGACTTTCGTTGTAAAAACCACGATGTAACCATACTGCGTTGTAATGGTTGCGTGGTAAAGGATGTTTCCCGAGCAGGAATTGGTGGAGGCATGTCTCCGGGTCCTGTTGCTGCTCTACTGCTATTCGCAATGCCCTATTCAGGGTCCTCATGAACCGCTCGACCTCGCCGTTGGCTTGAGGCCACTGGCGTGTGATCCGGCGGTGTCGGATGGCTCGCCGTTCTAGGAAGTCGTGGAAGTCCTGACCCTGGAAAGGTGGACCGTTGTCGGATTTTACTTCTTCCGGCAATCCAAAGGTGGCGAAGATCTTTACTAGGACCGGTTGGACATGCGTGAACGCCGTGGAGGGTACCAACTCAACCACCGCAAATTTGGAGCAAGTGTCCATGACGACCATGGTATGCCGCCCGTCCGGGAAGCTTCCAAAGTTGACTCTTACTTTGGCCCAAGGCGTGTGGCAAGGTTCTTCAGTGATGACGGGTGCAGGCACAGGGTCCGCACCAGTGATGGTGCAGGGATGGCATTTCCTTACTTCCTCATCCACCAAACTGTCCATGCCGGGGAACCACACCTTTAATCGGAGCTGGGCCTTTGTCTTGGCTGTGCCTTGATGACCCTGGTGGGCCAGGGTGACCATCCGTTGGTGTAGGTCTTTGGGCACTACAATTCTCTGTCCTCTGAGAACCAGCCTGGATCCGCCGATGTTGAGCTCGTGTCTTACCCTCCATATTTGTTGCCGGGAGTTCTGCTCTTCCACTGTGAGTAAGGAGATACCATCCAAAAATCAATGCCACCGCCCATTCTCCAGGGCTTCTTTAACTCTTCTCATGGTTTCGTCCACTTCCGTGGCATTGCACAAGTCGTCCTTGGTGTCGTAGTGGTTCAGATATCATAGCAAGGTTTGAGAGAAACCTTCCACAATATGTCGCCATCCCTAGGAGGCTTCTTATTTCTGAGGAGTTCTGTGGCACTGGGGCATTTCGGATGGCTTCTGCCTTGCGAGGATTGACACAAAGCCCATCTCTCGAGAACACATAGCCAAAAACATCTATCGACCCTTGATAGAAGGCACACTTTTTCTTGTGGAGGGTGCGTCTGCAGTTGGCTAATCTCTGTAATGTGTCTCTCAGCCTGGCGTGGTGTTCCTCCAGGCTCTGTGAGTATATCAGGATATTGTCACTTAGATTTATCACCCTGACGAGGCTGGAGAGGGCTTCCTTGATGGTATTCTGGAAGACCTCCGCCTCTGATGACACTCCAAAACTGAGTCGGAGTCTCACATGCATGGAGAAGGTGGTGATGTAGCGGATTTCTGGCGCCAACTCCAGCTGATGGTAACCGGAGTTCAGGTTGAGTGTTGAGAACCACTGGGCGCCATTCAAGTCTGCTACAATATCATCCATCGTCGGGGTCACATGTTGCTCCCTGCGGATGGCCTGGTTAGGGAGCCTCATATCTACACATAACTGGATCGCCCCGGATTGCTTTGGCTTGGGTACTTCCACCAGCAGGGATACCCAAGGAGTAGGTCCCGACACCTTTTGTATTACGCCGAGGTCCTCTAGGTTCTGCAATTCTTGCTCCACCAGGGGGCGAAGATGGAACGGTATACTCCAGTGTCGGAGTGACCATGGCTGGACGCCCTGCTCAATGTGTAGTTTCACTTGGTGCCCCCGGAGCTTGCCCAGTCCTTTAAAGAGTTGCTGGAACTCCTTCATCATGTCTTCAGCATGGTGTTCATGGACCTGCTTGGCAAAGAATACCAGCTCCAAATCCTCCGCCGTGTGGCAGCTCAGCAACATGCCTTTCTTTCCTTCTGTGATGTGTAAGGTGTTTTATCATAGAATACTTGGCGTTGGAGATCTCGACCTCCATCATCCCCCGCAGTAGTATGGGTTCGGTGGTGCCATACGTGTAGATCTTTGCAGCGCTAGGTGTCAGTTTCTGTTTGGGCGACAGCTTTTCATATTGGTTGGAGTCCATTGCGTTGACGGACGCCCCAGTGTTGATGAGGGCCTGTACTGAAATCCCGTTGACTTTGACGTGGCACATTGGGGAAGGGGATCCTTTGCGACCCGGTCTGCCTGCAAATGAGATAACAAACGTGTCATCGTCGTCCTCGTAGTAGGCGGTAGCCCCTTGTTCGAGCGGGGCCTCTGTATCCTCCTGATCTTCTAGCCTGAGGTTCCTGAGGGTCGCCGGTTGCCCTCTGGTCGCGCCTCTGCAGGACCTCCCTCTGCCACTGTGGCAGACGCTGGCATAGTTGTTGGCTTTGCCACACTTTGAGCAAGGCTGTCCTCTGGCGGGACACCTGTCCTGTTCTCTATGATCGAACCCGCAGTGTCCGCATTTGCCACTAGGCCGGCTTCCTGTGACTCGCCTTTGGTTTGGTGCAGGTTGCCTCTGTACAATGTCTACAGCCTCTTCCTTCACGTGAGCCAATCTTGACGCTCACGTGGTCGGTGTGTTCCTCACTCGACCCGCCTCCATCTCATCAGCCCGCTTGTCCAACAGCTCATGGAAGCGGGCGAGAATTAGAATCTCATCCAGCGAAATCCCTCATTGTCAAAGCATTTGGCGCTGCAGGGCAACAGACTTGCACCCCTGTATGATTTGGGCCCTGATCTCCTCATTCTGATTGATTCCTGTGCATGTCATGGTGAGTTTCCGGAGCTGGGTGTAGAACATATCTACAGTTTCCGCTTCTGTCGGTTGAGCCTGGCGCAACTTGAACCGCTTGTATCCCGGGTTCATCTGCGGGTTAAAGTACCTATTCAGGGCCGCAATTGCTGCATCATACTCGTGAGCGACGCCAGTATCTGGCAATGTCCTTTGTACCTTCCCTGAGCCCTCTTTTTCCCTTGGCCTTTGTTGGTTTCCAGTCTTTATGAGAGACTGTGAGTGTGCTTTCACTTTAGTTTTCTTTTCTTCTCAGTCCTCTTTATTAACTTGAGCCTCTCTGGAGGACTCGGGCCATATGTTGCGGTTGCGAGCACCTGCCGCTGCTGTCTGGGCCTTCCTTTCTACAGCGCCGTCCAGCGCTGCACTGCTATGGCCCCTCGCGCCTGAGATCCACTTTGTGCTGGTTTTGGAGAGGCCCCTCCCTCGTGTCTATGTACTCATGTGGCAGGCCTCGCCGTCAGTATGGAGCCAGTCCGGGTGAGGCTGGCGTCTCCCTGCACTGCTCCCACCGGAGCCTTGGTATTTGCGCTGGTGACTCACCCCCCGTAGCTGCCGGGTGTCAGCGGGAGCCAGATCGCATCAATGATGGTGAGTCACGTGGCAACAAACTCCCGTCAGGCAGGTCGCCAGACGGCTGGGCTGCTGGGCGGCAGGCACTCGTCGTGTGAAAGACGGGGGACCATCTACACCCCCTTGTCATCAGTGTAAAGGGGTGGATGTCGTTAGGGGTTTGGCCTGTTAGCAGAACGCAACACACAACAAGCGTAGTCTGGCTTGTGTGTCTGCCGAAGGTCACGTGTGACCTGGGGCCCGTTTATTTATGCCCTCGGACCGAGCCCGGTCACAAGGGGTGATGCAAGTGTACATTGTTTTGTAGAGGCCGGCTGGCCCTCTACACCCACGTCCTTCAGCGAGGACGGGAGTACGTTAATCACTCTCCACCTCTCAGCCGCCATATCCTGTTTGCCCCCGAGCTTCCTCTCGACACTCTCATCATTGTGTCCCCAAGGGCTTTGGTTCCTTCCTTCAGCATTCCACAGTGCTGCAAACAGATTTCTCAGACTGATCGAATAGGAGTCTCAGGGTAGAACACTCTTGCAGCGTAGCCCTGAGAGTGGAAAAGACATCCCAGGGATTTTGGCATATCCAAGATTATGTAGGGGAGTGACATTGTGACAATGTAAGTCACACATATCTGTATTTAACCCCTTCCCCGCTCATGACGGAACCGTTCCGTCATGAGCCACGGTTGCCGTGTGCTCATGACGGAACGGTTCCGTCATGACACTCCCGTTGGCGGCCGCTCCGCCTACGCGGCGCTGTTTCCCCGCCTGTGCGAGGGGACAACGCAAATGGGCGGAGTCATGATGGAACCGTTCCGTCATGAGCACAGCTCAACTGTGGCTCATGACGGAACGGCTCCGTCATGAGCACAGGCCCACCGCGCTGCCCCCCTGCCCCCCCCAGCGCTGCAGCGGAATGTCCGCAGCAGCGAAGGGGTTAACACTAACAAAATAGTTGTGCATAAGATTCAATTCACCGAAAACTGGCCCTGATGAGGAGTGCCCCAGTGGGGCAGCTGCTATTTATTGCACCTGATAAAATCTGAAACTCTGGGGTTTAGGGGAGAGGGGGTGCAACTTGGACCTCTGACACTAACTTTGTGTTAAAAGGATGCTTTATAGAACCAGGGGCACATCACAATTAAAACTCAGGCCTTGCGCTGTACAAAATTAAATCTCACTATACAAAGGCATTCAGCTATATTAGACTACTCCCACCCCTAAATAACCCTCTCTCCCCACAACTTAAACCTGAAAGTCTCTAACTCCTACCGGCCTGAACTTCGGCAACTGAGACCTGTAACCTCCCATCCAGTTTAACTGCATCTACTAACCTCTACCGAACTTAACTTCCTAACAAACCTCCATCTTTCTGCCTCAACTAGGCGTGAGCTTCACCACCCGTACTCTTTGAGCCTGGACTGCCGCTGTCAACAAGAATAAAATTGGCTAAAGCTCGTGGCAAATTCTCTGCCAACAGTCCCCCAGAAGAAAGGCCCATGCCCACTTTTTCTGCGTCGCCCACAATGTTCAATGCTGAACTGGCCCCCTAGGGTCTCTGTTCCTACCACGGAGGAAGACCACCCATCTGACTGGCAAAAACTATCAACCGGCTACTTCTGGAGCACCTGCAAACTACCCTTCCCTCTTTGATCTGTTTTTGATTTGTATAGCCATACTTCGAACCATGCACCAGACCTTACTTCCTCCTGGACCAAACCCCTACTCCTCCCACCACCTAACAACCCAGACACACGAAAAGAGTCCCAAAACATCCATGTCATCACGGTAGAAAATACCATTGCTTCATGCTCAACCTTACAAACTGCTGGCAGGCAATCAATTATCTCACACAAAATACACCAAGACAGTGGTCTCTTCTTTAGTACAACAAAACCTGTTTCCCTGGCCCCAGTCTTCCAACATCCTTCTACCCAGCTCACCTGCTGACAGCACTTAACCCCACATCAGCTTCCCCGTGAACGCTATGTCACCAGATTTCCTCAAATCGCGACCCTAGACATCTTCATTTCAATTTGAGACAGTATGCATCAGACTAAGTCCTCTGTCCTGGCACAGTACTGCTGCCTCCATTGGGCCCCACCATTTAAGGATCTTGTCCATGCCTGTGAATAGCGTTTTCTGATTGACAATGCCAGCGACCCTGGCACCAGCTGTAGCATCATCTGTTGCCTATTGTCCCAAGCTCCTGCGGCAGACAAGCCCTGTCCATGTCTGTTTTCCAGCCCACGGATTATCTCCCACTGCGAACGAGACAAAGCATCCTCAGTGTCATTGTTGACCCCAGGAACATGCTTCGCCTTAAAAAACATATCGTACTTCAGGCACTTCAATACAAAACACCCTCAACAGCTTCAGCACCTGAGCATCCCTTACAGAATGCTTGTCCACCACCTGCACCATTTCCATGTTATCAATGTGAAAAGTCACTCTCATGTGTGCCAACACCATCCCCCATAGAGTTATTGCCACCACCAGGGTAAAGAATTCCAGAAACACAATACTCCTCCCTCCTTGCTTCCAGTTTTTTGGCTGTTCTTCCACACACCACCTTCCCTGCCAAATGCCTATAGAAAGGCCTCCCTGCTCTCCTCACTCTTAGGCCTGGGCTGTAAACTCTGTTCCGCAGGTGGAGTTCACAGAGTTTTTGTGACCCCCCGCTCTACTTGGAGCACGGAGTTCGGCAACAACTCTGCCCACGCCGCATGGCGGAATTAACCAGTGCCAAGGCTCATTCTTTCATGGGCTGGGCTTTACATTGGGCTCCCTGGTAACTCCAATGGAGCACTTGCAGGTTGCAGCACCATAAGGGGAAGGTAAGTGCGCTGTGCTCAAATAATACTTCCAGCGAAAAGGATAGGCTACAGAGCACACAGCGCAACTCCGGCGTGTAGACGCTAGTTCAATGAAGTAAATGGAGCTGCCGTGGGGTGTTGCTGAGGCTCAGCCTGACAATGGAGTTTTGTGGTGGCCCTTGCGCCTCCTGCTGAGAACTGAAGAAAGCAGGTGAGGGATTCTGCTCCCCAATCAGTCAACAGGTTACGTTAACTGCTCATTCAGTTGTGAAACTCAAGTTGGCTCTGGAAAGCAATTTACTTACACCCCTGCATTGGGCACCCTTTGTTAAACAAACGCTCTTTGAATGCGTGTTTTGGGAGACAGGTCCACTGTGCCTGTCATTTCTTTCAGTGGAGAGCTCGGGCACGCAGCCTCACAGAAGTGACGTTTCTGTCCTGCCCTTCTAAAGTGCAAATATTTTTATAACGCAGGCTTCACTTATTGCCAATTCGCTACCCTTGTCATTTATGTGTTAAATGCCTTTAATACATTCATATTTACAATAACAATGCCGTTTTCTCACTGGAGGTGGGGAGTCAAGCAGGGCACTTTTCCAAGTATTCTCGCAGTAGCTTTTCCAGCTTGTGCGCCAGGTGGAGTGTGTATAGTTTCTGAGCAGTCTCCTCGCACTGCTGTAAATAGTTACATTTTTTATTCTCGAGCCATTGTGAACAGTAGATGCCTGTGTATGCCCCTCCTCTCCCTCTTTGTTGTAATGCTGGCCCCTACATGGCCAGCTGAACTTGGGCTTGTTTCTCCCCTGTCCCTAATGGCTATTGACCTTGTACTCCTACATGTGCTGGCCCCTACCCGCAGGGCATCATATGGGCTCTTTTCTCTCCCCGATGCCTGCTCTGCTCGCTGGGCCTGCATGTTTCCTTAAAGGAGTGACTCTCCAAACTCTTTAGTGGCCCCTGGCATTCACCTCCACTGCCTGAGATAACGGGGCACAAAGCAGATGCGAACAAGCCATTACCACGGTAGTGGCCCCTGAAGGCACCAGATGGACGTGCCAGGCACCCCGCTTTTTCGACGCCTGCGGCTCATAAATCAAACCAGCCTGTTTTCTCCAGCAGCAGCAAGGCTTGACTCACTTTGTCCTCGTTCCAGTAACCACTCACGTAAATCCTTTTAATACCCATCTCCTAGCCAGTGTCACCATTGACAACATGGTGGATCGTGCCCTAAAAATGTATATATGGGCAATGAAATAGCCCAATTCCCAGCCCAAAGAGCCAGATGCAGTCGTCGGACAGCACCAACTCCCCCAATACTCCTGAGGAGGTGGCATTGGGGGTGAACGCCCCCCAAAACCCCATTTGAAATTCACCCGGTGCAACAAATAGAACCTATTTTTCCTGCTAATGGTGAAATACCTGCTGATTTTAGAGCTTCCTTGGCCTATTTTGTTCTGTTAAACTCCATTGGGCTTCTCCGGGCAAAATGTAACCAGGTTGTTGGCTTTATCGTACCCTTTAATTGCAACGTGCAAAAAAGTCTTCCCAACTTATAATTCTGACTCCTGAACCAACTGATGTTGTCAAAAGGGGATTACAATTTCTGGCCCAGTTGTCATTAGGTCCTCGATGAAATGCAGCCTAGTGCCACTGTGCGTCGAAAAGTTTTGCGAAAGATAGACTTTGCAGGGAAAAATGCTGCATAGATTTCCAAGCATGGTCATGTTCGATTAAAGTGAACATTATTTTACAAATTAGCAAAGCCTTGTGACAGATGAAGGTGAAAATAAGCTGAAACTTCTAAAAAAGCAATTGGAACCAAGTTAAATCAAGACTGTTCTACAGCAGTAAAAATAAAGCCATATTTATTCACAGAAAGAAAGAGCACATAAACAAAAGAGGCGTAATGCAAGGAGAAAGGAACAGGTGAAGACATGCTTTAACAATGACTTAATGTGTTGGACTGGCTAACTGTGGCAATCTGTTCTCAGGTCTTGCCTCCGATGCAAGAGCAGGCTGCGTGGTACAATGTGCAGCAGAAAAGCTTTTCAAGCATCACCTGTGTGCAGGTGAGTTTCATGCATTGACTATGTGCAGGTGAGTTTCATGCATCGCCTGTGTGCTGGTGAGTTTCATGCATCGCCTGTGTTCAGGTGAGTTTCATGCATTGCCTGTGTGCAGGTGAGTTTCATGCATCGCCTGTGTGCTGATGAGTTTCATGCATCGGTTGTGTGCTGGTGAGTTTCATGCATCGCTTGTGTGCATGTGAGTTTCATGCATCGCTTGTGTGCAGGTGAATTTCATGCATTGCTTGTGTGCTGGTGAGTTTCATGCATTGCCTGTGTGCTGGTGAGTTTCATGCATTGCTTGTGTGCTGGTGAGTTTCATGCATTGCTTGTGTGCTGGTGAGTTTTATGCATTGCCTGTGTGCAGGTGAGTTTCATGGATCGCTTGTGTGCAGGTGAGTTTCATGCATCGCTTGTGTGCAGGTGAGTTTCATGCATTGCTTGTGCATGCATTGCTTGTGTGCTGGTGAGTTTCATGCATTGCTTGTGTGCTGGTGAGTTTTATGCATTGCCTGTGTGCAGGTGAGTTTCATGGATCGCTTGTGTGCTGGTGAGTTTCATGCATCGGTTGTGTGCTGGTGAGTTTCATGCATTGCCTGTGTACAGGTGAGTTTCATGCATCGCCTGTGTGCAGGTGAGTTTCATGCATCGCCTGTGTGCTGGTGAGTTTCATGCATTGCTTGTGTGCTGGTGAGTTTCATGCATCCTCTGTGTGCAGGTGAGTTTCATGCATTGCCTGTGTTCTGGTGAGTTTCATGCATCGCCTGTGTTCAGGTGAGTTTCATGCATTGCCTTTGTGCAGGTGAGTTTCATGCATCGCTTGTGTGCAGGTGAGTTTCATGCATTGCTTGTGCATGCATTGCTTGTGTGCTGGTGAGTTTCATGCATTGCTTGTGTGCTGGTGAGTTTTATGCATTGCCTGTGTGCAGGTGAGTTTCATGCATCGCTTGTGTGCAGGTGAGTTTCATGCATTGGTTGTGTGCTGGTGAGTTTCATGCATCAGTTGTGTGCTGGTGAGTTTCATGCATCGCCTGTGAGCTGGTGGGTTTCATGCATTGCTTGTGTGCTGGTGAGTTTCATGCATCCTCTGTGTGCAGGTGAGTTTCATGCATTGCCTTGGTTCTGGTGAGTTTCATGCATCACCTGTGTTCAGGTGAGTTTCATGCATTGCCTGTGTGCTGATGAGTTTCATGCATCGGTTGTGTGCTGGTGAGTTTCATGCATCGCTTGTGTGCATGTGAGTTTCATGCATCGCTTGTGTGCAGGTGAGTTTCATGCATCGCCTGTATGCAGGTGAGTTTCATGCATTGCCTGTGTGCAGGTGAGTTTCATGCATCGCCTGTGTGCTGGTGAGTTTCATGCATTGCCTGTGTTCTGGTGAGTTTCATGCATTGCCTGTGTTCAGGTGTGTTTCATGCATTGCCTGTGTGCAGGTGAGTTTCATGCATTGCTTGTGTGCTGGTGAGTTTCATGCATTGCTTGTGTGCTGGTGAGTTTTATGCATTGCCTGTGTGCAGGTGAGTTTCATGCATCACTTGTGTGCAGGTGAGTTTCATGCATCGGTTGTGTGCTGGTGAGTTTCATGCATTGCCTGTGTGCAGGTGAGTTTCATGCATCGCCTGTGTGCTGGTGAGTTTCATGCATTGCCTGTGTTCTGGTGAGTTTCATGCATTGCCTGTGTTCAGGTGAGTTTCATGCATTGCCTGTGTGCAGGTGAGTTTGATGCAACGCCTGTGTGCTGGTGAGTTTCATGCATTGCTTGTGTGCTGGTGAGTTTCATGCATCCTCTATGTGCAGGTGAGTTTCATGCATCGCCTGTGTGCTGGTGAGTTTCATGCATCGCCTGTGTTCAGGTGAGTTTCATGCATTGCCTGTGTGCAGGTGAGTTTCATGCATCGCCTGTGTGCTGATGAGTTTCATGCATCGGTTGTGTGCTGGTGAGTTTCATGCATCGCTTGTGTGCATGTGAGTTTCATGCATCGCTTGTGTGCAGGTGAATTTCATGCATTGCTTGTGTGCTGGTGAGTTTCATGCATTGCTTGTGTGCTGGTGAGTTTTATGCATTGCCTGTGTGCAGGTGAGTTTCATGGATCGCTTGTGTGCAGGTGAGTTTCATGCATCGGTTGTGTGCTGGTGAGTTTCATGCATCGGTTGTGTGCTGGTGAGTTTCATGCATTGCCTGTGTGCAGGTGAGTTTCATGCATCGCCTGTGTGCAGGTGAGTTTCATGCATCGCCTGTGTGCTGGTGAGTTTCATGCATTGCTTGTGTGCTGGTGAGTTTCATGCATCCTCTGTGTGCAGGTGAGTTTCATGCATTGCCTGTGTTCTGGTGAGTTTCATGCATCGCCTGTGTTCAGGTGAGTTTCATGCATTGCCTTTGTGCAGGTGAGTTTCATGCATCGCTTGTGTGCAGGTGAGTTTCATGCATTGCTTGTGTGCTGGTGAGTTTTATGCATTGCCTGTGTGCAGGTGAGTTTCATGCATCGCTTGTGTGCAGGTGAGTTTCATGCATTGGTTGTGTGCTGGTGAGTTTCATGCATCAGTTGTGTGCTGGTGAGTTTCATGCATCGCCTGTGAGCTGGTGGGTTTCATGCATTGCTTGTGTGCTGGTGAGTTTCATGCATCCTCTGTGTGCAGGTGAGTTTCATGCATTGCCTTGGTTCTGGTGAGTTTCATGCATCACCTGTGTTCAGGTGAGTTTCATGCATTGCCTGTGTGCTGATGAGTTTCATGCATCGGTTGTGTGCTGGTGAGTTTCATGCATCGCTTGTGTGCATGTGAGTTTCATGCATCGCTTGTGTGCAGGTGAGTTTCATGCATTGCTTGTGTGCTGGTGAGTTTCATGCATTGCTTGTGTGCTGGTGAGTTTTATGCATTGCCTGTGTGCAGGTGAGTTTCATGCATCACTTGTGTGCAGGTGAGTTTCATGCATCGGTTGTGTGCTGGTGAGTTTCATGCATTGCCTGTGTGCAGGTGAGTTTCATGCATCGCCTGTGTGCTGGTGAGTTTCATGCATTGCCTGTGTTCTGGTGAGTTTCATGCATTGCCTGTGTTCAGGTGAGTTTCATGCATTGCCTGTGTGCAGGTGAGTTTGATGCAACGCCTGTGTGCTGGTGAGTTTCATGCATTGCTTGTGTGCTGGTGAGTTTCATGCATCCTCTGTGTGCAGGTGAGTTTCATGCATTGCCTGTGTTCTGGTGAGTTTCATGCATTGCCTTTGTGCAGGTGAGTTTCATGCATCGCTTGTGTGCAGGTGAGTTTCATGCATTGCTTGTGCATGCATTGCTTGTGTGCTGGTGAGTTTCATGCATTGCTTGTGTGCTGGTGAGTTTTATGCATTGCCTGTGTGCAGGTGAGTTTCATGCATCGCTTGTGTGCAGGTGAGTTTCATGCATTGGTTGTGTGCTGGTGAGTTTCATGCATCAGTTGTGTGCTGGTGAGTTTCATGCATCGCCTGTGAGCTGGTGGGTTTCATGCATTGCTTGTGTGCTGGTGAGTTTCATGCATCGGTTGTGTGCTGGTGAGTTTCATGCATCGCTTGTGTGCATGTGAGTTTCATGCATCGCTTGTGTGCAGGTGAGTTTCATGCATTGCTTGTGTGCTGGTGAGTTTCATGCATTGCTTGTGTGCTGGTGAGTTTTATGCATTGCCTGTGTGCAGGTGAGTTTCATGCATCACTTGTGTGCAGGTGAGTTTCATGCATCGCCTGTGTGCAGGTGAGTTTCATGCATCGCCTGTGTGCTGGTGAGTTTCATGCATTGCCTGTGTTCTGGTGAGTTTCATGCATTGCCTGTGTTCAGGTGAGTTTCATGCATTGCCTGTGTGCAGGTGAGTTTGATGCAACGCCTGTGTGCTGGTGAGTTTCATGCATTGCTTGTGTGCTGGTGAGTTTCATGCATCCTCTGTGTGCAGGTGAGTTTCATGCATTGCCTGTGTTCTGGTGAGTTTCATGCATCGCCTGTGTTCAGGTGAGTTTCATGCATCGCTTGTGTGCAGGTGAGTTTCATGCATTGCTTGTGTGCTGGTGAGGTTCATGCATTGCTTGTGTGCTGGTGAGTTTTATGCATTGCCTGTGTGCAGGTGAGTTTCATGCATCGCCTATGTGCTGGTGAGTTTCATGCATCGCCTATGTGCTGGTGAGTTTCATGCATTGCCTGTGTGCTGGTGAGTTTCATGCATCGCCCGTGTGCAGGTGAGTTTCATGCATTGCCTGTGTGCAGGTGAGTTTCATGCATTGCCTGTGTGCTGCGATTTAAGGATTTCCAGGTGCTTCATTTTCCATAGAAAAAGGCCTTTTTGGTAGGGATGGGCAGTACACTCTGCTCTACTGGCGGAGTTTGCTGAGTTCTGCCACTCCGTGCACTGCTTGGAGCACAGCTTGTCAAAAAGTCTGCCTACCGCTGGCAGAGTGGGTCTGCCAGTGCTCTCAGAGCACAGCTCTGTAAAGATTTGTGCAACTCATGACAAAAGTGTCTGCTGATTATGAGTTTGCCAAACTTAACAAGGAGGCATTTAGGAGAGGCGGAGCTTTTAAAAAGCTGAGCTTGAGTTCATTGGAGGTGTCAAGGCACTGTTTACCTAAAATCCAGCCCAGAAGTCTCTGACCTGTTGCCTCCATACTACAGCAGCGCAGACTACCTCTCACCTTCAGGTAGTCCTCAGTGCATGATGTCGGCTTTTCCTGCTCTGACGTCCTTCAGGGCACGGATAATTAAACCACAGAATCTGTCTGTTCCAGGCAAAAGTAGCCTTAACAACATAAGCTATCTTCAAATGTGATTTGTTGGGACAAGTGAAGCCAACAGAACAGCTTTACCATCTCTTGTCAATAGCCTTAAGGCAATATTGCAAAAATAATACACTTACTATCACTGTCTCGTACAACCCCCTATGTCATACACCATAATTTGTTATGTTGCATGAGTCAAATGTTGATAATTCCACTACTGGCAAGATGCCATTTTTATTTTGTGCCGAAAGTTAGATCCACATCTTTTTTCAAATATTTCTGATTTATCGACCACTCAGGTAAACGTACTTTACACCCCCATCACTACAACTTCGTATATTACTACCTCATCAAAGAGGGACCACTAAAAGATACGTTCTTCACCACCACCGCACCTCCGGAACCCGGAAGAACCAGCATACATTTTTATTGCTATGAGTGCAAATGTTGTGTTTTGTGCTGCTCTGGGGTACAAATGAAGTGAAAAATTGCACCTGTTCAATCTATCGGTGTAATGTTTCCCAAAAGTGCCACTTTTCTCTTTAGGGGTCCATGTATTCATCTGACATTGTGTAGGCAGCATGCCATCAAATAACACAAAATGGAATGGGTGCAGGATTATACGAGGGAGTTGATTGTGACATATAGATATATCATGCATTTTCAGTATATGTTTTGAGCAGATATTAATCTCAAGACACAGGTACGGTCACCATCCCGAAAGAGGGCAGAGTGCAGTGACCTGAGACATATGGAAGGAATCCACCAGAGTATATGGAAGTTAAATCCCGACAATATGAGGGCAGAGCCTGCGGCTGGCTGTAAAGCTCGCAGTGAAATGTCAGGCGCAGCCTTCTGTTGCAAGCGCATCCGAGCTCTGCAAGTTTTAGACATTTATTTCTCTGAGATGTCTCCTTGATTACCTCTCTTCGGTGCACCTCACAGATCAGTGGCGCCATGGAGAGCCAGGATTCGTACCTGCGCAAATGTGTACGCAAAAAACACCAGGCTCGTCTCCATTCTGTTTTTCCACTCGTGAAGTATAATGCGATGCAATTGGAATGGTTGATAAGGTCAGCGAAATGATATAGCGTGTTATCTGCTATTATCTGAATAATGGGCAGAAATAATATGGCAAAATGTTCCATCTCCAAGGGTTAGAAGTGCATTATTACAAATACCAATCTGATTCTATCAATAGAGCGGCAAATGTGAACTTTCTCTGGCCGCATTACGTAGCTGGTGTTCCAGCCAATCCTGGGACAAGAAGTCTGTAGGAACTGGGGTCACCAGTTCCCCAGGGGGTAGCTTGGCGTGAGCAAGCAGGCACCCGAAATCTTAGGTGTAAAGTGACCATACAGCACACACATCCACTGAGACAGGAAACGCACGCAATGACTGACACCACACCAGTGAGTTTGAGTAAAAACCAAATAGCTTTTATCTAGATGAGAATCAGGGTAATCAATAATCACGGTATCTCTATTTCATCAAAGCATTTCATCAAGGATAAACATGTCATTTGGTCATTGGAGGCAACTAATCAACATCTCCCTCTGCAAGAGTAAACAACTCCTTTTGCAGTACTAAACATTTCAGTATAAATCAGACAACATCTCATTAGGCAAGAATAAAACCTTTCGCCAGGCAGGAATAAACATTTAATTTAACCTGGGTAGCGTTAGCTCTCTCAAACAGTATTTCCTTAGGCAAAAATAACCAGCTCATCAGGCAAGGATGAGCATTTCATGAAGCAAGAATCTACATGGCATCGGGCCGGAATGTCCACAGTTCCTGGGGGAAGAACAACTTTTCCCTAATCAGGGCCTGGCAATAGCCTGTAAGGAACTATTCCCCAGCCAGGGGCTAACTCTACTAAGTTCAGGCCCCGTTCAGGATGCCTTCCACAGCAATTGGGGGCCAACAGGGCCCAACTACAGTCTACCCCAGGGGAGGGGCGATCTTGGGGCCTCTCTCCGGCCTTCCGCCCTCCTTTCCGGGGTTACCTTTTTCTTCGGCCCCCTCGGGGCCTTGAAGCGTTCTGCGGGCAGATCAGGGGCTCGTTCTCCCTGGAGCCCCTCTCGCCAGCAGTGTGGGCTTCCTAGCAGTGCCCGTGATCAGCAAGGGTTACGTGGGGCCTCCTGCGGGTCTGGATTAGGCCGGGGAGCCCCGCGCTGTCAGGGAGCCGTTCCCGGGCCCTCCGATAGCTCCTGGGGCCCTGGGACCAATTGCAGCAGGCCTCGGTGAAGGCGCGCCCGCAGCCGCCAATGGCAGCGCGGCCTGCGGGGCCGCGGTCGCGAGGGCCAATGGGTGTGCGGCGGGGGCGGAGTCCGGGAGGACGCCTCCGTCCCGTGAGGCGGGATGATGGCCTCAGGCCCTAGCGCGGCCCACTCTGGATTCCGGCAGCCCTCTCCTGACCGAGGGCCGCCGCGAGGGACGAACAGCGGCCAGGCCCACGTCGCGGGAAGCGCCCAGGTCGCGACGCCGATGGTGGAGCCCCGAACCCCTCAGAGGCCCCGGGGATGACAGCGGCACTCCACCCACGCGGCGCCGGGCTGCGACGGTGAGTTTGCCTGCAGCACCTCGGCAGGGGGGCTTCGGGGACAGTTCAACAGTTCTGGCAATATCGCTGGTAACACAGTGCTCGGGGGAAAATACAGCGCTTTCTTGGCACAGCAGTTCTGGGCAGGAGTCCAGTGCTTCTCCAGGCACAGCAGGGGAGCGCTGAGAAGCAGCACAGTTCGGTTCAGCTTTAGGCAGGTTAGCAGTTCAGGCAAGGCAGGACAGGCCACACGACAGTGGCAGTTCAGCAAAGGGGACCCAGGTGGAGTCAGGGAGCGCAGGGGTGACACAGCACCAATACCTGGTTGATCCCCCAGTAGTCCTGTGGGCAGTTAGAGGGTCTTCTCGGCGCGTGGTGGTTCCTGCACCCTTGGTAGGGGATTTCTTGAGGGGGGGTTTGAGTTGGTGGCTGAAGGCAGGATAGTCTCAGTAGGTCACTGCAGATGGTCCCTGGGTTCCCCTCCCGCCGGGCCAGATCAGTGGGCTAGTCCAGTGTTGCTCACTCAGGTTGGAAGGCAGCACCTACGCCCTGTCACTCCCAGTGGTATAGGTTCCTGACTAGGCCCTACCACCTAAGTCTCCTGCGTAGGTTCCCCCAGGTCAGTGATGCCCCAACTGACTAAAAAGTTTCCCTCCTTCTCTTATATATGCCCAGGTCAGGTGACCACACTCTCAGGCGGCAAAAAGCAGACCCCTCCCCTGTTCTGGAAGGTTCCAGGAGCTTCCCTATTCTAACTATGGGAGAAAAAGGCGGGCTGGTGTTGCAACAATGTTTAGGGTTCCATCCAGCTCCTGGCAACTAGGGTGCTACTAAAAAGACCACTCTGCAGTAGCAGGGGCCTGTGGCAGCCATGTTGAAAGAAGAGAGCACCTGCCCCTTAACATTGATTAGCAATGGGAAGGCGCTCGAAGACCTAAGGCCAACGAAAAAGAGGGTGGAAAACCAATGAGGCAAGGCTGACACGTCTAACACGCCGAAAGTGGGGAGAGCTACCCAACCTCTAGGGAGTTCTCTTCACTAAGGCGGAAAAATCTGGAGAGACCGTCAGCATTGGCGTGGTTATCTCCGGGCCAATGTTCCACCCGAAAGTCCATCCCCTGTAGGGAAATGGACCACCTTAGTAACTTGGGATTTTCGCCTCTCATCTGCATGAGCCAGCGAAGGGGTCAGTGGTCTGTCTGAATCAGGAAGTGAGAGCCAAAAAGGTATGGCCGCGACTTCTTCAGAGCCCAGACCACAGCGAAGGCTTCTCGCTCGATGGTACTTCACCGTTGTTCCCGAGGGAGGAGTCTTCTAGAGATAAAGGCCACAGGTTGGTCTTGGCCGTCGTTGTTCAGTTGCGAAAGCACAGCGCCTATGCCGTGCTCAGAGGCGTCCGTCTGCACGATGAATTCCTTTGTGAAGTCAGGTGTTGCAAGCACCGGAGTGGTGCACATCGCGTGCTTCAGGGTCTCGAATGCCTCTTGGCAAGCAGCTGACCAGATCACTTTTCGTGGCTGCTTCTTGGACGTCAACTCAGTCAAGGGGGCTACGATGGTACCATACCCCTTGACAAACCAGCGGTAATATCCAGTGAGGCCGAGGAAAGCTCGGACCTCAGTTTGGGTTTTGGGGGTTCCCAGGCCAGGATGGTCTCAATTTTGGCCTCGAGGGGTTGCACCTTACCCCCACCCACCAGGTGTCCCAGGTAGACGACCGATCCCTGTCCAATCTGGCACTTCCTAGCCTTGATGGTCAGGCCAGCACGTTGCAGAGCCTGTAGCACCTCCTGGAGATGCTGCAGATGGTCCTCCCGGGTGCTACTGATGACAGCTATGTCATCCAGGTACGCCGCTGAGAAGGACTCCAGGCCAGACAGCACCTGGTTCACCAACCGCTGGAAAGTGGCCGGAGCATTCTTGAGCCCGAAGGGCATCACCCTAAATTGAAAGTGGCCCTCGGGGGTGGAGAACACTGTTTTCTCCTTTGCTCCATCGGCCATGGCAATCTGCCAGTACCCTGATGTTAAGTCGATGGTGCTGAGGTACCGGGCTGCTCCCAGCCGGTCAATCAACTCATCTGCCCGTGGGATCGGGTGGGCGTCTGTTTTGGTGACAGAGTTCAATCCCCGATAATCCACACAGAACCGAAGTTCTGGTGTGGTGCCCGGTGGGGCCGCTTTCGGCACCAACACTACCGAACTAGCCCACGGGCTGCTGGGAGGTTCGATCACCCCCATCTCCAGCATTTTGGCTACCTCACCCTGGATGCTGTTCTTGACTCTATCGGACAGCCGGTAAGACTTGTTTTTCACAGGTGGGCTGTCTCCTGTGTCCACATCATGGGTACACAGATGGGTGATTCCAGGCGTGAGGGAGTACAACGAGGCGTACTGCTCTAACACCTGGCGGCAGTCCCTCTGTTGCTCTGGGGTAAAGGATGGGGAGAGGACCACTCCCTCCACCGATCCATCCTTCTCCTGGGCCACCAGAAGGTCAGGAAGAGGCTCACTCTCTTCCTCCTCGCTCCCATCCGTCACCATGAGGAGAGCAAGCTCAGATCGCTCATGGTGTGGCTTCAGGCGGTTGACGTGGAGCACCCGATGGGGCTGTCGGGAGGTCTTCAAATCAACGACATAGGTAGTTTGGCCTCATCGCTCCACAATCTCGTACGGACCAGTCCACCGGTCCTGGAGGGCACTAAGTTCTCCAGGCTCCATGACCCACACCTTCTGTCCAGCGTCCAACTCCACCGTCCGAGCGTTGCGGTCATACCACTCCTTCATGACGGCTTGGCTAGCCTCCAGGTTGTCTGAGGCTTTCTTCCACAACTTGGCCATCTGGCTGCGGAATGCCAGCATGTAGCTGACGACATCACGGGGAAGCTTCTTAAAGTCTTCTCCCACCCCCTCCTTCACCAGGCTGAGGGGCCCCCTAACGGGGTGGCCATAGAGCAGCTCAAAAGGGCTGAGCCCGACTCCCTTCTGCGGCACCTCGCGGTAGGAGAACAGCAGGCAAGGGAGGAGGACGTCCCACTTCCGCCTCAAGTCCTCTGGCAGGCTCCGGATCATCCCCTTCAGAGTCTTATTAAAGCGCTCTACGAGCCCGTTAGTCTGAGAGTGGTAAGGAGTGGAGAACCGATAGGTCACTCCGCACTCCTTCCACATGGCCTGCATGTAGGCCGACATGAAGTTGGTGCCCCTTTCTGACACCACGACCATGGGGAATCCCACTCGGGTAAAAATCCCCATCAGGGCCCGCGCCACCACGGGTGCAGTGATGGTCCTCAGAGGAATAGCCTCCGGGTACCGAGTGGCGTGGTCCACTAACACCGAAATGAACCGGTGTCCCGCAGAGGTCGGGGGGTCCAACGACCCAACAATGTCAATTCCGACCCGCTCAAAAGGGGTCCCGACCACCGGGAGCGGTTCCAAAGGGACCTTCACCTTAGTCCCAGTCTTGCCACTCGCCTGGCAAGTCTTGCAAGTCTTGCAGTAGGTGTCAGAGGCAACTCTCATCCTGGGCCAATAAAAATGCGGGACCAACTGCACAAATATTTTGTCCTGACCCAGGTGTCCAGCTAAGGGTATTTCATGCGCCAATTCCAATCGGAAGGCCCGGTAGCATTGGGGGACCACTAAGGCCCTCAAGGATCCCTGCACCGGAAACTTAGGCTCACTGTAAAGGAGGCCATCCTCCCAGTACACATGATAACTGCCGGTCTCTTGGTTGGTCGCTTGGGCTTCGGCCTGCCGCCGCATGCCGTCAAGCGTGGGGCACTCTCTCTGCGCCCGACAGAATTCCTCCCGGGTAGGCCCTCCTTCCACATGCCACTCGGCAATGGTCGGCAAGTCCACCACGGGAACAACATCCACCTCCGCGGACTCCGGGGCTACCTCCGCGGCCTCCCCATCCATCACACGGGGCGTGTCCTCCACAACATTCTCCTCTTCATGACCAGCATTGGGTTGGGCCGTTGTCTCCGTCTCCAACCCGTGTTGAGTTCCTTGCCGGGCAGCCATGGACCTCGTGACCACGCAAGTCCATCCTGGTAACCCCAGCATCTCAGTGTGGGCTCTAAACTCCACTTCCTTCCAGGCGGTATGTTCCAGACTGTTTTCTAGTAAACACTCCACAGGCAAGGCAGGGCTCACAGCAACTCTCAATGGGCCTTTAACTCCTCCCCACTCAAAGGGAACTTGAGCCACAGGATAGTGACTCACACTGCCGTCAGCCAATACGGCCAGATGGAACACATCAGGGATCATTTGCTCAGGGGACACCAGCCGCCTCACTACGGTGGTCGTGCAGGCACCTGTGTCCCTCAGAGCCTCCACCTCCTCCCCGTTAACGTTCCCCCTCTGCTGGTACTTAGCAGTGTTAGATGGTAAGGGCGTCACTGGGACCATCTCTCTATCCCCGAGTGAAACCAGGGTCAGGCCTGTCCACTCCCCTTCCCTATCTAGGGGCAGCTCCATCCCAAGCGCTACACTAGCCACCCCGGGGCTCTTACCTCCTGTGGGGGCTGGGGGTCTCTTGCGACACTGAGGATCGCCCTTGTAGTGTCCAACCTCCCCACTTTCGTAGCACCGGACAGTTCTTGGCTGCTGACTCTTGTCAGGGTAAGTGGGCTTTGGGGAACTGGACTGAGGTGGGGTACCTACTCCTCTCCCAAACTGTCTAGTTTGTGGGTCTCGTGAGAACTCCTTCTTCTAATCTCCCTCTCTCTCCTGGGGGAAACCCTGTCCGCCTTTCGGGCCATCTTCCCCGGGGCCCTTGTGAGACACTCGGGTGCTAACCCAAGTATCCACCTCCTCCGCAAGTGCCCGGGGATCAGTCAGCTTGCGGTCCACCAGATGTTGGCGCAGCTCCGGAAAACTTTTATCCAAAAGGTGCTCTCTCAAAAATAGATTGTACAGGTCCTCATAATCATGCACCTCGCTGCCACGCACCCAACCATCCAGACCCTTACAGGCATAGTCAAAAAAGTCTACCCAATTTTGCGTGGGCAGCTTATGGCTGCCACGGAACCTCTGGCGATACCTTTCTGGGTTGAAGCCAAACTTTCTAAGTAGCGCCTCCTTCATGGGGGTATATCTGAATTGGTCCGCCTTCTCTAGGTACAGGAGGGTGTCCCTGACATTGGGAGGTATGTATCGGTACAGGCCACCTCCCCAGTAGCTCTCAGGCACCCCATGGGCTGTCAAGGCCACCTCATACGCCTCCAACCACTTGGTGATGTCATCCCCCACAGTGTAACTTGCGATCACATCTTTGGGTGAATAAAACTTAGGCTCATGTAGAGCCTCTGGTACGCTGCCACATTAGCATTCCCTGGCGCACTTAACTGCAATGCTTGCAGCTCCAACTCTTTAAGCTGAAGCTTGTGCCCCAGCTTCTTCTCCTCCATTGCAAATCTCCTATCTTCCCTTTCTCTCTCCCTCTCGTGGTCCAGCTTGGCAAGCTCCCATCTCAATTGCCTCTCCTCCCTCCTGTCCTCACATTCTTCCGGCGATGCACTCCTCCTAGACACTACACTACTGCCACCCCCGGAACGTCTCCCTGGTAGCAAGTTTTCAGTAACATCAATACGCAGTAGGTGTAGCTCTTCCTGTGCGCCCGCCTCCTGCTGTGTGCCCTGCCCCTCCTGTCCCCCATCCCCTCTCCCCTCTGGGTGGGCCCTTACCCATGCCCTCAAGGCTGTACGGAGCTCCTCTCCTTTGGCTCTCCGCCCAACAGGCACCCCCATCCCCTGACCGAATTCCCTCAGCTGCACCACTGTATACTCTTCAAGGTTGGCTAGCTGGAACTCCATTTTGACAGGTGGGGGCCCAGATAAATCAAAGGGAAAGACACTAGGATGTAGGTAAGAGTATCGGGTTAAAACAGGACTCCGAGTCCACACACTCAACTTAGACAGTGGGGGGGTCAATTGATGCAGTTCGCATACACAATAGGCGTCCAATTGCGGCGCACACCGTCTCACTGGAGGGTGCTGTATAGCCACAGGTCCTTATCCCACCGCTGCCACCAATGTAGGAACTGGGGTCACCAGTTCCCCGGGGGGGGGCAGCTTGGCACGAGCAGGCAGGCACCCGAAAGCTTAGGTGTAAAGTGACCATACAGCACACACATCCACTGAGACAGGAAACGCACGCAATGACTGACACCACACCAGTGAGTTTGAGTAAAAATCAAATAGCTTTTATCTAGATCAGAATCAGGGTAATCAATAATCACGGTATCTCTATTTCATCAAAGCATTTCATCAAGGATAAACATGTCATTGGGTCATTGGAGGCAACTAATCAACATCTCCCTCTGCAAGAGTAAACAACTCCTTTTGCAGTACTAAACATTTCAGTATAAATCAGACAACATCTCATTAGGCAAGAATAAAACCTTTCGCCAGGCAGGAATAAACATTTCATTTAACCTGGGTAGCATTAGCTCTCTCAAACAGTATTTCCTTAGGCAAAAATAACCAGCTCATCAGGCAAGGATGAGCATTTCATGGAGCAAGAATCAACATGGCATCGGGCCGGAATGTCCACAGTTCCTGGGGAAAGAACAACTTTTCCCTAATCAGGGCCTGGCAATAGCCTGTAAGGAACTATTCCCCAGCCAGGAGCTAACTCTACTAAGTTCAGGCCCCGTTCAGGATGCCTTCCACAGCAATTGGGGGCCAACAGGGCCCAAATACAGTCTTCCCTAGGGGAGGGGCGATCTCAGGGCCTTCCTCCGGCCTGCCGCCCTCCACCCCAGGGGTTACCTTTTTCTTCGGCCCCCTCGGTGCCCTTGCAGCGTACTGCGGGCAGATCGGGGGCTCTCTCTCCCTGGAGCCCCTCTCGCCAGCAGTGCGGGCTTCCTGGCAGTGCCCGGGATCAGCAGGGGTTATGTGGGGCCTCCGGTGGGTCTGGATTAGGCCGGGGAGCCCCACGCTGTCAGGGAGCCGGTCCCGGGCCCTCCGATAGCTCCTGGGGCCCTGGGACCAATTGCAGCAGGCCTCGGTGAAGGCGCGCCCGCAGCCGCCAATGGCAGCGCGGCCTGCGGGGTCCCGGTCGCGGGGGCCAATGGGTGTGCGGCGGGGGCAGAGTCCGGGAGGACGCCTCCGTCCCGTGAGGCAGGATGACGGCCTCAGGGCCTAGCGTGGCCCACACTGGATTCCGGCGGCCCTCTCCTGACCTTCCGCCGCCAGGGACAAACAGCGGCCGGGCCCACGTCGGGGGAAGCGCCCAGGTCGCAACGACGATGGCGGAGCCCCGAACCCCTCAGAGGCCCCGGGGATGCCAGCGGCACTCCGCCCACGCGGCACCGGCCTGCGCCGGTGAGTTTGCCTGCAGCGCCTCGGCTGGGGGGCTTCGGGGATAGTTCAACAGTTCTGGCAATATCGCTGGTAACACAGCGCTCGGGGGAAAATACAGCGCTTTCTTGGCATAGCAGTTCTGGGCAGGAGTCCAGCGCTTCTCCAGGCACAGCAGGGGAGCGCTGAGAAGCAGCGCAGTTCGGTTCAGCTTTAAGCAGGTTAGCAGTTCAGGCAAGGCAGGACAGGCCACACGGCAGTGGCAGTTCAGCAAAGGGGACCCAGGTGGAGGCAGGGAGCGCAGGGGTGACACAGCGCCAATACCTGGTTGATCCCCCAGTAGTCCCGTGGGCAGTTAGAGGGTCTTCTCGGTGTGTGGTGGTTCCTGTGCCCTTGGTAGGGGATTTCTTGAGGGGGGGGGGGGGGTTGAGTTGTTGGCTGAAGGCAGGATAGTCTCAGTAGGTCACTGCAGATGGTCCCTGGGTTCCCCTCCCGCCGGGCCAGATTAGTGGGCTAGTCCAGTGTTCCTCACTCAGCTTGGAAGGCAGCAACTAAGCCCTGTTACTCCCAGTGGTATAGGTTCCTGACTAGGCCCTACCGCCTAAGTCTCCTGCGTAGGTTCCCCCAGGTCAGTGATGCCCCAACTGACTAAAAAGTTTCCCTCCTTCCCTTATATATGCCCAGGTCAGGTGACCACACTCTCAGGCGACAAAAAGCAGACCCCTCCCCTGTTCTGGAAGGTTCCAGGAGCTTCCCTATTCTAACTATGGGAGAAAAAAGGCGGGCTGGTGTTGCAACAATGTTTAGGGTCCCAGCCAGCTCCCTGCAACTAGGGTGCTACAAAAAAGACCACTCTGCAGTAGCAGGGGCCTGTGGCAGCCATGTTGGAAGAAGAGAGCACCTGCCCCTTAGCATTGATTAGCAATGGGAAGGCGCTCGGAGACCTAAGGCCGACGAAAAAGAGGGTGGAAAAAAATGAGGCAAGGCTGACAGGTCTAACAAAGTCCATCCATCAATCTAACGTCACTACGCTTTTCCAATACTAAAGAAAGTATGCGGCAGATTTACAAGCCCCTTGCACCACTTTTGCTTCACTTTTCCCATGTTAAACTTGACACAAAAGTGGCGCAAGGGGCTTGTAAATGAGCCCCATTGTTTTCTGGCCCTGGATTGGCACACCACCCCTGACCCTGTTGCAGCATTTTAATAGAAGGCGCCTGGACTGGTGCTCGGTTTCCTGCTTGCCTACCACCGGCTGCTCCAGCGTGGTTCGGGGCACCGGCGAAGACCATGATTGGAGGCCGGGTGCTGCGGGTGACCCTAACTTGGGAGCTTGAGAGAGGACTGAAGATCTGGAGGCCGGGGGACCAGAACGCAACCGGTGGAACAGCAAACTCCTCTTAGTGGGAGTCATGATGACCGCCCAGAATTACTGGAGGAGGCGAGCACTGACGATACATAGGTGACCGTCTCCAGGGACTGGGGGCGAGGTGGAGAGACATCTCATCTGCTCCTGCAGAAGGCCCCAGCTAACACCCTGAAGTGTGAAAGAAATGTTAATCACCCACTGCAACTGGACTTTAAGTGGGATGAAAAAACTGGAGGGGTCTCTCAAAGGAGCGTTGCCGATGCAGTTAAAGGTGTTGCTTAAAACAGGTAAGCTAAAAATCTGTGCTTAGCATAGTGTGCCATCTGACTGGCATTTTGCTGCTTCAGTGATTGAATCCAGATATATGATACAACACATGACATTACACCTACAACAAGCCAGGACTATTGGCTTTGTCAATGGATGTTAGTTGCGTAAGATACATAAACAACAACTATGGCTTTGTTGCATATAATATTGAAAATACTTCAATCCTGAAATGATGAGACTGTAAAAGAACTATAATGAGTCTCTTTGAAGTTACATCACAGGCAGTGAAGGGTGGCACTGCTGCACAGTTAAGTTTTGTTTTTCACTTGAGGGTGAGGGCAAAAATGGAGAACCCATAGAGACCCGTTTCGGCACCTGCCTTTCAAAACTGCAGGTGCTGAGCACCGGCAAGATCCGGCCCACTTAAAGCCCTGCACTGCGAGGAATAAAGGGAGGCAAGCAGGGACAGGAGATTAGGAGAACCGGGGCAACATTCTGCCACAGGCGGAACTCTGCAGAATTTCACAGAGTTTTTAGAAAACACCGCAGAATTCCGCAGAGTACAACTCTGTGAGTTCTGCCTAGGGCTACTTTTTGGGAGCATTTGTTGTAGGCCGACCACGCATAATGCAAGTCTGTATGGGTCATGGTCACAGCCCGTTACCGCCTGCTCTATAGGGAATAATGCAGAATGCCCATATTTCATTTTTTTACACCCTCCCTTCACGCCCCCCCAGAGGCCCAGAATTCAGTATCAAACTAGATCTGAAAACTACTGTAAAAATGCTGTCCTGCCCACAAAGGCTTCCTATTCCAAGACGTTCCACAGGTATATTCATTAAAAGTCTCTCAATTTCTGCATTACTCAGTCCATTCCCCATCTGTATTCTCAACATGTACCCGCCCCATGGGTATCAATGAGGGTTGTTTTATCCCCTTGGCACGGCCCTTGTTACTGCTCATCTCAATGCAATACCCTACTGAAAATCTTGCCAATCCATCTTTGCGTCTCTCCTCTTTTCACCTTCTCTCCCAGTCTCCATCTCATCTCATCTCACCTTACCTTACCTCACCTCACCTCTTCCACCCCACCTCATCCCATACCATCCCATCCCACCCCACCCCACCTTATCCCATCTAATGCCATCCCATCTCATTTTCTATTTAATTCCCTTCATCTCTCATCTCTTCTTTCCTCATTACTCATCTCATCTCTGTAGGATAGTGTCCCTTTGTTCATGGTTACCCCCCACTTTAACCTGATATCTGATGCACTTTGACTGAGTCCCAGCCAATCAAGTTCCCAGTGCCTATGTTCTTTCCGAAAACTGTACCTTTGTTTCCACAATTGTTGCACACTCTGGCTCACATTTAAGTCCCTTGTAAAAGGTAGCGGTGTAACCAGAGATGGTCCCTAAGGGCTGCAGCACGTATTGTGCCACCCTCAGGTACCCCTCACCTAACACATATACACTGTCGCTGAAGACTGTGTGTTTTGGTGCAGACAAACCCTAAGAGTAAACATGACACACATGCCTGTGTGCCATGCCCACAAACACTGCATATGGCATAGGTAGGTCACCTCTCGAGCTGGCCTCACAGCCCTAAGGCATGGTGCACTATACTACAGGTGAGTGCATATATGCATGAGCAATATGCCCCTGCGGTGTCTAAGTCCATTCTTAGACACTCTAAGTGCAGTGAAGCCATAAGTACATGGTCTGGGAGATTGTCATTACGAACTCCACAGCTCCATGATGGCTTTGCAAAATGCTAAGAAGTTTGGTATCAAACTTCTCGGCACAATAAACCCACACTGATGCCAGTGTTGGATTTATTTTAAAATGCCCTCAGAGGGCATCTTAGAGATGACCCCTGAAAAATGACCTAGTCCCTCAGATCTTGCTACCTGGCCTGCACCAGCTTGCCACACACAGACATGTTTGTGACGTCCTAAGGTGGGATCCCTTGTGCTCTTGTGGGTCAGGAATGAAACCTGCTTTTGGGTAGAGTTGCTTCTCACCTAAACCCCAGCAGGAACAGGATTCAGGGAGATGATCTTCAAAGGTTTCCTGCCCTTTGTTATGCTAGCCAGGCCTCTCCAGTGATTGGAGATGCCCGCCCCCTTAATCAAGCCCCACTTTTGGCAGCAAGGTCAGCTGGAAAATGAATAGTCAGGAGAGGTGTGTCCCCTCTCTGCCAGGACCACCCCTCAGTGTGACCCCCTCCTTAGGAAATCCTTCATCTTGAATGGAAGGATTCCACCCAATCAGGTTAGGGGATGCCCCCTCTCTGAAGGAGGGGACATACAAAGGGTATAGACACCCTAAAAGGCAAGTATTCCAATGGCTACCAGTACCTGTAATGCCCCTAAATTCAGTATTTAGGGGCACCCCTGAACCTTGATCCTGAGATTCTTGCAATCTCTGAAGAAGAAGAAGGACTAAGAAGACGAGGTGCAGTAAAGCTCGAAGACGACGACCTGGCCTATCACCAGCTTAAAGAGCCTGTGAAGAAGACGATGCCTGTCCTGTGGCCAGAGACTTCCAAGAACCCCATAAAGACTGCCAATCTTCAACAAAGATGGGATATCCTGTGGACAGCGGCCCTGTCCAGAAAGCTCCAACTCCAAGCGGATCAGCGACCCCTGCCCACTGTGCACCCAACGACCACACCCGAGTCTGAGTGACACACCTGTCCAGTGAAGTCTCTCCATTCATCCAGACCTCGACTCCATCAGTGGCTGACCTCCCCTGGACTCCACAAAGTCGCCTGCAGCCTCGACACGAAGGGTCCCCACCTACAGCTACGGGCTCCTGTAAAGAAAATCCGACACCAGAATGCACCCCTGCATCCTCAGCACCTGACCTTGAGGAGCCCAGTCGATGATGCCCAGACCTTCCCCTTCATCACAACTTATCTGTCCAGCCAGTGGTCACCTTCATCCAGCCTCCTAGCCTGAGGCTGCAGCCTCTCTGTGTGACCAAGATCCTTCATTTGTTTGCTTTGAGCGCCAGACACTGATTAGCACCCTGCACCCGGCTGCCCCTGTGCCACTGGTAGTGTACTGTGATGCTGCCTTGTAGCCCTCCCTGTGCTTGCGTTGACCCTGGGGCCTGTGCCCTGAAACCACGGGTACTTACCTGCAAACAGCACCTCTTGTGGGTGCCCCCAGTCTCCATTGATTAATATTTGGCCCAGTGACCTCTGCACCCAGCCGCCTCATTGCTGCTGGAGGTGCACTACCTATCTTAAACTTTACCTTGTCCATTGTTGGTCTCAATCCCCAAAACTGGAAGAGTGAGTCGTGAACTTACCTGTTAATGCATATAACTGTTATCCTTCCACAGGATTATATTGCATTTCTGCTATCACATTCCAATGTCTATCTTTTACCATTGCTAAGCCCTACTGTTTCTATTCTGTATTGGCAACAGCAAAGTATTGCTATAACTGTAACGCATTTTTACTGCCACTTTGCGTTGCTTTGGATGTCCTCATAGATATGGAGTAAGGCAAAGCAGTGTAAGTCACTGTGATGCCTTACTCTGCGCCAGGGCATTGAAGTAGGTTTACCCACGCAGCATCCATGGATTTAGATGCTGCCCCAGATTTACTTAATCATGTGAACCTGGGAAAGTGCCAAAACCTTACACCTCCCCTGGGAAGGCATAACGAGAAGAAATATTAGTATTTCTCCTAGTTTTTTCCTCTTTCTGTGTGTGCTGCATTCACAAAACGCATCTCGGAATTGTTTTTGTGCAGGAAGGTGCCCCAAAAACAATCCTGCTTTCAATGCAGACACCCTTGCACCATGGTGCAAGGGTGCCTCCGTTGGCAGTAGGCAGCCAGTTTGCACCAGTGCCGGGGAAAAGGACAGGAATGCACAGTATTGCATAAATACAGTGCATTCCTACCCTTTCACATTGGCATAGGGCAGTGAAGCAAGAAGACTTGCAGCACTGCCCTATGCCAATTCCCCATAGTAAGCCCTTAGGTTTTAAGGCATTTTCCACCTTGTATGTAAGCTGCAGAACAGAGCACATATGCAAAGTAGGAAAAAGGAGGAGAAGTGAAAACATTCAGAATTCAAGGGGTGCTGGATCCTGAGTATTTGCCCGGGCTGCGTTGATGAGGATGTATTTGTTGGCACGTGTCCTTGGGAATGGGGAACCCCTCACCCATTGATTTCGTAGGCATGTAAGAGAGCCAGGACAAGTAAATATATGTATAATACATTGGAAACTCCATTCAGTGTAGGTATTAGGTGTTTAGTTCACCAAAGTTAACAGGTCAAAGGTGATTCTTACTGAGTCAGAATCACTGGAACCAAAACATGGGAAAAAACCCTCTGTCTTTTCACTGATTAGGCCTGGAAGACATTTGCATTAAACTTGTGTAATTAGAATAATTCCGGTAATTTTTTGGCAATTTAACATTTCCCTTGTTAAGTAAAATTCCCAAAATTAGGCTCTTACACCACCCTGTAGATTTGTCACTGTGAAAAGATGCTGTGAACGACCCGTTTGCTGTAAATATGTCATCAATACCCTGTGTATCCCAGTGTCACTGATATACATGTATAATTCAACCAACACCTATTGTACCTTGCACATAATTCCATGTACATTCCTGTGGTAATCAAAGTCCATGGTGCCATCATGATTCACGATCCTTCACAAGAAGAACCCCCGAGTACATGTCAAACCAAATCTCTCAAAAGCCCAAACTAAAGAACTAATGTTCATAAAAGTTCAAAATTCATTTTCCTTCCAATCCAACTTTATTTCTAACTACTTCTCTGATCACAAAACAGTCCACCATGAGTCTTTTGACACTAGTTCTCTAAATGAAAAAACATGAATCCCATCTCCAGGTCCTGGCTGCAGCAGCATTGACGCACAGATGACTAGCAAGGAGGTCATCGAGTATGAGGGAAGTCATACGCAATGTCCCAAAATGGCCGACACCATCTCCAAACGGTGGGAGAGTTCAAGAGAACCTTTATGAAGTGTGTTATCCTCAGACGTCAATCATTTCACTAGGCGGCTCCATCATTCATTAACCATCACTATCCTTTCCTTTCTTAGGAAGATCTCAGTGCAAGGAGGTTAGGAGAATTTCGATGACCAGACCCTTCGAGCCGTGGCCGGTTAGCTCTGCATCCAGACATTTTTTGATGTGTAGCATTTGGAAGCCATCACTACTGTGAAATGAAATAATAAATGAAACCCAAGGGCTGTTCGAGCACAAGAACCGTGATCCCATATTCCAGAATGTATGAGCGTAAATTTAAATTGAGATCTTAGGATCCTGAAAAGTGTTGGGTGTCTCCCAAGGAATGCAGAAGACATCAGAAAGGGAGAGGATGGAAGCAGTACACACATTTCTGCACAGTGCCTACTGGGCATTCCTAATATGCCAGTGTGAATCAAGTGATGTTAACCCACCAATCAGGGGCACCTTGACAAAGGGCATCCCATATGGTCATGTGATTGCTCTGTGCCACAGGTTCCTGCAAGAGAAAGAATCAGTTGTTGTGTGAACAAGCGTCTTTGGGAATGTTGGATGGACTGCGAGGTGGACCATGGTTGAGCATCTCCCACGGTGTGTAGAAAACAGTAGGGATTGGAAGAAGGATGCCCCATCACGTACATGGACACAGAACGTGGCCTTCATTTATCTGAGTCCCCCAACCCTGCTGTACAATTTACTGTCTTACAGCCAAATATTGAATTAACTGATGTGCCAAGACATACCCTTCTGCCATCCCAGCCTATTAGTTGATCGATTGGTTCACCAAATGAGAATTGATGCAGAAACATCGGGTGTGCAATTTGCAACTGGTTTTTGCCAATCGACTCTCAGTACATCTAGTCTTTTCCCCTGGGTCACCAACGGTGAAGAACAGTGTCTTCAACAGATACTGCTTATTGACCATGTCCCAGAGAAAAGGCATCCCAGTCGCCTTCTGCCTTTTTCCCTTCTACGCAAACTTTTAGAACGCTTACAAACACGCTCAATTCAGGTATCGAGTGCCATACAAAGAAACATGATTTAACAGCTTATAACAACTTATGCAATTAACTGGTATGGTCAGACACCACAACTACATGTGGTCCAGTGGGCATGGTTCATACAAGGAACTAGGAGACATGGCATCTAATCCTGACTGTACCACTTGAGCAAATGAGGCTTTTAGCAAACAGTATTAAAGGGCTGGGGAGGACCCCTAACATAGGGGTGGTGTAGTGGGTCAGTTAGAGGCTGTGGAACTAAAGGACATGGTTTTAAATCCTGACCTCACATGCGATCAGCTTCTGTTATATTGAGGAATCAATTTTTTTAAATACGTTAGTCTGATCCATTTTTTGGCAATATTGGGAGTACTTCTTATAAGGTAAAAATTGACTAGGCCGTAACTCAGTCTTGCTATTGCAGGCGGCTAAATGAATGGCTTTGTAGCCCGTATCTTTCTTGTCTAGGTCTGGTTGAGGACTGCTTCACTGCCAATGTTAAGATATTTCCTTATAAGCATCTGAGGGAAAGGTGTTAATGCTAGAAGGCTTCTCCACTGAGTATCTTGTAGCTCTCCACTTACCTGTGAGTAGCTCTCCTGTGCCCAGCCCGCTTACTCTATGAGACGCTTTAACTACATTGCTGATGCTACCATTGCAGTGGTGTCTCACATACCTGGTCAGTGTGGTTTCCTTCATGGGAGTGCTGATCACCCACCAGACAATGTACCCCCTGGCACAGCAGGTTGTGGTTTCTAATTCATGGCCGAACCTAAGGGCTAATAGCCCTAATAGTTGAGACTTTCGTCTATAATAAGTGACCTGCACCACTCCCAGCATCCTTAATGATAGTCCTGGCATTCCAAGCAGCGCCCTGACACTGGCCTTGTTGGGCATCAGCAATCGCCCCGCACAGACCTGCATTCTGAGAACTAGTTTGGCATACTTGGATGGAACCATAGGTAGGCCGGCATATTTAGCATCGAATTGTTGTAACAAGACAAAGATTTGGTGGACTATTAACTGACCTATGAACAGCAAGGAGCATTATTTCCTGACAAAGAAGTTAAAATGGATGTTATCATTTCTGTCAACATAGGGTTTTGTATCAACTTGTATTCGGTCGGACACTGCATCAGGGAGGCCTGACTTCTCTTCATATTCAGCGCCTGCATACCCTCACGGGTGACAACCCACAATCTATCAATACTATTGGATTTGATGATATTCGACTGCCGGGCACCCAGTGCTTGTGCCTGTCATCCAGTGTTTGTGCTGGGCCTGCAGCGTTTGTGCATGGCATCCGGTGTTTGTGAGAGGCAGCCAATGTTTGTGTCGAGCATCCAGTGTTTGTGCAGGGCATCCAGTGTTTGTGCCGGACATCTACTGTTTGTGTAGCATCCAATGTTTGTGCCTGGCATACAGTGTTTGTACCTGGCATTCAGTGTTTGTGCTGGGGAGCCGGTGTTTTTGCCAGTATCCAGTGTTTTGCCAGGCATCCAGTGTTTGGCCGGGCATCCAATGTTTGTGTCGGTTATCCAGTGTTTGTGCTGGGCACCCAGTGCGTGTGTCTGGCATCCAGTGTTTGTGCTGATTAACCAGTGTTTGTGTCTGGCATCCAGTGTTTTTGCCTGACAACCAGTGTTTGTGCCGGGCATCCAGTGTTTGTGCCAGGTATGCAGTGTTTGTGCTGGGCCTGCAGCATTTGTGCCTGGCATCCAGTGTTTGTGAGAGGCATCCAATGTTTGTGTCGAGCTTCGAGGGTTTGTGTGAGACATCCAATATTTGTGCCTCGCATCCAGTGATTGTGTCAGGCATCCAGTGTTTGTGTCTGGCATCCAGTGTTTGTGCATGGCATCCAATGTTTTTGCCAGGTATCCAGTGTTTCTGCTGGGCATCCAGTGTGTGTGTCTGGCATACAGTGTTTGTGCTGGGCATCTAGTTACCGCAGAAACTGTTCCTCGACTGTCGACTTTTTGAAACAGTCTGAAGCCCTCACTGAGAAGCTGGTACAGAGGGCATACCCTAGAAAAATTGTCAACAGAGCTCGCAAGAGGGCACATAACACCCCACGTGAAGCACTTTTGGAAAGAAACTCGAGGGAGAGCTCTGATTGTCTACCCATAGTGCTCACCTTTGATCCCCTTGCGACAAAAATTCGTCAGGCCATTAGAAAGCATTGGTCCTTATTATCCACCAGTGACTATAAAATGCCAGCACCTCGGTTTGCCTTCAGAAGAGCCCAGAACTTTAAAGACAGGCTTGTTCACACTAGGCCCCAATCACAAGTGACCAATACATCCATTCCCACGGGACACTACCCGTGTGGAGGCTGTTCTGTCTGTGAACTAACTGAAAAAACAACTAGTGTTCAGCTGCAGGATGGACGGACTTGGCACTTAAATAAGTTCAGTAACTGCAATTCATCAAACACGATTTACAGGCTTACTTGCCCATGTGGGCTTCACTATATTGGCCTCACCACAAGAAAAATCAAGGTGAGGATACAAGAGCACCTCAGTACCATCAAGAACGGCAAATTAACCACAAAACTGGTTCAACATTACAAAGACCACCAGCACAACTATAAGGCTGTTAAATGGGTGGTGCTAGAAAGAGTGATGGGCCAGGTTAATCAAATTGAGAATACGCTTGCAGTGAAGGAAGCTCGCTGGATTTATTCCGAAAAGGTTGATCAAGTTGGCCTGAATGATCAAATAGAGTGGAACAAGATTTCTAGACGATGAAAACTGGGGTCATTGTTGTAGGTCCTGTAATTTGGTGGATATACTCGTGGTATGTACTGTGTGCCAGTTCTTGGTAAAAACATCCGTCCCCCATGTGTCTTGACAGATTCTTGACACAGCTTTTGGGGTCATGATATTCGCCAATGAGTATTGTTTGGCAAAATAAATAGGAAATTTTCTATTTTTCCACCTCCAACTCCTCGATTAAAGTTTCTTAATTAAGAATTTAAAAATGATTCTATTTTTGAACGCCTCCTATTATAAACATACTTTTGCCAGGGTAAATACTAATGCACTGCCGTTGCTTTGAATGTGAATTCTGGCCACTATAAGATGGCCGCCGTGATGGACGCTTATACGTAACGATCCGGGTCATCAGCCCGAACCCGGAAGTATCAATGTTGAGCCGCCGGCTTAAATAGCGGCCGCACAAGCCCCGGATTGTTCCGGGAATGAGTTACCGAGTGAGCTCTTCTACCGTACGGTGAGTTGGGGTTGGCCAGCATTAATATCGTTGGCGGGACGAGAACGCGCAGCGAAAGCAATAGAGCAGTGGTGTGTTTAGTTAATTGGGACAACATGGGTGAACTTAGGTAAAGAGAGTCTCCCAACCACATGGTGCTCCTTGGCAAACATCTTTTTACATGCGGAGGCACATTGGGAAGTTTTTGTCAGAGAGTTTGCGAACCATCATTTTGATAAAGTACTATTAGTTATGAGCTAACTGGAATATCAAGGATGGTGGGGTGAATTAGATGCTTGACAATCATCTTTTTATGAACATAGTACTGGGTAGTGATAGGTTTTAATCAAAGACAAAACTCAGTGTCATTAACAAGTTTGCATGAGCGTTGAGATAGGGGCATCGCCTAAAACATTTGATTTGTCTTGACAGATGACGGTCTAAGCACCACTAAATAACGGATGTGTGTGGGCATTAGGACCAATAGAGCAACAGACAGTGCTCATTTAATACACTGACTCCGTGAGAGCTGGTATATGGGCCCTTGGCTTTCACGAGGTAATGTTCCCTGTGAAATGATGTGTCATGTCGGCTTGTAGGGGGGTACATTGTGGTTCCTTCATGTTGTTGTCAATCTGACATGTGCTTTTTATGTTCTCTGCATACACGCAGCGATTTCTGTTTGTCAACAGATTTATTCCAGGGAGGTGATTGCAGTCCCTTGACGCCCTGATGAATTTGCCGCCAAGTTAAGTAGGCAATGAAACATGTTGGCCATTCATAAATGTGGTTTTTGAACATGACCGTGTTTTTAACCTTGGGGTGACTCACAGAGTGGAATAAAACGGGTCAGAATATAGACGTGGGTCACACCTAATCTTATTTGTAAGACCACACGGGTCTTTCTTTTTCCGAGAATTTCTCTTTTGGTTTTTTTTGGGCTGCCTAATATACCTCCCTTGGTGTATAAATTCTTTTACACAATTCTTTTTACACTCTTCCATGAGAAAGTCATCGATGATGAGAAACTCGTGAGCACACTGGCGAGTACCAGCCAGCAGCTCCTCTGGTGTTGCGCACGTGAGATGCTTTCTCATTCTTCACACATTTTTTCTGACTTATGCTTTTGTTGGATTGTCTTGCACATGACGGGTTGTTTTAAATGTTAAATTTGGAAGCACTTGGGTTGGTATTGATAGTTCATGACATGAACTACTTCTGAGGGTATAATAATAGCTTGTATTGCCCCTCTCCCAATCCCATGTATTGTGATATAGTGCTTGATATCTCCAGGTCTTATAGTTTCTATTATTGATTGAGTGGAGGGTGGCCTGGGTGATTTTCCCTCTTAAACTCCTCTTTTGAGTATATACATAGTACGGCGGATCAGCCGTGAGAGTTTTTAACTACACTGATCTATCTCAGACATCTGAAGGTTCCACTAGTATTCCGTGCCTACATTACGATAGACACTTCCAGTGCGCTCGACTTTGCATCTGTTGAGACAAACTATCAGGCCCCCTTTTGTTTTGTTTTCCTCTTTGAGATGGACAAGAATTGCTTAGCCTTTACGGATGACCAAATCGCTGCGATCCTTTCAGGCCCCTCACTCCTTCCAGACTCCGGTCTTTCAAATACGGGCTCTATACGTGAAGAATGGGAGAAACTGAGTTTTACTAAAAAGAAGCAAGTGAGAGTTGCGTTACATGGGGCATTGATGACTGAATATTATCGAGCTGGCGCAGCCCCTTCCAGTCTGTTGGTGAGGATTGAACCCAGGATCTTTTTAGAGGATAAACAATTCAGAATTGATTGGAGTTTCATCGCAAATAAATGCACTAGAGATTGGCTGATTCTGATTATTCAGACAGCTAAACGATTGAGCGAGGAACTCCTAAAAGAGATCCTAGAACTAGAGGAGAGTATAAAATCAGACTCTAGTATTACAGATGCAAAGGAACAGCTGCAGAGAATTCAAGAGGATCTTAGTGAATATAGAAACTATATGATCAACCAGAAGATAAAGGGGTTGAAGAGAAATCTAGAACGATATTCACACGAGTGGGCATTCCCGTACACAGAGGATAAGTACTATCAACAGGATAGTGATCAGGCACCACAGAACAGGCCCCAGAGGGGAGGCCGAGTACAAGCTAGGCGCACTCCCCAGAACTGGACATTCGACAATACCTCGAGTGAGGAAGAAGAGGGGACATCTGGTCCGGAACAAAGGGGAGTGAGATTCAACCCACAGGTTCAATCCAATCAGGACCTGGGTGGCCTTTTACGCTCTTTTTTAGTCCAGAGCCAGAGAGGAAACAGAGGGGGCGGGTCGAGAGGTCGAGGTCGAGGACGTCAGAATCAGTCCCAGACATGGCAGTCATTCTCCCCCCGCGTAACCAGGAGCAGGGGCAGAATGCCCACGTAGACAATATTGTGGTTAATTTGTCCGATTACCAACTTTCAAATGATGAACTGAGAGTGCTCAATAAAGGCTTGGGGTATGTTCCAACTCCCAGACATGACCCTTTCAAATGTAGAATGGAAGTACATGAGGCAATGAGGAAGATCAAATTAAAAAAGTTTTTCGCACTGAAGGACTCGGAACCTCCATCACTGTTTACCACTAATCTACAACGTCCCTCTCATTTTTGCCCCCCGAGTCACACAGTAGGCCCTGAAGTTCTTGCCTTCGAAAGAAAGGTTCTTGATGAGATTAGGTTGCTTGAGGAGACAGAACAAAGAAATGTATTCAGCAACATGACCAAGAACGATTGGCATGCTTTGACATCGTTGCAAAAGAATTCAGCCCTTACGATTAAATCGGCCGATAAGGGTGGGGCTATCGTCCTAATGAATACTGCTGACTATGAGAGAGAGGTCCGAAGGCTTTTGGATGATAGAAAGAACTATCAACCGTTGATCAGAGATCCCACCGCTGAATTGTTGAATACCATCACCACTATGGTGGGACATGCGAGAGAAAGAAATTGGATTACCACCAAGGAAGCTGACTTCCTAGTTAACAGCAAGCCCAGGATTCCGGCATTTTACATCTTGCCGAAAATCCATAAGGCACAACGGCCCCCTCCAGGACGCCCGATAGTGTCGGGGATTTCCTCTGTACTGGAACCATTGTCTCAATTTGCCGACTTCTTCCTCAGGGAGTCGGTGGTTAAACAACTGTCATATGTCCAGGATACCACCGACATCTTGAATACCATCCAAGATTTAAGGTTTGATGAATTGCAACAGATACTTGTTACTATCGATATTGAATCGTTATATACAAGTATCCCTCAAGACGCAACGCTTGTGGCAGCAGCACGTGCCCTTGAAAGTCAGGAGTGGTTTTATGACACCCCCCAAACCTTTGTTATGCAATGCATAGAGGTAGCACTCACTCGGAATTACTTGGCCTATAAGGATGATATGTTCCTACAAATATCTGGGACTTCTATGGGTGCTACCTTCGCACCGAGTCTGGCCTGCATCTACGTGGGCCAGTTCGAGGAACATCATCTATATCATCCATCTAATCCCTTCCAGGGGCACATCAGCCTCTGGAAGCGGTATATTGATGATGTTCTTTGCATATGGACTGGTACACGTATCCATCTTGGTGAGTTTTTGGAATGGCTCAACAATCGGGACAGATGTTTGAAGTTCACATGGAACATCAGCACCGAGAAGGTTACATACCTAGACTTGGACATCACTGTGACTGGCGATAGGTTAACCTCTACTGTTCATCAGAAACCCACCAATAAAAATTCCCTCTTACACTATCAATCCTTCCATCCTAGAGCGTTGAGGGATAATCTGCCAGTGGGACAGTTTCTGCGTTACCGCAGAAACTGTTCCTCGACTGTCGACTTTTTGAAACAGTCTGAAGCCCTCACTGAGAAGCTGGTACAGAGGGCATACCCTAGAAAAATTGTCAACAGAGCTCGCAAGAGGGCACATAACACCCCACGTGAAGCACTTTTGGAAAGAAACTCGAGGGAGAGCTCTGATTGTCTACCCATAGTGCTCACCTTTGATCCCCTTGCGACAAAAATTCGTCAGGCCATTAGAAAGCATTGGTCCTTATTATCCACCAGTGACTATAAAATGCCAGCACCTCGGTTTGCCTTCAGAAGAGCCCAGAACTTTAAAGACAGGCTTGTTCACACTAGGCCCCAATCACAAGTGACCAATACATCCATTCCCACGGGACACTACCCGTGTGGAGGCTGTTCTGTCTGTGAACTAACTGAAAAAACAACTAGTGTTCAGCTGCAGGATGGACGGACTTGGCACTTAAATAAGTTCAGTAACTGCAATTCATCAAACACGATTTACAGGCTTACTTGCCCATGTGGGCTTCACTATATTGGCCTCACCACAAGAAAAATCAAGGTGAGGATACAAGAGCACCTCAGTACCATCAAGAACGGCAAATTAACCACAAAACTGGTTCAACATTACAAAGACCACCAGCACAACTATAAGGCTGTTAAATGGGTGGTGCTAGAAAGAGTGATGGGCCAGGTTAATCAAATTGAGAATACGCTTGCAGTGAAGGAAGCTCGCTGGATTTATTCCGAAAAGGTTGATCAAGTTGGCCTGAATGATCAAATAGAGTGGAACAAGATTTCTAGACGATGAAAACTGGGGTCATTGTTGTAGGTCCTGTAATTTGGTGGATATACTCGTGGTATGTACTGTGTGCCAGTTCTTGGTAAAAACATCCGTCCCCCATGTGTCTTGACAGATTCTTGACACAGCTTTTGGGGTCATGATATTCGCCAATGAGTATTGTTTGGCAAAATAAATAGGAAATTTTCTATTTTTCCACCTCCAACTCCTCGATTAAAGTTTCTTAATTAAGAATTTAAAAATGATTCTATTTTTGAACGCCTCCTATTATAAACATACTTTTGCCAGGGTAAATACTAATGCACTGCCGTTGCTTTGAATGTGAATTCTGGCCACTATAAGATGGCCGCCGTGATGGACGCTTATACGTAACGATCCGGGTCATCAGCCCGAACCCGGAAGTATCAATGTTGAGCCGCCGGCTTAAATAGCGGCCGCACAAGCCCCGGATTGTTCCGGGAATGAGTTACCGAGTGAGCTCTTCTACCGTACGGTGAGTTGGGGTTGGCCAGCATTAATATCGTTGGCGGGACGAGAACGCGCAGCGAAAGCAATAGAGCAGTGGTGTGTTTAGTTAATTGGGACAACATGGGTGAACTTAGGTAAAGAGAGTCTCCCAACCACATGGTGCTCCTTGGCAAACATCTTTTTACATGCGGAGGCACATTGGGAAGTTTTTGTCAGAGAGTTTGCGAACCATCATTTTGATAAAGTACTATTAGTTATGAGCTAACTGGAATATCAAGGATGGTGGGGTGAATTAGATGCTTGACAATCATCTTTTTATGAACATAGTACTGGGTAGTGATAGGTTTTAATCAAAGACAAAACTCAGTGTCATTAACAAGTTTGCATGAGCGTTGAGATAGGGGCATCGCCTAAAACATTTGATTTGTCTTGACAGATGACGGTCTAAGCACCACTAAATAACGGATGTGTGTGGGCATTAGGACCAATAGAGCAACAGACAGTGCTCATTTAATACACTGACTCCGTGAGAGCTGGTATATGGGCCCTTGGCTTTCACGAGGTAATGTTCCCTGTGAAATGATGTGTCATGTCGGCTTGTAGGGGGGTACATTGTGGTTCCTTCATGTTGTTGTCAATCTGACATGTGCTTTTTATGTTCTCTGCATACACGCAGCGATTTCTGTTTGTCAACAGATTTATTCCAGGGAGGTGATTGCAGTCCCTTGACGCCCTGATGAATTTGCCGCCAAGTTAAGTAGGCAATGAAACATGTTGGCCATTCATAAATGTGGTTTTTGAACATGACCGTGTTTTTAACCTTGGGGTGACTCACAGAGTGGAATAAAACGGGTCAGAATATAGACGTGGGTCACACCTAATCTTATTTGTAAGACCACACGGGTCTTTCTTTTTCCGAGAATTTCTCTTTTGGTTTTTTTTGGGCTGCCTAATATACCTCCCTTGGTGTATAAATTCTTTTACACAATTCTTTTTACACTCTTCCATGAGAAAGTCATCGATGATGAGAAACTCGTGAGCACACTGGCGAGTACCAGCCAGCAGCTCCTCTGGTGTTGCGCACGTGAGATGCTTTCTCATTCTTCACACATTTTTTCTGACTTATGCTTTTGTTGGATTGTCTTGCACATGACGGGTTGTTTTAAATGTTAAATTTGGAAGCACTTGGGTTGGTATTGATAGTTCATGACATGAACTACTTCTGAGGGTATAATAATAGCTTGTATTGCCCCTCTCCCAATCCCATGTATTGTGATATAGTGCTTGATATCTCCAGGTCTTATAGTTTCTATCATCTAGTGTTTGTGCCGGGCATCCAGTGTTTTTGCCTGACTACCAGTGTTTGTGCTGGGCATCCAGTATTTGTGCCAGGTATTCAGTGTTTGTTCTGGGCCTGCAGCGTATGTGCCAGGCATCCAGTGTTTGTGCGAGTCACCCAATGTTTGTGCCAATCATCCAGTGTTTGTGCCAGGCATCCAGTGTTTGTGCCAGGCATACAGTGTTTGTGCCGGGCATCCAGTGTTTGTGCCAGGTATCCAGTTTTTGTGCTGGGCATCCAGTGTTTGTGTCTGGCATCCAGTGCTTGTGCGAGGCATCCAATGTTTGTGCCGATCATCTAGTGTTTATGTCTGACATCAAGAGTTTGTACCAGCATCCAGTGTTTATGCCAGGCATACAGTGTATGTGCCCGGCATCCAGAGTTTTTGCCAGACATCCAATGTTTGTGCCGATCATCTAGAGTTTGTGCCGATCATCCAGTGTTTGCGCTGGGCATACGGTGTCTGTGTCTGGCATCCACTGTTTGTGCAGGCCATCCAGTGTTTGTGCGAGTAATCCAATGTTTAACTCCTCTCCCCTGTTTGTGCCGGGCATCCAGTGTTTGTGCCAGGCATCCAGTGTTTGTGCCAGGCATCCACTGTTTGTTAAGCATCCAATGTGTGTGCCTGGCATACAGTGTTTGTACCTAGCATTCAGTGTTTGTGCTGGGGATCCAGTGTTTTTGCCGTATCTGGTGTTTGTGCCAGGCATCCAGTGGTTTGCCAGGTATCCTGTGTTTGTGCCACATCTCCAGTGGATGTGCCGATCATCCAGTGTTTGTGCTGGGCATCCAGTGTTTGTGTCTTGCATCCAGTGTTTGTGCCGGGCATCTACTGTTTGTACTTGCATCCAGTGTTTGTACCGGGCACCGAGTGTTTGTGCCTGGCATCCAGTGTTTCTGCGGGCATCCAGTGCTTTTAATGGGCATCCAGTGTTTTTGCTGGGCATCCAGTGTTTGTGCAAGGCATCCACTATTTGTGTGAGCATCCAGTGTTTGTGCTGAAAAATCAGTGTTTGTGCCGGGTATCCGGAGTTTCTGTCTGGCATCCAGATTTTCTGTCTGGCATCAAGTGTTTGTACCGGGCATCCACTGTTTGTGCGAGTCATCCAATGTTTGTGTTGAGCATTCAGTTTTTGTGCTAGGCATGCAGTGTTTGTGTCTGGCATCCAGTCTTTGTGTCTGGCATCCAGTGTTTGTGTCTGGCATCCAGTGTTTGTTCCATCATCCACTGTGTGTGCGAGGCATCCAATGTTTGTGCCAGGTATCCAATGTTTGTGCCGGGCATCCAGTGTTTGTTCCTTGCATTCAGTGTTTGTGCCAGGCATCCAGTGTTTTTGCCGGGCATCCAGTTTTTGTTCCGTGGCATCCAGTGTTTGTGCTGGGGATCCAGTGTTTATACCTGGCATCCAGTGTTTGTGCCAGGCATCCAGTGTTTGTGCTGGGCCTTCAGCGTTTGTGCCTGGCATCCCGTGTTTTTGCCTGACATCCAGAATTTGTACCAGCATCTAGCGTTTGTGTCTGGCATCCAGTGTTTGTGCGAGGCATCCAATGTTTTTGATGGGCATCCACTGTTTGTGCCAGGCATCCACTGTTTGTGTGAGACATCCAATATTTGAGCGAATCATCCAGTGTTTGTGCCTGGCATCCAGAATTTGTACCAGCATCCAGTGTTTGTGCCGGGCATTCAGTGTTTGTGCTAGTCATCCAGTGTTTGTGCCGGGCATCCAGTGTGTTTGTCTGGCATCCAGTGTTTGTGCTGGGCATCCAGTGTGTGTGTCTGGCATACAGTGTTTGTGCTGGGCATCAAGTGTTTGTGTCGGGCATCCAGTGTTTTTGCCTGACTACCAGTGTTTGTGCCAGGCATCCAGTACTTGTGCCAGGTATTCAGTGTTTGTTCTGGGCCTGCAGCGTTTGTGCCTGGCATCCAGTGTTTGTGAGAGGCATCCAATGTTTGTGTTGAGCATGCAGTATTTCTATGAAACATCCAATATTTGTGCCTAGCATCTAGTGTTTGTGTCAGGCATCCACTGTTTGTGTCTGGCATCCAGTGTTTGTGCAGGGCATCCACTGTTTGTGCGAGTCATCCAATTTTTGTGTTGAGCATTCAGTGTTTGTGCTAGGCATGCAGTGTTTGTGTCTGGCATCCAGTCTTTGTGTCTGGCATCCAGTGTTTGTGTCTGGCATCCAGTGTTTGTTCCATTATCCACTGTGTGTGCGAGGCATCCAATGTTTGTGCCAGGTATCCAATGTTTGTGCCGGGCATCCAGTGTTTGTTCCTTGCATTCAGTGTTTGTGCCAGGCATCCAGTGTTTTTGCCGGGCATCCAGTATTTGTTCCGTGGCATCCAGTGTTTGTGCTGGGGATCCAGTGTTTATACCTGGCATCCAGTGTTTGTGCCAGGCATCCAGTGTTTGTGCTGGGCCTGCAGCGTTTGTGCCTGGCATCCCGTGTTTTTGCCTGACATCCAGAATTTGTACCAGCATCTAGCGTTTGTGTCTGGCATCCAGTGTTTGTGCGAGGCATCCAATGTTTTTGATGGGCATCCACTGTTTGTGCCAGGCATCCACTGTTTGTGTGAGACATCCAATATTTGAGCGAATCATCCAGTGTTTGTGCCTGGCATCCAGAATTTGTACCAGCATCCAGTGTTTGTGCCGGGCATCCAATGTTTGTGCTAGTCATCCAGTGTTTGTGCCGGGCATCCAGTGTGTTTGTCTGGCATCCAGTGTTTGTGCTGGGCATCCAGTGTGTGTGTCTGGCATCCAGTGTTTGTGCATGGCATCCAATGTTTTTGCCAGGTATCCAGTGTTTCTGCTGGGCATCCAGTGTGTGTGTCTGGCATACAGTGTTTGTGCTGGGCATCAAGTGTTTGTGTCGGGCATCCAGTGTTTTTGCCTGACTACCAGTGTTTGTGCCAGGCATCCAGTACTTGTGCCAGGTATCCAGTGTTTGTTCTGGGCCTGCAGCGTTTGTGCCTGGCATCCAGTGTTTTTGAGAGGCATCCAATGTTTGTGTTGAGCATGCAGTATTTCTATGAAACATCCAATATTTGTGCCTAGCATCTAGTGTTTGTGTCAGGCTTCCAGTGTTTGTGTCTGGCATCCAGTGTTTGTGCAGGGCATCCAATGTTTGCTAGAGGTATCCAGTGTTTGTGCCGGTCATCCAGTGTTTGTGTCTGGCATCCAGTGTTTGTGCCTGGCATTCAGTGTTTGTACCTAGCATTCAGTGTTTGTACTGGGGATCCAGTGTTTTTGCCAGTATCCAGTGTTTGTGCCAGGCAACCAGTGTTTGGCCAGGTATCCAGTGTTTGTGCCACATCTCCAGTGGATGTGCCAATCATCCAGTGTTTGTGCTGGGCATCCAGTGTTTGTGTCTTGCATTCAGCGTTTGTTACGGGCATCTACTGTTTGTGCGAGGCATCCAATGTTTGTGCCAGGTATCCAATAATTGTGCGGGGCATCCAGTGTTTGTTCCTGGCATCCAGTGTTTGTGCCGTGGCATCCGGTGTTTGTGCTGAGGATCCAGTATTTATACCTGGCATCCAGTGTTTGTGGTGGGCCTGCAGAATTTGTGTCTGGCATCCCGTGTTTTTGCCTGAACATCCAGAGTTTGTACCAGCATCCAGTGTTTGTGAGAGGCATCCAATGTTTTTGTCGGGCATCCAGTGTTTGTGCCAGGCATCCACTGTTTGTGTGAGACATCCAATATTTGTGCCGATCATCCAGTGTTTGTGCCTGACATCCAGAGTTTGTACCAGCATCCAGTGTTTGTGCCGGGCATCCAGTGTTTGTGCAAGTCACCCAATGTTTGTGCCGATCACCCAGTGTTTGTGCAGGGCATCCAGTATGTGTGTCTGACATAGTGTTTGTGCTGGGCATCTAGTGTTTGTGTCGGGCATCCAGTGTTTTTGCCTGACTACCAGTGTTTGTGCCAGGCATCCAGTATTTGTGCCAGGTATCCAGTGTTTGTTCTGGGCCTGCAGCGTTTGTGCCTGGCATCCAGTGTTTGTGAGAGGCATCCATGTTTGTGTCGAGCATCCAGTGTTTCTGTGAAACATCCAATATTTGTGCCTAGCATCTAGTGTTTGTGTCAGGCATCCAGTGTTTGTGTCTGGCATCCAGTGTTTGTGCATGGCATCCACTGCTTGTGCGAGGCATCCAATGTTTGCTACGGGTATCCAGTATTTGTGCCGGGCATCCAGTGTTTGTGCCAGGCATCCATTGTTTGTGTCTGGCATACAGTGTTTGTACCCAGCATTCAGTGTTTGTGCCGGGCATCCAGTGTTTGTGCCAGGCATCCACTGTTTGTGAAGCATCAAATGTTTGTGCCAGGCATCCAGTGTTTGTGCAGGGCATCCACTGTTTCTGCCAGGTATCCAGTGTTTGTGCCAGGAATCCAGTTTTTGTGTCTGGCATCCAGTGTTTGCACGAGGCATCCAATGTTTGTGCCGATCATCCATTGTTTGTACCTGACATCCAGAGTTTGTACCAAAATCCAGTGTTTGTGCCGGGCATCCAGTATTTGTGCGAGTCACCCAATGTTTGTGCCGATCATCCAGTGTTTGTGCCAGGCATCCAGTGTTTGTGCCAGGCATACAGTGTTTGTGCTGGGCATCCAGTGTTTGTGCCAGGTATCCAGTTTTTGTGCTGGGCATCCAGTGTTTGTGTCTGGCATCCAGTGCTTGTGCGAGGCATCCAATGTTTGTGCCAATCATCTAGTGTTTATGCCTGACATCCAGAGTTTGTACCAGCATCCAGTGTTTATGCCAGGCATACAGTGTATGTGCCTGGCATCCAGAGTTTTTGCCAGACATCCAATGTTTGTGCCGATCATCTAGAGTTTGTGCCGATCATCCATTGTTTTTGCTGGGCATACAGTGTCTGTGTCTGGCATCCAGTGTTTGTACCAGGCATACAGTTTTTTTTGCCAGGCATACAGTGTTTGTGCCCGGCATCTAGAAGTTTGGCCAGACATCCATTTTGTGTGTGGGGCGCCCAGTGTTTGTGCCAGGCATCCAGTGTTTGTGCCAGGCATCCAATGTTTGTGCCAGGCATCCAGGGTTTGTGCGGGCATACAGTGTTTGTGCCCGGCATCCAGAGTTTTTGCCAGACATCCATTGTTAGTGCGGGCATCTAATGTTGGTGCCAGGCATCCAGTGTTTGTGATTGGTCGCCAGTGTTTGTGCGGGCACAACATTTCTTCATAGGTCATACATAAGATTCTGTGTTGGAGAAGAGCTGCTGTCTTCCAACACTGCAAGTATTGAATATTTAAATAATTCCCCCACCTGAATTACATGTAAATCATGTGGCTCTCTTAACAACACCTTCCTGGAAAGGGCCCGGTATCTCTTGTGGTGTAAGGTGAGACTGGTGCAACATTTTACCAGGGCTTCTTCTTGTTCCCATTGCGGCCCTGGCCTCCTCTGCCTCCCTGGCCTCCTCTGCCTCCCTGGCCTCCTCTGCCTCCCTGGCCTCCCTGGCCTCCTCTGCCTCCCTGGCCTCCTCTGCGTCCCTGGCCTCCTCTGCCTCCCTGACCTCCTCTGCCTCCCTGACCTCCTCTGCCTCCCTGGCCTCCTCTGCCTCCCTGACCTCCTCTGCCTCCCTGACCTCCTCTGCCTCCCTGGCCTCCTCTGCCTCCCTGGCCTCCTCTGCCTCCCTGGCCTCCTCTGCCTCCCTGGCCTCCTCTGCCTCCCTGACCTCCTCTGCATCCCTGGCCTCCTCTGCCTCCCTGGCCTCCTCTGCCTCCCTGACCTCCTCTGCCTCCCTGGCCTCCCTGGCCTCCTCTGCCTCCCTGACCTCCTCTGCCTCCCTGGCCTCCTCTGCCTCCCTGACCTCCTCTGCCTCCCTGACCTCCTCTGCCTCCCTGGCCTCCTCTGCCTCCCTGGCCTCCTCTGCCTCCCTGGCCTCCTCTGCCTCCCTGGCCTCCTCTGCCTCCCTGTCCTCCTCTGCCTCCCTGGCCTCCTCTGCCTCCCTGTCCTCCTCTGCCTCCCTGTCCTCCTCTGCCTCCCTGACCTTATCTGCCTCCCTGTCCTCCTCTGCCTCCCTGACCTCCTCTGCCTCCCTGGCCTCCCTGGCCTCCTCTGCCTCCCTGACCTCCTCTGCCTCCCTGACTTCCTCTGCCTCCCTAGCCTCCTCTGCCTCCCTGTCCTCCTCTGCCTCCCTGTCCTCCTCTGCCTCCCTGGCCTCCTCTGCCTCCCTGGCCTCCTCTGCCTCCCTGTCCTCCTCTGCCTCCCTGCCTCCCTGGCCTCCTCTGCCTCCCTGGCCTCCTCTGCCTCCCTGACCTCCTCTGCCTCCCTGGCCTCCTCTGCCTCCCTGACCTCCTCTGCCTCCCTGACCTCCTCTGCCTCCCTGACCTCCTCTGCCTCCCTGGCCTCCTCTGCCTCCCTGACCTCCTCTGCCTCCCTGGCCTCCTCTGCCTCCCTGGCCTCCTCTGCCTCCCTGACCTCCTCTGCCTCCCTGGCCTCCTCTGCCTCCCTGGCCTCCTCTGCCTCCCTGACCTCCTCTGCCTCCCTGGCCTCCTCTGCCTCCCTGACCTCCTCTGCCTCGCACTCTCACACTGCAGCCCCCACCCCCTGACAGCCCTGGCCTGGTCCTGGCCAGTCACACAGAGGAGGGGCGCATACGGCGGGTGTGATAAACCAGAGGAACAGAAAGAAAAGTTGGCTTCAGTTTATATCTTTAGGATGCTTTTCAAAATGATGAGTAGATCACTACATTAGTGCACAGAATACAACCTTAGTTACAATTATCCAGTAAGTGCTGAGTGGGAGGGGGAGTGGGGAGGAATCCACGGTCTGATGTGTTGTTAAGCATTGCTCAGCGGTGCCACAGTATTACTTTTCTAACCATAGACAGGCTGGCGCAATTTGGGAAAATATTTTGCACAAAGCTGGCAAGGAAGCGACAGAAAGGTCAGGGGGCGAACAGGTGTCCCTGTGCCCGGGGCAGCAAAGCTCCCTGCACCACCCCTCTGGAAGCCTTCTGGGTCTGGTTAGAGTCTTCTTTCACAGGACATGGACCTATCATAACTACACCCCCTGTAAGCCCCCACTGCCCCACGTCAATACTCTCTGTGTCTGCCCCCCCCCCGCCCTAATGCACACGCTGGTAGCTGGCAGTCGCATAGGGACCTCTGGAAAATTCTGCGTTTTTACTAAACAAAATGTGTGGACATCCCTTAGTTGTCAGAAAACACTGACGGAAATGACTGTGAGGTGCCTTGGTAACTTACATAAATGGGTACATACAGCCCGGTGGTACAGATCTCCAGGGACCCCGATAATGGACATTTTCATGGAGTTGGTGCCTTTCCGCCAACAGTTAAATGAGGGTCCACGGGCGACAAGCTGAGGCCCCTTAATGAGCTGTCTCTAGCCGTGGCTTCCATCAAAGAAGAGGTAAGGCAGCCCCATAGGCACCGCATAGCAGCGGCCTGGAATTACCACTAAAGGCCCAGATATGGCTTTTTGTTTGGTGGATGGGGAGCACTCCAGATGGTGATTTTTAAAAAAAAAAAATATTTTTTGTGATTGCTGAAAATCCTCGCGTTGTTCCTGCCTGCAGCAGAGAGCGTTTACTTCAAGGTCACCTATTCTGGGGCCACCCCCTGTTTATCACTCACCACATGCTAAATCATCGCACCTCTCCCTAACTTATTTAAACTTTCTATACCACCTCTCTTCCTCGCCTGGCCCTCGCTACCAGGCACAGCGTACAATACCTCTGAGATAGCGGCTGGTAGCCCAAAACCGCCTCCCAGTCTACCAAAACCGCCCAACTCGTACACAGTCCTCAGGACTGTACCACCCCGCCCAACATCTCCGGGGGGGCACACCGTCTTTAGGCAGCCTGCCCCCAAAGCCCTACTACATATTAAGCCCTGCACGTGTGTCGTACTTAGAAGGTGCCTAGTAAAAAGTGTGAAATAACAGTCGGTTTTAGCTAGACCAGTGATTTCCAGATCTATCTTTAACAGGCACCCAGAAATATTTATAAAAGGGGCAGATTTATGAGCCCCTTGCGCCACTTTTGCGTCACTTTTCCCATGTTAAAAGTGACGCAAAAGTGGCGCAAGGGGCTCATAAATCTGCCCCTAAGAGCGCTATACGGTGTTTCCAGCGTCGGGCAGCTCCGCTTGGATATGCAGAGCCTGTGTTTTTCTGCTGCCTGCACTTTCGAGAGCTGATTGTTTGCTATTGATCGCGCAATAATCAGTCCACGCAAGGTACTTTTAGCGTAAAAGGCCATTTTATTAGGACAGGGTTGGACAATCATAACCAGAAACATAACACAAATCCCCAACAATCCCCAACAACAACATTTCTCACTACCCATACTCTCCAAGACTCCAACTACTCCATCCCCACTTCACACCGCAACCTTCTCACTTCCATTCGCTTCCTCACTTCTCTTCCAAAACTCCACCATCATCTCCATTCGTCGTACACTGCTCTGACGCACCCCCACGTTTCCGCAGTATCCCCCTCCCCGGAAGGGTGAGTATGCCCGTCATGGACTCCTCCCCCCTCCCCAATCCGCCCCACACACACACAACATGTCCTAAACTGGCACGCTGATAAACATGACATCACCAACTAGTCACGTAATTGCCGGGTGGGCGGGTGGCCAACGATCCACTAACTGTCCCACCCTGAGGCGCTGGGGAAAGGAAGAGGAAGGACTTCCTCTTCCTCCCCCTTTTAATCCCTACCTGCGACCCCACCCCTTATCCCACCCCTTCCTCCCCTGTCCTTTAATTGCGCGAAATCCCCGGGGGAAGACTAGACCGCTGGTCTTACTTCCCCCGGGGGCCGCATTTTCAGCCGGGAAGAGGCTTGAAAGTCATACAGGTATGAGGCCCCGTGCAGGGGCGGTCAGGACCGGAGGCCCTCCCCCGTCAGCATCCGACCTTCAAAGGCAGCGGAGGCGCAGAAGATGCCAGAGGCGCCTTTGAAGCGGTCTGCTCTGCTTTCATCTTCCTCCTTGAAGAGAGGAGGGTGGGGCTGGTAGGAGCACCTTCAGTTGCAGAACTCCTCTAAGGAAAGCGGAAGCCCACGGCTCGAAATTCAACAAAGTTACGAACAAAGAGAACTCGGGGCTTAGCTGGTGGAAATGGGGGTGCGTTGAGAGTGTGCGCGGGAAAAATCTTAAGAGGCGTGTTGAGTTTGCGTGGGAAAGAAACGCATGAGGCGTGCTGAGAGTGTGTGCGGGAAAGCAATGCATGAGGCGTGTTGAGAGTTTGCGCGGGAAAGAAATGCATGAGGCTTGTTGAGTGTGTGCGGGAAAGAAATGCATGAGAAGTGTTGAGAGTGCGTGGGAATGAAGCTCACGAGGAGTGTGAGTGTGCACGGAAACATAAGCCATGAGGAGTGTTGAGTGTGCGCAGGAAAGAAACGCATGAGGTGTGTTGAGAGTGTGTTGGGAATGAAACGCTGGAGGAGTGTTGAAAGTGTGCCCAAGAAAGAAACACATGAGCACCGCTAGCCAACATCGTCCGCTCGCACAACCTCAACATCGTCTCCTACGCCGACGACACTCAACTGATCCTCTCACTCAACAGAAACCCCACCACCGCCAAAACCAACCTCCAGGAAGGAATGAAGACCATCGCCAGCTAGATGCAGACCAGCCGCATGAAACTCAACTCAGACAAGACAGAGGTCCTCATCTTCGGATCCACTCCCTAAGTCTGGTACGACTCTTGGTGGCCAGTTGCCCTGGGAGCCGCACCCACACCCACCGATCACGCACGCAACCTGGGGTTCATCCTGGACTCATCACTCTCAATGACCCAGCAAGTCAACGGCGTCTCCTCCTCCTGATCCAACACCTCCGCATGCTCCGCAAGATCTACAGGTGGATCCCCACCGGAACCAGAAGGACGGTCACACAGGCCCTCGTCAGCAGCAGACTGGACTGCGGCAATGCCCTGTATACAGGGACCACGATCAAACGCAAGAAGAGGCTCCAACGCATACAAAACGCCTCCGCACGCCTCATCTTCGACATTCCTCGTCACACCAACATCAATGCCCACCTGAAAGACCTGCACTGGCTCCCAGTCAAGAAGAGGATCACCTTCAAGCTCCTTACCCACACCCACAAAGCACTACACAACGCTGGACCAGCGTACCTCAACAAACGTCTCACCTTCTACACTTTGAACCGCCAGCTGCATTCCGCCGAGCTCGTGCTTGCCACCGTCCCACGCATCCACAGGACCTCCACCGGCAGCAGATCCTTCTCCTACCTTGCTGCCAAGACATGGAACACCCTCCCCACACAGCTGCAACAGACCCAGGACCTGCTGACCTTCAGGAGACTTCTCAAGACCTGGCTGTTCGAGCAGTAGCTGCACCCCCACCCCCGCTCAGCGCCTTGAGACCCTACAAATAATTGATTGATTGATCGATGAGGCGTGTTGAGAGTGTGCGCAGGAAAGAAACACATGAGGCATGTTGAGAGTGTGCGCGGGAAATAAACGCTTGAGGCGTGTTGAGAGTGTGTGCAGGAAAGAAACGCATGAGGCGTGTTGAGAGTGTGTGCAGGAAAGAAACGCACGAGGCGTGTTGAGAGAGTGTGCAGGAAAGAAACGCATGAGGCATGTTGAGAATGTGTGGGAAAGAAATGTATGAGACGTGTTGAGAGTCGTCATGGGAGCAATATGCTGTACAGGCCAATGTGTCATTATATATTATATGTGGGGTACACTGAGAAGGACAACACCCCCAAATTCTAGGTAGGGTATATTGTTTGATGCTTTTTGTTGACTCTACTGATGCATTAGTTCCTTATGGGCTCAGTACTCCCCATGGTATCTTGTCATTGAGCCCAAGAGAATCCGTGCGTAGGCGGAACACCCACCCTTGTTCCAAATCTCAACAGAGCCTTAGAGATGTCTGTTTTTCTATGTTCCAATTTTTCTATTGCTCTCATGACTTCTCCAGCGCGTCACTACTTAAACAGACACACTGGTACTTATGTAAATATGAGGTCATTGTGATATACCTCTTAGTACACTCCATATATAATGGATAATGACACACTGACCTGTACAGCATATGAAGCAACTGCTCTCACGACTTTTACCAGGACGGGGGAGGAGGCCCGACAGCCTGCTGCCGGTCAGTTTTGTCCTAAACTGTGGCCCGCACTTTCGCTCTGGCCCTTCCGACCACAGACAGACACACCAGGTGCCGGCGCTCAGGAATGGAACATGCCCCCTTCCGAGGAGGTTAAAAAGGAATGGTTTCCGACCGACAGTTGTCGTACCAGTCGGCTGTTCGAATGGGTGACGGTGGCATCACAGTGGGCTCTCTACCTTGACAAAGTAAGCATAAAATCCAGATACCACAAAGAATGGCCACAATACTCGATAGTGGTAATGGTTGGAGGCCTCCGTGGAGAAAGTAAGAGAGAAACAAAGTTTGTTTTCTCTATTCTGGATGCATCTCTCATGAATCAGAGACCAAATAAGTAAAACCCTGTTGTTATATCTTCCTAACGAACAGAGTGTGACAGCAGGAGAGCCCCACCCCGAACAGACCATGCAGCAAATAGCATACATGAACTGCGTAAAAAACGCCTTGATCGCTCATGTGTGTTGTGTGCCACATATGCATGTCGCGTCAGTGAATGTTTTAAAATCACTCCTTCTCCACTCTGAGGACTGCCTACCTTGCTAAAGGTTTTTTTAACCTACAAGATGCTCTGGGTACACAATCAACTGGAATGTCTCTCCCAGAATGCACAACAGAGTACAGAATAACACTTTCCCCTCATTTATCTATATATAAATGTGTGTTTTTTTGTTTTCTTGCTACTTCTTTCCATTTTTCCAGATCACGTTAGCAATAGTCTTCCACTGAGAGGTAGGTCCTCTCTGTTTATCTTATATATGAGAACTGTGCACTAACTGTTTGTGTTGTAGGGACACATAGACTTGACCGTGATGAATGCCTTAGACAATAGGCTTTCAATAGGCAGAAACGTGTTGGCATGAAATATATTTCCAGGCAGTGACGCATATTGGTCATTACACCAATAATTGCCTCCTGCTTTCTTTACCCTTTGGTCATATTTTGATAAACCTGGGATACCAGCATATTAAAGGATACTTTTCTGGTGTATTCTAAGGTTTTTAATCAGTAAACTGGATCAGAGCATTATCCAGAAAAGAGAAAGAAATATCTAAAAACTCCCTTAGGTTTAACCCCTCCCCCCCCCCCCAGGTTGAGTCCTCCCTGGTAGTATCATCTCAGCAGGGTGGGACGAGGTGGCAAATGATTAAGCATGTCACATTATGTGAGTGAGCCATACTAGTCCAATTCTTGGGATTGCCTGGGAACCAGGACTATTGAAGGTAGCAAAAAATAGGAAAGTGGTAAGGTCCTCTTACTTTGATCGCGGAGGAGCCAACTGTGCCCAGAGCGAGATCCAAGGATATCACGCCATCTTGTGGTATAATGTAATATCTTCATACACCTACCAGTGTAGAGTGCATGGTGGTGTATCTTAATACTAGGTGGAGATTAAGCTAGTGGTAGCCTACCTGGACACCTGGGCCCATATTTATCCTTTTCTTCACACAGCGCAACGCAGCTAGCCACCTTGCTGCTTTGAGCTGCCTGAAAGGGCAGGAGTGCACTGTAATTAACATTATACAGCAGATTCCTGTGTCCTTTCCTAGCACTGGCACTCTTGGCTGCCTAGCGCCAATGCAGGCACACTTCTGTCACGGTGCCAGCAATGTAGACAGGAATGTTTTTGTGCAGGAAGAGACAGCTTCCTGCACAAAAACAATCCTCAGAGGCATTTTTCTCTTTCTGAAGGAAAAAAATTAGGTGAAGTAAAGATATTTCTCCTCATTATGCCTCACCTGCAGATAATCGTAAAACTGGGAAGGCATCAAAATCCATAGGTGGATGCATTGAAACACCCGCACTCCACCCATGGAGTGCCTCCCTGCCGCAGAGTAATACAAGACAGAGGTTTGTGCTGCTTTGCGTTACTCTAGATTTATCGAGCCACGCAGGATCATGCATGCCATGATAAATCTCACTTAGGTTTTGTATCGCCCTTGCGGCCTCTTGTGAGGCGCAAGGGCGATGCAAAACCTTAATAAATCTGGCCCCAAATCTCTAGAACTTACAAGCACCAGTCTGTTTGGGAGGCGCATGTCAACGCAGATGTGGACCCTTCCTTGTTGCTTTGTTTTCCATGCTAGGACAATGAGAGAGATCGCTGGTGTCCGGGTGCAAACATTTTTTATGCTTTCACATTTACAGATTTTCTGTTGCTCATTTTCAACCTTTGCCCCAATGAAACAGGACCCTACAGGGTTGTTCCCATCCCCCCGGAGTTTTATATAGCGCAAACTTGACCCAAAGTAGAGCGCTTTACATGAGCACCAGTTGCGTTACAGACGGACACATTCATTTTTCTGTTAGACAGAGGGAGATGAAGGGCTTTTCCCAGAATCACAGGATGTTGAGCGTCCCTGCTGAGACTGAAACCTGGATCCCCAGCGTAGAGGTCGACCACTCTAGCCATAAGGCCACATCCTCTGGTGAACCGCGACCATATATGGTCATTAATGTACACATTGAGTTTCTGGTTACACAGGCAGTTGGCCCTATCAGAGAAACACTTCAGCACCTCCAGAATGTTTAGGAGTGCATCACCATCACAAAGATGCTGCTCCAGCTGAAAAGGCAAATTTACATATTCTCCCTATATCACAGACTCGTCATCACACTAACTCATTCATACATTCATTCATTTGTGGGGCCCATAACACCAACACGCACTCGTCTCACACGAATCTGTACACGGGAGAAAAAGCGCTGGACATGTGGGTACCTTTTTACCTATCAGGAGTAAGTCCTTTACATTAAATACATTATATACATCTGCACCTATAGAATCCTGACTTTTGACATCAAGGCACTCCACCACTTGGTCGGCGGACCAATTAGTTGGACTGGTTGATGGTGATTTAGAACCTGCTAAAACACAATTAAAGCCTAGGAAACATTTTTTAGATTCCAGTACTCAGTTAAAGAATCACAAACTCATTATTTATTAATCCAAATTTTTGTTTATCTAATGTTAGTTTGCTCTGCATTAGCATTTAGGCGCTACAGAATATTACATAATTCAATTTATTTCAAGAAGACATCAAATCTTTAGAACATAAGCATAGATTCTGCATTGCATTATATTTACCAAAATCTCAAAATTAGCTACCCTCCAAACGCACAGAGGATTATTCAAGTCCCTGCGACAATCTCCAGGATAAACTGTCCAACCCACGGCAATAATCAAACCATCAGATGTAATCTGTGTGATAATACTGTGTGATAATATCTCCCTGTACCTTGAGGAGAAAATCCATAAAATTCAATGAGATTTTCCAGGGTGTAATCTTGTCTCCGACCCTTTCCTGGTGGAAAGCTCAGTCTCTATTTCCACTTTTGAGCCCGTCCCATTAGATATGACACTTATGGCTATTGAAAGGTGTAAATCAGGATCGCCGTTCGATGCCTGCCCTCCGTCGATTCTCCATAAAATGCTGGAGGTAGTGAATCCCATCGTTAATCAGATAGTCAATTCCTCTCTCAGGACGGGTATTGTTCCAGTGGAGTGGAAGCTGGCGTTGGTTAAACCATGAAAAAAATATATAGATATATTGACTCGGCCGTTCTTTCAAATCTTCGCCCAATTTTGCTTCTCCCACTTTTGGGCAAAATAACGGAGACTTTTGTCCTAAAAGAGCTAACAAAATTTCTAGAAGATCAACAAATCCTTTACCCGCTTCAATCCGGATTTCGGCCTAAACATTCCACGGAGTCGGCCCTCCTTGAAGTTTCTGACTCCCTGAAAATGATTGCCGATAGGGGCAAGAAGGCGGTTTTGATTCTTTTAGATCTGTCGGCTGCATTCAACACTATTTCTCATGACATCCTTCTGAAACGTCTCGAGTGCAGCGGCATTTCCGGTATGGTGCTGAAGTGGATCAAATCTTTTCTTGCCAGTCGGAGACAGGCAGTCACTTTAGGTGCGTTCTTGTCCCCAGAACGCTCCATTACGGCAGGAGTTCCACAAGGGTCTTCTTTAAGTCCGTTGTTGTTTAATGTGTATATGGCCCCTCTTATCGCTCTGATTAGTTCATTTGGGATAGAGGTTATGTCATATGCAGATGACACTCAAATGATTCTCTCTATAGATAATGACTCCATGGAGGCTGAAATTAACTTCAAACATTGTTTGACCGCGGTTCTTCAATGGATGATGAACAACCAGTTGAAATGCAACACGGACAAAACGGAGATTCTCCCGATAGGAGCTGACGTCCTTTTCCAGCCGTCTAAATGATGGCCTGATGGAGCTATTCCACCACCGGAGGTTGTGAAGGTTGCTAGGAATCTGGGAGTACAATTTGACAATTCCCTCTCCTTCCAACCGCATACTAAAGCGGTTGCGGGCATGTGTTTTAGCTTAATTAAAACCTTTAAAAAAATGTTTAAGTTTCTCCCTTTGCCTGCAATAAAATCTGTTGCGGTGGCTTTAATACTCTCACCCATTGATTATTGCAATGGCCTCCTGGCTGGAGTCAATAAGACTGTTTTAAAGAAGCTTCAGGTGGTACAACATGCAGCAGCACGTTTGGTGCTCAAACTCCCTAGAAGATCTTCGGCTTCTGCAGCTTTGAACAGCCTTCACTGGCTTCCGGTTCATAAAATAATTCTTTTTAAGATTCTCCTGATCACTTTTAGGGCAAAAATGAATACTGGTCCTAAATTTTTGTCGGCACGCTTTGTCCCACACACAACTACTAGACTGCTTAGGTCCTCTTCAGCAAATCTCCTTAAATTGCCCAATTTCAGATATAAACTAAAAGGTGCCGAAACTTTGGCCTTTTTGGGTGCCAGAGCCTGGAACAAGCTCCCTGCACAGAATAAATCATGTAACACTGAACTCTTATTTAGGAAATCCCTAAAAACTTGGATTTACGGCATCACTGATGATTGTTGTCGTGCTCTGATTTAATGTCTCGATCAGGTTAATTTTTTTTCCTCACCTCTTGACGTTAGCGCCAAGATAGTCCTCGCGGAGTGATAGCTGCGCTTTATAAATAAAGTCCCAAATTCAAATTCAAAATTCAAATTGCTCTCTCGAATTTAAAGAAACCCAAGTTAAACCATGGAAATCTTCATTAGCTCAACGTAGACTCAACGCCATAGACGATCAGCCCAGTGAACCACCAACCTTTGCAGATCAGAGTCTTTTATACCCTTTTCCTCTGACTTCAGATCAATATGCAACAATTTTAGGGGTAGAAACTGTTCTGATTGGCTAATCCAATTCAATTTGTAAGTTCTCCGAGTTTTCTCATGTCCGACTGGTTTCCCATGAGACCTGGCACGGCAGAGAACAAATGTATATCCTTTTCTGTCTTTCACAGACAAAAGTTCCAGAATTACAACGGTCTATTGTCCCCTTGGTAGTTCACACCGTTCATCACTTGGCAACCCTCCATGCTCCTATCCTTGACGAGGGACATGCCGGTACAGAAACTGAGGTCACTTGGAGATCTCCCCAGCAATCCGATTCTGCGCAGTAGACATCGCGCTCACATAACGGCAGCATCCTCGGAGCTCCATATTAAGTGCTGTGGCCCAGCAGGCCCGAATGCCAACTTAAGCAAAAACAGACATAACAGTAATTAGAATATAGAAATGAAGATTCTAATGTTTAATCCCACACTAATCCCAAAATATATTAGTATTTTCCTAGCTTGTAGCAACATTTAAAGCAATAATACTCACCATTCTGCAGCACTGGAAGCACAAACCATCACAAGAGCAACATGAATCGTGCCATTCTCTATTTCACCACATCCTAAAGTTAGTTTGCGTACCACAGTTCATTAATTTAGTTGTTCTGCCATGCAATTAGCATTTTAGTCCCACGTGTATCTTGTGTTTGTCAAGGTGTAAGGATTGGTTAGTTGTTCCACTTCAAACTAATTAGTACGAGTTAATGTATAGAATGATTACGTAATTAATTTTCATGCAAATAGAGGCGGTATACAATATTTTGCTTTACCTGCTCCATCAATGCCCAAAGTGAACAGCTCTCAGAGTCTGACAAGACAGCACCCACGAGTCTCCAACAGCTATTGTGGGTATTGTCCACAAGGAGACACACACCTCCACGTATCCCGCTGATGCCCACAGGGAGGGGCATGTTTTATTTCATACCTGGCGGGGACCTTTGGCGACCCGTGAACCTGCTGGCATCAGACTCGCACAAAGTATACCTCCTAAAGGGGAACGTCACACAACTTGTAGCTACATCAGTGGGCTACAATGGGTGCAATAAATGCAAACTGTTTTAATAACCCCATGGATTATATTGTGCCCAAGCCTCTTGCGCACCCTGGTGCGCCCTTTTTTTGTTCAAGTGCTCAGCAAGGAGATGAGCATTCTCGTAGCATTTTTATTTCCCAGCAGCAGCAGCCTTAGACCTGCAGGATAAAGAGCCCCCCAGGGCATTTTTTATGCTGTTAGATATTCATTGTTCGCACTCCGGTATATGGGCCACTAAAACACTCCCGGGACGACGGGGAAAGAAATGAAACAACCGAGTCAGCTTAAGGAAGGAAAGCTCTGTACCCTTTCGTCATTTATGGTTTTGCCTTTATTTGCGCAGCAGGAGCCGTTTCAGCCCTAACCTGCACCACAACAAAGTCACAGCACATGGTCAATGTCAGGCTGGGGACACTCGCACATAGGGGCGCAGATGGTTTGGGGGTTACTAGGTCATGGCGATTACAAAGCATGCATATTTGTATATTTTGCAGCTCTTTAAACATATATTGCATATTTACATCAATTCGCTGGGGACACCTGCTGTGACTTGTACACCTTGATTCAACTTCTGGCAGGGCCGACTCAGCTTTTCATCCTCACATTGTTGACCACGTTGATTGCGCACTGGGTAATAATAGCACCTGTTATGTACAGCTCATAAACATAACTCAACTATGGTATGAAGCGCTACATAATAAACAAGTTATTATTCTTCGACCTTCTTTCCTCTAGCTTTCATCTTCTTTCTGTAGCTTTCTTTACTCTCTATCTTATCTCTAAGACTCTGCCTTTTATCCCTCTATCTATCTCTCTCCCTCTTTTGCTATAGCTCTTCCTCTTCTCTCTCACCCCCCTCTCTCACTTTCCATATTTTTATCTCTGCTCCTCCTCTACCACCCTTCCTATTCTCCCTCTACCCATTGTCCCTTATCACTAGCTCTTCCTTTATCTTTTTTACAATTTTTCCTCAGTCACTCTACTTCATAACTCTCTACTCGTTGCCTTAATCTCTAAGTCAGCCCTTCTCTCTCTCTCTCATTACTCTTTGTCCCTTATATCTAAGTCTCCCACTTTTATCTCTCTCTTAACCTTTCACTACCCCTCTTTCACTTGTCTCTCTCTTTGCTCTTTGTCCCGTTTTGTCTAATTCGTCCCCTTTTATCTCTCGCTTTATCTTTCTGTCTTTCTCTCTCTTTCTTTGCTATTTCTATCCTTTTTCCCTTATATTTTAGTCTTGCACATCTCTTTCTCTCTCTCTGAATTTTTATCTCTTCCTTTAATTTTCTTTCTCTTCTCTCTGTATTCACGGTACCTTATCTCTATGTCGGCCCTTCTTTTTCTCTGCATTTATGTCTCTCTTACTCTCCACTCTTATCCTCTGTACTTATTGCTAAGTCAAACCTCTTTAGCTTTCACTGCAATTTTATCTCTCTTTCTCTTGTCTTCTTTCTTTTCTCTCTCCTCCTGCTCCTTGCCTTTAAGTTACCCCCCTCCCTCTTTATGTCACTCTATCAGTCTTGTTCTGTCTCTCTCGCTTGTCTCTCTAGTTGTGCCTTGTCCCTTATGTCTAAGACTCCCCCTTCTGCTTTTCTTTATCTTTCTCTGTCGGCCTTCTCTATCTCTCTTCTTTTTCTCTTTGAACCAATCATCCATTATTTCTAAGTCTTCCACTTCTCTTTCTCTGTCCCTCTCTAATGTTATTTCTCTTCCTCTGTATCACATTCTCCTCTCTAATCATGTGCTCCTTTTCTCTCACTCAACCCCTTCTCTTTTTTCTCTTTCTCTGTATTTTTATCTTTCTCTGTCTCTCTTTCTGGTCTCTCTTAACGTATGCCTCTTATCTCCAAGTCAACAGTTTCTCTTTTCTCTTTTCTGTGTTTCTGTTTTTCTTCTCTCCTATGTATTCTCTCTACCCTATCCCTTATATTTGTCACTGTATCTCTCCTTATCCTTCTCTCTCATTCTTGTTCTCTGTCTCTTCCACGTATCTCTCCCATTGCCCTCCACCCCTTATTTCAAAATGTCTCCCTTTTCTCTTTCTTTCTCACTCTTTATCTTTTTATGACTTTCTTCCTTTTTGCTCTATTTACTCTCTGATCCTTATCTCCAAGACATTCTTTCTCTGTATCATTGTCTATCTTTCTTTGCTATGCCTGTCTGTCTAGATCCTTGTCGCCATCTTCCCTCGCCATCTCTGTCTCTAGTTTTTCTTTTCATCTCTCTTTCTTTGCCCCTTTCTGCCCCTTCTCGTACTCTCCTCTTTGTGGAACTTTGTGGGCCTGTTTTATGGTTGCTGGGCCGGTTTGTAGTTGATTTTCCTTACACTAATACAAACATTGCCTGCAGCAAGCTCACATCCATGCAGTTTGTATACAGCGTGTCTTTACAAGTTTAAAACAGTTAGAAATTGCAAACATAGGCCATTTTTTAGGTATCTAATTCACTAATGAGGCCACTTTGATTTTGGTGCCCGGGCCTATTTCCTGCTCCAGTCTGTTAATGCATTGCAACAAATGTCTTCCTCTCACAAGAGGGTTCACAGGCCCGTTGGTACCCCACAGGGCCGGCTTTAGTGCTGGTTGCGCCCTGTTAGAATCCGGGGTCTCTGGTTGGCGCAGGTATGCACTTGCGACAAGCAGGGACCCTTTTCATCTAAGTCAGGGCAAAGGATCACCTCTTTAAAAATAACCCCTGCTCACCCTCTAGGTAACGTGGCGCGAGCAGTCAGGCTAAATTTCCAGAGGGCATATAGGTTAAGCGTTCAAGTTGTCCCACACAATAATCACCACCCCACCACACAAAGACACAAGGCTGTATTTATGTCCAAAATATAATTCTTTATATAAAAGGTTTTCTTTCAGGCAGGTTGCATAAATACAGTTCTCTTGGTAAAATAATCCAGTTACTCTCAAAATGCTTTACGGGCAGTCCACAGTTGTAAAAATGGCACAGTTCTCTTTAAAATAGGTTTCTTAGGTCTTCTGGGCACTTCGTAGCGCCTTTGGGGTGCCTTTGGCAAGGTTTTTACAGTGCCTTGCCGTTTCCCACGCTTCTCGCGTGAGCCGGAGTACGCTTGCCGAGTCTCACTCTTCTCGAGTGAGCACCGGTAATGCTTTTCAATGCAGTACGGTTAAAACGTAGGTACGGTTCGAACCTTGCTGTTCCCAGGGTAAGTACGGGTCGAACCAAGGCTGTTACGGCTCGAACTCAGCCAAAAGGAGCACTTTTCAAAGCGCCATTATTTCAGCTGGCAGTACGGTGCGAACCAGGCACAAGTATTTACAAGGCGGGTACGAACCAAGGCACTTCACAGGCAGTACGGTGCGAACCAGGCACAAGTATTTACAAGGCGGGTACGAACCAAGGCACTTCACAGGCAGTACGGTGCGAACCAGGCACCCGTAGTTACAAGGCAGGTACGGTTCGTACAAAGGCAAGTACGGGCCGTACTTTTCACGCGCTGGCACAATACCTTGCAGATTTCACGGGGAAGGTTCGTGGCGGCCTCGCGGTCCAGTCCAGGGGTGTCCCACGTCGCGCTGGTGTCCCCAGTGTCCAGGGGGCGGCGGAGCTTCGTGGGGCGCTCGGGCAGGATGCAGGTTGCCACGAAGGGGGTCAGAAGCAGGAGGGCAGCCTCGGGGTGAGATCACAGCGCCGCGCGCTGTTAGCTTCGGCCGGAGACGCGAACCAGGGCACTTTAGTCCTTTGCAGAAGCCTCTACAACCCGGCAGGGGTCACAGGGACTCGGCGCTCAGGCGCGGAGATCTCCACCTTACTTTGCGAGCTACGGCTCGAGGGGGCAACTGTTCACGGTGCTCGGGCTGTCAGGCCTTTACGTTGTTTGCAGCCACGCCAGCAGCAGAAGTCGCGTTGCTCAGCGAGATCAGGGGATGCACAGGTTCTCCGGGGTCAGCTTGCTGAATCACTTCAAGGCACTTCTCCTCTTCTTTCAGGATGGTAGCGCCCACTATTCCTGGGGCGCAGGTCAGGGGGCAAGTTCACACGCAAGCCCTTGGAGATTGTTTTAAAGGCACAAGTTGAATCAAAGTCCTTTTCTTCAGGCTTTCCCTCTCCTTCCAGCAGACAGGCACCCACTGCAGGCCAGTCTCTCAGGCAGAGAGACAGTATTCCTCCTTCAGCTTCTCCAGGTCCTTCTCCTTCAGGCAGAGTTTCTTCTTGGCGCAAACAGGATCTGATTTCTTAGGAGCCAGGCTCCTACTTTTATACACCAATTCTTTTGTTCTTTAGCGCCAGGGGGCCTGGGCCTGGCTCAGTCCAGTTTTTGGAGCACTTTGTTGTGGTGACTCTGCGCTTTCTTTTCAGCAGCAGGGCAGAGACATCAGCCGCTCCACAGGGGGCGGTGCCGGCTTTGTGCTGGCAGAGCACAGGTCTATTCAGAGTCAAAGGTGTACTCCTCCCACCCATCCTGGTGTAATCTCTCTACCCACCACCTGGCAGCCAACCTGTCTCTGGGGTTTCCCCAACCCTGCTCCTTACTGTTGCTAGGCAGAACACACACACAGCGCAGAGGCGGACTGAATGGCCAGATCAGTAAATACTAACTTTCTAAAAGTAGTATTTACAAACACAGGATATTAAAATAAACTTTACTAAAAGAAGTATTTTATTATTCTGAGTCCAGGCATACTAAACATGACTTTCTACCATGCTCTATGAGTCCACTGGGGTCACAGCGTGTAGTGACTCCAGCAGCCCATTCTGGCCTATGGAGAGCAGGTAGCCTTCAATAGTGAAAAACGAAAATGGCTGTAATTCACTATTAAGACATGCCACACACATCAGGGCATGTCCTACCTTATGCCTACAATGCACCCTGCCCTTGGGCCTACCAGAGGGGTGACTAATATGTAGTTAAGGGAAGGTTTAGGGACTGGCAAGTGGGTGCACTTGCGCAGTCAGCGCGACGGTACCAGACCGCACGCAGGTTCTGCAGTGGCAGATCCTAGACACATTTTACTAGGCCGCTTCTGTGGGTGGCACAACCAGTGCTGCAAGCCCACTAGCGGCATTTGTATTTACAAGCCCTGGCACTCCTGGTGCACTCTACTAGGGGCTGACAGTAAACCAAATGAACCAATCATGGACACCAATCAATGTATACATTTTACCATAGGGAGAGCATATGCACCTTAGCACTGGTCAGCAGTGGTAAGGTGCCCAGAGTCATAAATCAGCCAACACCAGGTCAGAAAAAATACAGGAGGAAGGCAAAAAGTTTAGGGATGACCCTTCAAAAAGGGCCAGGTCCAACACAACCCCCTTCCAGCCAAAACGCAGGGTAGTCCAATCACCACCGTGATGGTCTTCCCTGCTTGGGGCGATAGAACAAGGACCTGGCCCGCAACTGCAGGGGCAGACTCCATTTCTACGCCAATCTGAACCTATCGGACTCCCTCTGTCCATACTCTCAGGGCCCACCAAGCCAATCCATGGGGAACCCTTCTCCTTGCCTGTGGACACCACCTGTGCAGCACCTAACCTTAACTGGCCCACAGGTGTGTCCCACCAGAGAGACAGCAAAATGCTACAGTGGCCACTGACAGTAGTCAGGGATGAGACCCAGGCCGTATGCCTCTCAGGGCTCTCAATCCTCTGTGGTGCCAGGGAGCAGGGGCCAGTAGCCCCAGGTGCTTGGCACCCTTTGTCCATTCTCCCCCTTGTCAGGTCAGGTATGACATCCTGGCACTGACCCACCAGCCCCGGGACTGTACCCAGCGGCTGGACCAAAGACTGGGGTGGCCTCTCCCACACCCGGTCCTCCTCCTTGGGGCTCTGTACCCTCCCACCTGGAGTGGCACCCCCTTCCAGAATTGCCACGGCACCTGTGGCAGGTGTCCTGCGCAATTCGCCCACCAGTTCAGGGGTTCTATCCTGCAACTGGGTGCCCAGGTCAGGGGGGACACCCTGAACCTGGCCCTTCAACCTAGGGTCTAAACCCTTCAGTTGAGCCGGGGTCAGAGGCGAGGACTCCCTCCCTCTGCACCCCCCTCCAGAGTACTGCCCACTCCCAACTGGCGTGGTACCCCTAGAAGCAACATGGGTCAGGACACTGATTACAGTGGTCCCACCCTCCAGGTCAGACAACACCTGAACCTGGCTTCCCAACCCTGGGTCCAACCCATGCGGTTGAACGCTCGCCTGGCGCACCAGGACTTCCCGGGGAGCACGCATGCCCCCCCTGAGGGTGACACATAACTCATGTGTCGTGTGACAGTCTGCCTGGCGCTGATCTCCAGACCCCTGTCCATCTGACAGTGCCTGAAGATCCCCCAGGACAGAAGTGGTGTCACCATGGTCACTCACGGGGGACGCAGCCCTTCTGGCTGGCCCCTGACCCACTGGTTCTTCCACTGGGGACTCTTTCCCCCTCTCACCCCTCAATCTGGACCTCTGCACCCTCCCAACTGGAGCGGTACTGCCAGACACCAGAACTGATGGAGGCCTGCTTACAGACACTCCCAGCTCACCAGACACTAGGGGATCCCCCTCAACGGGTGGCCCATCAGGACAGCCTAGGCTCCCCGCCTGGTGTTCCCTTAAAGAACCATCCAGGCTCTGAGACTGGGTTTCGGGCACCTGGGGGCACGCAGCCCCACACTCACTCCTTCTCCACTGAGACAGGACGTGAGCCCCTACACCCCTCCCACTACCATGGGACCTAGCTGGGCTACTCTGCACCACTTCCACCACTCTGGGTTGGAAGATACCTGAGCCACTCCCCACAGGGTCACTCCCCAATGCCTCTCCAGACCCTCTGGAATCCACCAAAAGGTCTACCTCCAATGTGAGCTCTCTGCGGTCAGAGAACTCGGTCTCCAACAGGTGTTGACATAGCTCTGGAAAACAGGGACTTAAAATATGCTCTCCCACAATTGGATCACACAGCCCCCTAGCAGGGTTAACCAAACTAGCCTTCACCTTACCATCCAGTGCCTCACACACGTACTCCACACCACTCTCCTGAGACTGGCAAGACAGTATCTGACTGTCTCTGTCACACAACCCACACTCTTCTGGGCGGTCTTCACACTCACCTACCAGGACTTCAATGTTGGGGGAACCCCTCTCCCTGCGCCTCTCATCTAGAGCCAGTAGAGTGTCCCTCCCGCCACTAGGACTATGAACCCCTGCGCCAGTTACCCTATTCCCTTCAGGGATACTGCGCACTACTGGAGCTACCTCATGCCCTTGAACCTCCTGGTGTGTGTTAACCCCCTCCTTCAAGCCAGGCGCCACATCTCTGGGTGTGCGTACTACTCTTTCAGCACTAGAGAATTCAATACTGCTGCCACCATCTGAGCTGGATTCCTCCTCCCACTCAGAAAAGCTCAATCTCTGAGCTACGCACCTTTCTTGCTGCTGGGCTGAGACACTCATGGCCTCAAGCCTCTCGAGCTCCATATCATATTTCTTCATTAAAAAGTCATGCTCCATTTGCATTTTCTTTTCTTCAAGAGCCAGCTTCTTCTCTTCCAGAGCCAGTTCCAGTTTTGCCAAAGTGACCTCCTGTTCTCTTGCGGCCTGCCTGTCTGCCAGCTCCCCTGGCGACAGGTTTCTACCAAAGCTGTGGACGCTCTCTGCTGGTTCCACTAACACAATCTCATCAGTTGCATTCTGTGACTCCATCCAGGCTTTCAGCGCCTTGTAGAGATCTTTCTTGTTCCTGCATCCTGCATGCGGAACCTTGAACTTCTTGCAAAAGTACCTGAGTTGCTTTTTTGTGTAGTCGTCCAGTTTTGACGCATCCCACTCCCATTCCATCTCAGAGGCTTCAGATGCTGTGCTGTTTGAGCCCGGCATGGCTTCAACGCAAGGGATCTTTTCTTGGCAGGCGAAATTAAATGGCAAAGTTCTGTGGCTTAAGCTACTGGACCGCCTACTGTGCAATGGTTAGCAATCACTGCGCAGACAATTAGAACGCAAATCCGTAAATCCGCACCGCTGCCACCAATGTTAGAATCCGGGGTCTCTGGTTGGCGCAGGTATGCACTTGCGACAAGCAGGGACCCTTTTCATCTAAGTCAGGGCAAAGGATCACCTCTTTAAAAATAACCCCTGCTCACCCTCTAGGTAACGTGGCGCGAGCAGTCAGGCTAAATTTCCAGAGGGCATATAGGTTAAGCGTTCAAGTTGTCCCACACAATAATCACCACCCCACCACACAAAGACACAAGGCTGTATTTATGTCCAAAATATAATTCTTTATATAAAAGGTTTTCTTTCAGGCAGGTTGCATAAATACAGTTCTCTTGGTAAAATAATCCAGTTACTCTCAAAATGCTTTACGGGCAGTCCACAGTTGTAAAAATGGCACAGTTCTCTTTAAAATAGGTTTCTTAGGTCTTCTGGGCACTTCGTAGCGCCTTTGGGGTGCCTTTGGCAAGGTTTTTACAGTGCCTTGCCGTTTCCCACGCTTCTCGCGTGAGCCGGAGTACGCTTGCCGAGTCTCACTCTTCTCGAGTGAGCACCGGTAATGCTTTTCAATGCAGTACGGTTAAAACGTAGGTACGGTTCGAACCTTGCTGTTCCCAGGGTAAGTACGGGTCGAACCAAGGCTGTTACGGCTCGAACTCAGCCAAAAGGAGCACTTTTCAAAGCGCCATTATTTCAGCTGGCAGTACGGTGCGAACCAGGCACAAGTATTTACAAGGCGGGTACGAACCAAGGCACTTCACAGGCAGTACGGTGCGAACCAGGCACAAGTATTTACAAGGCGGGTACGAACCAAGGCACTTCACAGGCAGTACGGTGCGAACCAGGCACCCGTAGTTACAAGGCAGGTACGGTTCGTACAAAGGCAAGTACGGGCCGTACTTTTCACGCGCTGGCACAATACCTTGCAGATTTCACGGGGAAGGTTCGTGGCGGCCTCGCGGTCCAGTCCAGGGGTGTCCCACGTCGCGCTGGTGTCCCCAGTGTCCAGGGGGCGGCGGAGCTTCGTGGGGCGCTCGGGCAGGATGCAGGTTGCCACGAAGGGGGTCAGAAGCAGGAGGGCAGCCTCGGGGTGAGATCACAGCGCCGCGCGCTGTTAGCTTCGGCCGGAGACGCGAACCAGGGCACTTTAGTCCTTTGCAGAAGCCTCTACAACCCGGCAGGGGTCACAGGGACTCGGCGCTCAGGCGCGGAGATCTCCACCTTACTTTGCGAGCTACGGCTCGAGGGGGCAACTGTTCACGGTGCTCGGGCTGTCAGGCCTTTACGTTGTTTGCAGCCACGCCAGCAGCAGAAGTCGCGTTGCTCAGCGAGATCAGGGGATGCACAGGTTCTCCGGGGTCAGCTTGCTGAATCACTTCAAGGCACTTCTCCTCTTCTTTCAGGATGGTAGCGCCCACTATTCCTGGGGCGCAGGTCAGGGGGCAAGTTCACACGCAAGCCCTTGGAGATTGTTTTAAAGGCACAAGTTGAATCAAAGTCCTTTTCTTCAGGCTTTCCCTCTCCTTCCAGCAGACAGGCACCCACTGCAGGCCAGTCTCTCAGGCAGAGAGACAGTATTCCTCCTTCAGCTTCTCCAGGTCCTTCTCCTTCAGGCAGAGTTTCTTCTTGGCGCAAACAGGATCTGATTTCTTAGGAGCCAGGCTCCTACTTTTATACACCAATTCTTTTGTTCTTTAGCGCCAGGGGGCCTGGGCCTGGCTCAGTCCAGTTTTTGGAGCACTTTGTTGTGGTGACTCTGCGCTTTCTTTTCAGCAGCAGGGCAGAGACATCAGCCGCTCCACAGGGGGCGGTGCCGGCTTTGTGCTGGCAGAGCACAGGTCTATTCAGAGTCAAAGGTGTACTCCTCCCACCCATCCTGGTGTAATCTCTCTACCCACCACCTGGCAGCCAACCTGTCTCTGGGGTTTCCCCAACCCTGCTCCTTACTGTTGCTAGGCAGAACACACACACAGCGCAGAGGCGGACTGAATGGCCAGATCAGTAAATACTAACTTTCTAAAAGTAGTATTTACAAACACAGGATATTAAAATAAACTTTACTAAAAGAAGTATTTTATTATTCTGAGTCCAGGCATACTAAACATGACTTTCTACCATGCTCTATGAGTCCACTGGGGTCACAGCGTGTAGTGACTCCAGCAGCCCATTCTGGCCTATGGAGAGCAGGTAGCCTTCAATAGTGAAAAACGAAAATGGCTGTAATTCACTATTAAGACATGCCACACACATCAGGGCATGTCCTACCTTATGCCTACAATGCACCCTGCCCTTGGGCCTACCAGAGGGGTGACTAATATGTAGTTAAGGGAAGGTTTAGGGACTGGCAAGTGGGTGCACTTGCGCAGTCAGCGCGACGGTACCAGACCGCACGCAGGTTCTGCAGTGGCAGATCCTAGACACATTTTACTAGGCCGCTTCTGTGGGTGGCACAACCAGTGCTGCAAGCCCACTAGCGGCATTTGTATTTACAAGCCCTGGCACTCCTGGTGCACTCTACTAGGGGCTGACAGTAAACCAAATGAACCAATCATGGACACCAATCAATGTATACATTTTACCATAGGGAGAGCATATGCACCTTAGCACTGGTCAGCAGTGGTAAGGTGCCCAGAGTCATAAATCAGCCAACACCAGGTCAGAAAAAATACAGGAGGAAGGCAAAAAGTTTAGGGATGACCCTTCAAAAAGGGCCAGGTCCAACACGCCCTGTGCGATAATGTTTGTTGGCGCCCCCCCAATGGCCACCTCCACCACCGATTCTCTCACTAGCACCCTTTAACAGTGATCATGTTTCCATAACCACACTCTCTCAGATGCATTGAATTAGTTATATAGCGCCACTCATACCAGTGTAGGGTGTCCGAGCACTTTGCATCACACACACATTACACAGAGACAATCAATCATACCTGTGTGAATCAGTGTATAGGAAATCTTACATAAGCCAAAGGACTAAAAGTGTAGGAGTCACATGTCATCCATACTGGTGGGTAGTATAGTTTAAGAGTGCTTGGTGTGGAGAAGCACAAACTCAGAGTCGAAAAAGAAACAGCATAGTTGGGAGTTTTCTTTAAAAAATAAGAATCGATTTCTAGCCAAATTAACCCTTTATGCAACATTAATCAATAATGTAAACTTTGCAGTGTGTATGCAGTTCTGGGATGAAAGTTAATAGCTCGCTATCCTATATTAGGACTTTAAGATATAAATTGCAAGTAACAAAAGGATGTAACCTGCTGATCTGTTTACATCATACATGCTCTGTAATCTACTTGGTACACGTTCTTTGCAGCAGGCATATTAACCCTCTGCACTAACTTCACAGAGGTCAAAACCTCAACTATACACAATGCTGATCTCTCTCTAGGAAGATAATTAATCACACAAGCTATCTTGATATTTATGTGAGGCCTGGTTATTGCCGTGGGAAAGAAACGCTGCAGCAGGTGCTTCAAAAGCATAATAAACTTTAGAACACGACGCCCCCAGGAAGCCAACACCCGGTGCGGTGGCACCGGTCGCACCGCCCTAAAGCCGGCCCTGGTACCCCATTTCTTCAGCCCTGTCCGTCCCATGACAATGCCAGCATTTTCACAAAGCTGTTCTGCCAACGCACCTCAGTCCTGACTAGCGAAGCCTTCGGCTGTGATTCCAGCACTAGAGCAGTCTCATGGCGCTGTGACAAAGCTTCACAATCCAGGGATAATAGGGGGGTGGAGGGTCCGACCCCAACGCTGTGCCAACTCTCCTCGGTTCTGACCTTCACATCCCACACCTGCTATTCCAGCAGAGGGTTTACCAAAACAGCTCTGCCAATGCGCACATCAATCATGAACTGCAGCCCCATCACCACCATCGCATGCAACTCTGCCAGTGAACCTCAATCCTGACCTGCAGACCATACACATGTGATTGCATTATCAGGATCCTCACAGACAACTCAATCAAAGCACCTCTGTAATGGGCTGCGTCTCATCGCACTGGTGCGGCACCTCTGTCATGGGCTGCGTCTCATTGCACTGGTGCGGCACCTCTGTCATGGCCTGCGTCTCATTGCACTGGTGCTTCACCTCTGTCATGGGCTGCATCTCATCGCACTGGTGCGGCACCTCTGTCATGGGCTGCGTCTCATCGCACTGGTGCGGCACCTCTGTCATGGGCTGCGTCTCATCGCACTGGTGCAGCACCTCTGTCATGGGCTGCGTCTCATTGCACTGGTGCGGCACCTCTGTCATGGGCTGCGTCTCAACGCACTGGTGCGGCACCTCTGTCATGGGCTGCGTCTCATCGCGCTGGTGCGGCACTTCTGTCATGGGCTGCGTTTCATCGCACTGGTGTGGCATCGCTGTCATGGGCTGCATCACATCGCGCTGGAGCGGCACCTCTGTCATGGGCTGCATCTCATCGCGCTGGTGCAGCACCTCTGTCATGTGCTGCGTCTCATCGCACTGGTGCGGCACCTCTGTCATGGGCTGCGTCTCATCGCACTGGTGCGGCACCTCTGTCATGGACTGCATCTCATCGCGCTGGTGCGGCACCTCTGTCATGGGCTGCGTCTCATCGCACTGGTGCGGTACCTCTGTCATGGGCTGCGTCTCATCGCACTGGTGTGGCACCTCTGTCATGGGCTGCGTCTCATCGCACTGGTGTGGCACCTCTGTCATGGCCTGCGTCTCATCGCACCGGTGTGGCACCTCTGTCATGGGCTGCGTCTCATCGCACTGGTGCAGCACCTCTGTCATGGACTGCATCTCATCGCGCTGGTGCGGCACCTCTGTCATGGGCTGCGTCTCATCGCACTGGTGCGGCACCTCTGTCATGGGCTGCGTCTCATCGCACTGGTGTGGCACCTCTGTCATGGGCTCCATCTCATTGCACTGGTGCTACACCTCTGTCATGGGCTGCGTCTCATCGCACTGGTGCGGCACCTCTGTCATGGGCTGCGTCTCATCGCGCTGGTGCAGCACCTCTGTCATGGGCTGCGTCTCATTGCGCTGGTGCGGCACCTCTGTCATGGGCTGCGTCTCATTGCACTGGTGCGGCACCTCTGTCATGGGCTGCGTCTCATCGCACTGGTGTGGCACCTCTGTCATGGGCTGCGTCTCATCGCACTGGTGCAGCACCTCTGTCATGGGCTGCGTCTCCTGGTGCTACACCTCTGTCATGGGCTGCGTCTCATTGTGCTGGTGCAGCACCTCTATCATGGGCTGCGTCTCATCGCGCTGGTGTGGCACCTCTGTCATGGGCTGCGTCTCATCGCACTGGTGTGGCACCTCTGTCATGGGCTGCGTCTCATCGCACTGGTGCGGCACCTCTGTCATGGGCTGCATCTCATCGCACTGGTGCGGCACCTCTGTCATGTGCTGCATCTCTGGTGCTACACCTCTGTCATGGGCTGCATCTCATCGCACTGGTGCGGCACCTCTGTCATGGGCTGCGTCTCATCGCACTGGTGTGGCACCTCTGTCATGGGCTGCGTCTCATCGCACCGGTGTGGCACCTCTGTCATGGGCTGCGTCTCATCGCACTGGTGCAGCACCTCTGTCATGGACTGCATCTCATCGCACTGGTGCGGTACCTCTGTCATGGGCTGCGTCTCATCGCACTGGTGCGGTACCTCTGTCATGGGCTGCGTCTCATCGCACTGGTGTGGCACCTCTGTCATGGGCTGCGTCTCATCGCACTGGTGTGGCACCTCTGTCATGGGCTGCGTCTCATCGCACTGGTGTGGCACCTCTGTCATGGGCTGCGTCTCATCGCACCGGTGTGGCACCTCTGTCATGGGCTGCGTCTCATCGCACTGGTGCAGCACCTCTGTCATGGACTGCATCTCATCGCGCTGGTGCGGCACCTCTGTCATGGGCTGCGTCTCATCGCACTGGTGCGGTACCTCTGTCATGGGCTGCGTCTCATCGCACTGGTGTGGCACCTCTGTCATGGGCTGCGTCTCATCGCACTGGTGTGGCACCTCTGTCATGGCCTGCGTCTCATCGCACCGGTGTGGCACCTCTGTCATGGGCTGCGTCTCATCGCACTGGTGCAGCACCTCTGTCATGGACTGCATCTCATCGCGCTGGTGCGGCACCTCTGTCATGGGCTGCGTCTCATCGCACTGGTGCGGCACCTCTGTCATGGGCTGCGTCTCATCGCACTGGTGTGGCACCTCTGTCATGGGCTCCATCTCATTGCACTGGTGCTACACCTCTGTCATGGGCTGCGTCTCATCGCACTGGTGCGGCACCTCTGTCATGGGCTGCGTCTCATCGCGCTGGTGCAGCACCTCTGTCATGGGCTGCGTCTCATTGCGCTGGTGCGGCACCTCTGTCATGGGCTGCGTCTCATTGCACTGGTGCGGCACCTCTGTCATGGGCTGCGTCTCATCGCACTGGTGTGGCACCTCTGTCATGGGCTGCGTCTCATCGCACTGGTGCAGCACCTCTGTCATGGGCTGCGTCTCCTGGTGCTACACCTCTGTCATGGGCTGCGTCTCATTGTGCTGGTGCAGCACCTCTATCATGGGCTGCGTCTCATCGCGCTGGTGCGGCACCTCTGTCATGGGCTGCGTCTCATCGCACTGGTGTGGCACCTCTGTCATGGGCTGCGTCTCATCGCACTGGTGCGGCACCTCTGTCATGGGCTGCATCTCATCGCACTGGTGCGGCACCTCTGTCATGTGCTGCATCTCATCGCACTGGTGCTACACCTCTGTCATGGGCTGCATCTCATCGCACTGGTGCGGCACCTCTGTCATGGGCTGCGTCTCATCGCACTGGTGTGGCACCTCTGTCATGGGCTGCGTCTCATCGCACTGGTGCAGCACCTCTGTCATGGGCTGCGTCTCCTGGTGCTACACCTCTGTCATGGGCTGCGTCTCATCGCACTGGTGCGGTACCTCTGTCATGGGCTGCGTCTCATCGCACTGGTGTGGCACCTCTGTCATGGGCTGCGTCTCATCGCACTGGTGTGGCACCTCTGTCATGGCCTGCGTCTCATCGCACCGGTGTGGCACCTCTGTCATGGGCTGCGTCTCATCGCACTGGTGCAGCACCTCTGTCATGGACTGCATCTCATCGCGCTGGTGCGGCACCTCTGTCATGGGCTGCGTCTCATCGCACTGGTGCGGCACCTCTGTCATGGGCTGCGTCTCATCGCACTGGTGTGGCACCTCTGTCATGGGCTCCATCTCATTGCACTGGTGCTACACCTCTGTCATGGGCTGCGTCTCATCGCACTGGTGCGGCACCTCTGTCATGGGCTGCGTCTCATCGCGCTGGTGCAGCACCTCTGTCATGGGCTGCGTCTCATTGCGCTGGTGCGGCACCTCTGTCATGGGCTGCGTCTCATTGCACTGGTGCGGCACCTCTGTCATGGGCTGCGTCTCATCGCACTGGTGTGGCACCTCTGTCATGGGCTGCGTCTCATCGCACTGGTGCAGCACCTCTGTCATGGGCTGCGTCTCCTGGTGCTACACCTCTGTCATGGGCTGCGTCTCATTGTGCTGGTGCAGCACCTCTATCATGGGCTGCGTCTCATCGCGCTGGTGCGGCACCTCTGTCAAGGGCTGCGTCTCATCGCACTGGTGTGGCACCTCTGTCATGGGCTGCGTCTCATCGCACTGGTGCGGCACCTCTGTCATGGGCTGCATCTCATCGCACTGGTGCGGCACCTCTGTCATGTGCTGCATCTCATCGCACTGGTGCTACACCTCTGTCATGGGCTGCATCTCATCGCACTGGTGCGGCACCTCTGTCATGGGCTGCGTCTCATCGCACTGGTGTGGCACCTCTGTCATGGGCTGCGTCTCATCGCACCGGTGTGGCACCTCTGTCATGGGCTGCGTCTCATCGCACTGGTGCAGCACCTCTGTCATGGACTGCATCTCATCGCACTGGTGCGGTACCTCTGTCATGGGCTGCGTCTCATCGCACTGGTGCGGTACCTCTGTCATGGGCTGCGTCTCATCGCACTGGTGTGGCACCTCTGTCATGGGCTGCGTCTCATCGCACTGGTGTGGCACCTCTGTCATGGGCTGCGTCTCATCGCACTGGTGTGGCACCTCTGTCATGGGCTGCGTCTCATCGCACCGGTGTGGCACCTCTGTCATGGGCTGCGTCTCATCGCACTGGTGCAGCACCTCTGTCATGGACTGCATCTCATCGCGCTGGTGCGGCACCTCTGTCATGGGCTGCGTCTCATCGCACTGGTGCGGTACCTCTGTCATGGGCTGCGTCTCATCGCACTGGTGTGGCACCTCTGTCATGGGCTGCGTCTCATCGCACTGGTGTGGCACCTCTGTCATGGCCTGCGTCTCATCGCACCGGTGTGGCACCTCTGTCATGGGCTGCGTCTCATCGCACTGGTGCAGCACCTCTGTCATGGACTGCATCTCATCGCGCTGGTGCGGCACCTCTGTCATGGGCTGCGTCTCATCGCACTGGTGCGGCACCTCTGTCATGGGCTGCGTCTCATCGCACTGGTGTGGCACCTCTGTCATGGGCTCCATCTCATTGCACTGGTGCTACACCTCTGTCATGGGCTGCGTCTCATCGCACTGGTGCGGCACCTCTGTCATGGGCTGCGTCTCATCGCGCTGGTGCAGCACCTCTGTCATGGGCTGCGTCTCATTGCGCTGGTGCGGCACCTCTGTCATGGGCTGCGTCTCATTGCACTGGTGCGGCACCTCTGTCATGGGCTGCGTCTCATCGCACTGGTGTGGCACCTCTGTCATGGGCTGCGTCTCATCGCACTGGTGCAGCACCTCTGTCATGGGCTGCGTCTCCTGGTGCTACACCTCTGTCATGGGCTGCGTCTCATTGTGCTGGTGCAGCACCTCTATCATGGGCTGCGTCTCATCGCGCTGGTGCGGCACCTCTGTCATGGGCTGCGTCTCATCGCACTGGTGTGGCACCTCTGTCATGGGCTGCGTCTCATCGCACTGGTGCGGCACCTCTGTCATGGGCTGCATCTCATCGCACTGGTGCGGCACCTCTGTCATGTGCTGCATCTCATCGCACTGGTGCTACACCTCTGTCATGGGCTGCATCTCATCGCACTGGTGCGGCACCTCTGTCATGGGCTGCGTCTCATCGCACTGGTGTGGCACCTCTGTCATGGGCTGCGTCTCATCGCACTGGTGCAGCACCTCTGTCATGGGCTGCGTCTCCTGGTGCTACACCTCTGTCATGGGCTGCATCTCATCGCGCTGGTGCGGCACCTCTGTCATGGGCTGCGTCTCATCGCGCTGGTGCAGCACCTCTGTCATGGGCTGCGTCTCATCGCACTGGTGTGGCACCTCTGTCATGGGCTGCGTCTCATCGCACTGGTGTGGCACCTCTGTCATGGGCTGTGTCTCAACGCACTGGTGCGGCACCTCTGTCATGGGCTGTGTCTCATCGCGCTGGTGCAGCACCTCTGTCATGGGCTGCGTCTCATCGCGCTGGTGCGGCACCTCTGTCATGGGCTGCATCTCATCGCGCTGGTGCGGCACCTTTGTCATGGGCTGCGTCTCATCGCGCTGGTGCGGCTCCTCTGCCATGGGCTGCGTCTCATCACGCTAGTGCAGCACCTCTGTCATGGGCTGCGTCTCATCGCACTGGTGTGGCACCTCTGTCATGGGCTGAGTCTGATCGCACTGGTGCAGCACCTCTGTCATGGGCTGCATCTCATCGCACTGGTGCGGCACCTCTGTCATGGGCTGCATCTCATCGCACTGGTGCGGCACCTCTGTCATGGGCTGTGTTGGACTTGGCCCTTCTGGCAGGTTCACCCCTGAACTTTTTGCTTTTTACTGATGACTTGGTGTGGTAATTGTTTGGTCTCTGCGCACTTTCCCTGTGTCCCAGGGTAAAGTGCGTGCATGCTCTGAGTGCATGTGGTGAGATAGGCCTGCCCTCCCATAGGAATGCATGGGGAATGTATGTGTCCCTAGTAGTTCCTGATGCGTGGGGTGTGCAGGCCCGAGTTTGGTATGTGCGGACTCGTGGGAGTGAATGCTGCGCGATGATGTGTGCGGCGTGCATGTACCTAGTGTGGAAGTGCCACTTCTAGAAGTGGGCACTTCTGTGTGCAGTGTGTCTGTCGCGTGATTGGCTGGTCGTGTCATGTGACGGGCTAGGGATTCCCCAGAGTCAGGATGAGTCACCCAGTGGTGAATGGGGAGATCAACAGGTAGATGGGTGGGAGGAGTACACCTGGGTCCTGAATAGGACAGGGATTCCCAAACACAATGCTGGCCCCGCCCCCTGTGGTGCGACTGACGACCCTAGCCCTGCCAGTGAATAGAGTGAGGGGCTGAGCACATCAAGGGTGCTCCCCAACCAGCTGCGACTGGTTTTCCCCCTCACCCTGAACCCAGAACAAAGGGTTTGCCTGTATAAAAATGGGGCTGTGTCCCCACAGAAACGGTTCTCTGCCAGGATCTTACCTGAGGGGGGCTGCTGCTGCTGCTGGACCAGAGGACCGCCACTTGGACTACCTCCCTGCCTGGAGGCCCAGTGAGCTGGCTCTGGGTCCAGCCTTGCCCCCCTGCTCTTGAAGGACCATTTGTTGCTGGACTTTATTATCATTCTTAAAGCGCTGGGAGCGCTTTTTGCAGCCCTAAGCGCTGGGAGCGCTTTATTTGTCCCTCAAGCGCCTGGAAGCGCTTGTAATTGCCTTTTAGCGCTCAGAGCGCTTTCACGTTTTCTCCCTAGCGCTAGGAGCGCTGTATTTCTGGAAGCCGGTGCCCACCCGGCATTGTTACCTCCATAGCGGGTGCCCACCCCGCTTCATTGCGTGCCTTTGGCCTTGACAACGAACGCGGGTGCCACCCCGTATTGCCAGCCTTCGCGGGTGCCCACCCCGCATCACCGCAATCCAGAAATCACCGCCGCAGCCGGGCTTCAGCCGGAAGTCAGGCGGGCCGAGGGCGGGCCTCCGGGACAACCGGAACTTAAAAAGGAGGGCGGGAGCCTACCCCGCCTCCTACCGAGCGTCGCGGCTGATCCGAGCCCCGGAGCAGGCAGGAGCCTACCCTGCGCCCCGAGGCACTCTGCCCAAGAAAGAAGTGGCAGACAAGAAAGGAGAGCCCCGCAGCCACCGAGGAGGTAGGAGCGCTGCGAGATCCTGGCAGCTGTCTCCATCGCCAGACCGGAGCAGTCCGGGGAAGCTCGGGTGAGTGGGGGCTGAGGGGGGAACCGGGTTCGCCCTCTCCCATTTGCTGCACGAGCCTGCGAGGCTCACCAGTCCCCAGAGCGGGACTCCACCGGCAGGCACCGGGGCAGTGCAGGTGTCGGGCGGCCCCGGAAGGCAGCGGGCCGCCCCAACGTGTACTCGAGCCCACGAGGCTCCAACGAAGCAGCGTTACCGGGGCATTTCTTCCGCGTTTGAGTGGCCCCAGATGGCAGCGGGCCACTCCCACCCTGCCCCACATTAGTTTACAGAGCCACAGAGGCTCTAGGGGGCTTTTGTTGTTGTTTTGAGCCCCGAGGCTCCACGGGAGCGACAAGAGTTGTTTCCCAGGCACAGTGGTGCCCACGTTTGCTTTCTCCAGCTGCCCAGCACTTAGTGGGCAGCTGCATCGTTTAGGTTGGGGCCCTCGGAGCTTTGGACCGCGCCTCCTGCGCAGCCTTGCCCCTGACTTTTCTGGACACAGGGCGTCCTTGCCCCTACAAGGCCAGTTGGCCTAGGGACTGCCACAGGTGGTGGCGAATGTGAGTTTTGGCGCCATTGTACCTGTTCTGCACCTCTGAAGGTGTTTTTGCGTCATGTGCTTTGCTTTACACCTCTGAATGTTATGCATCATGTGTTTATGTGCTTAGACCCCTACAGGTATAGTGATACTTAGGTGGTTGTTTTCTCCCTAGTACAGGTGGTGCCAGTGAGGTCCTGATTCCCTGCGCAGTATTTTTCCTAAGGTGGTTAGGGTTGCGTAGGTGGTACTTTCTGGTTACCAGTAGTTACTGGTTGTGTGCGACATATGTTATTTTATACTACAGTAATTTTATTTCCTATGTTCCAAGTGCTAGGTTCTGAGAGTGCTAATTCCGGACAGCGGTCCAGGTGGCCCTGTCCCCTGTATATATAATCCCTTGTAAATTCTGCCCGTGCCTGTTGGCACATTGTAGAGTGTGTGTTTTTATCTAATGTGTTGTGTATAATACAAAGGCTATTTTTATAGAATACCTTGTGTGGAGTTTCCTTTGTGGTGGGCCTTGGGTGTTGTTGCTGGGTGCGCGCGCAAACGCTTTACACATCGCCTCAGAGATAAGCCTGACTGCTCGTGCCAAGCTACCAAGGGGGTGAGCAGGGGTTATCTTTGGCGTGTAACTTCCTTGCCCTGACTAGAGTGGTGGTTTCTGCCTGGCTTTGGCGCAAGCCTTAGCCAGCCAGAAATCCCATTTCTAACATTGGTGATCAGCGGTGGGATTTGGACTTGCGTTTGCGCTGTACCGCAGCAGCAACTGGCCGCACTACAAAACTCTGCATTTAGATAAATCACATAGTATAGGGATTATTGTTTTAAAGTTTGCTTTTAAATGTCATTTCTTTGGAAATGTGTTCTTGTGCACTGTGAGTTAGGTGTCCCTAGCTCGGGAGGGTAGATCATCCCCCTTAGTGCATTGTGTTTTCTGGATTCACCAGAGGGTGGGATCCAGTGGTGGCAGCAGATGTGTGTCCAGTGCATGTATTCCCATTCCCAGTTCCAGGGGTAGTGGTACCTGTGTCACGTGGTGGTCAGGTTGAGAAATCAGGGGCGGTAGAAACTGTCTTACCAGTCTTGGGAGGGGTTTGGGGATGAATGTGTAATGCGCTGGATGAATGTGAATGTCCCATTCCCAGTTCCCAGAGTAATAGTACCTGTGTCACGTGGTGGTCAGGTTGAGAAATCAGAGGCGGTAGAAACTGTCTTACTAGTCTGGGGGGTGTGAGTGTGGATGAATGGTGTGAGTTCTCTGAAATAAGGAGCTTGCTGGTTGATTGGGTGTGAGTTCTCTGGGATAGGGAACTTGCATTGGGGAGTGATTCCAAAAGTAGTGGCTGAGGTGTCTTCCAGCCCAGCGTGGTGGAAGAGGTTCAGAGTAGCCCAGCTAGGTCTCGGTGTAGGGGCTCACGTCCTGTCTCTGCGGAGAAGGAGTGGGTGGGACTGCGTGTCTCCAGGTGCCCGAAACCCAGTGTCAGGGCCTGGATGGTTTCTTTAGGGAACATCAGGCCGGGGGCCTAGGCTGTACCAATAGGTCACTTGAGGAGGATCTCCCAGTGTCTAGAGGACGTGGAGCGTCTGTAATCAGAGCTCCAGTAGTCCTGGTGTCTGGCGGTACCGCTCCAGTTGGGAGGGTGCGGAAGTCCAGAGGGAGGGGTGAGAGGGGGAGGGATTCCCCAGTGGGAACCAGTAGGTCCGGGACCAGCCGGGAGGGCTGAGTCGCCACTGAGTGACCGTGGTGTCACCACTTCTGTCCTGGGGGGTCTGCACGCACTGTCAGATGGACAGGAGGTAGTGAGATCAGCGCCAGACAGACTGTCACACGACCCATTAGTTATGTGTCACCCTCGTTAAGTCCTGGTTCGCCAGGCATCTGACCAAAGGGTACGTCCCTCGGTTGGGGAGCCAGTAGTCGGTGTTTCCGGATCTGGACGTAAGGGCGGCTGTAGTCCTGAGGGCAGGTGGGGCTCATCTTAAGTGAAGAGACCCTGCTCTACAGTGGAAGGGGGTGCAGAGGGAGGGAGTCCTCGCCTCTGACCCCTTGGATCCCAGGTGGTAGACCAGTTGGTGGAGAGAGGTCCTAAACTGGTGGGAGAGTTGTGTTCTGGTGGGTGCTTCCCTGGGAGGGTGCGGAACCCCAGAAGTAGAGGTAGGGTGGGGCATTCTTGCCCGTGACCTCTGGTCAGCCTGAGGGTGCGGACCCTAGGTTGAAGGATCAGTGGTAGTTGGGAACTACACTGAGAGGGAGAGTGGAGAATGGCTTGTATGCCAGGGGTTACTACCCCCCACTCTGGGTTTGGCAAGGACCAGTGGTATCTGGGTGGCCTAGGGCCTGGTCCTGGCCGTGGACAACTAGGTAGTACCAGTGGGGTAGCCTAGTTGGGCCTGAGTTCTTTTCGGTTGTTTTTTTCAGATGGAACCATGTTGATTGAGAATGGCGTAGAACCGGAGAGTGTCCCTGCAGTGCGGGCCTGCGTCCGTGTTCTATCGCCCCAAGCAGGGAAGTCCATCACGGTGGTGATTGGTCTGCCCTGCGTTTTGGCTGGAAGGGGGTTGTGTTGGACTTGGCCCTTCTGGCAGGTTCACCCCTGAACTTTTTGCTTTTTACTGATGACTTGGTGTGGTAATTGTTTGGTCTCTGCGCACTTTCCCTGTGTCCCAGGGTAAAGTGCGTGCATGCTCTGAGTGCATGTGGTGAGATAGGCCTGCCCTCCCATAGGAATGCATGGGGAATGTATGTGTCCCTAGTAGTTCCTGATGCGTGGGGTGTGCAGGCCCGAGTTTGGTATGTGCGGACTCGTGGGAGTGAATGCTGCGCGATGATGTGTGCGGCGTGCATGTACCTAGTGTGGAAGTGCCACTTCTAGAAGTGGGCACTTCTGTGTGCAGTGTGTCTGTCGCGTGATTGGCTGGTCGTGTCATGTGACGGGCTAGGGATTCCCCAGAGTCAGGATGAGTCACCCAGTGGTGAATGGGGAGATCAACAGGTAGATGGGTGGGAGGAGTACACCTGGGTCCTGAATAGGACAGGGATTCCCAAACACAATGCTGGCCCCGCCCCCTGTGGTGCGACTGACGACCCTAGCCCTGCCAGTGAATAGAGTGAGGGGCTGAGCACATCAAGGGTGCTCCCCAACCAGCTGCGACTGGTTTTCCCCCTCACCCTGAACCCAGAACAAAGGGTTTGCCTGTATAAAAATGGGGCTGTGTCCCCACAGAAACGGTTCTCTGCCAGGATCTTACCTGAGGGGGGCTGCTGCTGCTGCTGGACCAGAGGACCGCCACTTGGACTACCTCCCTGCCTGGAGGCCCAGTGAGCTGGCTCTGGGTCCAGCCTTGCCCCCCTGCTCTTGAAGGACCATTTGTTGCTGGACTTTATTATCATTCTTAAAGCGCTGGGAGCGCTTTTTGCAGCCCTAAGCGCTGGGAGCGCTTTATTTGTCCCTCAAGCGCCTGGAAGCGCTTGTAATTGCCTTTTAGCGCTCAGAGCGCTTTCACGTTTTCTCCCTAGCGCTAGGAGCGCTGTATTTCTGGAAGCCGGTGCCCACCCGGCATTGTTACCTCCATAGCGGGTGCCCACCCCGCTTCATTGCGTGCCTTTGGCCTTGACAACGAACGCGGGTGCCACCCCGTATTGCCAGCCTTCGCGGGTGCCCACCCCGCATCACCGCAATCCAGAAATCACCGCCGCAGCCGGGCTTCAGCCGGAAGTCAGGCGGGCCGAGGGCGGGCCTCCGGGACAACCGGAACTTAAAAAGGAGGGCGGGAGCCTACCCCGCCTCCTACCGAGCGTCGCGGCTGATCCGAGCCCCGGAGCAGGCAGGAGCCTACCCTGCGCCCCGAGGCACTCTGCCCAAGAAAGAAGTGGCAGACAAGAAAGGAGAGCCCCGCAGCCACCGAGGAGGTAGGAGCGCTGCGAGATCCTGGCAGCTGTCTCCATCGCCAGACCGGAGCAGTCCGGGGAAGCTCGGGTGAGTGGGGGCTGAGGGGGGAACCGGGTTCGCCCTCTCCCATTTGCTGCACGAGCCTGCGAGGCTCACCAGTCCCCAGAGCGGGACTCCACCGGCAGGCACCGGGGCAGTGCAGGTGTCGGGCGGCCCCGGAAGGCAGCGGGCCGCCCCAACGTGTACTCGAGCCCACGAGGCTCCAACGAAGCAGCGTTACCGGGGCATTTCTTCCGCGTTTGAGTGGCCCCAGATGGCAGCGGGCCACTCCCACCCTGCCCCACATTAGTTTACAGAGCCACAGAGGCTCTAGGGGGCTTTTGTTGTTGTTTTGAGCCCCGAGGCTCCACGGGAGCGACAAGAGTTGTTTCCCAGGCACAGTGGTGCCCACGTTTGCTTTCTCCAGCTGCCCAGCACTTAGTGGGCAGCTGCATCGTTTAGGTTGGGGCCCTCGGAGCTTTGGACCGCGCCTCCTGCGCAGCCTTGCCCCTGACTTTTCTGGACACAGGGCGTCCTTGCCCCTACAAGGCCAGTTGGCCTAGGGACTGCCACAGGTGGTGGCGAATGTGAGTTTTGGCGCCATTGTACCTGTTCTGCACCTCTGAAGGTGTTTTTGCGTCATGTGCTTTGCTTTACACCTCTGAATGTTATGCATCATGTGTTTATGTGCTTAGACCCCTACAGGTATAGTGATACTTAGGTGGTTGTTTTCTCCCTAGTACAGGTGGTGCCAGTGAGGTCCTGATTCCCTGCGCAGTATTTTTCCTAAGGTGGTTAGGGTTGCGTAGGTGGTACTTTCTGGTTACCAGTAGTTACTGGTTGTGTGCGACATATGTTATTTTATACTACAGTAATTTTATTTCCTATGTTCCAAGTGCTAGGTTCTGAGAGTGCTAATTCCGGACAGCGGTCCAGGTGGCCCTGTCCCCTGTATATATAATCCCTTGTAAATTCTGCCCGTGCCTGTTGGCACATTGTAGAGTGTGTGTTTTTATCTAATGTGTTGTGTATAATACAAAGGCTATTTTTATAGAATACCTTGTGTGGAGTTTCCTTTGTGGTGGGCCTTGGGTGTTGTTGCTGGGTGCGCGCGCAAACGCTTTACACATCGCCTCAGAGATAAGCCTGACTGCTCGTGCCAAGCTACCAAGGGGGTGAGCAGGGGTTATCTTTGGCGTGTAACTTCCTTGCCCTGACTAGAGTGGTGGTTTCTGCCTGGCTTTGGCGCAAGCCTTAGCCAGCCAGAAATCCCATTTCTAACAGGCTGCGTCTCATCGCACTGGTGTGGCACCTCTGTCATGGGCTGCGTCTCATCGCACTGGTGCAGCACCTCTGTCATGGGCTGCGTCTCCTGGTGCTACACCTCTGTCATGGGCTGCGTCTCATCGCGCTGGTGCGGCACCTCTGTCATGGGCTGCGTCTCATCGCGCTGGTGCAGCACCTCTGTCATGGGCTGCGTCTCATCGCACTGGTGTGGCACCTCTGTCATGGGCTATGTTAGAAATGGCGATTTCTGGTTGGCTAGGGCTTGCGCCAAAGCCCGACAGAAACCACCACTCTAGTCAGGGCTGGGGAGTTACACGCCAAAGATAACCCCTGCTCACCCCCTTGGTAGCTTGGCACGAGCAGTCAGGCTTATCTCTGAGGCGATGTGTAAAGCGTTTGCGCGCGCACCCAGCAACAACACCCAAGGCCCACCACAAAGGAAACTCCACACAAGGTATTCTATAAAAATAGCCTTTGTATTATACACAACACATTAGATAAAAACACACACTCTACAATGTGCCAACAGGCACGGGCAGAGTTTACAAGGGATTATATATACAGGGGACAGGGCCACATGGACCACTGTCAGGAATTAGCACTTTTAGAACTTAGCACAAATCACCAATAGTAAATGTAGAAAATAACACAAAGTAACTGTAGAGCACAACCAGTAACTACTGGCGCAATAATGACCTCAGCGTCATCACACTAGCATCAGGTATAAAACCTATCCTGCATCTATCACAGGGGCATAAATCACATTATGCAATTCTCATTGGTCTAACGCATTAGACCTAACCACTTAAGTATAACTATACTAGGGGCGCAAATCGCACAGGGAAGTACATTCTCCCTACCATCAACCTGAACAGGTAAAACAGCCTCCTAGGCAGAAATAACCACATTTAGAGGTATCAGACACAGGGTGCGCAAAACATACTATACACAGTACATTTCCTAACCCCCATAAGCATGAACACAGGGTGCGCAGAACATACTACACTGTACATTTCCTAGCACCCAAAAGCATATTAGAGTCCAGGTTGCGCCAGAACCTAAACGTAGCAGCTGCCCACTACTTGCTGGGCAGCTGGGGACAAGCACAGGGCCTACACGCTGCAGCTGGCACTAGGTGCTGCGCAGCTGGGGGAGGCAAATAGGCGTAGGGGGGCTCTCATTAGCCCTTCAGAACACACTGAACAACCTGCGCCAATCCTTGGAGCCCTCTAGGCTCTTGAAATACTGTCCAAACGTTGGAGCCACCTAGGCTCTAAAACGACATGTCCCCCTGGAGCACACTGGCTCCTGAAATCATTATGCCCCAGCGTTGGAGCCATCTGGGGCTCTAAAACGACATGCAGGCGCCCTCCGTTGGAGCCTCGTGGGCTCAGAACACCCAGGAAATGCCCCCGAAGCCGAGCGCACTAGCGCTCTAAAAACAAACACTGGCCCAACCGTTGGAGCCTTCTCTGGCTCTAGAATGACCATGCCCCATCGTGGGGGCGACCCGCTGCCCGACGGGGCCGCCCAGGAAACCGGGACACTGTGCCTTCACTGGCACTCTCGGGGCTTCGGCGGCCTGGGGGGGGACGCGGTCTCACCCCTCCCCGGACACTCAACACAGCCCCACTCACCGGGCTGTTGCAGGCCGACTCCTTCGCTTCTCCTCGATGGGGGAAACTCTCTTCTTTGCTACCGGGGCTCCCACCAGCTCACGGGCGCCCCGCTCGGACCGGCAGGCCTCCTCTACACCCGGGCCCCCTCCTGGGACCCGGGGCTTCAGGTACAGGTGCGGGGCTCTCCCCACTCATGGGAGCCCCTCGAGGCCTCGCAGTCTTCCGGGCCATCCTCTCTTCGGCGGGCGGGGCTTCCGGACTCCAGGGAGGCCCCGCCCATGTCCCAGGCAATCTCTGCCTGACTTCCGCCTCAGCCGCGCTGCGATCGGCAGCCTCCGGCCGGCTCACTTCAAAGCGGGCTGCAGCGGCGATCCTCCCAACGCAGTATGCGGGGTGGGCACCCGCACTCAACACAATTGGGAAGCGGCCATGTGGGGAAGGCACCCACCATTCAAAATAGCAGGGGAGCGGGGTGGGCACCCGCTCCTGACAAATTGCAATCAGCACTCCAAACGTGGGGTGGGCACCCGCCTCACATCGGACAGTAAGGGGGAATCCCCATGTCGGGATTCCCTCGGCGGTGATTGCAGCCCAGCGCTGCCAGGCAAAAACAGGAGCTCTCCTCAGGGCCCCCCAAGCGCACCTGAAAATATAAAACACGGGGCCCACAGGGTGCCAGGGCCATCAAAAGCAAGTCCTTTTTGGCAGCATCCAGGGGGACAAGGTAGGGCCCAGGGGCCAGCACACAGGGCCCTCCAGCAGGGAGGTAGCCCCCATGGCGGTCCCTCCTGGGCCCCACCAGCAGCAAGCCCCCCTCTGTCAGGATCCAAAGGAGAACAGTTTCTGTGGGGACACAGCCCCATTTTTATACAGCAAACCCCTTTGTTCTGGGTTCAGGGTGAGGGGGAAAACCAGTCGCAGCTGGTTGGGGAGCACCCTTGATGTGCTCAGCCCCTCACTCTATTCACTGGCAGGGCTAGGGTCGTCAGTCGCACCACAGGGGGCGGAGCCAGCATTGTGTGTGGAAAACCCTGTCCTATTCAGGACCCAGGTGTACTCCTCCCACCCATCTAGCTGCTGATCTCCCCATTCACCACTGGGTGACTCATCCTGACTCTGGGGAATCCCTAGCCCGTCACATGACATGACCAGCCAATCACGCGACAGACACACTGCACACAGAAGTGCCCACCTCTAGAAGTGGCACTTCCATACTAGGTACATGCACGCCGCACACATCATCGCGCAGCATTCACTCCCACGAGTCCGCACATACCAAACTCGGGCCTGCACACCCCACGCATCAGGAACTACTGGGGACACATAGATTCCCCATGCATTCCTATGGGAGGGCAGGCCTATCTCACCACATGCACTCAGAGCACGCACGCACTTTACCCTGGGACACAGGGAAAGTGCGCAGAAACCAAAAAAATCACCACACCAAGTCACCAATAAAAAGCAAAAAGTTCAGGGGTGAACCTGCCAGAAGGGCCAAGTCCAACACAACCCCCTTCCAGCCAAAACGCAGGGCAGACCAATCACCACCGTGATGGTCTTCCCTGCTTGGGGCGATAGAACACGGACGCAGGCCCGCACTGCAGGGACACTCTCCTGTTCTACGCCATTCTCAATCAACATGGTTCCATCTGAAAAAAAAACCAACCGAAAAGAACTCAGGCCCAACTAGGCTACCCCACTGGTACTACCTAGTTGTCCACGGCCAGGACCAGGCCCTAGGCCACCCAGATACCACTGGTCCTTGCCAAACCCAGAGTGGGGGGTAGTAACCCCTGGCATACAAGCCCTTCTCCACTCTCCCTCTCAGTGTAGTTCCCAACTACCACTGATCCTTCAACCTAGGGTCCGCACCCTCAGGCTGACCAGAGGTCACGGGCAAGAATGCCCCACCCTACCTCTACTTCTGGGGTTCCGCACCCTCCCAGGGAAGCACCCACCAGAACACAACTCTCCCACCAGTTCAGGACCTCTCTCCACCAACTGGTCTACCACCTGGGATCCAAGGGGTCAGAGGCGAGGACTCCCTCCCTCTGCACCCCCTTCCACTGTAGAGCAGGGTCTCTTCACCTAAGATGAGCCCCACCTGCCCTCAGGACTACAGCTGCCCTTACGTCCAGATCCGGAAACACCGACTACTGGCTCCCCAACCGAGGGACGTACCCTTTGGTCAGATGCCTGGCGAACCAGGACTTAACGAGGGTGACACATAACTAATGGGTCGTGTGACAGTCTGCCTGGCGCTGATCTCACGACCTCCTGTCCATCTGACAGTGCGTGCAGACCCCCCAGGACAGAAGTGGCGACACCACGGTCACTCAGTGGCGACTCAGCCATCCCGGCTGGTCCCTGACCTACTGGTTCCCACTGGGGAATCCCTCCCCCTCTCACCCCTCCCTCTGGACTTCCGCACCCTCCCAACTGGAGCGGTACCGCCAGACACTAGGACTACTGGAGCTCTGATTACAGACGCTCCACGCCCTCTAGACACTGGGAGATCCTCCTCAAGTGACCTATTGGTACAGCCTAGGCCCCCGACCTGATGTTCCCTAAAGAAAGCATCCAGGCCCTGACACTGGGTTTCGGGCACCTGGAGACACGCAGTCACACCCACTCCTTCTCCGCAGAGACAGGCCGTGAGCCCCTACACCGAGACCTAGCTGGGCTACTCTGAACCTCTTCCACCACGCTGGGCTGGAAGACACCTCAGCCACTACTTTTGGAATCACTCCCCAATGCAAGTTCCCTATCCCAGAGAACTCACACCCAATCAACCAGCAAGCTCCTTATTTCAGAGAACTCACACCCTTCATCCACATACACACACCCCAGACTAGTAAGACAGTTTCTACCGCCCCTGATTTCTCAACCTGACCACCACGTGACACAGGTACTATTACTCCGGGAACTGGGAATGGGACATTCACATTCATCCAGCGCATTACACATTCATCCCCAAACCCCTCCCAAGACTGGTAAGACAGTTTCTACCGCCCCTGATTTCTCAACCTGACCACCACGTGACACAGGTACCACTACCCCGGGAACTGGGAATGGGAATACATGCACTGGACACACATCTGCTGCCACCACTGGATCCCACCCTCTGGTGAATCCAGAAAACACAACGCACTAAGGGGGATGATCTACCCTCCCGAGCTAGGGACACCTAACTCACAGTGCACAAGAAACACATTTCCACAGAAATGACATTTAAAAACAATAATCCCTATACCATGTGATTTATCTAAATGCAGAGTTTTGTAGTGCGGCCAGTTGCTGCTGCGGTACAGCGCAAACGCAAGTCCAAATCCCACCGCTGATCACCAATGTTAGAAATGGCGATTTCTGGTTGGCTAGGGCTTGCGCCAAAGTCCGACAGAAACCACCACTCTAGTCAGGGCTGGGGAGTTACACGCCAAAGATAACCCCTGCTCACCCCCTTGGTAGCTTGGCACGAGCAGTCAGGCTTATCTCTGAGGCGATGTGTAAAGCGTTTGCGCGCGCACCCAGCAACAACACCCAAGGCCCACCACAAAGGAAACTCCACACAAGGTATTCTATAAAAATAGCCTTTGTATTATACACAACACATTAGATAAAAACACACACTCTACAATGTGCCAACAGGCACGGGCAGAGTTTACAAGGGATTATATATACAGGGGACAGGGCCACATGGACCACTGTCAGGAATTAGCACTTTTAGAACTTAGCACAAATCACCAATAGTAAATGTAGAAAATAACACAAAGTAACTGTAGAGCACAACCAGTAACTACTGGCGCAATAATGACCTCAGCGTCATCACACTAGCATCAGGTATAAAACCTATCCTGCATCTATCACAGGGGCATAAATCACATTATGCAATTCTCATTGGTCTAACGCATTAGACCTAACCACTTAAGTATAACTATACTAGGGGCGCACATCGCACAGGGAAGTACATTCTCCCTACCATCAACCTGAACAGGTAAAACAGCCTCCTAGGCAGAAATAACCACATTTAGAGGTATCAGACACAGGGTGCGCAAAACATACTATACACAGTACATTTCCTAACCCCCATAAGCATGAACACAGGGTGCGCAGAACATACTACACTGTACATTTCCTAGCACCCAAAAGCATATTAGAGTCCAGGTTGCGCCAGAACCTAAACGTAGCAGCTGCCCACTACTTGCTGGGCAGCTGGGGACAAGCACAGGGCCTACACGCTGCAGCTGGCACTAGGTGCTGCGCAGCTGGGGGAGGCAAATAGGCGTAGGGGGGCTCTCATTAGCCCTTCAGAACACACTGAACAACCTGCGCCAATCCTTGGAGCCCTCTAGGCTCTTGAAATACTGTCCAAACGTTGGAGCCACCTAGGCTCTAAAACGACATGTCCCCCTGGAGCACACTGGCTCCTGAAATCATTATGCCCCAGCGTTGGAGCCATCTGGGGCTCTAAAACGACATGCAGGCGCCCTCCGTTGGAGCCTCGTGGGCTCAGAACACCCAGGAAATGCCCCCGAAGCCGAGCGCACTAGCGCTCTAAAAACAATCACTGGCCCAACCGTTGGAGCCTTCTCTGGCTCTAGAATGACCATGCCCCATCGTGGGGGCGACCCGCTGCCCGACGGGGCCGCCCAGGAAACCGGGACACTGTGCCTTCACTGGCACTCTCGGGGCTTCGGCGGCCTGGGGGGGGACGCGGTCTCACCCCTCCCCGGACACTCAACACAGCCCCACTCACCGGGCTGTTGCAGGCCGACTCCTTCGCTTCTCCTCGATGGGGGAAACTCTCTTCTTTGCTACCGGGGCTCCCACCAGCTCACGGGCGCCCCGCTCGGACCGGCAGGCCTCCTCTACACCCGGGCCCCCTCCTGGGACCCGGGGCTTCAGGTACAGGTGCGGGGCTCTCCCCACTCATGGGAGCCCCTCGAGGCCTCGCAGTCTTCCGGGCCATCCTCTCTTCGGCGGGCGGGGCTTCCGGACTCCAGGGAGGCCCCGCCCATGTCCCAGGCAATCTCTGCCTGACTTCCGCCTCAGCTGCTCTGCGATCGGCAGCCTCCGGCCGGCTCACTTCAAAGCGGGCTGCAGCGGCGATCCTCCCAACGCAGTATGCGGGGTGGGCACCCGCACTCAACACAATTGGGAAGCGGCCATGTGGGGTAGGCACCCACCATTCAAAATAGCAGGGGAGCGGGGTGGGCACCCGCTCCTGACAAATTGCAATCAGCACTCCAAACGCGGGGTGGGCACCCGCCTCACATCGGACAGTAAGGGGGAATCCCCATGTCGGGATTCCCTCGGCGGTGATTGCAGCCCAGCGCTGCCAGGCAAAAACAGGAGCTCTCCTCAGGGCCCCCCAAGCGCACCTGAAAATATAAAACACGGGGCCCACAGGGTGCCAGGGCCATCAAAAGCAAGTCCTTTTTGGCAGCATCCAGGGGGACAAGGTAGGGCCCAGGGGCCAGCACACAGGGCCCTCCAGCAGGGAGGTAGCCCCCATGGCGGTCCCTCCTGGGCCCCACCAGCAGCAAGCCCCCCTCTGTCAGGATCCAAAGGAGAACAGTTTCTGTGGGACACAGCCCCATTTTTATACAGCAAACCCCTTTGTTCTGGGTTCAGGGTGAGGGGGAAAACCAGTCGCAGCTGGTTGGGGAGCACCCTTGATGTGCTCAGCCCCTCACTCTATTCACTGGCAGGGCTAGGGTCGTCAGTCGCACCACAGGGGGCGGAGCCAGCATTGTGTGTGGAAAACCCTGTCCTATTCAGGACCCAGGTGTACTCCTCCCACCCATCTAGCTGCTGATCTCCCCATTCACCACTGGGTGACTCATCCTGACTCTAGGGAATCCCTAGCCCGTCACATGACATGACCAGCCAATCACGCGACAGACACACTGCACACAGAAGTGCCCACCTCTAGAAGTGGCACTTCCATACTAGGTACATGCACGCCGCACACATCATCGCGCAGCATTCACTCCCACGAGTCCGCACATACCAAACTCGGGCCTGCACACCCCACGCATCAGGAACTACTAGGGACACATAGATTCCCCATGCATTCGTATGGGAGGGCAGGCCTATCTCACCACATGCACTCAGAGCACGCACGCACTTTACCCTGGGACACAGGGAAAGTGCGCAGAAACCAAAAAAATCACCACACCAAGTCACCAATAAAAAGCAAAAAGTTCAGGGGTGAACCTGCCAGAAGGGCCAAGTCCAACAGGCTGCGTCTCATCGCACTGGTGCGGCACCTCTGTCATGGGCTGTGTCTCAACGCACTGGTGCGGCACCTCTGTCATGGGCTGTGTCTCATCGCGCTGGTGCAGCACCTCTGTCATGGGCTGCGTCTCATCGCGCTGGTGCGGCACCTCTGTCATGGGCTGCATCTCATCGCGCTGGTGCGGCACCTTTGTCATGGGCTGCGTCTCATCGCACTGGTGTGGCACCTCTGTCATGGGCTGCGTCTCATCGCGCTGGTGCGGCTCCTCTGCCATGGGCTGCGTCTCATCACGATGGTGCAGCACCTCTATCATGGGCTGCGTCTCATTGCACTGGTGTGGCACCTCTGTCATGGGCTGAGTCTCATCGCACTGGTGCAGCACCTCTGTCATGGGCTGCATCTCATCGCACTGGTGTGGCACCTCTGTCATGGGCTGCATCTCATCATACTGGTGCGGCACCTCTGTCATGGGCTGTGTCTCATCGCACTGGTGTGGCACCTCTGTCATGGGCTGCGTCTCATCGCACTGGTGCGGCATCTCTGTCATGGGCTGCGTCTCATTGCACTGGTGGACTTCTGTCATGGGCTGCGTCTCAACGCACTGGTGCTACACCTCTGTCATGGGCTGCATCTCATCGCACTGGTGCGGCACCTCTGTCATGGGCTGCGTTTCATCGCACTGGTGCGGCACCTCTGTCATGGGCTGCATTTCATCGCACTGGTGCAGCACCTCTGTCATGGGCTGCGTCTCCTGGTGCTACACTTCTGTCATGGGCTGCGTCTCATTGCACTGGTGTGGCACCTCTGTCATGGGCTGCGCCTCATCGCGCTGGTGCAGCACCTCTGTCATGGGCTGCGTCTCATTGCACTGGTGCCACACCTCTGTCATGGGCTGCGTCTCATTGCACTGGTGCGGCACCTCTGTCATGGGCTGCGTCTCATCGCACTGGTGTGGCACCTCTGTCATGGGCTGCGTCTCATTGCACTGGTGCGGCACCTCTGTCATGGGCTGTGTCTCATGGCACTGGTGCGGCACCTCTGTCATGGGCTGCGTCTCATCGCACTGGGGTGGCACCTCTGTCATGGGCTGCGTCTCATCGCGCTGATGCGGCACCTCTGTCATGGGCTGCGTCTCATCACGCTGGTGCAGCACCTCTGTCATGGGCTGCATCTCATCGCACTGGTGTGGCACCTCTGTCATGGGCTGCGTCTCATCGCACTGGTACAGCACCTCTGTCATGGGCTGCATCTCATCGCACTGGTGTGGCACCTCTGTCATGGGCTGCATCTCATCGCACTGGTGCGGCACCTCTGTCATGGGCTGCGTCTCAACGCACTGGTGCGGCACCTCTGTCATGGGCTGCACCTCATCGCGCTGGTGCAGCACCTCTGTCATGGCCTGTGTCTCATTGCACTGGTGCAGCACCTCTGTCATGGGCTGCGTCTCAACGCACTGGTGCGGCACCTCTGTCATGGGCTGCGTCTCATCGCGCTGGTGCGGCACCTCTGTCATGGGCTGCGTCTCATTGCACTGGTGCGGCACCTCTGTCATGGGCTGCGTCTCATTGCACTGGTGCGGCACCTCTGTCATGGGCTGTGTCTCATCGCACTGGTGCGGCACTTCTGTAATGGGCTGCGTCTCATCGCACTGGTGTGGCACCTCTGTCATGGGCTGCGTCTCATCGCGCTGGTGCAGCACCTCTGTCATGGGCTGCGTCTCATCGCACTGGTGCAGCACCTCTGTCATGGGCTGCGCCTCATCGCGCTGGTGCAGCACCTCTGTCATGGCCTGCGTCTCATTGCACTGGTGCAGCACCTCTGTCATGGGCTGCGTCTCAACGCACTGTTGCGGCACCTCTGTCATGGGCTGCGTCTCATCGTGCTGGTGCGGCACCTCTGTCATGGGCTGCGTCTCATTGCACTGGTGCGGCACCTCTGTCATGGGCTGTGTCTCATCGCACTGGTGCGGCACTTCTGTCATGGGCTGCGTCTCATCTCACTGGTGTGGCACCTCTGTCATGGGCTGCGTCTCATCGCGCTGGTGCAGCACCTCTGTCATGGGCTGCGTCTCATCGCACTGGTGCAGCACCTCTGTCATGGGCTGCGCCTCATCGCACTGGTGCAGCACCTCTGTCATGGGCTGCGTCTCATTGCACTGGTGCGGCACCTCTGTCATGGGCTGCGTCTCAACGCACTGGTGCGGCACCTCTGTCATGGGCTGCATCTCATTGCACTGGTGCGGCACCTCTGTCATGGGCTGCGTCTCATTGCACTGGTGGACTTCTGTCATTGTCTTCGTCTCAACGCACTGGTGCTACACCTCTGTCATGGGCTGCATCTCATCGCACTGGTGCAGCACCTCTGTCATGGGCTGCATCTCATCGCGCTGGTGCGGCACCTTTGTCATGGGCTACAAATCATCGCACTGGTGCAGCACCTCTGGCATGGGCTGCGTCTCATCGCAGTGGTGTAGCACCTCTGTCATGGGCTGCGTCTCATTGCACTGGTGCTACACCTCTGTCATGGGCTGCGTTTCATCGCACTGGTGCGGCACCTCTGTCATGGGCTGCATCTCATCGCACTGGTGCAGCACCTCTGTCATGGGCTGCGTCTCCTGGTGCTACACCTCTGTCATGGGCTGCGTCTCATCGCACTGGTGTGGCACCTCTGTCATGGGCTGCGCCTCATCGCGCTGGTGCAGCACCTCTGTCATGGGCTGCGTCTCATTGCACTGGTGCTACACCTCTGTCATGGGCTGCGTCTCATCGCACTGGTGCGGCACCTCTGTCATGGGCTGCGTCTCATTGCACTGGTGCGGTACCTCTGTCATGGGCTGTGTCTCATCGCACTGGTGCGGCACCTCTGTCATGGGCTGTGTCTCATCGCACTGGTACTACACTGACCGAACGAGCAGCTCTGCTAGTCCAGCTTGGTCCTGGATTTCAGCCCTCCCCACCATTGCTCCAGAATTAGATTGTTCAATTCTTTATTGAGTTTTCTCATCACTGCAACAAGAGTTGCGCAATACAAATTTGCGGACCAGTCACCACTCAGGGCGAGAAGATCAACAAAGAAAAATGCTAATCCTAAATCCAACTGTACACCATATCTTCTTTAAAGCAATTACTAATTGAAAACTGAAATGAGGAAAAAAGAAGATCGCAATCAACAAGGAAGAAAAGGAAACACACACCCGGAGTGGGGAGTGTTGGACTTGGCCCTTCTGGCAAGTTCACCCCTGAAACTTTTTGCTTTTATTGGTGACTTGGTGATAGTGGTTTTTGGTTCCTGCGCACTTTCCCTGGGTCCCAGGGTAAAGTGCGTGCGCACTCTGAGTGCATGTGGTGAGATAGGCCTGCCCTCCCATAGGAATGCATGGGGAATGTATGCGTCCCTGGTAGTTCCTGATGCGTGGGGTGTGCATGGTCGAGTCTGGTATGTACAGATTCGTGTGGTTAAATGCTGCGCAATGATGCGTGCGGCGTGCGTGTAGCTAGTATGGAAGTGCCACTTCTAGAAGTGGGCACTTCGGTGTGCAGTGTAAAATGTGTGCCTTGTCGCGTGATTGGCTGGCTGAGGTCATGTGACGTGCTAGGGATTCCCCAGAGTCAGGAGGAGTCACCCGGTGGTGAATAGGGAGATCAGCAGCTAGATGGGTGGGAGGAGTACACCTGGGTCCTGAATAGGGCCGGGCTTTTCCCACACAATGCTGGCTCTGCCCCCTGTGGTGCGACTGACGACCCTAGCCCTGCCAGTGAATAGAGTGAGGGGCTGAGCACATCAAGGGTGCTCCCAAACCAGCTGCGACTGGTTTTCCCCCTCACCCTGAACCCAGAACAAAGGGATTTGGTGTATAAAAGAGGGGCTGTGACCCCATGAAAATGTTCTTGCGCTGACTCGAATCTACCAGGGGTGTGCTGCTGCTGGGGCCCAGGGGAAGGCTTGCCTCCCTGGGCCCTGCCCAGCCCCTGGATACCAGATGGACTTACTGGACCTTTTCCTTTGCTGGGAGCTGCTCTGCTCCCTTTCTTTATGCCCAGGACTTCTTGGACCTATGGTGTTGCTTTTGCCAAGGCTTGGTGTCGCCTTGGAGCCTGTGGGGCTGATCAACGCCAAGCAGCAGCCCTTGCCGAGGAAATCCCCCTCGTAGGGATTCCCCTCGCCTCGTGAGCCTTGCGGGTGCCCACCCCGCTTCTTTTGCTGTAATTTTATGCAGGTGCCCACCCTGCGTCTTCATTTCATAACTACTACGGGTGCCCACCCCGCGACGTGACTTTGTTATTGATGGAGCGGGTGCCCACCCCGCTTTATATTTTGAATTTGGAGGGAGCCTACCCCTCTTGAGAAGGAGATCACCGCCGCGGCCGAGCCGCATCTCGAGTCTCTTCCGGGTCGCTGCCCAGCGCGACCCGGAAGACAGGCAGGGCTGTGATGTCACGGGCGGGGCTTCCAGGACGGAAGGGAAGCCCCGCGAGAAAGTTTGCCGGCGCCGTGTGAGATGCGGGGCTCCCCTGAGCGAGGGAGAGCCCCGAGGTAGCGGCCGCTGAAAAGGAAAGTCCCGGTCCCGGAAGAGGGACCGGGCTGAGCCAGAGATCGCCGCGCCGCCTGAGAAGTGCTGCCGGTCCTGCGCGCCGCATGAGAAGAGCAGGAAGGAGACCCCGAGCAGCGCCAGTGAGCCGGTGAGTGGGGGCTCGGGTGCGTAGTGCCTGGGAGAGGCACAGAGTCAGAGTGGCCCCATCTGGCAGAGGGCCGCTCCAACGCTTGAGGCCAGCATTACTTTTGGGGGCAAGTTCTTTTTCTTTGATTGGCGCAGGTTATCTCTAGAGCCTATATGGCTCCAACGTGGGCATGATGTGTTTAGGCGGCCCCCCGCCCCCTTGTGGGCACGACTGTTTCTCAAGCCGGCATGGCTCCAACGGGCCTACTTGTTTTTAGAGCCCAGAGAGGCTCTAACGATGGGGCATAATTGTCTTTGAGCCTCGGTGGCTCCAGCGCTATGGGGGCATGCTGTTTCTAGAGTCTAAAGGGCTCCAAGGATTGGCGCAGTTTGTTTTGAAGGGCTAATGAGAGCCCCTGCCGCTATCTGCCTTCCCCAGCTGCGCAGCACTTAGTGCCAGCTGCAGCGTTTAGGCCCTGCTTTGTCCCCAGCTGCCCAGCAAGTAGTGGGCAGCTGCTACGTTTAGGTTCTGGTGCGACCTGGGCCCTAATGTGATTGAGGTATTATTGCGATTCATGCTGATGTGATTTTGGTGCTAGGAAATGTACTGTGTAGTATGTTTTGCGCCCCCTGTATTCATGCTTTTGGTGCTAGGAAATGTACTGTGTATAGCATGTTTTGCGCACCTTGTATTTTATACCTCTAGATAGGATTTCTGCCTAGGAGGTTGTTTTACCTGTTTAGGTTTCTGTTAGGGAGATTGTACTTCCCTGTGCGATGTGCACCCTAGTATAGCTATACTTAGGTGGTTAGGTCTAATGCGTTAGACTAATGAGAATTGCATAATGTGATTTATGCCCCTGTGATAGATGCAGGATAGGTTTTATACCTGATGCTAGTGTGATGACGCTGAGGTCATTATTGCGCCAGTAGTTACTGGTTGTGCTCTACAGTGATAATTTGTGCTACAGTTAGTATATGTTCTACATTTACTATTGGTGATTTGTGCTAAGTTCTAAAAGTGCTAATTCCTGACAGTGGTCCATGTGGCCCTGTCCCCTGTACATATAATCCCTTGTAAATTCTGCCCGTGCCTGTTGGCACATTGTAAAGTGTGTGTTTTTATCTAATGTGTTTTGGTATAATACAAAGGCTATTTTTATATAATACCTTGTGTGGAGTTTCCTTTGTGGTGGGCCTTGGGTGTTGTTGCTGGGTGCGCGCGCAAACGCTTTACACATTGCCTCAGAGATAAGCCTGACTGCTCGTGCCAAGCTACCAAGGGGGTGAGCAGGGGTTATCTTTGGCGTGTAACTCCCCAGCCCTGACTAGAGTGGTGGTTTCTGCCTGGCTTGGGCGCAAGCCTCAGCCAACCAGAAATCCCATTTCTAACAGGGAGCAAAGAAGTTAGGGGTTAACACCCACATAGGGAGAAATAAGGTAAGATGGTCGTCTGCCCACATGATCTTCTAATAATGAAAGCTAGTATATTCAACGATAGGGGTTAAAGACTGGACATCCTCAAGCGGAAGTGGCAAGGGAATGGAGAATAGGGGTCTGTATGAAATATGAAGGAGGACGTGTGCACCATAAACGCCTTCGGCGAATAGTTGAGCTCAACACTTCAATCATTAAGAAGAGAGCCCTGAACCTAATCAAATATCACAAATTTGTCATTCAGCTTATAACTAAGGTGCTCAAAGCATGCCATATCATACGTGTTATTCAACCACGTCTGTAGAGTGGGTATTAGAGTCGACTTCCAAAGACGTAGTAGACGAATAAACCAGCAGCGTTAGCAAAGAACTTCAGACCCAGCCTCAGTCCATCGCCACGCTGCACCCGGACCAGGAGCCTCACCAGCATTAATCGTTCTGCACCGGTTTTCCCTTCTGCTCCATTAGATTACCATGTCAAGACTGAAGACCTCTGCTACAGCATGGTGGTCCTCTCCTCTAATCAAAATTCTGACATTTATCTGGATCATATAATCACGATTCTCCATCCTCTTCCCATCCAGGAAGTGTTGGGGGTGGAAAGAGCGGGCATGAGGAAGAACCGACAGGGTTGGTTTTCATGTGAGAAGGAGACAGGATTTGTAAGGTGGGGCAAGAATGAGGCAGAAGAAGTCAAGGCTGGGCATCCTTGCTAGTCATCAACACTGGCATTTGGCACAGATTGTGGAAATTTAGCTTGCAAACTGAACATTATCTGCGCCATCTTGTCTCTCCCCAGCGCGACACACAGGAAAGCGCACGGCAGCCATTTTAGGCACCCTGGTCTCTCCCTGCCCATTGCCGATCGCCAGCGCGTCCCCCTGGCGCTGCAAGCATCCCCCGCGCGCCGGCCACCCCCGCTCTCTCATACACGGGCCATAAACCCTCTCCTTCTGCGCGACCCTGCCATGGAACCACATCCCACGCCTGACCGACATCCCATACATGGTCATGCATCTCTTTGATAACCCCCTTCCTCTGCGCCCCATTGTCCGAACCGATCCCAGGCCATCACCTAGCCCTGCGGATGCGGTTTATTACCCCTACTGTAAGGGAAACACCCCACATCAAAGGGATTACAGTAGATCAAAGCCCCTACCCCCTGAGACCCGGCCGGTCGCACACACCCCCGGGAATTGGCGGAATGTCCAGCTGTGTGATAGCCATCTCCTGCTGTGGATGGGGTGGGGACTTCCACTGTAGATATGTGTGGGAACAAGCTCGAAGTGGGGATTCCGAGGATGTTCTTTCATGTTCCAAGACAATCTCAAGAATGTGCCATGTATGATAACTCTGCAATAAAGTCATAAACCTGTGTATAAGAGGCTAGGCCTCAGAGATGCAGTTAGAGCACCTCGTGACGATACCTTGCTGTCTGATCTGATGTGTTCTGCTCCGACGGAATGAAAACTTTGTTTCCTGCCTTCCAGTCTCCGGCGCCTGCCTCTTTCATTGGTAAATTATCGAATGGTATGAGAGGCGATTACCGCCGGGCAATACTTGAAGGGTTATCGACTGAAACTGCCGCTACCATTTAACAATTGGCGTCCCAAACGTGGGGCCCATCAGCGACACGTGGATCCAGTGGGAGAGGTCCCGACGACAGAGTGAACGACTGCAACGATCGGGAGAGCTCCTGCCCAATAGACCCTCGTCTGGCAGCCGATCATCCGAACTTCACTGGTTCCGAGCAGACCTCTCTCGAGTGATCTACGGTCCTGACTGGGAACCATCAGGAGTGCCGCGGCAAATACAGAAAGTAGAGGACGATCGGGCGCTGGAGCGGAAGACGAGAAACTGTCCACGCGGTCCGGGTAAGGTCGTGAAACACGACAAATTGCGAAATAATTGATTGATTGTTTGAAATTTTGAAATACTAGTATTGCTCATTGATTGTTCTCTTTGAGATATTCGCTGTCTACAAACGGGGAGGAGTAGAAATACTCTCTCTCTCTCCCTTTGCAGATAGTGAAGGGTAGGTAACGCAGACTTTTGTCCCCGTTGTAACCCGCCGTGCCTATCTTTATCTCCCCACTGATTGATTGTCCGAACATTGATTGTTTTGAAGAATAGTGCTCTTTGAGATATTCTCTGTTTGCAAATAACGTAGAATAGAAATATTCTGTCTAGTCTTTGCAAATAGTGAAGGGTAGGTAACGCAGACTTTTGTCCCCGTTGAAACCCGTCGTGCCTATCTTTATCTCCCCATTGATTGATTGATTGATTGATTGTCCGAACACTAGTTGTTCGATATTGGTTCTTTGGAGGTATTCTCTGCTTACAAATAACGAGGAATAGAGATATTCTGTCTAGTCTTTGCAAGCAGTGAAAAGATAGGTAGTGCTGACTTTTGTCCCCGTTGAAACCCGTCATGCCTATCTTCTCCCCACTGATTGGTAGTTGGTTCTGCCCGGACCGCTTATTAGAGGTGGACCATCCGGCTCCACTGGAAGGCACCCCTAATAAGGACATGTTCACTAAATATGGACTAGTCGCCGTAGCTTATAGCAAGCTATGGCATAAATATACAAGGAAGGACCCCGAGAGTCAGTGGCCACTGATGGGATCCTTCGACGACCATAAGATAGAAATGCTAGAAATAGCTCTGCGTAGCAATAAAACGACGCCTACTATGCTTGACAGTATCGGCATGTGGCGCAAAGAAGCAACGCAACGGAAAAAGAGGAAAGAGGTAAAAGCAGAAAAGGAATTACGAAAGGCAGCTCACCTTGCCGCTAGAAAGTTAGAAGAAGAAATAAAGGAGAGAAGGGAAACTAAACTAAGACAGGAGCCCGAAACATCAGGCCAGTACGCTGTTAGGACCCCCTCTATGCTCTACCCTGAGTTGTCCTCTAAGCAACGGACAAATGATGAATTACTATTAGGTCCCCCGATCATTTACATGCCCCCTCCATATGCACCCTCCCAATCGGTAGTGCAACACCCACAACCCCCAAACACAAGCGAAAGCAGTACAGGGGCCTCGGTCCTCACGGCCTCCGCGCCGGCCGAGCCTCTTGTACTGAACACAACGTCGGCAATAACGTTGAATGACCCTGAGATGAGAAAGAAAGATTCCACCAGAATGAATCGACTAACAAGGGAGGAACGAGCAGGAATCGACAAGATAGTAGGAACACTGGTGGAGCGAAAGGAAAGTGAGGAGTATATAACAGACGTGTATAACTCATATGCCGACAGCCGCAGACGACACTTTGTCGTACGACTTTGTTATCACGCCCTGAATACATATGAGGATAGGTACCACGATAAAGGTCCCGAAGGCTTAGCGGCCCTATATAGGAAGGTAGACATTGGGGAAGAAGGAGAGGGCGATGTGACGAACCTCTTCACTCGTACACTCGAGGTCTATCGACACCTTAAAGAACACAGACAGGCCACTAAATCAGAAACCCCCATAGCGACTAAGCCCCAGGAAGGAAGGACTGATACCATGATGCCCATCAAAGAGGCCGCTCCCTACTGGGTCCCCCCACGAGGTCAGGGAACACATGACGACATCAACCACCAAGATGCGAAGGGAAGGGTTGTATACAATTGGGTCTACCAGCCATGGGACCGACAAGATATTTTGACCTTTAGAAAAACTCTACCCGACTTAAGAAAGAACCCGACTGCCTTCTACACCGAACTAGGTACAGCCTTAGGCTCAACAATAATGACTTTAGCAGATATCGACTTGTTCTTCGGATTATGTCTGCCGGCTGATGTGTGGAAGCAAATCCGGAAAGTTGACCACGCTGAGCCGTTCGGATATACCTGGGTACAACTCGATACCATAGATAAACAGCGAGAACCGGGACAGAAACCCCCGAAAGCCATATTGGAGCTCCCAGACAAGATTGTACAGAAATTGAAGACTCTAATCCCAGAAAGAAAGGTAGACTGGTCGATAGTGACGGCTTGTCGCCAGAAACCCCAGGAGGATGTGTCTGAATACTTCTCTCGATTCGAGACTGTGTTTTCCGATTATAGTGGCCAGGACATGACCACTGCAACCGGACATCACCTCTTTGTCCAGAATTATGTGAAGGGTCTGTCACAAGAAGTCTCCCAGAAGCTACAGACCAGCGAGAGTAGTTGGGCAGCCTCCAAACCCGCAGCTATCCTCCAGATGGCCCAATACTACGAAAACCAAAAGAATGAGAACGATAGGGCGTCAGAGAGGAAGAAAAAGGAACTGAAGGAGAGGGTAATGATAGCACAGTTGCAAGGGGTGACCATAGGAAGGGAACCCCCGAAAGGGAGTTACTAACCAACCGCCCCTAGAAAGCTACCCCCTAGAGACCATACACCTGCACCCTACAACGGACGAAGAGACTTAGATGGGAACCAATGTGCGTTCTGTAGAGGATTCGGACACTGGAAATCCCAGTGCCCGGTCCTTCTGGAATTGAACAAAAATAGGGACCCCAGAGACACAGCATATGACCCCAGAAATAGAGGACAGGGACGAGGGTACACGAACGACGCCATCAACGACAGGCCAGGCAGACCAAACACCTTTGATCGCCCCCGACAAAACCAGTGTCAGCAGTCCGACTACGAAAGCACCCATGACTTCGCATAGGACCGCCAGGGGCAAGGGAGGGATCCAGTCGAACTCCGTGTTGACCAGCAAGGTCCTTACGTCACTGCTAAGGTCTTGGGCACCAAGTCTCCATTCCTGGTAGATACTGGGGCGACACGTAGTGCGTTATCTAAACGACTGATTCCTAGGGCACCCTTGTCTGGCTCACACGTAACCTCAATAGGCTTCGATGGAACGCCCTCCACTAACCCCTTATCAGCACCAATCTCCTTTGACTTAGAAGATAACGCCACTGACACGACCTTTCTACTCTCCTCCAACACCCCCGATGCTATTATGGGACTTGATTTGCTAAAACATTTTCGAGCTACCATCAGATGCTCCCCAGACGGAGTTCGAGTCATCCTGCACGATAACCCAGATCCGTTCAGACCTTGTCACACACGGCGTATGCTCTCTATAACCGATGCTGACCTGTCCCTACTCGACACGTTACCTTCACATCTCTGGGCTAAAACCGACTCAGATGTAGGGCGCATGGTGATCAACCCAGTACACATAACCGTCCGACCGGACGCAGTGCTCCCAAAGCTTCCACAGTATCGGATATCGCCCGAAGGTGAGAAGGCATTGGTGGAAATCATCGAGTCCCTAGTCGATGCAGGAGTGGTAGAAGAAGTAGTCAGTAATGTTTGCAACAGCCCTATCCTACCCATTGTAAAGAAGCAAGGCGAGGGAGATGAGAAAGCATACCGCTTTATTGTTGACTTACGAGAAGTTAACAAAGTAGTCATACCTCAGTACCCCGTGGTCTCAGACATCACCACCATCCTCACCCTGATTCCATCCACTGCCACCACCTTTACCGTTATTGATCTCAAGAACGCATTCTTTTCCATCCCCATCCACCCAGACAGCCGCTACCTGTTCGGCTTCACTTTAAAAGCCCGTTCGTACAGATTCTGTAGGGCACCCCAAGGCTACACTGAGAGTCCCAGCATTTATAGCCAAGCCCTCAAGAGGCAACTAGATGCAGTCCAACTACCCGATGGAGTGGTGTTAATACAGTACGTCGATGACATTCTTTTGGCGGCCGACACCACTCCACTTGCCGTCACAGCCACCATTCACCTCCTCCACTTCCTCGCGGAGAACGGTCACAAGGTCTCCAGGAAGAAATTGCAATTCTGCCAACCCCAAGTAACATATCTAGGCCACCTACTATCCAAAGACGGGAGAAAACTTACCCCTGACCGAATTCAGACCATCCTAGAAACCCCTGTTCCCAAAACTCAGAAACAAGTGAGGTCCCTAGTAGGCCTCACCTCCTTTTGTCGACAATGGTTGCCAAACTTCAGCCTTATCGTAAAACCTCTGCTTTCCCTGCTGGCTAAAGATGTCCCCTTCCCCCTCCCCTGGACACCCGAATGCCAATCCTCCTTCAAAGAATTACGAGACGCCCTCTGCTCGGCCCCAGTCCTAGGATCCCCAGACTACACTAAACCTTTCTCCCTCTACACCCACGAAAGGGAGGGATGTGCACTGTCTGTCCTAACCCAGTCCATAGGCCCTAAACAACGCCCTTGTGCCTACTTCTCTGCCACTCTTGACCCCATAGCCAGAGCTTTGCCCGCCTGCCTTCGAGCAGTAGCCGCCGCTGCTGTCTCCATCCGACAAAGTGAGGGGATCGTGCTCTCGAACCCCCTCACAGTATTGGTACCCCATGCGGTTGACACCCTCCTGAACCAAACCAAGACTCAACACCTGACTAGCGCACGACTGACTGGTTACGAACTGACTCTACTCGCACCCCACATCACATTGAAACGATGCACCACTCTGAATCCAGCTACTCTACTACCTCTCCCTGACGCTGACCCCAATGCGTCCCCTATACATGACTGCGTGACCCTCACCGACGAACAGCCCAGAGTAGGGTTGACCTCCGGGATACTGCCTTCCCGGACCCTCACGGAGAACTGTGGGTGGATGGCTCATGTATCAAGCTCCCCGATGGCACCACCTCAGCTGCCTATGCAGTCACCACAGCCCGAACAGTTGTTGAGACAGCCCGCATCACACAGCGATCCGCACAGGCGGCGGAACTAATTGCTCTCACACGAGCATGCATCCTGGCAGCAGGGACAACCGCAAACATTTACACAGACAGTCAGTACGCCTTCGGGGTAGTTCACCACTTTGGGCTCTTATGGAAAGAGAGGGGATTCTTGACTTCCCATGGCACACCCATCTTGCATGGAGATCTAGTCTCTGCCCTGACCGAAGCAGTCCTCCTCCCCACACGGCTGGCTGTGATCAAATGCCAGGCACACAAGAAGGTGACAGACATTATAGGACAGGGAAATGCACTAGCTGACATTACTGCCCGAACCACAGCCGAGAATAGGTCCACGACCCATATGTACGTGACCAGGTCACAAACTGAGAAATGGAAGGATGCTAGGGAAACAATTAGGGATATCCAACTAGCCAGCACACCACACGAATTAACTGAATGGGCCCGGGTGGGATTGAAGTACGATGACGGTTGCTGGCGAACTAAAGACTCGAACAAATGGTTGCTACCCGACTCATACTTGATCCCCATGTTGACCATGGCACACTCCCCCGCACACATAGGGTCTGCCCCCATGATCGAACTCATCTCCAAAGTCTGGCACAACGACAAAATCCCAGACTCAGCCAAACGTCTGGTCCAACAATGCCTGGTATGCCTCCAACACAACCCTGGGAAAGGAACTGCTGTACCCCGGGGAGGGTTTGGGGTTCCCAATCACCCCTTTGAAGTCCTACAAATGGACTATGTCCAGTTAGAAAGGTGCCAAGGTTTCAAGTACGTACTTGTCGTTGTGTGTGCCTTCAGCAAGTGGGTGGAGGCCTACCCAACCCACGACAACACCGCTATGACTACCGCGAAAGTACTACTGAAAGAATTTTTCCCCCGATACGGCCTTTGTCGAATTTTGTGGAGCGATAATGGCCCCCACTTTGTAGCCGAGGTTATCCAACTCATCTTAAAGGGGCTGGGTGTGAAACAGAAATTCCACGCGGTCTTCCATCCCCAATCTGCAGGCTTGGTTGAGCGACATAATGCCACATTGAAGCTTAAGATAGCAAAAATAGTTGCCACCACAGGACTGAAATGGCCAGACGCTCTCCCGCTAGCATTGCTATCAATGCGTTCCACCCCCACTAAACACCACTTAACCCCCTACGAGGTCGTTTTTGGACGGCCCATGAACCTTTGGACTGCACCAAAACCAACATCCATCCACGACGTCCCGGACGTCCTCATGTCTGACTATTTGTATAACCTAACTAAAACGTTGTCTGTTATCCATCAGCAGGTGCTGCAAGCCATTCCCGATGTTTCCAGGGGCCCCGGGCACGACATCCAACCCGGCGACTTTGTCTTAGTGCGTAACTTCCAGCGCACCAAGAGTCTGGAGCCCCGGTGGACGGGCCCCCTGCAAGTCCTAATCACCACCCGAACAGCTCTTCGAGTGGAGGGGAAACGCAATTGGCTGCATGCACACCACTGCAAGAAGGTATCACCGACCCTGACGACCACGGACAACATCACCGCCCAAGAAGAACTTCTGGACAGAGACCGACCATCCCTGAACCACCGCCCAGATACGGAGACACTTGAGCTAGTGAAATATCCCGATCCCACCGTACCATCCAAGGAAGGGTATAACTTGCGACGAAAGGAGAGAACTTCGGCTAAGCAGACCACAAACTAAGTGGAAATCTCAGAGCGGTAGCCTAGTCACCTCAAAGGCCACCAGGAGAGAAACTAAACAAAGTCTGTGGTTCTGCCCGCTACCGAGTCTCTTGAAGGTGATGGAAGCGCCCGACATGAAGATGATGGAAGCAACCGGACGTCCGAAGATCCACTACGAAAACCCAAAGACTGACAGAATGCACAGCTCAAAGACTATTACACTTTTCATTACCCTTCTCTTTTGCCTTCTCCTCATGGTCACCTTCTGGATCATGGAGGAGAGCACACCCGCTCATAAGACATTGCTGACCACCGTTCAACCTACCACCATGAAAGAACACCATCTGATCTCACTTTCACCCCAACTCCGAGAAAGGCGTAAGGAGTTCTGGAATAACTCTTTTGTGCAGCTGCTCCACCAACACAATCTTGCCGCCAACGCCACTAATTGTTGGATCTGTGGATTGCTACCACATGCTACTGGACACTCTATCCCTTTCATCCCTTCACCTTTTTCTGTCCATGGTTCCTGCCTCGCCTGGCTAATCCTCCTGCAAGAAAGCTACAAGGACAATGCCACTTCCGGCAGAACCATGTCACACTTCTACCATGGGTTCTGGCTGAACAAAACTGGAAGAACTTCTGCCCCCTTCTGTTCTCTGAGATCAAACACTTCCTTTCACATGGACATCCCTGCCAAAGAACGAGTTGAAATGCAAGTGTTCAACAACCCAGCCAGACCCACCTTCTCTTACCTCCGGAAACGGACGGCCGCCACCCTAACAGTGGCCCTGTCCGTCATCAACATCACTGGATTTGTGTGCCTCGAAGGCCTGGGGGCGCAGCTGGTGGGCCACAGCTCCTGCCTCATCACCCGAACATTGGACTCAGTTGATCCACCCTCCTTTGTTGCCTCCCCGAATATGTACTTCGTCTGTGGTACTAAGGCCTACACCTGGCTTCCGAAAGGTTGGGGAGGCACCTGCTACATCGCCTTTGTCCTTCCTCCGACATATGTGGCTCCAGCGAACCATCACCGACAGAAACGCGCCAAAGACATTGTGCAAGCCGACTCCACCGGAGCACAGTTCATGGACGCAGTAAAAGGTCTTGTTCCACTCTGGGGTCCAATGGCAAACAGCCGTGCCATCCGCCACTTAACCGAGTCAGTCGAAACGGCGATGAACATTACGGCTGGCGTCCTCGCCAACAACACCGCCGAGCTCCAGGCCGTCTGCCTAGTGGCCCTTCAGAACCGCCTCGTTCTAGATGTGGTCCTGGCTGATCGTGGAAGAGCATGCCGCATCATTGGGTCCAGCTGTTGTACCTACGTACCGGATAACTCACCCTCAGTCTACAAAGCAATTGAACACCTCCACAGACTTTCCGCAGAGGTTCATCAGGAGCAAGAAGAATGGTCACTGGGGAGTTGGTTTTGGGACTCTATTAGAAATTGGGGATGGAGGCTGTTTTCATTTATCCTAATACCAATTGTGATACTATGCGGATGCTGCTTGGGGATTCAGTGTCTTCGCTTTTTATGAACTGCATCTGCCCTAAGACTTTGAACTTTGAAGCGGAACGAATGAAAGCTCTGTATGAGATGGAAGTTTGTAGTATTATGGGGATAGATCCGAACTAGATAATCTGGCGAGACATGTTAAAAGGGAGGACTGTGGAAATTTAGCTTGCAAACTGAACATTATCTGCGCCATCTTGTCTCTCCCCAGCGCGACACACAGGAAAGCGCACGGCAGCCATTTTAGGCACCCTGGTCTCTCCCTGCCCATTGCCGATCGCCAGCGCGTCCCCCTGGCGCTGCAAGCATCCCCCGCGCGCCGGCCACCCCCGCTCTCTCATACACGGGCCATAAACCCTCTCCTTCTGCGCGACCCTGCCATGGAACCACATCCCACGCCTGACAGACATCCCATACATGGTCATGCATCTCTTTGATAACCCCCTTCCTCTGCGCCCCATTGTCCGAACCGATCCCAGGCCATCACCTAGCCCTGCGGATGCGGTTTATTACCCCTACTGTAAGGGAAACACCCCACATCAAAGGGATTACAGTAGATCAAAGCCCCTACCCCCTGAGACCCGGCCGGTCGCACACACCCCCGGGAATTGGCGGAATGTCCAGCTGTGTGATAGCCATCTCCTGCTGTGGATGGGGTGGGGACTTCCACTGTAGATATGTGTGGGAACAAGCTCGAAGTGGGGATTCCGAGGATGTTCTTTCATGTTCCAAGACAATCTCAAGAATGTGCCATGTATGATAACTCTGCAATAAAGTCATAAACCTGTGTATAAGAGGCCAGGCCTCAGAGATGCAGTTAGAGCACCTCGTGACGATACCTTGCTGTCTGATCTGATGTGTTCTGCTCCGACGGAATAAAAACTTTGTTTCCTGCCTTCCAGTCTCCGGCGCCTGCCTCTTTCATTGGTAAATTATCGAATGGTATGAGAGGCGATTACCGCCGGGCAATACTTGAAGGGTTATCGACTGAAACTGCCGCTACCATTTAACAAGATGGCAGTAGGGATTGAAGAATTATTTGTGGACATTAACACAAAATGTTTTCCTTATATGAGTATTTCTTCTTGGAATTTGTGTGGGCTCTTCACCCCAAGAGCAGCTCGTGTATCAACCATTTAAAAAACAATGAGCAAACCCTAAGCAGAAAGAGCCCCCAGTGAGCCAGGGAGTCATGGCAGGGTACAATGAATGGTGTAATGAATGGCCGAAGGGCTCCCGGCTCATTGTGCAGCTCCGTTTGTGGATCTACAGTCTTACGGTTCAGTTCAGTGTTACCAGACGTTGTTCAAGATACTTCCATTCACTCAGGGCATCTTATATCTCGCTCTTGACTACAATCGCCCACTTGCCACGCTTTATCCTGAGAGCCCTTTAATGTCTCCACCCAACACTTTCAGCCTGATTACAAGTTCGGCGGTCCTTAGGACTGCCAAATCCATTGTGGCGGTCTGTGGACCACCAGACCGGCGCTCCATCCTCTGTATTACAAGTACAGTGGTTGGACCGCCACTGTACCGCTCCTACCACCAGGATACTGTGGCAGTGTTGCTACGGTCTAAGGAAGTAATATGTTGGTGGTTCCGCAGCAGCACCGCCAAGCATATTATGCGTTTTCTCACTGGCCATCTGTTCATTGCGGTGAACGCGCTATAAAAAGGGTGGTGGAGAGTTGCCTCTGTGCATTGGGTGCATGCAGAGGGAAACATGTTGGGCCCCCCTGTATTTTTGCACTCCCATCCCGGGACGGGCAGAAATGCACAACATTGTGTACCTTGGTCTGCGCAGGAATGACTGCGGCGCTCCTACGGCAGTGCCTTTCTAAGGCTCTCCGATGAGCCTTAGAAAGGCAGCTCCGTTGGACCGCTGCCACAGGACCGCCTGCCAGGATTACAACTTGTAATCTGGTGGGCGAACTGACTACGGTTTTGGCAGTCTTAAACTGGGGTGCTGGCATGGCAGGCCACTCCAAGACCACCAAACTCATAATCGGGCCCTTTATCAGCGACATATACACTACCACTAGTGCTCTCCCTTGAAGTCAGCATCCACCAAGAAATACACAGGTTCATACCTTTTGTTGCTTTGCTACTCACCTGGCTGGAAATCAAGTGATATAAACAAATGTTACCCAATCCCCTGACATAAGCTGTTTTACAAGACCCAGAACCAGCCATGTATTATAAGTTTGCACACTGAGTTGTCTTCCTAGACAACATTCATACAGGGAAAGAAACATTCTTGTAAAGTCAATGGGAAATGCACAGTTGTGCAAGCCTACTGAGCAGACAATGAAAACATGCACAGGAGTCCAGAATAAACCATATAAAGAATGCAATAATGAGAAACAAAACAAACAAACATTGGCTAAGGCAATAAGTATGTCTTTAATGTGGCAATAAATGTAAAACTTTGGGCGAGAAAGGGAAATAAAAGTGGGTGAACAGGGGGATATAGTGGATAATGATGGGTAAAATGGGGAGTAAAGAACAGCACAGCAGGGGGAGTATCAGAGACAATTATGGGTGGAGAAGCTGGAGCAGGGGTGAGTGGATTACAGGGGAGTAAATATAGGTGAATTGGGGTAATGGTGGGCAGGATGGGGGGAGTAATGATGGGCAGAGCAGGTGAAAATAGGTACAGCGTTGGGAGTAAATGGACAAAGGAGGGGAGTAATAATGTTGGGCAGAGAAGTGGGAGTAAGGAGAAGTATAGCAGAGAGAGTAACGACGGGTAGAGATAGAGGAATAATCATGGATGAGGTAGATGAAAGATGAGTGCTTGGAGGAGTAATGATGGCTAAAGCAGAGGGAGTAAATATGGGCTGATGAGTAAATATAAGCAGAGTATGTCAGTAAAGAAGGGGACTAAACATAGCTATAGTAGAGGAGTAAATATAGGCAGAGGGGGGGGGTAAAATACAGTGGGGAGGTTGAACAGGTAAATTAGGGGGGCAAAGGGGCAAAGCGAGGGAGTAAAGAGTGGTAGAGCAGGAGGAGTAAAGTTAATGGGGTAAGGGGGCTAAGGATAGGTGCAGCAGACACAGTGATGATGGATAGAATGAAGTAAGCAGGGGTAGGGAGGGCAAGAGATGTGGAAGCAAAGGTGGGAGTAGAACAGCTGGAGTAGTGTTGGTTGGAGCAGGTTGGTGATTCAAACTTTGAATACAAAAGTTAAAAATAAGGTAAAATCGCTTGTGGAAACTCTATAGAAACTGAGCAGAGAAAGAGGGGGAGGAGGTGTCAGGGGACCACGCTCCCAGAGACCCTAATAGTGGAATGCATTAGAGGGTAGGCAAACGTGTTGTTATGGGTAAAGAACCCCATAAAAAGGATTATTTCAGTTGATGGCCCCCTCCCATTGACTGTGCATTGCTATAGGCTCTCCGAGTCGTGGCCAATGTATAGATACCTTCGATTGCGTGGCTCATCGTGCGCATTCTTTCCTGAAGAGGCGGCCTGCTTCTGTGCAGATCGCATGGACATTGGTGCCGCATGAAGGTGGACCAATTACGATGATGCAATCATGAGACAAAGGAAGTGGTGGCTGGTGATTGAAAATAGGGGTGGGGCACGAATACAAGCACAGAATTGCATTGTATGAGTGGGCTATAATACCCACTTACTTCCATTCACCTACTCACGCACCTGCATTCAACAATATACTCACCCTCTGCCTTTGTTCATCTACCCATTCACATTCACTCATCTACATTAAGCTATCCACTTCCATTCACCCAACTCGTATACTCAGTCACTCTCTTTTCCCTAGTGTTGGACTTGGCACTTCTGGCAGGTTCACCCCTAAACTTTTTGCTTTTATTGGTGACTTGGTGATGGTGATTTTTGGTTTCTGCGCACTTTCCCTGGGTCCCAGAGTAAAGTGCGTGCGCACTCTGAGTGCATGTGGTGAGATAGGTCTGCCCTCCCATAGGAATGCATGGGGGATGTATGTGTCCCTAGTAGTTCCTGATGCGTGGGGTGTGCAGGCTCGAGTTTGGTATGTGCAGACTCGTGTGATCGAATGCTTCGCAATGATGTATGATGCGTGATTATGTCATGTGCGGAAGTGCCACTTCTAGGAGTTGGCATATTAGTGTAAAAGGTGTCTGGCGTGTGATTGGCTGGAGCTGGCTGGTGAGCCTGGCTCCAGGAGCCTGGGTGGGTCTGCCCCAGTGGTGAGTGTGAGATTAGCATGTGGATGGCTGGGGAGGAGTGCACCTTGGACCTGAATAGGGCAGGGCTTTCCCCACACAATGCTGGCTCCGCCCCCTGTGGTGCGACTGATGACCCTAGCCCTGCCAGTGAATAGAGTGAGGGGCTGAGCACATCAAGGGTGCTCCCCAACCAGCTGCGACTGGTTTTCCCCCTCACCCTGAACCCAGAACAAAGGGAAAAGATGTATAAAAATGGGGCTGTGTCCCCACAGAGGTTGTTCTCTTGCTGATCCAACTTGAGGGGGGCCTGCTGCTGCTGGGCGCCAGGAGAGACCGCCACTGGGGACTGCCTCCCTGCTGGAGGGCCCTGTGAGCTGGCCCTGGGCCCAGTCTGTGCCCCCTGCTTTTGAAGACTTTTTGGTTGCTGGACTTTTACTTGCAGCGCCTGGGAGCGCTTTTATCATTGATAGCGTGAGGAGCGCTTTATTTGTGGCCGGCAGCACGAAGCTGCATCCTAGGGATTCCCCCGCTTTGCGATCCTCGCGGGTGCCTACCCCGCTTATTTTAAATTTCTCCATAGCGGGAGCCCACCCTGCATTAGTGTGCCCGATAGTGGGTGCCTACCCCGCTTGCTGCTGCAGATTTTAACCCTAAGACGAAGGTGGGAGCCCACCCCGCGCTTCGGTGAAAGCCGGAGGAAAATCACCGCTGCAGCCCGGACCGGAAGTCAGCACCCCCTGGGGGCGGGCCGTGCGACGGAAGCTGTGCAAAAAGCAGGAAGCAGGCGGGAGCCTACCACGCGCTCCTGCGTAGGCCCCGGGTGAGGTGAGGTGTGCTGCAGCAGGGGACTCCCCTCCGTACAGAGAGTCCCGCAGGTGCCAGTGAAGCGGAGGGGGGCTCGAGGCACATTGCCGGTGCCTGCCCCCGCCGCAAGGGAAGAGGCCCCGTGTGCAGCCCGGCAGCCGTTTCTCCCGCAAGAAGCCGAGGAGGAGCATCGTGCACGACAAACAGCCCGGTGAGTGGGGACAGCCTTTGTTGTAGGAGAGTCCCCCGAGTGGGACCCCATCGTACGGGGGCATTCGTTGGCAGGGAGAGCGGCCCCGGAAGGCAGTGGGCCGCTCCCGCAGACGGGGGGCATTATTCTCTTCGAGCCCCGTGAGGCTCCAACGATCTCGGGGGCATTTCGTTAGTGACCAGAGCGCGAGTACGCTCCGACGTTACAGGGGCATCTCTTCAGCGATTGAGTGGCCCCAGATGGCAGCGGGCCACTCCCACCTTGCCCCACAGAGTTGTGCAGAGCCCCGGAGGCCCTAGGGGGGCATTTCTTGTGGTCTTGAGCCCACGTGGCTCCTACGTTGCTTTGGGGGATTAGTCATGCCCAGAGACCGGTGAGGCTCCAACGTTGGCCCCAGTAACATTGTTTTACAGCTGCCCAGCACTTAGTGGGCAGCTGCAACGTTTAGGTTGGGGGCCCGTTGCGCTCTGCGCAAACTGCGTGCGCAGTCCTGCCCTGACTCCGCGTTTTGGACTGCGCCTCCTGCGCAGTCTTCCCCTGACTCTGCTGGACACAGGGTGTCCTAGCCCCGACAAGGCCAGTTGGCCTAGGAACTGCCACAGGTGGTGGCTTATGTGAGTTTTGCGCTATTGTTCCTAACCTGCACCTCTGAATGTATGTTTATGCGTCATGTGCCTTGTCTTACACCGCTGAATGTATTTTATGCATCATGTGTTTTCCTTCCCTACACCTCTGAATGTGATGCATCATGTGTAATGTGCGTTTACCCCTACAGGTATTGTGATACTTAGGTGGTTGTTTGTTTTCTCCTAGTACAGGTGGTGCTAGTGAGGTCCTAGTTCCCTGCGTGACATTTTCCTAAGGTGGTTAGGGTTGCGTAGGTGGTACTTACCTGTTACCAGTAGTTACTGGTTGTGTGCTACATTTGCTATTTTAGTGCTACAGTGATTGTATGTGCTATGGTCTAAAGTATTATTCCTATGTTCTAAGTGCTAAGTTCTACACAGTGGTCCATGTGGCCCTGTCCCCTGTACATATAATCCCTTGTAAATTCTGCCCTTGCCTGTTGGCACATTGTAAAGTGTGTGTTTTTATCTAATGTGTTTGGTATAATACAAAGGCTATTTTTATATAATACCTTGTGTGGAGTTTCCTTTGTGGTGGGCCTTGGGTGTTGTTGCTGAGTGCGCGCGCAAACGCTTTACACATCGCCTCAGAGATAAGCCTGACTGCTTGTGCCAAGCTACCAAGGGGGTGAGCAGGGGTTATCTTTGGCGTGTAACTTCCTTGCCCTGACTAGAGTGGTGGTTTCTGTCTGGCTTTGGCGCCAGCCCTAGCCAACCAGAAATCCCATTTCTAACATTGGTGATCAGCGGTGGGATTTGGACTTGCGTTTGCGCTGTACCGCAGTAGCAACTGGCCGCACCACAAAACTCTGCATTTAGATAATCACATGGTGTTGGAAAACCACTCCCACACTAGAAGGGGTGGAGGTGGTCTTCCGGACACACTGTGGTAGCTTGGCTCGAGTGGTCAAGAATCAGGCTCCGTGCTAAGCATACAACATACCCAAACAATAACCATGCGTGCATCCGTTCCAAAAACGACTCTACACCGTAAAAATTATGAAAATAACTCTCTTTATCTGCTTTTTCTCTTAGTTGCTGATTGGAAAAATAAATAAGTCAATCACAATATACAATTTTAAATAGTGCAGGCCACATAAATATTATCTGAAGATTCAATAAATAGGGGTGATCATAAATACAAGGGACATAAATATCAGTGCAGGTAATACAGGCAATTAAATATTTTGAGGCAATAAATACTGTACCAATAAATATTGTACACCATCAAGTCCTGTGGACCTATAAATATAGTGAAGCAATAAATAGGTAAAAACTCAATAAATACAGTACCCCCAATAAATAATTAAAAGTATACAGCAACACTCATGTAATCAGTTGACATTTCAATTCCTAAGGGCTGATTTGGCCCAGGCACAGCTTGTAGGGTTGTGGAAGGCTTGAGGGGGGCTACTCCCTGGCTGAGACAAGGCTGAGGCCTAAACTGAGGTAGATCAAAGGGGGGGAATACCAGTGCCCTGGCTTTCTCTCTCCACACCACCTCTCTAGGTTAGTCCCAGTTCACCCCAGGCACAGTCAGGTTGGTTTCAGCACCTCCCTAGCCCCTTAGAGCAGTCTCTCAGGTCTCCACAGGGCCTTAGGCGCCCTCTACTCCACTTACTGCCCTTTTTCTGATGTTCCGACGCCGCTGGAGTCGTGTCGACGCCGTGAGGCGGTTCCGGTTCGGTCTCGGCGGCCTCGGCACAATGTCAGTTCTTTGACGACGCCGGTAGGCGGTTCCTGCCCGATGTCGGCGGCCTCGGTTCAATCTCGACCTCCGATTCGACGGCGTCGGGCAGTCTCTACTCGGTGTCGACTTCGGGCGGCTCCGGTCCGATGGCGCTCTCGGCTCCGATGACGTCGGCCGGCCTGGCCTCGATGTCGACTTCCGGCGACTCCGGGGTGCGATCCTCACCCCCGACCTCCGGTGCTCCTCCTCTCAGGTTCCGGGCGACTCCGGAGTGCGATCCTCACTCCCGACCTCCGGTTCACCTCTACCTCGGTCTCCGACGACTCCGGAGGGCGGACTTCACTCCTCCGATGACGCCGCTCGCTCGACCTCGGTTCACTTCCTCCTCGACCTCTGGTATTCCTCACGACCTCCGTCGGCGCCCTCTCACGACCTCAGGCGGCTCCGGGTACGACGTCTGCTTCTTCAGTCAGCGCCGCTTCTCCACCTCGGGCTCCAGGTCTTAGGCTACTCGACGCCGGACTCCAGGGAAACCAGTTTCCAGGTCAGGATCTTGCTGCTTTCTGCTTCTAAGGCCTGTTCCTGCTGTTCAGGTCCTTAGGATGAGTTTTTCTGTCTTCTTCCCACACAGGGCTATAGGCTGGGATCCATCAGTAGGGACTAGTATCAAGGGTGGGTTTATGGACCCCACTCCAGGCACAAGTTTCCACCCCTGCTGCTTCACTCCTTCCTCCTTCACTGTTGTGCTGCTCTCTCTTCACCAGTCAGGTGCCAACTGCCAGCTCCAACTGCCAACTCTCTGTCTTAGCTTCCCAACATTCTAAACCGCCTCCAACGGTCACAGGGTTCTGGAATCTCCTGGAATGTTCTGGAAGGTGCTGGTAGGTTCCAGTGGATGCTGGTGATGTCACAGGTGGCCACCATTTTGTGCTCCAGGCCCTCAGACAGAAGTTTCAGGGGTAGATAAAATGGCTCCCTGAATCTGCAGCAACACGAAAAAGTCTGGTGGTTCCCAAAAAGGAAAAATTCAAACAGGGTTTGAGGCAAAAGTGGGACAAAATAAATAATGATGAGGAGGGACCACCCAAAGGGCTGACAGGTCTAACACATGGTATAGGGATTATTGTGCTAAAATTGTTCTTAAGTGTCATTTCTGTGGAAATGTGTTTCTGGATTCACCAGTAGGGTGGGATCCAGTGGTGGCAGCGTAATAGTGTCCAGTACATTTGTTCCCCGCCCTGCGCCCAGAGTTGGTACCTGTGTCACTTGTGGTCAGGTTGAGGAATCAGGGGTGGTAGAAACTGCCTTACCAGTCCGAGGGGAGGGTTGTGTGTGGATGGATGGTGTGTGGCACTAGGCAAGTGAGTGTGAGTTCTCTGGGTTAGAGAGCTTGCTGAATCTTTTTGTGAGTTGTGTGCTCCTGTTAAGCTCAGACCCCTAGGTTCCCTGTGTAATCTTTTCTCAAGAACGTCCGCCAAAATGGAGCCAGCTTTTGATTTCTGTGATCTGTTTGGGTACAGTATGTTGGAGTTGGTAAGGTTCTGTGAAGAGAGAGACATAGGGGTGGATGAGTCAGACACTCAGTCCGAACTTAGAAGCAGCCTGATCCTATGGCAAAAGGGTCAATGGGATCTTAAGCACAGTAGGATAAGGGCCCGGGCCTCACACCAGGAGGGTGGTGGGTCTGTGGGGAGCCCTGAAGATTCAGAAGAGGAGGAAGAAGATGACAGTACCTGGACGCCAGTAGAGAGTGAGGACCCCATAGGTAGGGAGTCCCTTGCTGGGTCCAGCGTAGGAGGCAGCGCCTCATCCCTTTCCCTGTCCCCAGAGGAGTGGGAAGATAGGAGGAAAGAAAGGGAGCAAAAGCTCAGGTTAGAGCATGCGCAGGCTATGGCGCAGCTGGAGGTCAAGAAGCAACAGCTAGAGACTGAGAGGGTCTTGGCGCAGGAGAGGATAGAGGAGGCTGAGAGGGCCTCCACCAGAGGCAAAGTAGCTCTGGAGGGTAGACTATCCCCTGCGCGCAGTTTAAATTTTCTGGATTCCCCAGGGAGGGTTGAGTCCAGTGGTGGTAGCTATATAGCTTTCAGTGTAGGAAATCCCAGTCCCAGTTCCCCCAGTCTGGTACCTGTTTCCCAGGAGGAGGAGTTAAGGTTGAAATTCAGGGGCAGTAGAAAGCTGTCTCACCAGTCTTGGGAGGAGTTTGTGGATGCATGTGAGGATGCACTGTCTGATTGGGTAAAAGATCCCGCAGAATCTGATTTTGATAAACTGTTTGATCTGGTTCTCAAAGAACACCTGCTCAGTTGTTGTGTGCTGGGGTTGCGCCAACACCTGTTGGGGTGTGGATTGTCTGAGCCATTTGAGCTTGCGGATGAAGCAGAGCGCTGGGAAAGTGCTAGAGGTTCTCTAGAGTCATTAGGGAGTGACTCCAAAAGTAGTGGTTCAGGTATCTTCCAGCCCAGCGTGGTGGAAGAGGCTCAGTGTAGCCCAGCTAGGTCCCAGGATAGCGAGGAGGGTGTAGGGGCTCACTGCCTGGCTCAGTGGAGCAGGAGTGAGAGGGTGACCGAGGGTCCCCAGACGTACGAAACCCTGCCTCAGGACTTGGATGGTTTCATGAGGGAACACCAAGTTGGGGACCTAGGCTGTCCTGTTAGCCCATTTGAGGAAGATCTCCTAGTGAGTAGAGGACCTAGAGCGCCTGTAAACAGGGCTCCTGTGGTTCTAGAGTCTGGCAGTACCGCTCCGGTAGGGAGGGTACAGGAGTCCAGCGTGAGGAGTGATTGGGGGATGAGTTTCCCAGTGGATGCACCAGTGGACCAGGGACTAGCCAGTTGGGCTAGATCTTCTTGGGGGGACCCGGGTGGCGCCACTTCTGTTCTGGGGGGTCTTCGCGCACTGTCAGGTGGACAGGGGACGGGAGATCAGCGCCAGACAGACAGTCACCCGACTTATGTGTCGTATGTTAGCCTCAGGGGGATGGAGTGTAAATCCCCAGAAGTCCTGGAGTGCCAGGCGATTATTCCACCAAAGGTTCTAGACCGGAGGTTGGGAGGCCAGGTTCAGGGACAGCCTGACCTGAAGGGTAGGACGTCTGTAACCAGCGTCCCGACCGGTTTTCTTCCAGAGGTACCGCCCCAGTTGGTAGGGAGCAGGGCTCTGGAAGGGGGTGCAGAGGGTGGGAGAGCCCCCCTCTGACCCCGGTGCAACCTAAGGGGTTAAACCCTGGGTTGGAATGGCGTTCTAGGTGTACCCCTCGCCAGAGGAGGAGGAACCCTAGGAGAAGAGGTAGGGGGAGGAGAGCCTTCCCTGAGACTCCTGGTCCGCCTGAGGGTGTAGACCCTAGGCTGGAGAACCAGTGGCAGTCTAGTCCCGTCTTGCAGACAGGAAGAGTGGAGAATGGCCGCTATGTGCCAGAGGTTACTACCCCCCACTCTGTGGTTAGGCAAAGACCGGTGGCACCTGGGTGGCCTAGGGCCTGGTCTTGGCCGCGGACAGCTTGGGAGTACCAGTGGGGTAGCCCAGTTGGTCCAGACAGTGGTTTTAGAAGGAATTCCATGGGTTCACCGTGGCGTAGAACCGGAGGGTGTCCCTGCAGTTGCGGGCCCGCGTCCGTGTTCTATCGCCCCAAGCAGGGAAGTCCATCACGGTGGTGATTGGTCTGCCCTGCGTTTTGGCTGGAAGGGGGTTGTGTTGGACTTGGCCCTTCTGGCAGGTTCACCCCTAAACTTTTAGCTTTTATTGGTGGCTTGGTGATGGTGATTTTTGGTTTCTGCGCACTTTCCCTGGGTCCCAGAGTAAAGTGCGTGCGCACTCTGAGTGCATGTGGTGAGATAGGCCTGCCCTCCCATAGGAATGCATGGGGGATGTATGTGTCCCTAGTAGTTCCTGATGCGTGGGGTGTGCAGGCTCGAGTTTGGTATGTGCGGACTCGTGTGATCCAATGCTTCGCAATGATGTATGATGCGTGATTATGTCATGTGCGGAAGTGCCACTTCTAGGAGTTGGCATATTAGTGTAAAAGGTGTCTGGCGTGTGATTGGCTGGAGCTGGCTGGTGAGCCTGGCTCCAGGAGCCTGGGTGGGTCTGCCCCAGTGGTGAGTGTGAGATTAGCATGTGGATGGCTGGGGAGGAGTGCACCTTGGACCTGAATAGGGCAGGGCTTTCCCCACACAATGCTGGCTCCGCCCCCTGTGGTGCGACTGATGACCCTAGCCCTGCCAGTGAATAGAGTGAGGGGCTGAGCACATCAAGGGTGCTCCCCAACCAGCTGCGACTGGTTTTCCCCCTCACCCTGAACCCAGAACAAAGGGAAAAGATGTATAAAAATGGGGCTGTGTCCCCACAGAGGTTGTTCTCTTGCTGATCCAACTTGAGGGGGGCCTGCTGCTGCTGGGCGCCAGGAGAGACCGCCACTGGGGACTGCCTCCCTGCTGGAGGGCCCTGTGAGCTGGCCCTGGGCCCAGTCTGTGCCCCCCTGCTTTTGAAGACTTTTTGGTTGCTGGACTTTTACTTGCAGCGCCTGGGAGCGCTTTTATCATTGATAGCGCGAGGAGCGCTTTATTTGTGGCCGGCAGCACGAAGCTGCATCCTAGGGATTCCCCCGCTTTGCGATCCTCGCGGGTGCCTACCCTGCTTATTTTAAATTTCTCCATAGCGGGAGCCCACCCCGCATTAGTGTGCCCGATAGCGGGTGCCTACCCCGCTTGCTGCTGCAGATTTTAACCCCAAGACGAAGGCGGGAGCCCACCCCGTGCTTCGGTGAAAGCCGGAGGAAAATCACTGCTGCAGCCCGGACCGGAAGTCAGGCACCCCCTGGGGGCGGGCCGTGCGACGGAAGCTGTGCAAAAAGCAGGAAGCAGGCGGGAGCCTACCCCGCGCTCCTGCGTAGGCCTCGGGTGAGGTGAGGTGTGCTGCAGCAGGGGACTCCCCTCCGTACGGAGAGTCCCGCAGGTGCCAGTGAAGCGGAGGGGGGCTCGAGGCACATTGCCGGTGCCTGCCCCCGCCGCAAGGGAAGAGGCCCCATGTGCAGCCCGGCAGCCGTTTCCCCCGCGAGAAGCCGAGGAGGAGCATCGTGCACGACAAAGAGCCCGGTGAGTGGGGACAGCCTTTGTTGTAGGAGAGTCCCCCGAGTGGGACCCCATCGTACGGGGGCATTCGTTGGCAGGGAGAGCGGCCCCGGAAGGCAGTGGGCTTCTCCCGCAGACGGAGGGCATTATTCTCTTCGAGCCCCGTGAGGCTCCAACGATCTCGGGGGCATTTCGTTAGTGACCAGAGCGCGAGTACGCTCCGACGTTACAGGGGCATCTCTTCAGCGATTGAGTGGCCCCAGATGGCAGCGGGCCACTCCCACCTTGCCCCACAGCGTTGAGCAGAGCCCCGGAGGCCCTAGGGGGCATTTCTTGTGGTCTTGAGCCCACGTGGCTCCTACGTTGCTTTGGGGGCATTAGTCATGCCCAGAGCCCGGTGAGGCTCCAACGTTGGCCCCAGTAACATTGTTTTACAGCTGCCCAGCACTTAGTGGGCAGCTGCAACGTTTAGGTTGGGGGCCCGTTGCGCTCTGCGCAAACTGCGTGCGCCGTCCTGCCCTGACTCCGCGTTTTGGACTGCGCCTCCTGTGCAGTCTTCCCCTGACTCTGCTGGACACAGGGTGTCCTAGCCCCGACAAGGCCAGTTGGCTTAGGGACTGCCACAGGTGGTGGCTTATGTGAGTTTTGCACTATTGTTCCTAACCTGCACCTCTGAATGTATGTTTATGCGTCATGTGCCTTGTCTTACACCGCTGAATGTATTTTATGCATCATGTGTTTTCCTTCCCTACACCTCTGAATGTGATGCATCATGTGTAATGTGCGTTTACCCCTACAGGTATTGTGATACTTAGGTGGTTGTTTGTTTTCTCCTAGTACAGGTGGTGCTAGTGAGGTCCTAGTTCCCTGCGTGACATTTTCCTAAGGTGGTTAGGGTTGCGTAGGTGGTACTTACCTGTTACCAGTAGTTACTGGTTGTGTGCTACATTTGCTATTTTAGTGCTACAGTGATTGTATGTGCTATGGTCTAAAGTATTATTCCTATGTTCTAAGTGCTAAGTTCTACACAGTGCTAATTCCTGACAGTGGTCCATGTGGCCCTGTCCCCTGTACATATAATCCCTTGTAAATTCTGCCCGTGCCTGTTGGCACATTGTAAAGTGTGTGTTTTTATCTAATGTGTTTGGTATAATACAAAGGCTATTTTTATATAATACCTTGTGTGGAGTTTCCTTTGTGGTGGGCCTTGGGTGTTGTTGCTGAGTGCGCGCGCAAACGCTTTACACATCGCCTCAGAGATAAGCCTGACTGCTTGTGCCAAGCTACCAAGGGGGTGAGCAGGGGTTATCTTTGGCGTGTAACTTCCTTGCCCTGACTAGAGTGGTGGTTTCTGTCTGGCTTTGGCGCAAGCCCTAGCCAACCAGAAATCCCATTTCTAACACCTAGCCACTCAGTCGAGCTGCAATGACTGACTCATCCATTCACTCAAACGCACACAGTTTCATCCATCGAGCAACCAGCAGTGTCACTTATGAAAAGCTACACCTTTTGGCTTTGTTAATGTTTGTTTTATTTCACCTGCAGGTTACATCAGTTTAATATGACGTAAGACATTTAGGGCTCAATTTATATCTTCATGACTGCGCAGCGACTGTCGAATATCGACAGTCCATCTGTCTTTCGTCAGAACCGTACTGCGCCTGATCTATGTGTTGGTGGTTTGACCGTCTAATGTCCGTCAGGCCCCGCCATCACTGATGCTTGCAGACTCCTCCTTTGATGGAGTGAAGAGCCATTAGGTGGCAGGTGGAAAGATAACAACCACAACTCCACCCTCACAATCACAATCTTGCTTCCCCCCTGCATTACCATGATGGCCAACCCTCCACACCTGAGCTGCCGGTGTCCCTCCGATCCGAGGGGATGAGCTATCTCTAAAAACCTTTTGCATTGGCCAAGGAACAATGGACCTGCTGTTGGGAGGTGCCGCATATCTGCTCATCGATCATGATGGCTACCCACCTTCCGGCGGGGATCATAGGAGGTATGCAAATACACATGTATGTAAAAAAAGCAATCCACGTTACTGTGCTTGTCAAGAGATGAAAGGTATTGTGTTTTCTGTTTGCAAATCTTCACCAGAGCATGTAAAACTAAGCTCACAATAGTCATGTGCTTGTCGTGAAGAAAACTGTGATGTCCAAAGTAATCTCAATTTAACTGTAGTGTGGGTGTGTGCCAATGCACTCTGGACATATCAAACGTATGTGAAACCCTGTATGTGGTGTCCCTGTTTGTCATCAGGAGGTGCTGCATGATAAAAAGGCTCGTGCAGCTGCAACATTCTCTTCCCATAAGAATGAGAACGGATCTTATGTGCATGTCAGATACATCTGGCCATACATGTGTTCTAACGATGGCTCCCATTTCGAAACACTGAAACATCTCTCAACACATATGTAAGGGTGCAGTTCATTGCCAGACAGATCATGCTGTCCATATTCCAAAGTCCTGTCCCTTCTGAAGGCTGAGAAAAATAAAAGCTCTACGTCATCTCTCCTGGTATCTCAACGAGCCTGTCATGTATCAGAGACAGTGGCCCTTTAACTATGGAATTCCAGTATAAAAGGTCATGTTGCATTATTTGTGCTTGCACCTATCATGAATATCACATTGACACTTACATGTCCATGATATGTTGAAATGAATGTCGTTATGGCATGTGCATCCGATCTGGCATGTGTCACACAAGCACTTGCAGAGGATGCCCCAGTATGAATATGGAAACTCAGATATGATGGCTGCCAATACAGGATCATATAACTCAGGGGCATCAATAAGGAGGAATAGATGTGTCATCACATAATGGTGCCTTAAGCACAAAGCACAAGGTTTAAAGTAGGAATCCTCCCAGGGCACCTTACACATGGAATAATATCATCATGGAGCCCTACTTATTAATGTGTATAAAACCTATATGATGGAACATTGAGACGTGTGTACACCATGAGAACATACAGATCAGCCAGAACAAAATTACAAAATGAGATTCTTCTCTCAGTGAATAGCAACATAAATCAAAACAAATCCAACCGATGAATGAGAAAAAAATAAACCATAATCTCAGGCAAAGCTCTAGCCACATGTTCCCCTATGGGAACCTCACCGCCAGACTAACTGGCACACTACAGACCTCATATCATATGTTCCTCCGTGAAGAGGACGGAATCCAGGCATTTCTGGTTACCAATAGGGAGGCGGGTGGGCCTTTTCATCAAGGGCTTGGAAGTCGCAGATGTGGTTGGTGATGGAGTAGGAAGGTTGGATGGGGTGGGTGTAGGAAGTGTCTGGGGAGTAGAGGATGTAGGAGCACTTCGCATTGGTGGCGTGTGGGTGAGAGTGTGTCTGGAGTGCTATGATGATGTGTGGTTGTGCGTTTGGATGGGTATTGTGCTGTTTACTGCAGTGTATGTGTACTTTTGGATTGTGATTAATATCTTGGTGTAGTGGATGTTATTTCTATGGGTGTGTGTTTTGGTGGTGTGTGTTCGGCTGATGCTGTTTGCTTGTCTGTGGGTTTGTCCTTTTTGTGGTGTATGCATTGCTGATGTTGGGTGCTTGTTTGTGAGTTTGTGTTTGGGTGGCGTTACTTTTCTAATGTTGTGGACCTGTCTGTGGGTTTGTGTTTCTGTGGTGTTGATGTGATGCTATGTGTTGTGATGAACATATCCTTTTGGATGATTTTGTGGCGGGTGTGATGGTTTCTGTGGGTGTGGGTCTGGTGATAGTTGGTGTAGTGCTTGTTGTTGTGGTGGTTGGTATGGTAGTTGTTGTGTGAGTGGTGGCTGTGAGTGTGGTGGTGGTGGGTGTGATGGTGGATGTGGTGGTGGTGATGGTTGTGGGTGTGGTGGTGGTTGTGGGTGTGGTTGTCATTATGGGCGTGGTGGTGATTGTGGGTGTGGTAGTAGTGGTGGTGTATGTATGTTTAAGTTTGTTAGTACGTTTATGATGTTCTTTATGATTGTGTGTTTTTGTGTGGCAGATTGTGTGGATGTCAGTGTGGAAGTACTGGGTAAAAGACAAACCGAGGATGACGATGTCAGTAAGAATGGGAGAAGGGGTTATGGTAGAAGTAGTTTTGAGAACATAAGGGGCAGAGATTTGTGGGTGGAAGGCAGTGGAAGGTCTGAGGTGTGTCTGAGACATGCAAGGCCTCTTTGTATGACACACACTGCACTGTGGATGCCGTCCTGGAAGACCATTAATTGCATCAACTTTTGACTGGCTCCCTGAATGGCTACCAATAGTGCAGTCTGCCCAACTGAAATACTGCGTAGCATATCCAGTACCTCCTCAAACATCACTGCAGGATGGATTTTGGCAGGAGTAGAGGTGTCAGGAGCAAAGGAGACTCTAGCCCTTTCACGGCCTGTGTGTTGGCCAATAAATGAGGAAACAGTAGGGAGGGTGTGGATCTTCCTTATGGTGATGGATGCTGCTGTAGGTTCAGGAGATGTTGTTGGGTCCACCACTCATGGGGCTGGTTTGGGGTGGAGGAATCTGGGGGTTTTGAGTCCTGCTCTCCAGCTCATTCACCCTCTGTGCCTCTGGGTCCTTCAGCTTCTGTTGTACCCCCTTCGGACTTCCAGCAGTCATCTGCTTCCCCACCTTCCAGGCCAATGACTCCCTCGCTTGTCATGGAGGATGGGACTATGTGAATACAACTAATGATTCGTCTACAGGTAAAGACAGTTAATTAGGTCAAAGCATCAATCCAATCAAAATTAAAAAAAACACATTTCATTGCTGTGCACAGCAATCCTGTTATGATACCATGTGTCTGTGGACTGCATAACCACTGACCATTGAATCATTATATGGTAACGTCTTGCCTGTTAAACCTGAGAAAATACCTAAACATGCTCCATCATATTATGAACATTTGTGACATCTATCCAAGTACATTTAATACACATGTATGTCCATAATCCTGACTACATGTTCCAAATGCTTCACAAACAGTTCAGATTTAGCACCTCAGGTGATTTGCTATTCATGTGTTTTAGCCAGCACGTTCCTGGCTCTGTACTAAAACAAGAACATAATACATATAGCAGCTGCCAGAAGGATACAAGACCTGAGCTAATAGAATACGTGCCACAAGTCTCACATATAACAGCATCCCATAGTGACCATTCATACACGGTGCTGCTCAGTCACATTTCTGAATGACTGTAAGGTTCAGCTGGATGCAAGACTCATGCAATGGTCATGTGTAGTACAACCATAAATAACCATCGGTGAGACATACTCAAGTGTTAACTTCAGGCCTTGTCTTATAACAGCTGACACACAACAGTAGGATATCTCAGATATCTTCATTATATACAGGAAGAAGGAGGGGTTAATGCTTTATGGAAGTGTTCATCCTGGAGGGGTATGTGCTTAAACTTTACATTTCTCTATATGTTTCTCATGCATTAAGTAAACAGATTTTGGCACACCATATCTACATTAAAGTCACACTAAAGTGCTGCCACATATCTGCAGTGATAGGCAAACACATTGTAAAGAAAACATTCTTATGGAATGTGGCTTGCACACAATAGTTTTTAAAAGTCTTCCCATATAAAGAAGATAGGGACGACATACATTGCATGTGGGCCTCTATTCCGACGTTCCTGCGTAAACTCCAGAGTCTTTATCATGACATCATTAATCATTTTGCTAACAATATGAGCAATACAATATGTATAAAAACAGTGGACTGCTGTTTCATTTATTTATGCCCTTATGGAAGATATGTAGTAAACATTAAACTCAATCATATTAAAGTAAAAGGCTACCAGGATATTGCACAACGTCTTATAATTCCCTATTGCATACTCACACACATGTCAAAGTGCAGCTTTATTTGGAAGTACACAAAAATTAAGTAACAATTATTATTTCCTGTCAATCATATGATTTACTATGATGCACACAATTTGGATCTAATAACCATTGTACGGATCTGTACATCAACTATTATATGCCAAAAAGCAAATCATGGATTTTATCAAAACCTGAGGTGAAAGCACAAAATGGAAACGCACAACATATATATATATATATTGACGGAAATCCTATGTTGTTTATCATACACCCAATTCTCAGTTTTGTACATGTTTGGTCCCTGTAACCAAACAACTCCTGACGGAGGTTCATCATTCGCTAATTTGTGAATTCAGAAAAATAGCTTCTTACATTCAGCATATTCACATATTATACAGTTGTGGCAGCATCGTTATTTGTTACTTCCATGTTGCTCTTCCACAGCATATGCACCTACATATGTATTTCACATACTACAGGATAAGTTAAGTCAAATAGCAGACCATTCACTCAACAGCCTCTGTACCCTCTTGTTGTTGCTCTCTGGTCTTTAGCTTCCCATCGAGGAGTGGATGGGCCACCGGCAGTATGCGGGCCATCAGGGGGTCAGGGTGAGCCTAGTTCGCTTCCTCTGCTGGGATGACTTGCCTAACTGGACCTCTGCCACCATCTTGGTCCAGCACCGAAGGTCCTCCGAACGCTTAAGGCAGGGCAGGCTTTGGGGTCCATAGCCCCCCGCCCCCCCCCCCCCCCCCCCCCCAAAGTCCGCACTTTAGCAGCGATGGCCCTCCACATTCCCTTCTTCATATGGGGCCTGACCTAAGAAATGGAACATATAAAATAATACTAAAACTGGGTACATATATCAGCAGTGTGACATTTCAAACATCAAAACCTCATAAGGTAATTCTGTTTACTTTTCTGAGAATTATGTTTCAATTATCACCAAACTGTGCAACGTGATATTTAGAACACATTTGTTGTGCTATACAAATATTTATATACAACATTTGCTTTTGAAAGAATGGTCAAAATTACTTTTTCACTAATAGCAACATTCATGTTTCATATCTCAAAATGTTATATATGTCTATAAAGACATGCTATAAAAGTGAATAATATGTTAGGAATCATATTTGATCCTGAAAGTATCTCCATATCTGATGGACTTATATACATTTCAACACATTTAATGACACATTACCATAAAGGTAAACATGTGAACAATTTCATCCTCCAGAATTATGTTTCATTATTATATCAATGTAATCCACTCATGGGTGTAAGTGCATAACACATCCAACAGAGGCTGTGAAATGTCTGTCTGACTCTCATGGGTGACACCACATCACACGCTCCCTAATGGAAGGATGTACCAAGGACCCAGTGTATTAAAAAACCAGTGGACATTTTAGAAGCAGTCACTCCAAGTTAACCAATAGGTTTCAATTATATTGCCGACGGTTACATGTACAAGATGTACTATTTCTGTTTTTCCTGACACTGAGTCCAGGCACTGTCATTTCAAAGTTATAATAGTGTGAGAATAATTAGGCAATGCATACTAACTGCTAGTATGCTCAAATTCATTCTTAAAACACAGTGGAATCATAAGTGACATAAATAAATCTTTTTAAAATGTTATATGTGCAATGGCTGCAGTGGACTGTAAACAAATACAGCGCGTGATTTAAACTGGTCCTCCATTAACAGATCTCAAAGTAGAAATTGTTAAAAAAAAAAACCAATTACATCAAATATGTATATGTAAGTGCCACAAACTCATTTTTCAGTTTCAGAGTACATATGGTCATGAGTGATTGTTAGTTGATGCACTGATTGAAAACAGAATGAATGTCAGTAGCCCATTGAGAGGACTGTTTGGTGTAAGTTTAACACACATGTAGATTACTAATTGGTTGATATATGTGTTTGTTTTTCTCTTTATACCTATAGATCAGCATGATTTATTTGAATGCACAAATAATGTAGGTGCTTTATAATGTCTTAAAAACTTAAGTTGTAATTCAGGTCCATTTATCAATCTAATTATACACATTCAGAGACATCCTCTCACCTCAAGAACACAACGCTGCAAGGGTGCACAGAAGGCAACCTAGGATGATCCATCCTTTCCCAGACCTTTCCACCATGTAAGAAAGATAAATAATAAAAAATACCGCCTACACAGACAGACAATAGTGGTTCTGACCCATCCCCTTGAGCCACAACTTCAGCCACTTAACCAACATGCTACTGCCATACCACCAATTGTGAAAACCATGTCATTCCTCCATTTTGCAGCCAGTGGATCGTTCAGGCACACTGTAGGTGATTTGCAATGGGATGTCCCAAGCTTCTTTCACTGGTGTGTTCAGTAAATTCATGGAAGTGTTGCTGAGCCAGCGTGACAGTTTCAACCAATTTCCAACGACTGGAGAGGAATTAACCATTGTGAAGGAATTTTTTTATGATTTGGGTGGCATTCCACTGCGCATTCAATTGATGGCACCCATATTGCCATGGTGCCACCACACACGGAGAACAGGTGTCCCGCAACAGGATAAACTTTCATTCTATCAATCTTCAAGTGGTGTGTCCACCTGATTTGTAAATCTCTAGCATCTGTGCATGATTCCCGGGATCCACCCATGATTCCTTTGTACTACGCAGTAGAAGCATACAGCAGCAAATGGCCCAACTTGAAAATGTGAGGGCCTGGCTCGTTGGTAAGTGTTATGTCTCAATATATGAGTAAATCTCATTTGAAACTTTCTTAAACTGGTCTACGTCTTAATACTATAGTTTAAATATACTTTCAAGTTTCTGTATTCTAGGAGACTCTGCATATCCTAGTAGACCTTCGTTGTTACCCCCTGAGAAACCCAACAATGCCAGGGGAAGTCCGCTTCAATGAGGCAGATGTTATAACTTATCAACCTGTGGAGTGGGCTATTGGACTCCTGAAGGCAAGATTCCTTTATCTAGATTAGTCACAACATTGTCATGCGGCAAAACATACCTTTCATTCTAGATGATGATGATTACAATGAGGAGGCCCAGGATGCTGTTGAAGTATTGCCAAATGAAAATGACGGTCGTGAAGAAGAAGGAAATGATTTGCATCAAGAAGTCATTGGCAACAAATGTATGATGTTACAACGCAAACATTTACAGCGCAGTTTTAACATTGCAACATCCATTACAACGCATGATTTAACAACGCATGCCATCACAACACATTTTTAGAAACTACATTTGCAACACATGTCACTACAACGCATACCATTACAACGCATATTACTTTTAGGGCAACAGTAGGGTAAGTGTTGGATAGTGTAGGGGTAAAAATTACTATTCCCACTCTAGTGAGTGCAACAATAGGGTAAGTGTTGGATAGTGTAGGGGTAAAAATTATAATTCACACTCCAGTGAGTGCAGCAGTAGGGTGAGTGTTGGGTAGTGTAGGGTTAAAAATTCCTATTCCCCATTAGTTACCTTATAATGCATTGTAATGGCATGAGTTGTAGTGACATGCGTTGTAATAACATGGGTTGTAGTGACATGCGTTTTAATGGCTGCATTGCAATGGGATGCGATGTAAAGGATGTTGCATTGTAATGACTGCGTTGAAAGGTAGTGCGTTGTAATGACTGCGTTGTAAAGATTGTTTCCCATTGACAACTTCTTCTCATAAGGGTAAACCACACTATACAGACCTGTTTGTAGTTATTACCATTTAGTGCTGCAGGGGGTACAATTCTAAATGTGTTGTGCTTTATGCAGCTTGGGCTGTAATCTGTAGGATCTGGGATATAATGGTAATGTTTATAATTGTGATGACTACACGGGTGAATTGTAATCCTAGAAACTGATCTTGTCAATGCTTGAATAATCACAGAAGGAGATTGACTAACGGAAGACGACATATAGTCACAAAATGGTATTTTGCATGTACCTACTGTTTTGAAAAATATTAACATTCTTGTGTTTCTCAAGAGATGAACATACACTGTCATTTTCTGTAGCACAAAAGAATCATTGGTGAAAAGGGAAATGTGTAAGGTAGCAGATGTTGTGCTTACAGATGTTGTATGTATCTGATTGTTTTTCCTGGTGCGGTACTACGTTTTGTCTGTAGAAACAATGACTCAGTTGGAACAGGTTACATTATTCCATTGGTTGTTAGTCGAAATGACTGTTACTCCTGTGTGGGCAAAATTATGTTATGTGAAAAAAATCTCTGCTTACTGGGATTTTCAACATCTCCAGTATTATGTGACTAACATTACTTTTAAGAATTTAAACCTGAAAAATTGTTGCCTCTTCCAATTAATTATGGTTGTTATACTGTTTGTTAAACGGTCTGTGTGTATGTTGTAGGATTTGAGATTTAACCATTATTTTAGGCATAAAATGTTGCATGATGGTCATACAGATATAGGAGAGAAGGTAAGATGTTTGCTTACACAACTGATTTTCATAACACACAAAGGAGTTGATAAGACAAAAGAAATAACATATACTGCCAAAATAGTAGTGATTTATTTTAAAAAGTATATTTCTTTGAAGTGGTTAAGCGGTGAACAAAACAGACCATTTGTTTGCAAAGCCAAATATCATCAACAATATACCAAACACAGAACTGGCCGCCAAGATCTTTTTAAGATTATCCGCAAATGTTTGGGGTCAGGTGTCCAATTTACATATAGTCCTTAAAAGGGAAATTTAATATTTGAATTGTCCCAAGAGTCATTGTTGTGACTGCACAGGACAAAGTTATTTGTGCAGCTTGGTGGTGGTTCTGTTTTGATTGCCTGCCGCAGGTCCGAATGAACGTCCCCTCCTCAGAGTGACCGGTGGGACTGCAGGTGTCGGGTTTCCTGGGATGGCAAGTCTCTCCGGGGTTTAAAGGGACTCCCTCTCTGTGGAAAGAGGTGGTGTCTGGTTCCCTGATGGTCTGGCTCTACAGACACAGGTAGTGTTGTAATGCCTATCCCTACATATATCTCTGAATCTATCCTGTACCAGCCAATAAAACGAGCACTTTACATCTATATGTCTCTCAAGAAGGTCATTGTGCTCCCTCTGCAGCTGCCTAATGTCACTCAGTCAATCCTTGGTATTCTTGACGAGCTTCATCACCTGACCCATCTGCTCTTCATGCCGGGAGGCTGCTCCAATGATATTCTGGCACATAGTTTCCCTTAAACTATGGACGTGAGAGGCCTCACTCTGCTGTGTTGATGTTGGTCTCCCCCTACCCACACTGCCCTCTGTTTTGATGGATAAAGCAGTATGCCAACATATACAACTGCACTGCTGCTTCGTAGACTTCAAAGTAGCTTTCGACCGTGTGCCCAGAAGCCTGTTATGGCAGAAATTAAAATCATGGGGGAATACCACAGTCTCTTCTACAGGCAATAATTCAGCTTCATACTGAAACATGGATTAAAATCAAGCTGGGCGAAGGCCGTCATGTCTCCAGGAAAATCAAAACTGTAACTGGTGTTAAACAGGGATGTGTATTGGCCCCACTCCTGTTTAACCTATTCATATCGGACCTTTCCCCAGCACTTGATAGAGTAAATTGTCACCCTCCTAAACTTGATGGGACCCGCATTACCAACTTACTTTATGCCGATGACCTGGTGCTACTAAGCCACACAAAAGTGGGTCTACAGAGGTTATTAGACGAATTGTTGTCATACTCGACAAAAAACCATCTAGAACTTAACTTGCCAAAAACCAAAACTATCTCCTTTGGGAAGCAAAAAAGGACAATAGAAAGGTGGTACTTTAATAAAACAAAGCTGGACTCAACTCCCAGTTATAAATATCTGGGCATCTTTCTGGAGGCAAATGGCTCCTTTGGCAAGCACAAGGAAGCATTACAAATAAAAGCACTCTCATTAGAGGTGGCCGCCGCAAAACTGACAAACCAGCTATTAGGTCCCAGCCTTACACCTATGCTGAAAGTAATGAAAACCAAAGTAATTAACTCACTGACATATGGTCATGAGATCACCAAAGGCTCAACCAGTACATTAATAAATACATTAATTACAAAAATCTTCAAACGAGCCTTCCGGCTGCCAAAATCTGCATCGCCAGCCCAGGTGAGACTAGAACTGGGACTCCAAGATCACCTCGGTGTGGAGGCAGGTGCTTTTGTTAAATTGTGCCATAGACTGCGCCAGGCCCGGGAGGGCTCTTTGGAGGCCCGACTCTGGCAGGAAATACAGAATAAGCCTACCAGTCAAAAGCACCGACAACTCTTGGATTACAGTTTACAGCTGCTAGGCGTAAAAGATCTATGGGACTTAAATCCCTCTCCATCGGTGTTAAAATCTGTTATAAAGAAATCTGTTTGGTTGTGGTCCTTCCATTCAGACAGGGCAACATTATCAAAGAGGGGACATGCCTGGGCGGTAATTGCCAATTACGAAGTGGGTGTCCAGTTGCCCTACCTGTCTAGCACATATGCACTTTATTGGAAACGTAAGTTTTTAGCCCTGAGGATGGGAAAATGGCCCTTCTTGAAGAATCTCCCGGTATGGCGCCGGTCGGGCAGTAGCATTGCATGCAGGCTGTGCGGTTATCATATTGAATCAATGGAACATATTGTCTGTGCATGCCCAGCATTACTTCAAGCCAGACGGCAGTTGCTGAGAGGCCAATGTATTATGTTGGGTGTACGTTCCTGCCGTCAAGCAATAATGGCCGCCCTCAACCCCGTTAACATCAAGTTAAAAATTGGGCTTGCGAAATTTGTTCATAAAGCGTCAAGACTTCTTGAAGCCAAACTTTCATTCTAGTCAGAGTAGAGATTCTGAACTAAAAGACGATTTATCTAAATCAGAAACGACATGAAATCTAGGGTGATGTATTGTATTAGAATATTACCAGACTTTTACGATTATTGAATTTTATCTTATTGATTAATTGTTTTAAAACTTTTACTATAGTTAATTTGATTATTCAATTTTTAACATGTTTAGTTGTAAATGGTTTTTTAAACCAAACAATAAAGAGTTATGTCACACACTGCCCTCTGGCCTGACGCGAGTTGGCAACATGTAAGTGGGTCATGTCTCACCTGCAGATGTAGTTGTACTAATGGCCAATGGCAAAACAGGAGGTAGGACTGGGGTGCACACTGACAATGTTGAGGTTGTAGATGGGCCACAGGGAGCCGTGACTACTACCAAGTGTCGCTTGGAGGAAGACACAACAATGGTTGTAGATGGTGTGATGGGCAGAGTGAGACTCACCGTAGCTGCCTCCCAGATACACCTGATGGACCAGGCTGCTCTTCATCCACATCAGGACCAGCACAAGTTGCATCCCACTGAAGGCTGGTGAAGGAGATGTCACTGTGGTAGGAGTTGGAGGAGTGGCTTCTGGACCTTGTGACGTCAGAGTTGATCCTACACACACACAGTTACATGATGCTTGTTAGTAAATCTGTGTGTCATGGTATGATATTGAGGCAAAATATCAGAGTTATTAAAATTCATTAGTCTTTCATACTAACTCGTATTTTGGAGCAAGACTTTGCTTGAAAAATGTGTTAATATGTTCAGCATTTAGGGCTCTGTGATTCCCCTTCACATTTGTTCAAAAATCACGGTACACTTTTGAATTCTTCCACTGATTCACAAAATAACAAGTACAAAGTAGCCACATGTTTCTTTTTGCTCAACATCTCAACTATCTGTCATGTCCAATCAGCGATATGAAGAGCATTCACATCTTGAGAGCTCTTTCTGAACCAGAATTAGCATTTTTGCACTATGATTAACCTCATACAGGAAAGTCGTTGTCCTTTTACAATGCATGAGACAAAAATTGCACAGAGAAGGAAATACTTGTACATGGTTATAAACGTATATGCACTATAGGTCCCATGGTCGCCGTACAGTTGCCAAAGCTCAAAACATCTGAGTGTGACACCACAGAGATAGGTTACCCACCAGAATGCTTCTATGTGTTGCAGAGTATGAACATGCATTATTTTAAGATATAAATGTTTTTTTACATGTTCTGAGTCAAAGTGTGGCGATGATGACAGTGAGGCATGCCATGACGGTATGGTAGCTCTTACAACACTTGATGGCAGTTCTAGTCATTGGCCACTAAGGGTAGCTGTTGTTGGTTACTGTACCAATGGATGACTCCATGTTATTATTCAAAATCTTAGTTAAATGCAAATTAAGAGTGCACCTACAAACTGCTAAGGCTGGGCCAAAGCATGTTTAGAGGGACACAGATGTGTGTGCCAAACATGCTGCTGCTGGCACACTAGTAGCGTTCCATGTCCAGGCCATCGGTACATCAAGGACAGAACTACTACTTGTTTGTTCAAATTGTGTCATAGGTACTTTCACCATCTTACTAGACAAATACAGAAGCACTCTGGATAAGGGCAACAAGGGGGCTGTTCACTTGGTCATAGGGGCCTTTCTATACCAGGTTCTGCAAACTGGATGGAACCGTGTGAGAGACTGCTAGTAAAGATTTGACTACAACAGTTATGTCATGATATACCAATTTATTTTTAAAGATAAATGTTCCATATCTCTTCATACCAGTTATAATGTGTAGTAGGCATGTACAAAGTAGTGAGTCAGCCTTACAGTAGTTTGGGTATCTTCATGTTAAATACCCGGCCATACAATGGATACTTGTCAGACAAATGTCTGACACATTACACATAAGGTACATTATCATGCCACTATGTACTCCATGTTACAAATTTAAATTTTAGGTTCATTCTCATTGCAACATTACGGTTTATTAAACTAGAGTGGCCCTCACTGTGTGCTAACATTAGTATATTTATGGGATTTTTTAACATTTGCTGTGTTTAATTCAGGACTTTCAAGTTACCAGAGACAATTGACATTGATTTCAAGGACATTTACAATTTACAAATAAGTTACTGTGATGTGCTTTTTCCACTCCACCAGGGATTCCTGCAAAGCCTTCAGTACCATACACCTTTTCCTCCCAGGGTAAGAGGTGCATAGGCCTGGGAGAATCACCACCAGTCTGCTGGGCTTGTGGGAGGGCGTTGAAAGTCAAAGATCTGACCCTCCCCTGCAGATCATTCCAGTACTTCCTAATTTCCTCCTGTGATCGCTTGGTGTTAGACACTGCATTAAGTCTTGAGACAATTCTGTCCCACATTTGCCTTTTCTGAGTTAAAGCTGTATATTGGACAAATGACCCAAACAAGTGGGTCTCTGCTCTAATGATTTTATCCATCATGACAGTCAATTCTGTGTCTCTAAATCTAGGGCTTCTTCTCGCAGCCAGGGTCGAAAAGAAGTAAAAATATGACTACTAAAAAGAGAACAAAATGTATGATGTCAGGGGAAAAATGTCCCAAAAATACCTAAAAGTGATCCTCTTGTGCTGTCCCCAAAACCACAATCTGCTGCTGGCTGTTTCTGAACTAAGGCAAAGGCTGATGGATTGCATGGGGTGTGGGTTATACTGTGCTCAACAAGTGTAAATACTTAGGACATTAGTGTCTGTTGTGTAAGTTCAGCGTCCATCATTCAGATGCAACATTATATCACAGAAATCCAGTTCCATGACGTATTTTCTCTGACATTAAACCGACGCGAGCCCGCTATGCTGAAGGTAGTACATAACTTTGATGGACAGAGTTATACGACAACAGAGGATTATTCGCCACATGCGTGGTGGTCCCACTTGAACGACAAATCTCCCTCCTACACGATGGACCACATTTTTACTACTCTGAACCTCTGTCACGGAGGGCGGACGACCGACCCGCCAAGTTATAAATTAGGCCCTTAGAGAGACACCAGCACTTAATGAGATAGGATAGGGAAGGGACATGAGACCCAAGAGAACAGATTTTTACTTATTTTCTATAAATAGATTCTCAGAGTGTCCAATTAACTTGTGTGTGTTTTTTCAGGCAGTGCTCTGCTCCTAGTGGTCTAGGACCTGGCCGTAAAGGCATCAAAGCACTAAATGTAAACATTTTCAATTAACAGTGGCCTGTTCATTTTGATGGCCCTGTAACAAAGTCTCCAGGTGGATTACTGGTGAAAACAGATGGAAATCAAAATGGCAATTCAGATTCCTGCATGTTCTCCAAAACTCATAAACCCTGTTATTGCCATCCCTCTGAAATTACTGGGTACCCCATTAATGGTAAATCCTGGGAAGGGAAATAATGGGGGGTTTTATGGGCCACTCATAGAGAGGTCTTAAGTAGTGTGGCCACACAGGTCTTTCATAGAATACGTTTGGATCAGTATAAGGCACGCACCTAGGAGCAGGAACCTCTGTCAGCTGTGTCAGCTTTAGAGTGAAGTGACCACTGCCACTGCACTGGGCGCTGAGATCAGGGACGCTGTGTTTTGAAATATCTTATTTCCAGGCAACAATAGAAATGTCAAGATAAGTCTGTTGATTACTGTACCTGCTGGAGAGAGAGAGAAAAGTGTTTTTTCTAGAGGCAGTTGTAACACATCCTAAAGTGGAGCAGGGGGGTAATCTGCCTGCTTCAAAGCACGTGTACCATGCCGATCACTGAAATATATTTTATCTAGCTAGCACAGTGGGTTAATGCTTTTGCCAGAGTGAACCTTTTGTTACTTGTTCATAAGTTATAATCATAATATAGCGCAGTGAGCTCTGTGGATCCTGGGGATCGTACTGCGCAGAAGGTGCAAGGAGCTCAAGTAAGGGGGGCTTATTTTTCCACAGAAATGGGGGAGCCTCAGGTGTCTGTGGAATCTGCAATATTGGATGGTCAGAAGAAGCCTAACGAAGCAAAGGAGCCCAAACAGCCCACAGAGACCAAAAAGCCCAAAGATCCCAAAGCGCCAGAGGCATTGACGGAGATCATCTTGGTTGCTGTGGTTGATGTGGACAATGGAGCAGAAGGCGGCCACAGAGAGGCTGGACCATGGAGAGGTAAACTCTGATCCTCCCAATGTCATAAGGGCTGATCTTTCTCTGTCTGACATTTCGTTGTATGTACAACTCCAGTCAAATTCATCGATCCTCAGCACTGGGCAATATGCAAGCAGGGCACACTCTATACAATACACTTCTGATTCATCTGGGTGGGCCCTTTCCTGCTTCTGTGCTCTCACAAAAACTCTTCTATTAACTATCTAGATGGGTGTCAAGTGGGCTCTGACATTTCAATGGCAGGTGTTGAAGGACACCATCATTGGGGGATTTGGGTCTGGACCTGGAGCAAGAGACCATTTTGCGGACTCTTTGGAGGGAGGGGGTGCTTACCTAGACTTGTGTAGCATTCCTTTTGGGTTGCATAGTTACAAAGAGATAGAGAAGGAGATGGTGGAGCAGGGGGCAGGACATGAGAACCAGACCCTGAATGGGTTGATGCCAATTAAAGACCCAGTGGTGGGTTATGGGCCACAAAAAAGAAAGAAGTGAGTCAAGGAGAGGTCTGCTCCATGGAGATAATCTGTATTCTGTTGACAGAACTTTGCTGGGAACAGGGCAAGTAAGGGAGCGTAGGATCTATGATATAACTGAGGACCTTCTCTGAGACTCTGATGACACGTAATTGACACCCTCCAATGCCCCTAGAGCTGGGTTTGATTGGAATGATGGTGGTGGCACAATGAATAAGGTTGAAGTGCGTGGGGGCACCTTAGTTGCTGCATTCATACTATATTAATATCATCCCAGAGGCTAGTGGTAAAATGGAAACTCTACCAGAATCTAACCCCACTCTAGTGGGGGGTCCTCCCTTCTCACCCACTCTTCCTACCATCTATGATCTAGGTCCATAGGGAAGAATACAGGAAGGAAGGACTCTCTCCCTAAAAACTGAACATCTTAAGACACAAGTGGTTCTATGTAAAATGTCTAAGAACCTGGACATATTTCAGGGCAGGTTGAAGGATATGAAAAACTGCTCAACTCAACTACAAACAATAGTACATCAATCCCAGGGCAGGTGGGTGAGCACAAGACACAGCTCAAGAGTATTGCATATAAGATGGAGGACATGGAAAATTGTATGCACTGCAACAATCTACCGGTGCTTGGTATACCTGAAGGGCAGGAGGGTGATGAACCAAGGGAGTATATAGTCCATTTATTTAGGAAAGCATTCCCACAACTAAATGACTGGGACATTGACAGTCAGGTACAGAGGGCACACAGATTTCTCTTTCGAAAACCAATCAAGGGGAGAGCCTCACAATTCTCTTGTGTTATTTTGATTCATGTGGGCAACTGTATTTTCCGTCAACTGATTTACTAGCATGCTCTTACCTATTAAAGCCTGTGGGTTGGAGTTCTTTGTACATTCAGACTTCTGTCATTAGACAATAGAATGCAGATGGAAGCTGCCAAGAACTGGTTCCTGCTTTCATTAATCTGGGAACTTCCACCTCTCTGTCAGAATCTGCCATCTCCGGCTCTTTTTCCAGGGACAACATACTTTTGGCAGGATCCTGGTAACGCTCAAGATCTTCTGAAATCTTGGGGCACTGGCACCACAACAGGATAATTACAAAAGGCAGTTTAGGATTCTCTTGATAAAGCCGTTTTATATTCACCATTATTCTTAAGCTTGTTCCACCCTTAATCTGCATTATTTATGGCTTGTTCGTTAGGATGGGTGCCAATGGTATATGGTTCCTGCTGTTTCAGTTTCACCCTTAGCTGTTTTTATTTGCCTTTTTGCCTCACTTCTCTTCTTTCTTGTTTCTTCCCTTTTTGTATTCAGCCTCTAGTGTTATCAAGAAGCAGCCGGGATCTTGGAACTTGCTTGGATTGTCTTCTGATCAGAGATCATCCAAAATCTTATCACCATTGAATGTAAAGGCTGTGGTAGGGGTGGACAGCTGGTAAGGATCCTTATGCCCTCTGGGAAATTGGAATAGGTGTGGATTTCTGGGAGGCTTTTTATTTGGCAATGTGGGTGAGGGTGGCTGGGGTCAGGGGGGAGGGTTTTTGGGGGGAGATATTTTTCATTGAGTTTGGTTTAGCACAGGTTTTGCTAATATCAGAAAATGGTAAAGTATCAAACACTGATGGTAAATGTTTTTTTCATACGTAGAGATGTGATTATCAGTAATGGCTGATAAAAGTAGCTTGGATAGCCAGGACACTCACATTCTCAGTTGGAATGTGAGCGGTTTGAGAACTGTCGCTAAGCTGAGACGTGCCAAGGAGGAGGTGATTATGCTCAAACCACAGCTTTTATACTTACAGGAGACACATTTAAGTCTACGGGAGGCCAGGATCCTGGGGAATCTAGGCTACAAGATTCTTACTGCCTCTGGCCACACAGGGTCTCAGAGGGAGGTTGCATTGTTAGCAAGTAGTGAGTATTCGGTGACTAAAGTCAACATTGACAAAGGCGGCCACTGGCTTATAGGTCATATTACTGCAATAACATCATGAAAGGGTCAACTATCACATATCCCATGAAGGGTACCAAAATCAAACTCAAGGTCAACATGAATTGTGATACCAAAAATTTCCCGTGTGGTCTGGTATACTCCGGGAAAACAGAAAGATTAAAACCCAAGTGAATGAACACAAGAGCAACATTCGCACCAGCAATATCAAATCTGTCATTGCCACACACTTCACAGAGACATCAGTCAACTACAATTTGCAGTCCTGGAATTAATCGAAAAGCGAGAGGGAAGAGACAATAACAATTTCCTTCTGCAGAGGGAAAATTACTGGATTAAGTTTCTGGACTCCATGTAACCGATTGGTCTTAATGACCGTATGGGATTTTCGTGTTATTTATGATATTGATACTGCGTGCTCAGGTCACATTCTGTGACCTTTATTGTCTGATGTAATTTCTATTGACATTTTTGCATTTATTTCTTCTATGTTACATTTACCTGTCACCCTCATTGTTGTTCAGCTTGGCTTCGTTTGTTCTTTTCCACACTTCATTTGGGTCTATCACTTCACATTATTTTCACTCATCCTAATTTTATCCACCACTTTTCGGTTGCTCATCATCTTTTGGTCTATCTTTAGTCTATTGATTCACTTACTTCGGTCACCTCATCCCCATAGAATTTTTTCTATTTCATCTTTTATATCTTTTATCGGTCACTCTCTTATCATCCCTTCTGTTGACATTCACCTTAGCCTTTTTGTAAAAACTTTATTGATCTCGTTTACTTTGGACACCTGTATTTTGTGTGTGTTGTTTTTTATTTCCCCACAGGTCGAATAACCAGTGCCATTAGGACATTCATTACCCGTTTTTGTCAACACACCATTTTATTTGTCATCCTTGTCGGTTATTTCATGTTTATCATTAATGGGTCACTTTTAATTTGCTTTTTATGTGTTCAAACTCGAGACTTACATATTACTATTCCTATCTGTCAGAGTTCACATTTTTAAACCGAGACACATTACTACCCACATTGGGTTTATGGCTTATTTGTTTCCTGCCTTTCACATTCCAAGATGGCACCCGATTTCTAGAGCGCCTTAGCCGTTTTTCACTCCTAGCCCTTTGTTCATGTTGATAGCACGGTTTACGGTATTTCACCGACATCACTCGCGCTGTGCAGGGTGATCGCCTGTTTTACACACGTCCGGGATTACACCTAAAACGTAAGTTCCTTGTTTTTGTAACCTTTTAAGCCGCGAATGATATCCTGCGCATGTATACACGCAATATACGTTTTCACTTTTCTGCGCCATTTTTCACAATTATCCTATCACAGGCGGTTGATTTTCTTTTACCATTGGTTTTAAACAGGCACTGAGCACACTAAATCTTTATGAACTTGGCAAGTATAACCCTCTTGCTTGATTTCAACTTTTTGCGTGTTTTCACCGCCGGTCACACACAGAGGTCTCAGTACACTTCATCTATTTTGTCAGGCACTAATTGTACCCCGGACCATATCCTGTTTTTTTAATCTATCACTTCACTCCATCCCCAATTCAAAATTTGCGAACATACGTGACAAGAATTTTCAATTCTATTAAGGACACGGAAGCGAGGATTATGCTTCTCAATTTTCTTTACTGAAAATTCTCAGCAGCCAATTATGTAAAGTAAAACAAATAAATACACTACAATACCCATAAACACCAGTGGGCATCATGTGACAACCATAGAGAGGACCCCTATATAAGGCATACAAGAGAATACCATATCCTCTTTCTTTGTAGGAAAAAAATAAACAGTTAAGTCCAAGAATAATCAAAACACATGGTGACGTCCGGAAACAGCTGAAAGGCAGAACCAAGCATGGAAGGAAATCCATCAGCCAACGGGCAGGAACGAGACTTGAAGGCAGCTTCTACAGAACAGCTTCTCATGAAGAGACGTAAAACAAATCCATAAGCGAGGAAGAGTAGCAACTTATTTGAGATCAGAACCTGAAATGGAAAGACAAGCCGTAATACCACACTCCCAGTAAGAGGGACACATAATAACTGGGGGAAGGGTAGAAGACAGCAGGAGCCTAGAATGCAATATATACAGCAAAAAAGCAGAAATATAATATAATATAGTACAGAATCAAGGGTGGGATAATCCTCGCCTCCGTGTCCTTAATAGAATTGAAAATTCTTGTCACGTATGTTCGCAAATTTTGAATTCTATGTCAGGACCGGAGGCTCCGATTATGCTTGTTCAAAGCTGCGCCACCACAACAGATGCAATATTTACGATCGGTTCATAATAAAAAGTTTTAAATGTAGAATCAGATGACCAATCAGCTGCATTCATAATGTCTAACAAACTGACTCCTACATAAAAGGCTTCGGATGCCATAGCACCACGAGCAGAATGAGCACCAAATCTTGAAACATCAATACCAGCTTCACCCATGAGCCAATGCACCCATCTTGCTAGGGTAGCTGGGGTCAATGAGTGAAAAGGTTTCTGTAAAGCAATCAACAATTGACCCCCCATATCGTGACGAAAACCTGCAGTACTTACCTCATAATCCTGGATACATTGTACCACACAAAGTTTAGGATTATCAGGAATCATGGGATAGGTGACAGAGGAGATGTTTCATTTAGTGCGTCTGGTGATCAAGAAAGTGACACCCCCCGGAGAAAATCTCCGACACGCGAGGTCAAGAGCGCGGATATTGGACACTCGCTTGCAGGACACTAGACAAAGTAGCATAGTTAACTTAGCAGAAAGTTGTTTGCGAGACAGAAACTGATTATCTGGCCAGGCGTCCAAGAATCGTAAGACAGTGGAAATATCCCAAAGCTCTGAATACTTAGAGGAAGGTGGTTTTACCAACCGAATACCCCTGAGCAGTGTACCCAATAAAGGGTGTTCACCAATCGGTTTACCATCAATTGATACATGACCCGCAGAAATGGCTGACCGGAAATTATTCACAGTGCGATAGGCGAGGCCGGAAGCAGCAAGGGATGCAAGAAAATTCACTACCATGGAGACATCCGCCGAAGCGGGATCCACCTCCCGTTGAGAGCACCAATCACACCATCGTTTCCAGGCTGTGGCATAACGCTTGTGTGTGTTGGGTGACCAAGCTTCACTGATAAATCAGGCAGCGTCTCGCGAAAGGCCTGGGACTTTCCAGCGATCCCCGAAATTTGCCACGCGACCAGCAAGAGTTGGCCGGATGTTATCAGTGGGTGAGGGGACTTGAGAGGGTCTAGCAACAGATTCCACCGAAGGGGAGGAAGAAGGGGAACCGCGCATAACATTTCCAGAAGTACTGGGAACCACGGCTGAGCCCGCCAAAGAGGAGTGACTAGAATCAACTCTGACTGATAGCATTTGGTTCGGGCCAAGACCCTGGGAATCATTACAAATGGAGGAAACGCATAACAGAGAGACGGAGGCCACACCTGAAGAAAAGCATCCGTTGCAAGAGCCTCCGGGTCGGGATGCCAGCTGAAGAATGCTGGAAGTTGCGTGTTGAGTCGGGAGGCAAAAAGATCGATCTGACAAGGACCCCATGTGCGTATCAACAACCGGAACACTCGCGGATGAAGCCTCCAATCGCTGAAATCCTGCAGATGTCGGGAATTCCAATCGGCAACTTGGTTGCTGCACCCGGGAAGATACTCCACCACCGCAAACAGTTTGTTTTGAAGGCAAAAGTGCCAAAAGTCCTTGGCAATCTCCGCCAGAAGTCGGGACCGAGTCCCGCCCAACTTGTTCACATAACGAACCGCTGACACATTGTCCATGCGAAGAAGTATGCAACAATTCGTCTGACGAGGAGAAAGGCAGCGAATTGCAAAGGAACCCGCCAGGAGTTCCAGGCAATTTATGTGGAGATTTAATTCTGTCGGACACCACCGACCGCCCGTGGACACCGGACCGCAACGGGCTCCCCAACCCCAAAGACTGGCATCGGATTCGATCACCACCTCCGGAGTGGTGCCGAAGACGGATCGACCATTCCATGACTCCATGTGTTCTAGCCACCATAACATCTCCCACCACGCCTCCTCCAAGAGGGGAATCTGATCGGAATACCGGAGGCCTTTCTGGAGATGTCGGATCTTCAGCCTTTGAAGCGCCCGATAATGAAGGGGACCCGGGAAGATCGCTTGGATAGAGGAAGCTAACAAGCCGACGATCCGGGCTACAGATCTCAAGGACATAATCTGCTTGTGCAAAATCAACCTCAACTCTCTCTTGATTGATCTGATCTTCTGATTGGGCAAGAGGAGTTGACAAGTAAGGGAGTCTACAAGAAAGCCCAGGAGCTCGACAGACTGAGACGGAATCGACACCGATTTCTGAGGGTTGACCAAGAAGCCCAGATTCTGCAACAGATCTACCGTCCAAGCAAGATGTTCCATGACTAGAGGAGGACTCCGACCCATGATGAGAATATCGTCCAAATAAATGATGAGGAGAACCCCCCGGGCTCGAAGAAGCTCGACTACAGGCCTCAGAAGTTTCGTGAAGCACCAGGGTGCTGACGAGAGGCCGAAAGGAAAGACTTTGTACTCGTACCAAATTCCGTGCCATTGGAATTGAAGAAAACGACGATGAGGTCTGTAAATGGGCACTGACAGATAGGCATCTTTTAGATCCAAGCGGACCATCCAGTCCCGTTCCTGAAGAAGATCGCGGAGAAGATGGATTCCCTCCATCTTGAAGTGACGATATACAACCCATCCGTTGAAGTCCTTGAGATTTAAAACAAGCCTGTATCCACCCCTCATCTTCTGAACGAGGAAAATGTTGCTGATGAAACCCTGAGGATGGCGAGCCGTCCGCTCTATGGCTCCTTTTTGAAGAAGAGACTCGATTTCGCTGGAAATGAAATCTTGATCTTGAAGGGAAAAAATCATTGGGCGAGAAGGGAGAGACTGAGAGGGGGAATGAAAAAACTCTATTTTTTAACCCTGTACTGATTCCAGGATCCACACATCCTGCAAGATTTTTTGCCAATTGTGGAGAAAAAATTGGATTCTGCCCCCCAATTGAACTTCGGAAAAGGAAGTAGGATCACCTGAGGTGGAGGCATCACGTTGACCTCCCTGGTTGCCTCCATAACGACCTTTCCGGTTGTTGTTGCGGGAGCCACACGTTGGATAGAAGGAGGAGGAGGATGAGTCTTGAAATTTGCCACGGGTGGTATTATATCCCCGCTGGGCGCCTTGTTGATAACCGCATCCGAACGACCGCCCCCGATGTCGTCCGGCGCGGCCAAAAAACGGGCGAAAAGCCCGCTTTAGTGAACCTTGTGCCTTATCAAGGCCGCTGAATGTAGCAACAAACTTAGTTAGTTCTTTTAGAAATGGCTGTCCAAAAAGGAGACCTTGTGCCAAAGGACCAGCCTCGGAGGTAGACAATTCCGCCAACTTTGGGTCAAGTTTCAACAGAATAGAGCGGCGGCGCTCACAGGACATGGCACAATTGGCATTGCCTAACTGACAGATGGCTCGTTGAGCCCAGCCTATCAGGTCATCAGGATCAATAATTTGTCCTGAAGCCTTAGACTTGAATCCTAAATCTAAAATTTTGGTAAGGGGACCAGTCAAATCGAGCAATTTATCTTGGCAGGAACGCCATGCCCGGTCGATCCACTTTTTGGGATCCTTGGTATATTTCTCTAAATAGGTGAGCATAGAGGGGTCCACTTCCGGAGTGTCCGCGACCTTGTCAGCCAAATCAGGTCTGGGGCATTTGGAACGCAAGCGCGCACGGACATCCTGTGGAAAAGCTTGACGCAGGTGAGACTGCACATACTCAGCAACCTCCGTAGAGGGGAGCCAAGACAAGGAGTTTGGATGGACAATTGCAGTGGGCTCAAAGGTAAGTAAATGTGGATGGGTGGGAGCATCGACAAAACGTTCTTTGCGTGTCTTCTTAGCTGGGGGAGGAGAAGCCTCCGGCTCAGAGGGCACATCAGAGGAGGAATTTCCATCATCTCTGAGGGGCGAACTAAAAGAAGCGTCCTTAGAAGAACAACCATAAGAGTGGTCAGTGGAAAGGTTTTTAGCCAATTTGGCAAAATCTGAAGAATGCGGATTCTTAGAACTTTTGCCTGCAGAAGAACGTGACGCAGACTAAGCCTGGGCAAAGCACTACGCTACGCTCGCGTAGTTTGCGAAGTTCGCGCTACTTCGCACTACGCGAACTGCACGTAGCACAGTGCGAACACGCGTAGCGTAGTGTTGCGTAGTGCTGCGGTCATTTTTTGCTTGCTCCCGGTCCTCAACGTCAAGTTGGCGACCGCGAGCAAGCAAAATGACATCTCGGCGAGACTTTTTCCTTGTTCGCGATCAGCAACTTCAAGTTGGCGATCGCGAGCATGGAAAATAAACCTCCCGGCGAGATTCCCAACGCGAGGAGGTCAGGTTTCTCATTGCAAGTGGTCGCGTATGCTCGCGACCGCTCGTGATGAGAAACTACCAGTTCGCGTTGAGAAAGCTGAAGCTCGAGTAAAAATCTACTCGAGCAGCAGAAAACTACAGCTCGCACTGTGCAAGATGCCATTTTCAATGATTGCACAGTGCCGGTTGCTTGTCCGCACTGTGCAATCATTGAAAACGACATCTGGCACAGTGCGAACAAGGTACTACGCAGTTCGCGAAGTGCTACGCGTAGCTCGCGTAGTGCGAACTTCACTTTGCGTAGCTTCGCGAAGTGCTACTTCGCGAACTACGCCCAGGCCTAGCCAACCCTGTTGTAGGGCATAATTACACAAATGGCGCTTTAAAGGCTCAATAGCCTTGACCATGGCTTTATTGACTGAGTGCTGGACTCCTGCATCAAGAGCCTCAACGAGCTCATGCTCCAATGACCCCGAAGGGTTGACTTCATAATAATCCTCTTCATAATAATATTCAGACATTATGTCACTGGAGAAGTGACAGATATACCCACCAGAGGATAAGTACGGAGCAAATAACCACTGTCTGCGCAAAAAATAGGAGACCCTGAAGTATCAAGGAGCAGACAGTGATGTAACAAGGGGGAGTGGTGAACCCCAAGCAAGCCACAGCAGTACAAATATGTAAGAATACACTGTGTACTTTTACTGTTTGAATGTGGAGGGAGGGCTTGCCTATGAATCTACTCTAGGCAGAGCCTATGCGTAAGTATGCAGCCCAAGGCACAACAATATAAAGCCTGAGCGTCAATAGGAGGTCTGGAAACAATTGGTGGGTGAAGGGCACTGTCAGCGCTGCCCCTGCGTTCTGTGAGAATCTGAAAACCGTTTGAAAACGGTAGAAATCACCGCAGTCGGATTCAAAATGGCCGCCGCGCATGCGCGGAACGGCCTGAGAATTGCACCAGAAAGAGGACTACGCGTCCAAAGAACGCGCGTCCCCACCTCCGTCTCCCGCTCCACCAATTTGAACGCGGGCGCACGGCGCCCGGTCCGGGAGGCGAAACGCGCTCTCAAAGCTTCAGCAATTCAAACGAACAAGCGGTAAGAGCGCGCGTCAGAACCAACGGCACCAAAAGCGTTAAAACTCAATACAACCTGAAAACGAAGGAGCGCGAGTTGCGCGTAGTAAATGTAAATATAACTGTAACACTTGTAACAATTAAGAGCAAGTGCATTAAATCCCAAATCAACAGCGCAATGAACGTAAAATAAGGAAGTAATGCACTTAACTGGCTGCGGAGCAGCAAAGAAAGAGGATATGGTATTCTCTAGTATGCCTTATATAGGGGTCTTCTCTATGGTTGTCACGTGATACCCAGTGGTGTTTATGGGTATTGTAGTGTATTTATTTGTTTTACTTTACATAATTGGCTACTGAGAATTTTCAGTAAAGAAAATTGAGAAGCATAATCGGAGTCTCCGGTCCTGACATAGAATTGGTGGTGACAGGGATTTATTTTCTTTGACATTGTTGACACCAGGTTGTGTCGGTGTAGGGAATTTTTTCCCTGTTTCCTGGTTTGGTAAGCAACAGATATTCTTCGCTGGTTAACTTCACAAATACTTCCCCTGACCAAGGGTGACCTGCCCGAAATGCATTGGGAGTTATGTTAAATTGGATATATTGATTTATTGAGAGACAATTGATTTAAATTGGATGTGAAGTATCTACATTCCATGAATAAAATTAAATGAATTAACATTTGATCGGCTTTCATCATCTTTCAAGCTCCAGTTAAGCATTTTGCATCCTGCAGCCCGCACAGCTCAGCTCAGCACAACTCCGCGACATCCCCCATGGGCTGTGCCCATGGGGGATGTCGCTGAGTTAAGCGCCACCGCTTTTGGATACCTAATCAGGATGAGCCATCAATTTTTAACTTTCTTCTTTTAGAATTTAGTCAATGGGTGGACCAGATCATAATCTGTGGGGACTTCAATCGGACACTTGAGCCGGGGTTAGATTCCACATTCTTGGACTGAGCCGGCTTATAGTTGTAGGAGGAATTCAAGGATGGGGCTGAAACAAGTCATGGACTCATATGCTCTTCTGTATACGTGGTAAGCTTGTCAAGGATTTGACTCAGGCTTTACATTTATTCCGCTCCGCATGATATGATGTCACGGATTGAAATGGTTTTAGCTAGTTTACTATTTCATTACTTTACTCTGGGTCACTCGTCACCTGCAGATTATATCTGCATATAGTACTCTTTCACTGTTTTCAGACACAATCTTATTGTTGGAGGGACTGGGCCCTCCCAGTGGTCATTTGATGTGGCCTTCATTAACATTATGACTTGCTGCTTGAGAGAATTCTTTGTTTTTACTGACAAGTCGCCCCTTCTACTGTTGTATGGGATTCGCTGAAAGCTGCGAATCATGGACAGACTTAGTGATACGATACAGCGGGACCGTGGGAAAAAGCTTTGGAGTCCCGACTTCGGGATGAGCTTCTGAACCTGGAAATAGAGTATTCTAAATGCCTTGGCAATCAACACATAGATAAAGCAGAGCTGACTTTTGCGCAGCTAACGTCCATACAGGTGGAGATCCAGAAAGAATTTGGAAGAGGGCTTTCTCAAAAATGGCACTCTAGATAGGCAACCTGCTTCAAGAATAGCAAAGAAATGGGGGTGTATACTTGCTCACCAGCTTTGGGATTGTAATTCTAGTAACACTATCTCTGGGTCAGGTTGTATCTGGTATGGCAGAGTTTTTGAACATCTTTCATGAATTCTTTAGAGCAGTGTATTCCCGGGATACACAGACATCATCAGCAGGGGTGGCTAAGTATATGCGGGTGGCGAGACTGCCCATGTTGGCTGCCACCCACGGGGAAGTATGGGGTGCACCAATTACGCTAACGTAAACTAGGAAAGCTTTAATCAAAATGGCATTCAGTAAAGCCCCTGGTCCAGAATCCATTCCAACATAGTTTTATATGCCCTTTGTCAATATAGTCCTCCCTAACTTTCTGGAGCTAGTAAATTTGCCTTCCTTCTTCTCTTCGGTACCTCCATCTTCTGGGGAAGCGCATATTCCGCTGTTTTAATAACCCATCTCATTAAGAATTCTGGTGTCCAGATGGATACCCGTGTGCTTGCCAGTCAGCTTTCATATGTTATTACTACCTTGGGTGACCCCACACAGCACTTGTTTATTCCTTCATGCAACACTTCTGAACATATGAATCTGGCTATATCTGCCTTAGAAGTTGTCGAAGAATGGTGTATGCCTGCCTGAATTACCTGTTGGACGTTGAGAACTTTTTGTAGGTAGTAATGAGCCAGATGGGGTTCGGTGAAAATGTTGTAAGCACTGTTAAGTCTCTCTATCGCTCATTGACTGCCCGTATTGTGTGTATGGGGGCATGTCTGACAAGATAAGCATTAATAGGGCTGCCTCTGTCCCACCTGCTTTTCTCCTTATATTTAGAACCATACATTCAAAAGCCTCAAGATGGGGAATTCATATCCCCCTCTGAAGCTTAATACTTTTAGGGGTATATTCACAAGAAAGTGTGATAACTACCGCAAGAGTAGCGTAGCGCAACTTTCAATATCGCAGCCCATCGCGGAAAAATAACCCAGTGACAACATTGGATTCACAACAAGGCGGTAGTGCTGGAGCGGGTTCTGCAAAATTTTGTATACCCACCCCATTTTGCATGTCATTTTATTAATTAAATTAATTAATTAATTATAATCGTTCTAATGGTTTGGAGTGATGTGAAAATAACTAACCAACCTTATTAATGACCAAAATACACATGGGATTTGCATCTGCATGGCCTAATTAATTACGTGAACTAAATTTCGGACGCATACTAATGATAGATAATTAGAATATTGCATGATATATGTTGCTTTGGTGATGTAATTGTGATTCATGCTTTATTTTGTAAGTATAAACCGCATTGAGTGTTGCTTTTGGCTAGATAATTACACACACATATGGGTATTTGCGAGGGAATAACATTTAATTAGTCATTTTTATGTATTAATTACGTTTTTGTGTTTCTTTGCTTAAGTTGACTATTTTGGCGTGCCAAAAGATGGCTGACTTTGGTGCCTAACCCGACTGCCGACGCTGAACCAGGCTTGGGTGAAGTGCGCCTGCGCTAAAAGATGAGCAACAATGGCCCTGTCCTGACCCCAGGCAAGCTGTACTTATCAAGGACACTGGGAAAGGTGCCAGCACTACAGACAAAAGACTTCATTAAACAACCGGAACCAGCAAGTATGCTGACAACATGGACTAAACCTTATGGGAACGGAGAGGTGGACCCCTGATCAGCCAATCAGAACAGTTTAAAACTCAATATTGTTACATTTTGCTATTGAAATTATTATGAAACCCATAGAATAGAGAGGTCGGGATGTCGCTCCTTTGATTTCCTGACATTATGCTGACGGAGAGGATGGTGACACTGCAGGACAGCTGTTAGCCTGAATCTTTGACGGACTGAATTAATGCCCAAACTCCTGATGAACTAAATTTGCTAAAATCGATGGCCATAGATTTGCGAGACTGCAAAATTTTGACATAGAGGACGACTTTAGCCAGAATAGGTAAATATGAGTGGCAACTTGATCAAATGAATGATTTAATCTGCAATATTAATATAAATTTGGATTTGAACATCTACAGAAATGAGTTGGGTTGTTTATTCATTGAAATGAGTTAATGAAAAGGTTAATTAGAGTATTAGTATTTCACTTAAACCGCAACTAACAGATCCGTCCGGGTTATGAGGGTAATACCAAATGTGGAATCTAGGGCCTAATGAGTATGAGAAGGGTTTGTAGGTCTGTTGCTCATTAGGGTAAAGTGGTATCATCCTCCCTCATTATTCAGCGCTTGGAAGGATAATCGCCTCTTGCACAGATTAATGGTAAGTGTGTGTTGGTGTTATGGGCCCCACCAGCGAATGTATGGATAGTGTGTGTGTGTGAGAGATCTTTTAGTCCGTGGCAGTAGGGAGGGACTTTGCACCCCGCGCTGGAACAGTTTTTCTGGCAGCAGTATGATGGTTTGTTATTGTTTGGTTTAGTGATTATTTCTTGTATATTGCTTATTGATTTTGGTTATTGATTGGTATTGATTTATGTACTAACACTCTATGTTGAGTTACGTTGAGTTATATGTTGTATGCACAGCTTCTGGGATGTAGGAAGTCGGAAGTTTGTAACAGTTCCGTAGTAGAGCAGAGGTAAGCGCTGCTCTCGGGAAATACGGAATTGTTGTAGCCCTGTAGGTACACAGGGGAAACGTGGGACAATTGAAGTTGCACAGCGCATTGTCTGGTTTCGATTCGGTGACATCGCCGTGTGTTGCCATTAGGGACATTTATAATGTGAGAGAAATGTGTATGATAGCAAAGGTTACCTGTGAAGTTCTGGTCTTAGGTACCCGGGATCCAACTGGCATTCCGACAACGCTCATCACTGGAAAGGTAATAGGTATTCTCTGAGCTTGTTAGAGGGACAAAGGAGAGGTAAGCGCCGCTTTGTTAACGTATGTCATAATTCTGTAGTAGGACAGACTGTTCGCTGTTCTCGGGAAAGACAGGATTCTGTGTGAATGTACTACATTTTCTTGATTGAACAAGTGTGAATGCAAAAGCATTTGGGTGGATTGCGAAACTCTAGGTTTATTTCTCAGGAGCATTGGGTCTCCAACTATGTGTCTTAAATACTAGAGAAACAATTAGCTAATGCTTGTTAGAAGGGTGAAGTAGAGGGATGTGCTACTTTATCAACGGAAGTAATGATTCCGTAGTAGGGCAGAGGTAAGCGCTGCTCTCGGGAAAGACGGAATTCTCGTCAGAAAGGTCTTTTTGCTGTTCTTTGGTTAGCGAAGCGGACAATGGAGATGTTTCTATGTTGTTACTAACAGAAGTGTAGAAAATTGAAACAAAAACTTACTGAGCGGATTTGTAAAGGAGGGGTAGACAGACAGAAGCAGGAGCTGCCGCAGCGGCTGCTGACGTCAGAACGACTGCGCTGGGATTGGACAGTCGGTCAGAACTGTAAAACGCCCCGGATTGGTGCGTTAGTGTACGCCGCTCTAGGATTGGAGAAGAAACAGGGTGACGTAGACACTTCTTATTGGTGCGTTAGTGTGAATCGCGCTAGGATTCGAGGACTGTGACAGTGACGTGGATGCTCTGAATAGGTGCGTTAGTGTGAAGTCGCCGTGTGATTGGATAGATTAGCGGTACAGTTGTAAAGAGGGACTAGCGTTGCGCGAAAGACAAGAAAATGTATTACGACCCACCAGAGAAGGAGAAGAAGACCTGGTTAGGGAGAATTAAGAAGTGGTTTAAGAAAGACAAACCAGTTAAGACTAGGGAAGGACAGTTACTTCCTCCCCCGAAAACCCCTGCATCTTTTATGATTGCGAAATATGGGTATCATACTTGTATTTGGTTGGATAACTGGGTGAGATACACCAAGGACGACAGAGTATTAGCTTTCCCAGAGCATGGTTCATTTAATTTGGCTGTTTTAAGAAACTTGAGGGAAAGGATGATGAATTTGGAACCAAGACCTAGACCGACACAGTTTGAGGCTTTGACAGAATGGGAAGACGAAATGCATGAACGAGAAAGACAAAGAAGCGGTAGAGGATATAGGTACTGGTTTGGAAGGCCATACGGACACGAAACGCATAGTGACCGAATGAAAAGATGGCGAGATGCGAGCATGACTGAGGACGTGTTCCCTGTAAGAACTGTAGGAGAGAAGGAAGGTCGAAAGTGTGCAGAAAAGAGGCATAATTTGGAGTCGAGAGGGTATGGAGCGAATGAGTCTGAGGATGATGTTCTTGATGATATGTTTTATAAAAATCCACCACCGTATAGATCAGAACCAGAAATGTTAACTCCAAGTGCCCCAATGAGAGAAACAGTGCAAATTATAAAAACGGAACCAGAATCCCTAAGTTTGAGTAAAGAAAGTGGTACCAGAGAGGTAGAAAAGAGATCAGAAGGAAGAACAGATGGAGAAAATTCAGTAGAATTAGCAAAAACAACTCTGGAATTAACTGAGAAAATAAGAGAATTGACCAAGAATCTAGAAGCAGTAACTGTTCCAGTAACGATAGGTCCAGTTATGCCCGTTTTTGAAAAACAGAAGGACAGTGAGCATTGTTTGACAGTCCCTTACAGAACTAGTAACCCTGTAGAACAACCAAGAGTGAGACAGAATGAGAATCCATGGAGACAGACTATGAGTGTAATGGAACCGAATTTTACAAATAATCCATTTGTAGATCAGAATTGTGCAGAGAGACTTATGACAATGATAGAGACAGTGTCAGAAACACAAAAAGAGTTTGGACACGGAAGTGTAGAAAAACCAGTAGGACCATCAACAGACGAGTTAAGTGAATGGTTAAGAAGCTTGCAGAAGAAAGACAAAGAATCCCAATCAATTGATGTGGCCAAGTTACGAATGGTATTGGAAGAATTAATCGTAGGGACTATCCCGACAGAAAAATTTAAAACCTATCAGGATGAAGAATTATTATTTCTGTGTAAAAGTGCAACCTGGAGAGCGAAAAACTTGCATGAAAGGTTAGAAGAAGTAGCAAATGAAATGGGTATTGATATTGAAAAGGTAAAAGCCCTACAGAAGCCTTATCGAGTAGAATTCACTGAAAAGGATATTGAGAATATGAACACCACAGGACGAATAGGTCAAATTAAGGACATAATCATTTTGCTGAGAAAATGGGGAGATGTGGATAAATGGAGAAGCAGGTGGCATAGAAAACGCGATGATGCCTCAGATAAGACCTTTTCAGCCTTTCCTGTAAGAGAAAAGGAGAAAATAGTGACAGAATGCCCTATGAGAGAGAATTCCAGGAGGAGGATATGTACATGTTCCATGGACGAGACAGGATATTTTGACATTTACGAATGACTTCCCTCGACTACGCGAAAAGCCCGTCGAGTGGTACAGACAGGTAGACAGATTTGTAAAATTGTCTAAGGTATTATGGATTGATTTGAATAGTCTGTTTGACATAATAGTACCAGCAGATCTATGGTCAGAATGTAAGTTGATGATAAATTGGCCAACCAAGGAATATCCAAGGGATCCTAAAACAGGAGCACCAGACCCCGAGGTAATGAAGAAGTATGAGCAGGTTATGGTATTTTTGAAAAATAAAGTGCCCCCTAAAGAAACAGACTGGGTAAAAATTGATCGAACACACCAGGAAAGTAAAGAGTCAGTACATGCATACTATGAGAGGCTAATACAAGCTTTTAAGAAGTTTAGCGGAGACGAGAATCTGAGTGAAAAGGATTTGAGCCATTTTGTATACAGATATGTATATGGTCTACGACCAGAAATTGGTGATATGATTAAACAGCATACGGTAGATTGGCAAAACAAGAAAATAGATGAAGTATTGAGACATGCTAAATACTTCAGTGATGAAATTGAAGCAAACCAGCGAAAGTTAAAGGAGAAGGCAATGTGGGCACAGGTAAAGGTAGCGGAGAGACAGGAAGCACAATTGGTGGAACAAGCAGGGACCAAGCCGAAATTTAATAATGGAAAGTACAAAGGGAACATTGAAGAAGCTAAGAAGAAATTTCCGTGTCATAATTGCGGCAGGATAGGGCATTGGAAATCCGAGTGTAAATTTCCCCCGAGTACTAACAATGAAAATCCATAATTGAACCCACAGGTGCAGCATGAGGTGAGTGGTCAACTGCAGCAACAGCAGCAAGTTGTTCCCCCACAGAATCAGGTGCCAAAGCCGCCTTTTCCACAGAGCAGAAACACACAGAAGAATAGTAGTGAATTGGGATTCTACAATGAAGAACAGGTAAATAAGCTGCCACGCGCTAGCGCTGTTTCGCAGTATTGGCTGCAACGCGATGAGAGTGACGCAGAAGAGAGCTATTGACGGTGCCGAAGGGAGGAAGAAGAGTGCGTACTTGGCGCAACTCTAGAAGTAGACCAGACAGGATCTTTTGTAGATGGGAGGGTTAATGATGAAAATATTACTTTCCTAGTGGATACTGGTGCTACTCGATCAACTGTTAGATCAGCTGATGTTAAGAATCTTCCTCTCTCGGATGAAACGATCCAAGTAGTTGGTATGTCCAACAGACAAATTAAGACCTATCTTACAGAACCAGCAAAAGTCAGCATAGGGAAATTTTCAGAAATGCACCGCTTTGTGGTGTGTGACACCAGTCCTGTGAATTTATTAGGTAGTGACCTGTTGAGCATAATGAATTGCACTATATTTTGTACTCCGGATGGAATAGCTTTTGAAACACCAGATGATGATGTATTGTATAAGATGACCTTAGCTAAGAGAGAAAGTGAAGTTACTGAAACATATGCTGTATTCAACCCTGATGAATTACCAAAAGAACTGAGAAACTCTGTAAAGGCAGAGGTTTGGGATTTCACTGGAGAAGACGTAGGATTAATGAGAAACGTAGATCCAGTTAAAATAACTGTAAAAGAAGGAGTAACGTATCCAAATGTTCCACAGTACAGATTGACACCTGAAATAATTGAAGGTGTAACTCCTATAATAGAGAAAATGATCAGACAAGGAATCTTGAGAGAAATAATGAGTAGTCCATGTAATTCACAGATAATGGGACTGAAAAAGCCTAATGGGAAATTCAGGATAGTGCAAGATTTGAGAAAGGTGAATAAAATTGTGGTATCATGTTGTCCCATTGTACCAAATCCATCAGTGATTTTATATCAGATTCCCCATGATGCAGAATGGTACACAGTAATTGATCTGTGTCATGCTTTCTTTTCCATCCCATTGCACCATGACAGTCAGCAAATTTTTGCATTTCGTTTTGGTGAGCGTATTTTGGCATGGTGCCGAATCCCACAGGGGTATACAGAGAGCCCCTAAATATTTAATCAGTTGTTAAAGAGATCTTTGGAGTGTCTAGAAATTCCAGAAAGCTCTGTATTGGTCCAATATATTGACGACCTTTTGGTGGTGTCAAAAACACGTGAAGCCTGTGAGGCAGATACAATAGCCTTGCTGAATCATTTGGCAGATGGAGGACTTAAAGTGTCACCTGCAAAACTACAGTTTTGTAAAAAGGAAGTGCAGTATCTGGGACACAACATTGAGACAGGACTAAGGAAAATAACCAGAAGCAGAATCAGAATAATAAAAGGAATGAGAGCTCCCATGACTCAAAGAGAAGTTAGAATGTAACCGTAAACCAACAGGTCAACATACAATCATAGCAGTCCAGTATAAACAGATATAAACAAGCATGTTCTAGAGATCCTGGGGGCTGGGGATATTGGCCAGAAATGTATTCATAAGTATCGCTTTAACTACCCTTTTGAAAGAAGCTGTTGAATGATTCAGTCTGATTTCAGGGGGCAGGGAATTCCAGATTCTCGATGCGATACCCGAGAATAAACGATTGTAGGTTTTTGTGGCTTTTGCAGTAAGGTGCTGGAGCCTCTAGCGGATCTAGAGCCACCAGAGAGCTCAAGTGTTTGTGCGAGGTATATTGGGGTGTTGAAATGTAAAGCTCTGTGTGTCATGCATACAATTTTCTGATGTATCCTAGCTTCATATGGGAGCCAATTTAGTGATTTCAGCTCAGGCGTGATGTGATTGTTTCATTTTGAACCTGCAATAAGCCTTGTAGCTGAGTTGAGAGAGGCGCTAAGTGGAACCGTCTTAGATCTGGTAAGCCTGCAGAGGGTTGCGCGTCCATAATCCAGCTTAGAGGTCACTAGAGCTGGCACTGCAGCCTTGGAGTCTTTGTGGGGTAAGAACGGTTTTATTTTTCTTAAGATGCTCAAATGGAAGTTCGCTCCTTTGGTGAGAGCACTGATGTGTTTCTGCATGTTCAAACACTTATCTAGCGTTATTCCCAGTTAGCTTGTGGAATCAATGGTGTTTGGCATGCAGGTGAGAGCTGTTAGTTGATTCATCCACTCGTCGGTGGCTGGTGGCCGCTTGGATGGGGCGATTAAGAGGCATTTATCATCGGTTATTCATGATGGAGCTCTGGAGGCCCATGGGCATGGAAAGTCTGAGCCAGATATTCCACGAGGGTTCTCTCCTCTCTTTTGAGGAGCCTCAGAGGTCTTTTGGTTGTGTGCAGGTGGGTGTTTTTCTGCTATCTTTAGCTCAGACACTATCTCGCTTGCCTCCCTGCTAAAGAGCTCTCCACAGAGCTAAACTCATTTCTACATTAATTTTTCAGATTCCTGCAGCGTGGTGGCACTGGTACCTTCTATCAGATTCTCTTGAATAATGCCCGGATGAGCATTATTTTCATCAATTGGCAACTCAGTGTTAAAAAACTGGCGCTTCGCGTCTCCTTGGAAGATATCAGGCTCTGTCATCCATTGGCTCAGAAGTCTCTCAATGTATCTGTTTGAAGATTCATTCATTTAAAGTTCTGTACGATATGTATTACACCCCTATGGCTTATTTAAAATGGGCTCTAGGCAGACTTCCAGCAGTTTTCCGTGCGCGGGTTCAGATGCCGATACCACACATATGTATGCTGCCTGTCTCTTTTTTCATCCTTTCTCAATAAATTGTTTAACTTGCTGCAGGTAGATGTTAGGTGGGACCCAAAGCTAAGTATGCTGGGCTACTCTCATAATACACCTTCCCACCTTGCGGGAGCTCATGTTTTTGTCATTACGGTCGCAAGGATGGGCGTCGCTAGGCCTTGGCTTCAAAGTGGACCGCCAGATCCTGAAGCTTGTTGGCAGGACTTTATCTTTGCTTTTTTGGCTGGAGTTTACTATTATCCAAAACTACCCAAACATTTTATGAAATTCATACTTCTGTCTTAGGCTTTAAGTTGGAGTAGTATTATTTGTACGAGATGTAGGACAAAATAATTCTTTAAGACATACATGCAATTTTGTTTATTTATATATGGATGTGTATTGGTAAATCTTTTTGTCATTTTTATCTTTTGAAACTTCCCAATTAAAAAAAGCACAGCGGGCTGTGAGCTGGCATCAAATAGATGGATGCAAACTACAAGGTAGGTATTGCTTTTTCCTCCAGTCTTTTGTTATCCTAATGATTCTAAAAACTGATGTTTGTGTAGAAATAAATTCTTAATAGTAAAGCCAACCCCAGCCATTGTGTTACGTTTTAATTCCTGAGTTTGTGCTTCTCTAGACCGAACACTCTTAAAATATACTGCCTACCTGTATGGATGACATGTGACTCCTAAACCTTGTAATCCTCTTTGTCTAATGCAACTTTTCCTACACATTGATTTACAAGTATGATTCATTGGCCAGGACTTACTAATGTTTGACGCAACGCAGTAAGGGAAAAGGCTGAAATGCATGAAACAAAGAGAGCAGAAATGTGGCGTATCTGTTAAGATATGGTGCAGCTCTGCTCCATCCTTGCACTTGTGCTCTGTGTGCTGACTAGCACCAACCCAGGCCCCCTTGCGCCATGAAGCAAGGGCGCCCGCATTACAGACAGGATTGTTTTTGTGCAGGAAGGAAGCAAAAAAAGATTTGAAGAGGCAATTTCCTCTTTCTATATGTGATACGGAAATCATCAGGCATAGAAAGAGCACATGAAAATAAAACAAACAAAAGCAAATAAAAACATTTCTCCTTGTTGCCCCATCCTTGAAAGACACACCGTTTTGGCACAATCGCAGGTATACTAATTTTAGTAGATCTGGGATTGCGGCAAATTCCATGAATGGTGCATGGGAACGTCAATTCTCCATCCATGGAACGCCGACTGCTACAAAATGTAATGTACACATAAAAAAGAAGTGGTTATTAATAGCAAAACCAGTGTTGAGAAAGGGTTGTTGAATGGGTGAAAGTAGTTGAGGCATTATTGGAGGGGAGGGTTGTCATCAGTGGAGTGTGTAGTCATGGGTATTTGAGGGCTCATGAAAGAAGAGAAATGTATCTTAACCCTTGGTAATTATTTTGACCCTCCTTCCAGTCCAGCGTTTTTTGCTCCATGAGGCACTAGGGAATGAGGTCCCACTATATTCAATCCAGCTTCAGCCTTTCTCAATAGGACAACCTACTTTGCACTGCTAGGCACGCCTCCCCTCCGATTGGAAACACAAGTAACGCCAGCCCTGCCGTACTCTGCCTCATCATTGAGGTTCTGCTAGAGTTCCATAGGCAGGGGCGTAACACAGGCCCCCGCAGCCTGGCTAACCCAAACTCACGGTAAATTCATCACAGAGATTTTTTTGTAAACCTACTGATAGGAACATAAATCTACTCGCCAAAGGCCCTCTGGAAAGAAACTTACTTAAGGCATTACCTTCCCCGTCAAATACAGAGCTATAAAAGGCTATTCTCGGAGCAGGGCACCCTGAAATCACAAAATAATTCCCTAATGCAAGAATTCAGAGTGAAAGAGAAACCATGTTATGAAGAATGACTAATTTTCTCAGAGACAGTGATGGCAAGAGGATTAAATGATGTGGAAGGCCTGGTGTATTATCTGTAATGGAAACGGTGATGGGGAATGTGTCAGGAGACATAATGGATTTTAGCAAGTGAGATTCATGAACTGCGGTGAATCAATCCGGAAGTTACAAAATGGGCATATGAGTAGATGTGAGCAGTCTAGTGGTGTTATAACCTAACATGAAAAATCAATGAAGCAGAAGTAATAGTAAAACAGCTTCCCGAGCAGCAGCAGAGGTGCAGGACACCTTGGGATGTGTGAACGTTGCTCCACCTTTTCTAATCTGTATGTATCGAGCTTGCGCTAACATAATCAAAAATGTACTGTCTTTCATTTTGAAGTGACGTGGCACCATACCACGTGATCATTGTTGATGTTGTTGCCTTTGACCTAATAGAGAATCGCAAGCTTTCCCAGCCTTTGGGAATAAGACATAGTCAACCAATGACAATATAGACTTCCCAGTCCGCGCTGCATACAGGGCTATAATTCTTGACACCAGAATAGACTATGGGAACCTCTGAATTCAATGCAATAGTTTTATGAGAGAATCTTTTAATGAATTTTAGAGTAAAATGTTTCTGGTTGCCTTTTCCTCCCTGGTTCATACCCTGAGAACCGTGTATTTCTGTAGTTATGTGTGAGATCCTTTGTTTAAAGTTCTATAAAAGGACCTGCATTTCCCATGTCAAGGGATCGCCTGTTTTCCCATTTTTAGAGGTGCGAATCTATGCTGGATTTACTACTGAATTTTACTGAGTTCTCTGTACTTATTCTTTGCGGCATTTTGGGGGCATATGTATCAAAAAAGAGTTTTGCGATTCTCAAATTGCGATTTTTAGAGAATCGCAATTAGAGACTTGCAAAATGCAATTTATGTAGGATTTGCTAAAAATTTGCGAATCCTACCTCTCTCTTATTTGCGAATCGCAAATTAAGATTTGCAAATAATGAATACCTTTCCATTCATTCCTATGGGCTACGAATCGCAATTTTTCTGTGCTTCCTACATTGCATTTAAGATATCGCAATTTGCGATTCCTTAAATGCATTCGCAAAATAAGGAATTGCAAATTTTGCGATTCCTTATTTTGTAAGTCTTTTTTTTCATACATTGCACACAGCTAAATTGCGATCGCAAACGCTGAAATTCTGAGAATTTCAGCGTTGGCGATCGCAATTTATCTTGATACATATGCCCCACAGTTTCCGTGTAGGCAGCTCGCTGCCATACTTTGGGAGGTGTATGACTCCATTTCCAACGTGGGTGCCATAATGAAGGATGCAATCTGTTCATTTGAATTGTTTTATGTTATTAGTTTTCTCACAGTTCTTGTGATTTGATTTTCGTTACCAGTAGTCTCCAGTTACAAGGGAGCCTGTGACTGGTTTTAGGGGTTGCTGGACCCTTGTTTCTACTTTTCTGTCCACCCATTCATTGCCAGACGTGCTGCAGAGCACTCAAGCCACTCCTCCTGCCATGTGCCATCCATGGCAGGTTATTTCAAGGGCAGGATAGCGCGTTCGCACAACGGACGTGCGCAGCCGGCGTGCCTAAGGCAAGCCCGTCTGCGTCCTTCCGTGCCCGGATCACACCGAGCGCCAGTCCCCCCGTATTACATAAGGTGCCCTGGGGTGCAACAGGCGTTTGCTCCCGCTTTCCGCGCCCCCGGGACACTTTGGTATTATAGAAGGGGACGCAGACTCTTGTGCGTTCCCTTCTATAATACCAATAGCGCTGGCGCACTTAAAGCGGCAGCGCTATCAACAGAGGGTGTTCCCTCATTTGCATGGGGGCATGCCCTACGCAAATGAGGGAATTCCTTTGACTCGTTGCCATATTACAGACCCGGGTGCAGAGTCAAAGAAGCCCTCAGAAGGCGCACGGACAGTGTGCCATTTAAAAGGTGGCGCACTTTCAGTGTGCCTTCTGACAGCAGCCCTCTGCAGAGGGTAAAGGGGGTTCCATGGACCCCCCCAGACATACCCTTGCAGGCCGGTGAAGTCGCTGACTGCACTCGCCTGAAAGGGGATCTCTAAGCCCCTTTGGAAGTGCAGGCAGATGCCGCCTGCACTATGAAAACCAGGAGCTGCTGCTCTGTGTTTTCACTGGGGGCAGCGCGAGTTTGTTGTTGCCCGGGGGGCAGCACATTCACCATAATGGGGCGCAAACAATGCCAATATGTAATGCGGCTCTTGATGGGCAGCCAAATGTAACTTATATATGGGGGGCACTGCTGGCGTTAAACTCAGGTAAGAACATGGGCTGTCTCAAGCTAGAGTTCAGCTCCACTCCGGTCTCAGTAACACATATCTACTAGGTATGTGACTTACATCTAGATGCAGCCATGTCCCAGCGGTCTAAAGTGGTTACCGCTGCCACCATAGCGTCAATAAATCCCCCAGGCTTTCAGTCTAAAATGACCTCCCTTAAAAACAAGCTGTCCTGCACGCTAATGAATGCAAGATCAGTAGTGAAGCACCGCACAGAATTCCGATTGTTCGTGGACACCTACAAATCCTCCGTGGCTTTTGTGACAGAAACCTGGGCTGATCCTTCATCTAACCCGGACATCCGGCAGCCCTGCCCATCGGCTTTGCCATTTACAGACAGGATAGGCTGCTTAAGCGAGGCGGTGGTATAACCATCATATATAGGATGGGCTTAGTGGTCTGTTGCAACCCTGCTCTCTCAACCCATTGTGAGGCAGCTTCTTTCACCATCGAAGTCACAATAAATCAGACTTTTAGAGGGATGGTCATCTATCGCCCACCTGGTCCCAGACCAGTCTTGTCGCAGAAAATTGGAGTCTTCTGGAGGCCAATATTCTCTCCTATGACCACACAGTCCCAGGCGACTTTAACTTTTACCAAGAGGTACTCTCTGACAAGGACGCAGCTGCACTCTTACAGACTATGTCAAGCTTCGGCCCCTCACAGACCATAGCCGGACCCGGCCCCACACACCTAGCAGGGCATACCTTAGGAACCTTCACGAATAACACCTCACTAGAAAACATAAGGTTTCTTCCATGGCCTGGACAGATCATAGTGCAGTTTTATTCTATTTAAATTAAAACTACCTGGACCATGTGGTTAAAGTTACAGCCAACTGTGCTATCCTCACGGGCCTGGCTGGGACAAAATTCAACCAGACCTTTTTAAAAAAATGCTAATAGACTCATTACCTGCCCCTCGGAGGACATTGACGCAGCCGTATCTCAATACACAAAGTGGCTAGATACTGCTGCTACCTCTCCCTGGTACTGGCCAAAATGGACAAATTCAAGGGGAGTAACATCTCCGCACATTGGTATTCAGAAGAGCTAAGGGTCCCCAAACCAGGCTGCAGAAGACAGGAGAGGAGAGGAAGATCAGAATGCAATGAGGGAGAGATGGTTGAGAATAAGTGCTGTCTGGCAGTTTGTAAAGTCATGATTGCTAAGGAAAAAGCTGCTTACTTAACCCCTTCGATGCGCATGACGGAGCGGTTCCGTCATGCACGTCGGTTGCACTGTGCGCATGACGGAACCGCTCCGTCAGGGCCCCGCCCGTGCACAGAACCTTCAGCACAGCGCGGAAGTCCGCGCCGTGCTGAAGGGGTTAACCAAAACAATAGAAGCAGCTAAGAATTCCACTAAAGATGTGTTCCTAACAATCACCAAACTGACAACTGTTACAACTAACAATCTCTTTGACACAAACCGATCTTTTTACAACTCGCTGACCAATTTTTTCTTACATAAAGTTGAAGCTGTTTACAGCAATTTCTCTTCCATGACCCCTCTCAGACCAATCGATTCGCCCAATTCAAAACCCTTAATCGAGGGTTCTATCCACAGAGAGTTTGCCTCCCCTCCTTGGAGGAAGTCACAGGACTAATCAGCACTACTAAATCCGGAATCTGGGTTCCATTTGGACCCCTCCTGCCCACCCAAGGGTGGCCAAGCTAGCAGCTGAGACTACAGTCTCAAAGCTTTTGGACTTTTTAGGTCTCGCCTGACCCAGCGCATGCGCTGGTCTGGCGAGACTTATTGAGAGGGCTCCAAAAAGTGCTACCAGGCCAGCCTAGCATGTGCGCGGGCGCGCGCGCTGCGCTTTACCACGATTACTTTCACACGGCCGCTTTGCATAGCCAATAGGTCTCGCTTTTGGTGCCTTATAAGTATTTAGTTATGCAACTGTTGCATGGCTAAACACTTATAAGGTCCCAAAGGCGAGACCTATTGGCTATGCCAATGCTTGTTCAACTGATGTTCAAGTCTGGTTTTTTTCCTGCGATCTGGAAGAAAGCCTCACTGCTCAGGGGAATAGCCAAATTTGCTACTAAATATTCCAAAATATTAGTCAGTTTCTAACTACATTAGGAACCTACACTGGCTTCCTATAAGACAGAGAATTGTTTTCAAGGCACTCTGTATTGCTTATAAAGCACTGAATAATGTAGGCCATCTTTTCTCAAAGACCGCTTTAAATGATACATAACTGGCAGGACCTGGCGGTCTGTATAAGCCAAATTTGTAATTGTCCCTAGGTTTAAACATTCTGGGGCAGATTTACAAGCCCCCTGCGCCACCACTATGTCACTTTTCGTGACGTACTGGTGGCGCAGGGGGCTCCTCCATATTTACAAGGACATGAAAAGCCACCCTGCATGACTTTTCCTCTCCTTGCAAATATGCCCGTTCACACGCAGCACCTAGAGTGAAAGGGGCGTTCCATGGGTGTTGCTCTGGGTGTTCCCACGCAACACCCATGGAACAAGACACATCTCCAGATTTAAGAGAGATCGTAAATCTGGAGATGCATCTGAATGCTACGCCACCCTAAAGGTGGCGTAGCGAGGCACAACGAGGAGAAATTTTTCATTTCTCCTCGTTTTTTCCTCTTTCAATGCGTGCTGCATTCTACAGCACGCATTGAAAGAGGAAAATGACTGTAGTGATTGTTTTTGTGCAGGAAGGTGCCCCTTCCTGCACAAAAACAATCTCCCCACGAAGCAGTGCCTGCGCCAGCGCATGGCTGCAGTTTGTGCGCCAGCGCAGGGGGAAGCACAGAGATGCGACATATTCTTGTAAATATGTTGCATCCCTGTGCTTCAGAAGTGCTGCAGGGTGGCGCAACCGAAGGGCTTGCGGTGCCACGCTGCGGCACTTCCTTGTAGATCTGCCCCTCTGTTTGGGGAGGCAGAAGCTTTGTGTGGGGAGCAGCAAACGCTTGGAATGCACTGCCAGTGTACATCACTACATCTCCTAATCTACTAGCATCCAGGACAGCCTTAAAAACTTGGCTGTTTAAAAATGAGTAGGTTCTTTCTCCATTAGGATCCTGGCTACTAAAGAAAGGAAAAATATAAAAATAATAACAAATAAGTTGCTCCTCTTTCAGGATTCCTTGCACTGCCATCTAAGCAAGCGCCAAGACACCGTTGAGTAATCGAGAGCTTTATAAACTAACTAACATAACTTACCATATATGCCTTGATGCTAATGTTATTGTTCATCTAGTTCATGTAACTTGCCTTATTAATTCTTTATATAAACCTTTAAAACATTGGCCTGTCTGTCATCCTCGAATGAGAACGTTATAGTCTTGTTGCATTGTTGAAGCGTATTTGAAGTAGAGACTGGTCTAATCTGGGAGCACCAACGTCTGTATAGTGATTACACCGCTCCTGATCATGATCAGGGTAAATTAAGCTGACATGGACCCGATCCAGGTGAGGAAACTCGATTTTCGATCTCGATCGTATCGAGCCGCCATTTTGTGTTCCGCCGCCATTTTGTGTTGCCCTCACTCAGGCAGCATGGCGAACAAGTCTTTTCTGCTTTTCCTGCAGCATCGTGTCGAAAAAGCCTTCTGCCTCTGTTTACAAACTGGTGTCAGGGACTGGCTGAGTCCACTAATCCCTGTCTGGTATGACTAATCCCTGTCTCAACTATCTGTTGGTTCGCACCATTCTTTCCTGACTTTATCTTATCCTTTGGCCTTCGCTGTCCTCTGCTCGTATTCTCTCGTTTCACAACTGTCCTCCAAAGCACACAAATGTATCTCGCCACCTGCAAGTCAGTTGCGGACACGTTAATGAATTAACCTGTGGGGAGGGACGACAAACACAGTTGGAGGAGAGGCTTCTTCGGGTTACTCGATACTTTATTTCTCAAGTTCTTTTCATTGGTAAAGCCTTGTTTTTGTACTTTTCTTATTGGCTCTTTATGTATGTATTGGGAGTGTTCTTGGTTAATCTGTATGCCATCCATATAATATAAGAGATTGTGCGCCATGGAGCAAAGTGGCAGTCTCCTGAGAACATACCGAGTGTGCTTCTGGGACAACTGTACTTAGCTGCAGCTAATAAATCTGATCTTCTACGCCCAACAGAGTGTCCTGTGTCTCTGTTAGATAAAGCAAGTGAACCCAGGAGATTAAGGCGTTCCTTGCGCCGCCAGACCCATAAGGTTTCTGGTTCTTCAACTGGCGCCCAACGTGGGGCGGCTTTAGAGGTAGTAGTCCTGCCTGAAGGTCGTAAGGAGCCCCGCAAGAAAATTCCGGAGGAATCGCGAGCCACGTCAAGCGACCCCTGTATGTCGAAGTGGTCTGAAGGTCTTTTTCAGTGCGGTTTCTCCTTCCTGATGGCTGCTGACGACTGCTGCCCTGACTGCCGCCTTGCTTTGGCCCTTCTTTGGTGATGTATGGTAAGGCGAGACGTTAGACGGGTCTCTGTTAGCGTAAGAAGACACTTAGTTAAGTATTGGTGGTGGGTAGCTCCCACTATTTTGTTTGGTCCTTTGGGTCTTTGATTCGGCTATTGCAAAAGCCGAAGCCGAGGGGTGAGTACATTTGTGCTGTGTTAATTGATTTAACCCCCATGATGTTTGTGAAAAGTCCAGTGAAATAACGATGCCTGGTCTGAGTAAATTTAGGAAGTTTTGTTGCTTTGGTTGTGATAGGGACTCCCGGCTGGAGGACTCTTGTCCAATTCCTTCGGTTGGAACTCCCACTTATGAGCTCTATTTTAAACATGGTGTTGGCCCCATTGCCTTTAATGAGGCATGGATCCGATACACAAAGAACAATGGTGTTTTACAGTGGCCACAGAACGGTAGCTTTGAACCTGACATATTAGATAATTTGGAAGCAATTTTGTTTAAAAGAAAAGCCCGGCCGGCAATGTTTGACTTGTTCCGCCTTTGGCATAAGGAAGCCAAACAGAGAGAAATTAAGCAGGCAAAACGAGATAAGAAAGCACAAAGTATGACGATTATACAGGCTGCCCAGCAGTTTAAAGATAATGAGATCGATCGAGAAATGGAAATTTCAGTGAGACAGCATCATATGGCGATAGATAAATGCTATCCGGTGTTGCCTACTTCCCCTCCTGATAAAAGTAGGGAACTGGAGGAAGACCCTTTGATGTCTCACCTATTGAGATTGCCTCCTCCCTATGTACAAGGCGCAAATGCACCCCCAGTATTACAACCGGTTCAGCCATTAGTTGCGCCTCCGCCTGCTCTGGTTCTTCCGCATTTGCCCCTTCAAGCATTGCCGCCCCCACTTCCTTTGCCACCGGTTGCTTTACTTCCATCCCTAGAGCCACAATCTCCTTTGCCTTCGGCTCCTCTTATAACTGTTAATTCTTCTCCTATTAGTTCGCCCAATACTTTGTCTACTGTCCTTATGTCCAATTCTCCTACTGTCCGTAAACGGATCACAGATACTGTCTCTGGGTTTCTGTCTCCTTTCTTTGAGACTCTTAATATGTCTCCGGCTTTTTCTCGAAGACAGTCTCGTAGTCAGCATCCAACCATTGATGAACGAGTGGTATTGGACTCTCTCACTCGTAAAATGGATCGAGAAAGGTCCCTTATATAGTGCGAACGATATTTTGGCTACCCTTCATCAGTGGGAAGCGCCCACGCAGAGATATGTTTTTAATGTTATGTGTGACACTCTTGTTAAAGGTTGGGAGGATATGGATTTGGGTTCAGTTCCTCAGGGTCTGTTGGATGTTCAGACTAATTTCGATAAGGGACTCATCGTGGGTCCTAAGATTGAGGACGCTGTAAAGACACTTGTCTCTTTCAGATCCTTATTTTCCTCGCAGACTTTCTTTGATTCCGATCCTGCTGTTAGGCTGACATCCAAACATTATCCAATGAGAGCGGTTCCTCCAGTATGGAGAGAAGCGGTTCCAGCAGCAGGTGCTAATTAGGTATTCCCGCACACTTTCAGCGTATATGGGTACATGTCCCCTGGAAAAGATCTGAAGTTTTGGCTCTTAAACAGTCTCTACCAGATCCCCGTAAAAACCCTGCTGGTTATTATAAAGAATTGTCTCAGACTGTTGACGCCTGCATTATGAATTTAGCCAATATCGATATGTTAATGGGGAATGTAGTCTCACAAGCATTATGGGCTCGAATTCGGAGAGAGAATCACGCACAAGAATTAGGTGGTGATTGGAATGCTATAATTGCCGCAGATGCAGCCCAAGTGGGTGGTGCTAAGCCTGATGTTTTAATTTCAGAACTACCTGGTAGGATTATTGCTTTAATGAAAACGATGATGCCTCCCTTGCGAGTTAATTGGGATAAACTAGCTGCGTATAAACAGAAGAAAGATGAGAGTGTCTCTGATTTGTTAACTCGTTTTGAAGAAACGTTTATTGATCACAGTGGTCAGGATATGACTACAGAGGGTGGACAGCGATTATTTGTAGACAAATTCGTATTTAATTTGCTTCCCGAGCTGTCACATAAGTTGAAAGACTCTGAAAGTTCATGGGCTGTTTCTTCCTCTGCGCAGATATTGGCTACTGCTCAATATTATGAGAACAGGGATAAAGAAGAGAAAGATAAGCAAGAGAAAAGGACTAAAGAATTAAAAACGAAGGTTCTTCTGCAACAGGCTTATCCTCCCGTTTTGCTCAGCGCCAGTTTCAACAGCCTCCACAGTTTCAAAGGGTGTATCAAAAACCTGAGTCTTTTGTTCAGCGACCTTTATTAGGTCCTAATCAATGTGCCTATTGTAGAGAGGAAGGTCATTTTAAGAATAGTTGCCCGGTTTTATTACAGCGTAGTGAAGGATCATCTGCTCCACGAGGTCGAGGTATTCATCAGTTAGCGCCCAGGGGTAGAGGTCGAGGTGTGTTGACCCAAGAACAGCGTTCCCTTCCTCCTTCGAATTCTATGAACTACTTTGATCAACAAAATACTCAGTCTACCCAGTATTACAATGATGATTATCATATTGAGGGTGAAAATGAAAGCCTTCACGCTAACTAGGACAGCCATAGACAAAGTGAGGGAGTTGTATCGATTCCAGTAGACCAGAGTGGACCTTATGTTAATGTCACTACAATGGGTGTTTCAGAGCCATTCCTTTTAGATACTGGTGCGATGAGAAGTTCTATCATTCGCTCAAAACTCCCTGGGGCACCTTTTTCTGGCTCAACGAATGTATCTGTAGGATTTTCTGGCGCCCCGGTTTGTAACCCAGTCTCTAGCCCTCTGCCTATTTCAATTGACCCCTCTGACTTGGAAGCTCCTCTTCTTTTAACAACTGGTTGCGGCGAGAATCTGTTGGGTTTGGATCTATTGAAAAGATTGCATGCAACGATATATTGGTCTCCTTCTGGTGTACATCTTACTTTGGGGCAGAAACTGACTTCTCCAATGTATTTGTCTAAAGATCAATTCCCACCTGAATTGCTCTCTATTCCCGCAATGCTTTGGGCTACAGGTCCAAATGATGTTGGTTGTCTTGAGATCCCGCCTTATGTTGTTACTCTCAAGCCCAATGTTAAATTGCCACGAATTCCTCAATATAGAATTTCCAATGAAGGTGAAAGAGCGCTTTTGGATATAATTTATGATTTAGTTCAGAAGAGTGTGATTGAGGAAACGAGAGGAAATTTATGTAATAGTTCTATTCTTCCTGTTCTTAAACGCACCGATCCTTCTCAGCCTCCTGTTTATCGTTTTGTGATTGATCTTCGGGAGGTTAACAAAATTGTTGTACCGCAGTATCCTGTTGTCCCAGATATTACTGCCTTGTTAACTATGATACCTGCCTCAGCGGCTTGGTTTTCTGTCATTGATTTGAAGAATGCTTTCTTCAGCATTCCTATTGCCGAAAAGAGTAGGGATATTTTTGGTTTCTCTCTAGGAGGCCGAAGTTTCCGGTTTAAGCGCGCACCCCAAGGCTATTGTGAAAGCCCCTCCATTTATAGTCAAGCTCTGAAATGTCAGCTTGATGCTTTCCCTTTGCCCTCAGGTGCTACTCTTATTCAATATATGGATGATTTGTTAATTGCTGCTGATTCAGAGGATGTCTGCAGGAATGTGACTGTTGCATTGTTAAGTCACTTGTCTGATCTTAATCATAAGGTTTCGCCTTCTAAACTACAGTATGTCCGTCGAGAGGTTACCTATTTGGGTCATCTCTTATCAAAGGAGGGAAGGCGATTAACCCCAGAACGAATTCAAGCAATAGCGCAAATGTCTGTGCCATCCACACAAAGAGAGGTGCGTGCCTTTCTGGGTATTACCTCTTATTGTAGGCAATGGATCCCGAACTTTTCCTTGCTGGACAAACCTCTGTTAGCACTCACTTTGAAAGACACGCCCCAACCCCTTCCTTGGACTGACGAATGTCAGAAGAGTTTTACTGATTTACGTACTGCTCTGTGTTCTGCTCCTGTGTTGGGTACTCCGGATTATAGTAAGCCCTTCACGCTCTATGTCCATGAAAGAGAGGGTTGTGCATTGTCAGTCCTGACACAACGATTTGGAGACAAGCAGCGGCCATGTGCCTATTTTTCAGCTACATTAGATCCAGTAGCCAAGGCATTGCCTAGTTGTCTTAAAGCTACAGCAGCAGTAGCGGTTTCTATTCGTCAGTCTGCTGGAGTGGTGCTAGATAATACTCTCATTGTTATGGTACCACATGCAGTGGATACCTTGCTAAATAGGACGAAAACGCAGCATCTTACGAGTGCTCGCTTGTCTGGATATGAGCTGACGCTCTTGGCTAGTCATGTGCACATCAAACGATGTAACACTTTGAATCCAGCCACTTTGTTACCCCTTCCGAAAGAGGAAGGTATTCAAGAGCGACATGATTGTTTTCTCCGTACTGAGGAGGAGACAAAAGGTAGAATTGATTTGAAAGATACGCCGCTAACGGATCCAGATGGGATCCTATGGGTGGATGGGTCTTGTTTCAAACTGCCGAATGGTGAGGCAACTTCAGCCTATGCTGTTACTACCTTGCATACAATTGTGGAGACAGCACGCATCAGACATAATTCAGCTCAGGCGGCCGAACTGATAGCTTTGACCAGAGCGTGTGTGTTGTCTAAGGGAAAGAGAGTGAATGTGTATACCGACAGCCAGTACGCGTTCGGTGTGGCGCATAGTTTCGGACGTTTGTGGAAGGAAAGAGGATTCCTTACCTCCCACGGTACTAAAATACAGCATGGTCAATTGGTGACTGATCTTCTTGAGTCACTTGCTTTGCCTACCCAGATAGCAATTGTGAAATGTAGTGCGCATAAGAAGATTGCTGATGATGTTGGTCGTGGAAATGCTTTTGCGGACGAGGTAGCGAAAAGGACAGCCAGAGATGCTACGAGTCGCATGTATGTTGCAGGCCCTGCAAATTAGGTCAGGGAAAGAGGGATGTGTGAGGACACAATAGAAAGTGTGAGATTGATTCAGGAAGATGCTGCAGAGAAAGAGTTGAGAAAGTGGAAAGAAAGTACAGGAATATTGGATGAGATGGGATGTTGGGTAGAATTGTCAGAGCACCAACGTTGGCTGTTACCAGACGCCTATGTACTGCCTGTAGTTACTATGGCGCATGGACCAGCCCACATCAGTGCGAAAGGAATATGTAAACTTTTGGCTCCAGTATGGCAGAATGAAGGGATTCCAAAATGTGCAGATAATGTGGTAAAGCATTGTATCATTTGCTTGATGTACAATTCGGGAAAGGGAACCCCAACTCCGGCAGGTCATTTTGCTCCCCCGACATATCCTTTTTAGGTGTTGCAAATCGACTATATTCACATGGAGCGATGCAACAATCTCAAATATGTTCTAGTAGTGGTATGTGCCTTTTCCAGATGGATAGAGGCCCACCCTCTGAAAGACAACACTGCTTTGTCTACTGCCAAAGTTCTTTTGAAAGAGTTCTTTCCTAGGTTTGGTTTGCCGCGCATTGTCTGGAGTGGCAATGGGAGTGAATTTGTGGGCCAAGTCATGCAATAAGTTTGTGCAGGTCTTGGTATAAAGCAAAAGTTCCATGCGGCAAACCATCCACAGTCAGCAGGTTTAGTAGAATGTTATAATGGCACACTCAAGCTTAAACTCGCAAAGATACAAGCCAGCACAGGTCTTGCCTGGCCCGATGCTTTACCTTTGGCTCTTCTGTCCACCAGAACAGCTGTGCATTCTCGTTTGGGACTTAGCCCATACGAGGTGGTTTTCGGACGCCCAGCTAATGTATGGGGAGTCCCTCGTCCTAGAAAATATTCTGATATACCATACCCAATGCTGATTGATTATTTGCACGACCTTACAACTAAATTGCGTGTTCTCCATCAACAGGTTCAGAACGCTTTGCCAGAGGCCTCTACAGACCCAGGTCATTCCATCCAACCAGGTGACTGGGTTTGCGTGAAGAATTTCCAAAGGACAAAGAATTTGGAACCTCGTTGGAGGGAACCTCGACAGGTCCTCCTGGCGACGCGAACAGCAATACAGGTCGAAGGAAAGAAAAACTGGATACACGGTGTGCACTGCAAGAAGGTGCCTTTGCCTTTGCCCTTTGATCAGTGGGTCCGTAAGGGTATAAGTGACACTGAAAACGAAAAGGTTCCTAGGTTCCTACCTTTTAGCGATGCATGCCTGAATGGAACTCGGTCGGAGAAAGAAGACGACGATATTCTTCAGGAAGCTGTACCACCACATCTCCGCTTGAACACTACAAACCCACAAACATTGTTTCGAGACCAGACTGTACCTGACAAAGTCCGCTATAATCTCAGGCCAAGACTAATTAAGAAACCCTGAGATTCTCTATTCCATGTAGTTTCTATCCCGGTTGCAGGGTCACGGTAGGAGTCTTGATTGTGACCTGAGTAGTGGCAATAGGCCTGCAGGACGTGCAGTGTCATAGGACGGCAGATAATCATAACCAAGTGATTGAGGAAGATTGCCGTGAGCATCCACTTAGAAGATGGAGACTACATTAGGAGAAAGAGAGAAGAAGAATAAAATGAGGGAAAAATATTTTAAACTAATGTACAGTCGTTGTGGTATAACGTTATGTGTTTTCATATTATTGTGTATTTTATTGGCGTGTAAAGGATGGATTGTTTATGCTATGCAGCAAAATGTTGTCCCTACTTCTATCTCTTTGCCTTCTTATTATACTGTCTCTCCACATCTATTTCATACACTTCCTCAGCATGAATTCATAAGAAGAAACGAATACTACAATAATTCATTTGTTCAGTAATTGCACCAGCACCAATTAGTAATTAATACAACCGACTGTTGGGTGTGTGGACTTATGCCTCATACCACCGAAAAAGGGATGCCGTACTTAGTCCTTCCGTTCTCCTATGAAGGTTCCGCTTGGGCTTATTTTATAATATTCTCTAACGCATATCAGAGCCGATTTAAACGACCTGTAAGTTCATATATTGGTGGTCCAGATTTTAGTCATAGTTCATTGATAAAGGGAATGATAGCTATGGCTAAAATCATGGAAAATAGTAAAATTTCTGTTGACGACAGAAAAGCATATACTAATTGGAACGTCACTCATTACATCACTAGCCTTAGTGATAAGTTTAAACAAAGAGAATCTCCACCAATTTGGACTGCACCTCATCACGGTAATTTCTGCTTACAAATAAATGGTCAGACTGCTAACGCTGGACAAGAAAAGAGCTTCTGTTCCCACACATACATCTACACTTCTCAGAATTCGCCGCCGCTAGTACCATCTCAGGGCACGTATTTTATCTGCCACGATAGAGCTTATAGGTGGTTACCGACTGGTTTCTCCGGAACATGCTATATAGCTTTCCTTCTTCCCCCTACATATACTGCCTCTTCAACTCACCATATAAACAGATATGGCAGAGGAATTATTGATTCCAAGGACACAGCAGGACAAGAGGGAGGAGATTTCCTCAAAGGAATTCCTCCTTTTTGGGGTCCAATGGCCAATAGCAGAAACATGAGACAACTGGTTTGTGTTGTAGAGACCACTATAGACATCACTGTAGGAGCCCTAAGTAATATTACAACTGAACTACAGGCGGATCGTCTTATGACATTACAGAACCGAGTTGCCTTAGATGTTATTCTTGCGGACCGTGGTGGAGTCTGTACATTGATCGGATCTAGTTGCTGTATTTATATACCTGACGATGCTCCGACGGTATACCAAGCCATCTCTAAATTACATGTAGTCTCTGAGTCGATTCACCAGGACGAAGGAGATTGGTCGTTATTGGGATGGTTTTGGGGACTACTGTCAAAATGGGGATGGAAGGTATTACCATTCCTTGGAATGGTTCTGGCCATCATTTTCTCTTGTTGTCTCTGTCTGCACTGTGGCCCCGCCATCTGCAGCCTTTGTGCTTCTGTATGCATCCCAAAACCTAAATCACAGAGAACAGAGAACATTAAAATGATGTTACAGCAACAGCTTGATGACCTCATGGCCATTGACATCGACTCAGATTAACGTGAGTTTGTGTATTTTGCCTGAGTTCTGGCAAAAGGAGGGTCTGAGGAAACTCGATTTTCGATCTCGATCGTATCGAGCCGCCATTTTGTGTTCCGCCGCCATTGTGTGTTGCCCTCACTCAGGCAGCATGGTGAAAGAGTCTTTTCTGCTTTTCCTGCAGCATCGTATCGAAAAAGCCTTCTGCCTCTGTTTACGAATTGGTGTCAGGGACTGGCCGAGTCCACTAATCCCTGTCTGGTCTGACTAAACCCTGTCTCAACTATCTGTTGGTTCGCACCATTCTTTCCTGACTTTATCTTATCCTTTGGCCTTCACTGTCCTCTGCTTGTATTCTCTCGTTTCACAACTGTCCTCCAAAGCACACAAATGTATCTCGCCACCTGCAAGTCAGTTGCAGACACGTTAATGAATTAACCTGTGGGGAGGGACGACAAACACAGTTGGAGGAGAGGCTTCTTCGGGTTACTCGATACTTTATTTCTCAAGTTCTTTTCATTGGTAAAGCCTTGTTTTTGTACTTTTCTTATTGGCTCTTTATGTATGTATTGGGAGTGTTCTTGGTTAATCTGTATGCCATCCATATACTATAAGAGATTGTGCGCCATGGAGTGAAGTGGCAGTCTCCTGAGAACATACCGAGTGTACTTCTGGGACAACTGTACTTAGCTGCAGCTAATAAATCTGATCTTCTACGCCCAACAGAGTGTCTTGTGTCTCTGTTAGATAAAGCAAGTGAACCCAGGAGATTAAGGCGTTCCCTGTGCCGCCAGACCCATAAGGTTTCTGGTTCTTCACAGGTCCGGCCTTAGGGTAGTGCAACCAGTGCTACCGCACTGGGTGCTGACCATGGAGGGAGCGCTGACCCCAGGTGGGGGTGCTGTGTTTAGCAATAACTTACCATTTAAAAGCAGCTGATGGAGTGTTCCTTGTGCTTTAAGATTTCATGCAGCAATAAAAATGTCAAGATAACTCCTTAGGACGAGGAGGAGCCTAGCGCGCAACCAAGATGGCCGCGTAGGTGTGAGGCTCCCGAGGACCTCCGCAACCTCCTACGTTTATCCTGTCTTCATCCTGCCTCGGTTGAGGGGACTGTGTCGGTGAGCCTGAGCTGAGGTGGTACCCGTTCCCCGTTCTCGAATCGGACTTCGGGTACCGGAGTGAGCACCGATTGAAGTTTGCGGCCTACTTCTCGCCGGACCCCGGATTTGCGCTGGGGGGTGACCCAGTGGCAAAGTGAACAACAACGGCGGGCTGGGCCTGGCGAGTCGCGTACCCCGCACTTTTGCTTTCACTTTCGCACCCCCTTGCCGTCTCTGCAAGTGAGATCGCGGAGCTCTTTGTGTTGGTGTGGACTCGCTGGGAGACCCTGCCTGCCTGCCGGCTGTGACCCACCCCGCCGACCTGGGGTGGCCCCCCGGAGCTCGTGGCCTTGATTGCTTGCCCTCTACGGCGTAGCAGGTGCGGGTGTGAGATCCGTGGCGATGGCCACGAAACAAGATGGAGATCGGTCGAAGACCAAGTCGACCCGGCTTGGCGCCGTACATCAGGCCAACATCATGGACCGCTATACCCTCCAGAAGGGATCTCCCGGCGGACCGCACAAGTCCTCTGAGGGCCCCCCTGATGCCCCGGATTTGCCCACGGATCTGACTCTGCAAGACGTCATGGGCGCCATTGCTGAGATGAAGGCCTCGGTGGGCCAGCGGTTCGACACCTTGGCGCATAAGATCGACGCGGTCCTCGTGGATGTCGGCCTGGTGAGGGCTGATCTCTCCAAGACCAACAACCGGGTTGATTCTTTGGCCCAAACCGCGTCGGGCCTCACGACTGAGGTGGCGGCCCTCCAAACGGAGGTGCACCGACTTCGTCAGGCGAGTGCGCTTATGGATCGGCGCCTGGAGGATTCCGAGAGTCGGGCCCGGAGGAATAACATCCGCATCATCGGAGTACCCGAGGGACGGGAGGAGGCGGCGGCGGATCTTTTTGTAGAGGACCTGATCGCTACCCATCTCCAGCCTCGGGGACTGAGTAAATTCTTTGCCGTGGAGAGGGCCCACAGAGTTCCCGGGGGAAGGCCGAAGGTCGGAGCCCCTCCGCGGCCTCTCATTGCCCGGATTTTTAACTTTAGGGACAGGGACGCGATCTTGCAAGCCTCCAGACTGCAAGGGCCGATTAAGCTGGAAAATATGGAGGTGAACTTTTATCCTGATTTTACCCAAGCGGTCCAGAAGCAGAGACTGAGTTTCCTGGGCGTCAAGCGCCGGCTCCGGGACATGAACTTAAAATACGCCATGCTCTTCCCGGCCAAGCTGCGGGTAGAGGTGGATGGTCGCACGCACTTTTTTGATCGTCCCGAAGCGGCCGGGGACTGGCTGGACACTCTGTCTGGGGGTAGTGATCGAGATGGTGGGGTGGGGGGCGGCAGGAGGAGACGGCCCACTGGATCGGGACTGAGGGGTTGATATTGGGCCTCACTCTGGACGACTATGATGCCACTTTCGACCAAGCTTCTGTCTTTGTTCTTTCCCCTCCCTTGGAGGCTGTGTGGGGTCTAGAAGGGGTACTCTTTCCTCCTCTAGGGGGTCTAGCTAGTTTCATTATATAGGGGCGACAGGCACACTGCAAGTTGGGGGGGCTGTCTGGGCTCATGCAGGGGTGCAGGGAGGGGGGAGTTTTGTTGGGGCGGGTGGGTTGGGGTGGGGTGTTGTTCGTTTACACCACAAGGCAAAACTATCGTTGTGTTATTTCTAAAGTGCTCTCTGGGGGACGAGTGATGGCTTCTGTTTATGATGGCGGGTAGGGGACTGAGTCTGTTGTCCTGGAATGTTAATGGATTGGGGGACAGGATAAAACGAGGTGTGGTCCTGCAGTTCTTGAAGCGAATTTCGCCCGATATAGTTTTTCTGCAGGAGACACACCTCATTGGCAACTCCTTTTGTGCTATGAATCGACGGGGCTACCGCCTTGTGGCCCATTCGGGCTTCACGTCTGGTTCAAGGGGTGTGGGCATTATGGTTAAGAACTCGCTCCCGTTGGAGATTGATGAGGTGCTCCATGACGACAGGGGACGTTACACGGTTTTGGTGGGTAGAATGGAGGGCAGAGTGGTCGTTTTCGTGTCTGTCTATGTCCCGCCGGGGCTGCAGACGACCACCTTTGCGGATCTGGGGCGCCTCCTCCTTGGCCTTCCGGAGGGGATTCTAGTGGTGGGGGGGGATTTTAATGCTGTGGTTTCCGGAACTGTGGATCGTCACCCCCCTAGGGATCTCCCCCGTGCCCAGGCGTGGTTGTCTGGCCTTTTGGATACCTTTGGGCTGGTGGATTGTTGGCGTCTGAAACATCCCACGCAGCTACAGTACACCTTCCATTCAGGGGCTCATGGTAGTCTCTCACGGCTAGATTATGTCCTGGTTCCGGCGGCGCATGTGGGGAGGATAGGGGAGGTGCGCCATTTGGCACGGGGTATTTCGGACCACTCCCCGCTCTTGTTGCACTTTGATATTCTTCCGAGGGGAGAGGGTAGGGTGGTCCCGATTAATCCCTGGTACCTGCGTGACCCCACCATTCGCGCAGAGCTGGTTAAATCCCTTAAGCGCTACTTTGACGAGAATGTGGGGTCTGTGTCATCGGCAGTCTCACTGTGGGAGGCGTTCAAGACGGTACTCCGGGGAGAGGCCTTGTCCCTTATTTCCCATTCCCGGAGGCGCGAGCGGGAGGAGGTGACCCGTGTTGAAGCTGAGATAACCGAGTTGGAGGGTGATCTAGAATGTGGGGTGACGGATGACAAATTACATGTTCTCCGACTCAAGCAAGCGGCCTATAAGGCCCTCGTCACGGAGACGGCCAGGGGCCTCAGTAGAGAGCAACAGGGGAGACTGTATGATGTGGGTGATAAGGCTGGTAAATTGATTGCGTGGCTGGACAAAAAGGAGAGAGCGAGTCGAGTTGTCCCGTTGATTGAGAAACAGAATGGTGTGTGTGTCACTGAACCAGAAGAAATTGTCTCCTGCTTTGCAGACTATTTCCGTGGGGTGTATTCCCCGGTGTCCTCCCGCTCTGAAGAGGATTCCCATGCCCTGCTCAGGGATATCGCGCTGCCTTCCCTTTCGGAGGAGGACAGAGTGTCGTTGGACGCCGCTCCAACTTCCGAAGAAATTGCCCTCGCCATACGCTCGGTCGCTTCCGGCAAGGCCATGGGTCCTAATGGTCTTCCCATCGAGTTGTATAAACTGCGACCGGATACGCTGGCGCCGCATCTCCGTGCTATGTTCCTCGCGGCCCACTCGGCGGGTTCCCTCCCACTAGACCAGCGTCTAGCTACTATCGTGGTTATCCATAAGGAGGGGAGGCCACGGGACCAGGTCACATCCCATCGGCCTATTTCGCTATTGAATGCGGAGCCCAAAATTCTCGCCAAGGTGTTGGCCAATCGGCTGGTCGGCGTAGTGTGTGACTTGATTCACCAGGATCAGTCCGGCTTTATCCCTCATCGCAACACAGCGCTTAACCTGCGGCGTTTGCATGGGGTGCTCGCACGTGTCCCGTTCATACGGGAGCCGGCCATTTTGGCGTCCTTGGACGCCACTATGGCGTTTGACACACTTGAATGGCCATATATTTGGGCGACGCTCGCGAAGTTTGGGTTTGGCCCAGGATTCATCGGTTGGGTAAAATTGTTGTACTCTGGCCCGCTGGCGCAGGTGGTTGTGAACGGTAGAGTGTCGGCTCCGTTTGAGCTGGGCAGGGGAACGCGACAAGGCTGCCCATTATCACCGCTCCTCTTTGCGCTTGCCCTGGAGCCCCTGGCGGAGTTTTTTGATGGTGTATCTGGGCTAGAGTGTAAATTTCCGTTGCTTGGGAAAAAATCCAATTGATGCAGATAGATCCGGTGAATGTTTGTATTTTTTATTTATTGGTAGCTGCAAACGAAGAAAGGATGGCACAGCCAACACGTGTTTCGCCCCCTAATTGGCCATCAGGCCTGGGGCTTCCTCAGGGCTGTACATATACAATGTGAAACCAAGGTTGATAAAGACAAGGTGTGGCGAGTCATGTGTATATCATGTACATAATAGTGGGTGGTAAATATAGAGGCGAAGCGTTAAATGGGAGGAAAAATAGGTGTGGGAAGAGAGAGTGAAGGTAAAGTGAGAAGGGGATCAGGGTAGGCGTGCGGCAGGTTAGTAAGAGTAAGGAAAGCAATGTGTGTGGCGTGTTTAAGAGCGGAAGTGTGTGGGTGAGGGAGACAGAAGTATAGTAAAATGGTTATGCAGAGTATAGTCAGTTTGGTAGGAAAGGATAAGCGATGTGATTAGAATGTTTGAGAGCAGAAAACGAGAAGTTGGTATATTTGGCGGAGAAGGTTCAACATTTTACAGTTCAAAATACATTTTACAAATTGATAAACAGTTCCCGGTTAGCAGGGTGTATGTTAGCGAGAATGAAAACACATAGTACCATTACATTGTTTGAATTCGACGTCAACCGGTCATATGGAGAAATGGAAAAGGAATTGTAGGTCAGATAGGAGCAGAGTAATCAAATTAAGTCAACAGTAATAATTAAATGTCATAAAGGTTTCCATGGTTTGAAATGAAATGACGCGATCATAAGACGTATAGAATCAGTTATCAACATTGTTAAGAAAGTAGTAGATATCCACATTCGGCATTACGGGTATATGTTTAAAACAAAGGCAGAGTGTCATTTATAATGCAAAATATAAGATAAAAATATAGTTACAGTAAGAATTGAGGAGGCCACATCAAGGTTGCCGGGTCAGGCACAAATTAAAGAGAGGAAAGTTGGCATTAGTCATGTCTTAATGAGAATGGATAAAACGGAGTTTGGCGCCAAAAAGTGAATCAGTGATTTCGTGTGGTTTAAGGTACCGGCGCGTCGTGGGTCACAAAGTCTATTCATAAACATTATTATAAAAGAGAGATGTGACAATGGGTAGAAAGGTATGTGGCGCCGAAAAAATGAATCAGTGACTTCGTGTAGTTCGTGGTACCGGCGCGTCATGGGTCACAAGTCTAGTTATACATTTTTTGAAAAAAGGGGGGATAAAGTGACATGCAAAGTTTCAAATAAAGGTTGAGTGGTACAGGTGATAGTTCGTCGGTGGTACGATCTCTGTCAAAGAAGTAAGCACATGATTTAAATAGTGGAACTATCGCCGAGTGAAAGCGGTGCTCTTAGATTTTCTATACACTGTAGGTAGTCAAAGCCACACGTGAATGCTAGCCTATATGGAGTTTAGAACAGTGTTGAGAGTGATGTAGGCATACGCATGCTCTAAACGATAAGGTGAGCAAGTACGATTTAAATGTTAAGCAGGATCAGGAATTCCTTACCAGGTATTCAAGTAAGGTGGTATTTTTGAGCGGGGGTTTGTAAACCCGAAGATTTCTAAGATACGGAGAAAGCACAAGGGGGGACAAGCATAGAAACGTGTAAACGGGAGGCAGTCAGATAATGCCAGGAGGTTTGAAGCAATTGGACAAAAACCCATGGGGAATCAAAACAACCCATACCTTCTCCAAGGAAGAGATTAATTTTTTGGATGTTACTCTCTATGTCAAAGACAATACCCTACAAAGTAAACTTTATCGGAAAGAAACTGCTGCCAATTCCATTCTACGCGCCGATAGCTTCCACCCACGACACAACATAAGAAACATCCCTAAGGGAGAATTGCTAAGAACACGCAGAAACTGCAGTGAGGACGAGGTCTTCAAGATGAAAGGAGAAGAAATGGTGTCTAGACTCACACAACGAGGATATGAACAATCAATGCTTAAAAACACAATGACTACAGTTGCCAAAATAGAAAGAAAACAGATGTTCAGACAAAACAAAGGAGAAGCAAAAAAGAACGATTCAGCTATACGCTTCATAACGGATTACAACAACGGCCATCACCAAATCAGACAAAGCCTCAAGAAACATTGGCACTTGTTACAACAAACACCAAACCTCACTCATGATCTAAAAACATACCCAGAGATAACATTCAGACGCGCCCCTAATCTGAAGGATATGCTGTGTAAATCAGAATTTGTGGACAAACGGAACATGGTCACTACATTCCTGGACAGACCTCCAGGATTCCATACCTGCAGAAATTGCAACATTTGTAAACTAAGCAGCAACAAAACAACAAGAGTCCAATTAACGGAAGGACGAGAATTCTTTATAAAAGAATGGATTGACTGCAACAGCAAATTCTGTGTCTATGTGATAATCTGTCCCTGCAATCTTCCGTACATCGGCAGTACAATCAGACCTCTACGGACCAGGATTCAGGAACATTACCGCAACATCCATAAGTACCCCTCAGGCCATCCACTCACTGAACACTTCGAAGACCATCATCCTCACAAAAAGGACTTCCGCTTCTTTGGTTTGGAGGTTGTACACCAAACAAAAAGAGGGGGAGACCGTGAACTCAAATTACGAAGACGCGAAAGTGAACTAATAATGAACTATAGAACCACAAATCTGGGGCTCAATAAGGATGCGGAAATGCATATATGGTTGGGAGATGATTAGTTGCTCCCACACACTGCTCCAACCGCGCTTTCCTTAACCCAAGGATAACACTACCTGCCACTGTCAACAACTCTCAACCGAGGTTCCCCCTAGGCAACCAGGGAACATACAGCGTACCCTCCTGTTGAATGCAATTCTTTCAAATATGTGCACATACCCGGTGGCAAACCTCATGACCACTGGACATTTCTGTGTGAATTAACCTATTTCTGCCCTCCATATTTTGATTCTTAAGATTCTGCTTTTCGGAGTCAACTGATAAATGTGCTGTAAATACATAATTTTTGTTTATGTTTCAATGGGTAACATGCCTGACACACTATATTACTTTTCTCTGGTGTCAACCTTCCTCATACTTCTATCAACACAATAATTTCTTTCTTTCATCGCTTCAACTCATTTTCGTACTTGACGAACGATATTTTCATCCCGCCCACCCCCCTGTAAATCCCCAATCCAATATGGCGCCTAGCGAAAGCACCTTGCTACTTCCGGGTTACGAACCGGAAGTTCTCACACACGACCCCTTTTCACTGCCCGCTACTACGGGCTGTCATTACCACAATAACGCGGACACCAGCAGCACCTGGCATTAGCCGAGACCAGAGGTAAGAGACACCTACCCACGCTCCCGCCTTCCCCCTCCCCGCCTCCGTGCATTATCTGACTGCCTCCCGTTTACACGTTTCTATGCTTGTCCCCCCTTGTGCTTTCTCCGTATCTTAGAAATCTTCGGGTTTACAAACCCCCGCTCAAAAATACCACCTTACTTGAATACCTGGTAAGGAATTCCTGATCCTGCTTAACATTTAAATCGTACTTGCTCACCTTATCGTTTAGAGCATGCGTATGCCTACATCACTCTCAACACTGTTCTAAACTCCATATAGGCTAGCATTCACGTGTGGCTTTGACTACCTACAGTGTATAGAAAATCTAAGAGCACCGCTTTCACTCGGCGATAGTTCCACTATTTAAATCATGTGCTTACTTCTTTGACAGAGATCGTACCACCGACGAACTATCACCTGTACCACTCAACCTTTATTTGAAACTTTGCATGTCACTTTATCCCCCCTTTTTTCAAAAAATGTATAACTAGACTTGTGACCCATGACGCGCCGGTACCACGAACTACACGAAGTCACTGATTCATTTTTTCGGCGCCACATACCTTTCTACCCATTGTCACATCTCTCTTTTATAATAATGTTTATGAATAGACTTTGTGACCCACGACGTGCCGGTACCTTAAACCACACGAAATCACTGATTCACTTTTTGGCGCCAAACTCCGTTTTATCCATTCTCATTAAGACATGACTAATGCCAACTTTCCTCTCTTTAATTCGTGCCTGACCCGGCAACCTTGATGTGGCCTCCTCAATTCTTACTGTAACTATATTTTTATCTTATATTTTGCATTATAAATGACACTCTGCCTTTGTTTTAAACATATACCCGTAATGCCGAATGTGGATATCTACTACTTTCTTAACAATGTTGATAACTGATTCTATACGTCTTATGATCGCGTCATTTCATTTCAAACCATGGAAACCTTTATGACATTTAATTATTACTGTTGACTTAATTTGATTACTCTGCTCCTATCTGACCTACAATTCCTTTTCCATTTCTCCATATGACCGGTTGACGTCGAATTCAAACAATGTAATGGTACGATGTGTTTTCTTTCTCGCTAACATACACCCTGCTAACCGGGAACTGTTTATCAATTTGTAAAATGTATTTTGAACTGTAAAATGTTGAACCTTCTCCGCCAAATATACCAACTTCTCGTTTTCTGCTCTCAAACATTCTAATCACATCGCTTATCCTTTCCTACCAAACTGACTATACTCTGCATAACCATTTTACTATACTTCTGTCTCCCTCACCCACACACTTCCGCTCTTAAACACGCCACACACATTGCTTTCCTTACTCTTACTAACCTTCCGCACGCCTATCCTGATTCCCTTCTCACTTTACCTTCACTCTCTCTTCCCACACCTATTTTTCCTCCCATTTAACGCTTCGCCTCTATATTTACCACCCACTATTATGTACATGATATACACATGACTCGCCACACCTTGTCTTTATCAACCTTGGTTTCACATTGTATATGTACAGCCCTGAGGAAGCCCCAGGCCTGATGGCCAATTAGGGGGCAAAACACGTGTTGGCTGTGCCATCCTTTCTTCGTTTGCAGCTACCAATAAATAAAAAATACAAACATTCGCCGGATCTATCTGCATCAATTGGATTTTTTCCCAAGCAACGGAAATTTACACTCTAGCCCAGATACACCATCAAAAAACTCGCTTCAATTTAGGGGGAAAGGGGCATCTCCCCCTGTCTCTGGGCAAGAACCAGTACACGAAGGCTACTTGCTTATTAAATGATGAGTAAGGGATGAGGATCTCTTTTCCCCTCGCATACATACAACAGCCCCTGGCGGAGTGGCTGCGGTGGGAACCTTCTATTCGTGGTCTCCGCTGGTCCCCCGAGTATGAAGACCGCGTATCTCTATACGCTGATGATATTCTCCTGTACCTGGCTTCCCCACGCAAATCACTGATAGTACTGGTCGACGTATTGCATTCATTTGGCCTTAACTCCGGCCTTGTCATCAACTGGGCTAAATCGTGCGTGTATGTTCTCTCTGGGGAGGATCCTATCCTTCCGCGGGGCTGTCCTATCCAGATCGCCCCGCGGGGATTTAGGTACCTGGGTGTCTTCATTACCCTGGACGCGAAGGCCCGATATGGTCAGAACTTGCTTCCCCCCCTCCAGCGCCTGAAGGAGGATGTCGCGCGTTGGAGGCGCTTGCCGCTCTCGCCGCTCGGCCGGGCGGCATTGTTTAAGATGATGTCGCTGCCGCGTTTCCTGTACGCTCTGCAGAACACAATGGACGTCGTCCCGGCGCGCTACTTTCGCGAGGTGGAAAGTTTGCAGCGCCGACTGTTCTGGGAAGGTAGACCGCGTATCGCCCTGGCTTAGCTGACGCTCCCGTGGTATGACGGGGGGATTGCCCTCCCGGATATCAAACGGTATTATTGGGCCTCCCAGCTGGCTGCGAATAATCACGGCCTGTACGGGCCCGCTCTAAACCCGGCCTTTGAAATGGATAAGATGTTACTGCCGGGTGGCGATTATAACCGAGCGCTTTACTCCAGCTCGCTTGACGCACGTCTGACGGGCCCCACGCGTGTCATGGTACGAGTGTGGCACGCGGCTAACGTGGCGATGGGGTGGAAAGATCGTTTGACCCAGGCGTCGCCACTATACGCATCTGAGCAGTTGGGCTCCCTGTGGACCTCGAAGGGCTTTGAGAAGTGGGACATGATAGGCATCAGCAGGGTGGGTGATCTCTGGACGAGGGGGGGATTCAAAACGTTCGAGATGCTGCAGACAGAATTCCAGTTGCAGGACAGGGAGTACTTTCGGTATATGCAGATCCGTCATGCGCTATGCTCCGTATTCCCGGAAGTTGCCTCCATCCCGGAGTATTCCCCTCTGGAGGATAGAGTGCTAGATGGACATGTACCGGACAGCACGATTTCATTAATCTATAAAAAACTTATCAATGACCGCTCGGGACTGCTGACTAACCTTCGTGAGGCATGGGTTGCCGATGGATTGGAGCTGGATGACGAGGACTGGGTATCTGCGGTGGCCTCCCCGAAAGAGGTGGCCATACCGGCCCGCCTTCGCTTCGTCCAGCTCAAGATACTCCATAGGGTCTATGTTACGGGGCCACGGCTACTGCGTATGGGCTATGCTGTGGACGGGTTGTGTAAGCGTGGGTGTGGTTCTTTGGGGACCTTTCTCCATATTTTGTGGGAATGCCCGGAGGTGGGGCGATTCTGGCGTGGTGTGCATGAGGTCCTGCGGGTGGTTACGCGTGTGTCGCTGCTGCCCGAAGCGAGGAGATGCCTTCTGAATGTGTGGGAGCCAACCGACTACTCGGTGCCGCAGACGTGGTGGGTGACTCTGGGATATATGGTGGCCAAACGCGACATTGCTCAACTGTGGGGTTCCCAGAGGTCGCCGACTGTCTCGGCATGGAAGGATAACATGGATTGGTGCATGTTTCGGGAAAAGGTAGTGTATGTTGCGAGAGGTAAGCCTGGGACATGGGTGAAAGTATGGGGCCCCTGGAACGCCTACCGCGGGGGAATCTGTACCCCGCCGTTATTGCCCGATTCGTCACCGGCCCTGTCCCCTTGGCCAGTTTATCTCCCCGGTTCCGGGCACTGAGTCCACCTAGTCCCCGTCCTGACCTTTTCCCCCCCTTGATACTCCTATGGATTGGTAGGGTCCCCCCTCTAGGGGAGCACATGCTGCTGTTTCCGATTGTGGGTTGCCTTGTGGATTTGTTTTTTGTTGTTATTTATATTAAAATGAAACCGTTATGTGGGGTCCGGATGGTGTGGCTACCACCGCTTCTAACTCCTGTGCATTTCCCTTTGCCGCGGCATGCGCGCTATTGTTTGTATCACATGCTCCTCTTGCTTGCTAGCGGCCGGCCTGAAGGTTGTAGGCCCATCTTTGTATATTTTTTGAATTTTGTAATAAACGGTTTCAAAAAAAAATAAATAAAAAAAAAAAAAAGATAACTCCTGAGAATAATGTTCCTGCTAAAGAGAGAGATTGGAGTTTTGTTTAGTGGCAGTTTTGTCTCACCATAAAGTAGGCCGAGAGATAATATGCCTTCTGCATAGAACAGGGGCCATATTACAATAAGTGCACCGGGGGCACAACAGGTGTTGTTTTTGGTATTACAGAAGGGGGCAAAGACGCTTGTGCGTCCCCTTCAGTAATACCTATAGTGCTGGTGCACTTAAAGCACTCATTTGCATAGGGGTGTGCCCTATGCAAGTAAGGGAATTCCTTTGCCTATGCGCCCGTGCCATATTACAGACGGGGTCGCAGAAGGCAAAGAAGGTCTCAGGGGGTGCACTCACAGCGCCACCTTGAGGAGTAGGTCATGTGGGAGGGGCGCTAAAAAAGATTGTAGCGCCAGGCGCCACTAGCTCTAAAGCTGCCCCTGATCCGATCTGTGTGTGTTGACGGGCAGAGAAAAACGTAAAATTGACTGAAAGCACAAGAAGTGCAGAGATGAGCAGGCTGTGGAATCTTGGACTTGATGAGACAGGGCTCTCGAGAGATTCTAAATCAATCCATTTTTAGATAGCCTGCAAAAATGCCTCACTGTTTTCTATAATACAGCAACAGAGGTATAGGTAATACTGTTTATCGTGTTCCGCATGTATGAAACCACATACCAACATTCGATTCTTTATCAGTATTTGTTCCACTTCCTTTGTTTCTCACAGAAGACAGCATCATTGTGATTAATCAGGAACAACCCTGAAGAAGGAGCCTGAAAACCCTGAAATTTGTTGACAATTTCACTTTTACTCAATCGAATGAATGATTGTTCAACATATGAAAATCAATTTAAAATGTGTATTACATGAACATAAACAAAGCTAATCATAAATTGATTACAAAGTGGTTCAAAAGGAACAATCAATAAATAAAAGTGAACATAGCATTTCCTAAAATGAATTGTGTGAAATGTGTCTAAACCTCTGTGGTTGTGTAGTCTATTCTAGTCCTAATTAGCAAAAATCTCTATTTGTTGTGAAGTTTTCTTACTTTTCATAACCAGAGCGTGCCTAGCTTGTATCAAGTTTGGAAAACGGCGATACTAGTATTTATGTCCTTAATTTAGTCATGCAAGCATTCATTCATGAAAGTATTGGTGTGTTCATTCATTTGCCTCCTGTCTTCGTCTACGGTCTGATTCAGAGTTTGGCGCATTGAATACTCTGGGCGTTTGACGACCTTACCGGTTGAACCGCCAGGCCCCAGCGCCGGCAATCAGGAGGACGCCGCCAAGCCGCCTGCATCCCGACTAATGGATTTTGCCTTTACTGCCAGGCCCGCGGAGGGCCAGCGGTGGTCGTGTGATGGTGGCATACTTTGGCTCGTATACAGAGCCTGAAGGCAATGCCACTGCACTGCAGCACCACCACTGGCATGCACGCACTGTTACTATGCACCATGTCATGCATGGTGCACTGTGCGCACATGGCCGTGGAAGCTTGGGAGGGCACAACATGTGTCCCTGACCACTACCCACACTGGGCAGAATCACCCTCGCTTTCCACCAACCGTTTTATGGTGGTGTCCCCGCCATTAAAAGGTCATCGGAAACTTTCCCCATCTTCACACCGCACCGGCAGGATCCTAGATCCAGGTGGCGGTGGTGACCTCCATGGTTTTAATCGGGCTGTCAGACAGCCGAGGACGTGGCAGATAGGCCACCACCACAGGTACAGCGGTTTTGAGACTGCCATACTCGTAATCCGGCCCTACGTCTCAAACGGGATCTCCCCTCCGCTGTACCACAAGCAAATGATATCCAATGGCAGTTGTGATATGGCAGACAGGATATCCATCACGTTTGTGCGGGAATGTTCTATCCCTCAAACTCTAAGTCAGGCCCATAGTTGTTTGGGTCGTTCCCTGTGTGTGTGTGCACGGGAAACTAAAGGCCTCGTTAGAGTTGAGTTGTAACCCAAGTTCCCATTACAAGTGTGTGCAGGCCCGCAAATATAGAGTCTGAAAACTGCACACCCACTAATGCCAGGCCTGGAAACGTCAGATCTGTGAGACTAGCTGAAGGGCATCGCCCCGCCCCTGGCACCTCCTGCAGCAGTCCCGGTGTACCAGACAGTGCTCCTTCTGGATTGGCACATGGGGGGGCCCTTCACCACCATTCCCGCCCCACCAGCAGACCTGTAGACACTTTCCACCTGCTCAGAGTGAGCAGAAAAAACTTTGCATTTTTTGACAAATGATGAACAACTGCCTGGTAAAACGTATAACAAAAGGTAACAGTGGAGCCTTCAGTCGACCAGCACCTAACCTAATATAACTCTCACTGTACTGACCCTCTATTTAAGGGAAAATCGTGTGCACACTCAATAGCACCCACTGTTACAATGCCTATTCCCTTAGGAAGCAATGTAATAAACAACAAAAGAGAGGTGCACCACACGAGGAGCTCAAGGTCACACAATTCGTACGTGGTTATAAATTTTCATCAAGAATCAATTTTTATATTCATTTTATTTTCGTTTCTCTACAGAAAGACCAGCCGACGCGTTTTGTCCTGAACAAGGACTTCTTCAGGGCTGTTAATCATAAGTAAAAAAGTACATATAAATATCACACATATAAAAATACAAGTACATATACAAAGAAACACTTACATATATATAAAAAGACACTTATACATATATAAAAGGACGAAAACAGACAAAACGACATTGTATACTAATCAACAAATAACAGCAGTTTTCCTGTTTTGGACTTTTCAGACAAAACATTACATACATTACATTACATTTAATGAAAAGTCCTACATATTTTTTTCTTCATTTTTAAAGTACATTATATGTTTTTATATATATCTTAAGAGGCCAAGCGAAAAAGGGATCAATTATGTTGAAGACTGAACCAAACCATAACAACTATACAGATAGTATCATGGGATAAGGAAAAAACATTAAGGAAAGAGGAATTAAACACGAGTAAACAGAAAAAAAGAGAGAGAGAAGGGATCTAACCTACCACAAGAATATGGCAACGTTCATAGAAGGAAGTCTCTTCCAGAGTGTTTCACCAATCCTAAGTAATTTCAAACTGAAAGGCAGCGTTCCCTCCAATCAGTTCTATAATCAAGACACAATCAAAGAGGGCACATAATCATAAACGATAAATCTAAAATCTCAAAAAAACAAAAACAAATTAAGTGCTGCCACAACCATATATATATGTAACAGAAACACCGCATGTGACTCACAGATTCACGCCAGAACTTCGTTATGGTCCAATGGGTTGACAAAACAAGGATTCCACATTCACAGGAATCCTGCACCCTCTGGTGCTTGGGCTGTGAGCAGTAGGCAGCGTCCCAATATTCTAAAAGGAAACCGGAATATATGTTTTAGATAACCAATGAGGAGTGGGAATAATGAAAGAAAAGTATTTTTTCTTCTTAAGATTTCTAAGACTACACTCAGGTAAACATCTGTCTTCGGTAGTCTGTGCATGATATCCTACCGTATTACACAGCAACTATCCAAATAATGACAAACAGAAGAAGATAATTTATTTCTTCTTCAAATGGGCAAAATCCAAACTCAGCATATAGTGCGCACGAATAACTAAGAAGCCCATATTTGCTCGGTTAATCATAAAAACAATTCAAAATGGTCCCAACAAGAGGAAAGCGTACTCATCAAGCTCAGAAAATGAGCGAGAACGAAAGAAATGTTTCCCAACTATCGAGTACAAAGCCTACATAAGCCTTGGTAAGCGGCGCGCTGCATGGTTCGAAACTTACCGCAATACGATAGTTGCCGGACAAATGAGCAAACACAATCTTCAACGGATGGAATAAAGGTAAAATACCCTGGCGGAAACCCTGACTCTATGGAACGCAAACTTTAAATAGTGCGCGTAGAGGGTCCAGGTGAGGACATCACGTGGGCAGTTGCCATAGCAACTTGTTTGTTTATAACCGACTCGTTAATAGTGGAAGTCATATCAAAGCTTCCTTCACCAAGATTACCAGTATAGTCAGCATACAATATAAACCAAAAAACAAATAGCATGTATCGTTGAAAACTATAAATGAAGTCACTGTGAAATAAAAGCGGCCAGATTTAGAAGCAGCACGACACCACAAAAATTGTATGTCAAATCAGCATTCCTCTAGCACTAAAGTGGCGGCCATCTTAGCGTGGTGAGGGGTATGTAATCACCAAGCATAGGGAAACCAGTAATAAAAACGGCACGGCAAACGATTGATGTACGTCAGAATAAGCGTACTTACATCCACAAGGTCATGACCATCTAAGCGTGTAGACCACTACCTTGATTGTAATTAAAACTGAACGTAAGCCGAAGCTTAACATACCAGAGTAAGGGGATAACAACTAGTCTGCTCACAGTATTTCTAAGTGCAAAATCAACCCCGAAGTTGATGATCATCCGATGAAGAGAATCATGTTCCTCTGGGGGGGAGAGAATGTATATCTATCAGGGTTAAAATCCCCCACCGCCAGGGGCAATAGGAGTCACACGATAGATGTACGTCAAAATAAACGTACTTTTATCCACAAAGTCGCGACCATCTAAACGTATGGACCACTAACCTAATTACAATTGTAGCAAAACATGAGCCGAGGCTTATAATACCAGAGCATAGAGATAACAATTAGTCTGCCCACAAAATTTCTAAGTGCAGATATACCCACGACGGTCATGATCCTACGATAAAGGGAATCATGTCCCTCTGGAGGGGGCAGTATATGTCTGTCTGAGTTAAGCTCCTCCACCGCGAAGGGTAAAAGGGGAGTCAGGGATGGAAGAACATGCACCACGCTACGTGCACAAATAGAACATGAACGTTTAGGAAAAATATTTAAACAATATCCAGGGAATCATATGTAGTTAATCCCAATCCGATTGGTGAAGCCATCAGCCACTCTAGAATCATATAGAGGAAGTAAGTAACGGAGGAGGGAAAACATAAAAATGACACCCACTAAAGACACCTATTAATGGAATGGGAGTACCTAAATCTAATGTGGCATAGGAGGAAACTGATACAGAAATATAACCATTCCAAAAAATATATAAGAGACCAGTGAGTAAGAGAAAGTCAAAAGATAAAAGAAAAAGAGAGAAGAAAGGACATGTATCAGTCATAGAAGCATGGGTAAATACAAAAACAATGTTTCTACATATTGATTTCAGATAATCACATTGATTAAGGCAGCTTTGATTATACCTGACAAGTTGCTTGTTTTCAAACAGATGAGAGAGGACATACTAGCAAGCTACTGATATTACAAAAAGTAATGCATTTCGTCATCACTATTGTGTCCAAATTCCACACTACGCAATTTACAGATCCAACCTGCCTCATTCCTTCTCAGGGAAAGTTCCCGATTGCCACCCCTCAAATTGGCGGGTATATGATCTATTCCCATGAACCACAGTTCTTCTTCCGTTGTGTGATTTTCCTGCATGTGATAGGTAAGTGGGTATCTAAGATCACCATTCCGACGGGCTCGAACATGCTCCTGAATTCTTACTTTCAAAGCCCTTTTAGTACTACCCACATATATCTTGTCACAGGGGCAGCCTACCACATACGTTACATATTTGGAGTTGCAATTGATTAGATGGTTTATTGAGTAGTTTCGTCTGGTATTAAAGCTAAAGGTCTTAGTTTTGTTCTTCCCGAACTTACAGACATTGCATTGATTGCACGTGTAAAAACCAGTCATCTTGGATTTAAGCCAGGTTAGTTGTTTCGGAGTGGTGACATAACTTGGGCATAAGATATTTCGTAAATTTTGCCCTCTTCTGTATATGACCTTAGGTTTAGTTGGAATAATATCTTTAAGACAGGGTATCTTCATCAACAAATGCCAATGTTTTCTTAAGATATTATAAACCATATTACTACGGTCATCAAATTGAGTACCAAACGCAATAGGATACTTCTTGGAGTTACTAATTGGCTTGGTAGCTAAAGTATCTTGTCTCGAGATTTGCAATACTTTTGTATGCGCTTTTTTCAATACAGTTTCCGGATATCCTCTGTCCCGGAACCGTTTCTTGGTCTCTTCTACACTGTGAGCAAATGTCTCATCCATGCTACAATTACTGCGCATGCGGATCATTTCCCCATAGGGGATGTTGGAAATAACATGTTGGGGATGTGAGCTTTGATAGTGTAGTGTGCTGTTACAGGCCGTCATTTTCCTGTGAGTACGGCTATGTATATGGTCATCTTGGATGAAAAATGTGAGATGAGACGTGCCTTTTCTGAGGATTATATAAACCTCTTTTGGATAATTTACTTGCCTTTCAAATAGGTGAGATGCTACTAGTTATTATTTCCTTTTGGTATGTGACATGCTGTGCGGCTCATTGTGTGTTGAGTCGAGTTATAATAACCCTTTGTGTCATTTACAATGGGCAAGCGTGGTGTTCTCTCTCCCCTTTGTTATTCTTTTTCTACTAATTAGAATAGGATAACAATATCAATATATTATGATATATGTTCGGATTAAATATCTTACCATTTCACTTGATTTTTCCTTAGGAAGGATACATTATCTTTCTGTTTCTCTTTCTTTCTCTTTTCCCTTGTCTCTTTTTTCCTTTATTACCTCTCCTATTTATTGATTTGTATGAATTTTGTCTCAATTTTTTAAAAATTGTGGGTAAATATGGAGTGTTGTCTAAATGTTTGGACTGCGTTTTAATTGTTGTGTTTTCTCAATGAAATGTTCTTGTGAGTTTCACGTATGTGTCAAAATGTTTTTATATTTGTGTGCTTTTCATGGTCTATCTTTTTCCTAAGATTGAGCAGTCATATATTATTTGTTTGTGCCAATGGTTGTCATATATGTATGTTTGTAAATGTTGTTTCCTCTTTGTGATTATTGCAGCCCTGACGAAGTTCCCGCTTGGAACGAAACGCGTTGGCTGTGTGCTGTTTGTGTTAAAATTATTGGAATAAAGAGAAAATCATTATTTTTTTTGGACTACCTGATTTTGTGTTTAATCTCAATGAGTGCACCTTCCGCCTTTGGATTTAAGCTCTGCAAAGGTTGTAAAGGTGTGCGCGGCTTCCGCGTGTGGTGGGCGGGAGGGAGCGGTTTGAGAGCGGGTTGGCAGGGTAGGCAAGAGAAGGGGAAGGATAGTTCTGGCAGCACCAGCCAAAGCCTCATGGGATTTTACCAGCTGAAACTACCAACCAGTAGAATCGGTGCTGGTGTTCATGTACCTTGGAAAACCATGTGCAGGAGCACCATGCCAGCCATCCACAGGGGTGGGATTCCATGCAGGAATGACTCATAAAGGTATAAATCTACAGAGGAACAAAAATGAACTTGGAACCTGTGAGGGACTTCCTAAAATCCATCCCATCTCACAAAAACTATACAGTTTACTAGATATGATACTTCTTAAGAGGACTTTTTATTTTATTTGCACATAGATGCTTGGGATTGGTGCTTGTGCAGGCCTTGGTGTGTCTGTGACAATGCAGATGTCTCTATCGGCTTCTGAGATTGTGCCGGTTTGAATTTAGTGTTTCTGATAGTACAGACGGAGCAGAGTACCCTTTAGAGAAGAGTTTTATTGCAGAAGGAACATCTGGAGCATGAGATGCTGATCATAGAAGAGTCTGACTGGATCAAAGAAACTAGGATGTGACAAGAAGGGAGACTGGACATAAACTAGTACTAGATAAGGACTAGACAGGACACCCTAATGATGGAATGTGCTCATTGACATTGCACACATTTAAACTTTGAGACCTGGGAGATAATGTGATTTGCCCAGGATCACACAGTGTGTGTTTTGGTGATGTTCATATGTGTTTTGTGACAATAGGGGAACCTTTATAGGTTTGTAAGCCTACATATGCATACACCCGTGAAAACGACCTGTTTTCCTGTGAGGGCCAGTAAAGGACTGTGAATGTGAAGATTCATTTTTCCTTCTAGATGTGAAAGTGACAGCGCATGCACACACATGCCTATGCTGTGCAAGTGTGGCTCTGTGCACTGAGTAAGTATAAGTCTTCTGCCTGATATCGTTTGTGTGAGGTGTGTAAAGCATGCTTATCTGGTTGTATCACAACAATAAGTATGTCTGTATAGGTGCTTGTATGTGCAATTGTCTGTGTGCACTTGTGATAGTGTGTCATTGTGGAGGTGAACAGCTGTGTATCTTTGTATGTTAAGACCGTAATGAGGGCCAGATTGAGAACCCAAAGCAGCCCTGGCAATTTTGTCAGACCGGACCGCACGTCCCCCAGGGGGGGTCAAGCGTGAAGCAATGCTGCTTAACAAAACCGGCCCCCAGGATTGGTGCTTTTGTTACTGGGGTTCGATACAGCTGCATCGCTGCAAAACCAGTAACAAAACCAGCCCCCACCCCTCCAAAACTGCCCCCACCCTTCCAGCCGCCCGGGCAAATGCCCGGTGCTCACTATGGCCAGTCCGGCCCTGATCGGGCTGCATGCAGCGTCTGCATGCAGCGTAGTGCTTAAGAGTCTCTCTGGGCGCATCTACTATAGCCACGTGCCCCAGGTAGAAGGTGTGAAAATGTCTACGTCATGTCTGTGAATTTAGATTAAGTGTTTTTGGATTCAGTAAATCTCTCATGTAGTTGCTTACTTGTGCGCATCTTAAGCGCTGTGTAACCAGGGTTTTAAGTGAGCCGGGTCCTAACCGGTCTCATACCCACAGTAACGAAAAGCTAACTTTGTAAAGCGTCTCTGTCTGGCACTATATTTATGTCTTAACGTTACAGGCAAAATCACTGATCGATTTTTCGGCAATGACTGCAAACATCACTAAGATGCGGTCCCTGTTTACATGTGACACCTTTTACTTCACCTTGCATTATCTCCAATCATTTTTTTTTTAACAGATGTGTTTCTAAAGTTTTTTTTAATCAACATATCACTGTTATGTCAGCCTCGGCAAAATATGAAATATATTGGTGTAATTTGCTTAAATATGGGAATTTGGTGGTACTCGTATTATGCGAAATTCCTGAAAATACACTGTTAAGCCACTTTGCATAATTTCTTACCACTTGTGGTAAATATGTTCACTGAACACGCTATTCGTGATCAAATAAATGACCATGAACTCATGAAAACATCAAGATGTGAGCGCCTGATGTTCGTGGTGCTTTTTTGCACCATTTGTTTTAGCGTAAAATATGTCCTTTCATCAAAAATTGACGCGAAGACCAATGCTACATTTAAATATAGCACTAAATGACAGATTTGCATCTCTCGTAACTACCTTTTATTTCATGTAAATTTGCCAAAATTCCACATAAAATCAAATTTAAATTTCAAAGTAAAATTTCACATAAAATCAAATTATGCGAATTTCACACATCCTTACTGTTGTGTAGTGCATACTGTGAAATTAGTTGACTTAGTACGTTTGAATACAGGTTGTGGGAGGGTTATTGTGATGACACAACTGAGAGCTTTGAAGCTGAGGAAGAAGGCAGTGAGAGCTGCTCACAGTGCCTGTCAGTGGATTGTTAAGGTGGCCAGAGTGCATCCATATAATGCTTGGCCTCTCTGCCGAGTGCACAGGGGGATCACATATGGGGCAATTGTAGATGTGGGAAAGTGTGAGAAGGAAGCCCTCATTTGTCCAAATATGTCCAGAACCAAAGGAAACACTATGCTTACAAGTGAGTGAGAGAGTTGTGAGTGTAGGGGATGGTGAAGCGGAGGAGATGAAAGGAAGTAACATGTAGAAGGAGAGAGAAAAACTGCTGAAGAGCAAAGAGATCCATAAAGTAAACTCTTTTTAACATAGCCTTGCTATTAAATACGAAGCACAATTATTTTTTATTCACAAATATAAATTACGTTTTTGTAGAGCGCAGATCCTCTGCTAACTTACCTCACTTTTCTCTCAAACCGAAGGGTTAAGGGAAATGATACACAGTGAAGTAAGCAATGGTCCATGGGTCACACAATGAGCACATGGGGAAGCGGGGATTTCCGCCCAGGATTTCAAATTGTGCGGTTCATAGACTGCAGGGTTGCATCCTCATCTTTTCCATTTAACATCCAAGGTCAGTGCTTTGACTTCAGTTATTCAATTAGTGTTTGTATATGGAGTTCAACAAATGCAGCTATCACACCTTAAATCGAATTGACGCTATCGATACATGTGTGTGCTATCTATCCAGATGTGTAGGCATCAGAGTTACATTGAAATGGTCTTTTTGGGATATTTCCACAGTCACTGAAGATCAAACACAGCGACAGAACACGCCTGTCTGAACTCATGCCGCCCTTTGTAAGTCTCCTTGGAGAGCTGTAACATAAGGAGCGAACTCGGCAGGGGGCCCACGTGACCTATTTGGTTTCGTTAATTATTTAATTGCGATGGTTGTGGCTTTGCGGCTCTCCTAAAATCATTCTTCTGATCAAGTCAGCAGAGCCAGAATGAACATCATCGTAGAACACCACCCCCTGCCTTCCCCTCCCCTGCGGGCTCACCTGCCTGGACAAACAGAGATTTCAGGGGAGTCTCAACACCTCAATAATCAGCAGAAACAAAGGGAGGCCCCGCAGAATTCGCTCCTCAGGTCACTGCATTTCAAGGAGACTTGGGGGATGTGCACCTTGGCTTCAGAGAGACCTGCTCTGTCTGGACCTTGTTGATTCATCAGTTTACACTCAACATCTGGGGGGATATTGATCCCTGTGTACCCCACCTCAGAAATATTGGGGGATTATCCCCCGTGTTCCCCACAGCTACTAAGCTCAAAGGTAGCGGTAACCCCCACCTAGGAGAGTGCAGTCACGTGGAACAGGTGGCGCGAGACACAGGACTGCTTGTGATGGCGGTATGGTGGCAGCAGGGGCTCAGTCTTAGGGCCAGACTGGACTATGGCACAGGACTGCTTGTGATGGCGGTATGGTGGCAGCCTGGAGCTCAGTCTTAGGGCCAGACTGGACTATGACACAGGACTGCTTGTGATGGCGGTATCGTGGCAGCCTGGAGCTCAGTCTTAGGGCCAGACTGGACTATGACACAGGACTGCTTGTGATGGCGGTATGGTGGCAGCCGGGGCTCAGTCTTAGGGCCAGACTGGACTTTTGCACAGGACTGCTTGTGATGGCGGTATGTGGCTGCCGGGGCTCAGTCTTAGGGCCAGACTGGACTATGACACAGGACTGCTTGTGATGGCGGTATCGTGGCAGCCTGGAGCTCAGTCTTAGGGCCAGACTGGACTATGACACAGGACTGCTTGTGATGGCGGTATGGTGGCAGCCGGGGCTCAGTCTTAGGGCCAGACTGGACTATTGCACAGGACTGCTTGTGATGGCGGTATGTGGCAGCCGGGGCTCAGTCTTAGGGCCAGACTGGACTATGGCACAGGACTGCTTGTGATGGCGGTATGGTGGCAGCAGGGGCTCAGTCTTAGGGCCAGACTGGACTATGGCACAGGACTGCTTGTGATGGCGGTATGGTGGCAGCAGGGGCTCAGTCTTAGGGCCAGACTGGACTATGGCACAGGACTGCTTGTGATGGCGGTATGGTGGCAGCAGGGGCTCAGTCTTAGGGCCAGACTGTACTATGGCACAGGACTGCTTGTGATGGCGGTATGGTGGCAGCAGGGGCTCACTCTTAGGGCCAGATTGTACTATTGCACTGGGAGCGAGGGAACACAGACAGGGGCAGAGGCTGGGAGTCCTGGGACTCACTCCAAGAAGCGCACCCCGCGGTTGGGAAAACACCTCAGTAGGCTTTCCAACTGGAGAGAGGGGACGGGAAATCGTTTGCCTACTTATTTATGAAGCGTTGCATTGCTTTTGCACCATGTCGCATAGTGCAAAAGCTACACAACCCTTAAAATGTGATCTATCATGCCACATAAGACCCCCTTGCGTGGCCCTCAGTGGCTTGATACATGAAGAGTAACGCAGTGCATATCGCTGCGTTGCGTTTCCCTGACCTAGGGAGGATCACCACGGGTGGTGCGCGGGTGTTCCCAAGCAAAACCCACAGATTTTGACACATTCATAGATTTACCAATACTGGTAGACTTGGGAACGAGCCAAAATACACGCCTTCCCAGGGGAGGCGCAACAAGGAGGTTTCTTTTTCTCTTTCTGTGTGTGCTGCAAGAAGAAAATGCCTGCGGGGATTGTTTTTGTGCACAAAGGTGCACCTTTCTACACAAAAGCAAGCATCTTTATAATGCAGGCACCCGATAGTGCAAAGGTGCCTGCACTGGCGCTAGGCAGCGCATGGTGTACTAGCGATGGAAAAAGGCAGGAATGCGCTGTATTATGATAACTATGACACGTTCCTGCCCTTTCTCCGTAACGCAGTGCAGCCAGGTGACTTGCTGCGCTGAGTTACAATTTGAGACATATGCCCCTAAATCTTTTAGCAGTGCAGGGTGAAGATGGCAGACTACATTCATCTTTGCCCAGACGAAAGCTCCCCACCAGAGGCTCGCATGGCTCGACTGTTCTCAATCCCACAATCGGGATGTGCTGCTCTGGTACTGATACCAGCACTGAGGGGTGTGACTAGGGACTGGGCAGGGACTGGAGCGTGGGCAGGCGGGTGCATGGGAGACACAGCTCCCACCCAGTGACTTTGCCAGGGGGTACGAAGGGACTCTATGTCAGCAAGGAAATGTTGCATGGGACAGCAGATGCGCCAGGGACGGGGGGTGAATGTACTACTGAACAGAGAAATATTGTGGCCAAAATATTGAAATGTAGGTGCAAATGGATGAAGTATTTTTTTTTTTCTTTGCAGAGTTTTATATAGCGCGAACTTGACCAGAATCCAATCAGATATCAGAGAGCTTTACATAGCACCAGTTACGTTACATGAGGACACACATTCATTCTTTGTTAGGCACGGGGAGATTAAGGGGCATATTTACAAGCTGGCGATAAAAAATTATCGCTGCTTTTGCGGCCGTTTTCGGCCGAAAAGCGGCAATAATTTTATCGCCTAATTAGCAAGGCCACGCTAACGCGTGAAACCTTGCTTTAGCATGGGGATTCCTAACCCCCAGCTTTGCATCTCTAATGAGATGCAAAGTGGGCCTTCCTGACCTGGCATGACAAAGAAATGTCGCTAAGCGACATTTCTCCTATCATCAAGCCCCACGCTGTGAAGTATAGCGGCAGGAAAAGTAGCGATATCCCCTGTTATCGCTACTTTCTTTACGCCTGCTTCAGGACTGACTTAGCCATGATATCCTATGGAAGGTGGATATAATGGCTAAGTTTGTGAGTCCCTATCAGCAAGCTAACGCCACACTATGTGAGATTATCGCTGGGTTTCCAGCGATTATCTCACGTTAGGCAGTTGGCGCTAGGATTTTTATCGCTGAGGAGATAAGCGTTGCTAATAGCACGCTATCTCAGCGATAAAAATCCACGTTACCCGGCGATAATTATCCTCACGCTAAGAGTGCTAAGCGATATTTATCGCCGGTTGTTGCAGATATGCCCCTTAGTTATTTGCCCAGAATCACAGGATGTTCAGCGACATTGCCGAGACTCGAACCCAGTTCCCCAGGTCTGAGGTCGAGCGCCCTAGCCGTTAGGCCAGCTCCTTACTATTCCTAATGCCACATCTACAAACCATAAAGGTGTATACACCCTCAAGTTACATATACGTGTAGTTTGGTATTGAAAATGTACACCACCAATATTTTGGTTTCTATATTTATCCTTGATATTTCCATACAACCACATACTGTCTTCAGTTCAGGGGGCTCACCAATGGGGGTGGCTGCCAAGTGGTGCCAGGCCACCTGCTGCCCCTCGGATACCCTGGCGGGTGCACCAATTGTACCCCACTCTGCGGAAGGCCACCAATGCTGCGCTTTGGAAAACTGTGCAAAGCTTATGAAATGTGCAATGTTAAGTAAAACACACTTTGCAAACTTGAGAGCCACGTGACATTGCATCTTCGATTGACAAGCCTGTGCTTCCACAGGGGCCTTTTGGCAGAGAGTACCACAAAAGAACATTTGAGAGTGAGTCAGTCAGTGAGCGAGTGTAACCATTTGTGTGGTGCACGCTTTGTGGTGAAGTGGCCCCCCTACTTGTTTCTAATCACAAAAGGGTCTCCACTACATGTGTGGAGGAGGGAACAAGAGGCAGGGGGTTCTAGGAGCTAGCAGCCTCCAATACTAAATGTTTACCACAAAAAGCTGCTCCTAGTGTCATAACCCAAAAGAGTTACGAGAACGTTGTGAGTGTGGGCATCTCACAAAAAGTTACGGACTGAATGTAATAAAAAATAGATGTGACGGTGAATGGGGTAATTAGTGTCCCCTAACCGTCTCGTGAGTGGACCACTCACGAGACGGTTAGGGGACACTAATTACCCCATTCACCGTCACATTTATTTTTAATATCATATAGTTATCAGTCACATTAAAAAACACTCCTGATAACCATAATGATTTTTAAATTCACTCACAATATCACGGGCCCCCACTTAGTTATTTAGAAGTGCATCCTTGTCGTCAAGTGTATGCCCGCCCTTTATCAAACGAAGGTTTAAGAGGGCGAGGACTGGTCAATGATGAAGCATGACACCAGGTGGTGTATGAGACCAGCCCCCCACTTGTTTCACATCCGCAAGTCTTCAGTGTGATGCAGGACCCAGCAAGGCACATGCACCACAGCCGTGGTCTGTACGGAATGAATTACCGCTGTCCGCCAAGCCTAGCTCTCTGCCACTCTATCATTTTAGAAAGGGCCAGAACTGCGATCCTCCCCTAGTCTCACCTCTGATTTACAGCCCTCTTTCGTCATTTCTCACTCCCTGATTAGCCCTAAAGTCATTTACATTTGCGCGCCATCGGCCGCCTCCAGGGCTGATTTACGCTCATGTCGTGCAATTAAAATGTTTGTTGTGGGTTTTATAAGATACTTTTAGTGGTCTATATTTTCGCATTTATGTCACTCCCCTTCCTCAAAATCATTTTTATGTCCAAGAGCCGTAGCTGGTGGAAACCATTTCCACTGAACTGCGCGCTTCGCGGGAAGAAATACGGCCCGTGATGGATCTGCGCTGCCTCCCCGCTGCAGGGGCGTTCAGAGCCCTGACGCCGTCGCCATGGGGTTGTGCTTCCTTCTCAGCTTAAACGGTGTACATCTTCAAACCCTCACATCACACCTGCTCCTGTGGCTGTGGGTCATTAGTGCTTCTATCACAAGGCTATATCTGAGAGGTCCTGGTGTACATCCTGAAACCCTCACATCACACATGCACCTGAGGCTGTTTGTGGGTCATAAGTGCTTCTATCACAAGGCTTTATCTGAGAGGTCCTGGTGTACATCCTCAAACTCTCACACATCACACCTGCTTCTGTGGCTGTGGGTCATAAGTGCTTCTATCACAAGGCTATATCTGAGAGGTCCTGGTGTACAGCCTCAAACTCTCACATCACACTTGCCCCTGTGGCTGTGGGTCATAAGTGCTTCTATCACAAGGCTTTATCTGAGAGGTCCTGGTGTACATCCTCAAACCCTCACATCACACCTGCTCCTGTGGCTGTTTGTGGGTCATAAGTGCCTCTATCACAAGGCTATATCTGAGAGGTCCTGGTGTACATCCTCAAACCCTCAAATCACACCTGCTCCTGTGGCTGTTTGCGGGTCATACATGCTTCTATCACAAGGCTGTATCTGAAAGGTCCTGGTGTACATCCTCAAACCCTCACATCACACCTGCTCCTGTGGCTGTTTGTGCGTCATAAGTGCTTCTATCACAAGGCTATATCTGAGAGGTCCTGGCGTACATCCTCAAACCCTCACATCACACCTGCTCCGGTGGCTGTTTGTGGGTCATACGTGCTTCTGTCACAAGGCTGTATCTGAGAGGTCCTGGTGTACATCCTCAAACCCTCACATCACACCTGCTCCTGTGGCTGTTTGTGGGTCATAAGTGCGTCTATCACAAGGATATATCTGAGAGGTCCTGGGTACATCCTCAAACTCTCACATCACACTTCTCCTGTGGCTGTTTGTGCGTCATAAGTGCTTCTATCACAAGGCTTTATCTGAGAGGTCCTGGTGTACATCCTCAAACTCTCACATCACACCTGCTCTTGTGGCTGTGGGTCATAAGTGCCTCTATTACAAGGCTGTATCTGAGAGGTCCTGGTGTACATCCTCAAACCCTCACATCACACCTGCTCCTGTGGCTGTGGGTCATAAGTGCTTCTATCACACGGCTGTATCTGAGAGGTCCTGGTGTACATCCTCAAACCCTCACATTACACCTGCTCCTGTGGCTGTTTGTGAGTCATACGTGCTTCTATCACAAGGCTATATCTGAGAGGTCCTGGTGTACATCCTCAAACCCTCACATCACACCTGCTCCTGTGGCTGTGGGTCATAAGTGCTTCTATCACAAGGCTATATCTGAGAGGTCCTACAGACCCTGGAATGGGGCAAGGGTCTTCAGCATTCAAAACAAAATAGAATTTTGCCTCTAGGAGTGCTCCCTATTCACTGGAAAAATAAAATGTTCTGGACTTTTGTAGTGTTTAAAAGCCACACTGAGGTGGCACTCTAAGGCTGCTGCTTGCCTCACCTAATCCAGCAGCAAATATGACCACATCTCAAAAGGAGGGAGGATGTTTCTATTTTACCCCAACCATTTACCTCTGGCCAAGTTCTCTCTTTGCTACATTCACATTTTACTTCACTCCCTTTTCTTCGATTTTGGTTCTGGTTTGTCTTTACACCTGGGGTCTACTCATTCTTTTCTTCTTTGCGAAACACTTACAAATTGTTTGTCTAAATAATGTTCTTATAATAAAACTTGGTTCGGCTGAACCAAACATAAACACTGGCTGTGCTGCAATATTTCCCACAATTCCTTATTTAAGATTATTGTTGAGTGAATCGAATATGCTGTTATGAATATTTACGCTACACAGAAAGATCTGTGCAACTAAAATCTTTCCCAAGAATGAGATCCATGTGAACGCTTTTTCCATAGATTAGCGCCAAAGCAGGCACCTCACGCCGTGGTGCAAGGGTGCTTGCCTTGCAGGCAGGATTGTTTTTGTGCAGGAAGGGGCACACTGGGAGACATATTCCTCTTTCTATGTGTGCTGCAGAATGCAGCACACATAGAGAGAGGAGAAATCGAGGAGAAATAAAGATATTTCTCCTCGTTATGCCTCACCTTGGGAGGCGTAGCATTTTGACACATTCCCAGGTCTGCCAGTAATGGTAAATCCAGGAATGCACCCAAATTCGTGAGTGGATGCGTGTGAACACCAACGCTCCACCCATGGAACGCCTCCCTGATGCAGGGTAACGCAAGTATGCATTTTGCGCTGCGTTGCGTTACTCTAGATTTATCAACCCATGCAGGGCCATTCAAGGTGGCCTTACGTGGGTTGATAAGGTTTTGCCTCGTCTTTGCGCCCCCTTGCAAGGGTAAAGCAAAACCTTGATAAATCTGACCCCTAGTTCAAAAGCTGTGAAGCGCTCAACGATGTCAAATGCAAAGGTGCAGTCGACCAGTGACTGAAGGAGAAGCTGATTTTAAGAATAGAGGTGGAATCTCGAGATGCAGTATTCTTAAAGAGACACTTGGAAAAAGAACCTTACAGTGAACCAGTGAAAGAAGGGGAAGCTGGTACAGTGAGCCCATGATAGAAGGGAAGCTGGAACAGTCAACCCATTATAGCACAGGAAGCTGGAACAGTCGACCTATGATAGAACAGGAAGCTGTTACTGTCGACCAGTGCTAGAAGGGAAACTGGTACAGTCACCTCATGATGGAAGGGAAGCTGGAACAGTCAACCCGTGATAGAAGGGGAAGCTGGTACGGTGAGCCCATGATAGAAGGGTAGCTGGTACAGTCAACCTATGATAGAACAGGAAGCTGGAACAGTCAACCTATGATAGAACAGGAAGCTGTTACTGTCAACCAGTGCTAGAAGGGGAAGCTGGTACAGTAAACCCGTGATAGAAGGGAAAGCTGGTACAGAAGAACCCATGATAGAACGGAAACTGGTACAGTCAACCCATGAAAGAAGGGAAAGTGGTACATTGAACTCATGATAGAAAGGGAAGCTGGAACAGTGAACCCGTGATAGAAGGGGAAGCTGATACAGTCAACGCGTGAAAGAAGGGGAAGCTGGTACCGTCAACCCGTGATAGAAAGGGAAGCTGGAACAGTGAACCCGTGATAGAAAGGGAAGCTGGAACAGTGAACCCGTGATAGAAAGGGAAGCTGGAACAGTGAACCCGTGATAGAAGGGGAAGCTGATACAGTCAACCCGTGATAGAAAGGGAAGCTGGAACAGTGAACCCGTGATAGAAAGGGAAGCTGGTACCGTCAACCCGTGATAGAAAGGGAAGCTGGAACAGTGAACCCGTGATAGAAAGGGAAGCTGGAACAGTGAACCCGTGATAGAAAGGGAAGCTGGAACAGTGAACCCGTGATAGAAAGGGAAGCTGGAACAGTGAACCCGTGATAGAAGGGGAAGCTGGAACAGTGAACCCGTGATAGAAGGGGAAGCTGATACAGTCAACGCGTGAAAGAAGGGGAAGCTGGTACCGTCAACCCGTGATAGAAGGGAACGCTGGCTTCTGTGAGGGGAGGTGGATTTTAGTTGGGATATAGCTCTCTTTACATAGTCAAGGAGAAAGCTAATGACACTATTTCTTGTGTTATTCAGCAACATCCCAGCGATCGAAGCACAATGTTGTCTCCTGTATGCCAAACTGTTACCGTCACTGTCTGTGCCTGTAGTCAAGGATGCAGCAGTGAAGGATGGAAGCCCGTCTCACCGAGGCGCTGTGCAGCAGTGAGAGATGAAGGCATCATATTCTTGATGCTATCACTTCAGCTACCACTTCTCACAGCGGAGTGTGGCTATCCCACTTCTGACACCATTGAACTGGGGAACAGTCAGTGCTGCAGCTGCAAGATGGAAGGTTTTTACTGCCATCTGTACCACTTCTTCCACTGCTGTTAGAAGTGTTAGTCAAAGCCACAGGAGTGCAGGACAGACGTCCCACTTCTGCCACACACAAGTGACCTGTGAAGGATGAAGTGGCAAAGGGTGGACACTCCCTGCTACTGGCTCGACCACTAAAGTCAGTGTTGTTGGTCAGTGCCACAGGAACGTAGGAGGGATCTCCCACTTGTGCCATCAAAGCACATGTGATCACTCAATACTGCAGAGGATGGAGGCTCCCTGCCATCAGCTGGACCACTGTGGCCACTATTGCCAGGGTTGTCATTCAGTGGAGCAGCAGTGATTATACTCACAGGGGCGAGGATGGAATGGGCATGCAGGCTGCGATGCGATGAAATAGACTGGTGCCTATTGCAAAGAAGGCAAGGGCGGGATGTAGAAGGCTGCCACCACCAATACAGGTTACTTTTGCAGCGTAATACTAAAGATTGAATTGGATTTAACACTCCTCCACTTTCTCCACCTCAAATACAATTTCCTTTGTAAAAGGGTAGATATTGAGTGAATACAGAACCTAAACATAAAGCACTGATGAATCATCCACCGGTCTGTCTTTCCATCCCTCTGTCTCCGAGTGCCTCGCTGCTTGCTGTCTGACTTCAGGCGTGTTGTGTGGGACTCTGTGTGGGTCCATATGAGTGTCATGTATATTTGAGCCACTTTGTGTTAGTCTGTAAACTTGAGTATCTGTAAATCTGTTGATCTGTGAGTGTTGTTTTAAGCATATGTGTGATGTCATCTGCACTGGTGCATATAGGCTACGGAGCCTCTGTGCATGTGTGTCCCATAGGTATATATCCATGATTCATTGAATACCTGTTGGTATGTGGGGCCTTATTTATGAAGTCCTGCGTCACTTTTGCGCTGCCGTTGTGTCACTTTTAATGACGCAGCGGCGGCGTAAATAATGCGCCATGTTGCGCCATATTAATGAAGTGACGCTTCCAGGCAGATGCGTCACTTCATAAACCCCTGCGCTATATTATACCTGCGTCAGGTATAATATATGCAGGGTGGGCGTTCCCCCGCAAGAAAGGGTCATAGGAGTGGCGCAGCAAAATGTATAAGATTTCACTGCGTCACTTCTAGGACGCCAATGCATCAAAACCTTACGCCTGCCCCATGGCAGGCGTAAGGGCACGCAGGCCCTTTCACACGGGGCTTGCCCCATGTTAAAGGAACATTGCTGGATTTGCATCACGCTTCATACACAACTCCAGCAATGCGCCACTTTTGCGCCGACATGTGCGTCACTAATACTGACGTATCTGTCATTCCTTGCGACATGATGCGTCATACTGTAAATATGACGCATCATTGGTGTCGCAAGGATGGCGCAATGAAAAGTATTGCATCGCTGCTTTCACGCAGCGATGCACCACTTCTCATAAATGCGGCCCTTGGTCCTTGTGGCTGTACACTGACTGGTCTGTGTGCCTGGATGCGTCAAGGTTTGGTTAGCACCGGCATCTATAATGCAGGTAAGGCACCACCTCTATAGGGTTGACTCTGATGTTGCATTACAGCTTGGAACTGCAATGCACCAGTTGTACTACGGGTGGGGAGCACCGGATGTAAAAGGACATGCTTGAGACTGTGTGTGTCTGTGGGTGTGGTGCATGTATGTGCATGTATGTTTGAGCTATAACTCTGTGTACTTGTGAGATGTGTCCTTACATGCATGCACCATTTAGAAGCCAAACATCTCAGCCTTATGATTGTTTTATTGGAGAGAAAAAAATATATATATATTTATTGGTTTTTTTTTCTCCAATCAAACACTCATAAGGCTGAGATGTTTGGCTTCTAAATGTTGCGTGCATGTAAGGACACATCTCACAAGTACACAGAGTCATAGCTCAAACATACATGCACATACATGCACCACACCCACACATATATATATCCAGGGAAAAAGAGCTCCTTCCGGAGATCCCTCGTCTTTCCAGGGGTGGCTCGGTGCCGGCGGAGCAGCCGGTAAAATCAATGTACCTATAAACGGAGTTCCAACGAGCACTCGGTCCATACAGAAACAACAGGGTCCGTTTCTTAAGGCAAAGTTAAGAGGTTCATTAGCAACATAAACCAGTCGTTAATAAACCTCTTAACTTTGGCTTAAGAAACGGACCCTGTTGTTTCTGTATAGCCCGAGTGCTCGTTGGAACTCAGTTTATATGTACATATATATATATATATATTTGCAATTTGAAGAAGTCAATAAATCTGTTTTACCACCGAGAATATGGAAGACCGATTGCTCTGAACAGGGAGGAATCAGCAACGCTGGAGGGATTCGCGGGGCTGGAATAGAGAGCGGGAGATGTTGTTAGTAACAAGCCAGGATTCACATTTGTAACTGATGCTCCTTTTAAATGACTGCTGTAAAACAAGGGGTGTAGTGAGGCTCCCACTAGGGACGCCGCTGGGCAGATTGCATCGTTCTTTATTTCTCTTCTTAACTCGGATCAGTGACTCTCAGGCCACAATACAAACTTAGAAATTAATAAATAACACTGCAAGAAAGAAACTACCATGGCAGGTCTGTGGGGTGAGTCATAAGAGTGCCACGGGAGCCAAACACAGTGACAGAGAGAAAAATGAATGGATTAAAGCTCAAAGAAAATAAAAAGTGAAAATAAAATGGAGTGAACGAGCATAAAAATGAAAAGACAAATGCAACGATAGAAAGAAAGAAGGAAAGAAAGAAAGAAACCAAATTGAAGTAAATGTTGGAAGGGATGATAAAAGAAGGAAAAAGAAGGAACAAAACATGGCATGGAGGAAAGAAAGTAAGTAAGAAAGAGGAATGAGGAAGGATGGAATGCACAGGAAGAAGGAAGAAAGAATAAGGGAAAGAAAGATAGAAGGAAAATAATTATGGTAATAGAACATAATCATGTACAGACGGGACAGAATGTGGAAAGAAGGGATGAGGCAAGTAAGAAAGTAAGGATAGAATGAAGGAGAGTAGAAAATAATACATTTAAGAAAGCTGATAGAAAGAGGAAAAGAAGAGAAACATGAAAGGCAAAGGGGAAAGAAGACAGGATAAAAGGAGATAATGAAAGAAAGGGGTGATCTAAAGGACAGAATAAGAATTAAAGAAGAATGGAAAGAAGTAATGAAAATGAAATAAGTCTATGAAGGGCAAAACTGGAAAAGAGGACGGACGAAATAAGATAATGGACAATTGCAGAGAACGACAGAAAGAAGGGGTGAAAGATGAATGGAAATCAGAAAAGGTAGGAAAGAACAACGTAGGAATGAAAGAAAGATGGAAAAAGCTAAACTTATTGGCAGGAACAAAGAAAGAGTAAACTAAGAAAAAGAGAAGGACACTGAAAAAGACGGAATAAACACAGGACTGAGATTGAAAGAAAGATGAAAGAAAGATGGAAAGAAAGAAAGGAAGATGGGAAGAAAGATGGAAGGAAAGATAGCAAAAAATATGGACCGAAAGGCAGGAGCATGCGAGGAAATATGAAAGGAAAGAAGGAAGGAAAGATGGAGGGAAAAATGAAACCATTAAATTTAGAAATGTCTAAATAGAAGGAGAAAAGGAAATAGAAAAGGGGAAAGGAAGGAAACTAATTAAAAATGTATGATACATATAAAGTGAAATGAAAGTAAGGCCTAGAATGAGGTAAAGTGAGAGGAATCTAAAGAAGGAAATCTAAAAATTAAATAACGTACCAGAAAGGAAAGGAAAGATTAAGTACGTAAAGAGAAAGAATAAATGGAAGATAAAGATGACAGAAAACAAAAGAAAAAGAAAAAAAATAAAATAAGTGTAAATGAAAGAATGAAATAAAGGAAGAAAAAAGATACAAAAGAAACCTAAAATAACAAAAGATTTAGGTGAAAACAGGAGAAGTATGGAAACCAAGAGCGAGCTGGCAAGTAGAGTGAACGAAAAAAGAAGACATTAAAGAAGAAAAAAAGAAAAGCGAAAAATGAGCAGGGGATATAAGAAAAGAAGCAAGTATGCACAAATAAAGGAACATGAGAGAAAAAAAGAGGGAACAAAGACCGAGAAAGACGGGAAGGGTGAAATAAGAAGAGATATGTAAAAGAGTTCATGGCACACAGAAACACTGAGAGGGTGGATTATGAGATGGAGACATGGTGGGCGAGTGGAGCGACAGGCTAAAAGAGGGAGGAGACCAGTGAGGGAAAAATAGGAAGAAAACTGATAGGAGAAAGATGCATATAGGAGAGAAATGATTTAAGCATGGAAGTGGGGAGGAGATGTGAGTTGAAGCAGGGGCTTGGAAGGACTATAGAATCAAAACGGGGTGACTGAGGTACAGAGGACAGGTGGAGATCAAGCAAGAGTGAAGCTGGGCAAATGGAGGCGAGAGCACTGGAGGGGATGGAAAGAGAGGTGGAGATGAGAGGGAGACTCTGGCAGTGAGACAGGGACATTGGTGGCATTGGGGGGAGCAATCTTGTCATTATTTTGGTGCTGGATCAAAGTGACTCTCTTGGCACAGTAGGCACATTCTAGGCACTATAGAGACGTTCATTGGCATATTCCAGACAATCTAGCCTGTATGGTGGCGCAGACACATAGGGTTCTCCATCGCTCATTATGAGCATTCTAGGCTTCATGTATGTCTGAGTTAATTTCACGATTCTTGGCTTATTTTGGGTGGTCTACGTATCATGGCAGCTGTTGTTGGCACTCACTGAGCTATTGGGATGATCCTAGGTACCATGCGGGCCATCCGTGGCACAATGGCAGCCATTGCCCCAGGCGGCTATGCTTTGCTTGAGGCCACCATCTCTGTCATGACGGCGGCTGCCATAGGCCTTTGGTGTTTGCAGTGGTGTCTGTCCTGCATCCTCTCATCGTTGCATTTGGTGGCTACGACTAACAGTGGAGTTTATATCTGACAGACTAGTGATATGTTGGCGTGCAGGTCAGATCTTGTCAGGTGGGGCTGTAGTACATGTGAGTACCGAACCTGCGATGCTGGTACTTGGGGATAAAGTTAACAGATTAACAGCCTCATGCATCAAGCCAAAATCCAGTCGGTAAAATACCGATTCGCTAATAGCTCCCGGTATTGAGTTAAAAATACCCAATCCCAATGCATCAACCCAAAAGCAAAAATCGCTATTTAAGGAATCCTTAAATAGCGATTCCTTAAATAGCGATAGCATTTAAGGAATCCCAAATTGAGATTCCTTATTTTAAGGAATCTCTATTTGGGATTCCTTAAATGCAATGCATGAAAGTAAAAAAATTAGCGAATTCGCTAATAGGGGGAGCAAATTACCATGAAGATGAACTGCATGGTAATTTGCTAAAAGTTTGAAAAATGCACTTTTGTGCATTTTTCAAAGTTTCATGTTGCGCACACACATGCCCTTAGAGCATGTGTGTGTGCAACATATGTGCACATATCAATTTCAGGGGTGCAATAGGGTGTCATTTTGACACCCTTGCACCCTTGAAATTGCATGAGCAATTTGCGAGAACCTACTGGTACTCGCTATTTGCTCATGCAATCTCCAATTCATTCCTATGGGCCTGGAGGCCCATAGGAATGATTGGGATGGCATTCCTTAATTGCTACTCGCAATTTGCTAGTAGCAATTAAGGAAAGTTAAGGAATCGCCATTTGAATAGCGATTCCTACATGCATAGCCTTTTGCTATTCCTTATTAGCGATTCCTTATTTTTCGCTAATAAGGAATCGCAAATGCCAATGTTGATGCATATGCCCCTAAGTAAAATAGAAAGTTGGTATTTTATTTAAACAATCCTTATTCTTTCAAGAAATATCAGCCTTGCGTTTGAGGGGAAAGGAATTGCATTTCCATATTATATTTTATGGGACTATTTATGGGATTTTCCTCGTTGATCTCAGGACATTTATTGTTGATACTATCTGATTAGTGCCACCAGCTGCTTCTGTTGATATTGCATTACTCGCATGGAGACACTGCGTCATCTAAACTCATAAAGCTTATTATGACTTTATCGTGAGCACCACTGTCTGACGTCAGACTTTCTTTTATTGAGATAACCTTAAGCGTGTCTGCTGTATATACCGATGAGGCTGCTGTAGTGTCTCACATCTGTCATTCTAAGGGGTAGTCCTGCTGTCGGCTGACTAAAAGATGTGTGATCTGTTTAACTTTTCATTTCCCTACTTTGCCCCCTCCCAGTCATTTCTCTGTCGTTATATATGAGCACAAAGATTGGATTGGAATATGAAAGAAGATAAAAAGAAACCCTGAGCATTGATGCTATATTCAGACATAACAAGACTAGAAGTCCAATTGCAAACCCAGGTTATATGAACTGTCTATTAAATCAATGGATTTCAGACATTTTAGGAAAATTGGACTTGAAACGGCTCCATTTTACCACCATGTGAACCATGTTGTCTTTATTCTCTTATGAGGAGAGATTCCCCCACCCCGTGAGGCCCAGACCTGCATTGGCATGCTATACAAGTGGGCCGTTTTGAGACAAGTATAGTCTACAGCTAACAAATCACTGTGTTAATTACTTCTAGACTCGACTACTGTAATGCCTTTTACTTGAATATCATTAAACCTCCTTAATAAACTTCAGGTGATTCAAACCGCTGCAGCCCCTTCAATGCTGAACATTCCCAGGCATCAGTCGGTGAGGGGGGGGCGTGACCTCTCTTCACTGGCTTCCGGTGAGGAAGCGGGTGATATTTGAAGTTTATGCCTGATCCATCGGCCTTGAGTCTAGCTTTTCAATGGAACTCTCCTAAAAGGCAGCTGAGAGCCTATTCCTTGAAAAAGGTGAATGTTCCAGGGCTCCCAAAGTGAGAAGGGGTGGCCGCACCTTTTCAGTTGAAGTGGGTCATTTGTGGGATACTCTCCATAGCCACGCAAGAATAATTAAAACTTGACTTTGCTCTCTCCAATAATTGCTCATCATGTGGCTGTTCTTTCTGATGGCAGCGCCTTGACGCCTTAGGTCATAGAGCGCTTAATAAATTCAAATTCAAATCCATAGAGAATGTGCCCCAGGCGCTCCAGACCATACACGACATCCATGGTGGGGCAAGACTTCCCCTCGGTGCTCTGTGTGGGGCGGTGTCCTTGATCACTTTCTCCGGAAGGACCTGAACACACTGGTGCCTCCTCATAGATGAGGCTGGAGAGGCGCTTGACTCCTCTGCCGCGAGGCAGGCGACAAACAACGGGTTTGGTGATGCCCTGGGTGTAGTCCTGTAGCACCTTCTGGTGCCTCTTGCTGCCCCCCACCCCCACCCCTCTTTGCCGAGATCATTTCTTCCTTTGCTGAGTCGAGATCTGGTCTTCTGTTGCTCAGAACAGAACTAAGAAATCTGTTCTTGTGTATATGGAATATTTCATGCATGCTTCTTCAGAGCAGGCTGGAAAACTTGAGACATACTCGAACCAAGAGTGCAGAAATGCATTAGATCAAAAATAATTCAAGAAATAAAGAATATGTTTCCAGGTTTGAATTAATGTCTAAAATAAATTTACAAAAGAGATTCATTAGCCTGAATCTAAAGACACTGCTATATTTAAAAATGAGAGAATGCCAAAAATATTCTAGCAATGCAGTTGATCTGGGAGCTCGCGTGCCCCGTGCATTACAGGGGCGGTGCCATTAGGTAGATGCAGAAGAGAGAGGTCTTTGGGACATGATGTGGGGAGGAGGCACCGAGAGCTGGTCCAGGGTACGGGGCCCTCTTTTGCATGACATGGATTTAGGAAGATGCAGAAGAGAGAGGTCTTTGGGACATGATGTGGGGAGGAGGCACCGAGAGCTGGTCCAGGGTACGGGGCCCTCTTTTGCATGACATGGATTTGCAGTTTGAGGGTGAAGCTTGACAGAGACAAAAAGAATAAGAGTGCGAATGTCTCAGATGCCCTCGGAAGAAACTCCGACCAAGAACCATTAGCTTTTTGTTCTTTTAGAAAAAGGCCTTTTCTTTGGATATTTGTTTCTGAAAAAAATAAAATATGTCAGCGGGCTTGAGAGGCACAAAAGATCTGGGTTTGATCCATCACCGTTCTTTAGCCCACTCTGCCACCCCAGGGCTTGGGTGACGCGCTTCCCTGAGTGCTGTGGTTGCGCCACTGAAGGCGGCTGATGGCGCAGCCACCATCATTTATTGACTCTTAATATGTTAACATATAACCCACAAACCCAAAGCCTATATGACTTACACAGATGTATTCATCATTAGCACATTGTTTTACATAATACTTGCGATGATGTTTTATATTTATGTTGAAAGAATCATATATTTTGATTAACTTTCCTTTCCCTTCTCTGGAGACCAATGCTCTGTGGATTCCTGCTCAGAAAGATACTCTCAACAGCAGGAAGATGCCTTCTTACCCTAATTGGAATCTTTATTCAGGTCCACTGGAATTATGCGGCAGGGGAGGGTAAAATTATTTGGCAGGGTTGAGTAAATTAAGCAGCAAGAAAATCCAAATTATGCAGCATAATGCGGCACATTTTGTGATAGTATTACTTCATTATTTTGTCATTTTTACACTTGTGAATACTGCCCGGGCATTGGTTGAACCTCATTAGAGTTGTAGTTTAATCCAAGATACAGCAATACGGAACAGAAGGGGGACAGGTCAAACTTTGCAAAGGGCCTCCCACTGAACTGCAACATATTGCTTCGTTCTTAGTAACTTTGGAACCATTTTTACTATAACATTTTTTTTGCTAAAATCTGCAGATTATGCAGCAGATGACGGATTATGTTGCAAATGCAACCACATAATTCCAGACACAATTTGGTTCTTCCTATGATGCTCTATTTGCTGACACCTCCTGCTTCTGAATTTCCACGAACTGCCCACAACCTTAGCTTAGCGTTAGATAGTTTCTTCATACAAAATCTTGCCTTTAATAATGCAACAACTGCATTACTAATTTAATTATTCAGATTATTTTCATGTATGCTGTATTCAGGTGAATTTGATTTGATTGGAGTTTGTAACTTTACCAATCTGTAAATAATCCTTTATGGTTTAGCAAACTACTACCTTCTGTCATTACTGTGGGGCAAAGTCTGCTCCACTGTCAGTGCAATGTCAAATTTGTGATTTCAGCCTCAGTTCGACTGAGAGATCTATCCGTGTGGACCTAGTGGAGTTCTGAGTTTGCTCCAAGTTAACGTGATGCAAATACCTTCCTTATCTAATCAGCTATCAGCTACCACCACCTCTCACTCTAGCAGCATATGTGCTGAGTTGGGGTGACCCTACATAAGATGTGCATCCATCATCCTCTGAGACCGGTACATGGAGTACCACTGACTTTGATCATCAAAACCCCTCTTAGCAAGCCAGATGCTCTTGTGAAGCAAGCAGCTTGCCTTTGTAGACAGTAAGCAATTCAATACAGATAGGTTTCATTTACTTTAAAGCTAGATGTGTATTGCAACATGGCTACCCTGCTCTGTGTAATATTTAAAGCCTTCTTTGGAGCACAATGTACACGCTGGAAGAAAAGCCACTAAATTACACCTGTGCCTTCTTTGTCAGTGACCTGTTACCTCCGCATGGCGACCTTAATATTGCCCTTAGGGAATTAGATAGGATACAGCAAGAATGTTGTTGTAATCACTTATCTAGAAAAAAGACTTTTTTCTAGAGACCCTCACCCACCAGGGTTGCCCCTAGGTGGCATGCTTCATCATTGGGGTTGCTCTCAATCCTCTATGGATTGAGGTGTGCTGCAACTTGTGAATTACGTAGGAGCACTTTTTATTGTAGACTATGTGTAGTGTAGTGATGTGAAGTGGAAAGGGCGAGAAAATCTAAAAATACCGAACTAGTTGGCCACTCTTTTATTCCCGCCCCTTGTTGGTATGGCTAAAAATTAGAGGTCGTTTCCTGAGAAGAAACCTGACCTTAATGAGTCTAGTTGTCTCAATAGTGTGTTTTTGTCAACATGCTTCGAGCTGTCTAATAGCTCTACATCAGGACTCCATAGGGTCCAGCCCTGTGTGTACTACTCCTAGTGAATCCTGTAATAAGGTCACAAACCATGCACACCTAATGCGCATGCACTGTATACATACGGTTCTAGTGATTAATCCGTGTCTGTAATTAGAAAGCAAAACGATATGTTAAAAACAGTGACCTGTCAGCCGTGCTGGCAGGTTGCATTAGCATGATTGTGCATGCAACTATCAAAATATCGCACCCGTATATTGTGGGTGCTCATATAGTCTATTCTATGTGCTCATATAGTGTGTCATGAACATGCCACACACTGTAATGGGTGACAACACTCGTAAAATAGCACCCGTGAAACAAGACACCACGTGACAGTACAACATAAAACATAGAAGAGATAATCCATGTGATGTGGCGTACTTCTGTAGATGCTATATCATTGCATCATGGTCAAAGCCAGGGGAAGAGGGGCTTGTGGTCACACTCTAAACACAGGGGGAGCAAAAGGTCTACTTATGATGTACTCCGGTTGCTGCTTAACAGGTGGGTATCGTACTCCATCTGTAGGGAAAAACGGAAGCCCCGTCACTTACTTCATCAAAGCTGCCTCTGGTTCAGTAACCTACTTCTCTCCCTGGAGACCGCATACTAACTGGTGCATCGGCCGTTTCCGTTTATAAAGCACTTTCCTAACCATACGGCAGAAAAAAACAGCCTTGTCAATCTGCTTTGTAGTACTAGACCTCTTGATTAGTTCAAAATGGCCACCGTCGATGGAGTAGTGGCAGCGCTGTGTTGGGAGAATTCCCATTCTGAAAAACATATAGTTACTGAAAATGTATGAGGAAAGGAGTTGATTTTAAAATGTTTCACGTAATGTAGAATGGCATCAAGTGAAATGCACCCTAAGGGCAGGTTTTCTTTGATATACTCGATTTTTGTCTCACTACGAAACTGTCAGGAGGATAGACCTAGCCTCTACCTCTGCCTCCCTCTCTACTTTAGTAGCTACCTTAATATTGCTTCAGCCCTAATCTCAGTGGCCTCATTTGTGAAAAGTGTTGCATCACTGCATGAAACCAGCGATGCAACACTTTTCAGTGCGCCCTCCTTGCGAAACCTTGGATACGCCATATTTACTGTACGGTGCTCCATGTCGCAAGGAGTCAACAGATACGTCAGTATTCCTGACGTATCTGTTAGCGCATTAATGACGCATTGCCAGAATGTGTCGCAAAACAGAGGCAACTCCAGCAATGTGTACTTTCACATGGGGTGAGCCCCATGTGAAAGGGTCTGCTGCCGTCTTACACCTGCTGTTTGGCAGGCGAAGGATTTGACGATAGATCTGATAGATTTCACTGCGCCACTTCTACGACCCTTTTTGTAGAGGAGAGCCCACCCTGCATACATTATACCTGACACAGGTATAATGTAGTGCAGGGGTTTACAAAATGACACATCTGCTTAGATGCATCAGTTTGTAAATAAGTTGCAGTGCGGCGTATATTTTATGCCACCAGTGCATCACAAAAGAGACGCACCAGTGGCACAAGGGGTTCATAAATAAGCCCCAGTGGATCTGTTATGTCTATCTTGAGACAGGCAGCGATGTACTTGTGACTGAGAGGCCTTTTAATGGAAATCAGAAGTCGATGGCCCTTGATGTGAGGAGTCAGTCCTCTGTGCAACGAATGTGTAGGCTTATCTGACCTTCTTAAGGCAGAGTCCGAGCTACATCTGGGGAGTTCACGGCAAGCAGAGTAGCGGAAAAAAATCAATTCTCTCTCTATCTTAGAAACTTCTATTCGCTGGCACCTGTTTCATAGCAGGCATCACAAACAGGATTGTCTTTTTAAACTTAAATCATTTCTGTTGTTTCCCAGGTCTGTGTTAACTTTGATTATCTTCAATCAATGAGTCGTAGTCACCTCTGTCTCTTCTTATCTTTATTCAGGGCATCAGACGGAAGTGCTCTTTCCTCCAGCACTCTCGACGCTGTCTCTTCTTATCTTTATTCAGGGCATCAGACTTAAGTGCGCTTCCCTCCATCACTCTCGCCGCTGTCTCTTCTTATCTTGATTCAGGGGGTCACACTTAAGTGCTCTTCCCTCCGGCACTCTCGCCTCAGTCTCTTCTTATCTTCATTCATGGCATCAGACTTAAGTGCTCTTCCCTCCAGCACTCTCGCCGCTGTCTCTTCTTATCTTCATTCATGGCATCAGACGTAAGTGCTCTTCCCTCCAGCACTCTCGCCTCAGTCTCTTCTTATCTTGATTCAGGGCATCAGACGTAAGTGCTCTTCCCTCCAGCACTCTCGCCTCAGTCTCTTCTTATCTTGATTCAGGGCATCAGACTTAAGTGCTCTTCCCTCCAGCACTCTCGCCTCAGTCTCTTCTTATCTTCATTCATGGCATCATACTTAAGTGCTCTTCCCTCCAGCACTCTCGACGCTGTCTCTTCTTATCTTCATTCATGGCATCAGATGTAAGTGCTCTTCCCTCCAGCACTCTCGCCTCAGTCTCTTCTTATCTTTATTCGGGGGAATCAGATGTAACTGCTCTTCCCTCCAGCACTCTCGCCTCAGTCTCTTCTTATCTTCATTCATGGCATCAGACGTAAGTGCTCTTTCCTCCAGCACTCTCGCCTAAGTCTCTTCTTATCTTCATTCATGGCATCAGACTTAAGTGCTCTTCCCTCCAGCACTCTCGACGCTGTCTCTTCTTATCTTCATTCATGGCATCAGATGTAAGTGCTCTTCCCTCCAGCACTCTCGCCTCAGTCTCTTCTTATCTTGATTCAGGGCATCAGACTTAAGTGCTCTTCCCTCCAGCACTCTCGCCTCAGTCTCTTCTTATCTTCATTCATGGCATCATACTTAAGTGCTCTTCCCTCCAGCACTCTCGACGCTGTCTCTTCTTATCTTCATTCATGGCATCAGATGTAAGTGCTCTTCCCTCCAGCACTCTCGCCTCAGTCTCTTCTTATCTTTATTCGGGGGAATCAGATGTAACTGCTCTTCCCTCCAGCACTCTCGCCTCAGTCTCTTCTTATCTTCATTCATGGCATCAGACGTAAGTGCTCTTTCCTCCAGCACTCTTGCCTCAGTCTCTTCTTATCTTCATTCATGGCATCAGACGTAAGTGCTCTTTCCTCCAGCACTCTCGCCTCAGTCTCTTCTTATCTTCATTCATGGCATCAGACTTAAGTGCTCTTTTCTCCAGCACTCTCGCCTCAGTCTCTTCTTATATTTATTCATGGCATCAGACTTAAGTGCTCTTCCCTCCAGCACTCTCGCCTCAGTCTCTTCTTATCTTGATTCAGGGCATCAGACTTCAGTGCTCTTTTCTCCAGAACTCTCGCCTCAGTCTCTTCTTATCTTGATTCAGGGCATCACACTTAAGTGCTCTTCCCTCCAGCACTGTTGCCGCAGTCTCTTCTTATCTTCATTCAGGGCATCACACTTAAGTGCTCTTCCCTCCAGCACTCTCGCCTCAGTCTCTTCTTATCTTCATTCATGGCATCAGACTTATTTTATTTATTTGTGTATTTTATAAAGCGCACAGCTGCCCCAACGGGGCGTCCCGGCACTGAGAACTCTGGGAAAAGGAGAGCAAGGAACGGAGGACCTGTCTAGGAGGAGAAAAGGTGTGTCTTCAGCAATTTACGAAATGCTGATTCTGATTGGCTGGTGCGTAAAGCTAGCGGGAGCTTGTTCCAGCGCTGAGAGGCACAAACCTCAAAGGTTTTTCCACGTGCACGAACTCGTTTAAATCGTGGAGTGTGAAGGAAAAATAGGGAATTGGAGCGCAATGTCCTGGAGTGGACATACGGTCGCAGGATGTTTTTCAGATGAGCCGATCCGGTGCCTTTTGAAGCTCGGAAGGCCAGCGTCATGGCTTTGAAGACACTTCTTTTAGCAATGGGTAACCAGTGCAGTTTGCGTAAAAGTGGAGAGACATGTTGTCTAGCAGGGATTCTCTCCACAAGCCGAGCGGCGGCATTTTGGAATGTCTGAAGTTTATGACACAGGCCTGCTGTTATACCAAGGTAAAGGGCATTAGCATAATCAAGATGGGAAATTATCAATGCCTGGATCACAGTCTTACGGCAGTCCGCCGGCAAGTAGTTAATAAGGCGTTTAATGGTCCTGATTTTGGCGAAACAGGAGGCTGCTACTGTTTGTACCTGATTGCTAAAACTAAGATGGTTGTCCCAACGTACCCCTAGGTTTTTCACCGAGTCTTTTGGGGTGGGGGCTTGGCTCAGGTCATCTGGCCACCACAGGCTAGAACCCAAAGGAGATGGAGAGTTGAAAAACAGGATCTCCGTTTTTCCTGCGTTAAGTCGGAGGGAGTTAGCATCCATCCAACTAGAAATGTCCCTAAGGCAGGATTTCAGCAGATCAAAGGCAGAAGCAGAGGGGGTATCAAAAGTAAAAAGAAGCTGAATATCGTCAGCATAGGAGGTGGATTTAATCCCGGTCTGGGCGATCAGCTTGGCCAAAGCGGTAAAATAAACATTAAAAAGGAGCGGACTCAGGGAAGAGCCCGGGGAACTACCCATTTAAGTGGTCTGGCAGGGGAGGTGTAGGGAGGGGTGAAAACCTGCTGTGTGCGGTCCGAGAGATAGGATGAGAGCCATTTCAGCACAACACCTCCCACACCCAAGTCCTCGAGCCTACTCAGCAAGATCTTATGAGAGACGGTGTCGAATGCTGCTGATAAATCCAACAGCACTAACACCGCCCTCGACCCCTGGTCTAGCGTCCACCTCACCGAGTCCGCCATTTCAATAAGGGCAGACTCCGTGCTGTGGCCCGATCTGAAGCCGTGCTGGGAATCATGGAGAAGTCCATTGGATTCAATATAGTTCGCCAACTGAGAGTGCACCAGTTTTTCCAGGATCTTTGCTGGTGCAGGCAGGAGGGAAATGGGCCTGTAGTTGCTAGGTTGGTCAGGATCCAGGTTGGACTTCTTAAGGATGGGGACCAGAGAGGCATGTTTCCATTTGGCAGGAAAACAGCCCAGTCTGAGGGAGCTATTCCAAATGTGGTTCAGATAGGGATTAAGTAGAGGGGCAAGTTTTTTGTATTGCTTGGCTGGCCAGGGATCTTCCCTGGCCTTAAGTGCTCTTCCCTCCAGCACTCTCGCCTCAGTCTCTTCTTATCTTGATTCAGGGCATCACACTTAAGTGCTCTTCCCTCCAGCACTCTCGGCTCAGTCTCTTCTTATATTTATTATGGGCATCACACTTAAGAGCTCTTCCCTCCAGCACTCTCGCCTCAGTCTCTTCTTATCTTGATTCAGGGCATCACACTTAAGTGCTCTTCCCTCCAGCACTCTCGCCGCAGTCTCTTCTTATCTTCATTCAGGGCATCACACTTCAGTGCTCTTCCCTCCAGCACTCTCGCCGCTGTCTCTTCTTATCTTGATTCAGGGCTCACACTTGAGGGCTCTTCCCTCCAGCACTCTCGCCTCAGTCTCTTCATTCATGGCATCACACTTAAGTGCTCTTCCCTCCAGCACTCTTGCCACAGTCTCTCCTTATCTTGATTCAGGGCATCACACTTAAGTGCTCTTCCCTCCAGCACTCTTGCCTCAGTCTCTTCTTATCTTCATTCATGGCATCAGACGTAAGTGCTCTTTCCTCCAGCACTCTCGCCTCAGTCTCTTCTTATCTTCATTCATGGCATCAGACGTAAGTGCTCTTTCCTCCAGCACTCTCGCCTCAGTCTCTTCTTATCTTCATTCATGGCATCAGACTTAAGTGCTCTTTTCTCCAGCACTCTCGCCTCAGTCTCTTCTTATATTTATTCAGGGCATCAGACTTCAGCGCTCTTTTCTCCAGAACTCTCGCCTCAGTCTCTTCTTATCTTGATTCAGGGCATCACACTAAAGTGCTCTTCCCTCCAGAACTCTCGCCTCAGTCTCTTCTTATCTTGATTCAGGGCATCAGACTTAAGTGCTCTTCACTCCAGCACTCTCGCCTCAGTCTCTTCTTATCTTCATTCATGGCATCAGACTGAAGTGCTCTTCCCTCCAGCACTCTCGCCTCAGTCTCTTCTTATCTTTATTCAGGGCATCAGACTTAGTTGCTCTTCCCTCCTGCACTCTCGCCGCTGTCTCTTCTTATCTTCCTTCATGGCATCAGACGTAAGTGCTCTTCCCTCCAGCACTCTCGCCTCAGTCTCTTCTTATCTTGATTCAGGGCATCAGACGTAAGTGCTCTTCTATCCAGCACTCTCGCCTCAGTCTCTTCTTATCTTGATTCAGGGCATCACACTTAAGTGCTCTTCCCTCCAGCACTCTCGCCTCAGTCTCTTCTTATCTTGATTCAGGGCATCAGACGTAAGTGCTCTTCCCTCCAGCACTCTCGCCTCAGTCTCTTCTTATCTTGATTCAGGGCATCAGACGTAAGTGCTCTTCCCTCCTGCACTCTCGCCTCAGTCTCTTCTTATCTTTATTCAGGGCATCAGACGTAAGTGCTCTTCCCTCCAGCACTCTTGCCTCAGTCTCTTCTTATCTTCATTCAGGGCATCAGACGTAAGTGCTCTTTCCTCCAGCACTCTTGCCTCAGTCTCTTCTTATCTAAATTCATGGCATCAGACGTAAGTGCACTTTCCTCCAGCACTCTCGCCGCTGTCTCTTCTTATCTTTATTCAGGGCATCATACTTAAGTGCTCTTCCCTCCAGCACTCTCGCCTCAGTCTCTTCTTATCTTGATTCAGGGCATCAGACTTAAGTGCTCTTCCCTCCAGCACTCTCGCCTCGTTCTCTTCTTATCTTCATTCATGGCATCAGACGTAAGTGCTCTTTCCTCCAGCACTCTCGCCTCAGTCTCTTCTTATCTTCATTCATGGCATCAGACGTAAGTGCTCTTCCTCCAGCACTCTCGCCTCAGTCTCTTCTTATCTTCATTCATGGCATCAGACTTAAGTGCTCTTTTCTCCAGCACTCTCGCCTCAGTCTCTTCTTATATTTATTCAGGGCATCAGACTTCAGTGCTCTTTTCTCCAGAACTCTCGCCTCAGTCTCTTCTTATCTTGATTCAGGGCACCACACTTAAGTGCTCTTCCCTCCAGCACTCTCGCCTCAGTCTCTTCTTCTCTTCATTCATGGCATCAGACTTAAGTGCTCTTCCCTCCAGCACTCTTGCCGCAGTCTCTTCTTATCGTCATTCATGGCATCAGACGTAAGTGCTCTTTCCTCCAGCACTCTCGCCTCAGTCTCTTCTTATCTTGATTCAGGGCATCAGACTTAAGTGCTCTTCCCTCCAGCACTCTCGCCTCAGTCTCTTCTTCTCTTCATTCATGGCATCAGACTTAAGTGCTCTTCCCTCCAGCACTCTTGCCGCAGTCTCTTTTTATCGTCATTCATGGCATCAGACTTAAGTGCTCTTCCCTCCAGCACTCTCGCCTCAGTCTCTTCTTATCTTCATTCATGGCATCAGACTTAAGTGCTCTTTCCTCCAGCACTCTCACCGCTGTCTCTTATCTTCATTCATGGCATCAGACTTAAGTGCTCTTCCCTCCAGCACTCTCGCCTCAGTCTCTTCTTATCTTCATTCATGGCATCAGACTTAAGTGCTCTTTCCTCCAGCACTCTCGCCGCTGTCTCTTATCTTCATTCATGGCATCAGACTTAAGTGCTCTTCCCTCCAGCACTCTCACCTCAGTCTCTTCTTATCTTCATTCATGGCATCAGACTTAAGTGCTCTTTCCTCCAGCACTCTCACCGCTGTCTCTTATCTTCATTCATGGCATCAGACTTAAGTGCTCTTCCCTCCAGCACTCTTGCCGCAGTCTCTTCTTATCTTCATTCAGGGCATCACACTTAAGTGCTCTTCCCTCCAGCACTCTCGCCACTGTCTCTTCTTATCTTGATTCAGGGCATCATACTTAAGTGCTCTTCCCTCCAGCACTCTCGCCGCTGTCGCTTCTTATCTTGATTCAGGGCTCACACTTAAGTGCTCTTCCCTCCAGCACTCTCGCCACTGTCTCTTCTTATCTTGATTCAGGGCATCACACTTAAGTGCTCTTCCCTCCAGCACTCTCGCCACTGTCTCTTCTTATCTTGATTCAGGGCATCAGACTTAAGTGCTCTTCCCTCCAGCACTCTCGCCTCAGTCTCTTCTTATCTTCATTCATGGCATCAGACTTAAGTGCTCTTTCCTCCAGCACTCTCGCCGCTGTCTCTTATCTTCATTCATGGCATCAGACTTAAGTGCTCTTCCCTCCAGCACTCTTGCCACAGTCTCTTCTTATCTTCATTCAGGGGGTCACACTTAAGTGCTCTTCCCTCCAGCACTCTTGCCGCAGTCTCTTCTTATCTTCATTCAGGGCATCACACTTAAGTGCTCTTCCCTCCAGCACTCTTGCCGCAGTCTCTTCTTATCTTCATTCAGGGCATCACACTTAAGTGCTCTTCCCTCCAGCGCTCTTGCCGCAGTCTCTTCTTATCTTCATTCAGGGCATCACACTTAAGTGCTCTTCCCTCCAGCACTCTCGCCACTGTCTCTTCTTATCTTGATTCAGGGCATCAGACTTAAGTGCTCTTCCCTCCAGCACTCTCGCCGCTGTCTCTTCTTATCTTGATTCAGGGCTCACACTTAAGTGCTCTTCCCTCCAGCACTCTCGCCTCAGTCTCTTCTTATCTTCATTCATGGCATCAGACTGAAGTGCTCTTCCCTCCAGCACTCTCGCCTCAGTCTCTTCATTCATGGCATCACACTTAAGTGCTCTTCCCTCCAGCACTCTCGCCGCTGTCTCTTCTTATCTTCATTCATGGCATCAGACGTAAGTGCTCTTCCCTCCAGCACTCTCGCCTCAGTCTCTTCTTATCTTGATTCAGGGCATCAGACGTAAGTGCTCTTCCCTCCAGCACTCTCGCCTCAGTCTCTTCTTATCTTGATTCAGGGCATCAGACTTAAGTGCTCTTCCCTCCAGCACTCTCGCCTCAGTCTCTTCTTATCTTGATTCAGGGCATCAGACTTAAGTGCTCTTTTCTCCAGCACTCTCGCCTCAGTCTCTTCTTATCTTCATTCATGGCATCAGACTTAAGTGCTCTTCCCTCCAGCACTCTCGCCTCAGTGTCTTCATTCAGGGCATCACACTTAAGTGCTCTTCCCTCCAGCACTCTCACCAACAGTCCTGTACATATTCTATTCTCCCTTCCACCTTCCATCCCAAACATTCCATTGCAGCACAGCACAGATTTCATCATTACAAGGTCAATGTCGCTCCTTTTGATGATCACAAAACAGAGGAAAGGCCGTGTTTGAGCCTGTGGACTGCAGGGTCAGCTCACTGCCTGCAGTCGATGCAACCCCTGGGCAAATACTCAACCTGATGCTGCATCGTCGCGGGAAATAAAGAGAGGGGAAAATTTATTAAAAAAAATCATGCAAAGTAATGCAGCAAGACAACTTGCTGCAATGTTGCATGACAGGGAGAGCAGGAATGTGTCACATCTTCTAAGATATAACGCACTCCTGTCCTCTCCCTGCACTGGCGCTCTTTGTGCTGCCTAGCTCCAGTGTAGGCACCCTGGCGCCGTGGTGCAAGGGGACCTGTGTTACAGGCAGGACTGTTTTTGTGCAGGAAGGCACACCTTCCTGTACAAAATCAATCCTTTGAGTCATTTTCCTCTTTCTATGTGTGCCGCACAAGGCAATACACATAGAAAGAGGACACAACAAGGAGAAATAAAGATATTTCTTCTCGTTACACCTCTGTTAAGAAGGCGTATCCTTTTGACCCAATCCCTGGTTTACTACCATTAGTAAATCTGGGATTGTGTCTTAATCCAGGGGCAGTTTCAAGGGAACGCCCACACTCCACCCATGAACACCTTCCCCGTGCAGAGTAACGCAAAGCAATCATTTACGCTACATTACGCTACATTACGTTACTATAGATTTATTTACTCCACAGAGGCATGCTCGTGGCTTTGCGTGGCTTGGTAAATCTCACCAAAGAGCTTGCGTCACCTTATGTCACCGTGTGTGACGCAGGGGCAATGCAAGCCATTGTAAATATGGGTAGGAAAATAGGTCAAATAAACAATTCTCCCCACAACGTTTTCCCCTGCCCCCATATTCTCGTTTACCTCCTTCACTTCTCCCCGATTTATCTGGGGTGGGGGGGTGGTGCCTGGTGGAGTGGGGGTCTTTCACCCTGGTGAAGTGCTGCTACATTGTTCTGCTGCTGTTTTACTTTAGTTTAGGATATACATGGTTGTATTGTTTTACTTTGCATTGCTTATGTTGTGTATTTGGCCCTCAATCCTTCCTTTGTCCCCCTGGGTGATGTGCGGGATAAGTTGAAATGCAAAACAATATCAACAACTATCTTTTTTAGACCTTGGTATATTTACTCAGTCTTTATTTTCAACATTATTTTGAAGGATTTGTTAGGCTGGCTTCGCTTTTTATCTTTTTCACTGTAAGGTAGTGTTCCTTGCTTGCTTCCTTCCCCTGTCTTTTCATGTCTTTGTCCTCTGTGTTCTCTACTGCTATTTTCTGGCTGTCCTTCCTTTTGTCCTTTTTTTCAGTTTTCTCGGGTAACAAGTGTGTCTACACAAACAATTGTTTTGTTCATGAAAGTCAATTTACCAAAATGCCAGGGGTAGCAAGTGACATCACACGTCCTATGACCTTCAGTTTCATTCATACACACACACACACACACACATGCTTACACATAGACAGATATTCAGGCTTACATACACTTTCTTACATAAACTCACACTCCGCCGCAAGCTCACACACAACATACATTTCAAAGCATTTTTTTTACTTACCTCAACCGCCAGGGAATATCATACTCCAGCTAATTGTGCTCCATTTTTTATTACGCTAATAGTGAATCGTGTTTCATTATTCACTATTAGTGTAATACAAAACTGGGTGAAAACAAAGCAACATTGACGAGCTGACCCAGTGCTCCTGGCACTGATTTTGTCACCTCTGAGGTCAGGGGTCGCAAAGGCAGTGCCAAGAGTTGCAAGGGAAAAGCTGGGGGTCGCAGGCGCGACCCATGGCAACCCCTAAATTACGTCCATTGTTTTATTTTGCTTGATATGATCACACAACCATTTTCAAGAGTTCATATTTGGATAGGTGTATTGAGGTAGCTGACAGCTATCAACTGTCTGGTTCTTATTGTCTGTAACAAAGGTTTTATAGTCTTCTTGTATTTCCGATTGTATATGCATCATTGACATTTTCAAGGGGGGCGTTCTGAAACCCCACACAGGGCATGACACCCCACGGCACCCCCCCCCCCCCCCACAGCGAAGGAAGGCGCTGGAGTGCCTCGGAGAAGAAACGAACCTTCCCCGCGGCGTGGACTGCTGAAACTAGATCGCGGTGAGCGCGGCCGAGTGTCGAGCCAAGATGGCGGCGCCCGGCGGGAGATGAGGGAGCCGGGACGAGAGCTGGCTGCATGACACACGGTGCGAGGCTTGAGTGCTGGGGCTGGGGTTCCCCTTCTCCCACCCCCTGCAAAGAGCGGCGCCACAGGCTGGGGACCCCGCAAATTAGCACCCGATGGATCAGACACGCCGCCTGTGGTGGAGAGCAGCAGTAAGATGGCGCCGAGTCTGGCGGACGTCGATCAGTGAGCCAGAGGGCGAATTGTATGGCATGGACCAACCTGAGATCTGGAGTGTCGCCCCCCTCTCGCCCCCTGTGCAGGGTGGGGTGTCGAGTTTGGAGGCCTCGGAGGCAGGCTTTCCGGAGGAGAACTAAATGCTGAAGGACATGGGACAGGTCTCGCAGGGCACAAAGCCGGAAAGGGGGGGCAGATATCAGAGGGCCGTGTCATGGAGGAGCATCGCCGCTCTTGGTAGCGGAGGGAAGGTGGTGGTCTCTCATTGATTGAAGTGCCGGCACACCGCACACGAGAGTGGCGGTCCTACGTCGATGGATTCTTCCCTCCGCTACCAAGAGCGCATACGCATAGAAGCTGCTACCCCCGCCGATGCTCCTCCTTGACACGGCCCTCTGATATCTTCATACCTTGGATACCTGCCTCACCAAGGATTGCCTGGACGCGCCGGATAACAGACTCCGCCAGCGCATCACGCTACTCCTGGACACGGGACAGTGTCCTCCGAGCACCGACCAAATGATACAACCCTGTCCTGATGATGATCCCGAGTAATTGGATCGAAACGTCATCAACTCTTCAGTGCAACTAAAGGCGCAGCATCAGTGGTTCAACGAAATTATTGTCATTTTTCCTCCCATTTGTAAATCTTGGTCTAGAACCACCGTATTGACTGTACATACTTGCTCACATTCACACCTTGTGCCGTTTTTGTCCGCTGACTACACATTGTCACTTGTGTCGCCACTATTCATGTCACCTACACAATTAAGCACCAAGTCCAATTCGGGTTGTTCACGCATTTTTGCTTACAGTGCTGTTATAACTGTATGTTGATTTTCTAAATCTATTCTTAAATATATGATGCAGAATGCACATTTCAAAAAATCAGCTTAGAGTCTCCCGGTTTCTCCTTTCGTGTAAAGTATTGTACTTGCATAACTAACCGTCATTCCTAACTATACCCGTTGAGATACTGTTGTTTGTTTACCGTACCTACCCTAATCTCAACATTGTTTATGGGTTACACTCCTGTTGTTAAAGACAAGATGGATATCTGAGGCCCACTCCCGCTTTCTGTTGCTGGGAGAATAGCGGTCCCTAAATTGGTAACATTGCCACGCCTATTATACTACTTTGGGACCCTACAAGTGTGGATCCCACGAGCGATATTCAAAGAGTTAGATTCGATGGTCACGTCCTTTATTTGGGGTACAGGCAGAAGGAGAGTGGCGTTGACATCGCTGCAGCACCCCACGGCAGAGGGCGGGAATGGAGGTGCCTGACCTCTAGAGCTATTACGTAGCTGCACAGCTATATTGGCTGATCCAATGGCTGGCGGCAGATCGTAACCCAGATAGGGAACGGTGCCCAGAAGCACTGGACACTGCAAATTTGGCAAAAATCCTTTTGCGAGTCCGCCGAAACACGACAGAGGACACACTTGCTATCAATGTGGTAGTGCGCTTCTGGCCCAGATACCTGAGGAAAGTGGGCGCTGCGACTCCCTACTCCCCTGACATACCGCTGACGATGCTACGCTATCCTCCGCAGGGAGAACACGGGGCAGGGCTAGAAGACTGGGTTGAAGCAGGATTAAGGGAGATGGGTGACTTATACCGAGATTCCACGCTCCTCCCCTTTGAGGACCTGCAGGCTGCGTACGACTTACCTGGGGGTCACTTCCTGAAGCATAGAGCCTTGACGCGCAGGGTTAGGATACATTGGAAAAGTGGGGGCATAGAACCGAGAGCATTGGCGGGGTGAAAATATGTTGCGCTATCAACAGGAAGAATTAAAACAGTATCCTGCCTCTACAAGGCAATACAGAAGGATAAGCAACAGCCATTAGAGCGATTGAGGCTGCAATGGGAGGAAGATCTAGGCAAGCAGATACCAGAGGGAGAGTGGGAGAAAATCCTAGAACGCACCACAAAAGCATCCAGGAACGCACGTTTTAAACTAATTAACTACTATGTGCTACACAGAGCATATCTGACGCTGGCCCGCATTAGGAAATACTTTGGTACAGAATCAGCGGCCTGTCTGAGATGTGGGGAAAGAGAGGCACATGTTCTGGGACTGCTCGCTGTTGCGGACCTTCTTGGGGGACATACGGCAGGTAATAGGTGACTTGATTGACAAAGAGCTTCCACAAACAACAGAACACTTCCTACTGGGGTGGTTTCCTCATACAGCCAAGAACAAGGTGACGGGGAAGTTTCAAGACCTTACCTATGTCCTAGCCAAGAGGGAGATAGGCAGGAACTGGAAGGCCCCTAGAGGTCCACAGATTATCACCTGGAAAAGGGAAATAGAGAGGTGGGCGGGAGCAGAAAGCAGGTTATTATTCCGAGAGGCCAGGGAACAGGCAAGATGGAAAGAGCTAGAGCCTGGGAAACCCTAGTAGGTGAGCTAGTAACAGCTGGACAGGAGGATATTAGTGAGGCGGGTACTCCTAGAGAGGTAGAAGCAGACCCAGACAATGAACAGGAGGGCCACCAGGCCTAAAACGCCCAAACGTTTGGCGCTGCACCACCTGACCTTTGCGACCCACATGCACGGACAGCTGCTGGCAAGCAGACAACGCATTCTAACTGTTAAAACGAAACTCAGGGGGGGATTGTTTTGTTTTGTTTATGGGAATGGTTGTCAATCTCAATCCACAAATGTTAGCAGATCAATAATCATATCTATTATGAAGTTCTTCAGATTGCAACAATGTATGTATCAACACTGATCAAATGCCAATAAAATATGGCAAAAAAAAAGACATTGACATTCTCAATACAATGATGTCAGTATCGCTATGTTCCAATTTGACTGTACTGCTTACTTATTACGTATTATCTCACTTCATATAATCCTGAATAAAATATTTGGAAATAAAATTTAAAAAATAAATTTACAAACAATTGTCAAACCAGCAGGCAAAGAGCCGGAACAGCTTTTTGGCATTGGGTAGTTAAAGAATATGGTATATAGGGGTAGCCGCTGTAGGGTTCACTATGCACCTTCCAGGTAGATAATCATTTACATCAATAGTCGCTCTCTTTGGGTGAATAATATTCGCTGTGGGAGGTGTAAGATTATTATGCCAACTTTCTTTTCTCTTTCCTCTGCCCCGCTTAGCACTGGGCGGGCAGCCCAGGAGGGTGACTATGGACTGTCGGAAGTCAACGCGGCCTCAGAGAAGAGGAGGTGACAAACAGTAGCAGGGAAAGAGAATGCATGTGAAAGGGACTGAAAAGCGTGTGTGAGACTCCAGGTGCGGCAGTGGGCAGTGTGCTTGATGGGGTGAGTATCTCTGACGCCATTGGACTTCTGGTACGATTGCACTGCAAGGAAATATTGAACTTACTCCATTTTTGCACTTGAGTCCCCAAGGGAAGTGAGGCGCGCGGTCATTGCTTACTCCAGGACGTGGTAACAGGTTTGGAATATTGAGGTTGTGCGGCGCATTTAATTTCACTCAATCTCCTCTCAAAGGGACATATTTGAAATTAATAACTATATACATGTACGAACTTGGGGCATATTTGCGAGGATTGGGGCTCAGGGCAACGCTCCAAAATAACCTGCAGTGCTCCCCTGCACATTCCTGTGCTTCCGCTCTGCACTGGCACCGTTTCGGCAGCCTAGCGCCAACAAAGGCACTCTTGACCATGGTGCAAGGGGGCATGTGTTGTAGGCAGAATCCTCTATGTGTGTTGGGAAAAAACAAGATATTTCTCCTTGTCACGCCTCACCTGAGGAGGTGTATCTTTTTGGCTCATTCCCAGGTTTACCAAGGTTGGTAAATCTGCGAATACATAAGAAACCATGGGATTTGCGTGGGAACACCTGCTCAACCCCCATGGGACGCTTCCCTTGCGCAGAGTAAGGGGACGCAGTCATTTGCACTGCGTTGCCTTACTCCATATTTTCACAGCCATTCAAAGTCATGCAAAGCTGCTTTGCGTGGCTTCCTAAATATGACTTAGAGCTTTGCATCATGCATGTACCGGGTAGTGATGTGCAAGCAGGACACAAAGCGCTCATAAATATGTCCCTTGGTGTGTGGGAAGGGAGGGCAGGTTGAGGGAGGGGTTAAAATAAAGATAAGGGCAAAACCCCAGATACAACACAAGACCTACTATGTCAACGTCTCGCCAAAAGGCCAATGTTGCCTGGGGTCTGCCCTTCCTTACTTGAGTCAGGACATTGGCAGAGGTGCCAGTCAGAATACCACAATGCATCAGGCTCGCCAAGATACCCTCGTTTCTCCGTGGCTGTGACTTTCATCTGCTGCACCGCCAGATATTGAGTTCCAAAAACAGACTATTCCCGAAGAATAACAGGGGTTTCCGCTAGGGGTGGGCGGAATTTGCGGAATTAACCTTCGCAAATTATCGCGAGAATGTTTAAAATTATCGCAAACAAGCAGAAAAATCGCGAAGATGCGGAAGTTTTTTTCCGGCATGTTCGCGAGATTTTCTGCATGGTTGCGGGTCGCCAACTTACCCATGTGGTTGCTTGCGGGCGCGGCCATCTTGTTTTGAGTTGTTCTCGCGGTGCATGATCGCGAGAAGAAAGACGTGATCGCGCGACGCATGACGTCACTGCGGGCGCGAACTGTCGCGAGACAGCGCAAATGGCTAAAAACAATACAACATCTCATGGAAAACGCGACCGGATCAAGAAAACTTGTCGGCGAACGCAGGGATTCAGGTAAGGCGATCGCGCGCGCGCGAGAATGTATTATTTTACAGCGCGAGCAAGAAACAAATTATCGCCAAGCTGCGGAAACCGGAATTTTTGACATTTTCGCGCTCTCCGCGGAACGCAAAAATGTCAAATTATCGCAATTTCCGCGAACGGAACGAAATTTTTGCCCAGGCCTAGTTTCCGCCCAACTGCAAGGCGCTGCTCTAGGGTGCCAATGGGGCAACACACAAGCCTTGGCATCCGGGTAATGCAGCTTCTATGAATGTGGCAGCCGGTAGCCTCACAGGATAGAGCTCTGGGGGAGACGAAAGGGGGGCCAACGAGGGGTCCACTCAATGTAGAGGGGTTGTGATGGCTTGTGCTCTGCTATTGAACATCACAACTCACCGAGCACCTCCAGCGGACGTACATATTGGAGAGGACGTACCTGTTCAGAATCTGAGGAGCTGTCATGAATCAGACAAAACAGGCAGAGATTGTAGCGCCTAGAAAACCTCGGGGTTATTGTGCACTTTACAGAAATACACCACCATCACGAAACATGCATTTGGTGAAAAATACAGGTAAGGCCAATAAAAGTGGACGAGGGGCGGGTGGACAGGTTTCCTGAACCTTGCAACGCCTGAAGGATGAATGTTCCGGAGGCTGGGCTCAGCTGAGCAGTGCTTCCTTTACCAGGCTCCGGTGCTTCTACCTGTGGGTAATTTCCAGAAGAGAATGTGGGGTCACTCTGTGGTTTTATGTTTTCACTTTGGCTTCTTAGATACATTTTCTTTGTAAAGTCACATTTTTGCGTTCACTGATTCTTCCCTCTGGTTTATTGGAGAATTAAGATGCCCTTGTTCATGTGGATTATAGCGCTTAACTCTGCATACAGTACCACAGGAGCTTTATATATTAATATAGATCTCTATTCTATTTGCAAAATAACTTATTTTCTATACCGTTAAATACCGCATTCCTGTCTCTTGGAATAGCAGAGATTGCTGTTAGCCAGCCATACTCAGTTTACCCACTTGGGAAGAGTAGAAGGCTGAGCCTGCCCTGCAACGAAACATACTCATAATCTCTGGAACACTGTACTTGTCAGCAGTGAACGTTCAGCACACTGAGCCACCCTCTTTAAGTAGTACTCTGGAATATGGAGTAGAGAGAATGGTGATAGCTGAATATCATAGCCAAAAATACTACAATGTAACTGTATATAGGGAAGTATAGATTACTATACTTAACTCCACGTCTACGTACTTTAAACATATCTATATGGGCAAGATGCATATATGTGGAGTTAAGAATAGCACATTGATACATATAATGAAGGAAAACTATATATGTCATCAGGTTACATAGATGTGGAGTAGGGTACGGAAAATCTATACATATCTGTTGGTATTTTTGTCCTCAGCATCTTAGCTATGATATTAAGTTAGAACAATGTTCCCTGGTTGATATTCCAGACCTGCTCTTGGTCTGAGCTGCTTTATCGGCAGATCTGCGTAAGAATATCATCTGACATAAACTGATCTAAAAAGCATCCATAAAAAGATAAACCCATTGAAATTATTAAAAGAAAATGGTACAAGGATAGTGTGGAAATTATATTTAGGAGACAATATTTATGTCAAGAGATATTTTTGACTTCTGCTGCTTAACCCATTTTTTGTTGGCCATCGGACTGTGAACATTACCCCCTCAAAACAGTGCTAAAGTGAGTATGCTTTTCTCTTTAAAAATTGTAAAATTGGCATATACATGACTTGCACATTGAATTTACTTATATGTCTCCAGTATGTGATACAACATGTACCCAGGGCTGCAGCACTCACTAAAGTAGCACTTTTAAAACATCTCTCAGGCCTCCCATTTCAGTCTGTAGTACACTTTTAAACTGTTTTGACCTACCAAAATAAAGCTTTTTCCAGGCCTGAACCTTCCTTTTTAACACTTATAACTCTACCCTAAGGTAGACCCTAACTATTCATAGAGCATGGTACATGGTATTCAAAATGTTAGACATGTATGTGATGTTATATATGTCCTGCCAGTAAAAAACCCTCAAAGACTTTTTTCACTGTGGCAAGGCTGGCCGCCCATAGAATAATGCTGGTTTACCTCATTGCCTTTAATTAGTGATACATTCATTTTGGGAGCAGCAAGATACATACTTCTTCCACTCAATTTAATTGTAAGTTAATTTAAAATATACTACAGTGGTAAACCTAGATCTTTAATGATTATTTTGGAAATGCCACTTTTAGAAAGTTATACCAAAAGGGATGATGGACGGAGCGTTTGAGAAAATCAAACACTCACCCCCAGTCAACTGATCTGGGTTTAATCCATCATCATTCTTTAGCTCACTCCACCACCCCAGTTCAGACATGGCCATGAGCAAAAAAACAATGGATTTAGGCCCAGATATCTGTACTGGGGTGAATGTATGACATTGTTCTGCATTCTGTCCATCAACTGTTTTTGCATTTGTCACCCCGAGTGGGACGGGTATGCCCATACGTGGGTCCCGTGCTCTCCATGCCACTGGAATCAAGCTATCCTGGCTGAAGAGGGGTGAAACCCCGAAACCGGTCCTAGGATGCTTGTTTCCAGTCCAGGGAGGACCTGGCTTGGCAGTTCGGGCTGGACTGTTCCCATGAGGCACAGGGTCAAGACAGATTTGCATATGGCTGGGTTCAAACTGGAATGGCATGGTGAGCAAAAAAACGATGGTTTTAGGCAAAGATCTCTGTACTGGGGTGAATGTATGACATTGTTCTGCATTCTGTCCATCAACTGTTGTTTTTGCACTTTTAGAAAGTTGGCATTTTCCTGCCTAAAGTTTCTGGGACCTTTGTGTGAGTGGCCAGCTGCCTTGGGCTGGGCGATGAGTCCCAATTTGGAGCTGTGCATTGGAGTCCCACAGTGGACAAAAGGTCTGGGCATAGGGGGGAGTGGGTATTTCTGACAGGATGGTTGAGGAGGAGCTGTGCTCTGTCCTGTCTACACTTCAAAGGGATCTGCCCCAGCACACCCAAAGGAACCTGACACACACCCTGCCTCTGCCTTTTATTTCACTAGCCAGCCTGGAGGCAAACCCGGGGAAGAGGGAAGAACTGACCAGGACTACTACTGGGGGTAAACAAAGAGTTTGTCCCCCAGACACAGGCTGGCACTGGGTATAGATGGGGCATCCTCAGAACCTGAAATCAGAGCACTCCTAAACCCAAGAAGATTCAAAAGAATCCCTGCCCTGCTGTCTGAAGAAGGAAGACTGTGTTGTGAGGCTTATACTTTCCCAAGCAAAACAGTACATTTGTTGGACAACATCACCATCAGAATTATGCGAGACTGATTTCACACACACCGTCCGGATGTGGTGGCCTATGTCCTGCTAGCTCACAGTGCACCATTTGTACCCCCAACCGTGCAGGGTAACTAATGGATGTGCAACCTCAGAACATGACAACCCTGAATCCACAAGGAACTCGCAGTAACAGAACTAGAACCCTTTCACTTAGTTACTTATGCATACCCAAAGAGATACACAAGAAATACACAGTAAAGTCCTCCAAATGTATTGAAGTATCGTGATTCTTGAGTAAAATACTTGTGCTGCAACAATCAATAGAAGTAGATAGAATAATGTGATTAGCATTACGATAATGGTGAAAAAGATGAACAGTTCAACCATCTTGCTTGTTACATAAAATATATGCTTGCATGTAGGTACTTTAATATATTGTACTCCCACCTAGCTCATCCTAACCTATCAAGTCTAGGGTGTGTGAATCTGCCAAATCCCTGTAGGGTGATCTAACTCCCCGTTACCTGTGTGTAAGTGTCATCAAGCTGCCCATCTTGATGGAGAGCTGGACAGAATTCCTCACATGAGGTAAACAGGATTCCCACATGGGGCAACCTCACAGTGCCAGCAAAATGCTGCTCTGTCTAAACAAAGGATCAATGCTCTGTATATAATAACATCCTCCATATTACCATGCTGAAGCCTCAGCCAGGCCGCTATTGTTTATCCTATTGTGATAGCTCTGTCGCTGAATGGCCAAAACAAATAAATCCTTGCGTGATGAACTTAGCCCCTGTACAGAATGTTCAAGGTGTTCTTCCTTAAAGGCATGTGTGTGCACCACATTGTACTTTGAAAAATGCATTTTGTGCACTTTTCTAAGGAATTGCAAATTACCATCAACTTGAAGTTGATGGTAATTTGCGATTCCAAATTGCGAAAGCGCAATTTGCGAATGCATCGCAATTATGGAATCGCAATTTGCGATTCCCTAACTGCATTTGCAAAATAGGTAATCACAAAAATTACAATTGCCTGTTTTGCGAATGCCGTTGGGCCTGATGCATCACAAATAGCATTTTACGGGTCGCAAACGGGCGATTCTGCGAATAGGCCTGTTTGCGACCGGTAAAATGCTTGATGCATGTGCCCCTAAAGTCAAAAGGTAAGATCTTTGACCAGGACAAACCTGATTGGTGCATCTGACCTGCACTTCCTCGCAGTCAGCATCACATTGTATCGAGGTCCTGTTCTACCATGGCTATTGACTATTATGGCATTTGGTGCTTCTTTGTGCTATTTTTACATACACATTAAAAAAATTATAACTCTGGTTCCTTCCTATTGTATTTATGTCATTTAGTACTGCATAAATACTTTTCACATTGCCTCTACGTTAAGCCTGGCTACTTTGTGCTACGCTACCAGACAGTTAAACACAGGTTTATTTTGTGGCTTTTGTTGTTCAATTGGACAAGGATTGTTAGTATTATTTGAGGTGGGTTCTCCGCCTCCTCAACGAATACTCCAATTTCTTACACAGACACTCGGTATTGGAGTTTCACATTGTGTGGCAGTTGGCTTGCATTTGTGTTTGCTGAAAGCAATGTTTGTGGTAAAGAAAACGGCCCAGCAGACCTTAAAACAGGCACACAAACGAAAACCCTCGCCCGCACACTAACCTGTCAGACCAGCGCTTCTGGCACTGCCAGATTGCCCAATAGGCCAGCCTGTCCCTGGGTGTCAATGGGATAAAAGGGACCAGAGCCGGGGCTTCACAATTGCCCATGACAGCCCTGGGTGGGAGTTCAGATGCTGCAAGTGCTACCTCAGGTGGGGTGTTCTTGTGTTTTGCTCTGCGGCTCATCAGTCAAACAACAGAGCTGTGGAGAGCAGGGGGAGATCTGATCAAACAAGATTTATTCTCTTTTTGTTTGTACCGCGGGTAAATTCAGATGGGTATTGGAGAGACGGAGGTAGAAGAGCTGAGCTGTGTGCGGATGTGCTTCAAATACAGAACAGGCTGCGGGTGCATGGTGCAGGGAGGGCACAGCGCAAGGAGAAGACGGAAGGGAGAGAGGAGAGACGGAAAGAAGAAAGGAAACAATAGTGGAAGGAACGGATGGACAGACAAAGGGAGCGATGGGGGTAGCAAGGAAGGAGGGAAGGAAAGAATTAGGTAAAGGAGGAAAGGACCGAAGGAAGAAGTAAAAAAGAGAGGATATGCCAGCCTTCATCTCCTCTCTAGGGTACAACATACTACCCTGGGGTAGAACTCTTAGTTCCAAATTAACAAAACTATCACATAATGCAGCGAAGCACCCAAAGTTGCTATGCTGTGTTGCGTGACAGGGAGAGAGCAGGAAAGCAACATATATACTAAGATATGACACTATCCTTTTATCCTTAGCACTGGCGCACAAGCAGGCTGCCTGGCACCGTGCACACACCTTTGAACAATAGGGAAAAAGTGTCTGTGTGAATCCAGCAAACATTTTGTACTGGAAGGATCACAGTCCAGTACAAAACACTATGGCTAGGCAACCTTTGAAATGTCCCCACTTAGAATGTGTGCTGCACAATGCAGCACGCATGCAAAGTGAGAAATGTAGAAGAAATAAAAACATTTCTCCTTTATAACACCTGCTTCAAAGTGGCATTCTTTTTGGGTGCAAAACCTTATCTGCTATTGTTAGTAGAGAGGGTTTTGCATTGAAAATGATGGGTGATTTCATAGGAACGTCCCACCCATGGAATGCCCCCTTGATGCAGAGAGCATTACTGTCAGACAGCTTTCCAGAGCAAAACAAGTTTTGTGCTGAAAAGTAAATCGAAAACAAAAATTATTTTGCAGAGGTTTCCTTCACTTTTGGTGACTTAAGCCTAGTGTGAAATGTTTCTGAATCTGGGCCTCACTGTGTGGATTTGAAGTGCCAACCAGCACATGCCCTTGTCAGCAAGAGATGTACAGTACAGGGACAGAAGGCGTCTTATCTGAAATCGGTGTAGTGCTTCCTGCCTGGGTGTGGGCTAAGGAAACCCTCCATTGTGTATCTAGACAACAAGAGGCACACGTGCAAAGCTGCCTTAAGCCACAATCTAGAAAGAGGGGTGGAAGGAGGGATGGAATAAATGGAAGATGGAAGAAAGGGATGGAGGGAAGTAGTAAGTAAGGAAAGATGGGCGGGAGGAACAGCAGGGGAGGGAGAGAGGAAGGAAAAGGGAGGGAGGAGATAAGAGGAGGAAGTAACAAAGCAAAGATGGACAAAAAGAAGGAAGAGAAGATGTAGGGAAAGAATAAAGTGAAGTGAAAAGCAAGGAAGGAACAAAAGATGGAAAGAAGGTAATAACAGCAGGGGAAAGAAAATGGAAGAAAGGAAAGGAGAAGGGAAAAAGAAAAAAGGAAGAGAGAAAGCAAAGATGGATGGAATGAAGGGAAGATGAGGTAAGGAATAAATGGAAGATGGAAGAGGGGGACAGGGGAAGCAAGGATGGATGAAAAGATGGAAGGGGAGAAGCAACTGGGGAGGGAGAGAGGTAGAAATAAAGAGGGAAGGAGAAGGGTAAAAAAGAGAGTAGAAAGGGAGAAAACAACGAAGGAAGGATGGAAAGAAGGAAAGGTGGAGAGAATGAAAAAGGGAAGATGGAAGGGAGGGGGGAAGAAGCAAGGAAGGAAGAAAATATAGAAGGAAGGGAGAAGCAGCACTGAAGGGCTAGGGGTAGAAATGGTTAGGGCAAAGGGAAAAAGAGAGGAGGAAGAGAGAAACCAAAGATGGAAATAACGGGAAAGAAAGCAGGAAGGAAGGAATTAATGATAGAGGGAAGATAGGAGAAAGAAAGGAGGGACAGGAAAATGCCTAAAGATGGAAAGGAGTTCACAAAGCTTAACATACTATAGAAGAAAAATACAATCAAAAGAAAGTGAGGTGAAAAGTCCTAGAATTGAAAACAGAAAAAAGAAGACAACAATAAGTGTCCAAGGTAGGAAGATGAGATCACAGGACAAGCATATGATTTGCCTGCATTTAAATTTATACTCATATATGTGAAGAAGTTACACAATCACACACCTGGCTGACACAAACATGCACCTTTACCTATAAGTAGCACAAACACACCCCCACAGCTCATGTTGCACAAAAATTCACAACAGCTTAACACGAAAAGATTCCTCAATTAGAATTAATTTATTAGTATAGGTACTTACTAACCCTAGTTACAATCAATAGTGGCTGCTACCCATTGAGGGTTCGGAGTCGAGAGGAAAAAAAAAGACTTACCTGTGTGGCTGGCCACCGCCTCTCCTCCATCCTCTTACTTCTTCTGCTTTCCAGACCCAGCTGCTAGCAGGAAGCACCCTGGCTCCCAGGCTTCCTTGATCCAATGACAATGCTGCAATGCAGCGATGTGATTGGTCTGAGCACCGTGGTTCGGCACTCAGACAGGGACTGGGGGCCTGGGCATGTTCCCCACCAAGCTGTGTAATATGGACTGGTGGGGAAGATGTAAAGTACGCATGACTATTTGGCCGGCAAAACCATCATGTGCACTTTAGTGGTGCAAACCACTCCTTCACCTGGTCTTGCCAGCCCCGCCACTAACTCCAATGTGAAAAATAAAATGATAATAACGATATGTTATTATCAGTTTATTTTTCCTGTTAAGCAGTGGGGCGACGCTCCTCTGCCTCAGTGGAGGAGCCGCCACTGGTTGCAATTGAGGTTGGATTCCCTATTTAAGGGCAGTGAAGTGTCATGCTTCATCATTGGGCCCGCTCCTCACCCTTGATAGGTTATTTTATATCGGGCGCGGGCTCCCAAGAAAGAGCTCCCAGAAGAAGACTTGTAAAGAGAGGATTTGTTTGTAGTTGAAACATGTTGATCATGAATGGACACAGGGGAGAGTGACTCCCCCGCAAGCCTGGCATTTATTGCTTTAACCTTAGCATAGGGAGACTGTAATAAATAGTCATTTCCCTACCGTTAGGTAATTTTACAGAAATAGTCTGGAGTCTCTCGTGTTTTTTTATTGTGATTTTTATGAAAACTGAGCATGGCACGTCAGTGAATGGTTGAGTTTAGGGCACCACAGACCCAGTTGAAGGATTCAGACTCCACTAGTCTTTTATTAGCAGCTGATACTTAGGACCCCACCCTGGATAGGAAACAAATTATTCAGGCTGAGGATTGAACCCAGTTCTGTCGTGAAGCTGCCACTTTGGTGGGTGAGGATCCAACTTACTTAGCAAGGGAAATCCGCCTCGATGATCACCCGTGGCTGCGCCTATACTAAGATCAGGGCCGGACTGGGTACCAAAGCCGGCCCTGGAAAAGTGTTTGGCTGCCCCCACCCCGCCGAGGGTTTGGGGGTTCGGCTGACCTGTTTGCCAGGGTTTACGACGATTTTTTACAGGGGTCGAAGCGGCTCTGTAACAAAATCGGCCCCCCAGGGGCCCAAAACCAGCCTCCAACCTGGCGGCCCACCGGGGAAACTAAGATGTGAATAGGAGTTCACAAAACTTTAGTCTATTAAACCGTTGCATTGTGCAGAGAAAGTGTACAATAGACCAACTTACTGGATTATCCTCTCACTCCTCCATGGCACAGAAATTCAAAGTTAATCCGACTCCAACACATACATGCTGAAGCAGCCTTTGTCCTTTCATCTTATAGAGCTGCTCTATGTGTCCTCATTTATTCATTTATGCATTCATGCATGTATTCCTTGGTATATGTCCATCCAACTTGCAGCAGACGACTAGAGCATCTAGTGGCCATCAATTAACCACATCTTGACATCATGCACAACAGTTTGATGTCTTGAGGCACACTGAAGAATGTTGTCACGTGACGAGTGAGTTCTGTGAATGAGTTAATGTGAAAGACTGTGCACATATCCGATGTGACTGTTGTCCTGCCCCCCGTCTGGAAAACTCTGGAGATCTGCAGACTCCCAGCTTCCGCTGCACACTGGCTGACCAGTCACCCAGTATGTTCATTGGTCACTTCCTCTCACTGAAGCTGGAGGATGAATATTTAAAGCAAAAACCAAAGGAAATGATAGACGGAGTGTTGAACATTGCAAGCACTCACCCCCAGTCAACTGATCTGGGTTTAATCCATCACTGTTTTTAGCCCACTCTGCCACCCCAGTTCAGACATGGCCATATGCAAATCAGTCTGACCCTGTGCCTCATGGGAACAGTCCAGCCCGAACTGCCAAGCCATGTCTTCCCTGGACCGGAAACAAGCTTCCTAGGACCGGTTTCTGGCATTTCAGCCGTCTTCAGCCAGGCTTGCTTGAATCCAGTGGCAAAGTGAGCAAGGGACTCACGTCTGAGCATACCCTGCCAACTTATGGCGAACAAAGCAAAAACCAAAGGAAATGATAGACGGAGTGTTGAACATTGCAAGCACTCCCCCCAGTCAACTGATCTCCGTTTAATCCATCACTGTTCTTTAGCCCACTCTGCCACCCCAGTTCAGACATGGCCATATGCAAATCAGTCTGACCCTGTGCCTCATGGGAACAGATCAGCCCGAACTGCAAAGCCTTGTCTTCCCTGGACCGGAAACAAGCTTCCTAGGACCGGTTTCTGGCATTTCAGCCGTTTTCAGCCAGGCTTGCTTGAATCCAGTGGCAAAGTGAGCAAGGGACTCACGTCTGAGCATACCCTGCCAACTTATGGCGAACAAAGCAAAAACCAAAGGAAATGATAGACGGAGTGTTGAACATTGCAAGCACTCACCCCAAGTCAACTGATCTGGGTTTAATCCATCACTGTTCTTTAGCCCACTCTGCCACCCCAGTTCAGACAAGGCCATATGCAAATCAGTCTGACCCTGTGCCTCATGGGAACAAACCAGCCCGAACTGCCAAGCCTTGTCTTCCCTGGACCGGAAACAAGCTTCCTAGGACCGGTTTCTGGCATTTCAGCCGTTTTCAGCCAGGCTTGCTTGAATCCAGTGGCAAAGTGAGCAAGGGACTCACGTCTGAGCATACCCTGCCAACTTATGGCGAACAAAGCAAAAACCAAAGGAAATGATAGACGGAGTGTTGAACATTGCAAGCACTCACCCCCAGTCAACTGATCTGGGTTTAATCCATCACTGTTCTTTAGCCCACTCTGCCACCCCAGTTCAGACATGGCCATATGCAAATCAGTCTGACCCTGTGCCTCATGGGAACAGACCAGCCCGAACTGCCAAGCCTTGTCTTCCCTGGACTGGAAACAAGCTTCCTAGGACCGGTTTCTGGCATTTCAGCCGTTTTCAGCCAGGCTTGCTTGAATCCAGTGGCAAAGTGAGCAAGGGACTCACGTCTGAGCATACCCTGCCAACTTTGGCGAACAAAGCAAAAACCAAAGGAAATGATAGACGGAGTGTTGAATATTGCAAGCACTCACCCCCAGTCAACTGATCTGGGTTTAATCCATCACTGGACTTTAGCCCACTCTGCCACCCCAGTTCAGACATGGCCATATGCAAATCAGTCTGACCCTGTGCCTCATGGGAACAGACCAGCCCGAACTGCCAAGCCTTGTCTTCCCTGGACCGGAAACAAGCTTCCTAGGACACTCCGTCCATCATTTCCTTTGGTTTTTGCTTTGTTCGCCATAAGTTGGCAGGGTATGCTCAGACGTGAGTCCCTTGCTCACTTTGCCACTGGATTCAAGTAAGCCTGGCTGAAGACGGCTGAAATGCCAGAAACCGGTCCTAGGAAGCTTGTTTCCGGTCCAGGGAAGACATGGCTTGGCAGTTCGGGCTGGACTGTTCCCATGAGGCACAGGGTCAGACTGATTTGCATATGGCCATGTCTGAACTGGGGTGGCAGAGTGGGCTAAAGAACGGTGATGGATTAAACCCAGATCAGTTGACTGGGGGTGAGTGCTTGCAATGTTCAACACTCCGTCCATCATTTCCTTTGGTTTTTGCTTTGTTCGCCATAAGTTGGCAGGGTATGCTCAGACGTGAGTCCCTTGCTCACTTTGCCACTGGATTCAAGTAAGCCTGGCTGAAGATGGCTGAAATGCCAGAAACCGGTCCTAGGAAGCTTGTTTGCGGTCCAGGGAAGACATGGCTTGGCAGTTCGGACTGGACTGTTCCCATGAGGCACAGGGTCAGACTGATTTGCATATGGCCATGTCTGAACTGGGGTGGCAGAGTGGGCTAAAGAACAGTGATGGATTAAACCTAGATCAGTTGACTGGGGGTGAGTGCTTGCAATGTTCAACACTCCGTCCATCATTTCCTTTGGTTTTTGCTTTGTTCGCCATAAGTTGGCAGAGTATGCTCAGACGTGAGTCCCTTGCTCACTTTGCCACTGGATTCAAGTAAGCCTGGCTGAAGACGGCTGAAATGGCAGAAACCGGTCCTAGGAAGGCTGTTTCTGGTCCAGGGAAGACATGGCTTGGCAGTTCGGGCTGGACTGTTCCCATGAGGCACAGGGTCAGACTGATTTGCATATGGCCATGTCTGAACTGGGGTGGCAGAGTGGGCTAAAGAACAGTGATGGATTAAACCCAGATCAGTTGACTGGGGGTGAGTGCTTGCAATGTTCAACACTCCGTCCATCATTTCCTTTGGTTTTTGCTTTGTTCGCCATAAGTTGGCAGGGTATGCTCAGACGTGAGTCCCTTGCTCACTTTGCCACTGGATTCAAGTAAGCCTGGCTGAAGACGGCTGAAATGCCAGAAACCGGTCCTAGGAAGCTTGTTTCCGGTCCAGGGAAGACATGGCTTGGCAGTTCGGGCTGGACTGTTTCCATGAGGCACAGGGTCAGACTGATTTGCATATGGCCATGTCTGAACTGGGGTGGCAGAGTGGGCTAAAGAACGGTGATGGATTAAACCCAGATCAGTTGACTGGGGGTGAGTGCTTGCAATATTCAACACTCCGTCTATCATTTCCTTTGGTTTTTGCTTTGTTCGCCAAAGTTGGCAGGGTATGCTCAGACGTGAGTCCCTTGCTCACTTTGCCACTGGATTCAAGCAAGCCTGGCTGAAAACGGCTGAAATGCCAGAAACCGGTCCTAGGAAGCTTGTTTCCAGTCCAGGGAAGACAAGGCTTGGCAGTTCGGGCTGGTCTGTTCCCATGAGGCACAGGGTCAGACTGATTTGCATATGGCCATGTCTGAACTGGGGTGGCAGAGTGGGCTAAAGAACAGTGATGGATTAAACCCAGATCAGTTGACTGGGGGTGAGTGCTTGCAATGTTCAACACTCCGTCTATCATTTCCTTTGGTTTTTGCTTTGTTCGCCATAAGTTGGCAGGGTATGCTCAGACGTGAGTCCCTTGCTCACTTTGCCACTGGATTCAAGCAAGCCTGGCTGAAAACGGCTGAAATGCCAGAAACCGGTCCTAGGAAGCTTGTTTCCGGTCCAGGGAAGACAAGGCTTGGCAGTTCGGGCTGGTTTGTTCCCATGAGGCACAGGGTCAGACTGATTTGCATATGGCCTTGTCTGAACTGGGGTGGCAGAGTGGGCTAAAGAACAGTGATGGATTAAACCCAGATCATTTGACTTGGGGTGAGTGCTTGCAATGTTCAACACTCCGTCCATCATTTCCTTTGGTTTTTGGATGAATATTTAACTCTTGCCATTCTGCTGCTCATCCAGATAGCCCTATTGGGTAGAACGCGGGTGCCCCCCCTCACTACCGAACCTGACTGACCGACAAAGGGCATAGGGGCACAACTACTAAATCCGTTTCAGTCTTGCCTTAAATTCCCTCACATGTTACTTGCCCCTGTATTGGGAAGCAAGGGTTGGGCTTCTGGGACATCAGCTTGTTTTTGTTTGATGCCCTATTATCACCCAACCCTGATTGACCCCCTGAGCCTTATGGTAGGTGAATGGTTAAGTGAGCTACATTGGAACAGTATGTGATCAGAAATGTGTGCTAATGAAGCCCCTACATGCCTGAGGTCAGTGGTGGAACACACTATACCTCGAGGAACAGTCACAGCTAAACAACAGCCTATGAATGATCCTTATCACAACCAATGCCTGCCGGTGGGGGGAGCATTTTACCCTCTTTGCATGGATTGTGTATGAGTCTCATGAGACATCCATCTCCAGCCAGACCTAAAAAAGAGGCATTTTTATTGTAAAATGAGAAGCACCAGAACTGTGAAAATGCTCTTTAAAACTTACTGCAACTAGCAAACAGTTCTTGCTCAATGCGGACTCTAATTCGACCTCTAATACACAGGTCAAACCTCACCATTTTGTGGTTGTTACTGAAGTGTCCACATTCTGCTTCTGCATGCTGGGTGGGTGCAAGTGCATACAAAAGGGAAATACAGGACAGAAACATGGTGCCGTGCAGTGATTCACATGCAGCCATCTTGAAAGTACCTGCATGTTAGCACCCAGAGAATCATCACACTGGTGCTAGTCACTTGACCGAGTACTCGATCACTTGGTAGTAAAGCTTTGTTCACAGTGTGACATGGCAACGTTCACTACCTCCACAGGCAGTTTTCTCAGTCTCACTTTGCCCAATGTTCCACTGTAAGAAACTGGGTTATTAGTTCAAGGGTGCTAGGTGCCCACCTCAAGTAATAATCAAACTCCTTGTCAGGGTGAACCACTAAAGGAACTAAATCAACCTGACCTCTACCTCGTGGTAGCTGTGGCACAGAGCGAACAGGTAATGTGAAAAATATTTACGCAGTGCTAAAATAATAATAAATTTGAAATGTAAAACAATAAATCCACCGATTAGATAAATAGAGTAAAATTTAAAAAAACAAAATGACATCAAAATAACAAAAGTCCCAAAAGGGGAACAGGAATATGATTTTTTGAAATATTTTAGGTACAAATGGCACCAAGAATCACAAAGTTTCAATGAAGGTCAGTGGCTGCAGTAGACCAGGACCTGGGTACAATTTGACTCTTGCTGCGTTGGACGCGGTCAGATACATCAACCAGGTTCGTCCTGGTCAAAGATTTTACCTTCTGATTTTAGTCCTCTTGGTCCCAATCCGCCGCAGGAGTCACTCCTAAAGCCCACAGGACCTGAGGGGAGGCCCTTAGAGACTCACAGGGAGGCAGGCAGAAGCCAGGAGGAGCACCCAGTCCAGGCCCAGTTGCCACTGGTCAGTTACTGAAAAAGTCCTCTTGTGGCTTGTTGTGGCCCTATAGCATTAACAGAAGGGTATCCTTATGACCCTAGGAGTCCACTTCTTTCTCCTGGGTACAAGTGGGAGAGCAGGTCCAGTATTCTCACTTGTCTCAGGTCTCAGACAGCACGTATTGTCCTTGTCTGATCTTCCCCAGGTCAGAGAGTGTTCTCTAGTAGGTGTCTGGAGATGCCACATTTAATGCCCGGCACAAGCTTATTGGTGGTACTGATTACTGAGAATGCCCTAACAATTGGGTAAAGGTTCCTTCACCTAACTCTGCCCACTTTGGGCATTTTCATGATGGTTGAAGTCTTTAGCCACACTATTGGGCTCCAAAGGCTGAGGGTGTGCGTGTGGTCTGTGCAATGGTAAACCTGGTGTACTCCTACATCTAACGCCAAAATTCAGTTTGTTCCATTACCTGCATCAAAAAAAAAACTCAGAGACAAAAGTCTGGTAGAATGAAGCTGAGTTTTCAGCAACCAAACATGGGATACAGGAGAATAGGTTTACCTCCTGCCTTCCCCCTTTGAAGTGTACCTGAAATGTTATGTGTAAACCCAGAAAATATTTCAAAGTGGCTGTGACACTGTAATATCAAAAGGAGACCCTCTGTAATTCGAGCCTCATTGGTCGACGGGACAAAAGAAGGGTCCTGGCCAAGTGTCAGCTAATATTTTCCTGTGATAAGGGATGCCTATTTGAAGTGCACCCCAAGTACCATATGAATAACCCCAGCAGACCTGTCATGCAGGATGTGACAATCAAGTGGGGCTTGACACTTTAATGTAAATAAAGAATCCCTCCAGCCCCCTTGCATATTCTGTCAGGTTCAGCTGAGTCAAATCTGCCCATCCAGGTAAGCCTATTGTTTGCTGCTGGGAGCAAGTTCACACCTTATTCATGCCTATTTAAATGCTAATTTCTGGCTGGCAGATGTTGGAGAGAAAAATGCAGATTTATATTCCAGGGACTTCAGATAGGGCAAAGGTAACTTTCTAAAAGTTACTTTTCCATAATATTTAGAAAAAGTCCACATTCACAAATGTTTCATAAATTACACAAATAGTTGTTTAATTGTTTTTAAGCTTGTCCCAATCCTGACATACAGTATTGGTATTTAATATTGCATCCCAGTACTTTCCTAAGGAACAAACATCTTTGCTACAGTGAAAATAGCTTTGAGGGGCAAGTCACTGTAAGAACACATTTAACATTAAACTTTTATATGTCCTACTACTAAATATCATGCCCCTGAATTAGGGGCAATAAGGTCTACTTGGGAGTGACTTTTAAATATTTAAAAGGAAGGTTTATGTCTGGCAAAAGGGGTCATATTGACAGGTCAGATATACAGCTAAAGCCTGCACAGCAGACCTGCAGATTCGCTGTCACTGTAGTGGATGGCACATTCGGTGCTGCAGTTCACTTGTGTCATTTACCTTACAGGCCCTTAGTACCATATCCTAGGGACTTATAGGTAAACATGCCAATTGGGTGTATACCAATTTTACCATGTTAAAAGAAAGAGCACAAGCACTTTACCCCTGTTCAGCAGGGGTAAAGTGAAGAGAGTTCTATAGCCAGTAAACATAGGGTTAGGCAAAAAAATCCGGGCTAGAGAAAGGGCAACATTTCCGACACCCACCATTCCACCATCCTCAGCCTGCTTTGTCTCCTAATCTGCTTGGCTGAGTCCTGGGTTCCTATTCCTGACACGTCCTTTCCTTCATGTCAGACGAAGTTCTGCAGCCACAGGGCTATAAAGAAGTCTCATTAGGACGGCCCAGAGCAGCCATCTTATTTACTGTTCATTCCACACTACCGCACTGCACCATGCCGGCCGTAACACACCAGCTGCTGCCTGCACCACTGGCTCCCAGGACGGATCAAGGCAGGAGCCGCAGCAGTAAATCCACAGCTAATGGCGGGAAAGGAAGCTTGGGCTCCCCTTTATGACCGCGCGGCTGTTACATGTGCGGGAAGGCAATCTCAAGGCGGGAACGCAAGCAGGCTGAATCAGCTGCCCCGGGTGAAGAGCGTGAAGGGCAGGCCGCCATACTGGAGGCGGGCCAAAGGTGACATGAGGAGACTATATTGCAGAGTCAACAACATCCACATGTCAAGGCCTATGCCGCGCATTCTGGTAGCTATCGCCCCGGTATCGTAAATGAGCACATTCGGCCAAAGCAAATACAAATATAAAAGCAAATACTGGAGTTGCACTTTTAAGTCTGACTTACACTTGCAAATAGCCTTTTTTCATTTGTGCAAAACAAGTTTTGGAATTCACATAAGTCACTTTGAGATTTTAAAAAGAATTTGCTTATGCAGACATTTGCTTGTGATTAATTCTCCTCATCCTCATGATGTTACTCCTTTCTGACTCCTTTCTAAGTCAGAGATTTAGGGACATATTTATCAAAATAATCCTGCAGCGCAACAAGCCCCCTTGCTATGCCGCGCTGCATGATAGGGAAAGGGCAGGAATGCACCGTATTTAACATTATACCGCACGTTCCTTTTTTCCCTGCTCTGGCGCACAATGTGCCGCTCAGAGCCAACGCAGGCTTCGCTTCATGGTGCAAGAGTGTCTGCGCTGTAAGCAGGACTTTCTTTGTGCAGGAAGGTGTCCCTTATTGCACAAAACAAATCCTCAGAGGCATTTTCCTCTTTCTACTTGTGCTGCAGCACACATGAAAGAGGAAAAAACAAGAAGAAATAAAGATACTTCCCCTCGCTACGCCTCACCTGGGAGGTGAAGCATTTTGATGCATTCCTAGGTCTAGCAGGAATGCTAAATCAAGGAATGTGCCAAAATCCATGGGTGGATGCGTGGGGGCACCCACGCTCCACCATGGAACGCCTCCCTGGGGCAGAGTCATGCAAGGCAGTGACCTGCGCTGCGCTGCGTTGCGCTACTCTGGATTTATCAACACATTCAGGGTCACGGAAGGTGGTTTTGCTTGGCTTGATAAATCTTTTTTTTAAGTTGAGTCGTCGTTGCGCCCCATTGCACGGTGCAAGGGCAACGCAAGTGCTTGATAAAAATGCCTCTTACTCCTTACAAGGGCAGGAGTAAGTCCCTCTTGCAGTATGAGAAGAGGAGGTGAACACACCAAAAACAAATGAAGAAATTGCTACGGCAGGAACGGTTTGTACAAGGTGGAAAATATTTTCCTGGTGGGGAAAAAAATCGGAGGTCATTTGCATCTGCGGTGTTTTCTTTTCTGATTCGAAAATCTCTACCTTTATATTTTTCGGGCAGAATTGAAGCTTCTTTAGGATTCCTGTGGTGCAGGGTCCAGGTGGGATCTGGAAATGTTCTGTGCATTCCAAACAATGAAAACCTGCACCCATGTGAAGTCGGAACCACTGGGTGCAGATGTACAATTGATAATAAAAATCGGACCACAGGGAGCCAGAAAGATAAAGTAAATTGGCAATTTTACAAGTAGGAAAATAATGAATAAATTAAGAAATACAGGCATGAGGACAACAAGGATAGAGAAACATGAGAGAGAAATAAAACATTGCAGAGAAACTGAAAAGAGGCAAAAGACATCCACAGGAAGGAAGGAAAGTGAAGCAGGAAGTTCTAAAGAGGGGAAATAGAGAAGGTGAAACAATGGCAAGAAGCAGAGAGAGTGGGGGAGACTGTAAAGGGATGCAGGGGAGACTAATAAGGATCTTTAGAGGTTATCAGAAAGAAAGGAGTGATTATTTCGAGAAAATGCAGGTAGGAGTTGGAGGGGGCGGGAGATAAACATGTAGTGATGTGGAATGAGCCATGAAACGAGAGGTAGTTTAGTGAGAGAAAGAGATATGGGAGAGACAGAAAGAGGGGTACACGAGAGGGAGATGAGGACGAAGAGAAGGGGGTCTGAGAGAATGAGAGTGAAAGATGGGCAGAGAGATAGTGAGAGTGGGCCACAGAAAAGGGAGAAGAGAGAGAGAAACGAAGGAGTCCCGTGATAAATCAGTGAGCGAGGAGGAAGACGAGAGAGACATGCCGTTTAGTCAAAGATGAGAGAGACCCATGCTGGAGTGAGAGCATCACAGAGAGAGGTTGCGATGTAGTGAAATGGAATAAACAATTAAAGGAACAGAGGTACACACGTTTAGTGAGACACAGATGTAAGAGAGACAGAAAGAGGGGTAAGAGAGAGAGGGAGAGAGAGAAAGAGAGAGAGAGAAAGAGAGAGAGAGATGGTTAAACACCAAGGGATGGGAAAGACAACGACAATAGGAGAATAGAGTCTGATTGAAAGAGAAACATAGAGAGTTGTGAGAAAAAGAGAGAAGAGAGATGAAGAGGGAGAGAAGAAAGAGTGGAAAAGAGAGAGCGATGGAAAACGAGAGGAAGAGAGTGAGAGAATGGGGAGGGAAAAACGACATAAATGAGAAGCAGGTGAGTGGATTCAGTTAGCGACAGGAGAGAAAGAGACAAAACATCCTCTTCATGGTGCATTTCGGCTACTCTAGGCAGCTGCCTTATAGCACCAGCACGGAAGCCTATGAGAGGGAATCAGCATGGAACCAGTGGCCTCAAAGCTCTCCCTGTTGCTCGGGCACCCGGCATATTTACTAATCTTTCACACAACGCAGGGCGGTAAGCACAGTTTCAGTGCTGCGGTTCATGAAAAGAGCAGAAATGCTCCATATGCAGAAATGTTTCCCCTTTCCAGTGATGTAGAGCCGTGGTGCTCCCCACTGGTGCAGGAGCACTGTGTGCAGCCTAGCTCCAACGCTGGTACCCTTGCACAATAGTAATTGTTTTTGTGCAGAAGGGCATAACTTCCTGTACAAAAACAATCCTTAGAGGCATTTCCTCTTTCTAAGTGTGATGTGGAAAGCATCAAGCATGCGGGAGAAAGTGAGGATGAGAATTAAAGATATTTCTCCTTGTTACACCTCACCAGAAAGGCGTAGCATTTTGACGCATTCCCAGATTTACTAGTTTTAGCACATCTGGGAATGTGCTTAAACCATGGGTGTGTGTACGGGAACACCCACGCTCCACCCTTGGAACGCCTCCCCAGACGCAGTGACACACAGTAGCACAAAGGGCTTCCTTACGTTACTTTATTCTTTACAAACCCATTCAAGGTGGCATAAATCACCGCTTGAGTGGCTTAGTAAAACCCAGTTAAGGGCTTCCTTTGCCTCGCGACAACTTGCGTCATGTAAGGACAATGCAAGGCATTTGTAAATCGAGGCCTTGGTGAGAGATCCCTACTTTTGTGACTAAGGTCATGGGTGGGTTGAGCCTGAAGTGTCCCCTAGAGGTGGGCGAACCAAAAACCTAACAGGGAGAACTTCAGCAAGCGTCAGACGTGGCTCTAAGATCCTGCGCATGAGCAGAGCTGACCCGAGCATTGGAAATATTCGACATTTGAATCAAGTAACACATATGTAAAAAGATGTTGTAGTCTGTTCTTGAGCATGAGGTAGAGTTAGTGGATCGGAATATATCATAGCACTGAGAGGCATTTATTAAAAGTGATAGTTTTTAACATGGACTTAAACATTTCATGCCCTTCCCTATTGTGTGACAACTATAACACAAGTGAACTAAGAGTTAACTTGTCGTAATGTGGCCTAAGTTATTTTCATACATCAAGAAAGGTTATATTCTGAAATCAAATGAGAGGTGTTTCGACAGAGCACCTCCCGAACCACGTAGTTGAAGATACTCTCATATGTGATAATGAAAAAAGAGTCTTGTTGAAATTAGATATTTGCCCAGGATCACACCATTTGGTCATGCCAAAAAGCAGGGACTGATCCCAGGTTTTCTAGTTTTGCATTGTTCAATTGAACTGCAAGAGGGCCATCTCTTTCACGCTCCTTTATTTACAGAAGACCCTGCTTTGTCTGTAATTCTTTGTGCTTGAGATTAGAGCATGGATGGCAGGCAGGAGAAAGCTCAGCTCCTTATGGGCTTGAGGGTCCAAGAGATCCTCAGGCCGAGCCAGCCAAGCATCTGCTTTGAGGCCGGCTCAAGCTTTGTGTGGCCCACCCACCTTTAGAGTCCCCGACCTTCCCCTTTCCACCCCTGGTGCTAAGGTACGCCCTATCTGATCTATCTCTGCCCTACAGGGATACAGATGTTTTCCATTTTCATCCGCGGCTTTGGGTGGTGTTTATTGGCACTGCTGGTCACCACAATTGCATCCCTGTCTGAATTTTAACTCAGTCCCTTATGGTTCCAGAGATGTTGTGTCTAATTCACAAAGAAATCTGGAGCTTTGCACCCCAGTGTTTACTACTTCACAACTGGAAATCCTCAAAGATTTCCAGGAGTATACCTCAAAAACTGCATCATTCGCAGGTTTACATGACTATTCCTGGAAAATAAGATTTATTTTCTTGTGGTAATGTGCAATTGTATACAGTGTATAAAAGTGATGTTGTGTGTATGCAGTCCCAGCTTTTTTCTTTTTGCTTTCTCCATGTGGAAGCGTTTTTCACAGTCAATAAATCCCTTTCCCAACATCACCATCAATTTTAGGGGTGTTCCATGCCCATTACCACTCTTTCTAGGGGTTTACTCCTCAAACCATATCCAGGAGATGAATGTGTCTGACGAACTCGAAAGTTTGAAGGTGTTCCCAAACTTTCCTGACTGCCCTACCTTCTATTAGAGTTCACCAATTCTTAATATCACTCCGTTTTAAAGTAGTATTGAACATCGATAAATTGTGCCGATTCACCTCATGTGAATTCCTTGCACTTCTACATCAAGACATTTATGAGTGTAATCTGAAGTTATACACAAATAGACTTCTGAATTGGCCCCTATGTTCATTGAGGTTGTGGGCGGACACTAACCCTAATCCCCCAATTACCAATATCAGCTGGCGAGCCTATGGGTCCAGCTGGTACCCAGATCCCAGGGGTGCTTGCGATACAAGTCCTTAAAATTTAGGCCATCCCAGGCCTGCAGTAGTTGCCCTGATTTAATTTGACATTGCAGCCAGGTTGATTCCTCACAGGTTTCCATCTGAACCCTGTCTGAATACCTGGACAACGACTTCCAGACCCTCGATTGCTTCATTAAGTGGACACCAAGACTTTGTGACTTTGGGAACTAGCCGCTGGTCCTCCTGAATCATCACTTTAGACTTGGACAGGGTCCCTGTTCCATCTGGGAGTTTGTTATTCAGGTAACTGGAGTTTTTCGTTAAAAATGTTTGCAATTTTCCAGACACCTGAGTTGCAACTTACTGAGTTGTCCAACATTATACCCTGGGACACTGGAAAAGGTAGGACAAGTTGTTGTACCCTGTACATAGAGACACAGGTAGCCATGTAGTATTTTCCAAGTCTTCTTTATTGGTTCCATGTCAAGGTAGCATCAATCTTAGTCCAGCCAGCTCTGGTCAAGTACTAGCCATGTACCAGCCCCACCAGGAGCAACCTGCCTAGCCGCTCAGCCCATCTCCAACGGTCCCCACTCATCCACACGGGCACCCAGGCATTCCACGCATCACAGTCACACCAACATTCCGTCACCATCTCTCACTCTGGCTGAGCAGCTAGAAGGACGTAGGCTGATTACATGTAAATGTAATACTGAGGATATAACATTATCCCTTTCCTTTTAAAATGAAAACAAAAATTACAATTCTAAAGGAGAGAACTATACACAAAAAGCGGTAATGTTCGGAACTGAGGGATGCAACTAAAAGCAAAACATCACAAGAGAGTGAACAATACAAATCAAGAAAAGATGGGCAAAATACGACATCAAAATATACGAGCATCAATATCCCCCATCCTCCCCATGAAAATTATCCAAACATTTCGAAGCGTAAACTTGTAGAAATACAAGTACAAATAGTAATACTTTGTAACATAGGACAACACACCCCACAACCAATCTCAAAGAAGATATGTGGAGTGACGCAAAAGGTAACACACCCCGCGACACCAATCCCAACTGCAAGGGAACTAACAAGATATGGGACAGCGACCCATGAAACTGTGTGAGGGGCTGGCACCCATAACACACACCCTATGTTGGGTTGTACCTTAGTACTGTGCGCAACAGGTAAATGGGGTCTAAACCCATATCCTAACCCTGTGTAATGGTTATACTATATAACGATTATGTGTGGGAACTCACCCATGGCCCAAACCTCATGTAGAGGTCACTAACTGGGACTCAAACCCAACCCAAACTTAGACAAAAGGAATCAATTGTGAAGGGACTATTACCCAAACCCATCCCTCCTTTAAGGGAACACTGTGATGACCAATCACTAGAAAACATGGCCGACCCATCCTTTGAGTGAAAAGCTGTGGCATCACGAAATATGAAAAATGTGATAATACAAATACAATTCCATTTACTGTAGAACACTAGTGACCTGTGCCCCACGCCGGTGAGCGACCTCTCACCCGAGGTGTTCTAGGTCAGAATTTTCCCTGCGTAAGGGAACCAAAAACACAACCCCACCAACCAAATTGCTAGACTTCACACAAAATATTTGGAGACAATTTGCATTTGAAAGATACACAAAGACCATCAGAGTTGTGCTGCTCAGTGTGCACATGTACAGTGCACGTAGCCTGATAGAAATGAATGACGGAAATAGAAAACGTAGAGCCGTGGAAACCCCCGTAAATAACCCCTGCTCTCACCTTGCGCACGAACTGAAGCTTGTTAAACAGAACATGTAAAGAATGTGTCACTGTCAATACAAAAGTCAGGGAAGCCATCAGCAAGATGGTGTATATGTACACCTTCACTAAGTATGAGCGCTTAAATAAGTATACACACTATAAACGTCTCCAGCGTTATATTTCCTTGGCTCTTCATGCAACGTGAGCCATACAGGACACCCCGCGCGCTGGATATCAGCCTGCCTGCTGCTCAGCCCATCTCCAACTGTCACCACTCATCCACTCGGGCACCCAGGGATTCCACGCATCACAGTCACACCAACATTCCGTAACCATCTCTCACTCTGGCTGAGCAGCTAAGAGGACCGAGGCTAATTACATGTAAATGTAATACTGAGGATATAACACAAGTTTCACGCCAGAAAACGCTTGAGACATTGTAGCATCCTCTACGGCACCCCTGCTTCAATGACTGACTTACTACCTATACTTATGACACTCTTGGTACCGTCACCAAGTTCTCTTGGCTTAGATTGTACCACTCCTACTTAAGTTTTAATAAAGTACTCTGGGGCAGATGTACAAGACCCTATCGCCACCACAGCGTCACTTTCTACAACGTTGTGGTGGCGATAGGGGCTGCGCTTTATATACAAGGCAGCGTTAAGCCACTTAACATGGCTTAACGCTGCCTCGTAAATAAGGCCCCCTTTCACCCTATGCTTAGCGTGAAAGGGGTGGGCAGTGGGTGTTGCGGTAGGTGTTCCACCACAACACCCATTGATTTTGACGCATCCCCCTATTCACAAGGGTGGCATAAATAGGAGGCAATGCCAAAATTAAAGCAAGGGAAAACCTGGTCTCAAGTTGGCGACGCGAAGAGAAATGCATTATTTCTCCTCATTTTTGCTTTTCCATGTGTGCTGCCTTGTGCAGCACACAAAGAAAAAGTAAAATGCCTTGGATTGTTTATGTACAGGAAGGTCCTCCTTCCTGTACATAAACAATCTTTTTTTTTAAATGCTATTTTGTGGCGTCCATGTGTGCTGCATTAAGCAGCACACATAGAAGTGACAAAATGGCATTTAAAGAAGAGACACCTTCCTACACATAAACAATCCTCCCCTGCACGCAGACACCCTTGCACTATGGTGCAAGGGTGCCTGCGTTGGTGCTACTCTGCTAAGTGTAGCGCCAGAACAGGGGGAAACGCAAGGCTGCACAATATTCTTGTAAATATGGTGCAGACTTGCATTTCTGAAGTGGAGGAGTGAGACATTAAGCCATGACAGCTAACGCCTCACTCCGCCACTTCCTTGAACATATGCCCCTCTGTGTCTTCTTTCGGTTGCTTCAGAGAGCCAAAAGGAAGCCTTCAGAGCACCGTGGATACAATAGCTGGACAGATCCCCGTCAATGCTGGTTTCCATCTAATGGATGAAGAGTTTCTGGTGAATGAAGATTTATCTAAACTCACAGTGGTGTGGAAAGCATTTGAGGGATGGGTGTGGTGTGTAAGTAGGCCATGTAGTGTTTGTAATCAGTGTGCAGCTCAGCAATGGAGGGAGGCATTATTCTTCCTTGCATTGCTTGAATTTAGACACCTGGGACAAGAGGCTCTCTATTTTCAGGAAAAAGCATTTTTTGGCAAAGAGGTTATCAAGAAGCAGGAACGTTTTGGTCACTTTTGTCCTAGAATTATCGGAACAGAACAACTGGAAGCAGGAATCCTGGTGTCAAAGATCCCGTCCCCTGGTTAGTTGTATAAACTTGCAAAATCTAGAGTAAATATTTGAAGGTTCTACCAGTAGTTGTGCAGAGAGGACTATCTCTCTTCCCTTTCTTCTCAACATCAAGTTAAGCAGACACAGGCCTTAGCAGAATATTTTAATTTAGGAAGTCCCTTGACAGTAGGTATATGCGTACTACGTAAAAAGGGCCTCTCCAAGACCGCTCATGCACAGAGTTTCAAGGATGAACTTTTAACCAAATGTTAAAACTAATTTAATTGACTATGAAACACTCAGTAGGTGCCCAAGCTTTTCTCATGGAGTGTGGGTGCTATTTTAAAAACCTAACAAATGATATTTAAGAGTGACTCATGTAGGCCTATATTTCTTCTATACACATTATAAAAAATGCTGGAGAATCTTCTGGCTTGAGTTGTTTGGTTATTGAACAGTCCTATGTGGCAGTCCTGCAGCAGACTGGGTTAGAAAGCTGTATGCTGCCCTCAACAGTTCACATGTTTACAGTACAGCATTGAGATTGGTTAATTGATTACATTATGTGGGCTGATAACTCAGCCCACCTGGATCCAGCTGAGTCATCCCAGCTCAGCGGGTGGCAGCTAGAACATTTATCAGAAATAAAAGATTTCTCTGACATGAATCAGGTCCCTTTGCAGTTTTCAATGCTTGATGCAGAGAAGGCATTTGGCCTGAATTTGTCAGAGCTATTTTCTACCTCCTAAATACATCCAAGACAGATTTGATTTTCACTGTTTGGAACAAAGGAGAAATTCCAACGTTTTCGCAGAAGAATTTAACCATACTTTTCTTCCAAGTTTTCTTGGAATATATAAAGTTTCAGCAAAAGCATAAGATCTGCATAAATTGAACCGCCCGCCCAAGCACAGTACATTTGAAACTAGTTGAAGGCTGAGTGGCATCTTTCTCTGACATTGGTGTATTCCATATTCCATATGAAGATGGTAACTTTGCCTCAAAGTATTTTGGATTTTGTAACTATGCCTTGTTCGCTGAAACTAGTGTTTTTGTTTGGATACATGAGGACATAATGTCTTTCATTTTGGTTGGTTAAAGTCAAAGAATGAGCTGCAAAAAGCTTCCGGGATGAAGGGGTACTGGAGGGAACTTTACCAGACTCTCAGAATTGTTATTGGGCCTTAAACTTTTTCTCTTTTCAGTTTAATTGAGAGAAGTTGGTTGCTTTGACCCACTGTGGACTCTTACAAATAATGGCTAAACCTCACGCGTGCACATGGTTGTATGTGCAAGTGATGGTCCAAAGCTGTTTCCTGTGGAAAAATCCCAGTAATCTGTGAAATGTGATGTGTGAGGGTTTTGTGATCTGAGGACAGGCTGGGTTTATGGTAGAGGGTGGAGTGGCTGGACATAGAGCTGCCGGGATGCTTGGAAACTAAGCTGGAGGAAGTGAGCTGGTTCTTTCTCACTCATGGGCGTAACAATAACCCCTGCAGCCCCCGCGTTGTGGGGGGGCCCGATCTCCAGGGGGCCCCCTTGGGAACTGTGCACGGCCAGGCATGAGAGCTCTTGTCTGGGTCCGGAGCGTGGCCCAGCCGTGCCAAGTATCACGGGTTAGCCTGGCGCATTTGAAGGCGGGTCCCCACATCACCGCAATAAAAAGGATTATCACCCATATTGTTCGCATCTCCATTTATCAAAGCGCTTTGGGGTCATTTCGGCGTAGTTCAGCACTCTGGGGCAGATTGACAAGCCCCTTGCGCCACTTTTGCGTCACTTTTAACATGGGAAAAGTGACGCAAAAGTGGCACAAAGGGCTTGTAAATCTGCCCCTCTCTGTTTACTCATTACAAGGCAAGGTAGCAATGGTTGCTTTAGAAATCGCCCCTGGGCCCCGATTGCTACAATTTTATCTCATCCACTCCTTTTGTTACATTTCATCAAGACCTCGGGACCCCTGTGCTGCTGTGATAGAATCGCACGCTCTACGCCACCCACCCCTACCCTTCCACTTCCCCACTGCTACAACCTCAGAATGTGCCCGAGTGAAATTTTAATTATGCCGATGATACTTGAATTACCCAATGTCACATAATTTTCACCCGCAGGAAACTCGTTCTTTCAAATAAAACAAGCATTTACAATGCAATGGTCTCGGCAATATTATAGGTAGAGCTATTGGTATTGCTCATTATTTTTTTTATCATTTTTGTATCCCTAAATAAATGGCATTGTCATTTCTATTGGCATTAGCTTTTTTTTGCATATGTGATACCTATTGCATTAGCAGAGAGAGAGTGAGGTAGTGAAATAGAGAGTGAGGTAGTGAGAGAGAGTGAGGTAGATAGAGAGTGAGGTAGTGAGATAGAGAGTGAGGTAGATAGAGAGTGAGGTAGTGAGATAGAGAGAGTGAGGTAGTGAGGCAGAGGGATGTTGTGAGGTAGTGATTTATAAGCATAGAATGATGTTGTGATGTAGTGAGATAGAGAGAGAGGTAGTGAAAGAGAGAGTGAAAGTGAGTTAGTGAGATAGAAAGAGTGAGGTAGTGAGATAGAGAGTGATTGAGGTAGTGAGTGAGAGAGTGAAGTTCTGAGGTTGTGAGCTAGAGAGTGAGGTAGTGATGTTTTGAGAGAGAGAAGTTGTGAGATAGTGAGGTAGTGAGGTAGTGAGATATAGTGGAGTAGTGAGGTAGAGAGAGTTATGTAGTGAGAGAGAGTGAGGTAGTGAAACAGTGATGTAGTGAGGGAGAGGGATGTTGTGAGGTAGTGAGATGTAAGCAGAGTGGTGTTGTGATGTAGTGAGATAGAGAGAGGTAGTGAAAGAGACAGTGAAAGTGAGTTAGTGAGATAGAAAGAGTGAGGTAGAGAGATAGAGAGTGAGTGATGTAGTGAGTTAGAGAGAGAGTGAAGTTGCGATATAGAGAGTGAGGTAGTGAGAGAGTGAGGTAGTGATCTTTTTAGAGAGAGAAGTAGTTGGAAGTGCATTTGCTCTGAGCTCATTCACGAATACAAATAAGTGATACAGTACTTACATTTACTTTTTAATTGTGTTCTAAAGTGGAGAACATGGACTTCATTATATTTGTGCTGAAGAATCGTTTGTGAGAGGCAGATAAACTAGTCTGCTGACCTTTAGCAGAAATATGGATGTCTTGTGTGTAAGACTAAACAAGTACTTTTCAGTCTCTCAACAAATGTTCCATATAAGCATAATGTAGCCAATCGCTGAGGTGCCTGTCATCATTTGGAAAAGATATGACTTTTAGATGCCAACTATTAATATAACATATTGTGCTTACCACGAATAAAGTGCAGTGGATAAATGGGACCCTTCGTTTTTGAGCTGAATAGCACGTTGGAATGGTTACTCGTTGCATGGCATGTGCATGCATCAAAATCTGTATGAATTTACGTTTGTTATGCCTCATTTCAGTCTAAAGAACATTACCATTGCCCGTGTTTACGAGTTGTGCATTGAAATGCTTTCATTCTGTTAGAAACTTCCGGCTTCGAGGATAAATAGGATATGTAAAATATTACTCACTAAATCCCTATGCAAAGAATTGTTGAGAATTCTGTGGTGCTTCTTACTTTAGGTAGAAGTTTAATAGAAAATTATGTAAATGCAGAAGTCTGTAGCCCTTCCTCCTTACACCATGCTTGGGTATCACGTGTGTATGTCTTGTCGGTATCTTTTATTTAGTTAAAGCAAGGCAAACCAAGCTAACTGGTTCAGTCGGCGTCTTTAAGGAGAGATTCTATCTGTTGAGTCATCCCTACCTAGTATATACATGCAACGAGCGCCATTTTACTGAAAGGCAGGGATAATCAAATGCACGAGCCTGTATTCACTTGAGTAATTTATCATCACAGCATCTGCATTCCTGCGTCCTGCTTTATCCATTACTATTCCAACTCTCGTCTCTCAACACAGGATTTTCCTTGTACTCTAAAGGCTAAAGATATGCCAGAAGGCAACTGCGTGCCCGAATACGTTTATGTACCACACTGCACAGCGCGTGACACTAGTTTCTTAAAAACATAAATGTATGAGTTGGAAAGGCACGTCAAGAAGTCTTATCGATTTTTTTTTTTTTTGTTCATATTTGATACACAGAGCGAAAGAAGAAACATTAAGTAATATTTAAACAAAACCCACTAGACTTGCTCAGAAACAGTTACAGCCGCAAACTGTATGTGACAGGGATTTGTGAAAATCTCAGTTCGCAGATGCCTTGGGTGAGTGATAAGTAGTAGCTTGTATGTCATCCTCCAGAGCCCCTCTTGCATCGTACTTGCGCCTCTCCCTCCATTCCGAGGTTAGGCGAAGAGCTTCGGGTGTTTCTGTGGCCCGGATCTTCGGCTCTTCCGTGCTCTTTCGGCTGTCTCCGACAGTCATAGTTTCTCTGGGGGAGCTCACGGGGCTCCCGGTTGTGCACGATCCCAGAGCTGTTTGCTGCTGGTGCCGCAGCGCGGACGGCACTGGAAGATAGCGGCAGGGCTGAGGGTGGAGCGCAGCCACCGGGATCCTCGGGAGGAGGCTGTGGGTCTGTGATGCGCACAGGGAAGCCGGGCATGGAGCAGGCTGCACCTGGGAGCTGTGCACAGGATACCCGAGCCCGGCGCCGCCCACAACGCCCTCGGAGCTTCGCGTGATTGCTAAAAAATGGCAGATGGAAGCTTCCAAACTTTTTCGGATTCGAGGGCGTGTTCCTGCTGTTCAAAAAAGGGCATGGCTAAAAAGTGGAAAGAACAGCACGGAACACGCCCCCGAATCTGAAAAAGACGGAGCCTATTTGGAGGGACGGCTCTCTCCTCCAATGGCTGGCCTCCGTTTAGGAAGCCAGCCAATGGAGGAGAGCCAAAAAGAGAGGCGGGCTAAATAGCCACTCTAAGAAACATTAAATCTCCGGACTATGGTCCCTCGACCTAAAAATGTACTGGGAGTTTTTCTACTCACACCAGTGCTTTGGTGTGACATGTCACTTTTTACGCAGAGTACGTCTTTGCACGAAAACAAGATACTGACAAACCACATATCCATCTCAAAGCTTCATTTTGTAAAAAAATTAAAAACACACAATTGCGTACAGCCCTTTTGAGAATGAGGCCCCTCGTCCTCCTACCCCTACAGAGAAGAGAACTCCCCTTTGACTCATCGGTTTCACACACTGACAAGACTTTTCAGAGAATGGATTATAGCAACAGAGTGAAAATGATTTAAAGTGCTTTCAGCAAAGTGCGAGTGTGTGTGCGTGCACGTGTTTAACAGTAATTGTGAGAAGGAGGGCGTGAATTTGTATGTGTAAAAGAGTGAGGGCCTGAATTTGAATGTGAACGAGTGTATATGAGACTGAGCTACTAAATGACTGAGAATGAATAAATGAGTGAGCATGAGTGAGAAAGATGTGTCAATGACATTATGCATGAGGGAGCAGCATGTAAACATAACCGAGTGCACGTCAGTTCTAAACTGAGAGTGCGAGCTTGAATGATTAGAAGTTATTGCATTAGGAGTGCAAACGTGTGTAATGTGGTGTGGTGGGGGTAAATATAGTCATATGTGAAAATGAGTGTGAATGTATCACTAAAAGTGACAAAGCGTGTAAATATGTGCGTGTGAGAGAGAGACAGTTGGTAAACTGTGTGTGAGTGTGAATGAAGAGGTGCAAGTCACTGTGTGTGAGAGGATGTGAAGGAGTGCAAACGCATATGAAGAAAAGGTTAGTGAAAAGGGACACATATGGACGTAGAAACAGAAAGTAGTCCACAAGATATGGCCCCACCGAGCCTGTCCTGCCTGCTGCAGATACTGCACTAAGGGCCTACTTACTCTGCCCATACCCCTGCAGACCCTGGGGTGGGATGTGCCCTCACACAGTGAGCCATCTACCCTATTCACACACCTGCCACAGTCCTTGCCCTTCGTGGCCTACTATTCACACACCTGCCACAAACCCTGTTCTGCCTACCCTACTATTCACACACCTGCTACAGACTCTGCTCAGTGACCCACCTGTCCTGCGCACACCTTACCATTAAGTCTCCCGCCGGGGCGGCGGCACACTCTCTCCCGGGGCTGCCTGAGCGCGAGGCAGCAGTGCCAGCCCTCACTAGGGTGGGCACCATGAGATGGACTTTCGGGCACGGTGCCCGGGTACAAGCACGCAGCGGCACCAGCCTTCACCGCTGTGGGCACCGCGATGTAGGCAGCAGGGCAAACACTCACCAAGGGCCTCACGGCAACCTTGCTTGCACCCAGCTAAAATTAACGCTCACTCCAGGCCGCTTTTGTCTCCAGATGCTATTTTTAGGGTGCCAAATTGAATTCACGCTGCTCTTTTCGACTTCCGCCTAGAAGCAATTTACAAGGCACAGGTGACTCTTGAGCACAGTGGCAACTCCAAAGACAGCGCCTGGAGCCTGCAGGCGGTAGTGAAAAACAAACTTGCCGCATTCATGCGGTGGGGAAGATCAGTTGCTGGGCAGGATGGTGAAAGTGCAGCTCAGTGCTGGGGTCGGTGGTGTAACAATGCTTGGCATGCACGGATGGTGCTCAGTCAGCGGTGGTGATGGTCAACAGTACCCACTGGTCGTCGTCAAACACCTTTAGTGCAAGCTCAGCAGCGGTCACTATTCAAGGGCTGCTCAGTGGGCCTCGGTGATAGCTGTGAAGGCAGAGGCCATGGGGCGTAGGATGAAGGCAAGCTCAGGATCAGTCCCTGGTCGAAAACAAGCATTTGCAATGCAATAGGACTTGCATTTACACGAGACCTATTGCATTGCAAACGGGAGGGAGGGCGGAGGGTGGCACGGACAACAGGAGTGCTGGGGAGGGGGGGAGAAAGCACAGACATGAGGAGTGCGGAGGGAGGAGGCAGAAGGCATGGACAACAGGAGTGCGGGCAGAGGTAGAAATCATGGACCTCGGGAGTGCAGGGGGATAGGGGGAGAAGGCACGGACAACTGGAGGGAGGGGGTAGTAGAGAAGGCAGTAGGAGAACCTCAACAAAGTAAAGAGTGCTCACAGTCTAAATAACACATACCGTGTAACACTCGAAGTAATGGGGCCAGTAGCCATGGGAGGATACAAATGACGACATGGCCGTCATAAGGAGGAACTAACAGGCCTATAAACCAACCACAAGGCAGCATTTACGAAGGACAAAGACACAAGCCAATGAAAAATAGGGGCGGGGAGTGGGCGGGGCTTCCCTCACGTACTAAACTACCACAGATCATCCCCAGAGCAACGCTTGGGTGCGGGCTCAGGGCTCAACCTAAAAATGAAGGTGGATTGCATGTGGATGAATTTTGCCGATCTAATTTTCTGTTAAGCAACTTAATTGGTGGACAAAATGTCTGATTTTAGCTTGACAAACAACATACAAATAAAATTGGTACGATGAGTATTAATAATAGTTTTCTCAGGAATTAAGAGACATTTGCAAAAGAAACACTTCACAGCTTCTCACCACCAACCAAAACAGCCACCCCTAACAATATTACACAACTTTTTTGGATTGAACATTTTTTATTTTCATAGGTGAAACGTTCCTGGAAAGGTAACTGGCAAATATTCAGGGGATGGCCAACAAATTGTGTTCAGTGAAAAGTTAAAGGTCCTTTATCAGCCCACAAAAGAGACAATCACCCTTAAAAATCTGGAAAAGACTGCCTGGTGAACGTAGATTATCCAGCACTGGCAGAACAACCAATCGAGTCAGTGCCTTTGGTAAAACACAAAGATTCTGCAAAATGGTGTTTGCGTGGTAGGGTGGAGTGTGGGGATGCGGGGCTGCACATGCCTTCTGTTGATATTTCTGTTTAAAATCACAAGACACGGGCTCGAATTTTGGCGGGGCTGTGTCTGCACTCATCCTTATCGGGCCGATAACACCAGGACTGCTCGGTAACTACGACATGTGTAAGATATATCCTGTAAAGTACTGTGGCAGTGGCAGAGAGGGACACCACAAAATATATTGATGCAATAACCCATGTCACAAACAAATTATTCTGGGCTATCTAGTTGTGAGGGAAACTCCTAGTTGTTTTGCTAAAACTTTCAATGTATTAATTGCATATGAGTGTGAGTCAAAGAGAGCGCCAGTAAAGTGGACAGGAATTCAGCAATATCTGGGCTAGATGGGGTGAATGTTTTCGAGATCAGGGAGTGAGGGTTCTCTTGGTATTGCCAGGTAGCACTTGTTTCGCTTGCACCCAGGCCACAGGCCACCATAGGGCTGTGCAGAAGGGACGGGGCGTAGCACTCATCAGTGCAACAGGTGCTGTGGCACTGGAGCAAAAGCCTGTGATAGGACCACTGTACCCCAATTATTGCTAGATTTTGGTCACCATTTTGTAGAATGTTTGTGTTCATTGAGGCGAGAAGAAACGATAGAGAAAGGATCAGGCATAGAAATCCCTCACAAGGTAGGCTCTTTAGTTCCCCATGGAGTGCTTCTGAATTTTTTCTTCCTCTTTGGCTCTGTCTCCCTCAATCAACTTTGTCGAGGCAAGAGGCGACAATTTATTTACTTGTTTCATGCGACAAAAGCACGGACTCCCACACCAAAGCAGCGGGTCTGAACGGCAAACACACTGAGCATGAGGATACAGATTCACTGCTGGGGGAAGGGGATGGGGAGCCCAGATATGGATGGTGGTGGATGACTTCCAGTGTGTGGTGGGAAAGGAGGCAGTGTGTGGATAGTCAGTCAAAGGGCTACCCTTATATATCTGACTGCATTGCCTCAAACAAGTCTTCATTATTAACTCAGCCAGTTTGTTTGTAAATGAGAGATGCTAGTTGGTGGATACAAAAAAGGAAGCACTAGCTTAAAGCCTAATGACCTGGTCATACCATCCCTAAGCTGTTACAGTCCCAGCCTTGCAATGTTTTCTTTACTGCAACTACGTGTGGCTGAACTCAGCACATGGTGACGCCAGTGCTTACTAGAGACAGCTGTACCCTTGCAAAAACCCAGTGTAGCCAGCCTGTTATTTGGGTTATTTTCTTATATTTTTATGTTAGCCTGGGGTGCATGCAACACTCACCATGCTATGTCCCATTTGCAGGAAACAAGCACATGTCTGTCTACACTCACCTTCACTCCACTCTTTCAGGGTTGCTCAGGACAGTCTGAAATTAGCATTATAACACATGCACAGCTGCATTGACATGCGATAAAGTGTAACTCAAAGTGTCACACATAAGCACACTCCAGCCATTGAAATATCACCCATATGCAACCTGGAACCTTGGCAGCGATGCATGGGGGGCCCCCTCTATGTACTTTGCAGGGGGGCCCCCTCAGGTTTTGTTATGCCACTGTTCTCATTGTGCCACTGCAGACAGGAGCCAACTGTATGCAAATCAGAATAAACCAGTCCAAATCAGAATAAACCAGTCCAAAAGGGGATAGTCCAGCCTGTACCGAAAGTCCTGGTCAACTTCGCAGAGGGACACAACCAACCACAGGCATGGACTGGCTTTCTTATGTCTCATTAGTATTAATTCAACTTGAGTCCTGTAGCTCTAAAAGAGTCACCCTAGGTGGATGGGTGTGACAAAATGTCAAGGGCCACCAAAGCTACATCCAGCCTAACATTGCTTGTGCTAGCGTTTAGAGAGAGCATGGCCTAGCAGATCAAGCTGAACTGTTCCACTGAGGGGTGGGGGTCTACACTGATTTGCACATGGTTTGTCCTGATATGTAAATGCATAGACAAGCTAAAAACGATTGAATGGAATATGCCAGGAGTATTTACCACTAGTTCAAATAAATTCAAACATTTCCAATCATCCCTTTTTGCCATCTACTTTGTCTTTAAGATACCCCCTTCAAAAGATACCCCGTACATGAGGTCATTGTAGGAAGAGAAAGCGAGAATCATAGTTGGAGATAAAGATGGGCAGAACTGTGAGTTATGGTCCATACGGTGCTATGTTGGACATTCACGAGGTATACAGAACTCAACTATGTGCAGGCCTCTGATGCTTAGCATGATATGGAGAACAAATGACCTCAGCGAGATTCAAGTGGGTTCACGGTACCATATGCTCTGAGCTCTGTCCCTGTCTTCAAGAGGTCTGGACTTGGATCCTTCAAGCAACAGCTGCACATTACTGTGATATCCAGGCATCCAAGCTGGCCTTTCCCAAGATTTCCAACAGAAGCTGGCATGTGATGGTCATTAGTGCTTTAACAGCTGCTCTTTAGTAACCTCTGATTGGCAGCCTGAGGAGGCTCTGAAATTGGGAAACTACGCCAGATAATGTGCCTTTCTATGTGTATGGACAACGTTCATTGCAAGCAAATAGGGGAATGGGAAACACCTGCTAAGGCCTGGGCCCAGGTCGCCGGCTTCAGAATATTTGGGAATACAACAATTCTGAAGGAGGTAAACAAGCTTTCATATTTGGGTGGCAATATGTATATATATATAGGTACATATGTGTGTGTGTGTGTATATTCACTAATGAACAATTATAGTTAAGTGGAAAGTTAAGTGACAATGTAACATTTTAAACTGATAAAAACACTGAAATTCATCAGCTATAGTTATCTCTAGTAACTATAACTTGTGCCCTAAAGGAACTATAACTCACGTCCTCGCCATGCACTGCTAATTACCCCACATATTTCATTACTCATAGCATGGTCTATCACTCTATTGATGACATCACTTCAACATCTGAAATGACATCATTGATGATAACACTTTGCATGATGGGGGTGCGAGTTATAGTTACCTTTGGGCACGAGTTATAGTTACTAGAGATAATTATAACTGGCGAATGTTAGTGTTTTTGCTTTAGTTTAAAATAGTACTTTGCCATAGTTTAACTATAACTCTCCCCTTCTCCATGCACTAGCTATACCCTTGCATAATACCTAAGTCATTGCAGTAATTAAAACCCTTATCCTATTAGAAAATATATTATTTGTCAGAACACAATGCATTGTAGAGTGGTGAGTTATAGTTAATGTAGTGTAGCGAGTGAGGTGACAAGACTGTGTACGGAAGTGCGCGAGTGATATTAAAGGTGGTGCTTAGGCATAAATCTGATTTATAAGTATAGTAGTAATGTGAAAGTGGTGCCTAAATAATAATTTCAACCGATAAGTATACATTTTGAATTTGTGTAGTTTAAGGCGGGTTTGGCACAAATAAGATAAAAATAAGTGGGTAAGTGTTGCAGAGATCTTAGAATTGTGGAGGTTAATTTGGGTTTGTATAACAAACATAAATAAAGTTTTCCTAACTATAACTTATGTTTAACCTTTGTTTGTTTGTGAATTTTAAAGGTTTTTATAATGTTTGTAACAATTGTGTAATATTTGTCCAGTTTAGTTTAGTGAAGTGAAGTGTTATTAAGTAGAGGATATAATATAGTGGTGGGTAGTGATGTAAAGTATACTCTGCTACAGAATTTTGTGGTATAGTGGAGGGATGTATGACGTTACAACGCACACTTTTACAATGCATGCACTTACAACGCATTTTTTACAACGCATAATCCATTACAACGCATGACATTACAACGCATGACACTACAACGCATTTTTAAAAAATACCTTTACAACGCATTACCATTACAACGCATACTACCTTTACAACGCATACCATTACAACGCATAATATTAAATTACATTTAAGGTAAGTATTAGATAGTATAGGGGTAAAAATTACTATTCTAACTCCAGGGGGTGCAACAGTAGGGTAAGTGTTGGATAGTGTAGGGGTAAAAATTACTATTCTAACTCCAGGGGGTGCAACAGTAGGGTAAGTGTTGGATAGTGTAGGGGTAAAAATTACTATTCTAACTCCAGGGGGTGCAACAGTAGGGTAAGTGTTGGATAGTATAGGGGTAAAAATTACTATTCTAACTCCAGGGGGTGCATCAGTAGGGTAAGTGTTGGATAGTATAGGGGTAAAAATTACTATTCTAACTCCAGGGGGTGCATCAGTAGGGTAAGTGTTGGATAGTATAGGGGTAAAAATTACTATTCTAACTCCAGGGGGTGCATCAGTAGGGTAAGTGTTGGATAGTATAGGGGTAAAAATTACTATTCTAACTCCAGGGGGTGCATCAGTAGGGTAAGTGTTGGATAGTATAGGGGTAAAAATTACTATTCTAACTCCAGGGGGTGCATCAGTAGGGTAAGTGTTGGATAGTATAGGGGTAAAAATTACTATTCTAACTCCAGGAGGTGCATCAGTAGGGTAAGTGTTGGATAGTATAGGGGTAAAAATTACTATTCTAACTCCAGGGGGTGCATCAGTAGGGTAAGTGTTGGATAGTATAGGGGTAAAAATTACTATTCTAACTCCAGGGGGTGCATCAGTAGGGTAAGTGTTGGATAGTATAGTGTAATATTATGCGTTGTAATGGTATGCGTTGTAATGGTAGTATGCGTTGTAATGGAATGCGTTGTAAAGGTAGTTTTTAAAAATGCGTTGTAGTGTCATGCGTTGTAATGTCATGCGTTGTAATGGATTATGCGTTGTAAAAAATGTGTTGTAATGGTAGTGCGTTGTAAAAGTTGCGTTGTAAAGGTTGTTCCCCATAGTGGAGTAGAGTAAAGTGGACTAAGGTGTAGTGGAGTAGCGTATATTGGAGTGGCATATAGTGGAGTGGTGTACAGTGAAGTCAAATACAATAGAGTGGTGTATATTGGAGTGGCATACAGTGTAGTGGTGTGCACTGCAGTGGTATACACCGGGATAGCATACAGTGGAGTGTGGTAAAATGGATTTACATCCTATAAATATTGCAGGGTGTATTTGGCCACACTGGAGTGTCATACAGTGGAGTACTATACACTTGAGTACTGTAAAGTGCAGGGGCAAATATTGAAATATTGTGTACTAAAATAGCATACCGTGGAGTGGTGTACAGTGGAGTGTGGCACAGTGGAGTGGTGTAAAATGAAACAGAGTACACTTGAGTGGGGTACACTGGAGTGCTGCATAGTAACGTTGGGTATAGCTGAGTGGTGTCCAATGGGCTTATTTAAAGTGGAGTGTGGTACAGTGTAATGTTGTGAAGTTAAATTGTGTACAATGGACTGCCATGTACTGGAGTTCCATACAGTGCAGTGGTGTCGAGCGGTGTAGCGTAGACTACTGTTGGGTACAGTGTAATACGGTACAGCTCAATTGAATATACTGGAGTAGCATAAACTGTAGTGTGATACAGTAGAGTACCCTAGGATTTAGCAGTGTGTAGTGCAATACCATTGAGTTTAGTGGCATTAACTGTTTAGACGTACATTGGAGTGCTGTATAGTGGAGTAGCATCCAGTACAGTGTCGTACAACTCACTAGGGTTAATTATAATAGTGTAGGCCCTACTCACGAACTGTGAAGTGTGTTTTAGTGGAGGGGCGCAGAATGCAGTATTGTAAAGTGACATAGCTTACAATCCATTGTGGTACAGTCCAGTGGCATATAGTTCATTTCAGTACAATGGAGTGGCGTAAAGTGTAGTAGCGGACATTGAAGTAGTGTACACTCCACTAGTGTACCATCAAATGGGCCTTAGTGGAATAGCATTATTAGGATTTTGTTACAGTGGAATAGCATAGAGCTGTGAGTAGTTCAGTTTAGGGGCATGCAGTAAAATGGCATACATGAAAGTGTAATAGAATACAGTGGTGAACAGTATAATAGCGTAGAGAATAGTAGTGTAAATTGCAATGGCGTACAGTGAAGCTGGGTGGAGTAGAGTGGAGTAACGTACAGTGGATTCATGTATAATGTAGTGGTGTTTACTGTAGTGCCGTAAACTGGAGTAGCATACTGGAAATAGTGTACAGTGGGTTAGCGTAAAGTTAACAGTTAGACAGTGGAGTGGCATCAAGTCGAGTATGTAAGTTAAAGGAAATGTAGTGTCAAATTGTGTCAAAAGATGTCAATGCTTTTTGTTCAAAATATACATTGTAATATATAAATGTTGTGGGTGTCACGAAAAGTGCCTAAATTCATTGTAGTTTACATAAATATTTTTACTTTGTATATTGCGAAATGCGTCATTCCAATTTTGTTAGAACTGTGCAAGATTAGAAATTATGGTGCAGAAATGCTTATTTTGGGTAGTGCAGGTAAATAGAGTGACCATTTTATAAGTGTGAGTTTTTCAGTTCAGTTCAAAAGCTTTAATCGGTTTTTATCAAATCGTAAAAGCACACACATAAAATACAGACATTAAAAACAATGATAAAAACGATTACCTTGATATAAAAAATGCATCAAACATATAAAATCTCCAAGAAGAGAAATAAAATACCTAAGTGTGTTAGAGCAAGCAGAACAGTCCATTTCCTCCCTTTTTAATACAGCACAAGATACTTAGCGTTTGTGATATAGCAATGTTTTATGGGCAAAAGTAAAAATTCAGACTTAAGCTGGGAAGGAGTACAAGGTATAATACATTTGTGTACATTCATTGCCTGAAGATTCTCCTTCATTTGACCACAGTGACAAGAAATCTATAAATAGTATGACACACAATATCAGTCTGCAACAACTGCGAATACTGTAATACTGGTTTGATTTTTGTGGACTATTCAAGATTAATTTAACTGCTTTCTCCACCATCACGTTGTAAATCGCGTTCTTTGGGAGTGTTCGAGGTCCGTGTCTGGTGGTTCTGCCTAACCAGTGGCAGACTGGAATTTGCGCATGAATATATATGTATATATGTATATATATATATATCTCAGCTGCCTCCAGACACCAACTCGGTGCACTCTCGGATGGGTGCTTGCTTACAGGGGCGCACCCGTATATATTCCAGCTCCAACTCCTCAAGGGTATTCGTGCCCAAAACAAGGCACAGCACTCACGGGGAAGAGTTCTGTTATTTTAATTCAAGAACGGTCTCTTGACCAAACAGACACGTTTCGGCTAACGTCTTCTTCAATGTTTGTGAAGAGCGTCCGCATCGCCATTATTTAAACAGATTAACAATTCATTTCTGCTGAAAACATTGAAATGGGACCAAAGTTACAATTGCTAATGGTTCCTCCATTTTGACACTATGTAAAATATATTATAAATTGCATGTTGCAACCTCTGTGAGCATGATATAGCTTGTCTTTTTGCATCGTGTACAAAAGATCAATATTCATAAAACAGAATTCATATGATTTTCGCATTTAACAGTTATACCTCTCTGGGTTTAAGTGCTGATTTTAGTACTAACAATTCAAATTTAACATGCCATTATTAATTACACCCTGAATGGGCCCCTTAATGGAGATTGCTGTAACGATTTTGTGTTCATTCACAACATCAATATAGGAGCGATATCGTAAATACAAATTGGTCCACCATGATAACCTTATTGGATTCTCATAATTCATGATCTACATTACGTAGTGCATTCCCCCTGAATGGGCACCTGAATTAACATTTTTTAAATAAAAACGAAATCACTGTCTCCAATGAAGTGAATGTATCCACCATTTTAGCACTGTGAGTTACCCCATGAGTTATAACGTTTTCTAATCAAAATGAGTCGTACATCACAATAGTAATATTATTATACAATTGTCAATTGATTTTGCCCTGAATGGGCTGGTTACTTGAACCGGTTGTCAGCGCATTTACTATTATGTTCCATTCATATTCTAGCTAATAAGAACAAATCCCAGCGCGTGTTCTACATCTAATGCATGGCATTTATAATCGAGTCGCTGAAAAGGGGAGGTATATGATGGCATATTTTATGTCATATGTTTACCATATACATCTTTTTACATATGTAAAGGACGGTGAGTCTTCATATATTAGACAAAATAATTTTAATCCTTATGATTGTCTATTTAGTCTCCCAAATGGACTGCCAGTTCCTCACTGCTATTCATCCCCAAAGGTGTTTTTGTCTGCAAATCAATAATGTAAAGTGATTCCAGACGTCTCAAATAGAGAATGCAGTTACCTCCCCTCGGGATCACTGGGACATGATCTAAGCAGTGAAAGGTGAGTAAGTTCCTATCCCGATTGTGGAATTTGTCAAAATGTCTGGCAATGGGATATGTTACATCTCCGTTTGTTATTGCCCTCATATGTTCTAATATTCTCATATTTAGTCTTAACCCTGGGCCCCAGTGCCACTGCACATACTGCACGGATGATACCTATGCCCCTGAATTTGGCACAACTGAAACTGTGACAGGCCCTCTGCCCCTCGGATGGCGCCTGGTAAAGTCTTATGCCTTTTCCAAGGTACAGGTGTCAGGCATCGCGACCGCTGCAGGCCGGCGATCAGATGTCGGTGTTAAAATGTAGGGCTAGATGGATGAAAGGGTTGAATCAGCCTAAAAGCAGCGCCATAATGTGCCTACTAATGCCAAAGCTTCCACGTTAAAGCACAGTAGATGTTGCAGCCCCCAGGATAATGTGCTGAATGGCTAAATACTTATAAGGTCCCGAAGGCGAGACCGATTGCTTTGCAAATGCTTGTTTCAGGTTTCCTGTCTTTAACCTCATAAAACGACAGCTTTGTTAAGCCTGCCCCTGGCCTTTAAGGATTATTCTTCACTGCCCAGATGTGCAAGGCGCAGATGGCCCGTCCCTCTGTCCCTAAAAGCCTGCTTTGGTTTTCCCGCGGCGTGATCGACGCCTGTGCAGACAATGCGCGGGGTAATTATCGTGAAAAATGAGGCTTTGTACCCGGCTAAGAACAGAGATTCTGAGAACCGGCACCTCGTTAAATACCCATTATTCACAGATGAAGACATTTTGATTTTTCTCGTACATTTTCTTTCCGCCGTATTTTGGTGTTAGGGCCTGTTTCAGTGTTTTTTTTGCACTCCCCATTTGTCTGTCTGAGTGTTCGAGGTTTTACTCGTCTCGTAATAACTCTGCCTGTTTCTGTGAAATCCTTTCTGCTGCCTTGGTGCTTGGGAAGACTCTGGGCCTAAAGAGCTTTTTTCATACGCTGTAATTTCTTGTTGTTGCGAAGCGCTGATCTAGCTATTACGAAGCGCTGCTTTGTGCGCGATTCGTTCGTTGTTTATGTTTCACTGCGGTATTATCCCTTGAGGCGCTGCCTTTCTGGCACGTTCGCCGTCAGTGCGAAGAGTGGACGGAGGTCTTAACCTCCTCGAGTGTTTAGGTGATTGGTTTTGTTTTTTCTTTTCTTTTATCTAATTTCAGTAGCGCGGAGCGCTGCGTCCGTTCTGTATCCCGTCGGTGAGGTTACTCTCACGTCATTCGGGTTTGTGGAGCGGGAGGAAGGGGAGCGAGGACGCGCGTCTGCCTGACGCGTAGTCTTCTTTCATTACCTATGCGAGCCTGAGCCAGCGCGCATGCGCGGCGGCCATTTTGCCCGCGAAACGTAGTCGGGCTTGAATCGAACACAGGGCAGTGTGTTTTTACTGTTCACGACCCGTATTTGTTCCGTTTTTCGACGGAAAAGGCTCGTTTTGGCTCCCCAGACGCCCCTCTGTTTCCAAAGTCAGTGGGGCTGTATAATTCAGCATAGGCTTTGCCTAGAGTGGGATTGGTATTGTGTTGTGCAAGCCCTCCCTCCCTCCACATCTGAAACCTTACCAGTTGGGACCTTCTTTGGTGCCTATATTGGGGCTTGCCTGGGGTTACCACTCCCCCTGATCTCCTGTGTGAGAATATTGTTTGTGAAATTTGCGGATCTTCACAAGTAATCCTCAGGGTCGTTAATTGCTCACTGTGTGGCAACTATGTCTGAATATTATGAAGAGGATTATTATTATTATGATGACGAAGACCCTTCAGGGTCCATGGAATATGACCTCGTTGAGGCATTGGACGCAGGTGTGCAACAATCTGTCAATTCCGCATTGGTGAGGGCGATCGCGCCATTGAAGCGCCATCTTTGCTCTTACGCAAAGAAGCAAGGCTGGGTTCCATCCTCAGCTTCTCGTCCTACGCCTGGGGGCAAGGCAAGAACGAATCCCCATGCTGCAGATTTTGCTAGGCTCGCTCGCTCGATGGCGGAGCAAGAGCGTTCTTCTCCTAGAGAAGCGACAATTACCGAGATCTCTCAGGAGGATGATGGCCACGATACCACACCTGATCCTACAACGGACGAGGAGGAATCTCCGCCCCCTTCCAAGAAGGCACGGAAGGAGAAGCATTCTGGCCAGTCCGCATCACCTAAAGTGCTTACGTTCGAACCAGCGGACATTATCCACCCTAACTCTTCTGCCTGGCTTCCGCCGCAAGAGGTAGCGGAGTATGTTCAAACCCATCTTCGCCAAGCATTTGATACGGATGTACGGGCACGACTACGGTCGGAATGCCCGCGACCGGAGCTAGCAGATAAGGTGGCGGCTACCCCGGAGGTGGACCCGTCAATGTTGACGTACTTGAAGAAGTACTCTAAAGATCCTAAGAAAGGTTTAGACAGGTCCTGGCGATCCTGCCAGGATAAGCTACTAGACGTCATTGGCCCCCTGACCAAGATTCTCGAGATCGGCTTTAGGGCCAAGGAATCCTCCATTGCGATTAGCCCTGATGAATTGATCGGATGGGCGCAACGGGCCGTATGCCAGCTGGGCAATGCTAATTGTGCATTGTCGACGGAACGACGCAGGTCCATTCTACTGAAGTTAGATCCCAGACTGGCCGAATTATCTACGTCGGAATCAGGCCCGCTAGCCCAAGGCCTCCTGTTTGGTCAACCCTTTCTCAAGGAGCTTACCAAGTTTGTTGCCACTTTTAGTGGGCTTGACAAGGCCCAGGGTTCGTTAAAACGGGCTTTCCGCCCGGTTTTTGGCAGGGCCGGACGCTTCCGGGGGCGCTCGTTCGGCCGGGGATATAATCAAGGCACCCAACGTGGACAGCAGAGAGGTGGTTACCAAGACAACTCGGCCAACACCTCCAATTTTTACCCTTCACGACGTTCCAGGAACAGGTTCCGCAAAGGTGGCAGATTTGGAGGAAACTCCAACAACCAGCATGATGCCGGAAATTCAGGTGAGCCTCATTCCCTTCTCGGAGGTGACATTGGGGGGCAGAGTGGCATATTTTCTAGAGAAATGGCGCGAAATTTCGCAGGATGCATGGGTGTTGCAGACGGTGCAGGGGTACAGGCTGGAGATGTACGCCTCCCCTGTGCAACACTCCCGCCCCCCCCCTCTGTATTTTTCCCGACAAGATCAGAACTTTATCACGGCAGAAATCAATTCCTTGATGCAAAAGGGCGCAGTGGCGCCCTCCGAGCTTCACCCTCACGGTTTCGTGAGTACTGTCTTTCTCGTAGACAAGAAAGGAGGCGGTTCCCGCTTAGTGCTAAACCTCAAAGAATTCAACTCGTGGATTGTTTACAGGCACTTCAAGATGGAAGGGATCCATCTTCTGCGCGACCTTCTCCAGGAAGGAGACTGGATGGTCCGTTTGGACCTAAAGGACGCGTACCTCTCCATTCCCGTTTTTCCACCTCACAGGAGGTTCCTGCAGTTTGTCTGGGGGAAGGTGTGCTACGAATACAAGGTCCTCCCGTTCGGTCTGTCGTCAGCACCGTGGTGCTTCACAAAGCTTCTAAGACCAGTGGTGGAAACTCTCAGAGCCCGGGGAGTCCGCCTCATTATATACCTGGACGACATAATTATTTTGGCGTCCTCCCGGCAGACGGTTCAAACACACCTCAATTGGGCGATCAATCTATTGCAGGGCTTGGGTTTCATTGTCAACCCGCAGAAATCAATGTTAATCCCCTCTCAGTCCATCGAATTTCTGGGGTTTACGATCAATTCCGTGACGTGTCAACTCTTACTGCCGATGACAAAAATCAAGGCGATCAAGAAAGAGTTGCGGGCCACCCTACTCAGGCAGACGACGTCTTTGAGATCTTTAGCCCGCATAGTGGGGCTACTAGCTTCTTCCATCCAGGCGATCTTCCCGGGCCCCCTTCATTATCGGGCCCTTCAGAGGCTCAAGATCCGACATCTTCGGAAAGGTCTCAGTTATTCAGAACAGATACCTCTCTCAGAGGAGGCGAGACTGGAGATGGATTGGTGGTTGAACCACATGGAGGCCTGGAACGGCCGAGCGCTATTCGGATCGACCCCGGATGTGGTGATCGAATCAGATGCCAGCCGGTGGGGTTGGGGAGCCCGGTGCGGCACGTTGTCCACGGGTGGTCGCTGGTCGCCAGACGAACTTCAGTTACATATCAATTGCCTGGAACTGTTGGCTGGTTCCTTTGCGATCAGATGTCTGTCACCACACAAAGCAGATTGTTGCATACTCCTTCGGATGGACAATATCTCGGCAGTGCGCTACGTCAACAAGCTGGGCGGTACCAGGTCACGGATGTTGGCGGAGATCGCCAAGGACTTCTGGCACTTCTGTCTACAACACAGAATTTCGGTGGTTGCGGAATATCTGCCCGGTTCCAGCAACCAGGTAGCCGACTGGAACTCCCGCCACCTACAGGACTCCAGCGATTGGAGGCTGTTGCCCACAGTGTTTCGGCACCTCACCCACCTTTGGGGCCCTTGCCAGATAGACCTTTTTGCGTCTCGACTGAACAAGCAGGTTCCCCAGATTTTCAGTTGGAGACCGGACCCGGAGGCGTTAGCCACGGATGCCTTCCTGCAGGAATGGCCGAAGTCCCTCTGTTACGCGTTTCCCCCGTTTCTCATGATCCCACGGGTTCTAGCTCGAACACGAGCCTTTCAGGCGGAACTCATTTTGATCACTCCTCTATGGAGGGCGCAAGCTTGGTTTCCAGTGTTACTGGACATGTGTTGCGAGATTCCAATCCTCCTTCCTCAGTTGCAGAACCTATTGCTGGACCCTCTTCAGAATCCCCATCCTTTGGTGGCCTCGGGCCAACTTCCTCTCGTTGCTTGGCGGGTTTCAGGGACAGGTGGAGTGTCCCGGGCCTTTCGCGAGAAGCTAGTAACTTCATCAAGGAAGCTTGGTCGGCCAATACCCACAAGCGATATGCCTCATCTTGGAAAAGGTGGTGTGATTGGTGCGCTCAACGGGACGTGGATCCCGCTAAGGCGCATGTGTCTTTAATGGTCAACTTTTTGGCTTCTATGGCGTCCTCCGGGTTGGCCTACAGGACGGTCAACAACTTTCGGTCCGCCATATCGGCTGGGCACTTACCTGTAGATGGTAAGCCCATTGGGGAACACCCTTTAGTTTGTAAATTACTGAGGGGAGTCAGGATGGTGAAGCCACCTTGCCCAAAGTACTCTCATCTGTGGGACGTCTCTCTTGTCCTCCGATTCCTGGAATCCTGGCCAGCCAATAGATTCTTGTCTCGTAAACAACTCTCGGCTAAGCTGACTATGCTTTTGTGTCTCGTTTCTTGCAAACGGGTTTCCGACGTCCGAGCTCTGGATCTGGCGGGGCGTAGATTTACCCCGGAAGGGGTGTCCTTCACCTTGTCCAGGAGAACAAAGTGTAACACTGCTTCAATCACATACCCGGTTTTTCCTAACAATCCTAAACTGTGCGTGGTGCAATGTATTAAGGATTACGAGGTGAGTACTGAGGAGTTTCGTGCTGATATGCAAGGGCAGCTACTTATTGCTTTGCAAAAGCCTTTTCGCCCAGTGACGCCAGCTACCTTATCGCGGTGGATGCGCTGGCTCATGAGCGAGGCAGGGATTGATATCTCCAAGTTTGGGGCTCACTCTGCGCGCGGAGCCATGGCCTCCAAAGCATTTGTAACAGGTGTGAGCCTAGTGGATATTATGAATGCGGCTGACTGGTCTAATGAAAGTACTTTTAAAACGTTTTACTATAAGCCGATTGTCAATGTTGCTTCAATGGTGGTTGCTCAGCTTTGAACAAGCATAATCGGAGCCTCCGGTCCTGACATAGAATTAAAAATTTGCGAACATTCGTGACAAGAATTTTCAATTCTATTAAGGACAACGGAGGCGAGGATTATCCCGCCCAGAAATACATTGTCTAATGTACTGCTAACGTACTGCTATTTCAGGATTATGATACTGTCTGTATTGAATCATGCTATTTTGCATTTCTGTGTATTTTTTCCCCACCCAAATCTCTCATGATGTAATGCTGTTACTTTTACAACCTTAAACGGTTTTTACGGGCTGTTTCCTTTCTTTCAGGTACTGACAACAAGTAAACCTGATTGTGGTCTATCGGCGATGAATCGCTTTGCAGTTGTTGTTTCGCTCTCAAGCAAGTTTTTCTGGACCGGGATCCAGTGCGATGTTCGGCCCCGTTGGGCACACAGTTCGTTGGTGGGAGAAGACCCTAGCTGTCGGTGATCCTCAAGAGCAGGTCGTGCATGGACTTATGTACTGTTACAAAGAAAGAGGACTCTATGTGCTGACAGGGACCTTTTATGGAAGAGACTCTATGGTTGTCACATGGTTTTATCTTTGGTTTTTCATTGGCTGCTGTGAGCTTCCTAGTAAAGATTGAGAAGCATAATCCTCGCCTCCGTTGTCCTTAATAGAATTGAAAATTCTTGTCACGAATGTTCGCAAATTTTTAATTCTCAAAACAAAAAACGGGGACAGGTCATAGACATAGAAGTAGGACTACGATTTGCAGTAACCACCGACATAAAAGTAGGACTATTTGACAGCTGTGATAAACATAGAAAAGGGACTACGACAGCTCCCTCCAAGACCGAGATGAAGCATTACAGATGACAAATCAGAGGTCTTTTATCGGCAGTAAGCATTAATTCCATTTAAACAGACTTTGCCTCAACATTTGCTTTAGTCCAAGTTTGTTTTCTTATTAGATAAGTATATATATTGGGATTGTTAACTGAACAATAAAGAAAATTGCACAATCGAAGAGGAGTTTGTGCTCTTGTTTTTGCCACGAGGAAGTGAACGAGTGCATCGCTAGCGAGTTTGATAGATATATATATACACACATATACACACACACACATTCTGTCATCGTCAAAATCAGATACTGCTGTTTGTAGAATACTCCTTCCCATAAAGCACTCCCCCTACGTTCAGCGCAGTTGACTGAAATATAAATAATGTTTGCTTTATTTACGTGGAAACATTTACGCACATTAGCATAGTAAATAGTTTAGAACATATAAGACAGGGCTGTGTTTAGTGCTGGTGGCGCCCTGTGCGACAATGTTTGTTGGCTCCCCCCCCCAATGACCACCTCCACCACGGATTCTCTCACTAGCACCCTTTAACAGTGACCAAGTCACCATAACCACACTCTATCAGATGCATTATATATAGCGCCACTCATACCAGTGTAGGGTGTCCAAGCACTTTGCATCACACACACATTACACAGAGACAATCAATCATACGTGTGTAAATCAGTGTATAGGAAATGTTACATAAGCCAAAGGACTGAAAGTGTAGGAGTCACATGTCATCCATACTGGTAGGCAGTATAGTTTGAGTGCCTGGTGTGGAGAAGCACAAACGCAGAGTCGAAAAAGAAACAGCATAGTTGGGAGTTTTCTTTAATATTAAGAATCGATTTCTAGCCAGATTAACCCTTTTTGAAACATTAATCAATGTTCTAATAATGTATACTTTGCAGTGTGTATGCAGTTCTAGGATGAAAGTTAATAGCTCACTATTCTATATTAGGACTTTAAGTTATAAATTGCAAGTAACAAAAGGATGTCTCTTCTGAAAGCAGTAACCTGCTGATCTGTTTACATCATACACTCGCTGTAATCTACTTGGTACACGTTCTTTGCAGCGGGCATATTAACCCTCTGCACTAACTTCAGCCAAGTCAAAACCTCAACTATACAAAATGCTGATCTCTCTCCAGGAAGATAATTAATCACACTCTTGACATTTATGTGAGGCCTGGTAATTGCTGGGGGAAAGAAACGCTACACGGCGCCCCCAGGAAGCCAGCACTGGTGCGGATAAAACTCTCAGGGTTAAAATACACGTTGCGGGCTTGCAGGCTGGGAGGGCAAGGATTCCTATGAGGGTTTATATAGCGCAGACATTACCCGAAGGTTTTAGAGAGCTTTAGATAGAAGCAGGTTAGATAAGAATAATACATTGCACCAGAACTACATATTCAGTGACAAGTTAAAAACAGATGCAAAGTATCATACAATATATATGGAGAAGGGTGAGCCATAAAACAGGACACTGTGCAGAATTTACGTTGACCCGTTAGCATGTTACATTCCAAGAATGATCCAAGAAGTACCAGATTAGACAGAAAAAACAAAATCATTCCCCAGCATTACATACTGAGTGACAAGATGACTCCCGCATCTGGCACTATAACTATTAGCCTACCGAATACAACGGCTGTGTACTCCTAAATGCGCCTCATGCCCTTTAATCCGATGCCAGTCACTCGCTGCCCCTTGAGCTCACTCTCGCCGGTCCCTTTTCCTCCCTTTGTGATGGTTTTTCCGTCTTTCTATTCGTCCTTCTTTCCTGCTTGTGTGCTTTTCTCTCTCTTGCGCTCCAGAAATGTATAATGAGGAAAAATAAGTGACGTTCCATAAAAATGAGTGTAGGGTGCCCCCCACTGGCAACCACTGGCTCAAATTAAGCAGTGGGCCTTGCCTCAACATCCTGTGGCTCTGGGCACTTCTCTTTATCTCCTCTAATGTGTAGTGTCGTTTGGTTCACATGTAATTCTCTCCAATAGTGTTGTTCCAACATGGCATTATATAAAACATAAACTGCCTGTAATGGTCGTGGCCACAGAAGCATAACTATGAATTCTTCCAGTGTGGCCTATGTGTTTAAGGGCGTGGCTTAAAACAGGTGAACTAAAGAGCTTTGGGGCAGATTTACAAGCCCCGTGCGCCACTTTTGCGCCACCGTTGCGTCACCTCTGTGACGCAGCAGCGGGGAAAGCTAGCGCAATGCTGCGGGGTATTTACAACGTGACGCATCTAGGGTGATGCTTCACATTGTAAAGCCCTGTGCCACATGAAACCTGCGTCAGGTTTCATGTGGGCGTTCCGGCACAGAGGGGGGGGGGGGCGTTCCGGTGCAGGAACGCCTCGGAAAAGTGCCTGAGTGAAATCTACAAGATTTCCGTCAGTCACTTTTATGCCCCCGCTGCGTCAAAACCTTGCGCCTGCTTGAAGCAGGCGTAAGGTGTGACTCACCATGTGCAAGATGCGAGTTGCGTCGCGCCCGCGACACAACTCCAGCACTGCGCTAACGTTACGATGGCAGATGCGACACGCATCTGCATTTCCTTGCGCCATGATGCGCCGCATTGTAAATGCGGCGCATCCGTGGTGGCACAAGGAGTGTGATGCGTGTCGCAAGTTTCCTGGCGCATCCCTGCTGATTTGCAGGGATGCTCCAGGAATTGTAAATCTGCCCCTATGTACCTTCTCTCAGCGTGCCACCTGACCAACATTTGAATGCCGCTCTGTGAGTTTTCTGTTTTTGCATTCAGACGTCACAATCACGCCCGATTGGCTTTGCCCAGGCTTGTCTTCTAATTATTTACAGCAAAATTGTTCTTACTGATTTATTAAATTATCAGAAAATACAGTGATTTTCTTGTAAATAGAAATATAAGTGTTTCAAATCTGAATATACATGATAGTGACTTAGAGATTACTTTATTGTATGAAAGGGGCAGTGCCCACCGGTGTGCCTCAGTCATGGCTGTTCTCCTCTTTGCACCACTTTCCTCTGCAGTCTCTCACTCTGTTAGATTCTTAAGCCCTCTTTCTCCCCACATCTTTCTGAGCTCCTCCCGCTGCACAGCTCATACATCATACCTCTTGGTTACTGTCTTGTCTGCCAATCATTCTACATGGACTTCCTTTTTCACTAGTAACCCCCTCTGCATCATTCCTTCTCTCACTCACACATGCACACCGACAAAAAAAAGAGAGACTGGGTTTTGAGGTCTTCTTGGAAAATCAATAAGCATCCACAAATAAGTGATGGAAAATTTCCAACTGAGTTTATTTTCTCAAAATAAGATAGACATCAGGGGACAACAAGTGTTTCACAACACGCATCGCTTCATCAGGGGAAATCAATAACTGAGAACATTGTGCAATAATTGGGACATTGAACAAGAACAAGAAAAGATAGAATTTATAGACGGAAAAATAGGGAACAAAAAAAAGAAATTATAAATCCATTCACTGTAAATGTACTTTCAAGACATTATCACGTGATTTAACAATGATTAAAATTTCAAAAGAGTGAAGAGAAAAGAAAAAGAGGATCCGGGTTCATGCGCGGTACTGATATTCTCTTTTATGTTTAGTTTTGTGTTCTCTTTCTTTGCCTCTTTTTCTTTTCTCTACTCTCTTCTCCCTTCTGAAATTTTAATCATTGCTAAATCACGTGATAATGTCTTGAAATTACATTTACAATGAATGCATTTATAATTTGTGGTCATCTTCTGTTTTTTGCTCTATATTTTGTGCTCTGTAAATTCTATCTGTTCTTGTTCAATATCGCTATTATTGTACACTGTACTCAGTTATTGATTCGCCCTGATGAAGCGACGTGTCGTGAAACTTTGGTTAGCCCCTGATGTTTTTCTTATTTTGAGAAAATAAACTCAGTTTGAAATTTTCCATCACTTATTTGTGGATACTTATTGATTTACCAAGAAGACCTCAAAATTATGTCTCTTTTTTGTATCTGAAGGCAGGAATTGAGGGTTTTATCCCGCAATTATCTATTCAGGTAATTGTGTCAAGCCTTTGAGGAGCCTCTGGTGCCCTCTATTTTTCTAGTGACATATTCTCTTTCTCTCTCTCTTTTTCTCTCTCTTTTTCTCTCTCTTTTTCTCTCTCTCGCTCTCTCTCTCCCCACCTCCCCCAGGCCCCGTAAATGTAAACATGCATTTGCTTTTCCTTTGGTGCTGATAATACTTCAACAGCTGTAAACACCTTCACTCGTTCATATAAAATGGCAATTACAATTGCCACATATGGGACTATTGCTTTGCAAGCTCTGCAGAGAGGCCAAAGACTGGATGTGCATGCAGTCTAGCACCTTTATGATGACCCACTCACAGGCACTGCAAGACACTCATGTTATCTTCACCATCAATTCCATAGTTTTGAATCATGAACACCAAGCCACAACCTGAACTCACCCAGACACCACGTTGTGACTCGGTTCACAGTGTGCGCTATACAAGAGTCATATGTTGCATGAACAAAATCTACAGAAACGTCACACATTTAAAACATGCAAAATGTAAACATACACAGCATCGTTTTCATGGATTACCTTAAGGCCTTTTATAGTCGCTGTTAAAAAATGGATCAGTGTTTTTTCCTGTAAAGCTAAGGACATGGATAAAGGGTCTGGCAGGATCTGTTTCAAAGTCCCTTTTTAATTACTTTCAGGTCTGAGACCTGGCAGGACCCACCACAATTACAGCCCTGGCTCTACACTTCCGTATAAGCATGGATGCTCCCTGTCCTTAGCTATAGTTTTAAAATGGGGCTTTTCTACTTCTCCTAACTGCACAATTCTGACTTTCTTTGTCCTGTGATTCCAGAGTATTAAGGGCTCTAGGTATATGGTTATCGCAAGGAAGGAGACTCGAGGCAGGGCTGAGGGGTGGCCAGCAACATTGATGGATGGAAGGGGGAGAAGGCTGATGTGCTTGGTACCACCCACCACGGGCAGGAATCTAGGTCTCGGGCGGCTTTACTTATTACTGGCAGTGAGTCTTTGGTGGACAGCAGGCTCCTGCTTGAATCCTCAGCTTCTGTGACTTGTTGGGGGGAGGGAAGTACCTGATCAATACATGAGCGTTTCATCTCTACTCCAACCAGCCTTCTGTTGAAGGATGTGCCAGTCATTGAGTGGAGCCCATTGGTCATACCCTGTGGAATTGGGCCCCCAGCCAGGGTAGGCATCACCCACCAACGGAATATTGGGAGCAAAGAAAATGGCCAGGTGTCCCATGAACCTCATCCCAAATTTACTGGAAAGGATCCATGCATCAGGCAGAAACATTTGCCAGAGACAAAGCGTATCTTACAGTTCTCCCCACCCTCTCCTTGGAGACTGCACACACAAGACATCTAGACCAGCGACCAGATGTACTAAACTTTTCGTTATGGTTGTACTCATTTTGTGGCACATCCACGATGCAAAATGCTAGTAAATATTTACAAAGCTACGCAAAGGGTGATTTACGCTGCCTTACGGGGATTTGTTAAAAAAAAAGGTAAGGCATGCAGCGGCTTGCGGTGCATTGCTTTACATTTCATCCTGGGAGGCATTCAATGGGTGGAACATGGGCGTTCGCATGCATCCACCCATGGATGTCACACAATCGCAGATTTACGGAGGTTTGTAAACCTGGGATTGTGTGAAATTGCCACACCTCCCAGAGGATGCCATCATGAGGAGAACACTCTTTTTTTCTCCTCAATGTTTCCTTTCTATGTGTGCTGCAAACTGCAGACACATAGAGAGAGGAAAATGACTTGAGAGATTGTTTTTGTGCGGGAAGGTATCCTAAGCGTTCTCCTTGTAACGCAGACACGCTTCCACCATGGTGCAAGGGTGCCTGCATTGGCACTAGAAAAAGATATGGTCCCAGAACATACATAGATTGAAAAACTGAGCAAAGTCAGCAGAATAACAATTGCAACAAATAAAGCATATCAAAGTGTTGTTTAATCACACTTGGAACAGGCACATGAATGCATGTAAGAAACACATTTACAAAAGTGCAGGGTGCCACAAGGAAGGAGAGGGTGTGATGAGTTGGGTAGGGTAATAGGATAAGTGACATGTAAACATTCATAACGGTTGTACAAATCAATTGCTGTGCACGTTGCTATCGTGCCAAATAATCAGAATGAAAATCAATCATAGGCAAAATTGAGTGAACAGCCTAAAGAGCCATATACAAGCAAAAATACACAATGCTCAATGCACTATTGTAGGTACTGGCGTAGTGAAATGTCGACGTTTCGACCCCTCATCAAGGGTAGGATGATTAGATCCTTACGAGTGGGGTCTTCCTCAGGACAGAGAGGACGGTGAGACAGGAAGGGTAGGCACCAATTGGGAGAAAGGACATCTAATCAGTGTCAGCTTGGCGTCCGAAGGCGCAAGGGCAAAGAGGCTCCAAAGGCAGGTGGGAGTGATAAACACAATTCTTAGTCGAACCACAGAGGAGGAATTGATTACTCCATCATTACACGCCGCAACGTAGATCGGTGCGTGTTGAGTGAACTAAATCACTTGGAAATCAGCCTCTTTAGACGGTGTCCGTGTCTGCTGCACTCGAATCTGGCACTAGGCTGCCTGAAGTGCGCCAGCGCTATGAGAGAGCTGAAGTGCGCCAGCGCTATGAGAGAGCTGAAGGGCGCCAGCGCTATGAGAGAGCTGAAGGGCGCCAGCGCTATGAGAGAGCAGAAGGGCGCCAGCGCTATGAGAGAGCTGAAGTGCGCCAGCACTATGAGAGAGCAGAAGGGCGCCAGCACTATGAGAGAGCTGAAGTGCGCCAGCGCTATGAGAGAGCTGAAGGGCGCCAACGCTATGAGAGAGCAGAAGGGCGCCAGAGCTATGAGAGAGCGGAAGTGCACCAGCGCTATGAGAGAGCAGAAGGGCGCCAGCGCTATGAGAGAGCTGAAGGGCGCCAGCACTATGAGAGAGCTGAAGGGCGCCAACGCTATGAGAGAGCTGAAGTGCGCCAACGCTATGAGAGAGCTGAAGGGCGCCAACGCTATGAGAGAGCTGAAGTGCGCCAGCGCTATGAGAGAGCTGAAGTGCACCAGCGCTATGAGAGAGCTGAAGTGCCCCAACGGTATGAGTGAGCTGAAGTGCGCCAGCGCTATGAGAGAGCAGAAGGGCGCCAGCACTATGAGAGAGCTGAAGTGCGCCAGCGCTATGAGAGAGCAGAAGTGCGCCAGCACTATGAGAGAGCAGAAGGGCGCCAGCACTATGAGAGAGCTGAAGTGCGCCAGCGCTATGAGAGAGTTGAAGGGCGCCAACGCTATGAGAGAGCAGAAGGGCGCCAGAGCTATGAGAGAGCTGAAGTGCACCAGCGCTATGAGAGAGCAGAAGGGCGCCAACGCTATGAGAGAGCTGAAGGCCGCCAACACTATGAGAGAGCTGAAGTGCGCCAGCGCTATGAGAGAGCAGAAGTGCGCCAGCACTATGAGAGAGCCGAAGTGCGCCAGCGCTATGAGAGAGCTGAAGTGCGCCAGCACTATGAGAGAGCCGAAGTGCGCCAGCGCTATGAGAGAGCAGAAGGGCGCCAGCGCTATGAGAGAGCTGAAGTGCGCCAGCGCTATGAGAGAGCTGAAGTGCGCCAGCGCTATGAGAGAGCTGAAGGGCGCCAACGCTATGAGAGAGCAGAAGGGCGCCAGAGCTATGAGAGAGCTGAAGTGCACCAGCGCTATGAGAGAGCAGAAGTGCGCCAGCACTATGAGAGAGCTGAAGGGCGCCAGCGCTATGAGAGAGCTGAAGGCCGCCAACGCTATGAGAGAGCTGAAGTGCGCCAGCGCTATGAGAGAGCTGAAGGGCACCAGCGCTATGAGAGAGCTGAAGTGCGCCAGCGCTATGAGAGAGCTGAAGTGCGCCAGCGCTATGAGAGAGCTGAAGTGCACCAGCGCTATGAGAGAGCTGAAGTGCGCCAACGCTATGAGAGAGCTGAAGTGCGCCAGCGCTATGAGAGAGCTGAAGTGCGCCAGCGCTATGAGAGAGCCGAAGGGCGCCAGCACTATGAGAGAGCTGAAGTGCGCCAGCACTATGAGAGAGCTGAAGGCCGCCAACGCTATGAGAGAGCTGAAGTGCGCCAGCGCTATGAGAGAGCTGAAGTGCGCCAGCGCTATGAGAGAGCTGAAGTGCGCCAGCGCTATGAGAGAGCAGAAGGGCGCCAGCGCTACGAGAGAGCAGAAGTGCGCCAGCGCTATGAGAGAGCTGAAGTGCACCAGCGCTATGAGAGAGCTGAAGTGCGCCAGCGCTATGAGAGAGCCGAAGGGCGCCAGCACTATGAGAGAGCTGAAGTGCGCCAGCGCTATGAGAGAGCTGAAGTGCGCCAGCGCTATGAGAGAGCTGAAGTGCGCCAGCGCTATGAGAGAGCTGAAGGGCACCAGCGCTATGAGAGAGCTGAAGTGCGCCAGCGCTATGAGAGAGCTGAAGTGCGCCAGCGCTATGAGAGAGCTGAAGTGCACCAGCGCTATGAGAGAGCAGAAGGGCGCCAGCGCTATGAGAGAGCAGAAGGGCGCCAGCACTATGAGAGAGCTGAAGTGCGCCAGCGCTATGAGAGAGCCGAAGGGCGCCAGCACTATGAGAGAGCTGAAGTGCGCCAGCGCTATGAGAGAGCTGAAGTGCGCCAGCGCTATGAGAGAGCAGAAGGGCGCCAGCGCTACGAGAGAGCAGAAGTGCGCCAGCGCTATGAGAGAGCTGAAGTGCACCAGCGCTATGAGAGAGCTGAAGTGCGCCAGCGCTATGAGAGAGCTGACGTGCACCAGCGCTATGAGAGAGCTGAAGTGCGCCAGCGCTATGAGAGAGCTGAAGGGCGCCAGCGCTATGAGAGAGCTGAAGTGCGCCAGCGCTATGAGAGAGCTGAAGTGCGCCAGCGCTATGAGAGAGCAGAAGTGCACCAGCGCTATGAGAGAGCTGAAGTGCGCCAGCGCTATGAGAGAGCTGAAGTGCACCAGCGCTATGAGAGAGCTGAAGTGCGCCAGCGCTATGAGAGAGCTGAAGTGCACCAGCGCTATGAGAGAGCTGAAGTGCGCCAGCGCTATGAGAGAGCTGAAGTGCGCCAGCGCTATGAGAGAGCTGAAGGGCGCCAGCGCTATGAGAGAGCCGAAGTGCGCCAGCGCTATGAGAGAGCAGAAGGGCGCCAGCGCTATGAGAGAGCTGAAGTGCGCCAGCGCTATGAGAGAGCTGAAGTGCGCCAGCGCTATGAGAGAGCTGAAGGGCGCCAACGCTATGAGAGAGCAGAAGGGCGCCAGAGCTATGAGAGAGCTGAAGTGCACCAGCGCTATGAGAGAGCAGAAGTGCGCCAGCACTATGAGAGAGCTGAAGGGCGCCAGCGCTATGAGAGAGCTGAAGGCCGCCAACGCTATGAGAGAGCTGAAGTGCGCCAGCGCTATGAGAGAGCTGAAGGGCACCAGCGCTATGAGAGAGCTGAAGTGCGCCAGCGCTATGAGAGAGCTGAAGTGCGCCAGCGCTATGAGAGAGCTGAAGTGCACCAGCGCTATGAGAGAGCTGAAGTGCGCCAACGCTATGAGAGAGCTGAAGTGCGCCAGCCCTATGAGAGAGCTGAAGTGCGCCAGCGCTATGAGAGAGCCGAAGGGCGCCAGCACTATGAGAGAGCTGAAGTGCGCCAGCACTATGAGAGAGCTGAAGGCCGCCAACGCTATGAGAGAGCTGAAGTGCGCCAGCGCTATGAGAGAGCTGAAGTGCGCCAGCGCTATGAGAGAGCAGAAGGGCGCCAGCGCTACGAGAGAGCAGAAGTGCGCCAGCGCTATGAGAGAGCTGAAGTGCACCAGCGCTATGAGAGAGCTGAAGTGCGCCAGCGCTATGAGAGAGCCGAAGGGCGCCAGCACTATGAGAGAGCTGAAGTGCGCCAGCGCTATGAGAGAGCTGAAGTGCGCCAGCGCTATGAGAGAGCTGAAGTGCGCCAGCGCTATGAGAGAGCTGAAGGGCACCAGCGCTATGAGAGAGCTGAAGTGCGCCAGCGCTATGAGAGAGCTGAAGTGCGCCAGCGCTATGAGAGAGCTGAAGTGCACCAGCACTATGAGAGAGCAGAAGGGCGCCAGCGCTATGAGAGAGCAGAAGGGCGCCAGCACTATGAGAGAGCTGAAGTGCGCCAGCGCTATGAGAGAGCCGAAGGGCGCCAGCACTATGAGAGAGCTGAAGTGCGCCAGCGCTATGAGAGAGCTGAAGTGCGCCAGCGCTATGAGAGAGCAGAAGGGCGCCAGCGCTACGAGAGAGCAGAAGTGCGCCAGCGCTATGAGAGAGCTGAAGTGCGCCAGCGCTATGAGAGAGCTGAAGTGCGCCAGCGCTATGAGAGAGCTGAAGTGCACCAGCGCTATGAGAGAGCTGAAGTGCGCCAGCGCTATGAGAGAGCTGAAGGGCGCCAGCGCTATGAGAGAGCTGAAGTGCGCCAGCGCTATGAGAGAGCTGAAGTGCGCCAGCGCTATGAGAGAGCAGAAGTGCACCAGCGCTATGAGAGAGCTGAAGTGCGCCAGCACTATGAGAGAGCCGAAGTGCGCCAACGCTATGAGAGAGCTTGTTAGAATCCGGGGTCTCTGGTTGGCGCAGGTATGCACTTGCGACAAGCAGGGACCCTTTTCATCTAAGTCAGGGCAAAGGATCACCTCTTTAAAAATAACCCCTGCTCACCCTCTAGGTAACGTGGCGCGAGCAGTCAGGCTAAATTTCCAGAGGGCATATAGGTTAAGCGTTCAAGTTGTCCCACACAATAATCACCACCCCACCACACAAAGACACAAGGCTGTATTTATGTCCAAAATATAATTCTTTATATAAAAGGTTTTCTTTCAGGCAGGTTGCATAAATACAGTTCTCTTGGTAAAATAATCCAGTTACTCTCAAAATGCTTTACGGGCAGTCCACAGTTGTAAAAATGGCACAGTTCTCTTTAAAATAGGTTTCTTAGGTCTTCTGGGCACTTCGTAGCGCCTTTGGGGTGCCTTTGGCAAGGTTTTTACAGTGCCTTGCCGTTTCCCACGCTTCTCGCGTGAGCCGGAGTACGCTTGCCGAGTCTCACTCTTCTCGAGTGAGCACCGGTAATGCTTTTCAATGCAGTACGGTTAAAACGTAGGTACGGTTCGAACCTTGCTGTTCCCAGGGTAAGTACGGGTCGAACCAAGGCTGTTACGGCTCGAACTCAGCCAAAAGGAGCACTTTTCAAAGCGCCATTATTTCAGCTGGCAGTACGGTGCGAACCAGGCACAAGTATTTACAAGGCGGGTACGAACCAAGGCACTTCACAGGCAGTACGGTGCGAACCAGGCACAAGTATTTACAAGGCGGGTACGAACCAAGGCACTTCACAGGCAGTACGGTGCGAACCAGGCACCCGTAGTTACAGGGCAGGTACGGTTCGTACAAAGGCAAGTACGGGCCGTACTTTTCACGCGCTGGCACAATACCTTGCAGATTTCACGGGGAAGGTTCGTGGCGGCCTCGCGGTCCAGTCCAGGGGTGTCCCACGTCGCGCTGGTGTCCCCAGTGTCCAGGGGACGGCGGAGCTTCGTGGGGCGCTCGGGCAGGATGCAGGTTGCCACGAAGGGGGTCAGAAGCAGGAGGGCAGCCTCGGGGTGAGATCACAGCGCCGCGCGCTGTTAGCTTCGGCCGGAGACGCGAACCAGGGCACTTTAGTCCTTTGCAGAAGCCTCTACAACCCGGCAGGGGTCACAGGGACTCGGCGCTCAGGCGCGGAGATCTCCACCTTACTTTGCGAGCTACGGCTCGAGGGGGCAACTGTTCACGGTGCTCGGGCTGTCAGGCCTTTACGTTGTTTGCAGCCACGCCAGCAGCAGAAGTCGCGTTGCTCAGCGAGATCAGGGGATGCACAGGTTCTCCGGGGTCAGCTTGCTGAATCACTTCAAGGCACTTCTCCTCTTCTTTCAGGATGGTAGCGCCCACTGTTCCTGGGGCGCAGGTCAGGGGGCAAGTTCACACGCAAGCCCTTGGAGATTGTTTTAAAGGCACAAGTTGAATCAAAGTCCTTTTCTTCAGGCTTTCCCTCTCCTTCCAGCAGACAGGCACCCACTGCAGGCCAGTCTCTCAGGCAGAGAGACAGTATTCCTCCTTCAGCTTCTCCAGGTCCTTCTCCTTCAGGCAGAGTTTCTTCTTGGCGCAAACAGGATCTAATTTCTTAGGAGCCAGGCTCCTACTTTTATACACCAATTCTTTTGTTCTTTAGCGCCAGGGGGCCTGGGCCTGGCTCAGTCCAGTTTTTGGAGCACTTTGTTGTGGTGACTCTGCGCTTCCCTTTCAGCAGCAGGGCAGAGACATCAGCCGCTCCACAGGGGGCGGCGCCGGCTTTGTGCTGGCAGAGCACAGGTCTATTCAGAGTCAAGGGTGGACTCCTCCCACCCATCCTGGTGTAATCTCTCTACCCACCACCTGGCAGCCAGCCTGTCTCTGGGGATTCCCCAACCCTGCTCCTTACTGTTGCTAGGCAGAACACACACACACAGCAGAGGCGGACTGAAATGGCCAGGTCAGTAAATACTAACTTTCTAAAAGTAGTATTTACAAACGCAGGATATTAAAATAAACTTTACTAAAAGAAGTATTTTATTATTCTGAGTTCAGGCATACTAAACATAATTGTCTACCATGCTCTATGAGTCCACTGGGATTACAGGGTGTAGTAATTCCAGCAGCCCATTCTGGCCTATGGAGAGCAGGTAGCCTTCAATAGTGAAAAACGAAAATGGCTGTAATTCACTATTAAGACATGCCACACACATCAGGGCATGTCCTACCTTATGCCTACAATGCACCCTGCCCTTGGGCCTACCAGAGGGGTGACTAATATGTAGTTAAGGGAAGGTTTAGGGACTGGCAAGTGGGTGCACTTGCGCAGTCAGCGCGACGGTACCAGACCGCACGCAGGTTCTGCAGTGGCAGATCCTAGACACATTTTACTAGGCCGCTTCTGTGGGTGGCACAACCAGTGCTGCAAGCCCACTAGCGGCATTTGTATTTACAAGCCCTGGCACTCCTGGTGCACTCTACTAGGGGCTGACAGTAAACCAAATGAACCAATCATGGACACCAATCAATGTATACATTTTACCATAGGGAGAGTGTTGGACCTGGCCCTTTTTGAAGGGTCATCCCTAAACTTTTTGCCTTCCTCCTGTATTTTTTCTGACCTGGTGTTGGCTGATTTATGACTCTGGGCACCTTACCACTGCTGACCAGTGCTAAGGTGCATATGCTCTCCCTATGGTAAAATGTATACATTGATTGGTGTCCATGATTGGTTCATTTGGTTTACTGTCAGCCCCTAGTAGAGTGCACCAGGAGTGCCAGGGCTTGTAAATACAAATGCCGCTAGTGGGCTTGCAGCACTGGTTGTGCCACCCACAGAAGCGGCCTAGTAAAATGTGTCTAGGATCTGCCACTGCAGAACCTGCGTGCGGTCTGGTACCGTCGCGCTGACTGCGCAAGTGCACCCACTTGCCAGTCCCTAAACCTTCCCTTAACTACATATTAGTCACCCCTCTGGTAGGCCCAAGGGCAGGGTGCATTGTAGGCATAAGGTAGGACATGCCCTGATGTGTGTGGCATGTCTTAATAGTGAATTACAGCCATTTTCGTTTTTCACTATTGAAGGCTACCTGCTCTCCATAGGCCAGAATGGGCTGCTGGAGTCACTACACGCTGTGACCCCAGTGGACTCATAGAGCATGGTAGAAAGTCATGTTTAGTATGCCTGGACTCAGAATAATAAAATACTTCTTTTAGTAAAGTTTATTTTAATATCCTGCGTTTGTAAATACTACTTTTAGAAAGTTAGTATTTACTGACCTGGCCATTTCAGTCCGCCTCTGCTGTGTGTGTGTGTTCTGCCTAGCAACAGTAAGGAGCAGGGTTGGGGAATCCCCAGAGACAGGCTGGCTGCCAGGTGGTGGGTAGAGAGATTACACCAGGATGGGTGGGAGGAGTCCACCCTTGACTCTGAATAGACCTGTGCTCTGACAGCACAAAGCCGGCGCCGCCCCCTGTGGAGCGGCTGATGTCTCTGCCCTGCTGCTGAAAGGAAAGCGCAGAGTCACCACAACAAAGTGCTCCAGAACTGGACTGAGCCAGGCCCAGGCCCCCTGGCGCTAAAGAACAAAAGAATCGCACTATAAAAGTAGGAGCCTGGCTCCTAAGAAATCAGATCCTGTTTGCGCCAAGAAGAAACTCTGCCTGAAGGAGAAGGACCTGGAGAAGCTGAAGGAGGAATACTGTCTCTCTGCCTGAGAGACTGGCCTGCAGTGGGTGCCTGTCTGCTGGAAGGAGAGGGAAAGCCTGAAGAAAAGGACTTTGATTCAACTTGTGCCTTTAAAACAATCTCCAAGGGCTTGCGTGTGAACTTGCCCCCTGACCTGCGCCCCAGGAACAGTGGGCGCTACCATCCTGAAAGAAGAGGAGAAGTGCCTTGAAGTGATTCAGCAAGCTGACCCCGGAGAACCTGTGCATCCCCTGATCTCGCTGAGCAACGCGACTTCTGCTGCTGGCGTGGCTGCAAACAACGTAAAGGCCTGACAGCCCGAGCACCGTGAACAGTTGCCCCCTCGAGCCGTAGCTCGCAAAGTAAGGTGGAGATCTCCGCGCCTGAGCGCCGAGTCCCTGTGACCCCTGCCGGGTTGTAGAGGCTTCTGCAAAGGACTAAAGTGCCCTGGTTCGCGTCTCCGGCCGAAGCTAACAGCGCGCGGCGCTGTGATCTCACCCCGAGGCTGCCCTCCTGCTTCTGACCCCCTTCGTGGCAACCTGCATCCTGCCCGAGCGCCCCACGAAGCTCCGCCGTCCCCTGGACACTGGGGACACCAGCGCGACGTGGGACACCCCTGGACTGGACCGCGAGGCCGCCACGAACCTTCCCCGTGAAATCTGCAAGGTATTGTGCCAGCGCGTGAAAAGTACGGCCCGTACTTGCCTTTGTACGAACCGTACCTGCCCTGTAACTACGGGTGCCTGGTTCGCACCGTACTGCCTGTGAAGTGCCTTGGTTCGTACCCGCCTTGTAAATACTTGTGCCTGGTTCGCACCGTACTGCCTGTGAAGTGCCTTGGTTCGTACCCGCCTTGTAAATACTTGTGCCTGGTTCGCACCGTACTGCCAGCTGAAATAATGGCGCTTTGAAAAGTGCTCCTTTTGGCTGAGTTCGAGCCGTAACAGCCTTGGTTCGACCCGTACTTACCCTGGGAACAGCAAGGTTCGAACCGTACCTACGTTTTAACCGTACTGCATTGAAAAGCATTACCGGTGCTCACTCGAGAAGAGTGAGACTCGGCAAGCGTACTCCGGCTCACGCGAGAAGCGTGGGAAACGGCAAGGCACTGTAAAAACCTTGCCAAAGGCACCCCAAAGGCGCTACGAAGTGCCCAGAAGACCTAAGAAACCTATTTTAAAGAGAACTGTGCCATTTTTACAACTGTGGACTGCCCGTAAAGCATTTTGAGAGTAACTGGATTATTTTACCAAGAGAACTGTATTTATGCAACCTGCCTGAAAGAAAACCTTTTATATAAAGAATTATATTTTGGACATAAATACAGCCTTGTGTCTTTGTGTGGTGGGGTGGTGATTATTGTGTGGGACAACTTGAACGCTTAACCTATATGCCCTCTGGAAATTTAGCCTGACTGCTCGCGCCACGTTACCTAGAGGGTGAGCAGGGGTTATTTTTAAAGAGGTGATCCTTTGCCCTGACTTAGATGAAAAGGGTCCCTGCTTGTCGCAAGTGCATACCTGCGCCAACCAGAGACCCCGGATTCTAACATTGGTGGCAGCGGTGCGGATTTACGGATTTGCGTTCTTGGTGTCTGCGCAGTGATTACTAACCATTGCACAGTAGACGGTCCAGTAGCTTAAGCCACAGAACTTTTTATGATTTAATTTCGCTTGCCAAGTAAAGAAGATCCCTTGCGTTTGAAGCCATGCCGGGCTCAAACAGCATAGAGAAAACCGCGTCTGAAGCCTCTGAGGCTGGAGAGGTTGAATGGGATGAGTCAAAACTGAACAGCTACAAGAGAACTGAACTCAAGTACTTCTGCAGGAAGCTCAAGGTTCCACATGCAGGATGCAAGAACAGATCAGATCTCTACAAGATGCTGAAAGCCTGGATTGAATCAAGGGGTGCAACTAAGGAAGTTACACCATTGAAACCAGCGGAAAGCGTTCGCAGTTTTGGCAGAGGCCTGTTGCCAGAGGAGCTGGCAGACAGACAGGCCGCCAGGGATCACGAAGTGTTATTGGCAAAGCTGGAATTAAAAATCCAATTGGAGCTAGAAAGCAGAAAGCTGGCTCTGGAAGAAAAGAAAATGGCTCTTGAAGAAAGAAAGATTCAGATGGAGCATGACTTCCTAATGAAGAAATATGATATGGAGCTCGAGAGGCTTGAGGCCATGAGTGTCTCAGCCCAGCAGCAAGAAAGGTGCGTAGCTCAGAGATTGAGCTTTTCTGAGTGGGAGGAGGAATCCAGCTCAGATGGTGGCAGCAATATTGAATTCTCTAGTGCTGAAAGAGTAGTACACACACCCAGAGATGTGGCGCCTGGCTTGAAGGAGGGGGTTAACACACACCAGGAGGTTCAAGGGCATGAGGTAGCTCCAGTAGTGCGCAGTATCCCTGAAGGGAATAGGGTAACTGGCGCAGGGGTTCATAGTCCTAGTGGCGGGAGGGACACTCTACTGGCTCTAGATGAGAGGCGCAGGGAGAGGGGTTCCCCCAACATTGAAGTCCTGGTAGGTGAGTGTGAAGACCGCCCAGAAGAGTGTGGGTTGTGTGACAGAGACAGTCAGATACTGTCTTGCCAGTCTCAGGAGAGTGGTGTGGAGTACGTGTGTGAGGCACTGGATGGTAAGGTGAAGGCTAGTTTGGTTAACCCTGCTAGGGGGCTGTGTGATCCAATTGTGGGAGAGCATATTTTAAGTCCCTGTTTTCCAGAGCTATGTCAACACCTGTTGGAGACCGAGTTCTCTGACCGCAGAGAGCTCACATTGGAGGTAGACCTTTTGGTGGATTCCAGAGGGTCTGGAGAGGCATTGGGGAATGACCCTGTGGGGAGTGGCTCAGGTATCTTCCAACCCAGAGTGGTGGAAGTGGTGCAGAGTAGCCCAGCTAGGTCCCATGGTAGTGGGAGGGGTGTAGGGGCTCACGTCCTGTCTCAGTGGAGAAGGAGTGAGTGTGGGGCTGCGTGCCCCCAGGTGCCCGAAACCCAGTCTCAGAGCCTGGATGGTTCTTTAAGGGAACACCAGGCGGGGAGCCTAGGCTGTCCTGATGGGCCACCCGTTGAGGGGGATCCCCTGGTGTCTGGTGAGCTGGGAGTGTCTGTAAGCAGGCCTCCATCAGTTCTGGTGTCTGGCAGTACCGCTCCAGTTGGGAGGGTGCAGAGGTCCAGATTGAGGGGTGAGAGGGGGAAAGAGTCCCCAGTGGAAGAACCAGTGGGTCAGGGGCCAGCCAGAAGGGCTGCGTCCCCCGTGAGTGACCATGGTGACACCACTTCTGTCCTGGGGGATCTTCAGGCACTGTCAGATGGACAGGGGTCTGGAGATCAGCGCCAGGCAGACTGTCACACGACACATGAGTTATGTGTCACCCTCAGGGGGGGCATGCGTGCTCCCCGGGAAGTCCTGGTGCGCCAGGCGAGCGTTCAACCGCATGGGTTGGACCCAGGGTTGGGAAGCCAGGTTCAGGTGTTGTCTGACCTGGAGGGTGGGACCACTGTAATCAGTGTCCTGACCCATGTTGCTTCTAGGGGTACCACGCCAGTTGGGAGTGGGCAGTACTCTGGAAGGGGGTGCAGAGGGAGGGAGTCCTCGCCTCTGACCCCGGCTCAACTGAAGGGTTTAGACCCTAGGTTGAAGGGCCAGGTTCAGGGTGTCCCCCCTGACCTGGGCACCCAGTTGCAGGATAGAACCCCTGAACTGGTGGGCGAATTGCGCAGGACACCTGCCACAGGTGCCGTGGCAATTCTGGAAGGGGGTGCCACTCCAGGTGGGAGGGTACAGAGCCCCAAGGAGGAGGACCGGGTGTGGGAGAGGCCACCCCAGTCTTTGGTCCAGCCGCTGGGTACAGTCCCGGGGCTGGTGGGTCAGTGCCAGGATGTCATACCTGACCTGACAAGGGGGAGAATGGACAAAGGGTGCCAAGCACCTGGGGCTACTGGCCCCTGCTCCCTGGCACCACAGAGGATTGAGAGCCCTGAGAGGCATACGGCCTGGGTCTCATCCCTGACTACTGTCAGTGGCCACTGTAGCATTTTGCTGTCTCTCTGGTGGGACACACCTGTGGGCCAGTTAAGGTTAGGTGCTGCACAGGTGGTGTCCACAGGTGAGGAGAAGGGTTCCCCATGGATTGGCTTGGTGGGCCCTGAGAGTATGGACAGAGGGAGTCCAATAGGTTCAGATTGGCGTAGAACTGGAGTCTGCCCCTGCAGTTGCGGGCCAGGTCCTTGTTCTATCGCCCCAAGCAGGGAAGACCATCACGGTGGTGATTGGTCTACCCTGCGTTTTGGCTGGAAGGGGGTTGTGTTGGACCTGGCCCTTTTTGAAGGGTCATCCCTAAACTTTTTGCCTTCCTCCTGTATTTTTTCTGACCTGGTGTTGGCTGATTTATGACTCTGGGCACCTTACCACTGCTGACCAGTGCTAAGGTGCATATGCTCTCCCTATGGTAAAATGTATACATTGATTGGTGTCCATGATTGGTTCATTTGGTTTACTGTCAGCCCCTAGTAGAGTGCACCAGGAGTGCCAGGGCTTGTAAATACAAATGCCGCTAGTGGGCTTGCAGCACTGGTTGTGCCACCCACAGAAGCGGCCTAGTAAAATGTGTCTAGGATCTGCCACTGCAGAACCTGCGTGCGGTCTGGTACCGTCGCGCTGACTGCGCAAGTGCACCCACTTGCCAGTCCCTAAACCTTCCCTTAACTACATATTAGTCACCCCTCTGGTAGGCCCAAGGGCAGGGTGCATTGTAGGCATAAGGTAGGACATGCCCTGATGTGTGTGGCATGTCTTAATAGTGAATTACAGCCATTTTCGTTTTTCACTATTGAAGGCTACCTGCTCTCCATAGGCCAGAATGAGCTGCTGGAGTCACTACACGCTGTGACCCCAGTGGACTCATAGAGCATGGTAGAAAGTCATGTTTAGTATGCCTGGACTCAGAATAATAAAATACTTCTTTTAGTAAAGTTTATTTTAATATCCTGCGTTTGTAAATACTACTTTTAGAAAGTTAGTATTTACTGACCTGGCCATTTCAGTCCGCCTCTGCTGTGTGTGTGTGTTCTGCCTAGCAACAGTAAGGAGCAGGGTTGGGGAATCCCCAGAGACAGGCTGGCTGCCAGGTGGTGGGTAGAGAGATTACACCAGGATGGGTGGGAGGAGTCCACCCTTGACTCTGAATAGACCTGTGCTCTGACAGCACAAAGCCGGCGCCGCCCCCTGTGGAGCGGCTGATGTCTCTGCCCTGCTGCTGAAAGGAAAGCGCAGAGTCACCACAACAAAGTGCTCCAGAACTGGACTGAGCCAGGCCCAGGCCCCCTGGCGCTAAAGAACAAAAGAATCGCACTATAAAAGTAGGAGCCTGGCTCCTAAGAAATCAGATCCTGTTTGCGCCAAGAAGAAACTCTGCCTGAAGGAGAAGGACCTGGAGAAGCTGAAGGAGGAATACTGTCTCTCTGCCTGAGAGACTGGCCTGCAGTGGGTGCCTGTCTGCTGGAAGGAGAGGGAAAGCCTGAAGAAAAGGACTTTGATTCAACTTGTGCCTTTAAAACAATCTCCAAGGGCTTGCGTGTGAACTTGCCCCCTGACCTGCGCCCCAGGAACAGTGGGCGCTACCATCCTGAAAGAAGAGGAGAAGTGCCTTGAAGTGATTCAGCAAGCTGACCCCGGAGAACCTGTGCATCCCCTGATCTCGCTGAGCAACGCGACTTCTGCTGCTGGCGTGGCTGCAAACAACGTAAAGGCCTGACAGCCCGAGCACCGTGAACAGTTGCCCCCTCGAGCCGTAGCTCGCAAAGTAAGGTGGAGATCTCCGCGCCTGAGCGCCGAGTCCCTGTGACCCCTGCCGGGTTGTAGAGGCTTCTGCAAAGGACTAAAGTGCCCTGGTTCGCGTCTCCGGCCGAAGCTAACAGCGCGCGGCGCTGTGATCTCACCCCGAGGCTGCCCTCCTGCTTCTGACCCCCTTCGTGGCAACCTGCATCCTGCCCGAGCGCCCCACGAAGCTCCGCCGTCCCCTGGACACTGGGGACACCAGCGCGACGTGGGACACCCCTGGACTGGACCGCGAGGCCGCCACGAACCTTCCCCGTGAAATCTGCAAGGTATTGTGCCAGCGCGTGAAAAGTACGGCCCGTACTTGCCTTTGTACGAACCGTACCTGCCCTGTAACTACGGGTGCCTGGTTCGCACCGTACTGCCTGTGAAGTGCCTTGGTTCGTACCCGCCTTGTAAATACTTGTGCCTGGTTCGCACCGTACTGCCTGTGAAGTGCCTTGGTTCGTACCCGCCTTGTAAATACTTGTGCCTGGTTCGCACCGTACTGCCAGCTGAAATAATGGCGCTTTGAAAAGTGCTCCTTTTGGCTGAGTTCGAGCCGTAACAGCCTTGGTTCGACCCGTACTTACCCTGGGAACAGCAAGGTTCGAACCGTACCTACGTTTTAACCGTACTGCATTGAAAAGCATTACCGGTGCTCACTCGAGAAGAGTGAGACTCGGCAAGCGTACTCCGGCTCACGCGAGAAGCGTGGGAAACGGCAAGGCACTGTAAAAACCTTGCCAAAGGCACCCCAAAGGCGCTACGAAGTGCCCAGAAGACCTAAGAAACCTATTTTAAAGAGAACTGTGCCATTTTTACAACTGTGGACTGCCCGTAAAGCATTTTGAGAGTAACTGGATTATTTTACCAAGAGAACTGTATTTATGCAACCTGCCTGAAAGAAAACCTTTTATATAAAGAATTATATTTTGGACATAAATACAGCCTTGTGTCTTTGTGTGGTGGGGTGGTGATTATTGTGTGGGACAACTTGAACGCTTAACCTATATGCCCTCTGGAAATTTAGCCTGACTGCTCGCGCCACGTTACCTAGAGGGTGAGCAGGGGTTATTTTTAAAGAGGTGATCCTTTGCCCTGACTTAGATGAAAAGGGTCCCTGCTTGTCGCAAGTGCATACCTGCGCCAACCAGAGACCCCGGATTCTAACAGAGAGCATATGCACCTTAGCACTGGTCAGCAGTGGTAAGGTGCCCAGAGTCATAAATCAGCCAACACCAGGTCAGAAAAAATACAGGAGGAAGGCAAAAAGTTTAGGGATGACCCTTCAAAAAGGGCCAGGTCCAACACAACCCCCTTCCAGCCAAAACGCAGGGTAGACCAATCACCACCGTGATGGTCTTCCCTGCTTGGGGCGATAGAACAAGGACCTGGCCCGCAACTGCAGGGGCAGACTCCAGTTCTACGCCAATCTGAACCTATTGGACTCCCTCTGTCCATACTCTCAGGGCCCACCAAGCCAATCCATGGGGAACCCTTCTCCTCACCTGTGGACACCACCTGTGCAGCACCTAACCTTAACTGGCCCACAGGTGTGTCCCACCAGAGAGACAGCAAAATGCTACAGTGGCCACTGACAGTAGTCAGGGATGAGACCCAGGCCGTATGCCTCTCAGGGCTCTCAATCCTCTGTGGTGCCAGGGAGCAGGGGCCAGTAGCCCCAGGTGCTTGGCACCCTTTGTCCATTCTCCCCCTTGTCAGGTCAGGTATGACATCCTGGCACTGACCCACCAGCCCCGGGACTGTACCCAGCGGCTGGACCAAAGACTGGGGTGGCCTCTCCCACACCCGGTCCTCCTCCTTGGGGCTCTGTACCCTTCCACCTGGAGTGGCACCCCCTTCCAGAATTGCCACGGCACCTGTGGCAGGTGTCCTGCGCAATTCGCCCACCAGTTCAGGGGTTCTATCCTGCAACTGGGTGCCCAGGTCAGGGGGGACACCCTGAACCTGGCCCTTCAACCTAGGGTCTAAACCCTTCAGTTGAGCCGGGGTCAGAGGCGAGGACTCCCTCCCTCTGCACCCCCTTCCAGAGTACTGCCCACTCCCAACTGGCGTGGTACCCCTAGAAGCAACATGGGTCAGGACACTGATTACAGTGGTCCCACCCTCCAGGTCAGACAACACCTGAACCTGGCTTCCCAACCCTGGGTCCAACCCATGCGGTTGAACGCTCGCCTGGCGCACCAGGACTTCCCGGGGAGCACGCATGCCCCCCCTGAGGGTGACACATAACTCATGTGTCGTGTGACAGTCTGCCTGGCGCTGATCTCCAGACCCCTGTCCATCTGACAGTGCCTGAAGATCCCCCAGGACAGAAGTGGTGTCACCATGGTCACTCACGGGGGACGCAGCCCTTCTGGCTGGCCCCTGACCCACTGGTTCTTCCACTGGGGACTCTTTCCCCCTCTCACCCCTCAATCTGGACCTCTGCACCCTCCCAACTGGAGCGGTACTGCCAGACACCAGAACTGATGGAGGCCTGCTTACAGACACTCCCAGCTCACCAGACACTAGGGGATCCCCCTCAACGGGTGGCCCATCAGGACAGCCTAGGCTCCCCGCCTGGTGTTCCCTTAAAGAACCATCCAGGCTCTGAGACTGGGTTTCGGGCACCTGGGGGCACGCAGCCCCACACTCACTCCTTCTCCACTGAGACAGGACGTGAGCCCCTACACCCCTCCCACTACCATGGGACCTAGCTGGGCTACTCTGCACCACTTCCACCACTCTGGGTTGGAAGATACCTGAGCCACTCCCCACAGGGTCACTCCCCAATGCCTCTCCAGACCCTCTGGAATCCACCAAAAGGTCTACCTCCAATGTGAGCTCTCTGCGGTCAGAGAACTCGGTCTCCAACAGGTGTTGACATAGCTCTGGAAAACAGGGACTTAAAATATGCTCTCCCACAATTGGATCACACAGCCCCCTAGCAGGGTTAACCAAACTAGCCTTCACCTTACCATCCAGTGCCTCACACACGTACTCCACACCACTCTCCTGAGACTGGCAAGACAGTATCTGACTGTCTCTGTCACACAACCCACACTCTTCTGGGCGGTCTTCACACTCACCTACCAGGACTTCAATGTTGGGGGAACCCCTCTCCCTGCGCCTCTCATCTAGAGCCAGTAGAGTGTCCCTCCCGCCACTAGGACTATGAACCCCTGCGCCAGTTACCCTATTCCCTTCAGGGATACTGCGCACTACTGGAGCTACCTCATGCCCTTGAACCTCCTGGTGTGTGTTAACCCCCTCCTTCAAGTCAGGCGCCACATCTCTGGGTGTGCGTACTACTCTTTCAGCACTAGAGAATTCTATACTGCTGCCACCATCTGAGCTGGATTCCTCCTCCCACTCAGAAAAGCTCAATCTCTGAGCTACGCACCTTTCTTGCTGCTGGGCTGAGACACTCATGGCCTCAAGCCTCTCGAGCTCCATATCATATTTCTTCATTAGGAAGTCATGCTCCATCTGAATCTTTCTTTCTTCAAGAGCCATTTTCTTTTCTTCCAGAGCCAGCTTTCTGCTTTCTAGCTCCAATTGGATTTTTAATTCCAGCTTTGCCAATAACACTTCGTGATCCCTGGCGGCCTGTCTGTCTGCCAGCTCCTCTGGCAACAGGCCTCTGCCAAAACTGCGAACGCTTTCCGCTGGTTTCAATGGTGTAACTTCCTTAGTTGCACCCCTTGATTCAATCCAGGCTTTCAGCATCTTGTAGAGATCTGATCTGTTCTTGCATCCTGCATGTGGAACCTTGAGCTTCCTGCAGAAGTACTTGAGTTCAGTTCTCTTGTAGCTGTTCAGTTTTGACTCATCCCATTCAACCTCTCCAGCCTCAGAGGCTTCAGACGCGGTTTTCTCTATGCTGTTTGAGCCCGGCATGGCTTCAAACGCAAGGGATCTTCTTTACTTGGCAAGCGAAATTAAATCATAAAAAGTTCTGTGGCTTAAGCTACTGGACCGTCTACTGTGCAATGGTTAGTAATCACTGCGCAGACACCAAGAACGCAAATCCGTAAATCCGCACCGCTGCCACCAATGTTAGAATCCGGGGTCTCTGGTTGGCGCAGGTATGCACTTGCGACAAGCAGGGACCCTTTTCATCTAAGTCAGGGCAAAGGATCACCTCTTTAAAAATAACCCCTGCTCACCCTCTAGGTAACGTGGCGCGAGCAGTCAGGCTAAATTTCCAGAGGGCATATAGGTTAAGCGTTCAAGTTGTCCCACACAATAATCACCACCCCACCACACAAAGACACAAGGCTGTATTTATGTCCAAAATATAATTCTTTATATAAAAGGTTTTCTTTCAGGCAGGTTGCATAAATACAGTTCTCTTGGTAAAATAATCCAGTTACTCTCAAAATGCTTTACGGGCAGTCCACAGTTGTAAAAATGGCACAGTTCTCTTTAAAATAGGTTTCTTAGGTCTTCTGGGCACTTCGTAGCGCCTTTGGGGTGCCTTTGGCAAGGTTTTTACAGTGCCTTGCCGTTTCCCACGCTTCTCGCGTGAGCCGGAGTACGCTTGCCGAGTCTCACTCTTCTCGAGTGAGCACCGGTAATGCTTTTCAATGCAGTACGGTTAAAACGTAGGTACGGTTCGAACCTTGCTGTTCCCAGGGTAAGTACGGGTCGAACCAAGGCTGTTACGGCTCGAACTCAGCCAAAAGGAGCACTTTTCAAAGCGCCATTATTTCAGCTGGCAGTACGGTGCGAACCAGGCACAAGTATTTACAAGGCGGGTACGAACCAAGGCACTTCACAGGCAGTACGGTGCGAACCAGGCACAAGTATTTACAAGGCGGGTACGAACCAAGGCACTTCACAGGCAGTACGGTGCGAACCAGGCACCCGTAGTTACAGGGCAGGTACGGTTCGTACAAAGGCAAGTACGGGCCGTACTTTTCACGCGCTGGCACAATACCTTGCAGATTTCACGGGGAAGGTTCGTGGCGGCCTCGCGGTCCAGTCCAGGGGTGTCCCACGTCGCGCTGGTGTCCCCAGTGTCCAGGGGACGGCGGAGCTTCGTGGGGCGCTCGGGCAGGATGCAGGTTGCCACGAAGGGGGTCAGAAGCAGGAGGGCAGCCTCGGGGTGAGATCACAGCGCCGCGCGCTGTTAGCTTCGGCCGGAGACGCGAACCAGGGCACTTTAGTCCTTTGCAGAAGCCTCTACAACCCGGCAGGGGTCACAGGGACTCGGCGCTCAGGCGCGGAGATCTCCACCTTACTTTGCGAGCTACGGCTCGAGGGGGCAACTGTTCACGGTGCTCGGGCTGTCAGGCCTTTACGTTGTTTGCAGCCACGCCAGCAGCAGAAGTCGCGTTGCTCAGCGAGATCAGGGGATGCACAGGTTCTCCGGGGTCAGCTTGCTGAATCACTTCAAGGCACTTCTCCTCTTCTTTCAGGATGGTAGCGCCCACTGTTCCTGGGGCGCAGGTCAGGGGGCAAGTTCACACGCAAGCCCTTGGAGATTGTTTTAAAGGCACAAGTTGAATCAAAGTCCTTTTCTTCAGGCTTTCCCTCTCCTTCCAGCAGACAGGCACCCACTGCAGGCCAGTCTCTCAGGCAGAGAGACAGTATTCCTCCTTCAGCTTCTCCAGGTCCTTCTCCTTCAGGCAGAGTTTCTTCTTGGCGCAAACAGGATCTAATTTCTTAGGAGCCAGGCTCCTACTTTTATACACCAATTCTTTTGTTCTTTAGCGCCAGGGGGCCTGGGCCTGGCTCAGTCCAGTTTTTGGAGCACTTTGTTGTGGTGACTCTGCGCTTCCCTTTCAGCAGCAGGGCAGAGACATCAGCCGCTCCACAGGGGGCGGCGCCGGCTTTGTGCTGGCAGAGCACAGGTCTATTCAGAGTCAAGGGTGGACTCCTCCCACCCATCCTGGTGTAATCTCTCTACCCACCACCTGGCAGCCAGCCTGTCTCTGGGGATTCCCCAACCCTGCTCCTTACTGTTGCTAGGCAGAACACACACACACAGCAGAGGCGGACTGAAATGGCCAGGTCAGTAAATACTAACTTTCTAAAAGTAGTATTTACAAACGCAGGATATTAAAATAAACTTTACTAAAAGAAGTATTTTATTATTCTGAGTTCAGGCATACTAAACATAATTGTCTACCATGCTCTATGAGTCCACTGGGATTACAGGGTGTAGTAATTCCAGCAGCCCATTCTGGCCTATGGAGAGCAGGTAGCCTTCAATAGTGAAAAACGAAAATGGCTGTAATTCACTATTAAGACATGCCACACACATCAGGGCATGTCCTACCTTATGCCTACAATGCACCCTGCCCTTGGGCCTACCAGAGGGGTGACTAATATGTAGTTAAGGGAAGGTTTAGGGACTGGCAAGTGGGTGCACTTGCGCAGTCAGCGCGACGGTACCAGACCGCACGCAGGTTCTGCAGTGGCAGATCCTAGACACATTTTACTAGGCCGCTTCTGTGGGTGGCACAACCAGTGCTGCAAGCCCACTAGCGGCATTTGTATTTACAAGCCCTGGCACTCCTGGTGCACTCTACTAGGGGCTGACAGTAAACCAAATGAACCAATCATGGACACCAATCAATGTATACATTTTACCATAGGGAGAGCATATGCACCTTAGCACTGGTCAGCAGTGGTAAGGTGCCCAGAGTCATAAATCAGCCAACACCAGGTCAGAAAAAATACAGGAGGAAGGCAAAAAGTTTAGGGATGACCCTTCAAAAAGGGCCAGGTCCAACAGAGCTGAAGTGCGCCAGCGCTATGAGAGAGCTGAAGTGCGCCAGCACTATGAGAGAGCCGAAGGGCGCCAGCGCTATGAGAGAGCTGAAGTGCGCCAGCGCTATGAGAGAGCAGAAGGCCGCCAACGCTATGAGAGAGCTGAAGTGCGCCAGCGCTATGAGAGAGCCGAAGGGCGCCAGCACTATGAGAGAGCTGAAGTGCGCCAGCACTATGAGAGAGCCGAAGGGCGCCAGCACTATGAGAGAGCAGAAGTGCGCCAGCGCTATGAGAGAGCCGAAGTGCACCAGCGCTATGAGAGAGCCGAAGGGCGCCAGCACTATGAGAGAGCTGAAGTGCGCCAGCGCTATGAGAGAGCTGAAGTGCGCCAGCACTATGAGAGAGCCGAAGGGCGCCAGCGCTATGAGAGAGCTGAAGTGCGCCAGCGCTATGAGAGAGCCGAAGGGCGCCAGCACTATGAGAGAGCTGAAGTGCGCCAGCGCTATGAGAGAGCTGAAGTGCGCCAGCGCTATGAGAGAGCAGAAGGGCGCCAGCGCTACGAGAGAGCAGAAGTGCGCCAGCACTATGAGAGAGCTGAAGTGCGCCAGCGCTATGAGAGAGCTGAAGTGCGCCAGCACTATGAGAGAGCCGAAGGGCGCCAGCGCTATGAGAGAGCTGAAGTGCGCCAGCGCGATGAGAGAGCTGAAGTGCGCCAGCGCTATGAGAGAGCTGAAGGGCGCCAGCGCTATGAGAGAGCTGAAGGGCGCCAGCGCTATGAGAGAGCTGAAGTGCGCCAGCGCTATGAGAGAGCTGAAGGGCGCCAACGCTATGAGAGAGCAGAAGGCCGCCAACGCTATGAGAGAGCTGAAGTGCGCCAGCGTTATGAGAGAGCGGAAGGGAGCCAGCGCTATAAGAGAGCGGAAGTGTGCCAGCGCTATGAGAGAGCTGAAGTGCGCCAGCGCTATGAGAGAGCCGAAGGGCGCCAGCGCTATGAGAGAGCTGAAGTGCGCCAGCACTATGAGAGAGCCGAAGGGCGCCAGCACTATGAGAGAGCAGAAGTGCGCCAGCACTATGAGAGAGCTGAAGTGCGCCAGCGCTATGAGAGAGCCGAAGGGCGCCAGCACTATGAGAGAGCTGAAGTGCGCCAGCGCTATGAGAGAGCTGAAGTGCGCCAGCGCTATGAGAGAGCAGAAGGGCGCCAGCGCTACGAGAGAGCAGAAGTGCGCCAGCACTATGAGAGAGCTGAAGTGCGCCAGAGCTATGAGAGAGCTGAAGTGCGCCAGCACTATGAGAGAGCCGAAGGGCGCCAGCGCGATGAGAGAGCTGAAGTGCGCCAGCGCTATGAGAGAGCTGAAGTGCGCCAGCGCTATGAGAGAGCAGAAGGGCGCCAGCGCTATGAGAGAGCTGAAGGGCGCCAGCGCTATGAGAGAGCTGAAGGGCGCCAGCACTATGAGAGAGCTGAAGTGCGCCAGCGCTATGAGAGAGCTGAAGTGCGCCAGCGCTATGAGAGAGCAGAAGGGCGCCAGCGCTATGAGAGAGCTGAAGGCCGCCAGCCCTATGAGAGAGCTGAAGGGCGCCAGCGCTATGAGAGAGCTGAAGGGCGCCAGCGCTATGAGAGAGCTGAAGTGCGCCAGCACTATGAGAGAGCAGAAGGGCGCCAGCGCTATGAGAGAGCTGAAGTGCGCCAGCGCTATGAGAGAGCTGAAGTGCGCCAGCACTATGAGAGAGCTGAAGGGCACCAACGCTATGAGAGAGCAGAAGGGCGCCAACACTATGAGAGAGCTGAAGTGCGCCAGCGCTATGAGAGAGCAGAAGTGCGCCAGCGCTATGAGAGAGCTGAAGGGCGCCAGCGCTATGAGAGAGCTGAAGTGCGCCAGCGCTATGAGAGAGCTGAAGTGCGCCAGCGCTATGAGAGAGCTGAAGTGCGCCAGCACTATGAGAGAGCTGAAGTGCGCCAGCACTATGAGAGAGCTGAAGTGCGCCAGCATTATGAGAGAGCTGAAGTGCGCCAGCACTATGAGAGAGCTGATGTGCGCCAGCGCTATGAGAGAGCTGAAGTGTGCCAGCATTATGAGAGAGCTGAAGTGCGCCAGCACTATGAGAGAGCTGAAGTGCGCAGCGCTATGAGAGAGCTGAAGGGCACCAGCGCTATGAGAGAGCTGAAGTGCGCCAGCGCTATGAGAGAGCTGAAGTGCGCCAGCGCTATGAGAGAGCTGAAGTGCGCCAGCGCTATGAGAGAGCTGAAGGGCGCCAGCGCTATGAGAGAGCTGAAGGGCGCCAGCGCTATGAGAGAGCTGAAGTGCGCCAGCGCTATGAGAGAGCTGAAGTGCGCCAGCGCTATGAGAGAGCTGAAGTGCGCCAGCACTATGAGAGAGCTGAAGTGCGCCAGCGCTATGAGAGAGCTGAAGGGCGCTATGAGAAAGCTGAAGTGCGCCAGCACTATGAGAGAGCTGAAGTGCGCCAGCGCTATGGGAGAGCAGAAGTGCGCCAGCGCTATGAGAGAGCTGAAGGCCGCCAACGCTATGAGAGAGCTGAAGTGCGCCAGCGCTATGAGAGAGCAGAAGGGCGCCAGCGCTATGAGAGAGCTGAAGTGCGCCAGCACTATGAGAGAGCTGAAGTGCGCCAGCACTATGAGAGAGCTGAAGTGCGCCAGCGCTATGAGAGAGCTGAAGGGCGCCAGCGCTATGAGAGAGCTGAAGGGCGCCAGCGCTATGAGAGAGCAGAAGTGCGCCAGCACTATGAGAGAGCTGAAGTGCACCAGCGCTATGAGAGAGCTGAAGTGCGCCAACGCTATGAGAGAGCTGAAGGGCGCCAGCGCTATGAGAGAGCTGAAGTGCGCCAGCGCTATGAGAGAGCTGAAGTGCGCCAGCGCTATGAGAGAGCTGAAGTGCGCCAGCGCTATGAGAGAGCTGAAGTGCGCCAGCGCTATGAGAGAGCTGAAGTGCACCAGCGCTATGAGAGAGCTGAAGTGCGCCAACGCTATGAGAGAGCTGAAGTGCGCCAGCGCTATGAGAGAGCCGAAGGGCGCCAGCACTATGAGAGAGCAGAAGGGCGCCAGCGCTATGAGAGAGCAGAAGGGCTCCAGCACTATGAGAGAGCTGAAGTGCGCCAGCACTATGAGAGAGCAGAAGTGCGCCAGCGCTATGAGAGAGCTGAAGTGCGCCAGCACTATGAGAGAGCTGAAGGCCGCCAACGCTATGAGAGAGCTGAAGTGCGCCAGCGCTATGAGAGAGCAGAAGGGCGCCAGCGCTATGAGAGAGCAGAAGGGCGCCAGCGCTATGAGAGAGCTGAAGTGCACCAGCGCTATGAGAGAGCAGAAGGGCGCCAGCGCTATGAGAGAGCTGAAGTGTGCCAGCACTATGAGAGAGCTGAAGTGCGCCAGCACTATGAGAGAGCTGAAGTGCGCCAGCGCTATGAGAGAGCTGAAGTGCGCCAGCGCTATGAGAGAGCTGAAGTGCGCCAGCGCTATGAGAGAGCAGAAGGGCGCCAGCGCTATGAGAGAGCAGAAGGGCACCAGCGCTATGAGAGAGCTGAAGTGTGCCAGCGCTATGAGAGAGCAGAAGGGAGCCAGCACTATAAGAGAGCGGAAGTGCGCCAGCACTATGAGAGAGCTGAAGTGCGCCAGCACTATGAGAGAGCTGAAGGCCGCCAACGCTATGAGAGAGCTGAAGTGCGCCAGCGCTATGAGAGAGCAGAAGGGCGCCAGCGTTATGAGAGAGCAGAAGGGCGCCAGCGCTATGAGAGAGCTGAAGTGCACCAGCGCTATGAGAGAGCAGAAGGGCGCCAGCGCTATGAGAGAGCTGAAGTGCGCCAGCGCTATGAGAGAGCTGAAGTGCGCCAGCGCTATGAGAGAGCTGAAGTGCGCCAGCGCTATGAGAGAGCTGAAGTGCGCCAGCGCTATGAGAGAGCTGAAGGGCGCCAGCGCTATGAGAGAGCAGAAGGGCGCCAGCGCTATGAGAGAGCAGAAGGGCGCCAGCGCTATGAGAGAGCTGAAGTGCACCAGCGCTATGAGAGAGCAGAAGGGCGCCAGCGCTATGAGAGAGCTGAAGTGCGCCAGCGCTATGAGAGAGCTGAAGTGCGCCAGCGCTATGAGAGAGCTGAAGTGCGCCAGCGCTATGAGAGAGCTGAAGTGCGCCAGCGCTATGAGAGAGCTGAAGTGCGCCAGCGCTATGAGAGAGCAGAAGGGCACCAGCGCTATGAGAGAGCTGAAGTGCGCCAGCGCTATGAGAGAGCTGAAGGGCGCCAGCGCTATGAGAGAGCTGAAGGGCGCCAGCGCTATGAGAGAGCAGAAGGGCGCCAGCACTATGAGAGAGCTGAAGGGCGCCAGCGCTATGAGAGAGCAGAAGGGCACCAGCGCTATGAGAGAGCTGAAGTGTGCCAGCGCTATGAGAGAGCTGGAGTGCGCCAGCGCTATGAGAGAGCTGAAGTGCGCTAGCACTATGAGAGAGCTGAAGGCCGCCAACGCTATGAGAGAGCTGAAGTGCGCCAGCGCTATGAGAGAGCAGAAGGGCGCCAGCGCTATGAGAGAGCAGAAGGGCGCCAGCGCTATGAGAGAGCTGAAGTGCGCCAGCGCTATGAGAGAGCCGAAGGGCGCCAGCACTATGAGAGAGCTGAAGTGCGCCAGCGCTATGAGAGAGCCGAAGGGCGCCAGCACTATGAGAGAGCTGAAGTGCGCCAGCGCTATGAGAGAGCCGAAGGGCGCCAGCACTATGAGAGAGCTGAAGTGCGCCAGCGCTATGAGAGAGCTGAAGTGCGCCAGCGCTATGAGAGAGCAGAAGGGCGCCAGCGCTACGAGAGAGCAGAAGTGCGCCAGCACTATGAGAGAGCTGAAGTGCGCCAGCGCTATGAGAGAGCTGAAGTGCGCCAGCACTATGAGAGAGCCGAAGGGCGCCAGCGCTATGAGAGAGCTGAAGTGCGCCAGCGCTATGAGAGAGCAGAAGGCCGCCAACGCTATGAGAGAGCTGAAGTGCGCCAGCGCTATGAGAGAGCCGAAGGGCGCCAGCACTATGAGAGAGCTGAAGTGCGCCAGCACTATGAGAGAGCTGAAGGGCGCCAGCGCTATGAGAGAGCTGAAGTGCGCCAGCGCTATGAGAGAGCCGAAGGGCGCCAGCGCTATGAGAGAGCTGAAGTGCGCCAGCGCTATGAGAGAGCAGAAGGCCGCCAACGCTATGGGAGAGCTGAAGTGCGCCAGCGCTATGAGAGAGCCGAAGGGCGCCAGCACTATGGGAGAGCTGAAGTGCGCCAGCACTATGAGAGAGCTGAAGGGCGCCAGCGCTATGAGAGAGCTGAAGTGCACCAGCGCTATGAGAGAGCTGAAGGGAGCCAGCGCTATGAGAGAGCTGAAGGCCGCCAACGCTATGAGAGAGCTGAAGTGCGCCAGCGCTATGAGAGAGCTGAAGGGCACCAGCGCTATGAGAGAGCTGAAGTGCGCCAGCACTATGAGAGAGCTGAAGTGCGCCAGCGCTATGAGAGAGCTGAAGTGCGCCAGCACTATGAGAGAGCAGAAGTGCGCCAGCGCTATGAGAGAGCTGAAGTGCGCCAGCGCTATGAGAGAGCCGAAGGGCGCCAGCACTATGAGAGAGCAGAAGTGCGCCAGCACTATGAGAGAGCTGAAGTGCGCCAGCGCTATGAGAGAGCCGAAGGGCGCCAGCACTATGAGAGAGCTGAAGTGCGCCAGCGCTATGAGAGAGCTAAAGTGCGCCAGCGCTATGAGAGAGCAGAAGGGCGCCAGCGCTACGAGAGAGCAGAAGTGCGCCAGCACTATGAGAGAGCTGAAGTGCGCCAGCGCTATGAGAGAGCTGAAGTGCGCCAGCGCTACGAGAGAGCAGAAGTGCGCCAGCACTATGAGAGAGCTGAAGTGCGCCAGCGCTATGAGAGAGCTGAAGGGCGCTATGAGAAAGCTGAAGTGCGCCAGCGCTATGAGAGAGCTGAAGTGCACCAGCGCTATGAGAGAGCTGAAGTGCACCAGCGCTATGAGAGAGCTGAAGTGCGCCAACGCTATGAGAGAGCTGAAGGGCGCCAACGCTATGAGAGAGCCGAAGGGCGCCAGCGCTATGAGAGAGCTGAAGTGCGCCAGCGCGATGAGAGAGCTGAAGTGCGCCAGCGCTATGAGAGAGCTGAAGGGCGCCAGCGCTATGAGAGAGCTGAAGGGCGCCAGCGCTATGAGAGAGCTGAAGTGCGCCAGCGCTATGAGAGAGCTGAAGGGCGCCAGCGCTATGAGAGAGCAGAAGTGCGCCAGCGCTATGAGAGAGCCGAAGGGCGCCAGCACTATGAGAGAGCTGAAGTGCGCCAGCGCTATGAGAGAGCTGAAGGGCGCCAGTGCTATGAGAGAGCCGAAGGGCGCCAGCGCTATGAGAGAGCCGAAGGGCGCCAGCGCTATGAGAGAGCCGAAGGGCGCCAGCGCTATGAGAGAGCTGAAGTGCGCCAGCGCTATGAGAGAGCTGAAGTGCGCCAGCACTATGAGAGAGCTGAAGGGCGCCAGCGCTATGAGAGAGCCGAAGGGCGCCAGCGCTATGAGAGAGCTGAAGTGCACCAGCGCTATGAGAGAGCCGAAGGGTGCCAGCGCTATGAGAGAGCTGAAGGGCGCCAGCGCGATGAGAGAGCTGAAGTGCGCCAGCGCTATGAGAGAGCTGAAGGGCGCCAGCGCTATGAGAGAGCTGAAGTGCGCCAGCACTATGAGAGAGCTGAAGTGCGCCAGCACTATGAGAGAGCCGAAGGGCGCCAGCGCTATGAGAGAGCTGAAGTGCGCCAGCGCTATGAGAGAGCTGAAGTGCGCCAGCGCGATGAGAGAGCTGAAGTGCGCCAGCGCTATGAGAGAGCTGAAGGGCGCCAGCGCTATGAGAGAGCTGAAGTGCGCCAGCGCTATGAGAGAGCTGAAGTGCGCCAGCGCTATGAGAGAGCCGAAGGGCGCCAGCGCTATGAGAGAGCTGATGTGCGCCAGCGCTATCAGAGAGCTGAAGTGCGCCAGCGCTATGAGAGAGCAGAAGTGCGCCAGCGCTATGAGAGAGCTGAAGTGCGCCAGCGCTATGAGAGAGCCGAAGGGCACCAGCGCTATGAGAGAGCAGAAGGGCGCCAGCGCTATGAGAGAGCTGAAGTGCGCCAGCACTATGAGAGAGCTGAAGTGCGCCAGCGCTATGAGAGAGCTGAAGTGCGCCAGCGCTATGAGAGAGCTGAAGGGCGCCAGCGCTATGAGAGAGCTGAAGTGCGCCAGCGCTATGAGAGAGCTGAAGTGCACCAGCGCTATGAGAGAGCTGAAGGGTGCCAGCGCTATGAGAGAGCTGAAGTGCGCCAGCACTATGAGAGAGCCGAAGGGCGCCAGCGCTATGAGAGAGCTGAAGTGCGCCAGCGCGATGAGAGAGCTGAAGTGCGCCAGCGCGATGAGAGAGCTGAAGTGCGCCAGCGCTATGAGAGAGCTGCAGTGCGCCAGTGCTACGAGAGAGCAGAGGGGCGCCAGCGCTATGAGAGAGCTGAAGTGCGCCAGCGCTATGAGAGAGCTGAAGGGTGCCAGCGCTATGAGAGAGCTGAAGTGCGCCAGCACTATGAGAGAGCTGAAGTGCGCCAGCGCTATGAGAGAGCTGCAGTGCGCCAGTGCTACGAGAGAGCAGAGGGGCGCCAGCGCTATGAGAGAGCTGAAGTGCGCCAGCGCTATGAGAGAGCTGAAGGGTGCCAGCGCTATGAGAGAGCTGAAGTGCGCCAGCACTATGAGAGAGCTGAAGGGCGCCAGCGCTATGAGAGAGCCGAAGGGCGCCAGCGCTATGAGAGAGCTGAAGGGTGCCAGCGCTATGAGAGAGCTGAAGGGTGCCAGCACTATGAGAGAGCTGAAGGGTGCCAGCGCTATGAGAGAGCTGAAGGGTGCCAGCACTATGAGAGAGCTGAAGTGCGCCAGCACTATGAGAGAGCAGAAGGGCACCAGCGCTATGAGAGAGCTGAAGTGCGCCAGCGCTATGAGAGAGCTGAAGGGTGCCAGCGCTATGAGAGAGCTGAAGGGTGCCAGCACTATGAGAGAGCTGAAGGGCGCCATACCTTTGTACATATGGCACATTTCTGCTCTCTCACTTTCAAGTTGCTTTACTACACTGCGTGGCACGAAGGGATAGTAAATCGTGCCCCCATGGTGTGTAAAATTTACGTAACTTGCTTTCACATAATTTCACAACATTTTGGTAAAATTGCCCTTAATTAGGCGAAATGCGAATCCATCATTTAACGCTCTATTTTAGCATGGAATATCTCAAAGAGATAGAGCATTTCTGCAAACATGGTGCAAAAAACGAAAACAGCGCAAACAACAAGCGTTTGTGCTCTGTTGTTTAGGTCTTGTTGTTTAGGTGAGTTTGAGGTAGATTTTCACAGTGAATGGCACATGGCCTAATCACAAAATGTTAGGAATTTCATGTTAACGAGTGTAATGCAAAATTCCTAAATTTACATGAGTTTTGCAAACTACGCCAGCCTAATTTAAATTTCACCCAGACCTAATCTGGACTGGCAATCCTGAAGCCAAGCTTGTAGACTGCATATGTGGCATTATATAGCCAAATATCATGTTTAGAGTACCAATAGAAAGTACACATAACGTAAATATTATGAAAAAAATATATGATTTTATTGATAATTGTCTATCCTACTTGGGGGCATATTATCAAGCCAGGAGATAAAATTATCGCCGCTTTAGTGGCAGAAAACTGCCGCTAAAACGGCAATAATGGACTTGATAATATGCTCTATGGAATTCCAATTGACGCCCATGTTAAATGTGAAGGACGTCAAACATGGGCTTCAATTGGAATTCCATAGAGCATATTATCAAGTCCATTATCGCCGTTTTAGCGGCAGTTTTCGGCCGCTAAAGCGGCGATAATTTTATCGCCTGGCTTGATAATATGCCCCATAGTTTCTGTTAATAAAAATGAACTCCTACAACTCTGCCATCGTGGGAGGTGTAATGCACCAATGCACACTTGTCTGGTAAGCGATGGCTGCCCTGAGCATGCCAGGCCTGGCCCTGTCTGTGGCAGCCCAGCTCAGCTTCCAACCATCCTTGGAGAAACAACCTCCCAGGAAGCAAGCATGCTCCCCTCTGTCTCAGAGAGCTCAGGGGGTCCTGTTCATACAGTTTTGCAGAAAGACTATGAGAAAGTGTCTCTGTGATATGGACACTGTGTGAAGAATCTCATGGGAATTCATTCCATTTTACATGTGGATATACATAAAGAAGAGAACTAGGACTAAGCTAATATATGATCAAATATAATATAAAACTTAAGCGATGCATCGTTATATAGTCAATGGCACAATGCACTCACGGCAGTCAGCGTTAGCAATGAATACTGGGGGGCCATGAGCCCCAGGGGAACACACACAGACCGTGTATTTCTGAAGGAGAGAGGGAACCTATCAATAGCAAGAACCTGTTACAGGATTTTGATTTAATTCAGAATGTTCAGAGAGCAGTTTTGATTGCAGCCTGGGCTGCCTGCAGCTGCCTTACTGACTGCAATGAACAATGTCTAATGCCTTAGAATAGCAATGCAGGAGTGAGAATAATATCTACTACAACTGACTAGTAACTCCAAATTCCTGGAGAAAGGCCTGAAACGAATCAAAGGCAATTCCTCCTACAGCCGGCTTTGCCAGATACTCACACTGCCTGCCAGCACCAGCTCCTTGCACGACTCACCAGTACCAGCTCCTTGCACGGCTCGCCAGTACCAGCTCCTTGGACGGCTCGCTAGTACCAGCTCCTTGCACGGCTCACCAGTACCAGCACCTCGCAGGGCTCGCCAGTACCAGCTCCTTGCACAGTTCGTCAGTACAAGTACCTTGCACGGCTCATCAGTACCAGTACCTTGCACAGCTCACCAGTACCAGCTCCTTGCACGACTTGCCAGTACCAGCTCCTTGGACGGCTCACCAGTACCAGCTCCTTGCACGGCTCGCCAGTACCAGTTCCTTGCACGGCTCGTCAGTACCAGTACCTTGCACAGCTCGCCAGTACCAGCTCCTTGCACGGCTTGCCAGTACCAGATCCTTGCACGGCTCTTCAGTACCAGCACCTTGCACGGCTCATCAGTACCAGCTCCTTGTCCTTCCACTGGTGCCCTCCATGATCATCAAAATCAGACGTGCAATGAAGCGAAGTCTCCTTGACTGGTCTTGGACCCAACGGCTTGCCATCAGCACCGTGGATGATCTCATGCGCCTTTTTACCTCTCATAGGAATATTATTCTTAATTGTCCATCATGATCAAGGAACATCCCACTCGTTGTGCTATCCAACAACGCAGTAACATTAATAGTCTTTCCAACTTCGGTTCAGTAATTTGCCCAAGAAACATGTAACTGTCTGAGCTATCCATGGAGGAGCTAGCCAATGCGAGCCAACACACTCCTTCTTTTGTCTCTTTCACACAGGTTGGGGTATTGTCTAAATTCTTTTGAGGATGCATACGGCAGGCATGGATTAAATGTCCAGTATCACTACAAGAAAGGTTCAAGCTAGCTTTTCGTAGTCCTTATTTTTCAGTTTCTGCCAAAGGGGCTCCATTGACCCCACATGCATAGGCTCATCTTGGTGAGAGGAATCACAGGTCTTTCCTAATTTTCAAAAAGGATAGACTTTTTGTAAGTTTGAAGACGTAATTTTAGAATTCTTTCAGTCACTATGTCTGACTCGAAGTCTAAACAACTATGTCAATAAGTTGAGAAAATTCAAGTAGAGCGATGAGTACAAACTAATTAATCGTTGATCTCCTCTTTTAATCCACACCAAAATAATGCCGTTTGGATCCTCTCAACCCAAGTATGCATTTGGAGAATTTGAGACGCATAAATCACTACACCCATACTACCTTGTTGGACATCACAGCAAACTTCTTCAGTGGAATGCCCAATCCCAGGACTTTCAAACATCTTCTCGAAGGCACGTAGGAAGGGATAATAACTCTCCAAACGTGGATCAGTAACAGTTAATAAAGGTGCAGCCTACGACAAGACCAGTCCAGGAAGCCCGTCAAGTAAGCGTCCTACTTTGGCTCAATCAATAGAAAACTGTACAGGTCGAAAAACACAATTTACCAAAGCGGAATCCAAGCATTCCTCAGTGTTATGGGATCCACTGAGAAACACCTTTGGGTGCCAGAAGGAACTCCTGGGATATTTGTAAAGGCGAATGCTGGGGTCTGTTTCAAGCTGTGCTGTATGACGAAGAGGGAGTTGTAACTCGTGTGCAGGTCCTGAGAAGGATGTGAGGCATAAGCAGACCTACAGTCTTTGGCAACACAATCTGTGAAGGACCTGCTGCAGTAAAGCTCTACCTTGTTTACTTTGTGACTGCCCAAAGAAAGGGCGACTCCTCCCAGTAGACACAGTGCCATCCTACTATTGACATACACTTGAAAGGTGTTGTATGTCTCTTAAAGAGTGTTAAGGTTCTTAATTGAGAATGAAGACAAGCATTGGAAAGAAAGACGAACATAGCATAATCTCCCAGGCTTCGCACAGAGAAAACAGAGCACACACAAGGAGATGATGGACGGAGCGCTGAAACTCTTCAGACACTCACCCCCAGTCACAGATCTGGGTTGAATCCATCATCGTTCTTTAGCTCACTTTGCCACCCCAGTTCAGACCCAGCCATATGCAAATCAGTCTTGACCTTGTGTCTCATGAGAACAGTCCAGCCCAAACTGCCAAACCAGGTCTTCCCTGAACCAGAAACAAGCATCCTGGGACCAGTTTCTGGGTAACACTCTTCATCAGCCAAGCTAGCTTGAATCCAGTTGCAAAGTGAGCAAGGGAGTCACGTCTGGACATACTCTGCCAATTTAGGGCGAACAAAGCAAACACACGGAGATGATGGACGGAGCGCTGAAACGTTTCAGACACTCACCCCCAGTCACAGATCTGGGTTGAATCCATCTTCATTCTTTAGCTCACTTTACCACCTCAGTTCAGACCCAGCCATATGCAAATCAGTCTGGACCCTGTGCCTCATGGGAACAGTCCAGCCCGAACTGCCAAGCCATGTCTTCCCTGGACCCGAAACAAGCACAGAAAAAACAGCTGCGGAAAAAGGGAGCAAAAATCAGGGACAAAAGTATCTATGTGATGAAAAATAGGGTGATTGAATGCATTGCAACACATATGTCTCAGCTCTAAACTCCTTTATATATCATTAGAAGCAGGGAATTACTTCACAGAAAAATGGTTGAATACCACCTTGGACAGGGAAGCTCTGGTAGCAGAAACTGGGAAGATGGTCGACCATCTTGGGTAGGAATGAATATAACCTTAACCACAGTCAGTGAAAGGTGGCCAATAATCCTCATGGATTTGTCAGTCACATGATATATATTTAGTTTCTTAACAAACTCATTAACATTTATAGAATACGAAATAATTTCATTATTGGGAATTCGCTTTTATTTTTCTGTGTTACTCAATCATTGTCACATGGCAGCTAATCGTGTTTATTTAATACAGTATTAGTTATATTGCACCATTCAACCATTCCCAAAGAATTCACAGTGGGGTTTTAGTCAGATTCCAGTCCTTGCTAATTTTCAGTTCATGAAAAATGTATGCCACAAGGACTTCCTCCCTCACATCATAAAACAGACAGGCCTGATAAATATACATCTGAACAAGTGAAGAATCACATGGAAACTGGCATTAATCCATATGCTTCAGTGGTAAGATGCTGACATGCTTCACAACGTTTACAAATCTCACTCATGCACAGAATACACATCTCACTTAAAGTACAAATTGTTTGGTCCTGATGCAAGAATGAATCTTTTCTTTGACACAGTCAAAGATGCAAATACAGAGTTAGCGCCTCCGACAATTTCTCGTTTGTCTCATGGTTATCAAAAGCGCATTAAGGTTTCTTCATGAAAACACAATAAATCTAATCCCCATATTCATTAAATATGAATGCTATGTGTAATGATTAATGCTATGCAACAAGAAAATTCACGCACAGGAACAGAAATTCCCAGCCATTTTTACTTATTAGTAATGTGCATAATTTGGGGAATTTCATGTTCAGCTCGTTACACAAAATTCCAGAAATAATGTCATTGCATCACATTGCATAATTATCATGCCAATTATGGGAAAATTATAGCGCTGGAACATTACAAACAACCAGACCACCAGTGGCTGTTCATGCCAATTGTATTTTTCACGCTATATTTTAGCACAAAATGCCTCTTTGCATCAAATATTGGCACATGGACATATTTTGTGCTAATATTAAGTGCTGCATGATGGATTAACATTTCACCTAATTCTGTGTACGTTTGCATTATTTTCCTGAAATTTAGCATAATTATACAAATCGACTTTGCACATCCCTATTTATTAGTCTTTGTGGGCTCCAGCCAGTCCTGTGGAAGCAAGAAGCAGGAGGCACCCAGGCTCCCCTAAGCCAATCACAACACTGCAATGCAGGACTGGGAGCCTGGGCATGTTCTCCACCCAGGCTGTGCATTACAGCCGGTGGTGAACATCCAAAGTGCGCATGACTGTTTGGCCAGCCCAAGATGGCTGACCAAACAGTAATGCACTCTTAAAGAGGGCCACCATTCCTCCCCCCGCTCTGCCGAGCCCAGCTCCGCACTCCCTACCTGCAAAACTGCCTCACCACAGAACAATAAAATGATACCAGCATTGCTTTATTATCATTTTATTTTTCCTTTTTTCCTGTGCTGAAACGCAGTGGGGCGACACTCCTCCCCCTTAGTGGAGGAACCGCCACTGTGATGCACACCAGCAAGAGGTATGCAGTGGGGAAGGAGATTTCCACTTCATGGCAATGCATCACCTGGCGAATAAGAAGGCAAGGACCATCAACCTGCCAGATACTCTCCCTTCCTTCGGGTACCAGTACAGGACAGATAGGCAGCACTGGGGGGGGGGGGAGGGGGGGAAGGATTTTTTTGGTCTGTCTCTGCAGCCAGGATGGTACATCTCTCCCTCCAGTAGGAGAATATCATGGGGCAGGATCTTAACATATGTGCCATGTCTGCCATAGGTGCAGAACAGCGGGAGCACTCCGCATTCTCAGTAGTATCTGTGTCGAGTAATTTACAGAGGTGTGCTGGCATCTAGTATGATCTATGGAGTATGTTGAACTGAATGTGCTGGTACCTAGCATTCTGGGAACCTTTGTGTGGGGTTGTGTGAGAGGATGCCCAATATCCCCGTCCCATAACAAAGGTAAGGTAAAGGGATCATGTGTGTTGCCAGGTGATTAGCTTACTACCAGTTCCTATGGTGGAGAGTGCTTGGGGAAGAGGATGAGGGGCTGGTTCAGAGTCAGCAATGCTACAAGTGATCCATGAAGCAACCAGAGCAAATTTTGGCTCAGTGATTCCATTTAGGTCTGTAGTTGTTGGGATTTTTTTTTTTTTTTGCAAACATCAACCTCTGAAGCAGGGGCGGCTTCCTTTAAAGGGTGTGGGGGCTATGCCCTCTTCATATTTGTTGCCTTTTTTATTAGTTACATTAAATGGAAGCTACTGCAGTAAGTGGTGATAGCTAAGCAATCAGCATCGCTTCTGACCCTCACTCTGCACGAGCGTCAGGCAGCCACAGCACTGACAGGTACATGCAATTACTGCGCATGTGTCGTGTTGCAGTGTTTTCAGTCCCTGTGTGATTTAAGCCCTTGTTTCTGTGGCCATTCCGAGCGTAGGGCCCATTCTCCCCTGTGATGTGCACCACCCTCTCTTGCTGACCACTCTTGGACACCCGAGGCCGCCGCCCTTGGGGGCATATTACCGCCCGCAGCTAAAGCGGTGATAATGGGCTTGATAATATGCCCTTGAGAATTTCAATAGAAGCCCATGTTGACACCAGAACATGGGCTTCTATTGGAAACCCCAAGGGTATATTATCAAGCCCATTATCGCCGCTTTAGCGGCAGTTTTCTGCCGCCAAAGCGGTGATAATTTTAACGCAGTTTGTTGATAATATGCCCCGTGCTTCCCAAAACAGTGTGTCAATCAGTGAAGGATTCACCTATTCCACCTTGTCACAGCATGGGGGGTTCAGTTTGCCTGGCTGACCCCTCCCCAATCTGTGAGGAGTTGGGAACAGGATAGCAGGATTGGAGGCGGTGCATGTGTCAGGCGTCATCAGTGGCGCCGCGTCACGCACTGTAGACACACACAGTGAGCATGCTTCAGGTTTGTAGAAACATGTCCACTGCTGGTGTTGCCAGATTAGGCTATTTTCTGCAGCAAACAGACAATATTTTTCCGATTTGCAAGAAAAGTCACAATTGGAGGGACACTGCTTTTTTGGCATATTTTGCTGCTGTGTGTGTGTTTTAGTGGTTTTTGGCAGCACCTGTACTGTGCTGCTTGTGAGCCTCCCCACCAACATCACCACAGAGCACTGTCCTAGTGGTTCTGGCCGTTGCAGAAAAGTCACTGAGTCGCGGCGACTCAAACCGTCTAGTAAGTTACATCTCCTTTCTTCAGACCATCCCCCATGAAACATCACTGCTCGCTGGATGTTGCGCAGGGCAGTCAAGAGATCTGAATAATTACAGCCCTTGGGCTGGATGATTTGGCAGTGTTTATCGACTGCTGTTCAACAGCTTCTGGTGGCTCGGTCAGAGTTGGTGCATCTTCTGCATACCTTCTCTTAGGTAAGGGAATGGTTCATTTGGCAGTATGTGTTTGTAGCCCCGCCCACTCTCCTCCCGTATTTTTTCATTGCCTTGTGCCATTGTCCTTCGTAAATGCTGGCTTCTGATTGGTTAATAGGCTTGTTAGTCCCTCCTTAGTACTGCCTTGTCTTCATTTGTAACCTCCCATGAGGACTGGCCTTTTACTTCGGTTGTTACATGTATGCTTTAATTAGAGCCTGGGAGCACTATTTTCTTAATTGGCTCTCTTCTGCCTGCTGCAGGCAGGACACTCCTGGTCTAACTCTCTCAACGCTTTTTATAAATTTAAGCAGCACACTCTCCTCAGATGGGATAATGGCAGACGTGCTTTTCGTTTACCTGAACATTGGTGCGTGTGTTTTGTTATAGTGGATCGTCAGCCGTCCATTGATGTCCACAGGGCCATACAATGTTAAACATATAATTGCTCATATTTCAAACAGCTGTGTACTGTTTCACTTCGGTAGTTTATGATGTTTACCAGGGACCTCTAGGAGCAGCTTTCGGTACTGCACCGAGACATGCAGTGCTGGTGCCTTGCTCACTAGGGACCTCTAGGAGCAGCTTGCGGTACTGCAACTAGACATGCAGTTCTGGTGCCTTGCTCACTAGGGACCTCTAGGAGCAGCTTGCGGTACTGCACCTAGACATGCAGTGCTGGTGCCTTGCTTACTAGGGACCTCTAGGAGCAGCTTGCGGACTGCACCAAGACATGCAGTGCTGGTGCCTTGCTCACTAGGGACCTCTAGGAGCAGCTTGCGGACTGCACCAAGACATGCAGTGCTGGTGCCTTGCTTACTAGGGACCTCTAGGAGCAGCTTGCGGTACTGCACCTAGACATGCAGTGCTGGTGCCTTGCTCACTAGGGACCTCTAGGAGCAGCTTGCGGACTGCACCAAGACATGCAGTGCTGGTGCCTTGCTCACTAGGGACCTCTAGGAGCAGCTTGCGGTACTGCACCTAGACATGCAGTGCTGGTGCCTTGCTCACTACTGACCTCTAGGAGCAGCTTGCGGTACTGCACCTAGACATGCAGTGCTGGTGCCTTGCTGACTAGGGACCTCTAGGAGCAGCTTTCGGTACTGTACCGAGACATGCAGTGCTGGTGCCTTGCTCACTAAGGACCTCTAGGAGCAGTTTGCAGTACTGCACTGAGACATGCAGTGCTGGTGCCTTGCTCACTAGGGACCTCTGGGAGCACCTTGCGGACTGCACCAAGACACGCAGTGCTGGTGCCTTGCTCACTAGGGACCTCTAGGAGCAGCTTGCGGTACTGCACGAGACATGCAGTGTTGGTGCCTTGCTCACTAGGAACCTCTAGGAGCAGCTTGCGGTACTGCATACAATGCTGGTTCCTGGCTCACTCCACAAGCATTTGCAATGCACTAGGTCTCGCATTACCGAAAGTAAGAGCTTATTGGCGATGCATTATTATTTACAATGACGATACCTCGAACTATCAGTAATGCAAGACCTATTACATTGCAAATGCTTATTTATTGTTAAAATTCCTTCTTTTCCTGAGCTCTCCTCCATCTGGCTGCTCCAAGGGCTCCAATTAGAAGTTGACAAGCCTAAACATTAACAGGGAAAGCCAAGGGACGGCTCTGGCTTTAAGGGCCTGTGCACGAGCCGAGCAGTGGCACCATGAAAAAGAAGTGCACTTTTTAACTTTGAAGGCACTTTAACACGTGGAAGCTTTTAATCTTAATGTATCACATTTTATCTCGCTCTATATCGAGAAGTATTTATTAAAAGTGAGTGTTTTTAGATGTGAACTGAGAAACATTCCTGCCCCACCCAGAAGAAAATGTTGTTAGCGAACTAGGAGGCACTATTCCAGTGGCGGTTGGTCAATTTAAAAAGTGATGAGGCTATCACTTGAAAGTATAAAACGGTAGTCAGGACACATATAAACAAAAACTCATACGCTCACATACACACACACTGGCACAAGCTTGCAGACATGCACTTAAACATAAGCATGCTCTCAATTGTACACACGACGTTGAAACTTACCTGGGGTAGTCTTCAGCATACAGTTTCCTCTGCACGTCGAATCCCAACTTTCACATCAAAAAAGTTCCAGAACAACGCTCACACCCTTGCGCCCAATCAGAAACTCGGATAGGACGGAAGGCTGTCTTTTTTCCTATATTGTGGCTTCTGATGGGGCATAAGGGTGCAAGACTGACAGGCCCCAAATCACTATTCTCTGACATGCTGCACTGCCTGACACTAGTGCAGCATGTCAGAAATGTGTTGCATCTGTGAAAGGACGGCCTGTAACAGCCTTTGCATAACACATGCTCAATACATCCCAGGGCACCCTCTTTTGGTGCAAGACAATATTGCCGTTTTTTACTTGTAAAACAATGCTCGGTGAGATCATTTTGGTACATGTAAAAGCTGTAGTATTTTAACTAATGAGATGCAAGAAGTGACGTGTGAATGTTGGATCGCCGGCCAAGACTGATTCCAGATTTTCCAGTTTCATTCTGTGCAGTTCAGCCACTAGAGTGCATGCATGCATCATGAGGTAATGACATAAGATTATTGCTTCGTCCCTAACTCTTAAAGCAGTGGTTCTCAAACTGTGTGCCAAGGCTCCCTGGGGAGCCGTCAAACCTAGCCAGGGGAGCCGCATACCAAGCACTTTAATGCATTTAATGTTGAAGGGGTTGTTGACTTCAGTTAAACTAATTAGACTTAAACACGTAGGGGCATATTAACAATGCGTCGATACCAAATTATCGCCGCTTTTGCGGCCGTTTTCGGCCGAAAAGCGGCGATAATTTTATCGCCTTATCAGCAAAGACACGCTTCCAGCACGCCTTACTTTGCATCGTTAATGAGATGCAAAGTAGGCGTGTCTGTGGAAACAACATGGGTAAATATCACGAAGGCAGCTTTGTGATATTTACAATGCGGGGAAGCGATTATTTAAATCGCGCTAAGTATGCCTTAACGCAGGAATTTAACGTCTGTTAAATTCCTGACTAAGGCATACTTAACACGGGGGGTGGATTGTGTGGCTAAGACCACAGGCCCCTATTATCAAGGGTATCGCCGTTTTCCATGGAACATCGCTGGAAAACCAGCGATGTTCCATGGAAAACATCGCTATTGTTAGCATAATTATCGCCATTGCGCTGAGCGTTGTTAATACAGCGCTAGCATGGCGATAATTATCTGCGATAGCCGGCGTTAAACATTTTAACGCTAAGAGCGGCCAGTGATAATTATCGCTGGCCATTGATGATATGCCCCATGATGTCCATGATTTGTAAGTGACATGCCAAAAACTGTAAACATAGTGCTTAATTGATGGCATGTCGAGGGAGATGACGTCCATATTTCACTGGATCCCCACATTCCAACACTCCCAAAGTAAGCGGAAGATGCCTGATTAATTTTGTTAGACTCATTAATAGTTTCATTTTTTCCCAACTTTATTTTACACCAATGCAAGTTATCAGGAAAGTACAGTTGTCCTGTCTATTAAACACACTAAGCATTATTAAGTATTGACATTTGTACTTGAATCATAGGTACTTCCAGTACACATTTCTTTCAGTACACACACATTTCCAGACAGGCCTGCCCTCTCCTTTAGCACAAGAAAGTAAAACACCATGGGGCAGATTTATGTTTCCTGGCGCATCCCTGCAAATCAGCAGGGATGCGCCAGGAAAGATGCGTCACGCAAGTTTACCCTTGCGCCACCACAGATGCGCCACATTTACAATGCAGCGCATCGTGGCGCAAGGATAAACAGATGCGTGACGCATCTGATGGCATAAGGGCAGCGCATTGCTGGAGTCGTGTCGCAAGCACGACGCAACTGCAGCAATGCTCCGAGGCTGCCCATACCTAACATGCTGCGTCATGCCTTACGCCTGCTTCAAGCAGGCGCAGGGTTTTGAGGCAGCAGCGTCGGAAAAGTGACTCAGTGAAATCTTGTAGATTTCACTGCGTCACTTTTCCGAGGCTTTTTCCGACGGAACGCCCACCCTGCATACATTAAACCTGACCCAGGTTTAGTGTGGCGCAGGGCTTTACAACGTGACGCATCTCCCTAGATGCGGCACGTTGTAAATAAGGCGCAACATGGCGCATGGTTTACGCCGCCGCTGCGTCACAGAAGTGACGCAACGGCGGCGTAAATGTCTCGCAAGGGGCTTGTAAATCTTCCCCCATATACGGTATAATGCTAACATTTGGAAGCAAGAAAGAGGAACGTTTAAAAAAATAAATCAGAGGAATTTATTTCACTTGCATTGATTTGGAAGCAATTTTAGGGAGGAGACAGCAAAAATGTACTGCATGTGAGTCACCTTGCTGAGACAGGTGTATTGGCACATATGACACGGGTAGAAATGGAAGTGCATGCAAATATTTTTCAAGCGCAGAAACACTTTGGCAATGGGGCCTACATGCATAGGGGTGCCATCTAGCACTGTCAGTGGGATAAAAAAGTTTGAGAGGGTTCTCTAAGAAAGGCATGGGCAAATAAGTGTAACTAGGCATATTTTATTAGCGGCACAGCCTTCATAATATGAAACACCCTGTGTATATGATTATAATACCTTCATCACCTTCATCCCAATTATTTTCAGGGAGAAAAATGCAAGTACTCCCGAGGCCAGGCTTACATCCCCCCCCACCCTTCCAAAAAAGTAACAGTGGGGAGCCACGGGCAATGGCCAATGGGTCACGGGAGCCGTGGGTCGAAAAAGTTTGGGAACCACTATCTTAAAGCACATGACTAGAACGGGGGCGACAGGCAGATATTTTGTTTTTGGCAGTGTGATTAAATAACACAAGCCTTGCCTAAGGCCTTAAGAGTGATTTGTAAGAGACACAGGCTGTGTTACATGTTTTTTTCGGAATACAGAGATTTGCCACGAGTTACACCATGCTGAACTGAGGCCAAGTTTTGAACGTATATGGCTACAATATGAGTGCCTGGAAAAGCTGGTATTTAGCACACTGTTAGACCGGGCACCATTGGCGTGGGACTCCCTTCTATTTTGTGCTGTTGCCTCATGTGTTTTTGCTGGTTGTAGATGCTTTGGGCACTGTGCCACTGCTGTAGAGTGCCACAGTGCAAGTGCTCCCTATGGTAAATTGATGTATGGATTAGTGACTCCATGATTGGCTTGATTGGTTTACTTGTCAGACCCTAGTACAGTGCACTGCGTGTGCCCAGGGCTTTTAACCAATGCTGCTGGTAGGCTTGCAGTACTGATTGTGCCACCCACCAGAGCAGCTTGTAAAGTGTGTCTCAGGTCTGCCATTGCAGAGCCTGTGTGCAGTCTGGTACTGCCATGCTGACAGGGCAAGTGCACCCACTTGCCAGTCCCTAAACCTTCCCTTTTATACATATTAGCCACCCCTAAGGTAGGCCCAAGGGCAGGGTGCATTGTAGGTAATAGGTAGGACATGCCCTGATGTGTGTGGTGTGGCCTGTCCTGATAGTGAATTACAGCCATTTTCGTTTTTCACTATTGCAAGGCTATTTGTTCTCCATAGGCCAGAATGGGCAGTTTGATTATTACATTTTATAATCCTAACTGACTCAGGGAACATGGTAGAAATTCGAGTTTAGTATGCCTGAACTCAGAATGATAAAATACACCTTTTAGTGAAGTTGGTTTTAACATTCCGTGTTTGAAAATACCACTTTTAGGGCCTGATTCACAGAACTAACTTAAGACAAAATCCTAAACTTACTACTTTTTGTTTTCACAGAAGGCATTTAGTAGTAGTAAAGTTAGGATTTTGTCTTAAGACTGTCTTAAGTCTGTCTTAAGTCTGTCTTAAGTCAAACTTAAGACAAAATCCTAACTTTACTACTACTAAATGCCTTCTGTGAATACCAAAAGTAGTAGGACAGACTTAAGACTGACTTAAGACAAACGTAAGACAAACTTAGGACAGACTTAAGACAAACTTGGGACAGACTTAAGACAGACTTAAGACAAATCCTAACTTTACTACTATTAAATGCCTTCGGTGAATACCAAAAGTAGTAAGTTTAGGATTTTGTCTTAAGTTAGTTCTGTGAATCGGGCCCATAGAAAGTAGGTATTTTCTTGTCTAACCATCCAAACCTGCCTCAGCTAGGCTGTGTATTCCCTGTCTGGAGTTTGAGTGACAGGGGCTGGGACTGGGGGATTCCAGGAGACAGGGTGAGTCAGCACAAGGCTGAATAGAGACATCTGCATCTAGATGGGTGGGAGAGGTTGCACCTGGGACCTAAATAGGACTGGGCCTTCCCTCCACAATGCTGGCTCCACCTCCTGTGGTGTGTCTGATGTCCCTGCCCTGCACTGTGAAAGGAAAGCAGGAGACATGTCAACAAAGTGCTCCAGGACTGACCAGAACTGGTTTGGACTAGGCAAAGGCCTCCCTGCCTTCAGAGAACAAAGAGAAAAGTAGTATAAATATTGGGATCCAGACCCACGAACTTTAGATCACTTCTGGGAATCAAGACAAACCTTTACTGAGGAGAAGAACCAGGAAGCTGAAGGAGGAGACTACCCCTGTGCTGTGTGTTTGGGGGTTGGCCTGCAGTGGTTGCTTCATTACCTAAGAGGAGAAAAGGACTGAGTGTGCTTTCTATCAACTTGAAGAAGAATATCCAAGGTCTTGAACTAGAGCTTGCCTCCTGCCTGAAGTCTCAGGGATATAAGACTTCACCAACCAGCTCCCCCCTGAATTCCCTTGCTGGAAATTGAAGTGACTGCTGTTGTGCTGGGCCTTCTAAGAGACTGCGTGTCGCTGGGAGCTGGAAGCGTGATGCAACAACGAGAAGCGTGTCGCCGCCACAGCCGCTGTCATCGCATTGCCGAGGAGATGAGCCGCCGCTGCCGCTGTCATCGCATCGCCGAGGAAACGAGCCGCCGCTGCCGCTGTCATCATCGCATCGTCGAAGCACGGCGCATCGCCGGAGAAGTGGGACGCTGCCACAGAGGTCATCGTCGCATCACTGGAGAAGCGCATCGCAGGGCCTGTCGCGGCTCCAAAGATCATCGAGTCGCAGCACGGCCGTCGGGCGAGCACGCATCATACCAACGTTGTCGCATCGCAATCAGGATGTCATTTATTCGCATCGCACCGCAGAAGAGTATTGCATCGAGGTGCCAGCGTGTAACATCGCATCGCACCGGAGAGCAGAAAGAAACCGACGCATCAACTCCCCACACAGTAAGGAAGTGAGCATCAACTCCCCTGCGCAGCAGTACGGAACCGACGCATCCACTCCCCTGCATGTAAGGAACCGACGCATCACCTTCCATGCGACCCTTTTGGTTTCTTTGCATTACGCATCTAAGGTAGATGAGAGTAAAGTGTCGCATTTACACGTTGAGAGAACTGAGCTATTTTATAGCATTTGAGAGACTATTTTTGAGTACAGTATTGTAGATTTTTGGTCTTGTGTTATGTCTATGTAGGAGAGTAGGATCTGCTTCACATGGGTACCCCCACATTTTGCTGGTGTTTCACTGCTTTTCGACCTTAGTCTGGCTGTGGCCCTGCTAATCAGGACCACAACCTAGCTGCTTCCTCTCTGTACATTAGGTACATATCTAATTGGATTCTGGAGTGCCATATAAGCCCCTAGTATATGGTATACTATGTACATAGGGCATAGAGGCCTACCAGGGGCTGCAGCATGTATTATGCCAACCCTAGGAAGCACTCCAAAATGGCACCGCAGGTCTGCTACTGCAGCCTGGGTAAGAGTGTGCTTGCACCCCTTACAGTGGTATAGGCTACCTATATCACTACCATATACAGACACATATAAACCTATAAGCCACTCCTATGGCAGGCCTTGACAATCCTGAAGGCAGAGTGCTTGGTTTTATGTGAGAGGGTACCCAAGCATGAGCTGAGCCCCTCTGAAGCTTTCGGAAATACTTCCTTATGGCTGTTCTGTGATACAGCCATACCATATACTCTTAAGTGCATTATAACCTCGCGGTAAATGCTAACTTTGGGATGGCTGCATCACAATATGTCGTATTTGGTGTCAAATGCTTTGGAATACTACCCCCCCCCCCCCCCCACCAGTTCTGGTGGCGGGGGTAGCATTCCACCCTTCTAGAGGGAGAGACATGTCCACACTGGCTAAACCCGGTAGGACTTTACTGAGCCCTGGCATCACAAAATGGATGCCTCTGCCACAGACACAGGTCTGGCCTCCTGCTGCTGACCGAAACTCCGGCAGGGAGGCCTGGACAATAGGTTTCCTGTCGAAGGGAGGTGTAACCACCTCCCCAGACAGGCAGATGTGTATTGGGGCTGGGCGGGAGCACTCTCTGGTGCTTTGAAGTCCTGCACTGGGGGCACGTTTGGTGTCCCTGTGCATAGCCCAGTTCAAACCGGTTGCAGGGGCTACCTGCCCCTGCTCTGGTGCGAAACTGGACAAAGGAAATGGGTGTAACCACCCCTCTTTCCTGGCCCACCCATAGGTGGGGCCTTAGAGTTAGTCCATCCCCTAAACTTACTATACGTATAGGAATCCAGGCCCTAGGACTTTAGATTACCCTGGACGAAACTCTGCAATGTACATCCTGGACCTTCAACGTTCTATCCCGCCTAGAAGACTGAAGGAATCTCCCTTGGGGTCAAGGAGTGACTCCCCTGCTTGGCAGGCACCAAAGAAACAAGTGACCGGTCTGCATCGCTGAAGCTCCTGCCGGACGCCAAAGTCTTTGCATCCCCAGAGGTGGATTTCCGGACTTCCCCGAGGCTACCCTGAGTCCACAGCAAAGCTGAGGCCCGTGGCTATTGTGGGTGATGTGGAACCGTTACCCCTGGACACCGTGAACTTTTGCAGCAACACTATCGTCCTGGTCCTCCTCGAAGTTGTGCTTTGGGCTCCGAGTAGCTCGAGCCTTGAGCACCTCCTGCACCAAAGATTGTTGGCCTCCACTCCACGAGTGACCCGTGGACCAGCTTCAAGTGCGACCGCTCGAGGATCCTTCGCGATCACTAGCCCGTTGGCTAGCAGGTCCCCATGAAGGCAACTCCTTTTCTACTTGGCTTTCCTGGTTGTTCCAGACGTGCCCTGACTTACCCTTGCTGGGTGAGTCCCTCAGACCTTGCTGGCCTGCACGCAGTCCTTTTTTAAAATTCCAGTGACTTGCCGTTGCCAAGGCTTGTTGGGTCCATTCTGGTCGCCGACACCGCAGCACATGACAGACTTTGTGGGGCAGCTCGAATCCGGCTCGTGGACTTCGTTGACGACTCCTGGGCCTCGTGGCTGAAGAGTCAAGACACCTATCAACTCACCTGAAGCACCCGACATCTGTGGGCATTGGTCCATCCTGCCCTCGTTCACTGGCAAGTGACCCAGACTCTGTCCCCTCTGCTTTCAGGTTCCTTCCATCCTAGATCCAGGTTTGGATCTCTTCGGACACTTCTCCTCATCACGGCAGCAGCAGTTCCTTGCAGGCTTCCATTGAAATCGACGACGTGACCCGACACCAAAAGACACCTATGCACCCGGCTTCCCTGGGTGAGGTAACTTGAGTACTCCGGTGCTCACGTGGGTGCTAGCCCTAGAACTTCTTAAGTCCAAAAGGGTTTGATCCAGACTCAATTAGAAGTGTCCCTAATCTTTAAATTTCCAACCGCGACATTGCCCATAGAACATAACGGGAACCCGCGATTGTGGTTACACACTGCAAACAGTCCCCGTGGGTCCCCTGTGTCACTACCTTGGGTGGTTCCTTGGGGTCCCAGCGATTCTACAGGCTAAAGGCCTAGTGTTTAATCCAGTTTTTAGCATATGGTTTGGTACGCCCCTAGGGCCCAAACGTGTATTTGTGCTATTACTGATGCTTGCTCACTTGTAAACTAAGTACTTCGAACTCCAGTTTCATAAAGAGACTAGAGGGGTGTGTTTTATCTTAAATACATATATTTTGAATATATACCTGGTGTGGTTGTCCTTTCATTTGATCATTCAAGTGATTATAGACTGGTAAAACAAGCTGCTTTACATTCCTTCAAGACTTAGCCTGAAGGCTGCTCTCCATAGCTACCACTAGGATAGCTTTAATAAAGGTTGTCTTTAACCTAGGGGTTGTTTGGACTGATACAAGGTGCCTACTAGAACTAGTGGAGAGCATATATCAGGCCACCTTCTCACAGTCTATATAAAAATACTTATTTGTATAATACAACCGGTGTGGTGTCCATTTGTAGTGCTGTCACTGTATTACTGTATGTGTTCACAAATGCTTTACACACTGCCTCTGAGATAAGCCTGCCTGCTCGTGCCAAGCTACCAAGGGGGTGAGCAGGGATTATTTTAGGAGTGTAGCCACTTACCCTGACTAGATGCAAGGGTCCCTATTTGTCACAGGTACCTACCTATGCCAACTAGAGACCCCCAAACCTAACACACACCTGTTGAAAACCAATATGCCTGGGTAGTGAATTTAAAGCGTGTAATAAATTAAATGTATTACAATTTTGAGCCAGTTAAGATGGGGCATAGCTTGTAGAGTTGGTCTTGCGCCCTACCACTTTCAAAATTTACCAGCCGCTCCAAAGCATAAATCCTGGCTACTGACCTAACTGGCTACAACAAAGCTCACATAGACACTGTTGAAACTATGTATCTTTGAAGTTACAGTCACTAAAAAACCTGATTGCTTCTTGCACTGACTGGAGATAGTTTCTCTTGTCCACAGTTGAACTCTGTTTTAGGGACTGTTTTTACAGTGTCAAGTGAGCACTTGCCATGCTCCGGGATACATCTGAGAGGTCATTGCTTAGGGACATAATTTTCCCAGCATTAATGGGAACCATCAATCAAAAAGGTCCCAGCAAGCAAGACATACGTCACCGATTAGTATGGAGTGATGAGATGAAAAACGTGGAAAGGATTATAAATGCACTGATGCACTGTAGGAACAAAGGCCACAGTGGTACAAGTGATTGTACTCCCCACGCTCTTGTATGGATGTGAAGGTTGGACAATGAAGAAACAGGACAGGAAGAGAATAGATGCTGTGAGTGGTGGTGTCTGAGTAAACTTCTAAGAGTACCAGGGACAGACAGGAAAACAGAGGTTTTATTGATTAAATGAAGCGAGAACTTTAACTCAAAGCACAGACGGCCAGCTTGAATCTGCCATACTTTCGACACATAATGGGAAGACTAAGGGCCATATGTATTAAAGGGTTTTACCCATTCTGTGTCTATGGGAAAATGTGTTCATGCATATGGCCCTAACCTCCCTGATAAACACTTTGGGGCTCATTTATGAAGAAGTCACGCAGTGCGGCTCAGCAAGTCACCTTGCTGCACTGCATGACATAGAAAGGGCAAGAATGCGCTGTATTTACAGCAATATGACACATTCCTGTCCTTTTCCATGCACTGGCACACAATTTGCTGCCAACGCAGGAACCATTGCACCATGGTGAAAGGGTGCCTGCGTTGCGTGCAGGATTGTTTTTGTGCAGGAAGGGGCACCTTCCTGGGAGGTATATTCCTCTTTCTATAGAGATATTTACCCTCGTTATGCCTCCCCTGCGAAAGCGTAACGTTTTGCCACATTCCCAGGTTTACTAGTTCCGGTCAATTTGGAAATGCGTAAAAAACTATGGGGGTTGCGTGGGATCACCCATGCAGTGCCCTTCGAACGTCTTCCCAGGGCAAAGTAATGCAATGCAGCAATTTGCACTGCGTTGCGTTTTTTCAGATTTATGAAGCACTTCTGGGACACTCAAAGAAGCTTTGCTTGGCTTCATAACCTGACTTAAGATTGTTACTCTTGCACCACATTGAGTGGTGCAAGAGTAGCGCAAACCACCTCATAAGTAGGCCCCTTTGTTACTTAGAAAGTCAAAACAAAAAGAGGAAGATGACGAGCCGCAAGAAGGAGGATGGATTCAATCACAACATTAATGAGCACGCTATTCAGGATCTTGAAGACCCAAATAGAATACAAGACATCCTGCTGACCATCTATATGGTCACCGCGAGTCGTCAACATCTTCTGGCGCCTAGCAAACAAACAATGACTACATGCGGTGACGTTATACTGACATATGATTAGCAACTTGATTCCAGAAGGTGCTAGGAGCATCTGGTTTTATAGTTGTCCATCACAGTTACTGTGATATTGATGTAAAGAAGGAATATAAACCTGCATGTTGTATAGTGTTTATCTCAGGCTGGAGAGTGATGTTTACTGAGTGATATTGAATGGATCATTTTCTACCCTAACCCTCCTCTTCCCATGCATTAGGTTTTGACTGCTCTACTTTTCTACCACGTGGGAATAAAAGTCCTTGTACAACCGTTCAAGCTGTGCCAGCCTGCCCTATTTAACATTGTGGTCATGCCCTGTCTTTCAACCCTGATGTAGGCCAGAATCTTGACCCCTTCGTAGATTTTTCCTGGATCCCAAACTATTGGATCTACACAGTGGAGGAAACTAACGCGGGTCTCACTGGCCCATCTACATCTGCCTGGACGTGCCTGAGACCCTGATAGGGTTATTTGTATGTGTGCCTGTTGGAAAACCACACTCCCACTCTGAAAGGGTGGTGGTGGTCTTCCGGACACACTGTGGTAGCTTGGCTCGAGTGGTCAGGAAACAGGCGCAGTGCTAAGCATACAATATACCCATACAATAACCATGCGTGCATCCGTTCCAAAAACGACTCTACACCGTAAAAATTATGAAAATATTCTTTCTTTATCTTTTTCTCTTAGTTGCTGATTGGAAAAATAAATAGGTCAATCACAATATACAAGTTTCAATTAGTGCAGGTCAAATAAATATTGGCTGTTTGATGAAATAAATAGGGGTGATCATAAATAACAGGGCATAAATACAAGTGCAATATATACAGACAATTAAATACTTTGAGGCAATAAATACTGTACCAATAAATATTGTACACCATCAAGTCCTGTGGACCTATAAATATAGTGCAGCAATAAATAGGTAAAAATTCAATAAATACAGTACCCCCAATAAATAATTAAAAGTATACAGCAACCCTCATATAATCAGATGACACTTCAATTCTTATGGGCTGATTTGGCCCAGGCACAGCTTGTAGGGTTGTGGAAGGCTTGAGGGGGGCTACTCCCTGGCTGGGACAAGGCTGAGGCCTAAACTGAGGTAGATCAAAGGGGGAAATACCAGTGCCCTGGCTTTCTCTCTCCACACAACCTCTCTAGGTTAGTCCCAGTTCACCCCAGGCACAGTCAGGTTGGTTTCAGCACCTCCCTAGCCCCTTAGAGTAGTCTCTCAGGTCTCCACAGGGCCTTAGGCGCCCTCTACTCCACTTACTGCCCTTTTTCTGATGTTCCGACGCCGCTGGAGTCGTGTCGACGCCGTGAGGCGGTTCCGGTTCGGTCTCGGCGGCCTCGGCACAATGTCAGTTCTTTGACGACGCCGGCAGGCGGTTCCGGTCCGATGTCGGTGGCCTCGGTTCGATCTCGACCTCCGATTCGACGGCGTCGGGCAGTCTCTTCACGATGTCGACTTCGGGCGGCTCCGGTCCGATGGCACTCTCGGCTCCGATGACGTCGGCCGGCCTGGCCTCGATGTCGACTTCCGGCGACTCCGGGGTGCGATCCTCACCCCCGACCTCCGGTGCTCCTCCTCACAGGCTCCGGGCGACTCCGGAGTGCGATCCTCACTCCCGACCTCCGGTGCTCCTCTACCTCGGTCTCCGACGACTCCGGAGGGCGGACTTCACTCCTCCGATGACGCCGCTCGCTCGACCTCGGTTCACTTCCTCCTCGACCTCTGGTATTCCTCACGACCTCCGTCGGCGCCCTCTCACGACCTCAGGCGGCTCCGGGTACGACGTCTGCTACTTCAGTCAGCGCCGCTTCTCCACCTCGGGCTCCAGGTCTTCAGGCTACTCGACGCCGGACTCCAGGGAAACCAGTTCTCAGGTCAGGATCTTGCTGCTTTCTGCTTCTAAGGCCTGTTCCTGCTGTTCAGGTCCTTAGGATGAGTTTTTCTGTCTTCTTCCCACACAGGGCTATAGGCTGGGATCCACCAGTAGGGACAAGTATCAAGGGTGGGTTTATGGACCCCACTCCAGGCACAAGTTTCCACCCCTGCTGCTTCACTCCTTCCTCCTTCACTGTTGTGCTCCTCTCTCTTCACCAGTCAGGTGCCAACTGCCAGCTCCAACTGCCAACCCTCTGTCTTAACCTCCCAACATTCTAAACCGCCTCCAACGGTCACAGAGTTCTGGAATCTTCTGGAATGTTCTGGAAGGTGCTGGTAGGTTCCAGTGGATGCTGGTGATGTCACAGGTGGCCACCATTTTGTGCTCCAGGCCCTCAGACAGAAGTTTCAGGGGTAGCTAAAATGGCTCCCTGAATCTGCAGCAACGCGAAAAAGTCTGGTGGTTCCCAAAAAGGAAAAATTCAAACAGGGTTTGAGGCAAAAGTGGGACAAAATAAATAATGATGAGGAGGGACCACCCAAAGGGCTGACAGGTCTAACAGTGCCCTATTACTTTGGGTCTAAGAATTCAATGGAATATGACTAAGTGGAATCTTAACATTTTTGTTGTTTACTGACCTAGAGTAGAAAAATGTCAAGTAATTATAGTCATGATCATTAGAGCATTACTAAAGGTGAATAATACAATTGAGATCACTTAGCACAGATCTAAGACCTTACAAAATACTTGACAGAAACCTGTATTCCTTTTGTGTTATGTAAGAAATGCACACAACTTCACACATCTCTCAGCACAGTCTGATTAGAGGAATGCACACAGCCACACCCACCACAAGGTCTAATTTTAGGAATGCACTCAGCCCCACACACCCCTGCACACAGTCTGAATAGAGGAATACACTTAGCCCCACACACCTCTCCGCGTGGTCTGGTTTGAGGAATGCACACAGCCCCACACACCTCTCCAGATGGTCTGGTTTGAGGAATGCACACAGCACCAGACACCTCTACCCACGGTCCAGTTTAAGATATGCACACAGCCCCACACACCTCTCCGCATGGTCAGGTTTGAGGAATGCACACAGCCCCACACACTCCTCCACACAGTCTGAATAGAGGAATACACTTAGCCCCACACACCTCTCTCGTGGTCTGATTTGAGGAATGCACACAGCCCCACACACCTTTCCGCATGGTCTGGTTTAAGGAATGCACACAGCCCCACACACCTCTCCGCATGGTCTGGTTTGAGGAATGCACACAGCACCAGACACCTCTACCCCTGAGGAATGCACCCAGCCTCACACACCTCTCCACATGGTCTGGTGTGGGGAATGCACACAGCCCTACACACCCCTCCACACAGTCTGAATTGAGGAATACACTTAGTCCCACACACCTCTCCGCATGGTCTGGTTTAAGGAATGCACACAGCCCCACACACCTCTCCGCCTTGTCTGGTTTGAGGAATGCACACAGCACCAGACACCTCTACCCCTGAGGAATGCACCCAGCCTCACACACCTCTCCACATGGTCTGGTTTGGGGAATGCACACAGCCCTACACACCCCTCCACACAGTCTGAATTGAGGAATACACTTAACCCTACACACCTCTCTGCATGGTCTAGTTTGAGGAATGCACACAACCCCCACGCGGTCCAATTTGGGAAATGCATACAGCCCCACACACCTCTCCGCATGGTCTGGTTTAAGGAATGCATACAGCCCCACACACCTCTACCCACGATCTGGTTTGAGAAATGCACACAGCCCTACACACCTCTCCGCAGGGTCTGGTTTGAGGAATGCACACAGCCCCACACACCTCTACCCACTGTCTGGTTTGAGGAATGCACACAGCCCTACACACTTCTCTGTGTGGTCTGGTTTGAGGAATGCACACAGCTCCCCCCCACTGCAAGGTCTGATTTCAGAAATGCACACAGCCCCAAACACCCCTCTGCGTGGTCTGATCTGAGGAATGCACACAGCCCCACACACCTCTCTGCGTGGTCTGGTTTGAGGAATGCACACAGCCCCACACTCCTCTCCGCATGGTCTGGTTTGAGGAATACACACAGCCCCACACACCTCTACCCACGGTCTGGTTTGAGGAATGCACACAGCTCTACACACCTCTACGCATTGTCTGGTTTGAGGAATGCACACAGCCCCATCCACCGCAAGGTCTAATTTTAGGAATGTACACAGCCCCACACACCCCTCCACACAGTCTGAATAGAGGAATACACTTAGCCCACACACCTATCCGCGTGGTCTGGTTTGAGGAATGCACACAGCCCCACACACCTCTCCACATGGTCTGGTTTGAAGAATGCGCACAGCACTAGGCACCTCTACCCACGGTCTGGTATGAGGAATGCACACAGCCCCACACACCCCTCCACACAGTCTGCAAAGAGGAATACACTTAGCCCCACACACCTCTCCATGTGGTCTGGTTTGAGGAATGCACACTGCCCCACACACCTCTCCACATGGTCTGGTTTGAGGAATGCACACTGCCCCACCTACCTCTCCACATGGTCTGGTTTGAGGAATGCACACAGCACTAGGCACCTCTAACCACGGTCTGGTTTGAGGAATGCACACAGCCCTACACACCCCTCCACACAGTCTGAATTGAGGAATACACTTAGCCCTACACACCTCTCCACATGGTCTAGTTTGAGGAAGGCACACAGTCCCACACACTTCTCCGCATGGTCTGGTTTGAGGAATGCACACAGCCCCACACACCTCTACCCACAGTCTAGTTTGAGGAATGCACACAACACCTGCGCGGTATGATTTGAGGAATTCATACATCCCCACAGACCTCTCTGCATGGTCTGGTTTGAGGAAAACACACAGCCCCCTGTGTGGTCTGATTTGAGGAATGCACACAGCCCCACACACCTCTCTGCATGGTCTTGTTTGAGGAATACACACAGCCCCCCGCGCGGTCTGATTTGAGGAAAGCGCACAGCCCAAAACTCCTCTCTGCATGGTCTGGTTTGAGTGAAGCATATTTCAAGTCCACAGGCTGACAAAACACACATCCTTCAGAACTTCCCACAGCACTGCAGGTCTCCTCTCCAGCTACAAACTGAAAAGAGTACCTTTCAGACTGTGTTACAAAGGAGTGAAAGGTGCGTACAAACAGCAAACTTTTCCAAAGTTGTTTGTGAGAATAAGGCATGAGGTTTATACACATATTACACATTATGTACACAGAAAGCACAATACTGGCCAGGACAGATCTGTTTCCCATGTGTCCTACTCAGACCAATTGTAAGCAAACATCTATAATGGTATATAAAAGCTATCTAACCTCATAAAAAAATCACAAACCTAATAGGTTTCATTATATGAGAAAATGATCAAATAAACCCTGATAATGTTATCCTTCTAAAGGCCAAGACCAAAGGTCAAGGGTCACAACCCAAAGTTTTAGATGGTAACCTGTAGCATCCTAGGAGGACTAACCAATCTGAGTCCACCTGAGGTGCGCCGTGTTATTGTGACGTCCAATAGTCAGCCTGGCTTTACTGTTCAGGGGTTACACCCATGACGTACCTCACCTGTTCGTGAGGCTGGTTCTCTACCTGTGTCTAAGGCTACAAGGAGGCTGGGAGTTTGGGGTTGCTGATGCTATTCTCAGAGGCAACGGGGTTTCCCTCTGTAGTCCAGGAGGGGAGAAGGCCTCCTAGTCTCTAACATCTGTGCTGCTCCCCTCAACTAGATTCTTGCTCTCACTCACTGAAGGCCGGTGTGTCAGAGCAGTCTGTAGCATGTATCTTACATGTTTCACATGTGTGCTGGCTCAGGAGACCAAGCACCGGATGAATCAAGTCCTTGTGAATATGGAGCGTGTGTCTCCACAAAATAATACTTGCCCTCCAGGAAGGTTTCATCCCCTTGTGGGAGTGGCAACCTACATGGCCACTGCTCCATGGGTCTTTGTCTTGAAACTGTGTGCTTTGGTGAGATACACATGCACTCCTTGCTAAACAACTTTCTGCCTGTGCCTGTGCCTGTGCCTGTGCCTGCGCCTGAGCTGCTCGCTCCAGTCCTGTGTTGGGCTAGGCTTCGCCTAGAAACCAGATGGTTTTGTTTGGTGATGTCAACAAGCAATGTACATTTCCTTGGCTAGATGAAATCAAATATCACTAAGAAAAAAATGCACCATAAGTTTGGATTGTGTGCAGTGTGGGCAGAATTTATCAAACTTTGTCGCAGGGCAACGCAGCAGGACAACTTCCTGCGCTGAGCTGTGTCAAACGGAGAAGGCAGGAATGCGCAACATATCTATCAAGATATGGTGCATTTCTGCTCTCTCCTCGCACTGGTGCACTCAGTGCAGCCTAGCAACAGTGCAGGCACGCTTGCATCATGGCGCAAGGGTGCCTGTGGAGGACACCTTCCTGTACAAAAAAACCGTACAAACATTTTCCATGTTCTAAGTGTGCTGTAGAATCCAGCACACTTGGAAAGAGGGAACAACGAGGAGGAATAAAGATATTTCTACTCATAGCACCTCCATTGGGAAGGCGTACAATGTTGATGCCTTCATGGGATTATCAGTCTTGGTAAACCTGAGAATGCGTCAAAGTCCATGGGTGGATGTGTGGTAGTACCCACGCTCTACCTATAGAACGCCTTTCCGGGGCAGAGTAACACAAAGCAGAGCGTGACTCAAGGGCAGCGCAATCCAGTGGTAAATCTAGCCCAGTGTGTGTTGGTTAAAGTATAGGTGATGGGCATTGGTTGTGAGTGTAGGGATGTGTTTTGTGGTTTGCTGTCATGTCTTGTCTTGTGTTTGTGACTTTAATTGCATTATGTATATATGTGTCACTGATTGAGTGCATACGTGTAAGCGTTTACTCCTACAAACACAATTACCTGGCTAACTTGTTTGTTGCATACATTCCAACAAAAAGTCTATGCGCTGCCATTTGAAATCTACTGACAAGATGGCTGACAAAACACAACAAAGTGTGAGAAAGTTCACTGCACGTGCGGGGAGACGCGAAAATACATTTAACACACATAATTCAAAAGGCAAAATGCTTGCAAGTAATCTATGATACTGGCAATTGCACTAGGTAGCATTTCAGCCCATAGTTGTTCACTCCATGCCCATCCAGAAAGGCACCCGCCTTTAACATATCAATACAGACCCTGGTTCTCACGAGAAAGGCCCATCCCAAAATGTAAGGCAAGGCCCCCAGCAGGAGGGAACACAAGCAACCCTGGCTGGTTTCTGTCAGTGGTGACTTGCATAAGGCGGGCCCCTTCCTAAAGTGGAACAGTGGGTGAAAAATGATGGATTGGAATGCCAGCCAAAGTGATAGCGATTTTGAGTATTTGCAAGCATTCCTCCTAACCCCTTTTTGTGTGTTTGAAAATAGATTTGTCAGATCCAGGAGATCCTCAGAAGCCCACCTATTCAACCTGTTCCACTTCACATGTAGTTTGAGTATGCCAATCAATCAATCAATCAGTGAATTTGTAGAGCGCGCTACTTACCCGTGAGGGTCTCAAGGCACTGATGGGAGGGGGTGCTGCTACTGCTCAAAGAGCCAGGTCTTGAGGAGCTTCCTGAAAGTGAGCAGGTCCTGGGTCTGCCGCAGGTGGGTGGGGAGGGTGTTCCAGGTCTTGGCGGCGAGGAAGGAAAAGGATCTGCCGCCGGAGGTAGTTCGTTGGATGCACGGGACGGCGGCGAGGGCGAGGCTGGTGGAGCGGAGCTGGCGGGCGGGGGTGTAGAAGTTGAATCTGTTATTCAGGTAGGCTAGTCCGGTGTCGTAGAGTGCTTTGTGTGCGTGGCTGAGGAGCTTGAAGGTGATCCTCTTGTTGATGGGGAGCCAGTGCAGGTCTCTTAGGTGCGAGGTGATGTGGCTGCGTCGAGGGATGTTGGTTGGTTGCATGCGTGGTCCGTGGGTGTAGGTGCTGTTCCCAGTGTGGTCGGCCACCAGGAGTCGTCCCAGGCAGATGGGGTGGGGCCGAGGATAAGGACTTCCGTCTTGTCCGAGTTCAGTTTCCGGCGGCTGCTCCTCATCCATTCGGCGACGGCCTTCATTCCCTCGTGGAGGTTGGTTTTGGCGGTGTGCGGGTCCTTGGTGAGGGAGAGGATGAGCTGGATTTCATCGGCGTAGGAGATGATGTTCAGTTCGTGTTGGAGGGCCACTCATGCGAGGGGGGCCATGTAGACGTTGAACAGGGTCGGGCTGAAGGATGAGCCCGGTGGTACGCCGCAGATGAGGTCAGTGGCTTCGGATCGGAAGGGTGGGAGGCGGACTCTCCGGGTTCTGCCGGAGAGGAAGGACGTGGTCCAGTACAGGGCCTTCTGTTGGATTCCGGCTTCTTGGAGGCGTGTTCTTAGTGTGCGGTGGCAGACCGTGTCGAAGGCGGCTGACAGGTCCAGGAGGATGAGGGCTGAGGTTTCGCCATTGTCTAGTTGGCGTCTGATGTCGTCTGTGGCGGTGATGAGGGCTGTCTGTGCTGTGGTTTCATCTGAATCCGGACTTGGATGGGTCTAGGATGTTGTTGTCCTCGAGGTGGCGGGTTAGCTGTATGTTGACGATTTTCTCGATGACCTTCGCCGGGAAAGGGAGCAGGGAGATGGGCCGGGAGTTCTTGAGGTCCTTGGGGGCCGCCTTGGGCTTCTTGAGGAGGGCGTTGATTTCGGCGTGCTTCCAGCTTTCTGGGAATGTCGCTGTGTCGAAGGAGATGCTGATGACCTTCCGTAGTTGGGGTGCGATGGTTGTGTCTGCTTTGTTGAGGACATGGTGCGGGCAGGGGTCTGACGGAGATCCTGAGTGCATGGAGTTCATGACCTTGCGAGTCTCGTCGTGATTGACGTGGGACCAGGAGGTCAGCTGGTTGGTGCAGGTGGCGTTCGGGGTGAGGTCTGTCGGGGTCGGAGCGGACGGGGTGTTGAAACTGTCGTGGATGTCGGCGATCTTGCGATGGAAGAAGGCGGACAGTGAGTCGCACAGATCTTGCGAGGGCGAGATGTCATTGGTGTTGGCGCTGGGGTTGGAGAGTTCCTTCACTATGTTGAAAAGCTCTTTGCTGTCGTGTGCGTTGTTATCCAGACGGGTTTTGAAGGAAGGTCTCTTGGCTGTTCTGATGAGGTGGTGATGTCTGCGGGTGGCGTCCTTGTGAGCTGCGTGGCTGTCTGGTGTGCGGTCGTGGAGCCATTTCTTCTCCTGCTTCCGGCATGTGCATTTGGAGGTCTGGAGTTCTTCGGTGAACCAGGCGGCTTTCTTGCTGGGGTGGTTGATGGGGGGTTTCTTCAGCGGGGCGAGGGTGTTGGCGCAGTCTTCGATCCACTGCCTGAGCTTGCGGGCAGCGGCGTCTGGGTCGGTGGGGTCGGTGGGTGGGTTCTGGGCGAGGGTGGAGGTCAGCTGGTCCTTGGTGACTTTGCTCCAGCAGCGGCGAGGCAGCTGTTGGGTGCGGTGGTGTGTGGTTGGTTTCTTGAAGGTGAAGTGGATGCAGCGATGGTCGGTCCAGTGGAGTTCGGTGATGTTGTTGAAGGTGACGTGGGTGCTTGAGGAGAAGATGGGGTCGAGCGTGTGGCCGGCGGCGTGGGTGGGTTCGGTGACGAGTTGTTGGAGGCCGAGGTTGGCGAGGTTGGCGATCAGGGTGGCAGAGTTGGCATCGTTGTTGTTCTCGAGGTGGAAGTTCAGGTCACCGAGGAGGATGTAGTCCATGGAGGCAAGTGCGTGGGTGCTGGCGAGGTCGGCGATGGAGTCGCTGAACTGAGCCCGGGGTCTGGGGGGTCTGTAGACGAGTGTTCCTCTGAGGGTGGTGTTGGGATCGGTTTGGATCTGGAAGTGGAGGTGTTCGGCGGAGTTGAGGGAGTCGTCTGCGAGGGTATGGACCTGGAGGGTAGACTTATGGACGATGGCTATTCCTCCTCCGATTCCGTTGGTGCGGTCTCTGCGGGAGACCTTGTAGCCGTCCGGGATGGCTATTGCGATGTCCGGTGCCGAGGAGTCGTTCCACCAGGTCTCAGTCAGGAAGGCAATGTCTGGGGAGGAGGTATCGAGCGGGTCCCAGAGCTCGACGGCGTGTTTGCGTGCGGAGCGGGGGTTGAGGAGTATGCATCGAAGGTGGTTGGGTCCGGTCCTTGGAGGCTTGGTGATTCTGTCGCAGGTGAAGTTGCAGGCGCGGCAGGACAAGGGTCCGTGGGTGCGTTTCGGGGCGGCCTGGAAGCAGCGGTGGTCTCGGACGGTGTTGAGAACGTGGAGGGGGGTGGCGTCGTATCGGAGTCTGGCGTTGTGGGGGGCATGGGGTACAGGCGTTCCGGCGCTGGGCGTGGTCCAGGCGCAGACGGGCGCAGACGGGCTTGCCTTTGGCGCGCCTTCTGCGCAAAGTCGGCGTGCCTTCTGCACGCGTCCACTGCGTGTCCGGGCGGCGGTCGTCATATAAGGCGGAGAGGGAGGGAGGAGCAGCAGGGAGGTGGGAGTGGGGCGGCGGGGGGGCTTGGCCTCAGGACGAGGTGGCGGGAAAAAGACCAGGGATACAGAAGAAAAAAAAGGGGTGGTGGGGGTGAGCAGGGCTAGCGAATAACGTAAATTAACACGGGGAAAAAAGACAGAAAGATACAATAAACAGCACAGCACAATCAGGGGGTCTACATGAGAAGTGGCAGAAGAGCGGCAGCAGCGGTCTCCACGGGCGCGGACTCGCGCTGGGAGGCAGCAGCGGCGAGGCGTCAGCAGGTGGAGCTGAGTGGTGGTCGGGGAGGCGGCTCGGCCTGCGAGCAGGTCAGAAGTCACACATACGAATCCAGAGAATTACCTCCCTGTGGCTTGACTCTGCCAGTCAGATGCCTGAGACTGGCTATTGCCACCACCAGTCCAAGCAGCAGCAGAACTCTGTAGGTTCCTCATCGAGGCCTTCCCACTGTACCTTTACATACCCTGATGAGGATTCTCACCAGTAGACTCCACCCTACTGCTGGCTATTGGACTGGTTTCTTCAACCCCCAGGAGTGGTACCCAAATTCACTCTTATGTGCCTCCTTATAACAAAGCGCTCTGAAGCTCCAGGAAGGTGATATGCAGAACTCTGCAAAAACACACAGTAAAAAATTAAATGCCCAAACCATTACACAAAAACAAACGCCAAACTATCCACCCCTCCACTCTCAATTTGTTTTATGGTGAAAATTACTGAACTAAGTAATTTATATAAAAGTTATTCAAACCATATATATTTAACCATATTTGTAATCACTCGCGTATGTTTATATTTTTTTAAAAGAAAGGCTAATTGGTTTGTCAATGCTTGTTGAAAATAGACTCTTCCAACGTTCTTAACTGTTTTAGACTTTCTTGGAATCATTTTTCTTTCAAACATATGTTTATTAACATTTTGTAAAGTAGACATCATTAGGTGCATAACAACCAAAACATCAGTGTCATAGAATGCAACACACTTTGTCACCAGATAGCGAGTGGAGGGCACTGATGTAAACATTGCCGTACCTGTCTGCTGATGGGGGAGTTCCTAGTGAGTCGTACAGTTTCATAAAAGTCTCAGGTACAGCGTACCATAGACCCCCAGTGGGGTGGGCGAAGTCTATCGTGTCATGACTGGCTTACATTCGAACCTTCCAACTGGGAAGGCACATCTAGAAAAATATATAATCCAAATAACGAAACCAAAAGAATCCCCCGTTCCCTAGCCCTCCCCCCTCCCCATGGTAACTAGGTGGGCGGTGGCAGCAGTGCGTCAAGATGTTATATGGTCGGCTGGGCAGAGGTGTACCATGTTAGAATTGAAATAGATGCATGCCTTTGATTGACGGGGTGCACACCGCCAAAGGTAGGCCCTTCGTAAGGAAGGCGACCAAGGGACCCCATTTATATTCGAAACTTTTATAATCGTCACGGAATATATCCGACATCCTTTTCAGGCAGAGGAGTTTCCATAATCGTGAGTGCCATACAGAGAGGGAAGGAGCTGCCCGGTTCTTCCAGGCTGCCGCGATTGTTATCTTCGCCGCGCCTATACAAGTCCACATAATAGCTTTATCGGCCCTGGTTTGATGTTCTAGGGAAGGATCTCGAAGACCCAGAAGGATTCCCTCCAAGGTGTTTGGTATGGGTTACCCCAGTATAGTTTTGAGTTGTGCCAGATTTTCTTCCCAAAAGGGGCGTATGGTGGGACAGTCCCACCAAATATGTTGAACATCTCCCAGTAACGCACAACCCCTCCAACTTCTGTCAGTCGTGTTCGGGAAGATGCGGTTGAGTTTGGAGGTAACTAGGTATCAGTCCATTAGGGTCTTTAAGTGTGCCTCCCTAAGTTCTAGGGAGTGGTTGAAGTTTGATATATCGGACCAAAGTGTCGCCCAGTCTCTGTCCTGAATATCGCGGTTGTTGGACCCGGCCTCGTGGCGTGGTCCTTACCCCCGTGGATTGTGCCCGTTCCCCGACCCGGCCTTCACAGGCCACCCTTCCGAATTGCACCGAGACCCCTCATCCCGAGCCGCACGAGGTCGCATACCCCTCGTGGCTCCGCCATCTTGTTGGCATCCACGTGACTCTGTGCACCAGCCGGCGCGACCCCGCTCAACCCGGCCTCGGCCCCAGCGAAGCCCCGACATCGAGGCACCAAGAACTGGCCAGGGGGTGCCGCAGGAACCATTCACCGCCCCCGGCGGAGGACAGTATCGATGAGACCCCCAACTGTCCTCCCATCCCTAGGTGTGATCGCCCGGCAACTCTCTTTGGCCTGGCGCCTCTCCTGCTGGGCGTCTGGCCACCTCCACCCGGCCTCTCCGCCCCCCCCGGGCGCCAGGGTCCGGACATCAAAGGGCTCCAGACCTATATCTGGGGCGACCCCGCCACAGATCGGTAGTTGTATCCCGGAGTCGAGAGCCCTGCTGATTGAATCGCGGCTGACCCTACGGAGAAGAACTCTTGTTGGAACTATCACGAGCCCTGCAGACTGCGTCGCGGCTCCTTCTTGTGAACACTTTGAAGCCCCCCCCGGAACATCGGGGCCCTGCTGACGCTGACGCGGCCCACCCTCGCTGAAACCTCCCTCGGAGCCCTGCTGACGACGTCGCGGCTCGAGCTGAGCAGAAACCACCTTGAGAGCCCTGCTGACCTGATCGCGGCTCCCCGCGAACTGAACGCCAGAGCCCTGCTGACGCCGTCGCGGCTCGACCCATCCGAGATCCGGAGGTCCTCCAGCTTGAGGATAAGAACTGGGCCCCAGGTACCCTCGTACCGAGCTCCTGCCAAAGACTGTCCCGCTACCCCTACCCTTCCAAAGAGACACTGAGACTTTTGGTGGATCCCTCGATCCCTTTCGTGTAAATATTGATCTCGTAAACCTTTAAATACTGATAAAGAATTGCTCATCTTGAGACAACCTCCTTGAGTCCTGTGTGGTGGTGTTACTGTGCTAGTACGTGATAGGAGAAGGATCTCTCAGGAGACTTCTCGGCAGCGCTCGGCTACTTCGTGCAGTGTGAGGGCCCCCCTTGGTGGTCTCGCCGACTCCTCAGGGTCCGCCTTCCAACATTTGGTGGCCAGCGACGGGATCCGAGCCGAACGCAGTACGTACCAGCCAGTACCCACTAGCTACCCATCCAAGCGAACAGTAATCATGAGCAGCCAGGAAAACAACGCGGCCATGGAGTTCCAGCCCGAACGGTTGGAGGAATATACGCACAAAGAATTAAAACAGTTCTGCAAGGACAAAGGCATTGCAACCACCGGCCTAGGTACCAAAGAGGAGATGCAGAAAGCTCTGAGGACCTGGCTGGAGGCCGAGGCAGGCCACTCCCAAGAAGAAGGTCCCTTGCCCCTGACTGAGGCCACATCAACCGCACTGACTCCGGCAACCGGAGGAAGAAAGAGCCTAGAAACCGGCCTCTCCGAAGAAGAAATACGAGAGCGGGAGAAGGTCCGGAACCACGAACTAGAGCTCGCACGACTGCGGCTGGACGGCGAACTCCAGCTGGCGGAAAGGAAACTGGCCCTAGAGCAGCTACGGCTTCAAGAGGAGATAGAAGAGAAGAGACGGCACCGAGAGTTGGAGGAAAAGAAACTGACCCTTGAGCACGAGCGCAGTCTCAAAGAGCTTGAAATCAAGGCCAAGAACGGGGGGACCAACACCCCCAGTACTAGAGACACCCTACCGCCTGCCGAGGCCAAGGTACATATCCCGAAAGAGGTCGTCAAGGAGTACTGTAAGAATGACGACATCCAACAATGGTTCAAGGCCTACGAGGTGGCCATGACCTCTCATCGGGTGCCCCGAAAGGACTGGGGCGCCGGCCTGTGGGGGCGGTTCCTGAGTGAGGGTCGAGACACACTGCTCCAGCTGCCGGAGGAGGTGATGACCTCCTACGATCACATGAAGGAGGCCCTACTCACCCGCTACGGGCTAACCGCGGAAATGTACCACCAGCGGTTCAGAGACTGCAAAAAAATCCCGGGTACCACCTGGGTGGAATATGTGGACTTTTTCAGCCGGGCCCTAGAAGGGTGGATCAAGGGTAGCAAAGTCACCACCTACGGGCAGCTGGTCGACCTCATCGTGTGGGAACATCTCTCCAACAATTGCTTCGTGGAGCTGAGGCAACACCTCCTCGACAGCAAGATGACCGACCCACGAAAACTCGCCGTCGAGGCGGATCGATGGGTCAACTCCCGGGTCCCCCGGAACTCAATGGGGGAGTACCAGAGGAACCCCACCGGACCCCCCCGCCAACGCGGTGGAGGGGGAGGGCCGAACAGGAACCGGGACCCCCCCGCCGGGGCCCCCAGGAGCCCCCCTCGAGGGCCACCGCAGCAACGACTCTCCCCGAGCCTAGCCCGAAGGGGGGCGACCCCGGCCAGACCCGGACCACGGCCACCAGTAACATGCTACGGCTGCCAACAAACCGGACACTATGCCAGCGACCCGGTCTGCCCCCTGAACCGAAGAAGCGGGGCCGGCGGGCCCCCGCCCCGACAGCTGGCGGCCGCCGCCCTGGGAGAGGGAGAAGAGGAAGAAGAAACCCTCGACCGAGGGACCACCGAATGGGAGCCGGCAGCCATGTCCCTGGTCTGCCTGGGTAGCCGAGAGATGGTGCCCTGCACCCCCATCCCAAGCAACACCCAGAAGTACAGGCAGCAGGTCACCGTCAATGGACAACGGGCCGAAGCACTTCGTGACACCGGCGCCAGTATCACCGCTGTCCGCTGCCACCTGGTGACCCCCGAACAGATCCTACCCAATGTGCTGTGCCCCGTCCGGACGGCCGACAACAGCGAAAGCCTGTGCCAGATGGCCCTGGTCCCCTTCGAGTGGGGAGGGGTGACCGGCCTGCTAAAGGTGGTGGTCCGCGATGATGCCCCCGTAGACTGCCTCCTGGGGAACGACTTGGAGAGTTCCCCCTGGGCTCAAGTAGAGCGACGAGAGCACCTCCGCATGCTGGGACTATCCGACTGGGCCTGCGCCATCACCCGGTCCATGACCGCCCGGGCCCCCTGCTCGTCCTCGGCCCCCGGTGCCGCCCAGCCCGAGGGGCTCGCACCACCCCCCGCCGGCGGCGAGGGGGAGGCGGACACCGACCCTGGACCTAGTGAATCCTCCCCCGAGGAGATTGCTTCCCCGTGCGCCCTACCAGAACTGGCACAATGGCGACACGAAGGGGGCCCCACCCGGGAGCAGTTCCAGCAAGAGCAGCAGTCCTGTCCCACTCTCGAAGGGGTCCGACAACAAGCGTCCGCACAAACCAACGGGGACCAGACCGGCACCCACTGGGTCTACTGGGCCGAGGGCCTGTTATACAGTGAGCAAAAAGTGGCAGAACTCGGGGCCAGCCGAGTGTTGGTGGTCCCCCTCCGCTTCCGGGAGTTCCTGCTCAACCTGGCACATGACGTGCCCCTCGCCGGACACTTGGGGCAAGACAAAACTTACAGCCGTCTGGTGACCCACTTCTACTGGCCCCGGATGCGGAGAGACGTGGACAACCACTGCCGGTCCTGCCAGACCTGCCAAGCCAGCGGGAAGACGGGGGGTCGGGTCAAGGCCCCCCTCCAGCTCTTTCCAGCCGTCAGCACCCCGTTCGAACGGGTCAGAATCGATATCGTGGGGCCCCTGGACCCCCAGACCGCCCTGGGCCACCGCTTCATCCTGGTCCTCGTGGACCATGCCACCAGGTACCCGGAGGCGGTCCCGCTAAGAACTATAACGGCCCCCGTGGTAGGCCGGGCCTTGATGGGGATCTTCTCCTGAGTGGGATTTCCCCGCGAAGTGGTGAGCGACAGGGGCACGAACTTTATTTCCAAATACATGCGGTCCCTGTGGCAGCAGTGCGGGGTCACGTACAAATTCACAACCCCCTATCACCCTCAGGGGAACGGACTGGTTGAGCGGTTCAACAGAACCTTAAAGGGAATGATCCAGGGCCTGGAAGAGCCCCTCAGGCGGAGATGGGATGTCCTGCTGCCGTGCCTCCTGTTTGCCTATCGGGAGGTCCCGCAGAAGTCCCTGGGGTTCAGCCCGTTTGAACTATTGTACGGACATCCGGTCCGCGGACCGCTCAGCCTGGTCAAGGAGGGCTGGGAGACGAAGCTCCAAGGCGCCCCTCCTGACGTCTACCGATACCTCTTGACCCTCCGAAACCAGACCCGCAAGTTCCGCGCCATGGCCGAAGCCAACCTCGAGGCCAGCCAGGAGGACATGAAGCGGTGGTACGATCGGAACTCCTCTACCATCGAATTCGAGCCAGGCCAGAGAGTCTGGGTCATGGCCCCGGTTGAACCCGGTGCCCTCCAGGACAAGTGGACCGGGCCCTTCAAGGTAGTGGAGAAGAAAAGCCCCGTCACCTACCTAGTCGACCTGGAGTCCCCCCGGAACCCCCTCCGGGTTCTACATGCTAACAGGCTCAAACCCCACTTTGCCCGGACCGAACTGAGCCTGCTACTGGCGACCGACGAGGGGGGCGAGGACGACTCCGAGCCCCTGCCCGACCTCTTGCAGTCCAATGTCCATGACGGATCCATCAAAGGTGTCCAACTCGCCTCTTCCCTGACCCCGGAACAGCGTGACGACTGTCAACAACTGCTGCAGGACTACGCAGCCCTCTTCTCCCTCACCCCGGGGGTGACCCACTGGTGCGTCCACGACGTCGACACCGGGGAGAGCCCCCCCGTGCGACACAGAGCCTACAGGGTACCCGACCGAGTGCGGGCATGCATCCAGGCCGAAGTAGCAAAGATGCTGGCCCTGGGGGTCATCGAACCCTCCGACAGCCCGTGGGCCAGTCCTGTCGTCCTGGTACCAAAGGCCGCAGCCCCCGGCCACCCCCCGGAGTTACGATTCTGCGTAGACTACCGAGCCCTGAATGCGGTGACCAAGACGGACGCCCATCCTATACCCCGGGCCGACGAACTCATCGACCGCTTAGGGGCCGCCCGCTACCTGAGCACGCTGGACCTCACCGCCGGGTACTGGCAGATCCAGCTCACCCCCGGCGCCCAAGAAAGATCCGCCTTTTCTACCCCGGATGGGCATTACCACTTTCGGGTGATGCCCTTCGGAATGAAGAACGCCCCGGCCACTTTCCAAAGACTTGTAAACAAGGTCTTGGCCGGGCTCGAGGCCTTCAGCGCGGCCTACCTAGATGACATTGCCGTGTACAGCAACCACTGGGCGGAGCACCTCCTTCACCTCAAAGCCGTCCTGGCCGCCCTCCAGCGGGCCGGGCTCACGATCAAGGCCAGCAAATGCCAGATCGGCCACGGATCCGTGACCTACCTGGGCCATCAAGTGGGAAGCGGGCAGGTGGCCCCTCTCCAGTCAAAAATCGATGCCATCCAGGCCTGGGAACCCCCCACTACCCAGATAGCTGTCCGGGCCTTCCTGGGTCTCACCGGATACTACCGGCGGTTCATCTGGGACTACGGGAGCATTGTTGGCCCACTCACAGAGCTCACGTCCAAGAAGCAGCCCAAGAAGGTGCCCTGGACACCCCGCTGCCAAGCAGCCTTCGAAACCCTCAAGACAGCGATGTGTACTGCCCCTGTGCTGCAGGCCCCTGACTACAATAAGGAGTTCGTGGTGCAGACGGACGCCTCAGAGTATGGGATCGGGGCCGTCCTGTCCCAGGCCGATGAAAAGGGGCTTGACCGACCAGTGGCCTTCATCAGCCGACGGCTACTGCCCCGGGAGCAGCGATGGAGCACCATCGAGCGTGAAGCCTTCGCTGTAGTGTGGGCCCTTAAGAAACTCCGGCCCTATCTCTTCGGTACCCACTTCCGGGTCCAGACCGACCACCGGCCCCTGCGGTGGTTAATGCAAATGCAGGGCGAGAACCCCAAGCTGCTGCGGTGGTCCATCTCGCTGCAAGGGATGGACTTTGATGTTGAACACCGGCCCGGCAATGACCACGCCAACGCCGACGGCCTGTCCCGCTTCTTCCGCCTTGACGAGGAGAATCCCCAAGGAGATGGGTGACTCTCCATGCCTTAGGCTGGGGGGGACGCCTGTTGGACCCGGCCTCGTGGCGTGGTCCTTACCCCCGTGGATTGTGCCCATTCCCCGCCCCGGCCTTCACGGGCCACCCTTCCGAACTGCACCGAGACCCCTCATCCCGAGCCGCACGAGGTCGCATACCCCTCGTGGCTCCGCCATCTTGTTGGCATCCACGTGACTCTGTGCACCAGCCGGCGCGACCCCGCTCAACCCGGCCTCGGCCCCAGCGAAGCCCCGACATCGAGGCACCAAGAACTGGCCAGGGGGTGCCGCAGGAACCATTCACCACCCCCGGCGGAGGACAGTATCGATGAGACCCCCAACTGTCCTCCCATCCCTAGGTGTGATCGCCCGGCAACTCTCTTTGGCCTGGCGCCTCTCCTGCTGGGCGTCTGGCCACCTCCACCCGGCCTCTCCGCCCCCCCCCGGGCGCCAGGGTCCGGACATCAAAGGGCTCCAGACCTATATCTGGGGCGACCCCGCCACAGATCGGTAGTTGTATCTCGAGAGCCCTGCTGATTGAATTGCGGCTGACCCTACGGAGAAGAACTCTTGTTGGAACTATCACGAGCCCTGCAGACTGCGTCGCGGCTCCTTCTTGTGAACACTTTGAAGCCCCCCCCCGGAACATCGGGGCCCTGCTGACGCTGTCGCGGCCCACCCTCGCTGAAACCTCCCTCGGAGGCCTGCTGACGACGTCGCGGCTCGAGCTGAGCAGAAACCACCTTGAGAGCCCTGCTGACCTGATCGCGGCTCCCCAAGAACTGAACGCCAGAGCCCTGCTGACGCCGTCGCGGCTCGACCCCTCCGAGATCCGGAGGTCCTCCAGCTTGAGGATAAGAACTGGGCCCCAGGTACCCTCGTACCGAGCTCCTGCCAAAGACTGTCCCGCTACCCCTACCCTTCCAAAGAGACACTGAGACTTTTGGTGGATCCCTCGATCCCTTTCGTGTAAATATTGATCTCGTAAACCTTTAAATACTGATAAAGAATTGCTCATCTTGAGACAACCTCCTTGAGTCCTGTGTGGTGGTGTTACTGTGCTAGTACGTGATAGGAGAAGGATCTCTCAGGAGGCTTCTCAGCAGCGCTCGGCTACTTCGTGCAGTGTGAGGGCCCCCCTTGGTGGTCTCGCCGACTCCTCGGGGTCCGCCTTCCAACAGCGGTGTAATATCCCCTCCCACATAGATATATATAGTGGTTGGGCTGAGTGTGTGTTGGAGAGCAGATAGTTATAGAGAAAAAAGATCACTCCTTTCATGGAGCCCACTGTTTGAACATATTTCTCAAATGCCATCTTCTCCCTTGTGGCTTGTTCGTGTATGTGAGGGGTAAGTGCCCAGTGTCTAAGTTGAAGGTAATGGAAGTGTTCCTCTGGTTGTAAGTGAAAGTCCCTTTTGCAATTATCAAAAGTAAGGATGTCGTGGTTGTGGAACAGATGGACAAGCATAAGGCAGCCGCCCTCTCTCCAAGCGTCGAAGGGGCCCTCAAAGAGAGCTGGCGGAAAGGCTGGATTGAAATGGATCAGGGTGTATGGAGAGGGGAACGTAGTCCATCCCTCGTCTCCTGATACAGAGTCCCAGACTTTCAGAACGGTGCGTGTGGGGGTGCTAATGTATGCATTAGCGGGACGGTCTTTCTTGGCTTTCCAGATTAAATCCCATATTGTCCTCCCTGCAACTCCCCTATCCATATGGAGCCAATGCTTCCCTGATTCTTTTTCAAACCATTCTGTTACTATTCGCAGTTGGGCAGATTTGTAATAGAGCCCCACATCTGGCAATCCCACTCCCCCTTTGGCTCTAGAACGCCGCAGTATGTTAAAAGATAAACGGGCCCGCCCCGTTGCCAAATGAACTGTGTAAATAATTTGATTTTAGGGAGAAAGGTGGCATCAAGATCGATAGGTAGGGCTTGAAACAGAAATAATAATTTGGGCAGCAACGTCATCTTGATAGCGTGAATATGTCCAAGCCAAGAAATAAAAAGGGTCTTCCATCGTTGTAGGTCTTTTTCAATTTGACGGATGGCCGCCGGGAAGTTGGCTTTATACAGCCCCTCTACACGTGGGGTTAGCTGGATTCCCAAGTACTGAAGAGAGCGGCCAGTCCACTGTAAGGGGGACCGAGACTGGAGGGTCTGTGCTTCATTGTCTGGCAGGGTGAGGTTAAGAACATAAGATTTGTCAAGATTGACCTTAAAGCCGGCTACCACCTTGAATTTGGCTAACTCGAGTTCCAATGCCGGAAGGGATCGAGACAGGTCAGCGAGTGTGAAGAGGACATCATCCGCAAAGAGCGAAAACTTGTGGTCCTCTACCCCAAAAGGAATCCCCTGGATCGCCAAATTGTTCCTAATGGACATAGCAAAGGGCTCAATGCTAAGTGCGAATAACAGGGGAGACAAAGGGCAACCCTGGCGCGTGCCCCTTGTAAGAGAGAAGGGAGCCGACATCACTCCATTAACCTGTACCCGAGAGCAGGGCTGTGAGTAGTTGGCCTGTATCATGCGAAGGAATTGATCGGCAAAGCCAAAAGCTTTGAGGACGTGAAAGAGAAACACCCAGTCCACCCAATCAAAGGCCTTCTCGGCATCAAGCCCCACTAGGACTGCTGGTATCTGCCGCCTGGTGGCTTTTTCGATGAGATGTATTTTGCATCTGATGTTATCGTGTGTTTGTCGGCCTTGTATAAAACCTGATTGATCGGGATGGACTAAGTCAGGCATTAGGTCCTGTATTCGATTCGTAAGGATAGTAGAGTAGATCTTTGCATCTAAGTTTAGGAGCGCTATAGGGCGATAAGAGGTACACATTTGTGCATTCTTCCCAGGCTTAGGGATAACCTTGATTACCACTTCAGCCATCGAGGGGGTCACCTCACCCTGCTCTGCCATCTGGTTGAATAGGCACGTGAGATGGGGCATGAGAGCGGGGGCAAATGTTTTATAAAAGTGGGCTGTGAGGCCGTCCGGTCCTGGGGCTTTGTGTAGTTTAAGGGCTGCAATCGTCTTGCCTACCTCCTCTATGGTTATCAGGGCCGTGAGTTGATCATTCATAGCTTGTGAGACACGGGGGAACCACAGAGCTCGAAGATAGTTATCTTGCAAAAGCAAGTCTGCAGTGTAGAGTGACTTATAGAAGGTGCGAAAAAGGTCAGATTTATTCTTATCCACGTGGATAATTTCATCATTCCCACCACGAAGACCCCCAATATATTCCCTCTCGTGTTTCTCCCATAATTGACGCGCTAGGTGTTTGCCTAGTTTGTTCCCCTGCGTAAAGGAGGCATGGCGAAGTTTTAGAAGGGTATATTCAGCCCTATTGTTGTAGATTGCCTTACCATGCAGAGCCGTGAGGGGGCGTAAAGTACCCCTAGAGGGTTTGTGTTCGCGAGCTAATTCGGCCTGTTCTAGCTCCTTCTCCAATGTTTCCCATTCCCGTGCCCTTTGTTTATTTAAGGTAGAGTTAAGCTCGATAAATTTTCCCCTTAGGACCGCTTTAAATGTATCACAGTTATTGCTCGGGAAGGTGTCCTCAGGCCGGTTGGTTTTAAAAACACTTTGTGATCGCTTCCCGTTGCTCTGTACGAAGTACCTTGTCACATGTTAGGGAGACTGGGAAGTACCATTTGGGGGTTGTAGTGGAGGTCGAGCCTCATTGTAGGCAAATCGCTAATGGGCAGTGATCCGAGATGAAGAGGGGAAAGATCTTAGCCTCCCGCAGTGTGCCAAGTATCCTTTGGTTAATACAGATGTAATCTAACCTGGAGTAAGTGTGGTGAACGTGAGAGTAGAATATATAGTCCCTGGATTGTGGGTTCTGGGTCCGCCATGCATCTCGGAGACCTAAGTCAAGTAATCTCTGTTTGGCCCGTGTTAGGTGCATATGTAGCGATAAAGGTGCATACTGTGCCCCATAAGGTACCCTTAACCAAGATCATCCTCCCCTCCTTATCCGAGTGGACGTCGAGAGGTTGGAATTTCATTGACGAGTGAAAGAGGAGCGCCACTCCCCGGTGTTTAGTAGTTGTTGATGATCTATAAATAAGGGGATATTGTTTATGTTTAAGCCTCAATTCATCGGCCCTCTGAAGGTGAGTCTCTTGGAGCGCCACTATGTCAAAATGGTGACCTGTGAGGTACTTCCATACTTTTTGTCTTTTCTGCGGTGAGTTAAGGCCCCTGACGTTCCACAAGGCTATCATGATTACCATCTTGTCAATGTACACCCACCTCCCCCCTCAATATCCGCCAATCCGTGCTCCCTCCGTAAGTGTTTAAAGAGCAAGAGAGCCCTGAAAGAAGTCTTATTCGACAAACAACTGCCCCAGCCTCCTTGCGGACAATGAGTGTGTAGTGCTAGAATCCCTCCCCCCCCCCCCCAACAAAATAACAGAAAAAAAGAAAAATAACCAGATCCCAACAATACCAACTAGAACTCATGTCGTTTGGAAGATGGTATTCCAACCGTTGGTGAGAACACCCACACAGTGTGGGTGGCGGATGGCGAGATCAGTAATCCCATCCGCACATATCTCGGGGTGCTGTCCTGTAGTCCAGGTTGTCTGTAGTATCAAACTTAGATCTTGGGTGCCGGTCGGGTGACTCTATCATGCATTTTTCTGAGGCTTAGAAGCCGGAACAGTCCCCACAGAGTGATCAAAGGGTTCCTCCAGATTGACGGCTATGGTACATGGTCTGTGCTGATGCTAGTGGGCGATAGATCTGATATCGTCTTAATTTGTGTTTCCCATGTAAGGGCAGGGCCCACCCTGCCGAGGAGGAGGCTTCACGACCAGGGCCTCGTGCAGTATCAGCTGCGGGTTCAGGATCGGTGGCAGGAAGACCCAACAAAGCCAGGCCCTCCTTTAGATCGGTGATGTGACATTGCTTGTTGTGCCATTCGAAACTCAGGCCAAAGAGATAGGTCCATCGGTATCTAATATTGTTGTCCCGCAGCTTGGATGTGATGGGCCGGAACTGTTGTCTCCTCAGTAACGTTGCCGGTGCCACGTCTTGATATATGCTGCACTCGTGCCCCTGGAAGGAAATTGAATTATTTTTCCTGGCAGCTGCAAGGATGGCCTCTTTCACCTTGTAGGAGTGAAATTTTGCAAGAATGTCTCTTGTGCGCTTCCGGTCACCAGTTGGCGAACCCCCAACCCTATGCACCCTTTCAAGCTTGATTTGTAGGACCTGTGAGCTGACAATTTCTGCAAAGAGGCCTACTAGAAAGGCTTCTAGATCGGGCCCTTCTGCCCCTTCTTCCAGGTGTCGAATCCATAGGTTGTCTCTGCGTGCCCTATTTTCAAGGTCCTCCATTTTCAGTTGGTTGTGTGCAACTGGTCTTGGAGAGCGCAAATCGTATCCTGCATTGTGGAGGAGCGCGTGTTCCTCTAGCTCGATGATTCGCACTCCCACAGAGTCCACATCACACTGGAGGGAGGCCATCCGATCTTTCAGGTCACTTTTCAACTGATCGATAGAGCCCGTAATGTCCTGGCTCAATTCCTTCGAAGCTCCACCTTGAAATCAAAGGTCTTCTTTGGTGAAAGCCATGGTGTCTGCACTGTCTTCACGCTTCCCGGAGGGTGGCTTATCTGTGGGGGCAAAGAAACGGGTGACCCCAGTCGTTACTTTGGAGACAGATTTCTTGGGCGGCATAGAGGCGAGCCCCCCCGGTCTCCACTCCTTCGACGTCCCAGCCCTCTGTCGATGCCGACCCGTGGACCCCTGCAGTCCACCCAAGAGCGATCTCAGTCTCTCACATTGTGCATATTCCTTCAGTAGTACTACTGGGTATCCAATATCGCACCCAAATGACTCACTTTACGTGGGTGGGCTGGGGGAGGCCTAGACCTCCTCCCAAAGTGTCGAGCGCCTTCTTTGTGGAACACAAAGCACCCCTCTGAACTGCCACTTCCTCTGTTAACACAGCATTCAGTCACCAAACGCGTCTCATATCCAGGTCACCTCACATTGCCAGCACCTCCTTCTCCGTTGAGTTCCCCGTGCGTGGCACAGCTGTACAGGAGAAGCTCCCGGGAGAATAGTCCAGCCCTCCGCCGGGTCTGATAGTCCTCACTTCGCACCGGCTAGGCAACTCTTCAATTACCAGTGGGGAGCGGAGGGTGCTCAGCAAGGTATCGGTGTGGCGGTGGAAACCGGGGGAGAAACCATGTGGTGCTCAGCACACATCGGGAGAGAGGCCCGAAGTGTTACTTGTCCGCCATCTTGAAGTCAGGCATCGGTGTTCTCAGTCTCTCAGGCCCATTCAGAACACCCCGCGCCCCTGGGTCTCACAAGTGCTTCCACCTCTCCCCACCCTTGCAATCGGTCCGAAGATGCTGGCCACATTAACTCCGGTTCCGCATTCGTACGTGCAACTCGCGTACCTCTAAAGGGCGGCCGGAGTGAGTAGAATGAACCAGGGCTGTGGGCTATAGATGCCTGCTCTTTCCGGTGTACGCATTGCGCGATGGCGTTCAGCCGTGGCACTTGGTTCCTGTACTGTCCTCCGTGCCGGTACTGCCACTTGAAGGGCGCTGAAATTCAATGGGCGCTGCAGAGGGTCCCAAAATGGCAGCCGCCGGCGCGGGTATTCCCAGAGTGCTCCAGAGGCGGCTCAGAGTAATCGTTCCACTAGAGCCGAATCTTTGTGGCGGGCCCCCTAAGACAGTCCAGGTGTTGAAGACGTGATCGGTGATCGCAGCATAGACTGCCAGTGCGGGGAACGATCAATATTGCCCCGAGACACTGGCGCAGACCTTGGAGCCAATATGGATCACGTCCTTTTGGCCATCTTGCTTGGCCACGTCCCCCTTGGAATAATTTTTAATAATGAGAGAAGATCATGAAGTCATGCTGCAGAGATGACAGATCTCGCCTTCGGTTAAATTGGCTTTCAGGTTCTCCTTTTAAATTACTTATTAAGTATTATCTGATTTGGAAATACCATAAAGGAATGGGACAGGGACATGCAAGAGCCAGCACGAGACAATATTGGGGGGAGGATGTGCTGCACTGTTTGGGGGAAAATAAAACATGATCGGTGGATCAGTTGTATAACAACATTTTGCCTATAAAAATACTGTGACACCGTAATATCGCGTCAAAATTATTGTCAACAAAAAATATTGAGTTTACACACTTTGCACTGAGTTTGCAACAGAAAATGACACACACCTGCGCACAATGTTTTGTTTGGATTTACCTTCCAGGACAGAACTAGTTCTGACCTGGGGAGTTGCCTGAAATTGTAAAGCAGTGCATAGCGATGATTTGAGTTACTCTGCCTCAAGGAGGAGCTCCATCAGTGGCGGGTCCTCCACTGAGGCGAAGGAGCGTCGCTTCACTGCTCTTTGAGCAGTGCAAAAAAGTGAAGTAAAATGATAATAACATGACGTTATTATCACTTTATTTTTCACTGCGGACTCTGAGCCAGGTTAGGGCGTGGCGGAGCTGCACTGGCCAGAACAGAGGGAGGAGTGGTTTGCACTCCCTAAGGGCGCAGTGCCCTTTTAGGCTGGCCAAACAGTCATGCACACTTTGCATGTTCTCCACCAGGCTGTAATGCACAGCCTGGGTGGAGAACATGGCCAGGTCCCCAGGCCCCTTCTGAGCATTGAACCACATCACTCAGACCAATCACAGCGCTGCTGTAAAGCAGCATCATGGTTGGCTGGGAGAGTCTGGGAGCATGGGTGCTTCCTGTCCTGCTGCCAGTGCAGAGAAGAGGACAGAGACGAGGAGAGGAGTTGCAGCGGATGCATTCACAGGTACGTTTATTTTATTCCACCCACCCCTCCGCCACTGTGTTCCATGCAACCATCCCTGGTTTTTGAAGCAAAACCCTGTGTACTAAAAATAGTGAACAGGTTTTTGCACCCAAAAAAATGCTACTTTAAAGCAGATGTTAACAAGGAGAATTGTTTTTATTTCTCCTAACTGTACTCATGTTGCATTTGTGCTGCACTGTACAAAACTTATGCTGGACTTCCAGTTACGCTTATGCACTAAGATACAGAGCTGTGACATGGGGCTCGGCAACCTGATTGTGTACCAGCAATAGGGAGAGAGGAGAAGAGTGCCATGTCTTAGTAGATATGGGGTTACCCTGCTCTCTCACTCTCACACAATGCAGCAAAGCAACTTTGGGAGCTGGTCTGCGTTGTGGGACAGTTTTGTAAATCTGGGCTTTGTATGTAAACTATAAAGAGATTGGAAAGAAATAGTGTGAACTAGAATGTCAGATATATATATATATTTTGCTGGCTTCGTCTCTCTGACCTCCTTCTCCTTTTTGTCCCAGAAAGGAGGAACACGGACCCAAGGTTTCTAGTTCAAAAGGTGAGTTTATTCGCTGCCCGCACCGCCACCGCCATAACACGTTTCAGCCTTCCAAAGGCCTTGATTTACATATATGGGTAATATATATACATAGATAAATAATAATAATGTATCACCGACTTACGGTCGCTAATGGGTAGTTATTGTTGGCCTCGTTTTCCATAGGAAATGCATTTTTTGTGTTGCTAATAACTTTGGCCCCATTTGAGGAGGATTAAAGAACTAGCAGTCATTTCTGCATCTTGAGATTAAAACATGCAGGGTGCACTTTGATTCATGTTAAATATGTGGTGGAAACCAACCATACATATTTTATCATGAGCTCGAACCAACCTGTGATTCTGTGCATTGGAATAGGTGTTCAATGTAGGAGTACACCATTATGGTTTATTAAGCATTGCAAATCTACTGTTATTGCATATATATAAAGAAGTAATTATGTTGTGCTTAATGTATATCTAATATATCCAGGAAAAAGTATTAACATGTGGATTGATAATACCACTGGTTGCAAATCACCCACGTATAATCCGGAGGCCGAGATGAATGCTTTATTTGTGAAAGGATTCACATACTCGTATATTAACCTTTTTGTTATGGAGGAGGATACTTTATCCCCATAGATCTTTACTCTAAAAAGTAAATGACGGCGCACCTCTGTTCCAGCAGTATAAATGATATTACATGTACATATATATATATCTATCCACATACAATTTGTCCTGACCTTAGCATACTCCATTTTTCAGACAAAAGCCTAAAAAAGCCTTTAATCCAAATCAGATCAACCACCAACAGGTCCCTGACTGTGTGTACTTTACAAGGTCAAAATGAATTTCATTTATTTTTACATGCTGCTTAATATACTTTTGTTGAAATCTGCTTGGTATTGTAATACGATGAATTTATTAACCTAATTAGTGGTTGTGTCCCCTTTAAAAGTGATATCTGTTTTTAATTGGTGGTGGTGAAAGCGAGTGTTTTCTCTTTAAATTGACATTCAGCACAATACTCTATGAACAAGTAGAAGGCAGAATCTCCTACCAAGCGAGAGCAAACACAAAGTCTGCTCCCAAAAGACTGGAGCTGGTGTACGGGTGGTGTATGGGTGTACTGGTGTGGAATAAAGTTGAATTAGGTATACTGGAGTGGTGGAATATCATATAGTAAAGTAATGTACAGTGGAGTGGTGGACAATGGAGTGTAGTACAGTGGAGTGGCATAAACTGGAATAGTGTTTCCTGGAGTGGGGTACAGTGGAGTGCCACACAGTGGAGTGGTGTACAGTTGAGTAGTGGATAGCGGGCTTACGTAACATTGAGGGTCTTACAGTCTAGTGTTGTAAAGTAAAATTGCATAAAGTGGAGTGGCGTATATTGGAGTGCCATACAGTGCAGTGGAGCAGAGCGTAATAGGGTACACTACACTGGTGTACAGTGTAATAGGGGACAGTGCAATGGTGTATACTGGAGTAGCCTAAAGTGAATTGCCATACAGTGAAGTAGCATACAATTAAGTAGTGTTTACTGTAGTAACGTAGAGTTTACTGATGTTAAGTCTTGAGACGTACATTGGAGTGGCATATAGTGCAGTAGCACACAGTAGAGTGTTGTACAATTCAATAGGGATATTTATAAAAGCGTAAAGTCCACTGACGTACACTGAAGTGTCATTTAGTGGAGTGGCGCAGAATGTAGTTTTGTAAAGTGAAATGGTATACAGTAAATTGTGGTACACTGCAGTGGTGTATATTGCATTTTAGTAGAACCGAGTGCCGTAGAAACGAGCAGCTTACACTAGAATAGCGCACACTCCAGTAGTGTACCACAAAGTGGGACATAGTGGAATAGCATAGTGTAAAGTGGAGTGCGTATAGTGGAATAGGATACAGTTGCAAGCAGTACTGTGTAGGGTCGACCAGTAAAGTGGCATGTACAAAAGTGTAATAGAATACAGTGGTATACAGTATAACAGCATAAAGTAGAGTGGTGTAGACTGGAGTGCTGTACAATGGAGTTGGGTGGAGTAGAGTAACCTACAGTGGATTAGCTAAGAATTTAATGGCGTATACTGGAGTGTCATAAAGTGGAGTGGTATACTGTAAATAGTGGAGAGTGCAGTGGCATAGAGTCAACTCAAATCAAATCAAACTTTATTCGGATTTTAGCAAGAAATCCATAAAGGCACAGCAAACCAAATACATACATTAAAAACTCTCGCCCATAGACAGTGTAAAATATTACGATATCATAAAACACAACAAAAAAACTAAATTGACAATAAATTATATAAAACATCCATATATATCGATTACTTTAAAAATCACACTCCTAGCACCATATGAGATGGAAAATACTACACTCTCCATGTGAGCTCATGAATGGTAATATAGTCTTTGGAGCACAACAGAATTAAAATGATGTAATCAATACAAACTCTTAGAAAAAGAATAATAATAATCATGAAAGGCATAGCAAAGACAAAAACATTCAAAATCCTCCAGCTAAAAAAGGTTATTTTACACCCAGTGTTCATTTTGTGGCTACACACAGGGCCTTGCATGTTAGTTGTTAAAGTAAACAGGAGAGTAGGCTTAAAGATTTGGCCCTATTAGTTAAACTGCCTCATAACACAATCCATCTATGTGCCTTAATGATTTAAGTCAACTCTTATACACTGGAGTGGCATAGAGTGAAGTGTGTAATTAAAATGAAAGGTACCGCAAAATTATGTCAAAACATGTGAATGTTATATCTGATAAATATGAATTTTATTATCTAAATGTTGATTTTCTTCCTGTGTATATATAAATGGTGTAAGTAATTGTAAACATAAATGTTGTATGAACCGTTATATATTGTGCTTTGGTATACCATGCAAAATGTACAGTATAACAGAGTACATGGGGCTTAGAACTCATGATGTGATTGGTTGATGGCTGTGGTTACCAAAGTTAGAAATATGCCATGTTGTTTTGATGACAAATTTGCACTACTGTTCGGTCAGCGTTTGGCTAACTTTGGTGTTAGGGTTACATATAGTTAATTATTACATTTTATTATTAACAGCCAATAACCCCTTTCATGAAGTAGTCATTCATTAACGTTTTTGTTTAGAACATTGTATATATTATCGACCTATGGATTGAAATTTTTTATATACCATAATAACTTTGCATCCACTTGAGGAATGTCTGCACATTTAGGCAGATATCTTCCACTGCTTTAATTCAGGAAAGAGTAAAGGTTTTTGAAGGGTTGGCTGAAAGGGGTGTAAAGAAAAAATGCACAAAAACAAGGAATCATGTTTGTTTAACTAAATTTGACAGGATTAAATATTATTGTGTGCACATGTTTATTTTGTGAATTGCAGGTAAGTAATGTAAGGCTTTTATTAGTTTTAATGTATTTAAAGTTAGTAATATTTGTTGTTGTGGCATTTTTCTGAAATGTGGGGTTATTTATTTGCGGTGGTACCACTGTATCACAAGCCATTAGCTGATTAGGTAATCATTGGCTTTCCAAACTTAAAGGCAGGCATGTTGGTTTTAGGTACACTTTCCCTGTGTTATGCATTGAGCTTTCCGATATGGGTATGTATTAGGTTTGGTATTTTTTTCTATTGCCACTTTATTAAAGTAGTAATAGATAGAGCAAAATATTTATAAGTTTCTAGATATTTTTTTTAAAACTACAGAATAGTGCGGGAATACTGCAGTAACCCAAAAATTGTCTATGGTTAACATTTTTGTTTATACATGTTGTTATATTTTTATACCAGTGTACAGTGAACAGCACTTTTTTTATGTAGAGTGGTAATTATTACAAATAAACCCACTACTCTGTACACATTTTGCGCATATTGAAATATGTAAACAATTGAAGATTCACTGTTAGTAAAATATGTTATTACAGTACACTGTCTTACAGTGTATTTCCAATTTTTCTTTAATGTTTTTGGTACCATGATGCTCCTGCACTACTCATAATTTAAAAAAAGATATATATATATACTTATAAATATTTTTCCCTATTTATTACCACTTTGCTAAAGTGGTAATAGGCATGGGAAAACTATCAAACCTAATACCTTTCTACATTGAATGGCATACTGCAGAACACAGGGAAACTCGAGGTGGAACCAAGATGGCTGCCTTTAGCTTTTGTAAAGTCAGTCATTTATTCGCCAATCAGCTAATGACTTGTCATCGCTATATACCTCGGGAGAACTGCTGTTCTACCGTGGCACAGATATAGATAAATTACAAAGACTTAAAACATATGAAAAACTTACCCTACTTACCTGCAGTACCCCACAAACTCATCTGTGCACCATAATACATAATCCTTCCAAATTTCAACAAACATTCGACTGATGGTTTTCACGCTACGTGAAATACAAAAGTCTATGTTAAAATGCATTGGATTTTATGCCTGTTTTGGGACCCCCCCTTTTCACCCCCTTGATGAAACACCACAAAACTTCCAGGTATACAAGAATAAAATGGGGCACCAGGTCTGCAAGGTTTTGCTGACATATTAAACAGGTGCAAAGTTATTAAGGGACAAAAATCCCTATCTCTGGTCATCATAGCTATAACTATAAAGTGAGAGTGGCTACCGCTGCTCTGAAATATAAATTGCCTCAATTGAATTTAAATAATTCAGGTTCAAACTAATAATAAAATTACAAATAACAGATTTTTAAAAAATTATTAACGCATTAAAATACGTACAAATATTATTTGGCAATAATAAGTTTAACTTTATATATATAATAGATAGATAGATGGATGGAGAGATAGATAGATAGATAGATAGATAGATAGATAGATAGATAGATAGATAGATAGATAGATAGATAGATAGATAGATAGATAGATAGATAGATAGATAGATAGATAGATAGATAGATAGATAGATAGATAGATAGATACCTTTAAAATAAAAACAACACGTAAAGAATGGAAAACACAGACTGGAATTAATAATGCTACTTAAAATATTAAAACTAACAAACATATATATCAAAAATATATATAAAATCTGAAAAAATAAAATGAATACAAAGCCAGCACAAATAAAAAAAATAAAAATACAAAGTATTAATGTGTGAAACCAAAAAATAAACATTTAGGCCCTTATTATGATATCGGGCGGACTTCGGTCTGTCCGTCCGACACTGTTGTGTGAAAGGAACTGGCCGACCAGGTGGCAGCAATTCCACATTCCCAATTAGGATGCGACCGCACATAGGGCCTCATTAGCTGTCGGTCGGAAAGCAATTGGACCGACTCCTTGTCGGAATCAGTTCCGACCGATTCTTGTTCGGAGAGTCCGACCAACCCATTACGATGTTTCCGAATACCGTTCGGTCGGACTCCTATTGACTTAAATGGGAGCCTGTGTTCCAACCCACAACATAGGCTCCCTCTGAAAAAAGGGGTGGCTGGGGAAAACCTTGCACCCTGTTGGAGGCACCCCATGGCGCATGGTTGTAAAGAGGGGACTCATAGGTACCCCCACGGACCCCAACCGGAGGCCTCTGGGTGAAGGAGGGCCTGCTACGGACCCCCAAAGTCAGTTTCTGCCAGCCCTTCCATGTCGGACAGGCCAATTCAGAAAGGCTGTCCAAATCTGACATCGTAATACGTCGGTCGGAAACACGGTCCATAGAGCTGTACGATTCAGCTCCGACCGACTCAGATTCTCCGAATGCCGGTCGGAACTGATTCGGAATGACCGAACAGTTATCTTCCATTGTAATTAGTCAGTCAGAAATGTTTCCAAGTCGGTTGAAAACATGGGTTCTGACACGGGTTAGGAAAATCTGAATGCCGTTCGGAGCTTTTCTGGCCGCATCGAAACGAGGCCCATAGTGCGGTTGGAAACTTCAATTTTTCAAAGGGAGCCTATGTGGCGGGCTGAAAATGCCCATAGCACAAGCTCCCATTGCAAAAATTGGAAGTTTGTTAACATCCCTGCACCGTGTGGCAGGCACCGACATGGTGCAGGGATGTTCAGGGGGGCGTCATAGGTGCGTCCCAGGCCCAAATGCGGAGGGCCAGGAGCGAAGGGAGCCCTGCTGGGGCCCCCAAAGTCAGTTTCCAACAGCCAATCTATGTTGGAAAGGCCAGACGTGGGTTGGCTGTCGGAAACCAACAGCCAAACCATATTGGTCCCCTGCTCACTTTGCCACTGTATTCAAGCTTGCCTGGCTGATAAGGGGTATTACCCTGAAACCGGTCCCAGGATGCTTGTTTCCGGTCCAGGGAAGACCTGGCTTGGTAGTTTTGGCTGGACTGTTCCCATGAGGAACAGGGTCAAGACTGATTTGCATATGGCTGAGTCTGAACTGGGGTGGAGAAGTTAGCTAAAGGACGATGATGGATTCAACCCAGATCAGATAGTGACTGGGGATGAGTGTATGAAAAGCTTCAATGCTCCGTCCATCATCTCCTTGTGTTTGCTTGTTGGAAGCCAACATCATAATCCCGACGGCTGAAATGGCGTTCTTAAGGGATTATGGTGCCTTTCTCATTGACCAATGGGCTCCATGAGTCCGTTGGAACCGCGTTGGATTCTGCCGCCGGTTTAAATTCCGACCGCCGTCGTCCTAATGCAGCGGTTGGACTTTTAACCTACCATGTTGGGTGGAAAGCCTCCAACCAGGCTTTCCTCCCAACATCGTAATGGGGCCCTGAATGAATATTAACAATCAAAACTAAACAATTGTAGAGAAAATGTTGGAATTTGAAGGAGTCAAAATTATAATCTAACTACAACACCAGCAACAGTAGGGAACGTGTTGAATGTGGATTACCACTCCAACATAAGAAAAAGCAGGGAAAGTATTCGATTTTTGCAATGGCGGCTCCTCCGCTAAGGTGGAGGAGCATCGCCCCACTACTCACAGAGCAGGGTAAACGAAAAAATAAAATGATAATAACTTAAGTCAGGCGAGGGCGGGGCGGGGCTTGGCTCCCCTTACGTCGGGGAGGTGGAGTGGTTGTGCACTCTGTAAAGTGCACATGAATGTTTGACAGGCCCTCTCGGGACGACCAAACGTTCATGCGCACTTTGCACGTTCTCCATGCAGGCTGCATTACAGCCTGCATGGAGAACATGTCCAGGCCCCTATTCCCTGTCTGAGCGCCAAACCATGGTGCAGCATTGAGATTGGCTCGGGGAGCCTGGGTGCTTACCAATCACAACGCTGTATTGCAACATTGTGATTGGCTGTGTGGAGCCTGGGTGCTTCCTGGTCCCCAAAAGAGACTTACTCAGCATTGGAGAAATGCGGTGATGGAGAGACGCAGCGTGATCAGGTAAGAGATTTTTTCTTATCCAACCTCCTCCACCCCGCCACCCCCGTACCTTACCGTCCGCCACTGGATTTTGGAGCAGTTAGATTTACTCTTTCCTCTCCAATCTGAACAATGGTAGGGAAAGTGTTAAATTTGAAGTGGTTTGATTTACAATACTGAGCCCAGCATAAGCAAAAGCAGTGGAAAGATTGCACTTTGGAGAATTTAGGTTGACTATTCCCTCTCCAATATTAGCATCAGTAGGGAAGGGTTGAACTTAATACTCCTACTTCAACATAAACAAAAGCAGAGAAAATGTTGGACTTTTGAGGGGTTGAATTATATTCATGCCCCATTTTTGGCATCAGTAGGGAAAGTGCTGGACTTTTGAGAGGTCAAATTTAATATTTTCACTTCAATGTAAGAAAAAGTAGGGAAACATATGGACATTAGAGTGATAATATTTATAATTCCAACTCCTACATTTAAATAGAAAATGTTTTTTTTAAAACATCTTTTCATTGTTTTATACAGAAAAATATGCAGAAACAGTCGGCAATCGCACAGTCATAATGAGACAACACAATGGTGACAGCAGTAAAATAGTCTACATGATTCAAATGATGACAAAATATCTTTTGAGTTGCATCAGGGGGATAGTAATTCCTCCTCCGAGAAATGCACAGGTGCTACACAGATTCCTCCCCTATAGTCATTCCACCAAATAGAAAATGTTTAAATAGAAAACAGTGTACACATAGTTACAATTAAAAATATATTCATTACAGATATATAACACTAAATTAATTGAAAAAAATTCAAAGTTCATATTACAAAATAAATAAAAAATCTAAACAATTACAAATATTTAAATTAAATCAGGGCCTTGTTCCTTGAGAGCTACGTATCTGCCTGTTCTTTGGGGTCTTTCTCCCCTTACAGGATGTACCCTAAGCTTTGGATTGCTGTCATTTCAAGGTGAATTGGGTTGTCCTAGGTGGAAATAACCATCTGGTGTAGACTTTGTTTTCTTCAATGCATCACGTGATTTAAGATTACGGTTAGCATTAGGATTTAGGTTTAAGTGTTACTGCTAAGGTTAGTGTTAGGCGTTAGGGTTAAAGTTTAGGGTTTAGGCCAGCGTGAGGATTAGGATTAGGTGCTAGTGTTGGGAGTAGCGTTACTGTCATAGTAGATACTCTTAGGAGTATCATTACCCGTTAGCATCAGATTTAACATGAGTCGTTCCTGTTAACATAAAGGTTAGTGTTACAGGATAAGATTAGAGCTCTGTCAGCAGGTGTTAGCATCAGAGTCAGGGATTACCAGTATTACAGTTTGAGATTTGCATTAATATTACCATTAGTATAAAAGGTATCTACGAGTAGCATTAGATGAATTTCACAGGTTAGTATTAGGGACAGCGTTGGAGTTTGGTGTTTGGGGTGACATTGCGGTTAAATGTTTGGGATTAAAATTAAGGATGGTGCTAGATAATAGAGTAAGTTTTAGGATTAGATGGTGGAGTTTATGTTCAGTAAGTATCTGTAGCTAGTGCCAGTGGTTAATGCTAGTAGTTAACCTTAGTGTTGCAGGGTAACATTAGGGTTAGAGTAAAAGCTCAATCTACAGTCAGTATCAGCATAATGGATTACCTTTAGAGTTAGTGCTAGTAATTATTGATGGGATTGTGGTGAAACTAGTGTACTTTTGTGTAGTATTTACTGTCACTGTTTGGGTTGCATGTGGTAGGGTCATTGAATACCTTTAAATAATTATAGTTAGTCTCTGTTAAAAATACAAACAATGATTTTTGTTGCAGAAAATCGCAAATGTAACCACAAAAATACAGCACGGAAGTGCATACCTACAATATACAATATGATGAGAAATAATATTTTAATTCAAATTAGGACCACGGGGCAGCTTAAGTAATCCAAAAATAGAGGTTACCATTAGAGCAAGGGTTACCCGAACAATAGATGTTAGTGTTAGTAGTGAGGCTTGTGTTATCGGTAGCATTAAGAGGCACGTTTAGGGTAAGCATTAGAGTTAGTCATTAGGATTGAAGTTGTGACAGGAATAAGATGAGAGGCAGGGTTACCATGAGGAGTTAGTGTGAAGTGTACAATCAGTTTTAATACTGTGTCCAGATTCACAATGGTTTAGCGTCAGGTTAGCATTACTTTTTTAATAGAAACCGGTGCTAAAACTTCTTGGAGATTAACAAACCAACGCAAATTGGTATTTTCCTTGGTTTATATGCAAAAGAAAGACAAACCAGCGCAAAATGCTGCTTTGCATTAATTAGCGTCAAGGGGGCGTTACATGAGTGGTACTGTACAGGGGCGTTCCCATGTTTTTTGACGCAAAATCCTATCTACTAACATTAGTAGACACCGATTTTCGCCAAAAATTAACACCGCTGAAAAGAAGGCATTAAAAGTATAGATGTTTTCATTTCTCCTTGCTTTTCTGACATTGCGTGTGTGCTGCACTGTACAGCACACACACAAAAGTAGTAAAAGGTTTGCACCTTATCATTCTGCCGAGTTAACTAACATCTGAAATTCCTTTCTTTATTGGTTTTACATAGTCCATAATCTACACTGTGAATGGCCATCACCCTGGTGAAGTTATAACTCAGTACTACCAGCACAGCATTTAGGACCTGGGCAGCTTGAGTGTTAAAGGCTTGTTTTCCTTTCTCTTAGAAGTAATAACATGTTTTAGAGAGGATTGCTATCCACGCTCCTAACTAAAAGATTGATTTTGTTCACACCAAATACCGGGTGGGTCTTGTAGACACATTTGGTTAGATTAATAAAAGAAATCTGGATTATATCAAAGTACAAAAGCAACTTGCACTTTGATTAATTTACATGTATGAACAAAATCAGAGTGTAAAGTTACTCATATGTATTATAGTAAATTACATGTGTAAATAACTTAAAGGTGTGAGCTATGTTTGTGCATAGCCCTAGTTTGTGCCTCAAGTCCTTTCAATTTGGTGGACGCTTGTATGTTTCACTGTTGGAGTAATTGTACACTCTGATTTTGTGAATAGCCAAACAGTAGTACATTTACTCGTGTAATTCACTCAAAAGTATAAGTTACCTTCGTGAATCAGGCCCACAGCACCGACTGGGTTTCTCCAGTGAGTCCCCCTTCTCACCGCACATGTGGCTCTCTTGCCTCATTTATAGGTGACCATTGGCACCATCATACAAAGGCGACAGGGCGTCTGCCGTAGGGCTGCTACCTTTCATGCATTTTGAGGGCCCTTCTGTCTATAGCAGTCCTCCTAATGCATACTTGCCCTGCCTGGGTCTGCAAGCCAAAGCAAAACAAACAAATAATGGCTACCACAAGCAGAGAGGAAACTGTGCTTCAGGGTCATTGTCTGGTGTCCTTTGCCCTCTCCCACAAGCAGGGTGGCCTTGCACAAAGCCTACTTGCAACCTGATGGGGCTTTTAGCCAAGACCATCAAGCGTCGGTGCAGCAGTGTGCTGGAGGACAAACCAAGACAGAACCAAACAGGGAATCTGGTACAGAGAATCCAGAGTAGGACCTGTGACAGGCCACCTTTGGAGCAGAATTCAGCTATCCAACGATGCCAGTATTGAGGTCTGCTTGCACGGGTGGGCAGTATGGGGAACTAACGTTTCCTCCTAAATGAGAGAAAACCCAACTCTGGCCAAAGAACTAAAGTAATTAGGGACTGCCCAGACCCACTAGTCTGGTCCTCTTAAGATTTTGACAATGTTCAATAGAAGCTGGAAAGGAAAGGCTGAGCTACCGATGTATAGGGGACATTTCCATATTGGCATACCCTTAAACTTAGCCAACAAGATGAGTTCACGGTCTCTAGCACTATGCGGAAATACTAGAAGAGCCAATCAATGAACAAGGGACAGGATATCCCAGAGGGGCCTAGTCTCTCCAGACCTTTGTCAGCCAGGGAAAAGGGAGAGGGAGAGATGAGAGTTCAATTATGCATGGATGTTGAGACGGTACTTTCTGGTTGGCGAAAGCGATGCTCCCAGCCAGGCAGAACTTACCGCTCCCATCAAGGGTGGGTGACTACATGTGCTGTACAACCTGTACTCTCCCTTGGGTAGCTTGCACTGAGCAGTCAGGCTTCATTCAGAGGCATTGTGTAAAGCAAAGGCACATCAGTCAGTCGCGATAAATACACTGAGCGTCACAAAAGAGACTTCACACAGGATGTATGTAAAAACATTCATATTCCAAACACATAATCTTTATAACATGAACATTAGGTACTTTTGGACATAAAACACATTTGGCAATATTACCAGCAATACTAGGCCCACTTGTATTGTTACAATATCAGTTGAATGCACATTTGAGCCAATTCCTAATCTAAGCCCCCTCCCCACAGAGAAAGCACCCTTATGAGGTGCGACACACTGTCCACCCTATGCCCACCCGAGCAATCCTGATAATACAGTCACACACAGTTATATGGTACACCCCGGGTCACAACTACATCAAAATATGTACATACACAAGACTAGAACACTTTTTACCAGCACTGGAGGCCACAGCCACGTGGGTAAACCCAATGTTAGGTGTGTTGTGCTTTTGGCACAAAATCAACATATAAAGCAGCACCCTTTGCAGTGTTGTGAATCACAGGTGGTCCACACACTGTCACTCCCACTCGCACACACTTGCTCTGCACCGCTACACGGTGTGACAGGTATCCAGAACAGCCTGTACAGAAAACTATTGCACACATACGCATGCAGCACCCTAATGTGGTGCCACTGGTACCCAGCAGGTCAATAGATGACCCTCTGCAGACTCCATGGCCCCAGCCTACCTCCACCCTCTAGTTCACCCCAATTATCCTATACCCCCAGATGAAATATTACCAACCCCCACCTCCTGGATACTAGGCCAAACTCTGCCATAGTCACTTAGTCTAGGTCCTCTGAAAGCGGGTGGTAATATGTTGCATGTTTTAATTCAGAGGTAGACTTAAACAAGGGGGGATTAGCAGCCACTCAGTAAGTTCACCCACAGGATTCAAAACACAATGGAGTAATGCAGTCTCTTGACCCGCTTCTGAACTGTTTCAGAAGCGTTGCTTTGACCCAGTCAATCTCTCTCATTACTACCTGGCATTAAGATATCTTCGGGAGGGGCCAGGTGTGGAGAGGACTGTTGCTCTACTGCAAAGAGGGTCAGAAAGGAAACAACCGATGAATGGGAAGTAACACAAGTGAACCTCTCTAAAGGATGAGGCACCTCAACAGGCACACGATGATCAGGGTTGTGCCCAGGCAATCCGTGGTACAGTGTCTGGTGCGTGGTGATATAAGTCACACTAGACACTTCAGATCTCAAACACGATGAGTTGCAAATTCCGTACCTCCCTGGAAATGAGGTACTATGACCGATGCACATTGATTTGGGTTGCACCAGGCAATTCTGGTCACACACAATGAATAGTTGCTAATTCCGTACCTCCCTGGAAGGAGGCACCACGTCCGGCGCATGATGATCAGGTTGCACCGGACCAGTCTGGTTACACACACAGAGGTGCAATTTCAGCAGAGCCACGCGAGATAGAATGTGTCACTACTATGGGTACACCCCACCTTCGAGGGTTGCACCCTGTGAACCAGACACTGCATGCAACGAGCATGCAGTCGGCGTGTCGCATAATTGAGATGCGGTCCAATCTATGAAGTGTGTCACATTCGATCAATCAACCGGTGAATCCGCTCACCAACAACAAGGCTCTTGTGAGTGACAGGGTTCCTGCACTGCCGAAACCACACATCTTACATGCGAGCAAGATATCTGTTGCTTTGCACTAGGCTATCCAGTCTGCATGCACAAGTCTTGGTTCCACACTCACACAGCGCTACCTGTCGGGATTTAGCAGCCGATGTGGGCACTTACGAGGACACTGCTGTCCAGATGTCTGGTAGATGGTGTAGGTCCCTCCCGAAAGATCTTTAATGTCCCTGAGATCCCAAAAAGAATAGGAGGCTCACCGGCGGAATCTTGGAGAGCACAGTTCAGGGCACCACACTTCAGCAGATCTGCAGCCCGGGCTAGCCTATCGTGCTTGCTGCTCCCGCTGCGTGCGGGAGAGGTAAAAAACTACAATCATGTCCGCAAAGGGGGGAGGCGCCCATGCGCAAAGCCAATAGACAGGCTAAGCGGAGCCACTCCCGAGCCCTAACGCTTCGCGTTAACGCTGGTGAGTTGTGGACACTCACCTTCCGGTTCTCCCTGAAGCTCCCTGGATCGTCGGATTTTCTTCCCGCGTTCCTGTCCTGACTGCGTTTACACGCCTCTCGGTTCTCCGCTGCCAATCCTCAGTTCAGCTCTGCAGTCGTCGGGTTATCCTCTTACGTATCCGCCCTGATTAACGTCTCTGAGCGCTGCCTGAATCCTCTTCGTCGCAATCTGGATTTCCCATACGTTTTCCTCTCCCGTGGATTTTGCTTGTCAACAAAGAAGAACCTGTAAAAGAAGAAAGAGAAAAGAAAAGCCATTACTCTGTACAACCGGTAACAGCGCTGTGCGCTGCCACTTATTGCTTAATCTATTATTTTGATATACTTATCTGATCTGGTGCTGCCGTGTTCAGTGGACTCTGCTCCTTCAGTTTTGTATTACTTTCTGTTACCTGTGGCAAAGATGAGAGGAACAAGTTAATGTATGCCTGAATTAAGGTGATATTTTTAGTTTACAGAAGATCAGTTATTGGGAGTTCACACAAGTGTTGATGCCTTGCATATAGGTGGGTGCAGGATCATGGGGTACGTTTATGGTTTCTCTGGGTGAACGGTAGTCTTTTTCTTTACACAATTTCTAGTTTCTTTCTTCAGGCTGGATTTCTATCTTTTGTATTCAGACAAGGGCACACCTTAGAAGAAGGGAGATTAAGGTAGGGATCAACACATTTACAAGTTAAGCCAAGCTTAGTTTACGCTTCCGCAATACTTACCGTTGTCTTTCTTTGTGTTCTATTACAGCCTTTGCCTTGTGTTTTGTGGCTGAGAGTCAACAAAGAACCCTTGCCTTTCCTTGTTTTGTTTCCCTTCTTCCCTGGGTTACCATTGTCACTTTGACTCAGTTGGGTGCAATAGGTGACTGCAGGAAGTTGAGGTACTTTCTTCATTCCATGACGTTCCTGCGGAAACAAGTTGATCCGTGACACAGCCACTAATCAGAAAGGGCACATTGTCCTCTTCAATGGCAGCAATCCTCCATGTGCACAACAGAGTCCTCTGGCTGTGTGCACCAAGCAGTCCGGTTCTCTGGTCCCGCGTCCCCAGAAGTGTATCTCATCCTTTGCTGAAGGATGGCACCCAGAGTTATACTGTTGTGTGTCTTTGAAGTTAGGGTAGGTGTAGGGGTTTCCTTTTGAACTATAGATGTCTCCCCTAAATTGTAGGCCTGTATGCCATGGGGCTGTGGAATGCAGATCTTAATCTTTAGTGGGGCCATGATCCGGCCCTGGGAGGCCAAGTGTCCAAACCTCGCTCTCCTATCTATTCCATCAGACCCTCAAATGGCAGAGGCTGTCGTTCTCACTGTATGCCCAAGGTTTATGGCTGTTGCTGGGGAATGCACAGATGTGCTCCCCTTTCCCCTGGTATCCATTGGAATGTAAATCTAAATGTATGTGTCTTGCACCCTGGCACACGAGACTCTGAGAGCATAGAAATGCCCATATTCTGCAGGTAGCATTTCTAAGCAAGTTATGCCAAAACCGTCTTTACCACTGGAAAGGGTTTGGAACAGTGAAGCCATCAATATGAAACATGATGAGGCTTTTCCACTGCAATCCACCAGTGCAGCCTGAAGTAATGTCAACCACTTCCCCATGTAAACCTATGGGAAGAGCAAACCTAGGAAGTGAAAACACACACAGGTATTCCTCAGTACCTGGGCGCACGTGCGCTAGTGCGCACACCTACCTGTGATGGCAGGTCGGACACATAGTCCCCAGCACCAGGGGTGCAAGTGCACCCACACTGGTCTGCAGCAATGGACTGGGCGTGGGTTTAACTAAGAGGGGATCAGTGCTCTTGCACGTCTTGTGATGGCAGATTGCACATGTAATCGCAGGCACCATAGGTGCAGGTGTGCACACACAGCGGCCTTCACTGGCAAGCTGCTCATGATTCTAATAATTCTAAATGCCAGTGCACAAACACTGGTCTGTGATGACAGATGGGCACAGGGGCTTACCCGGGCCCTAGCACCTTTAGGAGACAGGGCGCGCACACCGGCCTGAAATGACAGGTGACGCACATGGGCTTACCAAGGCCCCAGCATCTTAGGTGCAAGTGCACATACTCCACCCTGCCCAGCTGGAGATAGGTTGACACCTTATGGGGGTGATTGCGCCCACCCAGCCTGCAAGAGCGGCCTGACACCTTGCCAACAGTACCATTGGTGCAAGTGCGAGGACTCAGGCCTGCCTACATGGGTGTTAGACCACGGGGGCTGCAAGTATACACTCACCGGCTCACCATGGCAGGCCAAGCACCTATCCAGAATGCCTTAGATGCCAGAGTGCATCCTCAAGCCTAGACGGCAGGCTGAACACATATTCAAAAACAGCATAAGGGCCAGTGCATACTGTTAACACCCCACTGGTGCAAGCGCACACTCCCAGGCCTGCATGGGCAGACCGGCAAATGTTCCTGAACCCTGTGTCAGCACCTCTTCCTAATCTGTGTAGGAAGGCGCACGCACCTCCACCCTGCCTTGACAGTGAGAACGTGCTCGGAGTGCTATGGCCATGCAAGAGCATAAGCAACCCTCTAAGAGTTTCCCATGTAAAGAACCTAACTCCGAAGCAGGGGGAGGCCCCTGTGGGGGGTCCCTCACTGCCTGGGCAGGGAACATTCATATTTCATCACCCAGCCTTCAGCCTCCCACCCCCCCCCCCTACGCCCCACAGGGTCTCCCTCGGGGTGCCCTCATGATAAGGGGTGACGCACTCAGAATTGGCAGAGGCGTAAGTGATGCCAATCTCGGCAGGGGCACAATGGTTCTCCACAGGCCTGTACTGGCAGGCCCGAAACATGGTTGACAGGCTATCCTGTGGGTGGCATAATTAGTGCTACATCCCACTACTTACCAGAGCCATACATGCCCCAGGTATATGCTGTACCTGTTTATGGGGCGCACAGCAGTACTGCACCTAACCCCATTGCGTAAGCATCCGACGTCCTAGTGCGGCAGAGGCGGGTGTGTGCACCTTCCCTTTGCAGCACAGGGGTAAAGACCCCGATTCCTAATGTCAGGCGAAGAGAGTCAGCAAAGACTAGGGCAAATCGTTTTGGCATAAATTCCCCTAAAAAGGCCATGTCCAACAATGGAGGATGGTACTTCTGTTGTATATTTACCCCAAGCAGGTGAGAGGTGTGGGGAACTGAAGAAGGTTGCAGGGAGAGGAGCAGGAGGGAGGAGGGTTCACTCACTGTAAGGTGGATGTGAGACCTACCTTCTCTTTCCATTAGGAAGGAGTCTCCCTACAAAGACTTGGAGAGAAAGAGGGAAAAAGGTTGGAAAGTAAGAGACTATGCTTACCCATAGCTAGAGGATCCATAACAAGGACACTAGCGACTGAATAAAAGAGGGATATGAGGGATATGAAGGACTGTCTCAGAATGTACTTAAGGTACTCAGTAAAGACGATATCTGCCATGTCGCCTGTTTGTCGCCCAGTCTTCTAAATCGCCAACACACAAAGGGGATTTGTCTCTGAAAAAGAAAAAGAATGCTGAGCTAGCCGGAAAACACATGATGCTTCTTCTTAGCAAACATCATCGCCAAGAAGTGTATCCAATGCAGCGGTAGGTGCGCTTACCACAAAGAGATCTCCGCCAGGTATGATGGCTGGTCCTCAACCAGGGGCGTGAAGGCAAAAGCCCCCACCGACTGGGCGGGCCTATGGGCTATCCATCATGGTCTGAAGGACCTGGAAAGTTTTAGGTTTAGCTGATGCCATCAAGGGAGGGTGTTCATTGGGTGATGGGGTTAGAGTTAAGGGAGAGTTGGAGAGTTAGGGTCGAGAGATAGTGCTAGCGCTAAAGTTAGAGCAGAGTGATATAGTAACGATTACATTAAATGTTGGTGCTGGGACTAGCGTTACATTTTATCACTAGGGTTGTAGGACAGTTTCACAGCTAGCAATGGCATTTAAGGCTGTTGTTGGGATTAATATTTAGGTTGGAGTGTTGGAAATTAATATTTTGAGTTCTGGCTAGTGTACCAGATTACTGGCTATCATGATTGGTACTGAATTAGTGTTAGAGAATATTATTGGAGTTAGTACTAGCACAAAGTTAGGGTTAGAGTATAGTGTCTGAGTTATGTATGGTCTGCTCGAGAGGTTACCATTAAAATAAGCATAGCTTTCAGCAAAGTTATCAGTGGACTGAACAGAGTATAAGGTTAGGGTAGAGATTAATCTGTTTTGAGAAAGTTTTCACATTAAGGTGTGCAGTCAGTCCAGCCTGCACCTGACTGCACAACTTCAGTTGTCAAAGTCAGGAAAGCACCACTCCACTGAGGAAGCAGCCACTTCTGCCTCCATAAACAGGACAACCCCTCACTCACAGGAGACAGACACTCAGCTTGCACCCGGAGGTCCCCTCACTCACAGGAGACGGACACTCAGCTTGCACCCGGAGGTCCCCTCACTCACAGGAGACGGACACTCAGCTTGCCCCCGGAGGTCCCCTCACTCACAGGAGACGGACACTCAGCTTGCACCCGGAGGTCCCCTCACTCACAGGAGACAGACACTCAGCTTGCACCCGGAGGTCCCCTCACCCACAGGAGACGGACACTCAGCTTGCACCCGGAGGTCCCCTCACTCACAGGAGACGGACACTCAGCTTGCACCCGGAGGTCCCCTCACTCACAGGAGACGGACACTCAGCTTGCACCCGGAGGTCCTCTCACTCACAGGAGACGGACACTCAGCTTGCACCCGGAGGTCCCCTCACTCACAGGAGACAGACACTCAGCTTGCACCCGGAGGTCCCCTCACCCACAGGAGACGGACACTCAGCTTGCACCCGGAGGTTGACTATAATACACTCTGAGGAGGCAACTAGTTGAGCCTTTAGAAGCTGAGGAGCACCTCAACTGAGGAAAGGGTCACTCCAGGCATGTCTTAAAGAAAGACACAAGACCCCTTGCACCAGTCCCCTAGAGGCAGGAGCAGACAGTAAGGGAGGCGCTGGGAGAAGTGGGAAGAGACATATGTGAATATTGATTATTGATTATGTGCAACACCCACCTCTGATGACGCTCTCGTGTTAAGTGTGAGTAGCTCATGGTGGAGGGTGCAGCGCGCTGGTTGGCCATCAGCCCATACCATTGCTGACCATGGGGCCGGCCAGAAGTACAAGTTACTGTTCCCACCTTGTGTCCCTCGCCTGGGGCTGAAACATAAAAATAAGGCATTAATGAATGGGTTTACAGTAAATGATGTCACGTACAAATGCATGTGATAAGCTATCTGCTTTGAAAGCAATGACAAGAGATGCTTATAATGTGGTACCTTTATTTGGCCTGGTAAACTGTGACCCCTGTGCAAACATCTGTTTGCACGGAGAGAACAATTATACACGGTGCAATGCTACATCTGGACAGGCCACACCTGCTGGAATTTAAAGTATGAAAACGACCAAAATCCACACGTTATGCCCCATTTTCATGCAAATCCTGCTTAGGCGAACATTACCATAAATTACCAACACCGGTGTCACATTTTGCTTGTCCCTTCCTCCCCGGGTGACTCATAAATAGATCCTATGGGTCAAAGGAGTTTGGTTCTGAGACAGTCCAAGATAAGGTGATTTCATCATCCCGGGTGACTTTAGAATATCATAAAAGGCAAACAGGAGAAATAACTGGGAGCCAGCTGAAAGGGCAGATAGACCTCTTCATTCTACTACACCACACACGCCACCAAGCCACCGACAGGCTCTTTCAAACTGAACGGGGAGAGTAAAGTGATCTCAATCGGTTTGCCAATTCATTATTAAATAATATGCTAATTAACATGTTGTATTAAGGGGATTACATCGGCTTTTGATGGACTACAAACAAACGTTGGCAAAGCCAAACGCTCTGGCCTTGCCACATCGGTACACTGGTCACTTTTTTATTGCAGGGATATGCGAACAAAAGTAAATTAAAAATGTGTCAACTTTGATTCCAAAACTTTTTATATTATGTTTATTATTTTGTGGTTTTTTTGGAAGTGATATGAAGGAACTTCCCATTCAACAATGTTATCCCCGCCCTCGAAATCTGTTTTGCTTTTTAAGCGGATAAATTGTGGTCCTGACAGATATTTTTGCAGTCACAGATTAGTGCATGTATATAAAAATAATTGCTATAGTTCAATAATCTGTGAATTGAAAAAGTTTCAGAGCTGCTCAACGAAAACATTTTTTTCTTGTTCCTACAGCGCTGACAGATACCTCCAGATCCGCGTTTGTGGAATCCCTCAGAGGGACCTCGAAGCCAAGATCACTTAAGAGCTTCTCTGACCCAAAGATGGAAGATTAGCGGCAGGTTTGCTGGTCTGGCCCTTCTGATGGCCAAATGTCAAAGAGCTGTGCCTTGGAAGGCTCCCCCAGCCCCCAGTATCTCAGTTTGAGTCAATGAGCCGCTGAAATGACCTGAAGCAGAGAATTCATTACTTGTCACTCAACGGTGAAGCTGCGCTGAAGGTACATGGCCTCGACGAGGGACCTGATCCTATTAGAATCAGCTACAAATAAACGTCATGAAATGCCGTAGATTTGTCTCACGTGCTTGGGTGGAGGAGACCCTGTTCCCAACCTATCATGACAAGGTTGATTAATCTTCCCACCCAGAAGCCCCGGGGAGATGACGTGTCGACTGTACTCTCAGCTCACATTCAATGCTGGCTTGATGCCTGGCCAGATGACTGACACAATATTGAGGTACAATATCGCCTCCCTGTACTTATAATGGTAAGTACAAATATATCGAAAATAAAATATCGTTTAACACTGATAACGTCCAAAAACAAACACAAATATTGTTTTTTAAGGTATACAGTTTAAAGTTGTAAATCTTAAATATTTTAGTACATAACATTAATGTAAGTAATTTGCATAAATTCCACTAAAACCTAATACTATATATAAATATATCTTTATATAAACACACAAATGTGTGTGTGTATACATATATATATTCACTTAAAAAACCATAGGTTTCACACATGTTATAGTTAGGTGGATATTTCACTCGTAAAAAACCAATGAAATTCCCCCGTTATAGTTAGTTCAGCTAACTATAACTAGCGCGCCCGCAATCCACTGCTCATGACGTCACATATTACATCACTCATGACATGGTCAGTGGCATCACTCATGACATCACTGATGACATCATCCTTGTGATAGAGTGGCGGTCGCGCGAGTTATAGTTATCTGAACTAACTATAACGGGGGAATTTCATTGGTTTTTTACAAGTGAAATATCCACCTAACTATAACATGTGTGAAACCTATGGTTTTTTCAGTGAATTTGTACGTTTTTTTAAATGCTAATTTATTTATGTATTATTATTTTTTATATATATTTTTTTTACAATAAACTACGTATTAAAATGTTTTTTTTTTTTTTTTTACCGTGCGCGCAGGCTAGGGGGTCAGGAACTCTCTACCCTGCCCCCTTTTCACGTTCGCCACCTTCCTTTTTCACTCTCGCACTGAAAACAAACAAAATGGCGGCCGACACTTCCTGATTTCGACCGATTCGAACGTTGACTAACATGTAACCACCAATCAGAATTACGCTCGCGCACGTTAGGGTGCTTGCACGGTGCTCGCACGGTGCGCGCAGCCTGCGTGCGTATAGATATTGATATGCTTTTAAATGCTATTTTCTCAGGAAATACTGAACAGATTTACACCAGACTTGCAAAAGGCACTTCCTTGACCTTATGGCTACCTCTCTGCCAAATTTCAAGTAATTCTGTTCAGCCGTTCGGGCTGTAGCTGTGTCTAAAGGTCCTATGAAAAAATGCATGGGGAAAACGCGTTTTGGGACCCCCCTTTTTTCTCGGCCACCGCTTGACGAATCACCCCGAGACTTTCAGGGTAAGAGCTGAACGGAGCGCCCCATTAGTTTTGAAAATTTCGCGAGGATTCGTCAACCGGCGCCAAAGTTATTCAAAATAGAATTTTGAGATTTCCTATGGAAACACGGTCCTAACTATAACTATCTACTGGCGACCGCCAGTAGATAATTATATATGTGTGTGTATACATATATATATATATTCACTGAAAAAACCATAGGTTTTACAGACGTTATAGCTAGGAATTAGCATTTAAAAAACCTTTGAAATTCACGAAAAAAAACATAGGTTTCAGGGATGTTATAGTTATTTGGACATTTAACTCATATAACACCAGAGAAATTCGCCCGTTATAGTTAGTTGAGCTAACTATAACTTGCGAACCCACAATGCACTGCTGATGACGTCACATATTACATCACTCATGACATGGTCAGTGACATCACTGATGACATCACTGATGACATTTCAAATGACATCACTGATGACATCATCCAGTGAATGTATGTTTCTGTAAAGTTTAAATATTTTTCATATATATCTATGCCAAGGTGTATTGAAGAATGAATGCATTTACAAGTGCCTGAAGGGATTATTTAGTAGGTGTTGACTGACTGTATAAGTGAGTGATTGAACATGTCTTACTGAATGCATGGGTTAGTGACTGCACTGTGTGAAAATCTGTATTAGTCTCTCAGTCAGTGTGTAAGCAACTGCATGGGTTGCTGAATAGCAACATGAATATCTATAAGGGTTATTGATTTGTTGTCTGAGTATCTGTATGTGTCCCTGAGTGTCTGTATGGGTGGGTGGGGGGTGTGTATGACTCTGTGCATAGATGTCTGAGTGGGTGATTCACTGGTTGTATGGATTCAAAAGCGCATCTGGGAAGGGCTCTATGGATGAGTTACTGTGTGTATGGGTGTGTTGGTGAGTGAATGAATGTCTCAGTGGTATATGTGTGACTAACTACATATGTTTTAAGGCACTATATGTGAGTGTTGGAGTATATAAATGACTATACATGAGAGTGAGTTATTTGAAGTGTTCATGTATAAATGAGTGTCTGCTTGTATCAGTAATTGTATAAGACAGTACATATGTGTTAGTATCTCTATAAATAAGCGATATGGTGTGTCTATAAAGAACGAACTTGGTGTGTATAACTGTATACATGAGTAAATGGATATGTGGCACCGCGTCCCGCGTAACATCATATATGTATGAGTTCGCGCCAGCTGCTACATAGGTATCCGACGGGTACGCAGTACCAAGCCACACGTTACTTCATGTACGTATGGGGTCGCGCCGGTTGCACGTTGCGTATGTGACGAGTGCACGCTGCCAGGCCCTGTGTTATATCATAGACATATGGTGTCACGCCATTCCCTCGTTTTTTTTTATGTCTCATAACTTTATCTAAATAACTTTAAACTGTAGATGAGAGCAAGCGATAATCTAAAATATTTTAAACATTTATATATTTCTAACTGTAATAAACTTATATTATGATAAATATATTTTCTCAAAATCTTGTTGGGTGCGGCCTCCTTGTGCCCTCGATGCGCGGTTGCCATATGACCTTAAAAAAAAGCATTTGATTAGTTCATAACATTTCCCATTGTAACAGTTGGAGGACCCCACCCATTTTACTCATTCTCTCTACAGCGTTTGATGAGACACACCCCTTCAGCTTAGAGAGCTTTTTTGAAAAGTTTTTTTGCTGTGTACACATATCTTCTACTACACACAACATGCAATGATCATCTTGATCAATATTCATGGTCTGTACATTAGCCATCCACGTGTGATCGCCATGCATCTCAAACGTTACATCTAAAATCAAATGTGTGTTACACGATGCCCCTGGTGTGTGTGTGTGCACATTCTTGTGCTGCCTTTCGGCCTGGGTATTGCTGGCCCGAAGGGGTATCATCAGCCACGGGCAGAGTGCACATCCTAGATCACATGTGACAAACAGTAAACAGTAATGTGTACATTTGTATTGCTGTATTCTCTGTTGTCAGGCTTTACCAGTATAGTAGTGTGTCATATGTGAGACTATCAGATTCACGTTTGGCATGCATTGCTTAACTATAGTAAACGTTATCACTATTTATGACGTAGCCTCACTGCTGATTTCCCCCCATCCGAGCACATTCATATGTGTGCGCTTCGCGATAGCAACACTTTCAATAATACTGCACACCAATAACATGAGTGTCTGCGCATATCCACAACCTTGACAATGACATGTGATGTTGGCCATTCAATGTTTTCGAACAGCATCTCATTAGCGATAGTTAATGTAAATTGCGCATTCTGCTACGTCAAAACTGCAACAGAAACACACATTAGTACACTTCCTGGCCAGGCAGGAACTGAACAACTCCCAGGTCCCCGGAACTATTATTCACACCCCTACGCTCGCCTGGCGTACGCAAGCCCAGCCCACTTTGCGTACATATAAATAGGATAACAACGATGCCACATGTCTCAGTTCCTCTACACTGCCTCAGGTGATATGGCCGCATCCACCTCGCATATCACAATGCGCAATGAAAAAAAGGGATCCATGAGGCGTACACCATCGTCGCAATCATCACTGCACCTGAATTGTAAACACTGCTGCCCGTCCTGTTTGGACACACAACAATGACAGCAGGTGAGCAGTGGAGCCTGGGTGCACAGGGGCTGCAATTGAGCACGATACTGCGGGAGGGGTGGGGTGCATCAGCCTGGGTGCACAGGTACAAACAACGATATGGCCCTGCTTAATAATGTGTTCTCTGAGCTCATTCAGTCACATGTCTGTCTCATTTTAAGGACCTGCTGGACCGTACTGTAGGCCTGAGCCAGCGGGCAGCGCTGCCCTACAGACACGTGTTGAGCGCAGTGCTGCAGGAGGGGTGGGGTGCATCAGCCTGTGTGCAAAGGTGCGAACAACCGATGTTACCATGCGTACCGATGTGATCTCTGACCTCATTCAGTTACATCTCTGTCTCAATTCAAGGGCCTGCTGGACCGTACTGTAGGCCTGAGCCAGCGGGCAGTGCTGCCCTACAGCCACGTGGCATTGGCTTTTGGGGCACTGTAGTGAGCTGATTACTAAGTGTACATGCACACAGGCTTGCACCACTGCATTACACACACACATTATAATTCTAGCATGCGCTCTGTTCCTTTGTATGTGAACGTTGGCATAACATATTATTATTTAACCTTGTTGTTGGACTTGGCCCTTCTGGCAGGTTCACCCCTGAACTTTTTGCCTTTTATTGGTGACTTGGTGTGGTGATTTTCTTGGTTTCTGCGCACTTTCCCTGTGTCCCAGGATAAAGTGCGTGCGTGCTCTGAGTGCATGTGGTGAGATAGGCCTGCCCTCCCATAGGAATGCATGGGGAATGTATGTGTCCCTAGTAGTTCCTGATGCGTGGGGTGTGCAGGCCCGAGTTTGGTAGGTGCGGACTCGTGGGAGTGAATGCTGCGCGATGATGTGTGCGGCGTGCATGTACCTAGTGTGGAAGTGCCACTTCTAGAAGTGGGCACTTCTGTGTGCAGTGCGTCTGGTGTGTGATTGGCTGGAGCTGGCTGGTGAGCCTGGCTCCAGGAGTCTGGTTGGGTCTGCCCCAGTGGTGAGTGTGAGATTAGCATACTGATGGCTGGGGAGGAGTGCACCTTGGACCTGAATAGGGCAGGGTTTTCCCCACACACTGCTGGCTCCGCCCCCTGTGGTGCGACTGACGACCCTAGCCCTGCCAGTGAATAGAGTGAGGGGCTGAGCACATCAAGGGTGCTCCCCAACCAGCTGCGACTGGTTTTCCCCCTCACCCTGAACCCAGAACAAAGGGATTTGGTGTATAAAAAGGGGCTGTGTCCCCTTACAAAATGTTCTTGTTCTGCACTTGAATCTACCAGGGGCGTGCTGCTGCTGGGGCCCAGGGGAAGGCTTGCCTCCCTGGGCCCTGCCCAGCCCCTGGATGCCCTGGTTATTGGAGGACTGTACTTCTAGCGCCTGGTGAGCGCTTTATTGCTTGTTCTGCTTTGGATCCTGACAGGAGGGGGCTTGCTGCTGGTGGGGCCCAGGAGGGACCGCCATGGGGGCTGCCTCCCTGCTGGAGGGCCCTGTGTGCTGGCTCCTGGGCCCTACATTGCCCCCTTGATGCCTCCAGGACTTTCTGTTGTCCCTAGCGCCTGGGAAGCGCTATCTTTCCCCCCAGGAAGGAGGAACCTGTGGGCCTTAGCAGCGCTGCGCTGCATGAAGAAGAGGGAATCCCCGACGTAGGGATTCCCCTCTGGATGCCGAATTGGCGGGTGCCCACCCCGCGTTGGTGCCGCTTATCTTTGCCTCCAATTGCGGGTGCCCACCCCGCTTATGGCCGCCTATTGTTGAGGTTTTAAGAGCAGGTGCCCACCCTGCTTTATATTCCAATTCCGAGGGAGCCTACCCCTCATAGCGCCTGTTCGATGTCTCTGCGGGCGCCCACCCCGCTGAAAATGCCGCCGACGGCTTTGAGTTGAATACGGGTGCTCACCCCGCGTTCTATTGTGGAAGTCTCCGCCGAGTCCGCGGCCCGCCTGCTTGTGGGCGGGGCCGCGGGACGGAAGCGGAAGTGCTAGCACTGCCACTTCCTGGAGGAGAAATCCCTGTCCCGGGAGAAGGCCGGCGCGTCAAGAGGACGGGGCTCTCATGAAGTGAGAGAGCCCCGCCATGACCGCTACAGAAGTGGAAAAGCCGCCGATGCCAGGGCTCCCGTGTTTGAGAGGGAGCCCCGCCCGCACCACGAGAAGAGTGCGGCTGCTCCCGCCGGCGGTGTCCCGAGAAGTCCGTCTCAAGAAGAATCCCGGTGAGTAGAGGGGCCCCCTGGTTGCCGGATCGAGGCCCAAGCTCCCATGCGTCCCAAGAGGGGAGGTGAGATCAGTACTGCTTGAGCGGCCCCACATGGCAGAGGGCCGCTCCATCGGGGGTATGCGTCTTCTTAAGAGCCCCGTGGCTCCAACGTGAGCCTAATGATTTCTGGAGCCTGCGTGGCTCCAAAGGGGGCATAGTTGTTTATAGAGCCCTAGGGGGCTCCAGCATATTGGCGCACCATTATTTCAGGAGCCAGTGTGCTCCAGGGGGCATGATTTCCAGAGCCAGATGGCTCCCACGTTTGGCACACTGTTCTAGAGCCTAGAGGGCTCCAAGGATGGGCGCAGTTTGTTCAGTTTGTTCTGAAGGGCTAATGAGAGCCCCCCCCCTGCGCCTATTTGCCTCCCCCAGCTGCGCAGCACTTAGTGCCAGCTGCAGCGTTTAGGCCCTGTGCTTGTCCCCAGCTGCCCAGCAAGTAGTGGGCAGCTGCTACGTTTAGGTTCTGGCGCAACCTGGACTCTGATGTGATTTGGGTGCTAGGAAATGTACGGTGTAGTATGTTTTGCGCACCCTGTGTTCATGCTTTTGGTGCTAGGAAATGTACTGTATATAGCATGTTTTGCGCACCCTGTGTCTTATACCTCTAAATGTGGTTATTTCTGCCTAGAAGGTTGTTTTACCTGCTTAGGTTGATGGTAGGGAGAATGTACTTCCCTGTGCGATGTGCGCCCCTAGTATAGTTATACTTAGGTGGTTAGGTCTAAGGCGTTAGACCAATGAGAATTGCATAAATGTGATTTATGCCCCTGTGATAGATGCAGGATAGGTTTTATACCTGATGCTAGTGTGATGACGCTGAGGTCATTATTGCGCCAGTAGAGACTGGTTATGTTCTACATGTACACTTGGTAATTTGTGTTATGTTCTAAGAGTGCTAATTCCTGACAGTGGTCCATGTGGCCCTGTCCCCTGTATATATAATCCCTTGTAAATTCTGCCCGTGCCTGTTGGCACATTGTAGAGTGTGTGTTTTTATCTAATGTGTTGTGTATAATACAAAGGCTATTTTTATAGAATACCTTGTGTGGAGTTTCCTTTGTGGTGGGCCTTGGGTATTGTTGCTGGGTGCGCGCGCAAACGCTTTACACATCGCCTCAGGGATAAGCCTGTCTGCTCGTGCCAAGCTACCAAGGGGGTGAGCAGGGGTTATCTTTGGCGTGTAACTCCCCAGCCCTGACTAGAGTGGTGGTTTCTGCCTGACTTTGGCGCAAGCCTTAGCCAACCAGAAATCGCCATTTCTAACACTTGTGTATTCTCGTGACCTCCAACTCCTCTTTGAACCACGATTACCACTAACAGTTCGAAGATCGTACTTCAAGAAGGAAGGATGCACTCAACTGGTGTTCTCTATTAACGTTGAAAGAAACCTTCCTTTATCTCAAGGCATTTCCAACATTATATTTTTTATCCTTTTTCAGACACTGGGTTAGTGGAGCCAAACTGGGCAGAGCGGGTGCTCACCCCGTGATGATGCCCTGGGCATTCTAACACCTTCCATCGTGGTATCAAGACACCGTCCCCGACCGGAGACCTGCTGGGCCACCCTGATAGCGGCACCTCAGAGTTGGAGCTCGCACCGGCACGTCCTTGGACACACCGGTGGCAAGTGAGCAGTCAAGCCTCGGCGCGCAGAAGCTGCAATTGAGCACAGAGCGGAGAAAGGGGCTAGGGTGCAGCAGCCTGGGTGCACAGGTGCAGGCAAGTGATGTTGCCATAGATAATAATGTAATCTCTGGCCTCATTCATATCTCTGTTTCATTTTAAGGACTTGCTGGACCGCACTCTTTCTCACGGACCCCAGCGTCCCAGACACACGGGTGACGGGAGGTGAACAGTGAGGGCTGGATGCAGTAGGCCGGAGCTCTGTCTCCTCCTCCCTCTGTTCTTTTCACTATCCCTCCCTTTCTGCCTTCAACCCACTCGCTCTCTGTCCCATTCTCACTTTCCTCCGTTAATTCTCACTACCTTTCTTTTTCTCTTAGACATGGCACACATACTTATGTTTCTTTTTTGTCTTGCAGGTTTTGTGCGCTGCTTCCGGAGGAGTCCCACCCACTTCTTTCATGTTTTACTGTTGTTCTAATATAGTTTCCATTTATTTGTGTTGTGTTAATAAAAGTTATTTTTTTTTTACCAATAAATAACTGAGTGTATGGATCTTCTTTTTCTGACAACACTTGTCTGTGTTTTATTGTGAAAATCGGCGGTTGATAGGAGGTTATAAGGGAAATTTTGTTTAATTTTCCGGTGCACCTACCAAATATAAGCCAACAAACTATGACATAAATGAAGCCTGGGTAATTGTACAACGACAAGAGTTCTATGAGTATATCACTTTATAACACCATGAGTACTGCCCGTGTGATTTCAGAACCAATAAGGCACTGCCTAGGGCCACCGAGGCTTCAAGGACTGGCGAGGCCCACCCTGCATATTTAACTAAAGCCCCGGAGGTTGCAGATCCCCGGTCTTGAGTTGGTTTTGAAGCCCCCCGAACAATTCGTAAACAATACCCGGGGTGGTGTCGATCCCCTAGTCTGCGAAACATCTATGTGCCCTCCCGTGACTAATTTACATGTGAGATTAAGATCCCCAGTGCTGCAGAGACCCCGCAATATAATAAAAGGATTGGCCCCGGAACATTACCCACCAGTGGGCTCATTTAAATGAATGGGTGAGACCCCGCTTCATTTTTTTTCTCCATTTTTACCATCTGGTTCCACTTTATTGAAACGATACGAGGTTTTCCTCCTCTCGCTTCAGCGAGGGAAACAAGAATTTACTATCACAGGGTGCAAGCAATGCTCCCGCCCTGTAATAGCAAACATAAATGTCCCGCGCTTGCACACCCCGGGACATTGTATGACCTGCGCCTGGGAGGTGGCGCTCCATGGGACCATGATGCTTTGTTTAATGCATAACTACAGAATTAGTATAAACACATACTAACACTACTTGCACACGTGTTGTACAGCAACCAGAGTGTAGTGAAGAGGCAGAGGAAGCCCAAAATCAAAAAATATAAATCCTACCATAGGTAGGATCACATAGTTCGATCAGCCGACGACCCTGGGATGAGTAGAAAGAGATTCACCAAAAAAACGGATCTTCAGCACAACGCAAGCAAGCACAAAATCTTGGTGAGTGCTGCCTTCTTTTCACCTTCTTCCGCTCATCGCCAAATGTATGTAGTGAACAGGAAGACAGCAGTTGATCCGATAAGTAGATTTATTGCAGGATAAGAAGACAGCTTAAACAGCCACCAACAGGACCAGACACCAAGGCATCCGTCTTCTCCAGCACCGTGTACAAACTCCCCAAGATTCCCCTCATGACAGCCCTACATTCTAACATTACATACTTACATTATAGTATCATTCCATACTAACATTGTACTATGACTTACATTGAAATAGTACACAGAGCACATCACTTTACAGCAATGAGCTCACGGTTTAATCCTCAAGTCTTCAGACCAATAGGGGTGAGTAGTTTGCTTCCCACTCCCTGTGTAGTATAAACGCATACTAACACTATTTACAGTTATACTACAGCGGCCAGTATGCTACAGCGCCCACAGCCCATCACTTTACAACAATCAGCTTGGTTTGATCCCCGAGTCTTCACACCGGTAGGCATAGTACTTCGCTTCCCACTTCCGGTATAGTATAAACGCATGATAGAGCTCAGTAGTTCGCTTCCCACTCCCTGTATGGCGTAAACGTCTACAAACACTACTTCCACAGGTATCCTACAAACGGGGAACAGCCATTACAACGTGGGTTTTACCACACGTTGCTATTACATCATATGTGTTCATATGTGTTACAACGCATGCGATGTTACAACGTGTGGTAAAACCACGCATACCATTACATCACATGCGCTTTTACAACGCATGCGATGTGATGCGGCGGCTTTCCAAGTCGATGTGAGGAAACTCAGGCTGTTTCCTCACAAGGACATGAAGCAAGCAGGAAGGAGGAAGCAGGATCCGACAGCGACGCTGAAGAGGAGAGAGGTAAGGGGGTTTGCACTTGGGGTGGGGGTTAATTTTTTGGGTTTAGGGTAGTGTAAAAGTAGTGTTCTGTGTGGTTTTTTAAAATGTTTTAGTGTGTTTTTTTATAGTTTAATGTAGTGTATTAGGGTTTAAGGTAGTGTTGTAGTGATTTAGGGTTTAGGGTAGTGTAGTAGTGTTTGTGTAGTGTAGTGTTTTAGGATTTAGGCTAGTGTCGCTTTTTAGGGTTTAGAGTAAGAGTAGTAGTGTTTGCGTAGTGTACTGTTTTAGGGTTTAGGGCAGTGTAGTGTTTGTGTAGTGTAGTGTTTTATGGTTTAGGGTAGTGTAGTGTTTTAGGGTTTAGGGTAGTGTAGCAGTGTTTGTGTAGTGTAGCATTTTGGGGGTAAAGTATAGTGTAGTTTTATAGGGTTTAGGGTAGAGTAGTAGTGTTTGTGTAGTGTTTTACGGTTTAGGGTAGTGTTTGTGTAGTGTAGTGTTCTAGGGTTTAGGGTAGTATAGTGTTTTAGGGTTTAGGGTAGTGTAGTAGTGTTTGCATAGTGTAGGGTTTTAAGGTTTAGGGTAGTGTAGTAGTGTTTTAGGGTAATGTTGTAGAGTTTGTGTAGTGTAGTGGTTTAGGGTAGTGTAGTAGAGTTTGAGTAGTGAAGTGCATTAGGGATTAGGGTAGTGCTGTAGTGTGTGTGTGTTGTGTTTTAGGGTAGTGTCGGGGGGTCGTGTAGGGTAGTGTAATGTAATTGTAGGGAGAGGACAGGGGGGCGGGGGAGGGTTGTGTAGGGGTAGGGTAGTCACTTACCTTGCAAACTAGTCACAAATATAGCTTTACCACGCATGCCTTTGCGTTGTAATGGCATGCGTGGTAAAGGCATATTCGTGGTAATAGTTTGCGATGTAATGGCATGCGATGTAATTGACATCGCGTAGTAATACCCGCGTTGTAATTGCATGCGTGGTATTACTATGCGATGTAATGACATACATCCCTACAAACACCAGAGCACATCACTTTACAGCAATGACCTCCCGGTTTAGGCTCTAGGTTTCATACCCGACTGTAGCACCATCTCATTTCAGCACCATGTCACTCTGAGCAACACCGTACTTTCAGACCGGTAGGTGTGACTACTTCACTTCGCACTCCCCCACAGAGGTTACAGGGCTCCTATCCTCCTGTTTCCTACTCTTTTCGCCCTTTTTCCCCCTTACTCGCTTCAATGTAATCACAAAATGGCGGCCAACACTGCCTAGTTGCAACCGCTCGCAGCGCTCACAACCAATAAGCAGCAAGCTCGTGCTTGTAACGCCTCAGCCAATCAGATGGCAGAATTCCCAAATATCGATATCTGTAAATTTCGATATTTCTCCAAAACTACTGAACGGATTTACACCAAATAAACAAAAGCGTGCTTTCTAGACCAAGACCCTTCCGTTCACCTGTTCGACCTGTAGCCTTGTCTAAAGTTTCCTATGGAAATTAACATGGAGAAAACACGTTTTGGGACCCACCTTTTTTCTCGCCCCCCCCCTTGATGAATCACCCCCAAACTTCCCACATAGGAGCTGAGGTGAACAAAGAATTAGTTTGCTCTTTCTATGGAAACTTGGTCTTAACTATAACTACCTACTGGCGACCGCCAGTAGGTTGTATATATATATATATAAATAAATATATATATATATATATATATTCACTGAAAAAACCATAGGTTTCAGACATGTTATAGTTAGCGGAAATTTTACTGATAAAAAACCAATGAAATTCCCCCGTTATAGTTAGTGCAGGCAACTATAACTCACGCGACCGCAATCCTCTGCTGATGCTAATACTGTATTTAGACACTTATTTGCCCATGTCTTCTTCCATAAATTTTTAGCTATACATATATTAGAAATATTTTTTTTTCATAAAGACACATATGTCATCAGCAGAAGATTGCGGTCGCGTGAGTTATAGTTGCCTGCACTAACTATAACGGGGGAATTTCATTGGTTTTTTATCAGTAAAATTTCCGCTAACTATAACATGTCTGAAACCTATGGTTTTTTCAGTGAATTTGCAAGGTTTTTTAAATGCTAATTCCTAACTATAACGTGTGTGAAACCTATGGTTTTTTCAGTGAATTTGTACGTTTTTTTTAAATGCTAAGTTACTTTATGCCATTCGTGGCGTGCACGCCCACTTAACGCAGTTCGTTCCGTGCGCGCACGGTGCGCTTCGCCGTCGACCGGCGCCAAAGTTATTCAAAATAGAATGTTGCGGATTTCCTATGGAAAAGGGGTCCTAACTATAACTACCTACTGGCGACCGCCAGTAGGTAATATATATATATATATTCACTTAAAAAACCATAGGTTTCACACATGTTATAGTTAGGTGGATATTTCACTCGTAAAAAACCAATGAAATTCCCCCGTTATAGTTAGTTCAGCTAACTATAACTCGCGTGCCCGCAATCCACTGCTCATGACGTCACATATTACATCACTCATAACATGGTCAGTGGCATCACTCATGACATCACTGATGACATCATCCTTGTGATAGAGTGGCGGTCGTGCGAGTTATAGTTATCTGAACTAACTATAACGGGGGAATTTTATTGTTTTTTTACGAGTGAAATATCCACCTAACTATAACATGTGTGAAACCTATGGTTTTTTAAGTGAATTTGCAAGGTTTTTTAAATGCTAATTCCTAACTATAACGTGTGTGAAACCTATGGTTTTTTCAGTGAATTTGTACGGTTTTTTAAATGCTAATTTATTTATGTATTATTATTTTTTTATATATTCTTTTTACAATAAACTACGTATTAAAATGTTTTTTTTTTTTTTTTTACAGTGCGCGCAGGGTGTGCGCACCCCCGCGATTTAAAAAAAAAACAAAACAAAATTCTGCCTTCGGGGTCCTTCAGGGACCCCCTGACAAAGGCTAGGGGGTCAGGAACTCTCTACCCTGCCCCCTTTTCACGTTCGCCACCTTCCTTTTTCACTCTCGCACTGAAAACAAACAAAATGGCGGCCAACACTTCCTGATTTCGACCGATTCGAACATTGACTAACATGTAACCACCAATCAGAATTACGCTCGCGCACGTTAGGGTGCTCGCACGGTGCGCGCACCCTGCGCACGTATAGATATTGATATGCTTTTAAATGCTATTTTCTCAGGAAATACTGAACAGATTTACACCAGACTTGCAAAAGGCACTTCCTTGACCTTATGGCTACCTCTCTGCCAAATTTCAAGTAATTCTGTACAGCCGTTCGGGCTGTAGCTGTGTCTAAAGGTCCTATGGAAAAATGCATGGGGAAAACGCGTTTTGGGACCCCCCTTTTTTCTCGGCCACCGCTTGACGGATCACCCCGAGACTTTCAGGGTAGGAGCTGAACGGAGCGCCCCATTAGTTTTGAAAATTTCGCGAGGATTCGTCAACCGGCGCCAAAGTTATTCAAAATAGAATTTTGAGATTTCCTATGGAAACACGGTCCTAACTATAACTATCTACTGGCGACCGCCAGTAGATAATTATATATGTGTGTGTATACATATATATATATATTCACTTAAAAAACCATAGGTTTCACACATGTTATAGTTAGGTGGATATTTCACTTGTAAAAAAACAATGAAATTCCCCCGTTATAGTTAGTTGAGATAACTATAACTCGCGTCCCCGCAATCCTCTGCTCATGACGTCACATATTACATCACTCATGACATGGTCAGTGGCATCACTCTTGACATCACTGATGACATCATCCTTGTGATAGAGTGGCGGTCAAGCGAGTTATAGTTATCTCAACTAACTATAACGGGGGAATTTCATTTTAGTTTTTTACGAGTGAAATATCCACCTAAGTATAACATGTGTGAAACCTATGGTTTTTTAAGTGAATTTGCAAGGTTTTTTAAATGCTAATTCCTAACTATTACGTGTGTGAAACCTATGGTTTCTTCAGTGAATTTGTACGTTTTTTAAAATGCTAAGTTATGTAGGTATTATATTTTTTTATATATAATTATTTTTCAATAAACTTTTTTTTAAAATTTTTTTTTTTTAATGGTTTTTTACCGTGCGCGCACCCCCAAGATTTAAAAAAAAAAAAAATTAAATGTTTTTTTCTACCTTCGGGGTCCTTCAGGGACCCCCTGACCAAGGCTAGGGGTCAGGAACTCTCTACCCTGCCCCCTTTTCACGTTCGCCACCTTCCTTTTCCACTCTCGCACTGAAAACAAACAAAATGGCAGCCGACACTTCCTGATTTCGACCGATTAGAACGTTGACTGACATGTAACAACCAATCAGAATTACGCTCGCGCACGTTAGGGTGCGCGCACGGTGCGCGAACGGTAAAATGTAAATTGATACTTGTATAGCGCACTACTCACCCGCAAGGGTCTCAAGGCGCTTGTACGAATACCGCTGTGGAACCCATCCTGGCTTTCCCTGTGAGGCGTCCACTCCTGGGCACCCCCAAGGTGGAGGCCAGGCATCCTTAGCGTTGTGGGGGCTGTTGTGGAGATTAAGTAAGCTATTGCCCAGAGTTGCAGAGTGGGACTCCATGATTGGAATGGCACCGAGGCGAGGATTATCAGGTCCGTGGAATTTTTGAGCCCAAGACCCGCCAAGGCGGGGAATTGAACCCTGGTCCCGGGCTAGACCTCTGCATCAGGGTCTGCCGCTCTAATCATTGAGCGGCTATAGATATGTATGTGCTTTTTACTGCAATTTTCTCTGGAACAACTGAACAGATTGACTCCATATATGCAAAAGGCACTTCCCTGACCTGAGGACTACCTCTCTGCCAAATTTCAAGTAATTCTGTTCAGCCGTTCGGGCTGCACCTTTGACTAAAGGTCCTATGGGAAAATGCATGGGGAAAACGCGTTTTGGGACCCCCCTTTTTTCTCGGCCCCCGCTTGACGAATGCCCTCGAGACTTTCAGGGTAGGAGCTGAGCGGAGCGCCCCATTAGTTTTGAAAATTTCGCGAAGATTCGTCAACCGGCGCCAAAGTTATTCATAATAGAATTTTGAGATTTCCTATGGAAACACGGTCCTAACTATAACTATCTACTGGCGACCGCCAGTAGATAATATATATAGATATATATAGATATATATATATATCTATATATATATCCATCAACAAAGTTGCCTGCAGTAGAAAAAAGCCCAACACCAGGTAAGTTTCAGCCACATTTTAATTGAAGGAAGCGATGCGGGGAGACAGCCAGGCCCGCTGACAGTCAACCATTCTGCCCGACGCGTTTCGTGATCTCTCACTTCTTCTGGGGCTCACGGCATGAACAACAGAATGAGCGGCAATGTTCTCTGCACCACCATCGGTCTATTATCCTCCGCCTCTGTGGGCGTGGCCACCCCAGTGGCTTGTGGTATATGTGGTGTTTCGATCTCCTCAAGTGAGCTGCCGTTCAATCAAGTTCGTGTTTTAAAATTCAAATCCAAGTGGATTGCGGTGCGAGGCTGCAACGTACCGCACCTGCTGCTTATTCCTTCAAAATCGGCACCCGATGCTTTGAATGGCGAGGCCAATTTGACATCTCCAAAAACTGCTATGGAAGCAGCAGGGCACTTTTCCGCGGCTCAGGCATGCCGCTTACAATCCATCAACAAAGTTGCCTGCAGTAGAAAAAAAAAGCGGGCCTGGCTGTCTCCCCGCATCGCTTCCTTCAATTAAAATGTGGCTGAAACTTACCTGGTGTTGGGCTTTTTTCTACTGCAGGCAACTTTGTTGATGGATTCTAAGCGGCATGCCTGAGCCGCGGAAAAGTGCCCTGCTGCTTCCATAGCAGTTTTGGAGATGTCAAATTGGCCTCGCCATTCAAAGCATCGGGTGCCGATTTTGAAGGAATAAGCAGCAGGTGCGGTACGTTGCAGCCTCGCACTGCAATCCACTTGGATTTGAATTTTAAAACACAAACTTGATTGAACGGCAGCTCACTTGAGGAGATCGAAACACCACATATACCACAAGCCACTGGGGTGGCCACGCCCACAGAGGCGGAGGATAATAGACCGATGGTGGTGCAGAGAACATTGCCGCTCATTCTGTTGTTCATGCCGTGAGCCCCAGAAGAAGTGAGAGATCACGAAACGCGTCGGGCAGAATGGTTGACTGTCAGCGGGCCTGGCTGTCTCCCCGCATCGCTTCCTTCAATTAAAATGTGGCTGAAACTTACCTGGTGTTGGGCTTTTTTCTACTGCAGGCAACTTTCTTGATGGATTGTAAGCGGCATGCCTGAGCCACGGAAAAGTGCCCTGCTGCTTCCATAGCAGTTTTTGGAGATGTCAAATTGGCCTCGCCATTCAAAGCATCGGGTGCCGATTTTGAAGGAATAAGCAGCAGGTGCGGTACGTTGCAGCCTCGCACCACAATCCACTTGGATTTGAATTTTAAAACACGAACTTGATTGAACGGCAGCTCACTTGAGGAGATCGAAACACCACATATACCACAAGCCACTGGGGTGGCCACGCCCACAGAGGCGGAGGATAATAGACCGATGGTGGTGCAGAGAACATTGCCGCTCATTCTGTTGTTCATGCCGTGAGCCCCAGAAGAAGTAAGAGATCACGAAATGCCTCGGGCAGAATGGTTGACTGTCAGCGGGCCTGGCTGTCTCCCCGCATCGCTTCCTTCAATTAAAATGTGGCTGAAACTTACCTGGTGTTGGGCTTTTTTCTACTGCAGGCAACTTTGTTGATGGATTGTAAGCGGCATGCCTGAGCCGCGGAAAAGTGCCCTGCTGCTTCCAAAGCAGTTTTTGGAGATGTCAAATTGGCCTCGCCATTCAAAGCATCGGGTGCCGATTTTGAAGGAATAAGCAGCAGGTGCGGTACGTTGCAGCCTCGCACCGCAATCCACTTGGATTTGAATTTTAAAACACAAACTTGATTGAACGGCAGCTCACTTGAGGAGATCGAAACACCACATATACCACAAGCCACTGGGGTGGCCACGCCCACAGAGGCGGAGGATAATAGACCGATGGTGGTGCAGAGAACATTGCCGCTCATTCTGTTGTTCATGCCGTGAGCCCCAGAAGAAGTGAGAGATCACGAAACGCGTCGGGCAGAATGGTTGACTGTCAGCGGGCCTGGCTGTCTCCCCGCATCGCTTCCTTCAATTAAAATGTGGCTGAAACTTACCTGGTGTTGGGCTTTTTTCTACTGCAGGCAACTTTGTTGATGGATTGTAAGCGGCATGCCTGAGCCGCGGAAAAGTGCCCTGCTGCTTCCATAGCAGTTTTTGGAGATGTCAAATTGGCCTCGCCATTCAAAGTATCGGGTGCCGATTTTGAAGGAATAAGCAGCAGGTGCGGTACGTTGCAGCCTCGCACCGCAATCCACTTGGATTTGAATTTTAAAACACGAACTTGATTGAACGGCAGCTCACTTGAGGAGATCGAAACACCACATATACCACAAGCCACTGGGGTGGCCACGCCCACAGAGGCGGAGGATAATAGTCCGATGGTGGTGCAGAGAACATTGCCGCTCATTCTGTTGTTCATGCCGTGAGCCCCAGAAGAAGTGAGAGATCACGAAACGCGTCGGGCAGAATGGTTGACTGTCAGCGGACCTGGCTGTCTCCCCGCATCGCTTCCTTCAATTGAAATGTGGCTGAAACTTACCTGGTGTTGGGCTTTTTTCTACTGCAGGCAACTTTGTTGATGGATTGTAAGCGGCATGCCTGAGCCGCGGAAAAGTGCCCTGCTGCTTCCAGAGCAGTTTTTGGAGATGTCAAATTGGCCTCGCCATTCAAAGCATCGGGTGCCGATTTTGAAGGAATAAGCAGCAGGTGCGGTACGTTGCAGCCTCGCACCACAATCCACTTGGATTTGAATTTTAAAACACAAACTTGATTGAACGGCAGCTCACTTGAGGAGATCGAAACACCACATATACCACAAGCCACTGGGGTGGCCACGCCCACAGAGGCGGAGGATAATAGACCGATGGTGGTGCAGAGAACATTGCCGCTCATTCTGTTGTTCATGCCGTGAGCCCCAGAAGAAGTGAGAGATCACGAAACGCGTCGGGCAGAATAGTTGACTGTCAGCGGGCCTGGCTATCTCCCCGCATCGCTTCCTTCAATTAAAATGTGGCTGAAACTTACCTGGTGTTGGGCTTTTTTCTACTGCAGGCAACTTTGTTGATGGATTGTAAGCGGCATGCCTGAGCTGCGGAAAAGTGCCCTGCTGCTTCCATAGCAGTTTTTGGAGATGTCAAATTGGCCTCGCCATTCAAAGCATCGGGTGCCGATTTTGAAGGAATAAGCAGCAGGTGCGGTACGTTGCAGCCTCGCACCGCAATCCACTTGGATTTGAATTTTAAAACACAAACTTGATTGAACGGCAGCTCACTTGAGGAGATCGAAACACCACATATACCACAAGCCACTGGGGTGGCCACGCCCACAGAGGCGGAGGATAATAGACCGATGGTGGTGCAGAGAACATTGCCGCTCATTCTGTTGTTCATGCCGTGAGCCCCAGAAGAAGTGAGAGATCACGAAACGCGTCGGGCAGAATGGTTGACTGGCAGCGGGCCTGGCTGTCTCCCCGCATCGCTTCCTTCAATTAAAATGTGGCTGAAACTTACCTGGTGTTGGGCTTTTTTCTACTGCAGGCAACTTTGTTGATGGATTCTAAGCGGCATGCCTGAGCCGCGGAAAAGTGCCCTGCTGCTTCCATAGCAGTTTTTGGAGATGTCAAATTGGCCTCGCCATTCAAAGCATCGGGTGCCGATTTTGAAGGAATAAGCAGCAGGTGCGGTACGTTGCAGCCTCGCACCGCAATCCACTTGGATTTGAATTTTAAAACACAAACTTGATTGAACGGCAGCTCACTTGAGGAGATCGAAACACCACATATACCACAAGCCACTGGGGTGGCCACGCCCACAGAGGCGGAGGATAATAGACCGATGGTGGTGCAGAGAACATTGCCGCTCATTCTGTTGTTCATGCCGTGAGCCCCAGAAGAAGTGAGAGATCACGAAACGCGTCGGGCAGAATGGTTGACTGTCAGCGGGCCTGGCTGTCTCCCCGCATCGCTTCCTTCAATTAAAATGTGGCTGAAACTTACCTGGTGTTGGGCTTTTTTCTACTGCAGGAAACTTTGTTGATGGATTGTAAGCGGCATGCCTGAGCCGCGGAAAAGTGCCCTGCTGCTTCCATAGCAGTTTTTGGAGATGTCAAATTGGCCTCGCCATTCAAAGCATCGGGTGCCGATTTTGAAGGAATAAGCAGCAGGTGCGGTACGTTGCAGCCTCGCACCGCAATCCACTTGGATTTGAATTTTAAAACACGAACTTGATTGAACGGCAGCTAACTAGAGGAGATCGAAACACCACATATACCACAAGCCACTGGGGTGGCCACGCCCACAGAGGCGGAGGATAATAGACCGATGGTGGTGCAGAGAACATTGCCGCTCATTCTGTTGTTCATGCCGTGAGCCCCAGAAGAAGTGAGAGATCACGAAACGCGTCGGGCAGAATGGTTGACTGTCAGCGGGCCTGGCTGTCTCCCCGCATTGCTTCCTTCAATTAAAATGTGGCTGAAACTTACCTGGTGTTGGGCTTTTTTCTACTGCAGGCAACTTTGTTGATGGATCTATATATATATATATATATATATATATATATACATCACAAAGGTTGCCCATATGGAATCACCGCACACGAAGGGGTTACCGCTCAAGATTCCACAGTAGCAAGGTGACTGCATGCCCCCAGCCTTTACATGCAAGCCATACGCATTTCGAGCAATGGATATGCTCTTGTTCACTGGCATTAAAGATGAAAGAAGCAGGTGAGTTCGGAACAATTATTTTATTCAAATTTAAGTCCCGCCCCAGTGGGCGTCATTCAAACCGGCATTCTGGATGTAGTAGTTCCCTGGTATGCCGGAAGACTTGTCCGTTCCTTAAAGCAAGTGCGCTGCTGCATTCATCCAAATTAAAATATAAATCCCGATTGGGCGAAAGGTCTGTTATGGCAACGCTGACCACTTCCCAATATATGCCCGTGGCTCAGGCCCCCTCCGTTCCAAAGACACCTTGCTACCTGTGGAATCTTGAGCGGTAACCCCTTCGTGTGCGGTGATTCCATATGGGCAACCTTTGTGCTGTGTATATATATATATAGCAGAAACTCCACAGTATTTACGCAAAGGAATAACTCGCACTCCAGGGTTATATATATATACACACACACACATATATAGTGGAACAATTATAAAAAATATATTTTCATTGTATTAAATGTATTTTGTAATTTACTACTATGAATAGCACAAACATATATATATATATGTATTTATATATATACACATATATGCATACCTATCTATCTATCTTTATTTAAATAAATCATGTGATCAAGCATGCAGTTGGCGAGCAAAACGCGTCATGACGAGCACTATGATCGAACAAGATGGGACTAAATTTTGGCAATAAATTTGAAACTGCATCTTCACCGAACTACGGAGTACCTGTGTTTTTTTGAAGATCGCTGAGGTCCGCTCCTGGGTGTGTTGCCAAGAGTTCGGCAGACCAGGAGTTAGAGTGAGTGGATATATATATATACTTAAAAAATATTATCAATCAAATTACAAAATATTAAATAAATTACCAAATTATTAAAATATAAACAATTTCAAAACCATTTTTTTTCAGATAACATTAAAAATATACTTTTACAAAATAATAATTAATAATAAATAATAATTAAAACTATGGGGCCGATTCCAATTCTGGAAAAAGGCTGTCCAAATCGTTGTATGGAGCGTTTTTCCCATACAACTCGTACCCGGTAAACTTTTCTTACAACCTAGGAAGTACCATTCGTACAGAAAGCCTCTTTCCATACAAATCGTACAAAAGACCATACAGCTAAAATAAACCAACGATTCTGATCCGGAACAGCTTGCACGCGACGTCTGTATGTATTTAAGCAGCGGTTTCCAGCCCAGCAAGTACGATTCGTCCCTACGGCACTCCGTACGGCTCTTTTCTTACGGGAGCCAAAAACAGCTTTAAAAGCAGAGTTCCTAGGGGTACGAGTCATACAGGATACACCCCCGTGCGTTGTGTATGTACGGTGCGTACCCCAACATCGCATATGTACTGTGCGTACCCCAACATCGCGTACCCCAACATTGCGTACCCCAACATCGCATACCCCAACATCGCGTATGTACTGTGCGTACCCCAACATCGCGTACCCCAACATCGCATACCCCAACATCGCGTACCCCATCATCGCGTACCCCAACATCGCGTATGTATGCACCGTGGGGTACGCGATGTTGGGGTACGCGATGTTGGGGGTACGCACAGTACATACGCTATATTGGGGTACGCACCGTACATACACAACGCACGGGGGTGTATGCCTGTACGACTCATACCCCTGTATGACTCGCACCCCAGGTTCAACTTTTCCCAGATACGAGTCGTACAAAGTTCGCTTCGTAGCGGGTAATGGCATTCCCCGTGTACGGGACGTTTTCCATACAAATCGTAAATCGGAAAGCTGGTCCGGATCGTACTAGTACGGTTGGACTGCATTTTTACAATTTGTACGGAAAAGTGTCCGGGTCCGTCTGGTACAACTTTTCCCGATCCAATTTGTACGGATCGGGCCGATCCGTACAAATCGGATCGGGAAAAGTTGTATTTTTCCCATACGAATCGTACTTCATAGGTCGGACGTGACTTGTGCGATTTGTATGGAAAAATTTACCGATGCGTGTCGGACGGGAAAAAAAAGGATCGGAATCGGCCCCTATATGTACCCAATATTAGGAAAAGTACTGCAGTCTGGGAACATTAGAAATAGTATTCCAACTCCAGTTTATTCAACAGTAGGGTAAGTGTAGGACTTCGAAGGAGTTAAATTTACTACTCCCACTCCAAACAGCACAACAGTAGGCAAAGTGTGGACTTAAGAGGGGTTAAATTTACTATTCCCACTCCAATCGGTGCAAATGTACGGAAAGCGTAGGAATTTGGAGGGGTTAGATTTACTATTCCAACTTTGGTCTAATCAAACAGTAGAGAAAGTGTTGGACTTCTGAAGAGTTACATTTATTATTCCCACTCCAGTCTAAGCAACAGTAGGGAAGATCCTAAACTTTGGAGAGCTACATTTATTATTTCTACTCCAATACCTGCAAAGGTAGGGAAAGGGTTGGACCTCGAAGGGGTTAAATTTACCATTCTCACTCCAAACAGCACAACAGTAGAGAAAGCATTGAACTTCGGAGGGGTTAGATTTACTATTCCCTCTCCAGTTTAATCAACAGTAGGGAAAGTACTTCACTTCAAACACATTACATATTTGAACAATTTTGCAAAAATATTAAACTCTTAATATAAACATTATAAATTTGATTTAAAACTTAAAAAACAATTAAACAATGTTCTTAATTAGTAATCAATTAAATAATGAATTATCAATAAAAACAATGCTATTTAATCATTACTTAATTAATTTCCCATCTTATACCCCTACAAACTTAGCAGCACAAAACTAAAATAAATCAAAATAAATAAGTATACTACAATTTGAGTAATTGACAATAAATGAGTTATTATTAACTTGCCACCCTATATCCCTACAATCCCAGTGACCCACCCCTAAAAGATAGCTACAGCATACAAGTATTAACCAATTTCCATAAATCAGTGATTAATTAATATCTAGTAATTACTTGTTCATTATTACTTAGTTAACTTCCCACCCTATGCCCCTACAAACTCAGCAACCCACAGCTAAAATAAAACTAAAATAAATATTACATATTTAAGATAAGTAATATCAATTATATAAAATTAGTAATGGATTAATGATTAATTACAGCTCATTTAACTTCCCACATTATTCCCCTAAACCCATCAATCCGCTGTAACACTATATATTACTTGTGACAGTTACATAAAAAATTCTAACTCACTTAAAATTACAAATTATAGTTAAAAACATCAATAACAATCATACAAACCATATTTACATATAAAATTAATATATGAGCTAGAACACATTAAAATAATGAACAAAACAATATATTTGACAGCTATGTTACTGAAAATGCTAATGAAAACAACAATATTTTTAAAAACAATAGTACTAACCTAAAAAACTATATTTTTGACAACAATATTCTTGCATCACGATAATTTTTTATAACAATATTTTATTTCTGATATATCTGTCTCCCGACAACTCAATATTTTGTCCAACACCACCTAACCTCAGCCCCAACAAATAGTAAGATTTTCAACCCAAAATCAATATTCCATGCACTGATGCATTGATGAAACTGCCATCTCTGAACATACTGTGGCAGAATTAGGCTCTAACTTGAGACCTTGAACATGCAGGTATGTTTCAGAGAATCAAATGAGTTAAAGACCCGATTTCCAAAACATTGTTTAATTGGAATGCAGGAGGAATGTGGGACAGTTTTCTTTCTGTAAACATCTACGGTAACATTTACCTCAACAGTAATGTATTCATAATGTATGTCTGAAATTAGAATAAAGAATTATATAATAAACCCTTAAGAGCATTACTGTGAGTGGAGAAAGAGATACTTAGGGCCATATTACAAGTTTGGCAGTCCTCCTGCCAGCCCACCACAGCTGCGCCAGCAGGAGGACAGCCCAGTCCGTTGAGCGTCCACCCACTGGATTACAACTGTATTCCTTGGCAGGCGATACTGCGGCGGTCTTACGGAGTCGGCTGAATAAGGCTCATAGGTCAGCCTTCACGGCAGGTGCTGCTGTGACAGCGCATGCAGTACGTTCCTGGATGGTGCATGCCACACCGTGCAGGAACTGGAGTGCAATTCCCATGTGCCCCCCGCATGCATACCCAGGCCCAGGAGCAGCAGGAGACCCTGTTAGGACCCCCCTTAGTTGCGTCTACGCCACCCTTTTCATGGCCGTCTCACAGTCCTGTAAAGGACAGTGAACAGGCAACCCTTAATATGCACGGCGGTGCAACAGCAGCACAGCCAGAATTGTGCTGCTCCCTTACACTCTGCAACCGCAGACTGTAAGGGCAGACATGCAGTGGTGGCGGTGGTCGGACGGCCATTGTGAGTACGGCAGTCCTGTGGACCGCTGTACTCATAATAAGGTGCTTAGTATATTAGTGAGTAGGTTACTTCAGATCTGTATCTTTCAAAACAATTGTCAATATTTTCAGTATTGCAAACAATTCTTATTTATAAGCACTACAGTTAGTAATTAATGTAATTAGATCTTGGCTATCAAACTATATGTCAATATTGTTTCCATAATTGCAATTTGAAATCAGTTGATAATTCCTCTCTGTTTCACAGACATTGAGGTTTGGGGGGCAATACCTCAAAACATGGCTGTCTTCATTTTCAAACTTATCTAAAGAGCTCTACCTTGGTTTGAACAGAATACTAGTTAAGAGATGGACAAAAGAAAAAAAATTGAAAGCAATTTATTGTGAAAATAATTTAAAGAGTAGTCAGACAAATTAACAAGGGCTTCGTTAGACTGAAATATTGTTGGGTTCGTTGATCTTTCCTCCAACGCAGTCTTGTAGCCCCTGGTATGTCTCTTGCTAACAACATTTCTTCTCCTTCTTTTATAATGTTGATTGTTTTTCAGTATTTTTCATACAATTTTCAGTTAGATATTTATTGATTGATTGATTCTAAAAAGAAGTGGATGTATTGCTGTCACTGGATTCACAGAATCACCTTTTGTGGAGCTGAGTGGTGCTGCCCTTGTTTTCATGTGTTTAGTGGACATTTTTCAGAACATTTGGCAAAAACATAAATGCACAGACTTCATATTCACAATAATCGTGTCTGCATTGATTTTTCTCTTTGGGATTTAATTCTTATTGTAAGGCCAGAATTTTTCTATCAAATATCTTAGAACCGCACTGACTATTTTCAACCAATCATATAAATCTGTTATCTCCCTCACCTTGTGATTTCTTAAGAATGTCTTTAACATTATCAATGCAGAGTGTAATCATTGTTAGCAAAATGCAGCATCCATAGAGAGGAAAAAAGAAGGAGAATTAAAGATATGTGTCCCATTGCGCCTCTCTTGGGTATGCGTAGCTGTTTGGGCGCACTCCCAGTTCTACCACGTATGGTAAATCGGTGAATGAACCAAAATCCATGGGAGTTGCATCGGAACACCCACGCACCACTCATGGAACGCCTCCCGGGGGCAAAGTAACGCAGCACAGCAATGTTTGCTGCATTGCGTTATTCTGGATTTATCAAGCCCCTCTACGCGAGGGAGCCTCTTGTGGTTTGATAAATCATATCTTAAGGGTGGCATTGCTTTTGGAGCCCATTGTACGGGCATAAGCACGCGAAACCCTTTGATAAATATGGCCATTGTTCACAATATGCCACCATCTTGGCTGGGTGTTGCAATATTGTGTAGTTGGGAAGGAGTAGCCATTTCACTAACGTTTGGTACTTGCGGTCCCACTGGAGTAGAGTGGGAATGAACGTGCTGAGAGAAACACATTAAAAATGGGTAGCCCATGGTTCCCATAACCATTTTGCACTGCGTGAAAACACTGCTCAGAAGAGAGAAGAAGCAAGATAAGGACAAGCAGTTCATGGAAGACAAGAAATGCAGGAAAAGATCAGACAAGGAAAGACACTGCTCAAAAGATGTGTGGCTAGGAGTGCCTTTGATTATTCAATATCTGAAGTAGGACTTTATATTCAGGAGGTGATGATTGTGAAGCTACGTCCGCATTTCATGGAAGATTTATAAACTGTACTTTGGCATTGTGCAGCCTACAGACCCCGCACCAAGGGTGGCATAATCCAGAATATGTTTAAATGGGCTGCTTTAGGGTGGCAAACAGCAGGCTACACTCTTAGAGCCTGATTACGAGTTTGGCCATACCGAAGGGGACCGCCACAAAGGTGGCCCGCTCCTGCACAGCTAAACCTGTGTGTGTACTGCCTGCTAGATTATGACTTTTTGGTCACTTGCAGGCTGTTCTTTGGCGGTCCCATGGCGATGCCTATGAAATAAGTACTGCACTGTGAACGTCAAAGGCAGTACATGCACGGCATCGACTGGTGCAGTCCATGTCGTGCAGGTTCTGGGGTGCATGTACACAGGGGCCCCCCTGCATGCACCCTGTAGGGCCCCTTGTGCCCTGAGGCACAAGGGGCCCTGCAGTTTCCTCTCCACCACAGTTTTCATGCAGTAGGAACCACCATAAAAACCACGGCGGAGAGTAAACTCGTAATATGGGTGGCGGGACTACGGCGGTCCCCCAAGCATACAGCGACCTCAAGACCGCCGCGCCACCGCGAGGTATCCCTGATCCCTGGTAGTTGCGGTGGTGCAATGCTGGTCCGACCGCCATAGTTGTAATTGGGCGTTCAGACAGCCACTGCCATGCCCCCGTGAGTCTGGTGGTCCTCAGACTCGTAATTTGGCCCTTAATGTTTAAGTGAGGTGTACAATCGGACTTCCTTGCTTTAAGCTGTCTGCCCGGATTTGGAGCACTCTGTATAATGTTTTAATTTTACAGCTTACGTCCTCAGATTGCTTTCTACCGCTTACATCCTCAGATTGCTTTATACCACTTACATCCTCAGATTGCTATCTACCACTTACATCCTTAGATCACTTGCTATCTCAGAAAGCCGCCTTTCACTATGCGCCTAAAACCTGCATGAAAAACTGAATTTGGCTTAATTCCACTTCATTCTGCTCTTTCTTTCTTCCAAGTAACCCTGTTGTTACCTTCCATCCTCTTCTGCTTTCTATTTTCTATGCTTTCTGTTACTAGTTCCTCTCTGTCTCATGCATGTTTGTCTTATTCTCTCTAACTGCAATTCTGCAGAAACCTGACACCTCAGCTCATAGATCACAACCTCTCCTCATTAAATCCCTATCGCTGTCACCCAACATTACCTAATCTCACCAGCCTATCTATCTCACCAACCATTCGCCTGAAACCACAGAGCCCCCAGTAATAATCCCGCTAACTGGTTTTAATATAGCCAATCACAAAGCAACAAGAGTAAATGCACCAAAGACTTTTCTTGAGGGCACGTGACTAATTGTGGTGACCAACATTTGACCACGAGATTAACCCTAACCTTGGGCTCCAGAGGCGCGTTGTACTCGCCGTGAAGCAATACAACGACTGGTGCAGGGTAGCGAGCGCTATATAAATACAATTACATATCCATGAAAAAAACAAGCAAGTGGAAACCCATTGTGAATACCAACAAAGGGAAATTCAGATGCTTCCGGAGACATTGACGCGACACATCCGGCATGTGCTCTCTGATACTGTTGGAATCATTCCGGTTCCCACCGGCTCAGTAGTAGCAGCAGGAGGTGGAAAGCATGAATGGACACTATGGGGTCTATACAAAACTGCATTTTGCATTGTGTTATTAGTGCTACTGCAGCAGTGTGACAGTACTACAAAATGCTGTTCACAAACCTAGCTTGAGAGGTTCCGGCTCTGCCTCGCCTATCTCTGTCTGTGCAGAGATCACAGCTCCCACTGCGGATTCTCCGCAGACATAGTTATACGTTTTATTAGTAAATGTGGGAGGGATGGGGGGTGAAAATGGGGAATATTTACTCCAAAATGGGAGGGGTTAAGGAGGCTAAGGAGGGGATTTAGGGAGGGACGTGCACCACCCATAAAAAGTAGGAACCTTAATATTCACAAATTGCCCTCCTAATGTTACTGCAGCCAAAAAGAATCTAAAACTGTTATAAATGCACCCGGCTCAGAGCAGGAGGAAACCCAACACCACACATGGCCAACCACTGGTACTGCAACACCCGCATGGAAAGGAATGGAGGGCCAGGCTTAAAATAAAACCCTGGAGGAAATAATCGTACTTAGGTGCAGTATAGTCGAGTAAGGTATAGTGTCATCTGCTATAGTGGAATTTACTACACTGCGGTTTGGTATACTACGATACGGTTTGATAAGGTACCGTAAGGTGCAGCACGATATGGTTTTCTCCGGTACAGTATGGTCTGGTAAGGTATAGTCTGAGAAGGGAAGATATGGTACTTTACGGTGTTAAACAGTGTCATCTGTTAATGTAGGTTTCACTGCTTGTTGTGTGGTATACTCTGTATGCTTTGATAGGGTACAGTAGGGTACAGTATAATATGGTTTCTCTGGTAAGGTATAGTCTGAGAAGGGAAGATATGGTACTTTACGGTGTTAAACAGTGTCATCTGTTAATGTGCGGAATGGTGCAGTGTCTCTGCTACGGTTGATGTTACTACGGAACGGTCTGGTATACTAGGGTACGCTTTGATAACGTACAGTAGGATGCAGTATGATATGGTTTGCTTGAGTGCTGTATGGTCTGGTAAGGTATAGTCTGATAAGGTAATATACAGTACTGTGCGGAATGGTGCAGTGTCTCTGCTACGGTAGATGTTACTACGGAACGGTGTGGTATACTACGATACGCTTTGATAAGGTACAGTAGGGTGCAGTATGATATGGTTTGCTTGAGTGCAGTAATATCTGGTAAGGTATCGTCTGAGAAGGGAAGATACAGTACTGAAAGGTGTGGTCCAGTGTCTCTGCTAAGTAGGTTTTACTGCTTGCGGTGTGGTATACTCTGTACGCTTTGATAAGGTACCGTAACGTGCAGCATAATATGGGTTTCTCTGGTACAGTGTGGTCTGGTAAGGTATAGTCTGAGAAGGTAATAAACAGTACTGTGCGGAATGGTGCAGTGTCTCTGCTATGGTAGATGTTATTACGGTACAGTGTGTTATGTTACGGTACGGTTTGATAAGGTACAGTAGGGTGCAGTATGGTATGCTTTGCTTGAGTGTAGTGTGGTCTGGTAAGGTAACGTCTGAGATGGGAAGATGCGGTAATGTACAGTATTGTACAGTCAGTGTCATCGGCTAAGGTAGGTTTTACTGCGTGGTGCGATATACGACTACGGTACGGATCGATAAGATATGGTACGGACGGTGCAATACGATTCTCCGGCACAGCATGATCTGGTAAGGTAAGGTTTGTTACGTCGTGGTAAGGAGGGGTTTGGTACTGTATAGAGTGGTTTGCTGTGTTTGTTTTCTTTTTCAGTGGCTTGGCGGTACGTGCTTTTAGGACTGTGCACTGCTTGTACTTCTGCTGCTCACAGCGCTGATGAGTGTATTCTCTGTGTGATCTTCGATCTGTGGACGGCTAACACAGCATCGCCGGCTGCGGGAGGCGTCGATACCTCGCGCTGACGCCTGAGGGGGCTCGCCACGGGGCTTCACCCCAGGGTTCACTGAGAATGTTGAGGTGTGGTGTGATTTATTTATTGTATGACGTGCTGTACCACGCCGCATTCACGATGCCCACTTCTCTGTGTGTTGAAGACACGCGCCATCTGCACGGGTGGGGGACGGGGCATTAAATTGTTTTGGTTGGATACATTAAGGTCGGCTGAAGGTTTGACACAAGGGGGCATCACAAAGAAAAATAGCTGCCTTGGCACAGTTCATGGCGCACTGCTTTGAGGCAGCCGGGGACTCAGTCTCGAAGAATGAGTGTCACGTCGCGCATTGCAATTCAGTGATAAAATATTTTCGAAATTTCCCAAGATTCAAATACATCCTTATTCTGGCTATATAGATTGCCCTGGCCCTGTAAGCAATTTGTGGAGCAAATTGGTGGAAAATTGTGCATGACTTTGCACAAACTAGATCCCCCACCCCCTCACCCGACCCCCACCCGCGTTTGCTATAAAACCATGCTATACTGACCCAAAAACCCAGCCCCACTGGCCTCTGCTCTGGAACATACCTTGTGCCATGTATTGGCAGGAATGCCAATCTGGGGAGAGGAGGTGGGCACCCTTGAAGTGCTGGGGGCAGTGAGGGTGTCTGGGGTTGGGGCAGGAGACGGGTTTAAGCTGGCAGCGCGGTGTGCCCGAGATACAGGGCTTTGAACACATTCCTGTCAGCAGCCAGCGAGGCAGGGCAGAGTGCCCTCATGTGGTGATGCTGGAAGGGCGGTGTGGCGCACATGCATCAAAGCTGGCCCCCACAGCACCCCGGGGACGGCCCCCGCCCCGCACGCGCTCCTTATGCGCGCCTTGACGCCTCGCTTACACTTTGCAAATGTTCTAGTAGCAGAAACAAGGCGCTGCGGCCTTGAGATTGAGACGTCTGCGTTGAACCCTGTCCTTCCAGGCGCTGCCCGTGAGCCCGGGGGCGAGAGGTGCCAGGGCCGGGCTCCGAGATACAAATGCGTGAAATGAGATGACATTTTTGTGAAATCAGCCTCTGTATGAGAAGAGCAGCTCCTTCACGCGAGGGCAGCGCTGTTTATTGTGAAGATGGCGCCACCGTGTGGACAACTGAGGTTGTACACAATGTCCTGCGAGAGACAGCCAGACGGTTCCAAATCTGAACTCATGGACTTTTGTGTTGTTTTACCTCCCATACGGAAAATATGGCTTGGGTACATCAAAGTGGTCTATGTGTAAACAAACACTGAAAAAGTCAATAGGTCTGGCTTATTTCAAGTGCGTATATTATTAGTTACGTTTTGCTTTAAATGACTGTATGTTGTTGTGTGATTTGTGTGCTACAAGCACGTGTACGCACGCCATAGGGTCTAAACGCAAAATGGTTCCACTCAACCCCGTAGAATGGGGGGAATAGCCCCTTAGACTCAGTGCTTAATTAGCATTAAAAAACATAAGTGCCAGGGCCTTCGTCAGGGGGCCACCACAGCTTACACCATCCATTGCCCCTGTTAGCGCTCCAGTGACAGCACGAACACAATAACCACCACACTCCTACAAGTGTGACAATTCAGACTTTTAAAACACAATAAAAATGACTAATACCTGATGCCCATTCTTACAGCTTTGGGAGGCAGGTGTTGGTCATGTTTAATGTATACTGAATTATTAAACATCTGTGTTTCTGAACCTCACAAAATTAGACAAACACCACCACCATGTTGCAGGCTGAGTGTTGACAATTAAGTACCGAGCACCGGAAATCACCGGTTCAAATTAAGCAGTTTTAAGACTCCCATACCTCAAATATATTCATATAACTGAATGGGTGCCCCTTGGCCGCAGAGACTGCAGGAACCTGCCCTACATATAAAAAGAGAAACAACACACAAACAGGCAGGCACCCATGCAGTCAGACAACACACATAGGTTAAATGCATGTGATGTTAATTCCTGTGGCATAGAAAGGTTAAATATGGAGAGAAGGAGTGACAAGACACAACTGATCACCCCTGTCTTGCTGATATTAGTAATTGGCTATTTTGGAAGAATGGAGAACATCACAGCTTAGGCATCCTTTGTGCCAATACTTTGGGACAACCTTGTGAGTGTGGATTCTTCCTTCATTCCTGCACCTTTAGAGTTTGATTAGAAGAATGAAGACATTGTTGTAGGGATTCTGCGCATACAAAGAACTATGCGTAGGATTATGGGACCTTAGTGTATGGGGACTGAGTCATCCTACCACCTTAGTACCCATGAGCCCAGGACCGACTAGCTATAGTGTTAGAAGGTGGTTCTGACCATCTGAGCTGCCCGGATTTTTCGCTTTTTGAACGCCTAATTGTTGAGAGTTTACTGTGGGGGAGCCTCATAAGTTGGGACTCACCCACAGTGAACTCATGAAGAAAGAGACTGCATGTGGATTTTACTGGTGTCCCCTTGGTGAGACTGGGCTGCTGCGCTGCAGCCGGGGTAAGGGGCACCGGGCTGGTTAGATGCAGACACGTGTGTACATGCATGTGCACAAACGTAAGGGCTGCGCAGGGGAGATTCCTTTTGGATCATCGAGAAATGTCATATTGCTCTGAGTCAGGTCATAACCAGATCCTGGCTGGGGATGACCCTGCCAGGCTGGATTAATGACCTTCCTCCCCAAGCTGTAGCATCAGAGGCCTGGCCCTTCACGATAAGCATTCCAAGGGCGAAGGCCTCCTCTCCAAGTAGAGAAGCTGGGTGGAGCTACAGGCTAATCCATCAGCAGCTGTCACCTGGTGCCAGGCACCAAGCTGCTTTGGAGAGAAGGCAGAAAGGGGGGAAGGGGTTTTTCAGAGACCAGGTGGCAGGAGACCCCTGGATGACACCATTTTGAACACACCCAGAGGCCTGGGCAGGAAGGAGGGAGCAGGGGCAGAGAAGTGATGTGTTGCTGTGTGATAGGGCAAACACAGACTTCCTACCAGCCCCCTCCAAATTCTTTAAAAAGAGTTTGCACAGGAAGAGGAGCTCTCTCTGGGGTGTGGTCTGCTGAGGACGACTGGTGCTGGAGCCTGACACCATGGGCAACTGGAAGGAAGAATTTCCAGACTGGCCCAGGACCCTGATTTGCACCACAAGGGAAGACCAGGGAGCAGAAGCCTGGGCCTATCCTCAAGGAGAAGAGAGGCCCAGGAAGAGAGCCAGGTGAAAGGCTGGCTCAGGGAGCCAGTGAAGACTGCTCCCTGCTGAATTCACCCTCCTGGAGACCAAGAGGGTGAAGGAAAGTGCTCCCAGTGGCTGGGGAGTGCCACCAGGAGCAGGAAGAGGCCAAAATGGTGCAGATCGTTACCCTGGGTGATGAGATATGCCCCCCAGAAGGTAGGCGACCTTTGACCTCTACTGGGACTGACGACGAAGTGTGCGGGGCTCCGCCGCCGGTCTTAGATATGCCCCCGGGGTGGGTCAGATCCCGAGGGCTGCCCCAGAAGAAGTAAAGTCGGGGAGTGCTGCCACGCTCCCCGTGAAGAGGCCCAACAAGGGGGCCAGGAGCCCACCCTGGCCCTCGACAATGATGGAAGCTGGGGAGTGCCATTTCGCCCCCGTGAAGTTTCCCTGGGGCCAGGGATCCCAACTCCGGGCCGGATGACGGTGGTAGAGAGGAGGGGGGCATGCCATCGCGCAACCCCCCTCGCGAGTGAAGGTAATCCGGGAGCGCCGTGGTGCTCCCCGTAAAGACACTTCAGGGGCCCCGAGACCCACACTCTGCACCACCAAAGCCAGGTCGGGGAGCACTGTCGTGTTCCCAGTGAAGATTCCCTGGGGCCCGGGATCCCAACTCGGGGCCCCTCCTCACCCAAAGCTAAGTCAGGGAGCGCGACAGGCGTCCGGCACCCCATCCCAGACCCCGACGTGAGGGAGGAGGACGGGGGAGTGCTGCCGCACTCCCCCGCGGCTGTGGGAATGGCGGGGGGAGTGCCATCGCACTCCCCCGAGGTCCAGCCACACCAGAAGGAGTCTCCGTGTCTGCCCGCCGGAGCAGGCAGACCAGAACAGAGGTGCCGGCTCCCACGGCAGCACGCGAGTGTGCTGGCCAGTTGGGAAACCAGCGGGACCCACCGGGGGTAGGGTCCCCGAGCGGCTTCCCAACGAGGACACAAGGCGGGGTGCCCGGGTGGGACCGGGCCCATGAAACGATGTGAACAGCGTCCAGGGGTGGGCTCCCTGAGCCGGAACAACTCACCGGTAGATAGCAGGGGTCCGGGTGGGATTGAACCCTCAACGAAGGGCAGACGCAGCACCACAACGCAGGAACAGGCTACGAGGCTCTCTCCGACATAGCGGGAGAGCCGCTGTTCTAATATGCGCGCTCTGCTCACAAAGCGCCCCATAATGCCTTGCAAGGCATGGGGACTGCATTGTGTATGGGCGCAGGGTGGCCCCCAGAGGAGGGGGTCAACCCCATTTGTTGAAAGAGGTGCTGGGGCTGCTGCAAGAGCAGCGCAGGCTCCCCCAGCTGGAAGATGAAAAGCCCCATCCTCAGTTTCTGGGGGACTTACAAGAAGGAATCTCTCAAGGGTGAACCCTGGTTTACAAAGCTCTATCAATGCTGGAACTTTAGTTCTGCAGCTGAAAAGCGAGGCTTGAGACTTCACTACGGAGTATAAGGTTAAACCTGAATGGTCAATGGGGTAACTCCCCCAAGAGGTGGAAAGGTAGATTTGCACAAGGGTGTTTCTATGGTGACAATGTTTCTTGATGGGAATGTAAGTCATATGTGTAATGTGAATTCATAAGCAAAGTGGGATTATGTTGCCAGACATTCATGCTAGGGTGTATGGCTGTATCTGCTTAATCCTGTGATTTTAACTGTGATACCTTTTAGGGGCTGTGATTGCAATGCATTACAACTGTTATCAGCTATGATAAGAACCTCATTTAAAGTGATGTCCAAACATGTATTCTTACTACTGCGTTAGGGGAAGAACAACCCAGACTGTTAGCCACTAAGATGTAGAGGTGCATAATGTATGGACAGTATGATATGCTCAGTTAGGGTTATGTGTCCACAGGGCAGGTGTACCTATTTTTAATGCTTGTTGAGTGGATGGAGTGGTTCGCCACTGGAATGGTGCCAGTTGGCAAGGCCCTCGCTCCAGGTTGTGACAACCCACTGCATTAGGGGGCAAGATGATGTGCATACATGGGAGTGGTGGTACTACACCACACACCCCCATCGGGAGGGGTGGAGATGTAGTCAATGTCACAAAGTAATTTCAACAGATTATGTGTATTTGTAAATTGGTGCATAGTATTGAGTAGTGTGTGTGTTTAATAAATGTACTCTTTCTTTTATAAAGTAAAGTACAGACTGGACAATCAATTATTGAGTGTTATTTCTGCGTACTGGTAAATGACGATTACTAGCCTACTCCATCTCCCTTGAGTAAGCCTTAAACTGCTCTGCAACGCTACCCTCTGAGAGTCAAGAGCTAAAATAGGGTGTTTGGTTCCCAGTGAAGGACAAATGTGACATGTTATTTGTGCAGGCCTCACAGATACTGCCTCGTTTTCCAACATATAGTGTCTCACTTACCCTCCTACTCACTCACAGAGGAACAATTGATTAGACACCCCAGAACACAATACTCCCGACTCTGTCAGGAATTGCGGTTGCAAGACACACCCTTTTGCTCACACTCTTGCACTTGTCCACAATAAGATCTGACAGAGACACAAACAAGTTTACAATATTTATTTTAACTAACGTACTCTAGTATGCATTATACGTGCCACAATAAGCAGAAAATGCATAACACAATGACGGTAAGCATAGCAAGTAATCCATAAATCATAAGAGGAGCTGTCAAAGTGGAAGACTGCGTAGCCTAACCTCCCTCCCCTTATCTAGAAGCAGGATGATTATATTCTAGAAGATCTCTGGGCGTTATCTACAGACCCCGTACCTCAGTTTATATAAGGTAGATCTACGTCATAGGTGCTGTCCTGCTCTTCTCCTTGGAAAGGTCCCTCTCCAAGTGTTTTCTACCTGTCTGTGTATTCCAATAAGTGCATATTCTCAAACAATAGCTGCATCTGCATGTTTTTTCTAGGTGCTAGGGCCTGACCAGAAGAGAACAACAAGGGGCATTGTTATTCGACCTTGTTTACAATGTTCAAACTAAATCCCAGGAATCTGCAAAGCACGAAAACAGCAATAGGTTCTCATGTGAAAATAACCAAAAAGGCATTTGCAAAATAAACTCATGTAGTAACGTGCACAAAGCAGCGGGAAATCTGCAGCGTGCTCATGCTAACTTAGGGAAGGTGACACTAGCCCCATTGGCCACGTGACAGCATTTGTGAGGATGATGAAATTGTGGCCAGTGAGTTGACGTGTACCAAAGGTGCCATTTCAGAAGCTGGAAGGTCATCAGCTTTGAACAGAAGCAGACTATTCTATCAGCAATGGAAAGTGTGAACAAGGATTTGCCGAATTCAAAAATATTCGACGGAAGTGTTGATGCTTTTCAGCATATCACACCTGCACTATTAACAGACAGTGGTTCTCTTTGATGGCTAGATAGTTAGGGAGTGCAGGGTCCCTAAGATTCAAAGTGATGGAACTGGCATATGATGGGCACCTTGGGAAACGTGATATGAAGAGAAGAACTTGGGAATTACTTTGGTGACCAGGATTAGTCAAATCAGTTGAGGAACTTGTGAGACAATGTATGTTTTGTGCAGCAAGTGATAAGTCATAAGTCACAGTGAACAGCTCTGTGGGATCGGATCCCATTTCGGACCAAGCATGCTCTAAACTAGCTATTGAAATGGTTGGTCCCTTGGGTGCTTTGAAGGGTTAAATCAAATGTGGCATTGTAGCCCTAGATTTTTATTCTTTATAGACAATGGAGGGTTTGTGAGCAGTATTATTACATATGAGATATAGGAATTTTTGTAAAATGTGTTCTCTAGGAAAAGAGTACTAGATTAAATTGTTACTGGCAATGGGCCATAAATTGCCCCAAATGAATGTTAGGTTTTCCTAGACAGCCTTGGTATTAAGCATGTCACTACTTCATTCTATCATCCAAGAAGTAATGGCCGTGCAGAGCCATGCAACAAAGTAATTCAAGAAAACATTCAGCTGTCTTTGGTCAGTGATTTGGAGTTGAAGAATCTTTTATGGGCAAATCACTTTACTCCCAATTCTGATACCAAAGTTTCATCTTTTGTATTATTAAATGGACAACTGCCTGGGTCAAAGATGGACAGGTTGTGAATGAAAAAGAAAAAGGTACCAGTGAATCTGATATCTGATTAATCCCCAATAGTTCAGTTCAGTTCATAAACTTTATTCGGGTAGCTAGGTACCCATAAAAGCAACATGTATGGCATGCTTGTGTTAAAAGTCACCGGAGAAGTGCTCAACCTTGGGATGTCCTTCATGACTAGTTCATTAATATGGATTTCCTGTACTTTGGGTACTGTTGGTCTATTTTTTTCTTTGCTTTTCACTTTTGAGTACTTCTACGGTGACTTTTAACACAAGCATGCCATACATGTTGCGTTTAAGACTGACAACCATTACATTGGGTATTGGATATATTTCTAATTGACATTTTTACTACTGCTATTATTTGTTGTGGTAATGCGATCTACATGTGTCATGTTTATAATGATTAGTAATTGTAGGATATTTGTTACAGGTTTTCCCCTGAAGAAGGGACTCACTAGTCCCGAAATGCATCAGCCCGCTTTCTAAAGACCGATGAACTGATTCTTTTTGCTCTGTATATTGAGATTGATTTGTGTAATGTACTATTATGCACAAACTATTGTATTTCTTGTTTACGTACTAATAATGGAATGGTTTCATTGGATATAAATTGAAAAATCCATGAACATATTGAATACAACATTTTTTGAATGAACCTTGTACGCATAAGTGTTTAGTCATGGTTAACATTGTATTAATTAAATAGGAGTTAATTAAAACCCAGTGAACAGTGCACGGTACTAGCAGGTACACCTGCTATTTCCATATACGTTTGAATTTTAGGCACCCGGTTAGACGCTGTACCGCAGCACCGTTAATTGAACCTTTAGAACTTTTCACTTAGTTGAAATTAAATTAGGAGTGCTCCTTCTCTCTATCTTAGCAAGCTAAGAATGGCATAACAACAAGTCAACAAATAGCAAATATGATATGAGCTGATAAAAAAACAATTAGGGCAGTATATATGTTCAGGATGAAAAGGCAAGTATCCAATGTGCAGTTTCTCCAAGCCGAAAAAGGAATCACAGTCCTACCATCTGATCTTACGGGTAGTTCAGTTAGTAGACAGCAATCTCCATCACACGAAGATAAAAGCTGCACACCATGAATAAGTCACATACTGCCTTTGCTGCACAAACGACCTGGAAAAGCACACAGCGTAAGAGAGGATGGCGGCACGTAGGAAGAACAGCACGTGAGCTGGTGAGGGCACGACAGACTCGTAAACCAGGCAGGAGACTTCTTCAGCTATACGAGCACTTTATTAAAAAGAGTATCGTAGTAGGCAGAGTGTGTAAAATACATGCTGGACACTGCAGGAAACCATGCAGAATATTCAAAACGCAAATCGCCCAAAATAACGGACACCACACATGTAACTCAATAGCAGAAAAGGCCACTTTATTGGACGAGGTAACTCATATTTACTTCAGGCAACTTAATTTCCTATAACAATTTCACAATTTGGGCCAAAACCATTTTATTATCACTATGCCTACAAACTGTATATTTTCCAAGCAAAACCAATGTTTACTTTTGCATTTCCATATTTTGTTTTCAATCCTTTTTCTTCCTTTTTCTTTAACGACTTACCAATAACGAGGGTTGGGTAAAATCCGCTCCAAATTTACCCTCCCCATCTTGCCTACACAACTATACGTGCCTGAGCGAGTACCTGTCCAACTGTGGCGATGCCCACCTCCCCAAATCCAACCCGCATGGTCCCTTCCTGTAACTATATATATATATATATATATATATATATATATATATATATATATATTTTTTTTTTCTTTTTGGGTGGGAGGGTGGGAGAAAACCAACTTCCCCCACTCTCAAAGCGCTGCGCCACTTCACGCTCGCGCCCCCTGACCTCCCTATATAACCTACGTCTCGCGCTGCACGCTACGCCTACGCCGCCTACCTCGCGCTGCGCCCGTACCATTTGGGCGAATGACCCCGGGGGGAGACCGCTCCGCTCTGCTCCCCCCGAGGCCACCAATGGCAGCACGCAGCGGTGATGCCACGCCGGATGGCTCCCGGCATCACCGTGCTCCCAAACGTGCCTAACATCAAGATGCCTCACGAGCAAGTAAATGTCACAGAGGACCGAAAGGAGGCATCGCTGGACATCTGGAGGAAGGTAGGAGGGCACGGGCTCTGTGTGCGCTCGTGGCAGGTTTTGAATGTGTGGCGGTGGTTCAACTGCCATTAAGGAGACACACACAGTGGGAAGGCACATCAATAACAGAATGTACTCACAGTTAATGTTCTGAAAACCGGCATCAGTCTTTCCCATCATAAATACATGCATTTGCTCACCAGGGGAACTGAGCAGAAACAGCGGGTCTTCTCCGTTACGATAGTAGCAGGGCAATCCAACTTAAATAAAAGTATTAGAGGCACGAGTAGGAACAGCAGGTCTTCTCCCTTCACAACAATCACAGAGTAAAGTAGGTCACAGGGTAACTTGGTAGAAGCAAGTATTAATCCGCTGGGAAACTCTACTTACGGGAGACACTCTCCCAATGAAGCAGGACGGCAAGAACTGGCACACTTGGGTTGGGGCGACCGATGTCAAGGTCATTGGTGAGGCTCAGAGGTGCCAATTTACTTTAAGCTTTAGTTTTAAAAGAAGGTCCTTTACTTTGAAGTTTCTTCAGTCTTCAGATTTAAGTAGAAAATGTTTCCATCAGGTAGCACACAAAGGTTCTTTTCCTCAGTCGTCGCCATTGTTACAATCCAAAAGACGTCCATTAGTAGCCATGAGGTTGGTTGTAAGTAAGAGGTTCATTAGCTTAGTTACAGGTTAGGTTTAGATGGTAAGTAGAAGATGTAATTATGAGCCCCACCAGCAGCAGCATCCTTGCTGCTCAGCCCACACTCTCCAACTGTCTCTCTCTCCACTCCACCAGGCACTCCAACATTCCACTCCCTCATCATGCAGTCTAACATTCCACATACACATCACATTCATACTGGCTGAGCAGCAGGGAATGGGGTAACCAGGGAAAGGATGCATCACACGAAATCAAGGTATAACACAACCTTTGTGTGATATGACATATCTTGCTCTTTCTGTCATTATATCTGAAAATAGTGTAATATTATTAAGTATTACATGTTTGAAAATGTATAATACATTTCATATTGACTTGCAACATTTGGGTACTCCATTTTCTATGTTATACGTATATAGGGATTCTTGGAGGAAATCGCAGTCCTAATTTTCGGGCTTTCTGTTGGGTTTTTATAATGTTGGTCAGATACCTCCTTTTTTGTTGGAGAAAAAAAAGCATTTAGTTTTATTTTAAGCATTTATATGTTAATAGTTAGTGGGAGCTGAGGATGATTTTTAAGAGTATAACTGTTGTAGAGTTACTTTCTGTTTACTAACTAGTTGAAATAACTTACTTTTTATTACGTTTTTGCAGGCATATAGGTTTTTGTCGTTTTTCAGTAGATAAGTAGTTTCTTGAGTTTGTCAAAATTTCTTTGTGGTATCTATATTTAAAAACATAAAAGCAGTAGAGTATTTAGTCAGTTATTTGCTATTTTACGCTTTTAAAATTATTTAATGTATCAGTTAGTACAAATACACGTTTTGTGCACTTTTGCAGGTAGTTTTTCCACTTCAGTTTTCTGGACCCATCTGGAAAATCCAGCAGAGTTTCGTCTTCTTTCAGCTTTCTCAGTTTTTGGAGTAGTAAGTAGTTATATTTTGTGTGCCTTTTATACTGTTAATTTAATTGAGTGTATACTGGTATTGGTTAATTTTGTTTGAGGCATGATTGAATTGGTGAGTGTTCTTTTAGTTTGATATTTTTTTATCAGTTATTGCCTTTTATGGTCAATGCGAATTAATGTTCATTTTATAATGTGTGCAATATATTTTGGTGTATTTATTTTAAATTAAATGTATTATTTATTTATATATTACAAAATATTGTTGTTTAATGCCTAAACGTTAATACTTGTAAATATATTTTTTAATATTAGTCTGAAGTGCATTTTGGGGGTTATTTACATTTATTTTAGTAATGCAAATTTGTTACAATGTAATTTGAACATTTATAGATTAAAAACACATTTTTAAGACAATATTATTTTGATGTTTTTGTATTTAAACTGTTGATTTTTTCCCAATATTAATGTAGGTGATATTTTTGTTCTGATTTTTTTTTTACAATTTATTTGTGAATTTAACTGTCACAATGTTTTTGTTCTTGTTATTTTTGTTATCAATATAAGTGAAAATTGATATTTTTTGATATTTTTGACAGCAACACTTTGGTTCTTGATATTTCTGCTTTTGTTAGTTAAGTATAGGAAGACAATATTTTTGTAAATTATATTTATTTTCCAATATTATTGAAAATCAATATTTTTCTATATCAATACTATGTCAGTGATCTAACACAGGCACCCATGGGCCATGCTGAAAGGGTTCCTGCATTATGGGCAGGATTGCAAACCTTAGTAAATCAAGAATGGCATGAAATTCATAGGTGGATGCACAGGAATAGCCATGCTCCACCCATAGAATGCCTATTATTAAGACATGTGAGAAAACGCAGCACAAGCCATCAGTAAACATATTCCCTTTCTCCAGCCAAACAGGGACAGAAACACTAAACTCTCAAACTACTGAGAGCAGTACCAAAGTCCCAAAACTGAGAAACACTCAACTTCTTAAGTATTAATAGGAGCTTTTAAATCCTAATTTACTGACAGCAGCCCTCAACCTACAAACTACTAAGGTCAGTTTTCACCTCTCAGACTACTTCATATTTTTTTTTGTTTGTTTTAATATTTATACAGGTAGGATAAAAACGTATTACTCATTATTTTGAATGAAAAATCCACGTTTTAAAATGTAGCAAATCATCATAGCACTGATAAAATTCCACTTGTTAACTGCAATTTTCTTTTCTACCAATATCTGTATAAAGCAAATCCTATTGTGTAATTTCACTATTAAACATATCTCATGTGTACTCCTTGATTACATCAAGTCATCGGAGTCCAATTTCTTTTTTATCATTAAAATAATTTTTACAGAAGAAGAGTTCAAAACTATGTCAATTGATTTAAGACATCTTATAAGTGCTTGTCTGCAAGACCGTATTCCACGGGTATTAAAATGCCTCGTAAGTGTACCTCTTCTTTCTTTACTTCAACTTTGGACATATGCAAAGCAAATGAATAATATTTTGTTCTCCTTATTTGCATAATCGACAAGTTATCTGGCCTGGTGTATGTATCCATGGCATTGCGTGAGATGATCCTGGGAAAAGGCCAAATCATGCTTTAAAAAAAATATTTTTCTAAATTATTGACCAAGGAGTTTCTAAGTAGGATTGTGTGTCCATGTATGCGATCTTTTTGCAAGGGATTGTTTATCTTTATACATTGATAGTTGTTTTGTTATTTATTAATAGTCTTTTAAAAAGATTCTATTATAATAGGCATATCCCAAATAGCATGTGCTGAGTATTTGTCTAAGGCAGCTTGTAAGTACTTCCAAGACTGAGATTTCTGATTTGTTTGAATTTCTTGCCATAACAGGCTTGTGGATTGTGTTGTCTGTTTTTATTCTTTTCCACACTTTTATGAATTGGCCAATAAGCTGGTTAGATAGCCCAAATTCTAATCTAATTTGTGCGGGCGATTCATTGTGTGGGAGCTGGAAAAGTAACTTGAAGGTTTTGGTCAAGGCATTATTTATGGTTATAGAGTCCTTTCCGCACAGTGCTTCACTACCATATGTTATATTTGGCAATAATTTACCATTTATCACTTTTAAAAGTGGGAGATAACTAGATACCCCTAGGGACAGCTGCAAGGATCGAAATCCAGTCAATAGGATATTACTTCTCCATTGCAGATCAATCTTGATCCTTTATCATCTAAACGTATTCCCAGGTATTTATATGTTCTTACTTGCTCTAGTTGACAATTTTGGAGGTACCATTTGTACTTGTACTTTGCTAATATGTGATTATTGACTTCCATTACTTTGGTCTTGGTGTCGTTTATAATCATTCCATTTGCCAAGGAATTATTTGATATACTATTCATCGGATGTTGTAGCCCTATCTTTGTTTGACTTATAGGATAACATCGTCCGCATATAATAAGTTTGATATGTGACTTCCGGCTAACTTAGGAGGGTAAGCATTCCCCTCATCCGTGGCTTGTGTTAGGTCTGATAAAAACAAGTTTAAAAGGCATGGGGCAAGCACGCACCCTTGTTGTAGGCCCAAGGAGGTTGCAATTTTTCTTGATACTCATGAGCCATCACTTACTCCAACCCAGGTGTTCAAGTAGAATAGTTGAATCGGTTTTTGAAGGGATAACGGTATTCCTTGCTTCTTTAACTTTTCCCAGAGTAACTGCCAGTGCACACATTCTAAGGCAAATTTAAAATCAACGAAACACAGATATAATGGTTGCTTCTTGCTATGTATCTCTCTATTAGCACTGAGCGGACTAATATATTAGTCTCTGTCCCCAGCGCTTGCATAAAACCTGATTGATTAGGCGGGATTATCCGCTTCTTAGTTGCCCATGTAGATAGCCTTGACAGCAGGACTCCTGCAAAAAGGTTAGCATTTGTGCTTTGTAATGTGATCAATCGATAATTGCCTGGCTGTGCCCAGTCTCCACTTTTGTATATAGATGATATTAATGAGCCCATCCATGTTTCTGGAATTACTGATGATTCAGCTGCTTTCTTAAATGCTCTTGTAAGATATTCTGCCCAAAGGGCAGGTTTTTCTCTGTATAAAGTAAATGGAATCCCGTTTGGGCTTGGGGCTCCATCATTTTGTTTTCAAATTATTTTACATACTTGATCTTCAGTTATAACCAATTCATTTTCAAAATTCTTTTTTTTCCATTCCTATATAGTTAACTGTATTTTCCTTTTGTGTAACTTCTAGATTACTATTCAAGTGCGTTGCTAAAACTCCTATCCATACAGCTTCAGTTAGAGTAGACGATACAGGCGTCTTGCTAGTTCTAGATAGGCCCTTTATCAATTTCCAGAAATCTCTTGAGTTGTTTTTTTTACTTGTGCATAATGCTTTTGCCCAGAGTGTTTGTTTTTATTGAGTTTTTTCTTCCCAAATTATCTTTCTCAGGTCAAAATTAATAGTTTTTAATTTGGAACGTAGGGCTGTATTATCTGGCCATTTTTTTTGTCTGTCTCAATAGCCTGTTGCGGTTTCTTTTTAGGAGGCGGTGTGCGTAAGATAGCTGGATTCAATTCATGATTCCACTTGACTACTAGATTGTTGTTCGTTATGAGGTTTTGATGCATAGGTGGAAACTCATTTTTTTTTATAAAAAGCTCCCAACTTTCAATTACAGTGAGAGAATTCCATTAAAAAATTTCCTTAATCAATTTGAGTGCCAATTTACTGGTTTGAGTCTTCTTTCCAATACAGTCTCCTATAGTTAACTGTTCCAGTGTTCCCAGGAAGAGTTCTAAATCTTTGGGGGCAGAATTATGTGGGACTTGCGCCCCTTTTATGCCGGCGTTGCGTCACTTTTGTGACGCAACGGCGGCGTAAACCCTGCGCCACGTTGCACCCCATTTACATCGTGACACATCTATGGAGATGCGTCACGATGTAAAGCCCTGCGCCACGTGAAACCTGCGTCAGGTTTCACGTGGGCGTTTCGACACAGGGGGGGGCGTTCCGTCGCAGGAACGCCCTTGAAAAGTGACTCAGTGAAATCTATAAGATTTCACTGAGTCACTTTCCCAACGCTGATGCGTCAAAACCCTGCGCCTGCTTGAAGCAGGCGTAAGGCTTGACGCACCATGTTAGGGATAGGGTAGGTTGGAACAGTGCTGGAGTTGCGTCGCGCTTGTGACGCAACTTCAGCACTGCGCCAACCTTACGCCGGCAGATGCGTCACGTGTCTGCTTGTCCTTGCGCCACGATGCACCGCAAGGGCAAACTTGCGTGATGCATCTTCCCTGGCGCATCCATGCTGATTTGCAGGGATGCGCCAGGGAACATAAATCTGCCCCTCGGTATCTTGTGCATTGGAGCTGTAGGTCCATTAATTGTTGGCCATGATCACCTCCATTTGTTTTCTGAATCTGAAAGGATGATATTATTTGGAATAAGTTCAGGGATACTATTGTGAAGTCGATTCTTGATTTGTGACCATGTGTATGGTACGTCCATGCCGGAAGTCCGCCCAGGGATTCTAGATCTTTCAAAAGATTTTTTCTTACTACTCCTCCCGAGGCTTTATTCATCAGTGGTAATGACTGTTGTGTTATTGCCCATAGATGGTTCTGTTGAAATATTTAATCGTCTTTAGTTTATGACTACAACAGATTCAGGTTAAAATCACCCGAAATAATAAATTCGGTATTTAGGTCCTTAATCACTTGCTGCAATAGAATTCTTGTAGGATTAGTAGCCATCATCTTCCTAGTTCTTAGATCAGGATGTCTATATACACTTATGAGTAATAGTAATTTTACTTTTTTTCTCCATATAATGTAATTTTACTATTAAGATGTTATTATCATTTATGACTATTTGTTCGTGCTCCAATTTTAAGTTTATTGCTATAAATATTTCTAGACCCCCATTGGGACGCCCATATTTGCTTTGTTTAGTCGCCAGCAGAAAAACCCTATAAAACTGACTAACATCAGCGATTCGGTTGCCCAGGTTTCTTGCAGGAATATATTCTGAAAGTTACATGACATTGAGGATAAGTACCCATTTTGTATTTTAGCGTGTACCCCATTTATATTCCATTAACATAATCTTATAGCTTCTCTTTGACTGGATGCTTCTTCCTTAACACTCTTAGGGGCTGATTAGGATGGCGGGCAGACTCTTGTACACCCGCCACCCTAACGGAGTTGGGACCGCCCGCCATATGTGCGGCGGTCCTGTGGGGAAGATTAGGATGCGCCCGCAACACTGGCGTGCGCATCCCGCATTTCTGACATTGTGGCGGGCAGTGCTTTCAGCAGCACCCGCCGCAATGTCAAAAAGGAATGTTGTGCATTTGCATGCACAACGTGGCAGGCACCGCGCGGTGCCTGCCATGTTGTGCATGCAAATGCCCATGTGCACCCCCCAATACCATGGGGGCCCGAAACGGGCCCCCGCATGCAGTTACCGCATGCCTTTCTTTGGCGGCAACGCCGCTGTGGAAAGGCATTTCACCGCATGTACTGTTGGATGGCGTTGTCTTGCAGACACTGCGAAAAACCGGCGAATGGTATTTCCATCCACAGGGGTCCCCCCTGCCATACTAATATGACAGGGGGGAAATGGGTGGCGGGCGGAGGGAAATGTAGGGCGGATCGCCACCGCCCTACATCCTAATCAGCATAATCGGCCCCTTAGGGTTTTATTGTTAAGGTTATACTACCCCGTGAAGGGCTGCTGTCTACCATCCTTGATTTAATTTTATAGGCTTTTCTTCTTCAATTTGATTAATTTTTGTTCTCGGTAAATTAGTAGTTTTGCCTATAGGATTTTTCAATATTGAATATACTTGGTTGTTTTTGTCTTTCCTTTGGTATTCTGTTCAATCTTGTAATGTAAAAGAACTTGGGTATACAGATTGAGGGGGCATGCTGATTTTTATTCCCCAATTTAAGAAGATTTCATATTCATTGATGATTAGCTCCAATAAAAGGGTGGAATTCAAAGTTATTACTGTCATTTCTTGATTATCTTCTTTATTTGGAAGAAATTCAATAGCTTCTATATTTTCACTTATGATTTTTCCAAGAGAAGGAATTGCTTTAATGAGTTTCCCCGATTCAGAGTGCCTTGTTTGCCCCTTGACAGATATTCTGGTGTGAAGATAGGTTGGATCTTACCATCATTACGTTGGTTGATTATTTTTTCTTTCTATCTACTGGTGTGGTTATATTTTCTTTCTTTAATGAACTAATCTGCATGTTTGTTGACTCTATCATGCAAATTGGTTCCATATGAGTACCCACTGCGGTTCTCCTGTAACACTGTTTTGGACTTTGTTGAACCTTAATTGTTCTTTGAATTGTATGTATCTGGTTTTCAATGGTGTATCTATTGGTATCATCACACTGACCCTCCTCGATATTTTGCTGGTCATATGATCTTTTTAGTTTATCCAATTTAATCGGTGTGTTGTGGTTCCTGCGGACGATCCCATCCAGTGTTGGTCTATGGGCTTCACACAACAGGGTTTCTCTCTTCATTCCATTCATATTCGTCTCTTATGTGCTCAGTTTGAGTCTGTTATACCAAAGGAGATGATGGACGGAGCGTTTGAACAAATCAAACACTCACCCCCAGTCAACTGATCTGGGTTTAATCCATCATCATTCTTTAGCTCACTCCACCACTCCAGTTCAGACATGGCCATATGCAAATCAGTCTGACCCCGTGCCTCATGGGAACAGTCCAGCCCGAACTGCCAAGCCATGTCTTCCCTGGACCCGAAACAAGCATCCTGGGACCGGTTTCGGGTTCATAACCCTCATCAGCCAGGCTATCTTGAATCCAGTGGCAAAGTGAGCAAGGGACCCACATCTGGGCATACCCTGCCAACTTAGGGCGAACAAAGCAATTCCAAATCAGACTGGGAAAGGGACTGGCAAACTGAGTCTCCTGGACCATTTTGAGCCACTCTCTGAGGAGGAATTTAGTAGGCTCGCCCTGGGCATCTCCTCAGGTTCCCCCCTGGACCCCCTCCCACACAAAATTTGGAAGGAATTTGCCTCAGAACTTTTTCCCAGGCTCCGACAGATTTGCAATCAATCACTTTCCAGTGGAGTGGTACCATCTAGCTGGAAACAGGCTGTAATTATGCCACTCTTGAAGAAGGCCACTCTTGATCCAACCTGCCCAGGTAATTATCGGCCCATCTCTCTCCTCCCCTATCCAGTGAAAATTCTCGAACGTCTGGTCAGCAAATCTCTGTCAGCATTTTTAGAACGCACTAGTTGCCTGGCAGATGTACAATTTGGTTTCCGTCCAGAACACGGAACTGAGTCCGCTTTGGTGACCGTGATGGATGATCTATGTCAGTTGGCAGACAGGGGACAATCAGCAATACTTACTTTGCTTGACCTGTCTGCTGCTTTCGAAACGGTCAACCACAATATTTTGCTGACCCGCCTAGAGGAGGTGGGAGTAGTGGGCACTGCCCTTGATTGGTTTCGATGCTATCTATCTGGCAGGTGTCAGGCCGTGGCTCTTCCACCGTTCCAGTCAGCCTTCACAATCATCTGTCATGGGGTTCCACAAGGATCTGCCATCAGCCCAATTTTATTCAACATTTATCTGAGCCCATTGATTAATACCATTCAGGCCCACAATGTGAAATTGGTAAACTATGCTGATGACACCAAGATCATTCTATCTCTTGATGGAACCCAACCTAATGCCCTGGAGGAGTTTAATGCGTGCATGCACGACACTGCGCAGTGGTTACGAAATAACTCTTTACAATTTAATTTGGATGAAACCGAAATTCTACACTGCGCAGTTGGGAAGGTTCCTCTGCCTCTTCCTTGTAACTTCTGGCCTCTCGGCACTTCCACTCCCTTGGCGCCGTCCACGACGGTGCGAAACCTGGGAGTCAAGTTCCATGCTAACCTGTCATTGGAGACGCAAGTGAATAAGACGGTGGGGTGCTGTTTCTGCCTTATGAGAGCTCTAAGAAAGATTCTTCCATTGCTCCCAGTCTCGGCCAGAGCCTTGATTGTTCAAGGCGTTATCTTAAGTAGACTTGACTACCGCAACACCTTATTGTTGGAGTCCCCCAAATATTTAATCCAGAGATTACAACGTGTTCAGAACACAGCAGCGAACCTAGTTTTGTCCAGACCACGAGGTTATTCTGCCTCAATGTGCCTAGCCGAGCTACACTGGCTTCCCGTGCAGCAAAGGATATATTTTAAATCCCTTTGCATTGGGTTTAGGGCGCTGCATGGACTCGGTCCTAAGCCACTACAGAAGAAACTGGTTTGGTACACTCCTACCCGAAGTCTCCATTCCTCTTCCGCCTATCTGGCAAAGGTGCCCAGATTCTACAGGGCCAGACTGGGAGGAAGATCCTTTAGTTTTGCTGCCGCAAAACTCTGGAATGAACTTCCATTCACAATCAGACAATGTAGTACCTTGTCCCTGTTCAGGAAAAGGATCAAAACGTGGCTGTTCCCTAGAAATTGATTCTGTTGTCTCTGAGTAATGTTCATATTAGGCTCTATTTTTTTTCTGGTTCCCTGCTGGTCCGTGTTTACGTATCTACCCGTAGGGTGCTTATTGCGCTCTATAAATATTATATACAATACAATACAATACAAAGGGGATGATGGACGGAGCATTTGAGCAAATCAAACACTCACCCCCAGTCAACTGATCTGGGTTTAATCCATCATTATTCTTTAGCTCACTCCACCACCCCAGTTCAGACATGGCCATATGCAAATCAGTCTGGCCCTGTGCCTCATTGGAACAGTCCAGCCCGAACTGCCAAGGCATGTCTTCTCTGGACCGGAAACAAGCATCCTGATTTGCATATGGCCATGTCTGAGCCCTCATCTGCTCAACTACAGTACAGACAGCAGCACTCCTCTGCTCAACTACAGACCGCAGCCCTCACCTGCTCAACTACAGACAGCAGCCCTCATCTGCTCAACTACAGACAGCAGCACTCCTCTGCTCAACTACAGACAGCAGCACTCATCTGCTCAACTACAGACAGGCAGCCCTCATCTGCTCAACTACAGACAGCAGCCCTCATCTGCTCAACTACAGACAGCAGCACTCATCTGCTCAACTACAGTCCAGACAGCAGCCCTCATCTGCTCAACTACAGACAGCAGCCCTCATCTGCTCAACTACAGTACAGACAGCAACACTCATCTGCTCAACTACAGACAACAGCCCTCATCTGCTCAACTACAGTAAAGACAGCAGCACTCCTCTGCTCAACTACAGACAGCAGCACTCATCTGCTCAACTACAAACAGAAGCCCTCATCTGCTCGCCCTCATCTGCCCAACTACAGACAGTAGCCCTCATCAGCTCTCCCTCATCTGCTCAACTACAGACAGCAGCCCTCATCTGCTCAACTACAGACAGCAGCACTCATCTGCTCAACTACAGTCCAGACAACAGCCCTCATCTGCTCAACTACAGACAGCAGCCCTCATCTGCTCAACTACAGTACAGACAGCAATACTCATCTGCTCAACTACAGAAAGCAGCCCTCATCTGCTCAACTACAAACAGCAGCCCTCATCTGCTCAACTACAGACAGCAGCCCTCATCTGCTCAACTACAGTACAGACAGCAGCACTCCTCTGCTCAACTACAGACAGCAGCACTCATCTGCTCAACTACAGACAGCAGCCCTCATCTGCTCAACTACAGTACAGACAGCAGCACTCCTCTGCTCAACTACAGACAGCAGCACTCATCTGCTCAACTACAGACAGCAGCCCTCATCTGCTCAACTACAAACCGCAGCCCTCATCTGCTCGCCCTCATCTGCCCAACTACAGACAGTAGCCCTCATCAGCTCTCCCTCACCTGCTCAACTACAGACAGCAGCCCTCATCTGCTCAACTACAGACAGCAGCACTCATCTGCTCAACTACAGACAGCAGCCCTCATCTGCTCAACTACAAACAGCAGCATTCATCTGCTCAACTACAGACAGCAGCCCTCATCTGCTTGCAGCAGCCCTCATCTGCTCAACTACAGACAGCAGCACTCATCTGCTCAACTACAGTACAGACAGCAGTACTCAGCCCACAAACTACTTAATGCAGAGCTCAGACCACAGAAACTACTAAGGACAGCACTTAACTCTCAAAATACTGAAAGCAGGACAAAAAACCCCAAACCATAGAGAGTAACACTCAACTCACAAAATACGTGTAGCAGCCCTCAACTCACAAAGCACTTAAAGCAACACTCAACTTCCAAATTTCTCAGGAATGCACGCAACCCTCATAATAGCGAGCAGCACTCAACGCCCAAACACAACATTGTTTCACCTATAGTACTCCTGTGTGCTGCTACTTCCCTCTTGCACAGAGGTGCATTCTACCACTGACACGGAGTCAACCTGTACAAGCAGTATACCACCTTTACAACAGCAGGAACTAGTGTTCACTAGTAAATGCGCTCCACCGAGTTGCTCCCAGCGGTGACATTATTGGTTGGCACCTAAATTTGCATTACTGCTGGCAATCTAAAGATAACTAGAGTGTTTGTTTGTATTCATTTGAAATGTTATATAGTGCGGCTCAACCAGACTTCACTTTTTTGGCAAAACTATGTTGGAGGCAGGGAATTTACATACAGTGAAAGTGGAGGACATTGAACATAGGAAGTTACCTTGTTATCATATTAAGCTTGATAATTTTGCTCTGCTGGAAGGTTTTAACTTGCACATGGATAACTTTAGCGATGTTCTCACCATCTCGATATTCGAGGAGCTTACCTCACGGGATCTCACCAAGATGGTCTTTGAGCCACACAAGTAGCAAAGGGGCACACTATCAACCTTACTTTGTCAAACAGTGTAAGAGCAGCAGGGAAGCCTCGGGCGGGTATCGGATCACTTCTGCATCCCTTTTAATTGGTTTGGCAGGATACTCTCAGGCAAGACATCCAGATACAGCAGCGGTCAAAGTGCATTGAAACAAGCATTTGCAATGCGATAGGTCTCGCATTCACGCACGTTTGAGTTATTAGCATTGTAAATGACAATGCCGTTTATTTATGTTTTGGGTTTTAAAACATAAATAAAAGGCCTTGTCATTTACAATACTAATAGCTGAAACTCTAGTAAATGTGAGACCTATGGCATTGCAACAAAGGATCTTCTCGACCGCTTGTTAGATTGTAAATATGGAAGGAAGAGACCAGACTACGACGTCTTCAAAGTAGTGGTAAATAGTGCAGTGAAGAAGATGTGTAAGTGTTATAAATTACACAGACACAAAGGGGTCTATTATGATGTTGGGCGGATCGCCACCGCCCGAATGGCGGTGGCGAACCAATCAACATCATCCCCCGGCCGCCTCCCATTTCCTGGCGGGGGGGGTACCGCGGCGGACGGGAAGACTGTCCACCACTTTTCTGCCTGGTCAACGAGTCGACCGGGCGGAAAAGGGTTGAATATGGTGGCGGTGTCTGCTAGACACCGCCATCCATATTACAATGTGAGCAGAAAACAGCCTTTTCGTGGTGACAACAGTGGTGGCATTGGTGGTATTTTTTTTGGTGGTGGTATTGGTGGTATTGGCGGTGCTGGTGGTATTGGGAGTGGTATTGGTGGTGGTGGCATTGGTGGTATTGGTGGTGGTGATATTGGTGGTGGTGGTATTGGTCTCGGTGGTGGTATTGGTGGTGGTATTGGGGGTATTGGTGGTGGTATTGGTGGTGGTATTGGTATTGGTGGTGGTGGTATTGGTGATGGTATTGTTGTTGGTGGTATTGGTGGTGGTGGTAGTGGTGGTATTTGTGATGGCGGTATTGGTTGTGGTGGTGGTATTGGTGATGGTGGTATTGGTGGTGGTATTGGTGGTGGTGGTATTGGTGTTGGTGGAGGTGGTGGTATTGATGGTAGTGGTGGTCATATTGGTGGTGGTGTTATTGGTGGTGGGGGTGGTGATATTGGTGGTGGTGGTGGTAGTGCTATTGGTGGTGGTATTGATGGTGTTGAAGGTGGTGGTGGTATTGGTGGTGGTGGTGGTGGTATTGGCGTTGGTGGTGGTATTGGTGGTATTGGTGGTGGCATTGGTGGTGTTGATGATGGTGGTGTTGGTGGCGGTGGTGGTATTTTGTTGGTGGTGATATTGGTGGTATTTTGTTGGTGGTGGTATTGGTGGTATTGGCGCTGGTGGTATTGGTGGTGGTGTAGCTATTAATAAAACAGGCTTTTCAAAAAAACAGTCAGGTGGCTTTAGTACAGATGACATGTAACACAGATGTGCTGTTGTCAGCTTCAGCCCATTAGCACAGGATTATGTGCTACCTGGAATTCACATGACTTTAGCTAATCATTTCCAAATCCATTTTACTTGGGGGAGGGGTTGAAAGAGACACAAGATAATGCTGGGTTAAAGTGTTTGAAAGCAGGCACCCGTGTTAATGGGGCAGTCGTGCTGCTTAAAAAACACAAGCGGTTTCAGCTGAAACAGCGCATGTCCGGCCTGCGGTAAGAGAAACTCAATAAAGTAAATAGTGCCAATGGACTAAATAACAAGTCCCGTGTAACAACCGAAGTAAAAGGGTCAGTCGCCATGGGAGGGTACAAATGAAGACAAGGCGTACTAAGGCGGGACTAACAAGCCTAATAACGAATCCGAAGGCAGCATTTACGAAAGACAATGACACAAGCCAATGAAAAATATGGGAGGAGAGTGGGCGCGGCTTCTCTCCTATACTCTATTACAGCAGCCTTGCAGAGCGAGCAGCGCATGCGCGCTGCCAATTGACTCGATCTAAAAAGCACGGGAACTGTGACACTGTGGACAATGGGTCAGGTCAGGCCCCAGCAGATATTAAGGAGCGTCTGGTAAATTACATTCTGGGTCAGTCGCTCCGGTCCACTGATGCGGGCCTGCTAGCCTGTCCCCGCTTCTCGACCTCCTCTACAGGGGGCAGAGCCTTTTCTACCATGATTCCCCATCTCTGGAATGAACTACCTGCTGGGCTCCGCAAAGAGCCTGACCTCCTTCCATTTAGAAAAAATTAAAAACCCTCCTTTTTACCGAAGTCTGGGGTGCAATCTAGGCCAGTCAGGGTGCACACTCTTTGAAGTGCCACGGTTGGGCGATCTCTCTAAGCGATTAGAGACCAGTAGGTGATAATGCGCTATAGAAATCCCAATTAACATTACCATGGGTGCAGGGCGAGTAAGCCTGGGGATGGGTGGTTAAAGGTGTGGCTAAAAAACCAAAATATTTTGTAAGTTTTTCCTTCTTTCATCTTCAGGTATGTACATATAAAATAACACACAGGTTAAATGTAAAATAAATGCAAGTTACGTTAATCATTGGTAAATGCACTATTGTACTTTATGAAACCTTTATTAGTTAATGCACTGCAGAGGTCTGAATGTAACCAGTGAGCCACAGAATTGAAAGATGGTGGGAGCAGTGGAGAAGAGTTAAGGGCATAACACAGGCCCCTTCGACGCAGGGGCCTGTGTTACGCCACTTCTAAACGCACACACTTCACAGCTCAGCTGGTAACTCCTTTCCAATACTGTTAAAAAATAACAAATCTGTGTCATCAGGAAGTGTCAAGTGATTCTCTTAATTAAAACCAATACCTGCTTTTGAGTTCCCTTTGCATTTGCAGATTGGCCTTTTGTGCACATTTGCATTCCTTTCAGGGAAGCAGGCACCCTGGCAAGAAGGTTTGTTTAGATGTCTGCCTGCCTTTGGTTTCATAGCACAGGAGACTCCCTGCCTTACACTGCAGCTGAAGTATTTCAGCTCTCGGAATTAACAATCCCGGGATGGTTATCTTTTCACAGAAAGTAGGGAAACTGTTTTCCTTAAATTAAAAAGTAAGGGCACGTCATGCCCCTCGGATCGCGCCCACTTTGACCATTGGGATAAACTCACCATTTTTTGTGACTGGGATAAAGTCAAGCTTGATGAGCTAATTAGTCTTCCAAATTCTGCCCCTCATCTCCCGGTTGATACAGTGAGTGATGTGGAGGCTGGGAACAAGTGGCTACAAATACCCTACAATAAACTGGCACCCTTAAAATGCTGCTCCAACCGTAAATGCGTCCCCTCAGCCCCTTGGTTCTCCTCATCCCTGACCAATGACAAACTGTACTATAGGACATCACAGCATCCCAAAAATTGTGCATCAATCCGAGGCCCTCATTTACAATAATTTGGTGGAGGGCAGCACTGCAAGGCCTCTTGCTAAGCTGCCCTGTGTCAAAGGAAAAGGGCAGGAATGTGTCACGTCATTACTTCCTCATAAACAAATGTCTACCCAGCACCAATGCAGGCACCCTTGCACCAAGGTGCAAGGGTGTGTGCATCGAAAGAACTTTTTTTTTGTGGAGGAAGGGACACCTTCCTTCACAAAAATATCCCTTACGCCACCCCTGGGGAGGAACAGGGTTCTGACACATTCCCAGATTTACACTTTCTTGTAAATTTGGGAATGTGTCAAAAACCATTAGTGTTGATTGGGAATACCCACCACAAAACCCATAGCACTGCTCCATGTGGCAGTGTGAGGCAACGCAGTGACTGGCACACCTCATCGACGAGTGCATTAAAAGCCACAAAGGGTGGCTGTCCATGGCCTAATAGATATGATTGAGAGGCCTGCTCTACCGGAGACATTAAAAATGGCGCTCAGCAGTGCAGGCCTCTTGTAAATGAGGCCTGAGTTTTTATTTTCCCATGGTAAAACTCAAAAATACTCATCAACCTATAGATGGGGACTGTGATGCCTCCATCTATGGTTGCCTCTGTTCACTAAGGGGCATATTTTCGAGCCCCTTGTGCCGCCTGAGTGTCACCTTTTGTGACACACTGAGGGCACAAACTAAAAGATCATATTAATGAGGTCATGCAAAGCCACTTTGTGTGGCTTTGAATGGCCTCATAGATATGAAGTAAGGCAAGGCATCGCAAATCATTGCGTTGCCTGACTCTGCACTCCGGAGGCATTCCATGGGCGTTGTGGTGGGTGTTCCCATGCAACACCTATGGATTTTGATGCATTCCCACATAAAAAAAAAACATGTAAACCTGGGGAGCATCAAAACCTTATTCCTCCCCAGGTGAGGCATAACGAGAATAAATAATTTTATTTCCCCTCGTTTATTCCTCTTTCCATGTAGAGGAAAATACCTCTCAGGGTTGGTTTTTTTTGCAGGAAGGTGCTCCTTCCTCCACAAGAACAATCCTGCCAAAAACACAGGCCCCTTTCACCATGGTGCAAGTGTGCCTGCCTTGGCGCTAGGCTGCAGAAACTGCACCAGCACTGAGGCAAGGACCGGAATGCACCGTATTAGGTAAGTACAGTACATTCCTGCCATTTCACTTTGAAGTAGGAAAGCGCAGCAAGGTGACTTGCTGCGATGTCCTGCGTCTAATCCCCATAAATGAGGCACTTAGCGTCTTCTGGGCAAAGCGTTTTACCTTAGTTTCAGGCTATCTCCCCAAATGAGTCAGGAAGGGCTATTTTGGAGTGCTAGTCAGCTTCTCCTGCTGTTCTTTGTTCACCTTCAGTTTTGACACTTCTTTATTTAATGCATTGATCCCACAGAGTTGTGAGCAGGCTGAAGTAATTTCATTACTAATAAAATCTATGGCTCGCCCAGCCCGGCTGTCCAATTTTAGACCCATTTCTCTCCTGACTGTGGCTTCCAAGATGCTGGAGAAGCTGATTAATTATCAGCTTATCTGGAGAATTCTGATTCCTTCATTGCACCCAGTCGGGCTTCCACCCCCACCCCCCTCCCCGGCATAACGCTGAGTCAGCACTTTTGGAGATATCCAATAACATGAAACGGATATCAGATCAAGGGAGAAGTGCTACCTTGATTTTACTAGACCTTTCAGCGGCATTTGATACTGTCTCCTATCCCATCCTCTTTCAGCGGCTCGAGGATATTGGGGTCAGGGGACAGGATGGGTTAAGTCCTTCTTAGCCAATAGAGGTCAAGCTGTGTGTATGGCTCCATGCTCCTCTGCTTCCAGGGCTCTAGACCTAGAGGTGCCAGAGAGTTCAAGACTACGCCCTACCATTTTATTTTCAACTTTTATGTATTGAAAGTTCAGCAACGTACAACATACAGGGGACCAGTATACCACCAGGTGGGCATAGAGAGATCATACATGGCATGATCATACTTGGCTCTTCCCCAGAGTGTAGCCGGACGGCCGGCTTAGTTTCTGCAGCTTGCTTTTTACCTTCTCTTTTTACTGTGTCTCAGCGCCAGGATGCCCGTAGGGTTACAGCGCGCTTTATCAATGTAAATACATACATACATACGTAGCGACACATGTGATGGTACAGAATAGAGATGAGGAAAACAAGAGGGGAATCAGTGGAAACCCAACAGTAAGCAAGAGGAGTATAGCATGAAAACGATGATTCTCTTGCACAGTGTAGAACGCGTGCATAGACATCACCTCACTCACCATCATAAATGACAAAGGAAAATGATCTCGGGGAAGCGGAGACTGATTATGGCACATAAACCCACTCAGGCAGATGGGGAGGCACTAGTAGTGGTAGGAGGTAGTGGGAAAGTTGGCGGGTGGAAGAAGGCAGGGAGAAGGGAAGAGGGCTGGCTAAGGGGCACATGTGTCGGAGAGCCATCAGAGTGCAAACAGTGTCCGCAAGTATAATGCCAGGGGCGAAGCTCAGTATACAGTCAGTGTAGCACAGGCTGGGGTGGCGTTTGGAATAAGGAGTCCAACACACCAGACATAAAAGGGACCCAAACTGCCTCAAAAATATGTAATTAGTCATTCAAAGTATATATGATCCTCTTGTAGCCTGGTTTGCAACACAATTTCAGGAGCCATTCAGTCTGCAGAGGAAGGGGGGGCTACTGCCGGTGGAGTAAGATACAGAATTTAGCCTTCACAAGGGATGTGGCCAGCATTCGATGGTCATAGGAGGTCATGCTAGGGAGGGTCAAGAAATCATGGAGTAGGGATAGATGCATCGATGGGATAATCTGGATGGGACTGTATTGTTGGAGGTGCCTCTGGAAGTAGGAGCAGTATGGGGCCATAGCAGAGCAAGACCACAGGACATGGAGCAGGTCACAATGAGCCATGGAGCACCACCAACACAAGTCATGCGCTAAGAGCTTGGCTATATGGAGCTTCTTGGGGATCCAGTACCAGTCCTGCAGTATTTTAAAGTAAAGGAAGTTTGGATGGTGCTCTCAATTGCCTGATGATGGTCCACAAGCAGAGATGCCCAGTCTTTTGAGGAGTACGCTTTCCCCAGAATAGGTTGCCATGGGAGCCTGGTAGCAGAGAGGGCTGAGAAAGAGTGCTGACCCTTAATGAGAGTCGCATACAGACCAGATACCAGACCCCTGCACCGACCGAAGGTCCAGTGATTCTGTAGTAGGGGCCAATGCGGTAAGTCTTCTGCAAAGGAGATGCTGGTTGCTCTATAGCAGTGGGATAGCTGTCGGGAATGCAAGGTTTCCTCTGTGTGGAGTTCAAATTCAGTGGGCAACTGATCGAAAGTCTTAAACGTGCCACCATTGAGAGCCTGGTCAAGACAGCATAAGCCTCAACTTACTCAAGTCATCCAATAGAATGGTCGCCCTCCTATTTGAATCGCGGAGTTGTGCCAGAGAGGGGCCCGCTGATGCAAGTTGGGAGCCACTCTCAGACGTTGGTGGGCTTTCTCCACGCTCGCTGCCAGGATCTGGTACGGGGCCACTGTTGGACCATTAGGTGAGAGGTATGCTGGGAGAAGCACCTTCTGAGGGTGTGAGGAGGTGGCATGCCAGGTGCGCCCAGGATGAGGCATCCTGGTAAGAGTGCAGGTAGGTCGCATCCTGGGAGAGGTGTTAGACCAAGTGATATGAGGTCAGATATGGTAGCTTCAGGCTGCCTGCCGATGTGTCTGCCCAAAGTCTAGCTGCCCGGACGCATGGTTTCTGCCCACTCCAAACATATGATCGGATTTTGGTCTCGATCCAGGTATCATACCAAAGATGCATTGGAAGTGGGGGGACAGATTAAGAAGATGAGACCACTTCCAGCAGGGGAAACAGATTGCCCTGCACCATACGAAGGAGACCCTTTAAGCCAAATAACGAAGCCCATGCAGCACCCACGTCATGCGATATCTATGAATACATACAAGCATGGTGACCCCTGACATCAGGAGGGCTTCACTCTTCGCTAAATTGACCTAATAACCTGAGAGCTCAAAGAAAATCCTCAATGATAGACATGGCCGTCGCCATTGGAGAACAGTGGGTGAAAGAGAAGAAGCAGGATCGTCTGCATAGAGCAGGATCTTGCCCTCCCCTCTCCCCGGCTTCAGCAGAGATCCCCAGCAACCCTGGCGGTCTAAGGATCGCAGCCATGAGGAATAGGAGAAGGGATAGAGAGCAGCCCGGCCAGGTGCCCTGGTCAACTAGTAGTGATTGGAAAGGAATCCTCTGCAAGAAACTGCAGCTAAGGGGGATTCATACAGAAGGCGGACCCTCTGGATCAATTCGTCCCCCAAGCTCATACAGGGCCATACCTGAAACATGAGGAGACCAGTGGGGACACAAGACCTACTCTTTTTAATATCTACATTGCTCCACTGGCCACCTTGATGGAGTCGTTTGGTTTTAAGGTAGTCTCCAGTGCAGATTTAGTTTTGGGGGGGGGGAGGCAGTTTTATATAGAGCAAACTCGACCGAAGGTATCAGAGCACTTTACATGAGCACAAGCTGAATTAAAGATGGACAAATTCATTTTTAGGCACGGGGAGATTAAGTGATTTGCCCAGAATCACAGGATGTTTGAGCCTTCGCCAGACTCAAACCTGGTTCCCCAGCTTCAAAGTCAGCCGCCTTAGCTGTTAAGCCGCATACTCTCCCCAGATGACACCCAGCTGCTCCTCTCATGGGTCATCTGCAGTTCAAGATCCTTTCAAGATGAATTTAGTATTGAACTGGATGTGTGCCTGTAACTTACAATGCAACTCAGATAAGACCGAACTCCTGCTGTTTTTGAACTTTCCATTCAAGGTGGTGGGAGAATGGCTGAGCAGTTCTTGCTAACCCCCCCCCCCTCCCCACCCACTACAGTGGCACAGAATCTAGGCATGGAATCTGAACGTCATCTCTCTTTTCAGCCCCAGGTGGCAGCTGTAGGATGCTCTTCTTTTGCGATGCTATGGGCTCCGAAACATATCCTCTTCTTATTTTCAGTCCACTCCCAGAAAACTGTTGTCCACGCTCGTAGCACATAAAGCGGTTGCAGGTAGTACAAAATGCAGCTGTTCGCTTACTTCTAAAAATTCCCCCTCTTACCTCAATTTCTCCTCATCATAGGGTCCTTGATTTGCTCTAGGTGAAGAATCTTTTCAAAGCTTTGGTGCAATTACATGAAGCTTGCTATGGAACTAGGGGGCATATGTATCAACATCTCCATTTGCGATTCTCAAATAGCGATTTTTAAAGAATCACTATTTGAGAATTTCAAAATGGGATGCATTTAAAAAATCGCAAAACTTTTGCGATTTCTTAAAATTCCTTAATTGCGATTAGCAAATTGCGAAATCGCAATTAAGAAATACCTTCCCATTCATTTCTATGGGCCAGGAGACCCATAGGAATGAATGGGAAGTAATTCTCAAATTGCGATTCGCAATTTGCTAATCACAATTTGAGAATAATTTCAAAGGTGCAAGGGTGTCATGATGACACCCTGATGCACCCCTGAAATGAGCATGTGTGTGCATATGGCGCACATACATGCCCTAAGCGCATGTATGTGTGCCACGTGGCACTTTGTAAAATTCCAAAAAGTGCATTTTTAACAGAAATCGCAAATTACCACCAACTAGAAGTTGGTGGTAATTTGCGATTTCTTAAGGATAATTCGCAATGCTGTGGTGCGTGTTACATATCATTTAAGAAATCGCAATTTGCGATTTCTTAAATGCTTACGCAAAATTAAGAAATCACTAAATTAGCGATTCCTTAAATTTGCGATGAGAATTTGCCTCATACATCCCGTTTTGCAAATTTTTAATCGCAAACTCTGTTTTTTGCGAATCGCAGCATTTGCGATTAAAAATTCGGCTGATACATATGCCCCTAGATCCCAGTACCTTTCGGAAAGATTTAACCACTATCGACCATCTAGGGCACCCCACTCATCTGATGTGTAGTTGGCGGTGATTCCAAAAGTCAGATGAATAAGAAAGGGTGCCTCTTTTTTTCGTTCCTGGCTGCTGCATCTTGGACTCAGCTCCCAGTCAATCTCCATAGCATCCAAAAATGAGTCACATTTCAAAACATTACTAAAAATCCATGACTTTTTGCCTCAGCATAACTGTTCAGTGTCTCAATTTTTGGTCGTTAGTTCTGTGGCACCAGGACACTCCTAGGAGTAGCTGAGAATTCTGTAAATATTTCTCATTCATTCATTCACTCATTTGCCTCCCATTCATATTCTCTCACCTCCAGTAATATAAAATGAATATAAGACTATCATTTTAAAAACAGGACTCTTATCTATATTAACTGTCCTCTCACTCTCCCCCAGTCCCTCACACACACTCAAAAAAACACAACTCAAAAATAGAATCCACCACATCCCAAACAGCGTGATTGCTGAGAGGACTTTGGAAGCCGCGCCCCCTTTCTTCTCCTCTCTGCAAACCTGCCTCCTGGTGCACTGCTGGTTGAAGGATGAAGTCCTCTTGGCTCCAGAGGGTCCTTGGGGGCAAACAAGCCCTCCTGTTACCTCCAATAAGTCCCACACAGCGGGATTGCTGAGAGCACTTCAGAGGCCACGTCCCCTTTTTCCACCACTTTGCAACCGTGCCTCCTGGCACACTGCTGGTTGGGGGACGAGGCCCCCTTGGCTCAAGAGTGTCCTTTGGGGCCAACAAGCCCTCCTGTTTTCTCCAGTAAGTCCCACACAGGATTGCTGAGAGGTGTTCGGAGGCCACGTCCCCTTTCTCCACCACTCTGTAAACATGCCTTTTGGCGGACTGCTGGTGGGGGGAGGAAGTCCCCTTGGATGCTGATGATTCTTGGGGGACGACAAGCCCTCATGTTACTTACAGTAAGTCCCACAGAGCGCGATTGCTGAGAGGACTTCAGAGGCCACACCCCCTTTCTCTACAACTCTGTAAACGTGCCTCCTGGTGGACTGCTGGTTGGGGATGAAGTCCTCTTTGCTGCTTGGGGTTCTTAGGGGCCCAGAAATCCACCTGTTACCTCCAGTAAGTCCAACACAGCAGGATTCCTGAGAGCTAGTCAGAGGCCCTCACATTTCTCCATCTCTCTGCAAACAAGACTACTAGTTGAAGAACCATAGAAATTCACTTAAAAAAACAAAGGTTACAGGGACGTCATAGATAGGAAATAGAATTTGAAGAATTTTTGAAATTCACTGAAAAAAACAAAGGTTACAGGGTCGTTTTCTATAGTTAAAAAATAGAGGTAAACAAATCCTTAGAAATTCACTGAAAAACCTTTAACTGGTGCCAAAGATATAGGCAAGTCAAAAAATGCTTTTTCTATGGAAACATGGTCCTAACTATAACTACCTACTGGTGACCGCCAGTAGGCAATATAAATAGTGTTTGACCATGTTATGAGTGATGTAATACGTGAGGTCATAAGCAGTGCATTGCAGAGGCGTAAGTTATAATTAGCTAAGGTAACTATAACTACTGAATTTCACTGGTTTTGTGTGAGTGAAATCTGAGCCGCACTATAACGCCCCTGTAACCTTTATTTTTTTCCAGTGTGTGTGTGTGTCTGCATATATTGTTATAAATATATGTCTTTTTTATTACTTAAAGTTTATATTAAGAGTTATTATTCCATTTAATCAAAACAATACATAATTAAAAAACAACCAGATCACAGCAAGAAAGAGATATGTTTCCACCTGGATGAGGGAACTGTGCCTCTCCATCAGCTGGTAACTGATCCTCGTCACAAAACTTTGCTCCTTGAGCTGTGTGATCTAAGAAGCAGGACGGTCTGCTTGCTCTACATCGGTCTCTGAAGTCACATGATCTAAAACTTCTCAGAATGTTTCCAGAACAGAGGAGGATCGCTCACCCTTTGTGTCGAGAGATCTCCTAACCCCTCTGCAAATCTTCTGTAAAGGAAGGAGGAGCTCAGGTGTGATGTTCAGACACTCACAGGATTGTAGGCCCACCTTTCACTGGGACCAGACCATTCCTGCTCACATTCATCCGTTGGGAGAAGAAGTTCCAAGGGTGTCCACTGTTCATCCATGGAGGTTGCATCTATGGCATATTTTCAAAATAACCATAGTGGATGCATGCGCAAACAAGTAATCTAAGTGGACATCACTTGTATATAGGGATTTGTGTCAAAACCCATAGGTGTTTGCATGGGAACGCCCATGCACCACACATGGAATGGGCTTCATGCAAACTAACGCAAGGCAGTGTGTTGCGCTGCATTACTTTTGGTTACAAACCAACGCACATTGTGATTTGCATTACATTGTAATTGTCAACCTGGGGTTTGCTTTGCGTTGGGTCTGCAATAGAATAGTAATAAAAACTCAATACAAATTCTTTATAAATCTGGGCCCCAGTGTTTATCCTAAATATAGCACAGATCCAGCCACTCAAACCTCTAATGGACATGAACAGTTGAATAAATAAGAATTGGCTTTCACTAAATGGAAGCACAAGTGCACTAGTGCTTGGGAGCGCAGAAAGGATGACGGCTGCATCATGACATGCGGTTATACCACTTAACTGCAAGGAAGTCTATGTGCACCATTAAAAAACACAGTGCTCACTTCACATCTCTAAAAATGTGCAACCACCACTGAATACCACATGCAGCTAAATGTGTAGTGATATCATGGTTAGTAGTCGCGGTAGTACAATTATCGCAATTGTGATATTACTGCAACGTACTGCAGCTTCTTTAAACGAAGGCCGGGAGTTAAGATGAGTCCCATGCTGTCGATGGGAAATCTAACGTTCAATTGCTGTGCAGATCGCAAGCTTTCATCGAGGGATAAGTGTGGGTCTTGTTAACCAAGGTTGTCAATGGCAATGAGCGATATCTTGGGTTTTCTTATAACTTTCTTAAATGTCTACAGAAACAAACTTAGGGGGTGATTATGATGGCGGGTGGATCGCCACCGCCCGGCCTGCGGTGGCGATCCTCCCGCCATCACAACCACACTTACCCCCTCCATAGTGCTTGGCGGAGGGTACCGCGGCGGACGGAAAGTCCGTCCACCGCTTTTTCACCAGTCAGCAATCGTTATGATTGCCGGCTGGGCAGAGTTTGGGCATAATATGGTGGCGGTGCCTGGAAGGCACCGCCATCCATATTATGATGCCTGGTGTTGAAGGCCTTTCCATGGCAGCATCGCTGCCATGGAAAGGCTGGCGGGTTGCGCTTTGGGGGCCCGTTGAGGGTCCCCAGGGGAGTGGGGGGGCACTTGAGTGGTACCTATGGTACCACCCTTCATTGCCATGCACAATGTGGCAGGCACTGCGCGGTGCCTGCCACGTTGTGTATGGCAATGCATAACATGCCTCTTTGGCATTGCGGCGGGTGCTGCTTACATCAGCACCTGCCGCGATGTTGAAGATGTGGAATGCAACCACCAGGGTGGCAATCACATTCTAATTGGTGGTGCGGGACCGCCGCACCGCTGGCTGCCTGTCTCAGCACCACTAGGGTGGCGGGCGGACTAAAGTCCACCCGCCATCCTAATGGGGCCCTAATTGTTTCAGCCACAGGGCCAGGATACCAAGAAGCTGCCATATCTTACCCTCGACAGAGAAACTGCATGAGTTTCCAGGTCAGCAGCAGATCACCTATAGACTGACACACTTATTCGTAAGCTTTCAAAGGGCGAGCCACCTTCCTCCTCTGAGGATCATTTAAAGACACTCCTATAAAAGGAGCTGCTGGTATTTGTCCACGCGCTTTCTGCTAGTCCTAAACTTCAAAGTCAAGCCAGACCTAATAATCCATGCACTTTAACAATGGCCCACCACCAATCTGTGCCGCTGCAAGAGAAAAACTCCATAAATAAAATCTAGATATCTGAGACACTTTAATAGCATCACAATGGCATGTTTGTGGTCCTGAAAGGTCACGCTTAGGCACCTGGATAAATAAAACAAATGATCACAGCTCTTTGGGGAGGCAAGCACTCTTTTGTGGAAGCATAACCGTTCTACCCTATAGAAACATGTGGGAGGAGTCAAAGCCCCTTCTTGGTGATTCTCACATAATTGTACGGCAACCGATTTGCTGTCAAACCAGAACATAAAAAAGTAATCAGTGATGGGAGATCTTTTGTGGTCGTAGGAGCGAGACGACAGAAAGATGGGCTTCAGGCAATCTCTTCTCCTTTCCCCAAAGGCTTCTTACTCACAGATAACGCGCGAGCCAGGAACCGCTGGATCTCACTGGCACGCGCCTTGCAAGATTTGTTGGCCTTTAAGAGAGTCATTGTTTAAACCCTTGTTAAATTCTACACTTTCTTCAAACCAATGAAAGATATATGCCTAGTGTTGCATGCATGAGCGTGACGTGTCTCATGTTACGCTGGTGTGTAGTTGTAGATGTTCATATGATGCTGCATTGTAATGAGATGGACACGAGCATGACACGCCTGGGTGACGCTCATGCCTATTTCAGAAGATGCCTTCCATTGTGTGAACGAGCTTGGTGCTCGTGGAAGGTGTGTTTATATTCAAGCTGGGGGGGGGGAGGGGGGTGCATATATATGACAGCGTTGGCAGTTGGCGTCACAAGATATCGTGGCTTACTTGTACTGCCAGCCTGTGCCGCTCACAGAGTAAATGTGGATTTTGTGACGGAACCCATTTCTTTGTCTGGAGTTGTCATTTCAATCAAGTGCCTTCTGACACTTCTTATGTTATCATTATTTTTAGTCACTTTGAGGGCCTTTCCTAAGAAGCCCGCGTAAGGTACTAGCAATAGGCTAAAAAAAAAATCATGAAAATGTGTCTTAAGTCACCAAAAAAAGGACCTAAATGTATTTAATTCAATGTTTATTGTTATTTATATTGATAGAAATCTGCCCACCCTTCCAAAAGCGGAACTGTGCACGAGGTAAAACCGGAAGACATCTTGGCCCAGAGCAACGCACGTCCACAGGGTGTTTAGGAAGCGGATTAGTGTGTCGCGGAGATGGAAAGTGATTCAAGCGACAAAACAAATTCTCCAAATCTTCGATGATCTTTTAATATTTGCCACGCGCTGTAATCCTCAAAAACTCATCTTCAGAAATAATAGAAAAACACAATCCGCAGATTATCTCGTGAGAGCGAGAAAGCCATCGCCAGCAGAGATTACAGGGCGCAGTAATTATGGGGGAGCCCAAAACTACAGCGTTTAGAGGGATGGAAGCGAAAAGGGAGGCAGTCTGGAGACTTACTTACATTATTTAGCACAGTTTTGTGTTGGTGAAGGGTTTTTGTCCAATATTACAGAAGCTTCAGTTCCCACCAAGCAGTGTCACTTTGGACTGGCAGCCCTAATGCCTCTTAATACAATGAACAGTGTACCCTGCATGTGATATATTTAAGTACCAAGTATACTATCCTAACCTGCAAAAGAAACAAGCATTGGCATAGCCAATAGGTCTCGCCTTTGGGACCTTATAGTAAGGCGACGTATGGCAAACAAGAGAGGCGATGTGATTCTTGGAGGACAAACTGTAGAGGGCTACATGAGGAACGTGTCGGACTTTAAAGAGACATCCCTGATGCATTGGAGGCCAGTGCAAGTGGGTGACATCATAAGAGCTGGTTGTCCTTTTGAAAAGGCCAAGGATACGTCAGGCAACAAAAATCTGGATCATTCGAAATCTATTAAGGAGGCAGGTAGGCAGCAACACAAATGAGCATCACATTAATCCAGCCTGGAATGCTGAGAGCTTAAACTAGGATTTTCAGGAAGAATTAAGGAGTAGGGGTAGGTTTCCTTATCGACCTTCATAATTAAGAAGCAGGTTGAGGTAAGTGTGTTTATGAGTGCCTCGAAGGTCAGCTTGTCATAAAACATAATGCCTGCTTTGTGTTGTGAGGAGACAGGATTAGGAAGGGGACTGAGAGATTCAGACGAGCAGCCTCCATGCCAGGCTGGAGGGTTGTCCCTCCGTTTTGTCCGCATTTCATTTGAGAGATTTGTAATTCATCCAACTTCAGTGCTTAATTTGAGCAGTGGTTTCTGATGCTCAGCACCGGCACTTAATTGTCATCACCACATGTATAACAGTCTGCCACATGGTGGCGTTGGCCATCTGATTTAGAGATGAGCAGAACAAAGGTTGTTTATAAATGCAACACACATTTAAATTGTTAATACCTGCCCCCCCAGCCATTCCTTTAGTTGTGCTGACCTCCCATACTCTGAAGTGTCGCACTTGCAGGTGACAGAGCTGTTTTGGTGCCGTCCTTGGCAGCATGGCAGGGGCAATGGGGGGTGCAAGCTGCAGTGGCCCCCTGACGAGGGCCCCGGCACTTATTATTTCACAAATTAAGCGCTGAACTGAGCACAGGCATATTTTCAACACATTCACATAACTGTTAATAACTTTTTGAGACGTAAGTTACCACTAGGTTTCTGCCTTTATGTGTGTAGGAGCTAACGCTGTTAACCTTCCTGGATTTGCTGCACACTCTGCACTTTTATTATCGCTTTTTCGATAATACAGTAACTCTGCGTTTGTTTAAATGGGTAAAATGTGATACAGTTGTGGAACTCCAATTAAAGCACATTTGCTGCATTTTTCTGGCCCTCTAAACAAGTATTAAAAGAGATAACTTCAAGTAAAAGGCAGCTTGCAAACGGTGACATTGCACCAGGTTCCAGTGTGGAGACTGACCCTATTCTTCTGTCAGGATTAAACCTTGGGGTAGAAATACCCGACCTGCTCAGGCAGCGGGGTGAGTGGAAACGTACAAGATTCGGAACACTAGACCGCTAACTGCTGACCCTTGCACTATTCACTTCAGAGGTCAGTTTTGGATCACGGGTAGCAGAGCCTTATATCAGAGCTGCGAGGACTCGTGCACCTTCTCCGGCAATAAGTTGTTAATAGCCAGGGCCGGCTTTAGGGCGGTGCTACCTGTGCCACCGCACCGGGTGCTGGCTTCCTGGGGGCGCCGTGTTTGAAAGTTTATTGTGCTTTTGAAGCACCTGCTGCAGCATTTCTTTCCCCGCAATTACCAGGCCTCACATAAATGTCAAGATAACTCGTGTGATTAATTATCTTCCTGGAGAGAGATCAGCATTTTGTATAGTTGAGGTTTTGACTTAGGTGAAGTTAGTGCAGAGGGTTAATATGCCAGCTGCAAAGAACGTGTACCAAGTAGATTACAGAGTGCATATGGTGTAAACAGATCAGCAGGGTACTGCTTTCAAAAGAGACATCTTTTTGTTACTTGCAATTTATAACTTAAAGTCCTAATATAGAACAGTGAGCTATTAACTTTCATCCTAGAACTACATACACACAGCAAAGTATACATTATTAGAACATTGATTAATGTTGCAAAAAGGGTTAATTTGGCTAGAAATTGATTCTTATTATTAAAGAAAACTCCCAACTATGCTGTTTCTTTTTCGACTCTGTGTTTGTGCTTCTCCACACCAGGCACTCTTAAACTATACTGCCTACCAGTATGGATGACATGTGACTCCTACACTTTTAGTCCTTTGGCTTATGTAATATTTCCTAAACACTAATTTACACATGTATGATTGATTGTCTCTGTGTAATGTGTGTGTGATGCAAAGTGCTCGGACACCCTACACTGGTGTGAGCGGCTCTATATAACTAATTCAATGCATCTGAGAGAGTGTGGTTATGGAGACTTGGTCACTGTTAAAGGGTGCTAGTGGAGAATCCGTGGTGGAGGTGGTCATTGGGGGGGGCGCTAATAAACATTGTCGCACAGGGCGCCACCAGCACTAAAGCCGGCCCTGTTAATAGCTTTGGCTCTTCGTTTACCCTTAGTTTGCACCTGTGCTCTGTTCCCTCACCTTTGTTGTTCTCCTCCTGTTCAGTCACCTCTGTGTTTCCAGTCCTCTTGCTCCTATCGGTCCCTTGCTCTCTTGTGTTTGGTCTTGTCTCTCCTAATTTACTCCTCATGGTTGGGCCAGTGTGTGTTGTCAGCAGCATCCTGGAGCGATCAGCTGTTTCCCCGGTTGCCTTGTGCTCGTGAGAGTCCAACCTGCTGAGATGGCTAAGCTTTCTGTTTGTAGATCTGTTTTATGTGACGTTCCTACCTTTTGCACTATACATTCCAGTCCCTTCCTGTTGTACAACTGTCAATCTCGCAAACTCCACCATCAACTGTCTGAGAGCTGCCGTCCCCTGAGGGAAACACTGAGGTTCTGAAGGAGAGGCCACTCTGGTGTTTACATAGCTCCCTCTTTCACCTTCCCTGGTTTTCCTCCTTTCCTCTTGTAGACAACAAGCGCGTTCTGCTGTCAGCGTAGACACTCCAGGGCAGCAGAACCTTTCCCGCGTGTCCAAGAACTCGGAACCTGGCATCTTCCCTGGATTCCTCTTTCTGCCTCTCAGGCAAACATGAAGATGGCAGCAGGTGCTCACAGGTGTCTGGGCTGTCAGGTTCAAAGTTCAGTCTCTGCCTCACTGTCATCCTTGGGCTAACCTGAGGCAGTGGGGGCTGAATGAGAGACAGAGTTCCTGGGTCTTGCAAAAGCAAGAGAGAGAACAATGCCTCCCTGGGTAGAGTCTGTGCCATGCTGTACCCCCTGGATGGTGTGTGAAACCACCAGCAGTGGCTGAGGCCAGGGAGGGCTGTCAGGGTGAGAGAAGCAGCCTGTCCCCAGCACATCAAGCTTTCATACCACGTGGGTCCCTGCTCTCCTCGACTCTCTCATCTCATAAGTCAGATCGTGGAGCGAGTACCTGGGCTGTCTTCTCCAGTCGGTTGGGCCTGACACACCCTTTGTTATGCTACTTCATCTGCCTTTCAGGGAGCAGTGAGAGGGAAAAGGAACCATCTCAGTGAGGGAAGCGAATAAACAAAGGAGAAAAGCTGTCTGTCTGGTTGACAGCCCATGCAGTCAGCAGGCAGTACAACCCCCCAATTCCATAGGTTCAACAGAAGGGGGTGCCACTGGATTCTCTTCCCTTGATCCTCTATTGAAACGAAAGAGCCTGATGGCAGGAAGATGGCTGAGTGATACAACACTCACTGCTGACATCGGATGTGATCAGTGGGCCATGAGTCTGAATCCTGGCCGAGACAACTCATCCGTTGACACTTCTGAGGTACGTATACCAAGCAGCAATAAACACCTGTTCTTTTCAAAGCCTATAAACTGCATAGCAATACATACAAAACAGTGATGGACGAATGCTTGAATGAATCTCAGCCACTGGAAATTACTTGGGGCCACATCCCAGTGCATTGTTGTTTTGCACACCATGCTCCTTAGTATGGACCCAGTCATATGCACACCATTCTTGTCCCTGCTCCAATAGAACCAGTCCAGCCCGAACGGCCAGGCCAGGTCCTTCCTGAACCAGAACACTAGCAACAAAGAACTGGTTTCGCCCTTGAAAGGGCTCATCAGTGAGGTATACCTTGGTTCCAGTGATAGAGCGTGCATGGGACCGACATCTAGGCATGCTCTTCCCACGTAGGGACACATACTAAAATACACAAAAAAGTGATGAATGGAATGCTTGAATTATTCTCAGCCACTGGTAATTACTTTGGGCCACGTCTCAGTCCATCCTTATTATGCACACCATACCACATAAGTTTGGACCCAGCCATACGCAAATCAGTCTTGACCCTGCTCCAATAGGAACAGTCAGCCCCAAACTGCGGAGCTAGGTCCTTCATGAACCAGAATACAAGCAACCTAGGACCGGTTTCCCTAGATGAGGTTCATCAGTCAGGTATAGCTTGGTTCCAGTGAAACAATGTGCACGGGACCCATGTCTGGGCATACATGTTCCACTTAGGGACATAAACAAAAGTATACAAAGAAGAGATGGATGGAATGTTTGAACTAATCAATTAATCTCAGCTACTGGTAATTACATGGGCCACCTCCCAGTGCATTGTTGTTATGCACAACATGTCACCTCAGTTTGGACCCAGCCATAGGCAAGTCAGTCTTAACCCTGCTCCAATAGGAACAGTCCAGTCAAGCAGCCAGACAGGGTCCTCCTTGAAATGGAATACAAGCAACGTAGGACCAGTTTAACCCTAGTAAGAGCTCATCAGAGAGGTGTCGTCTGGTTCCAGTGACACAATGTGCATGGAGCCCATGTCAGGGTTTCCAGTCTCACTTAGGGTGACATACTAAAGTATTTAAAAAAGTGATGGAAGTAATGCTTTAATAAATCTCAGTCAGTTGTCGGTAATTACTTGGGGCCACATCCCAGACCATTGTTGTTTTGCACACCATGCTCCTTAATTTGAAACCAGCCATATGCAAATCATTCTTAACCCTGCTCCAATAGGAACAGCCCAGCCCAAACGGCCAGGCCAGGTCCTCTCTGACACAGAACAGAAGTGACGTAAGACTGCCTACCCCTAGAAAGGGATCGTCAGCCAGGTATAGCTTGGTTCCAATGACACAATGCGCACAGGACCTACGTCTTTGGGACATACTGCAGTATGCAAAAAATGTAGGATGGAACGTTAGAATTAATCTCAGCTGCTGGCAATTACTTGGGGCCACATCCCAGTCCATTGTTGTTTTGCACACCATGCTCCTTAGTTTGGATCTAACCATATGCAAACCAGTCTTGTCCCTGCTCCAATAGAAACAGTCCAGCCCGAACGGCCAGGCCACGTCCTTGCTGAACCAGAACACAAGCAACGAAGAACTGGTAACACCCTAAGAAGGCCTCATAAGTAAAGGTATAGCTTAGTTTCACTGACACGGTGTGCATGGGACCCACATCTAGGCATACTTCTCCCACTTGGGGGGACACACTAAAGTACACCAAAAAAAAGTGATGAATGGAATGCTTGATTTATTCTCAGCCACTGGTAATTACTCTGGGCCACATCTCAGTTCATCGTTACTATGCACACCATACCACCTAAGTTTGAACCCAGGCATATGCAAATCAGTCTTGACCCTGCTCCAATAGAAACAGTCAATCACAAACTGCGAGGCAAGGTCCTCCATGAACCAGAATACAAGCAACCTAGGACCGGTTTTACCCTAGTGAAGCTCATCATTCAGGTATAGCTTGGTTCCAGTGACATAATTTGCATTGGACCCACATCTGGGCATACGAGTTCCACTTAGGGACACGCACAAAAGTATACAAAAAAGTGATGATGGAATGCTTGAACTAATTAGTTAATATTAGTGACTGGTAATCACACGGGCCACCTCTCAGTGCATTGCTATTTTGCACACCATGTCACATCAGTTTGGACCCAGCCATAGGCAAATCAGTTTCAATCCTGGTCCAGTAGGAACAGTCCAGTCAAGCAGCCAGACAGGGTCCTCCTTGAACCGGAACACAAGCAACGTAGCACCGGCTTCACCCTATTAAGGGCTCATCTGAGAGGTATAGCTCGGTTCCAGTGAGACAATGAGCATGAGATCCATGTCTTGGCATACTCGTCCCACTTAGGTTGACACACAAAAGTATACAAAAAGTGATGGATGGAATGCTTGAATTCTTTGGCTAGACAGATCTGCGTACCCCTCCCTCCCCCCACAGCGCCTTGAGACCCTCACGGGTGAGTAGTGCGCTTACAATCCCCTGATTGATTGATTGATTGATTGAATTGATCTCAGCCACTGGGTCGCATCTCAGTTCATCATTATTATTCACACCATGTCACCTCAGTTTGGACCCAGCCCTATGCAAATCATTCTTGACCCTGCTCCAAGAGGAACAGTCCAGCCTGAACTGCTAGGCCAGGTTTTCCCTGAACCAAAACACAAACATCCGGGGCGTGGCTTGCAGCCGACGAAGATGGCCGCAGCCTAGTGCGGCTCCGGTGCCTAACGCCCGATCCCGCAATCATCCTGACATCAATCCTGGTCGAAACCGGCGAAAAACTCGCAGCGGCATCCCCTGAGTGCCTGAGGCACCGGACGGGAAAGGCAGGCGCCTGACAGCGTGCGTCTGGGAGGAGGGCCGCCTAAATACGTGTGAGCGGCCTGCAGACGAGAGCGGCGCCGGGGCCTTGGGTGGCGGCCTGCCGGCCCTGACGAGCCTGGAGGGGCCTGGCCTGGGCCTCTCGGCCACGGACTCCTATCGCCTGACACGAGACCCTGGTGGCTGCCGCGGACACGAGGTAAAGTGCCCTGAAGCTGGGCTTGCCTTAACGCGCTGATAGACCCTGCACGTCCCCTCGCGGGGGCCCCCGCATCGCTCGGTGCCGCTTCTGGAGCGGAGGAGGGGCTCTGGCGGCACGGCCCGGGGACTGGAAGCGGTGGCGGACTGCAGTAACGGAGTGCACTACGGGTGCTGGAGGCTGCCGCACGTGTGGGGCGGCGCCATCACCATCAGCGGAGGACCCGGAGGGGTGCCTAGACTTCCCTGGAGCCTTGACGAGCCCCTACAGCGGGCTGTGACTGAAGAGCGGTGGACTGGCCTTGGGGGCATCCGCGGTGCGGATTGGGCAGCACGGGTCCTGGCAGCGGACCAGAGCGCGGCGGGAGGCCTGCGGAGGGTCTTGATTACTTGGTGATAGCGGCGGGACCCCGGTGAAACCGACAGGCCGCACGTGGACATTCCTGTGGCAGGCGGCGGCGACCGCCGGATCACCGCTGCACTCCTCCTTCTATTCTCCTGTGGACCCAGACCGACAGGAGCGGAGCCCACCGGCACCGGCCACTATGGGAGGCAGGGGGCACCGTGGGGGGGGCGCAGCCCAAGCTCGAGAAGTTTGCGTTCCAGAAGGACCAGGCTGGCTCCCCCCCCCCGACAAACCTAAGGAGATTACCCTAAGGGACGTCATGGCCACACTGACCCAGATGCAGGTCTCAATAGGCACGATCTCCACAGACGTAATGTTGCTGAGAGCCGATTTCGCTAAAATGAACACGAGACTGTCGGAGGTTGAATCGGCCACGGCGACCCTTACAAGCGAAGCGGCAGAAAGTAAGAAAAGGATGTACGAGTCGTAGGTGTGCCGGAGAGCGAACGGGGCGCGCATTTTCAACTTCCGGGACAGAGACGCAATCCTGCAGGCGGCGCGTACCGCCCCCCCCCCCTCTCCCCCCCCGTTGAAGGTAGACAACTGCACGGTAACCCTCTATCCGGACTACACCACAGCAGTGATGAAGCAGCGTCGCGACTTCCTGGCAGTCAAGAAGGAGTTGCGCGCTCGTGAACTCAAGTACGCGATGCTCTATCCGGCAAAACTGCGGGTGGAAGCGGAGGGACGCACATGGTTCTTCACCACGCCGATGGAGGCCACGGAGTGGCTGGAGGGATGGCGCCCGGCGAGAGATGCGGGCCGCGCGGGCCGCGCGGGGCGTGCTCGTCAAAACCATTCTGGATCCCCCGAGACTCTGGAAGACGCTGGCTCGGACGACAGGGAGCGCGCGCCACTGGACTGAAGCAGAAGGGGAGCGACTGGACTTTGGACAACAAGGCAGAGTGGAGTGCCAGATGGGCCCCGGCGGTCACCGGAGACCCGGACACTGCAGGGGCGCTGCATGTTTGAACTTTGCTGTCCTCAATAACTGGTTTCTCGCATAGACATACACATGGTGCAGGGAGCGGGCGAAGGACAGAGAGCAGCTCCTCCCCCATACGCAAGTACCAAGTTATGGGATCTAAGCACTCTGCTAAGTTGGGGTGGCGGGTAGTTTTAAATCTGCTGGGCAGGGAGGCAGGGCAGGGGGTGGGGGGCCGGGGATATAACGGAAAAGTTGGCTTGTGTTATGTTATAAGTTTTGCAACTACACATTGGCGGTTTCTGCAAGCTAGGCCTGTCATAGACCGGGGGAGGGGTATACAGGTTCTGCCCATTTTCTACTACCCTTCATGACCGGGGAAACACAAAAATCCACCTCGGAGGCCGCCGCTAGCTCCACTGTGGGGAATGCGTAACAATCCAGCCCCTTGTTCAGCATATTGTCCTGGAATGTGAATGGATTGGGAGATAAAATTAAACGGGGGCTGGTCCTACAATACCTCAAGCGCAAGGGGCCGGCGGTGGCACTCTTGCAGGAAACGCACTTGGTGGGCACGAAGACGAAGGCACTGGACAGATGGGGGTTTAAAATGGCGGTACACTCTGAATTCTCGTCAGGTTCCCGCGGGGTGGCCATACTAGTTAATAAGCGCTTCCCCCTGATCATTGCTGACTCCCGTAGAGAAGACCAGGGTCGCTTCGCGGCACTGACCTGCCAATGGGAAGGGAAAATGTATAACTTAGTGACGGTATACATCCCCCCGACACTCCATCAGGATACTTTCCGGGCATTGGGAGAGTTCCTGCTGTCGTTACCACATGGGGAGCTAATCATGGGTGGGGACTTCAATGCGACGATGGATCCGTCACTGGAAAGGTCGTCCTCCAGAGACCACGGCAGTGCCACTCCCAAATTGCGTGAATTTACGGAGGCACTCGGCCTCATAGACACCTGGAGGACGCGCTGTCCGGAGGAGAGGCAATACACATTTCACTCGGGGGCCCACAACACTCTTTCTCGCATTGACTACATTTTTGCACCAACCACAGGGTTGAGGGGAATGACGGAGGTCGCGCACTTACCCAGAGGCATTTCGGGCCATTCTCCAGTACTCATTACATTTGCAACCTTCGCCCAACGGAGACGTAGGGTATTCCCAATTCACCCAGGCTATCTCAAAGTACCTAAAATTAGTAAAGCCCTTCAGGTGACAACCAAACAGTATTTCGCAGAAAACAAGGACTCGGTGGCAAGTCCGACGATGTTGTGGGAGGCGTACAAAACAGTCCTTCGCAGACAGGCGATTTCGATGGTAGCTGACCATAAGAAAACCCAACGGTTAGCGGTACTCCAGCTTGAACAGGGGGTGACTGAGGCAGAGGCTGACCATGCCGCACATACGGATGACGACACCACACATAGAGTACTCATGGCGCAGCAAGAATATAAGTCCTATCTTTGGGAGGCGGCACGAGCTAGACAGGTCACAACGCAGCATACGATCTATGAACTAGGGGATAAGGCGGGTAGACTGTTAGCCTGGCTCGAGAAGGGGGAGCGTGCGGCGAGGTGGGTGGCGCGGATCCAGTTGGACACGGGAGATTTCACGTCGGAGCTGTGGCATATCGCGGAGGCCCTGTCGGCCCACTACAAAAAGATTTACACACCGGAGGCCTCGTCCACTGTTGAGGACAATCTGGCTTTCCTTAAGGACATTGCTATGCCGGTGTTGGCCCAGTCTGAGGTGGCGGCCCTAGAGGCAGACCTGACTGCGGACGAGCTCACGCTCGCAATAGACGCCCTTCGCACTGGGAAGGCGCCGGGGCCCAATGGAATCCCGGTGAAATTCTATAAGAAAACTGCTACTCACATCGTCCCGCACCTTTTGGCTATGTATGCGGACAGTCTGTCGACAGGGATTCTCCCCCAGGACCAGAGAATGGCCACCATAGTGGCTATCCCCAAGCCTAACAAACCATCGCACGAATGCGCCTCCTATCGCCCAATCTCTTTGCTGAACGCCGAGGCAAAGATTCTGGCAAAGGTTGCAGCCCCACCTTATGGCCTTGATACACCCGGACCAGTCCGGGTTTATGCCTAACCGCAATATCGCCCTGAATATACGGCAGTTGCACGGGGTCCTCACGCGCCGCTCATCGATAGAGGAGGATGCGGCCATCCTCTCGCTGGACGCTCGGATGGCGTTCGACCTGGTGGAGTGGCCGTTCCTCTTTGCCGTTCTTCGCCACGTGGGCTTTGGCCCCAAGCTGTGCTCTTTGGCCCCAAGCTGTGCGCATGGATCAAGCTTCTGTATACCGAGCCGCTGGCACAGGTTGTCGTAAATGGGCATATCTCGGACCCCTTTCCGTTGGGGCGGGGGACGCGACAGGGTTGCCCCCTTTCCCCGCTCCTATTTGCTCTGGCTTTGGAGCCGCTCGCAGCCTGGGTGCGACAGGACCCGGTGATCCAGGGCCTAAAGTGGACAATGGGATGGGAGGACCGCATCTCCCTGTATGCTGATGACGTCCTGCTGTATCTAGCCTCGCCGGCGCGCTCGATAAACTGTCTCCTGGACATCTGTGCGTCGTACGGGAGGGTGTCCGGCTATAAGATAAAGTGGGAAAAGTCCTATATGTATATGCTTCGGATATGCTTCGGGGCTCCCCGCCGCGGCTCCCGAGGGGGTGTGAAGTCCGGGTGGTGGAGGACGGATTCAAATACTTAGGCATTTATGTGACAGCAGACAGGGTGAAATTTGTCGCCGAAAACCTGGCGAAGCCCCTGATTCGGTTTCGTAGCGACGTCAAACACTGGTGTTCTCTACCCCTGACACTACTGGGACGGGCCGCCCTCTTTAAAATGATGGCTCTCCCTAGATTTCTTTACCTGCTTCAAAACACACCCTTCCCGGTCGCACCTACGTATTTCACCGCCATAAACGTGGAGGTGACCAGCCTATTGTGGGAAGATAAGGCGCCACGGATAGCGCTCCATAAGCTGACCAGAGGCTGGTACGACGGGGGTATCGCCCTCCCTGACATAAAGCTATACTATTGGGCATCTCAGCTTATGGTAATAAATCAGTGGCTTCATGCGCCTGGGGATGACCCGGTGTACCGTATGGATCGACAACTGCTAGGGGCCGGGGGGGTCATGGGAGCGCTCTACAACTATGCGAGGGGCCGCTGCCCCATGGGACCCACGGCACATACTCTCCAGATATGGTTTGTGGCACAGCGGGCTCTTGGTTGGGCCGGGAAGATAACCCAGGCCACGCCTTTGTGGGAAGCGAAACAGTTGGGGGTGCTGCGCACCACTAAGGGGTTCCTACAGTGGGATCTGATTGGCATATCAAGGGTCGGCGACCTCTGGAAAAAAGGTGACCTTGTCACATTTGCCCAATTACAAGCGGACTATGACCTGGCCGACACTGAACGATTCCGATACCTACAAATCCGACACGCACTCCGGGCGGCGGTCCTGCCCAGGACCCGGCTGGCGGAGTCTTCGCCAGTGGAAGACCGACTCCTCACGGAACATCTGACTAAGAGAGCGACGTCCCTGACATACCGGAAGATGATAAACAACCAACCGGACCCATTTTCTGCCCTTAAGGCTAGATGGGAGACGGAGCTGGGGGGTTTTGACGAGACGGACTAGCAGGCGGCGCTTTCCACCCCTAAGGAGGGGGGAATATCGTCCAAATTGAGGCTGGTACAACTAAAAATTCTACACCGCACGTACTACACCCGCACACTCTTATTTAAACTTAAACGGGCTGATTCCCCGCTATGTCTCAGGCAGTGTGGTATGGAAGGTACTCTTTTTCATACCCTCTGGGAGTGCCCTGCAATAGCCCAATACTGGAAGGCAATAATGCGCACACTCTCCCAGGTGACTAAAGTTCTGACGCTTCCGGAACCAAGGAGGTGTCTCCTCAACGTCTGGGAGCCTACAGACCTTAGTCGAGTGGCGCAACTCTGGGTGACACTGGGACTCCTGTTGGTGAAGCGTAATATAGCCCAGGGATGGGGTTCTCGGCAGACACCTACCCTCGCCCAATGGTCCCGAGACATGGACTCCATGATGGTTGTCGAAAAAACAGTGTACATTCACAGAGGCTGCCCCAAAAAGTGGACCTAGGTATGGGGAGGGTGGAATGCATACAGAGGAAACATATGTGAACCCCCGCATGAAACCTCGGAATCTGAATTGAGTGACTAAGATTATATGGCTTATCTCTCGTTTGAATATTGATGGCTGTGTTACTACCCGATGCCGCTATTGTACCAGTACTTTGTGAAGATGCTTTCGGAATCTTGTTGCACACTCGATTGGTTGTTATGCTGATGTACACAATGCCAATGTACGTTGCTTTATGTTTGAATTTCTCAATAAAAATATTCATTAAAAAAAAAAACACAAACATCCTACTACCAGTTTTGTCTTCGTAAGGGTGGATTATCCAGGTATGCCTCATTTCCAGTGACATAATGTGCATGGGACCCACGTATGGGCATACCCGTCGCACTTAGGGGGACACCCTAAAGTTTACAAAAATTGATGGATGAAATGCTTGAGTTAATCTCAGAAACTGGTAATTATTCTGAGTCATATCTCAGCCCATTATTATGCACACCATGCCACCTCAGTTTGGGCTCAGCCATATGCAAATTAGCCTTGACTCCGCTCCAATAGGAATAGTCCAGCCCAAAGCATTCCATCATCACCTCGTTGTTTTTGCATTTGCATGTGCCAGCTATGCCCAGAAATGGGTCCTAGGCTTACTGTCCCACTGGAACCAAGCTATCCCTGGTTGAGGAGCCCTAGTAAGCGTGAAACCAGTCCTGGATTGCTTGTGTTCTGGTTCAGGGAGATCCTGGCCGGCAATTTAGGCTGGACTGTTCCCATGAAGAGCAAGGTCAAGACTGATTTGCATGTGGCTGGGTCCAACCTGAGGTGGCATGGTGTGCACATGTCAATGGATGGAGATGCAGCCCGAACGATTGCCAAAGGCTGAGATTAATTCAAGCATTTCATCCATCACCTTGATGTTTTTGAAAATGCAGAGCTGCATTATCAAGTAGGATAGGAAATAAACTAAATTCTAATTTCCATTACGATACACGGTTTTCATGATGCCCTACGACCACAAGTGGCCTTTGGTTTTTAAGGTCCAAAAATGTTCAAGTCTCCTGGTAGAAGGATATCTGCTTGAAATATGTGCTCCGTCTGTAAAGTAAAGCAGGGCTTGAATTAAGGAATGGACAGAAGAAGAGATCCCAGTGAGCAGAAATGCCTCTGGGTTCTGCCTTGAGGTCACCTTGAGGCGGCCTCACAGGTCTTCTACTGCTGAGGCTAAGAACAGTGGCAGGATGAAGTACAGTGCAGGTGGGCATCACTGAGGTTAACAGGGGGCGAGCCCTGGGCCAGCTTTCTCTTGCCAGCCTGCTTTCTTTTGGTCATTTATTGCAGTTTGCTAGAGGGCAGTGATACAGGGTCCCTCTGCTGAACTGCCCGGGCACAGCATGCGTGGGCATAGGGTGGCCTTAGTGAAATTGCCAGCGATATAGGGCCCCTCTGCTGCATGGCTGGTGTGGGCTATAAGCTAAGAGCCAGTTGGTGCCACCAAACTCAACCAGCAACTTTGGCTCTGGTCAGCAAGCAGCCATTCGGGTGCCTGTTTGATAACGTTATTGACAAAACACCCTACCTTAGACTATTCATAAATTACGCGTGTGATGCATGTGAATTCGTGTTTTTTATTCACAATAATTTCATTGACACCTAATCTAAGAGTACAGTGAAATATCAGTAATCTCTCAAGACCCTACTCTCAAAAGTGAATTTACTTGTTTAGATTTACTCATCTGCAATGTCACTCTTGCACATAGATGCACATTTAAACTATTTTGCTTTTCACTATTTCTAAGTGTAGATTTACACCTGGGTGTATACCTATGTGTCTCCACCCCCTGAAACCAGGAGGTGGAACCACCGAAGACTGAACGTACTAGTGTGAAGTTACTGCTGGTCCTTTCATATATTCACAAGTCAGTTGGAAAAAAAAAACAATATTGATTAATTTAGATGAGTCTGCCTGGAACTCAGCATGAGTCGACCAGCCAACCGAGGGATGTGGAGATGTTGACTTTGAAATATAGTTTGATCACATCTGAGTGTTGTTGACACAAATGTTAACTTTAGTGATTGCCAACTGTGATCCAGCCCTCGATACACTGCTCACCAATGTGCTAAGAAGCAAAATAAACAAACCCAATAAACAAGCACTGGTAAAGCCAATAGGTCTGGTGTGAAGTTTAATTGCTGGCAAAACTTTAAAGAAAAGCCTGCTGTGGAGAAAAACAATACACAAACAGATTGATTTCTAAATATAGTCGGTCTCTGAGATGAAGATGTTAATGTGTGAGGATGCATTGTACTACTGGGATGGAAAATAGTCCTCCGTGCATGGGAGGCAAGCACTCCATAAAAGGTGGAATAATCCACTAAACAGCCAATGGCAGGTGGTGAGAGAGTGATCCTACATTAGGTGCAGCCAAAGCACACTCTTATGTAAAGTTTGAAGAATTGGTAACAAAAGGACACACAGACAGCTGTCAAGACAGACCTAAAAGGTTAATTACCTGGAAAGCCTGGCTTGCACCAACCATGGCACGGTGGATACAAGGGTTGATGGAGGAGGCAGACGATGAGGGGAACGAGGATTAGGACGAGGGCAACAATAGCAGAGAATGCAAAAGCTGTTCCATGCAGCAGCTTCCACATGAGAGACGGTTGTGTCTGAAGCTCCATGCGGCACCCATCTGGGACTGGCACCCCGAGCTGCTGCCCACCTCGCCTATGCATAGGACCATCCCAGCATGTGCCCGAGGTGCTGCCCACCTCACTTAAACATAGAACTATTCCAGCATGTGCCCAGAGCTGCTGCCCACCTCAACTATGCGTAGGGCCATTTCAGCATGTGCCCCGAGCTGCTGCCCACCCCACCTATGCGTAGGGCCATCCCAGCATGTGCCCGAGCTGCTGCCCACCTCAACTATGCCTAGGGCCATTTCAGCATGTGCCCCGAGCTGCTGCCCACCTCACCTATGCGTAGGGCCATTCCAGCATGTGCCCAAGGTGCTGCCCACCTCATCTATACGTAGGGCCATTCCAGCATGTGCCCGAGGCGCTGCCCACCTCGCCAATGCATAGGGCCATTCCCGCATGTGCCCCGAGGTGGTGCCCACCTCACCTATGCATAGGGCCATCCAAGCATGTGCCCGGAGCTGCTGCCCACCTTACCTATACGTAGGGCCATTCCAGCATGTGCCCGAGGTGCTGTCCACCTCGCCTATGCATAGGGCCATTGCCGCATGTGCCCGAGGCGCTGCCCACCTCACTTAAACATAGAGCCATCCCAGCATGTGCCCCGAGCTGCTGCCCACCTCACCTATACATAGGGCCATCCCAGCATGTGCCCCGAGGTGCTGCCGACCTCACCTATGCGTAGGGCCATCCTAGCATGTGCCCCGAGCTGCTGCCCACCTAACCTATACGTAGGGCCATCCCAGCATTTGCCCCGAGCTGCTGCCCACCTCGCCTATACGTAGAGCCATTCCAGCATGTGCCCCGAGCTGCTGCCCACCTCACCTATACGCAGGGCCATCCCAGCAAGTGTCACAAGCTGCTGCCCACCTCACCTATGCATAGGGCCATCCCAGCATGTGTCCGAGGCGCTGCCCACCCCACCTATGCATAAGGCTATCCCAGCATGTGCCCGAGGTGCTGCCCACCTCACCTATACATAGGGCCATACCAGCATGAGCCCGAGGTGCTGCACACCTCACCTATGCATAAGGCCATCCCAGCATGTGCCCGAGGCGCTGCCCACCTCGCCTATGCATAGGGCCACCCCAGCATGTGCCCGAGCTGCTGCCCACTTCAGCTATACGTAGGGCCATTCCAGCATGTGCCCCGAGCTTCTGCCCACCTCACCTATACGTAGGGCCATTCCAGCATGGGCCCAGAGGTGCTGCTCACCTCACCTATGCACAGGGCCATCCCAGCATGTGCCCGAGGTGCTGCCCACCTCAACTATACGTAGGGACATCCCCGCATGTGCCCCGGGCTGCTGCCCACCTCACCTATGCACAGGGTCATTCCAGCATGTGCCCCGAGCTGCTGCCCACCTCACCTATACGTAGGGCCATTCCAGCATGTGCCTGAGGCGCTGCCCACCTCACCTATACGTAGGGCCATCCCAGCATGTGCCCCGAGCTGCTGCCCACCTCACCTATACATAGGGCCATCCCAGCATGTGCCCGAGGTGCTGCCGACCTCACCTATGCGTAGGGCCATCCTAGCATGTGCCCCGAGCTGCTGCCCACCTTACCTATACGTAGGGCCATCCCAGCATTTGCCCCGAGCTGCTGCCCACCTCGCCTATACGTAGAGCCATCCTAGCATGTGCCCCGAGCTGCTGCCCACCTTACCTATACGTAGGGCCATCCCAGCATTTGCCCCGAGCTGCTGCCCACCTCACCTATACGCAGGGCCATCCCAGCAAGTGTCACAAGCTGCTGCCCACCTCACCTACGCATAGGGCCATCCCAGCATGTGTCCGAGGCGCTGCCCACCTCACCTATGCATAAGGCTATCCCAGCATGTGCCCGAGGTGCTGCCCACCTCACCTATACATAGGGCCATACCAGCATGAGCCCGAGGTGCTGCACACCTCACCTATGCATAAGGCCATCCCAGCATGTGCCCGAGGCGCTGCCCACCTCGCCTATGCATAGGGCCACCCCAGCATGTGCCCGAGCTGCTGCCCACTTCAGCTATACGTAGGGCCATTCCAGCATGTGCCCCGAGCTTCTGCCCACCTCACCTATACGTAGGGCCATTCCAGCATGGGCCCAGAGGTGCTGCTCACCTCACCTATGCACAGGGCCATCCCAGCATGTGCCCGAGGTGCTGCCCACCTCAACTATACGTAGGGACATCCCCGCATGTGCCCCGGGCTGCTGCCCACCTCACCTATGCACAGGGTCATTCCAGCATGTGCCCCGAGCTGCTGCCCACCTCACCTATACGTAGGGCCATTCCAACATGTGCCCGAGGCGCTGCCCACCTCACCTATACGTAGGGCCATCCCAGCATGTGCCCCGAGCTGCTGCCCACCTCACCTATACATAGGGCCATCCCAGCATGTGCCCCGAGGTGCTGCCGACCTCACCTAGGCGTAGGGCCATCCTAGCATGTGCCCCGAGCTGCTGACCACCTTACCTATACGTAGGGCCATCCCAGCATGTGCCCGAGGTGCTGCCCACCTCACTTAAACATAGAACTATTCCAGCATGTGCCCAGAGCTGCTGCCCACCTCAACTATGCGTAGGGCCATTTCAGCATGTGCCCCGAGCTGCTGCCCACCTCACCTATGCGTAGGGCCATCCCAGCATGTGCCCGAGCTGCTGCCTACCTCAACTATGCGTAGGGCCATTTCAGCATGTGCCCTGAGCTGCTGCCCACCTCACCTATGCGTAGGGCCATTCCAGCATGTGCCCAAGGTGCTGCCCACCTTATCTATACGTAGGGCCATTCCAGCATGTGCCCGAGGCGCTGCCCACCTCGCCAATGCATAGGGCCATTCCCGCATGTGCCCCGAGGTGGTGCCCACCTCACCTATGCATAGGGCCATCCAAGCATGTGCCCCGAGCTGCTGCCCACCTTACCTATACGTAGGGCCATTCCAGCATGTGCCCGAGGTGCTGTCCACCTCGCCTATGCATAGGGCCATTCCCGCATGTGCCCGAGGCGCTGCCCACCTCACTTAAACATAGAGCCATCCCAGCATGTGCCCCGAGCTGCTGCCCACCTCACCTATACATAGGGCCATCCCAGCATGTGCCCCGAGGTTCTGCCGACCTCACCTATGCGTAGGGCCATCCTAGCATGTGCCCCGAGCTGCTGCCCACCTTACCTATACGTAGGGCCATCCCAGCATTTGCCCCGAGCTGCTGCCCACCTCGCCTATACGTAGAGCCATTCCAGCATGTGCCCCGAGCTGCTGCCCACCTCACCTATACGCAGGGCCATCCCAGCAAGTGTCACAAGCTGCTGCCCACCTCACCTATGCATAGGGCCATCCCAGCATGTGTCCGAGGCACTGCCCACCTCACCTATGCATAAGGCTATCCCAGCATGTGCCCGAGGTGCTGCCCACCTCACCTATACATAGGGCCATACCAGCATGAGCCCGAGGTGCTGCACACCTCACCTATGCATAAGGCCATCCCAGCATGTGCCCGAGGCGCTGCCCACCTCGCCTATGCATAGGGCCACCCCAGTATGTGCCCGAGCTGCTGCCCACTTCAGCTATACGTAGGGCCATTCCAGCATGTGCCCCGAGCTTCTGCCCACCTCACCTATACGTAGGGCCATTCCAGCATGGGCCCAGAGGTGCTGCTCACCTCACCTATGCACAGGGCCATCCCAGCATGTGCCCGAGGTGCTGCCCACCTCAACTATACGTAGGGACATCCCCGCATGTGCCCCGGGCTGCTGCCCACCTCACCTATGCACAGGGTCATTCCAGCATGTGCCCCGAGCTGCTGCCCACCTCACCTATACGTAGGGCCATTCCAGCATGTGCCCGAGGCGCTGCCCACCTCACCTATACGTAGGGCCATCCCAGCATGTGCCCCGAGCTGCTGCCCACCTCACCTATACATAGGGCCATCCCAGCATGTGCCCCGAGGTGCTGCCGGCCTCACCTATGCGTAGGGCCATCCTAGCATGTGCCCCGAGCTGCTGACCACCTTACCTATACGTAGGGCCATCCCAGCATGTGCCCGAGGCGCTGCCCACCTCGCCTATGCATAGGGACATCCCCGCATGTGCCCCGGGCTGCTGCCCACCTCACCTATACATAGGGCCACCCCAGCATGTGCCCGAGCTGCTGCCCACTTCAGCTATACGGAGGGCCATTCCAGCATGTGCCCCGAGCTTCTGCCCACCTCACCTATACGTAGGGCCATTCCAGCATGGGCCCAGAGGTGCTGCTCATCTCACCTATGCACAGGGCCAACCCAGCATGTGCCCGAGGTGCTGCCCACCTCACCTATGCATAGGGCCATCCAAGCATGTGCCCCGAGCTGCTGCCCACCTTACCTATATGTAGGGCCATTCCAGCATGTGCCCGAGGTGCTGCCCACCTCACCTATACGTAGGGACATCCCCGCATGTGCCCCGGGCTGCTGCCCACCTCACCTATGCATAGGATCATTCCAGCATGTGCCCCGAGCTGCTGCCCACCTCACTTATACGTAGGGCAATTCCAGCATGTGCCCAAGGCGCTGCCCACCTCACCTATACGTAGGGCCATCCCAGCATGTGCCCGATGCGCTGCCCACCTCTCCTATGCATAGGGCCATCCCGGCATGTGCCCCGAGCTGCTGCCCACCTCACCTATGCATAGGGTCATTCCAGCATGTGCCCGAGGCGCTGCCCACCTCACCTATGCATAGGGCCATCCCAGCATGTGCCCAGAGGTGCTGCTCACCTCACCTATGCATAGGACCATCCCAGCATGTGCCCAGAGGTGCTGCCCACCTCACCTATGCATAGGGCCATCCCAGCATGTGCCCGAGGTGCTGCCCACCTCACCTATGTATAGGGCCATCCCAGCATGTGCCCGAGCTGCTGCCCACCTCGCCTATACATAAGGCCACCCCAGCATGTGTCCGAGGCGCTGCCCACCTCACCTATGCATAGGGCCATCCCAGCATGTGCCCAAGGAGCTGCCCACCTCGCCTGTGCATAGGGCCATCCCAGCATCTGCCTATGAATGCACTGAAGCAATCTTAGCGTGCGCAGAATAGATAGGTAGTCTTGGGCTGTCTCCTTTCCAGCGGTGGTTTTCTGGTGAACTCCAGCACTTAAATAACTCACAGTCATCGTATGTAGTTATCAAACAGCACCTCAGGTTTTGCCACTGGAGGCTACGCCCATCTTTGCTGAGAGGGCGTAGGTCGGGGCTTTAAATGGAGCAGGTCCTGCCGGATCGCAGACCGGCAGCGACTGAAAGTGAGTTTGAAACTCGTCCCCATAAGGCCCTAGGCTCGTGTCCATCTGCACACCAAAAACACTGACTGATTTCTAAAGAATGACAGCAAGAGCTTGTAAGGTAATCCATGTCCGCAGTGCAGTCTCTGTTTGCAAGGTGCGTTCTGTCATTTTTGTCATGCCTCATAGGACTCTCGTGTAGTCAGTGCTTTAAATGGGGGGGGGGGGGGGAAGTGCAGGTACTCATTTAAATGTGGCGAATGGGCGGGGCTTGGGAGGGGCTTAGGGGAAGACATGCTTCTTGACTTATATACCACTTGCAGCACATACCAAAACACATTAGAAATGTCTTTAAATAAACAAAGAAGGTGTGTTTACTCAGTACACAACGAAACCCAAACGTTGTGATATTTTCACATTTCCTTATTTTGTAATATTTGCAACATCACTCCTGTTAATTGCTGTTGCTTGGCACAATACCATATATTCTTGAGCGAGACAGAAAGAAACAAGCGGACGTGCACACACAAGCATTCCACACATTTCCTATAATATGCCTTCAAAGACACTAGTGTGTCTATTCTCTCCCCCTGTTTCTCGTATTTCTCTCACGCAAAAACAATCACAGGCAAGCAGACAAACAATAGCAGACACTTACACAAAAGAATCAGGTGAGATTAAAGGCATTTGAACCTGGTTACCTCCCACGGCTTTCTGAATGCCGCTGTCACCGGCTGCCTCGATTTCTGTGTTTGCAACACAGCAGGATGGTGAACACCGGGACGGTATGCAAATGAGCCCAAGCTGAATAGTTCAGCGGGGCTCGGCTCAGGTCTTCAGAAGTGGCTGGGCTGTCAGAGACAGGCCGCCAGCACCAAGGTTTCATGGGTACCGGTACTCTCATCGGCAGTAGAGAAGTGCCGGTACTCAGAGTGATAAAACTAAGAAGTGCCGGTACTCAGTACCAGTGAGTACCGGCCCATTTAAAGCACTGCGTGTAGTACATAGTGTGACCTGGTTCGCCTCTAGGAGCCTTTGTCAGTTCGGGTTGTGGGTGGGTGTTCATGACAGGACACGATTAACACCTGTGCAGTTGAAACTGAAAGCAGTGCTAATGTTCACAGAACTTGTCAGTGGCTCATAATGTTGTTCACACGAGGTGCTCCTCTAATCCTTGGCCTCTCTGCAGAGCACAAAGAGAGATTGTTACATATCTACCGATAGTAATTACCTTCTTATTTGAAAGTGTTTGTGTGGGAAGTATAAACCGCTGTTGGAATACTGACACCATGAAAATAAAGGGGCATATTATCAAGACAGGAAATAAAATGATTGCCGCTTTAGCGGCAGAAAACTGCCGCTAAAACGGCGATAATGGGCTTGATAATATGCCACAGAGAATTCCAATTGAAGCCCATGTTTGATGTGAAGGACGTCTAACCTGAGCTTCAATTGGAATTCCATAGAGCATATTATCAAGCCCATTATCGCCGTTTTAGCGGCAGTTTTCTGCCGCTAAAGCGGCGATAATTTTATCGCCTGGCTTGATAATATGCCCCTTAATGCTGTGTTTACAGGTGAGGAGAGAGAGAGGGAGTGTGAGAGAGAGTATGGTGAAAGAGGTGGCATATGGAAGTACATTCAACGGGATGGAGGGACAAGACAGAGATAAAGAGGAAAAAGATGGCGTGTGAGATATGCACACGGGGATTTTAGAAAGATGTGGGAGAAAAGGGTTTAAGGGTGTATCTCCGTAACAAAGTTATGGAGTGTGCAGAGGAAACGGCAATGAAAGGGGGAGCACAGAAGTGATTAAGGCACTGCGAAGAACCACTACTCACTCCACAAGCCTCAGCAATGTTTAATTCACAGTATCATATTTCCAAAAATGGAAATACTTTCAATTCTTATCACTCACAACAGAATCACTGTTACTATTCATTTATCTAACAATCAGAGGCAATACGTCCGGCTCAGGGGTGTAACACAGACCCCCTCATCCCCCGCAGTGCGGGGGGCCCGAGCTGCAGGAGGGCCCCTCAGCACTGTACTCACACCGGAGAGCTCTGGATTAAATCCGGAGTGGGTACTCCTCTGTGTACCTTGCAGGAGGGCCCCTTCAACGTCCGTTACGCCACTGGTCCGGCTTGTGTTTGATGTATGATTGTTGTTGTGTGATATGAATCGATGAGAGGCGCCCAAATACTGGTCAGGTGCCACATTTTGTGAAGTATAGAAAATATAGTTCATGTGTTTCAAGCCACGCCCTTAATTAGATAAGCCCCGCCTCTTGAAATAGATTTCCAAGTATTCTTCTGTGGCTGCACTGCTTTGAGAGGCTGTATGCATACATCCGTCACCCCTTTTTTTCATTCGACTTAAACCATTGGTCTATCTTTACTATTTTGTGCACACACAGAGCAGTGTGAGCTAAAGCAGGGGGCAGGTGCCTCTAACGCAGCGAGAGGCCACGCCTCCACGCTGTGATTCACACACGCACGCAGACAGACCCTGACCTTGCGTCAGGGCGAGTTGATAAATGGAGGCGAACCCCAGGGCTTTAAGTGGGATGCAAAAACTCGGGGGTCTCTCAAAGGGGCGTGGCCAATGTAAATAAAGGGCGTGGCTTAAAACACCTAAAAGTCTGTGCTTCGCATAGTGTGCCGCCCGACTTGTATTTTGCTGTTTCTATCATTTCATCCACATATATGATACAAGAAGCATCATCCCCATAACAAGTCAGGACTATTGGCTTTGTCAATGGTTGTTACTTGCATACGATAAATAGGTAGCAACGATGGCTTGTAAGTAATATTGAAAAAGCTTCCACTTAAAGCCTTGGTGACAGACACTACGACAATGTTGCTGCTCCTGATTTTCAAAAAGGGAAGGGAAATCCAGAGAGAAAATGACTCTTTAAAGGATTTACTTTCCCCTTCAACGCTCACCTGGCATGACGTCATGCCATAACTTCTCCACTAGTGAGAAGTGAGCAGCGCACATCGATGTGCCTGCTGTCTCGAAACGGGTCTCTATCGGGCTCTGTTTTGTGCCATAGCACTTTTTGCCGGACTGCAGTGACAGCAGTCGGGGGAAAAAACAGACCGCCTGAGCCAGGGCACAAAATAGAGCCCGATAGAGACCCGTTTCGAGGCCTCCTTTAAAAAACTGCCGGTGCTCAGACCCGGAGAGACCCGGCCCACTTAAAGCCCTGGTGAACCCCACCCATGCAGTTCCGAGGCGCGGAGTTAAACTACCTGTGTCTTTCTCCTTCATTTAGCACGAGCGCAGTCAAGGAAGATCCTGCCCCACGCAAGGCCATCCAGAAGTAGAAAAGCAGGTCCGCCACATACCTGGGCTGACTTTCCTGCTGGTGCACAACCTGAACGGCTGCTGCAGCTCGAGCGTGACTCGCAGCAAGCCACAGAGTCAGGCCGGTCCATTGCCATGGGCAGAATCACAATAGGTCGGCAGAGGAGGCACCGCATGGCGCATCTTGTTATTGTTATTTTTAAGGTGGGGAGCTTATCTAAATGCCTCAATAGACAGGATGGTCTTCAACTTCCTCCTAAAAGGGAGTAGCGTAGCTTCCCCACGTAGGTTCTCCGGTAGCTTATTCCAGAGCTGGGGGACTACCACAGAGAAAGCCCCCTCCCGCCCAGCGTAGCTCTGTTAAAGCGCGGACAAGTCAGCAAATTTCTCCCGGATGAACGGAGACACTGACTAGGCATATAAGGCTTCAGTCGATCTTTGATATAGCTGGGAGCTGCTCCATACTGGGCTTTGTGTGCAATTCACAGGCCCTTAAACCTGACCCTCTGCTTAATCGGGAGCCAGTGAAGTTGCTGTAGCAGGGGTGTGGCGCTAGTTCTCCATGGCAACTTAAAAATCAATCTTTCCGTATCATTTAATGTCACCTGGAGTATCCCCAGGAGTTTCTTGGGGAGCCCAATATAGACTGCGTTGCCATAGTCCAAACTTGATAGAATTAATGCGGAGACAATGGTACGCATGGTGGAAAATGACAGCAGGGGAAGCAAGTTCCGAAGTTGTCTCATCAAATTCGCGCAGCTCCCGACAACCGCAGCCACTGCATTGTTCATTGTTAGCTTGGTGTCTAACCTGATGCCCAAGCTCTTCAGAACTGGCATCTCCTCCCATCCCAGGCCTCTCAGGTAACTGAGTCCTCACAATGAACCAGTCTTAGGCCGGGACGTTGGCTTTAGTCCCCTGCAGCAGGCCACAGCGATCAGATAGTAAAGCTACGTGTTGGGGGGGAGGAGGATAGTGCCAGCTTTCTTGGTTTAAAAACTATGCAGTGACAGGAAGTTTCATTCCAATGAAATTCCATCCTTTTATGGAATGGGGAGGGTGCTCTAATGGAACTTGAGAAATACAACACTAAGAACTGAAATAACTTCACATTTAAAGTATGACTAGAAATAGGTAAAAGGAAAAAGGGATTTTGACAAAGTTGCAGTGAAACAATTCCTTTACCCTCTATGTTGGGGCAAAAGGAGAGGTCAGAGCAGAGGAGACAAAAAGAGAGAGACAGAAACAAAAGGAAATAAGAAACAGAGTGGGGAGTACAGAGAAACGGAGAGGAAAGAGGGAGAAATGATTGAGGAGACAAGAGGGGAAAAGAGGCTAGAGGGGAGGGAAATAATTATAGATAAGCACATTGAGGGAGTGGGAGAGGGGGAAAGGAGAGAGTGAAACAGTCATAATAAAGATGAAGTGAGGACAGACTAGGTGGAAAGAAGAGTAGAACAAGAGATTGGCAAAGGTAGGGCCGGAAACAAAAGTGGAGAGAAGGGCGATGGCAAAGGGTGAAAAAGACAGTGAATGACAAAATGACGGATGGATTAAGAAGAGGCTGTTAGAAGTTTCCTGGTAAGTAATAATAAGGAAAGGATGGATCAAGGCCTCATACGGACTTCTTATTCTGATGGTCCAGCAGTCTACAGCCTCATTTAGAGGCTGGCGATACCTAGAGGAAGTGGCAAATCTAGAGTAAAACCCAAGAAAGGGATGATATGGTACTATCCTTTCAAGAAAGGGATTAGTATAGTAAAATAAAAGGCCACCTATGGATTCTCCACTGTTTCTAACAATTGCTTCAGAAATAGGTGGATTTTCCTTTTCCATTCAATAATAAAACATGCTTTGGGTCTGATCTATACTAAAGGTAGAACAATGCCCCTCCACTTTCCTGAAAACCCTTTGGAAGCTGCAGACCTGAAAGCACTCACAAGGACAGGAATCTGTTTATCATCTACAGAGAATGATCTTCTGAAAATGTAAACGTTTGATAAAGCAGGTAGATACTGGCAGCAGCAAGTCAGTAAATGAGACACAATGAAATATAAAATTAGGCGTAAAACACAAACAAATTCAAGGGCTAGAAGGAAATGAGGGTAACAGGCATGAGAAAATTCAATTAAAGAAATGAAGAATTTTTAAGACAGGAAAAAGAACTGAAGTAAAACTCAGAGACAAAATAAATTGAGAGAGTGGGGAATAAGGCCATGGGAGGTAGAAAAAGAACGAGGGATAGAGTGTATGTGCGAAACAGAGGAATGAAAAAGAGGGCGAGTTTATAGAATAAGAGAGAGGGAGGGATATAGTGCAAGGGCGAAAGAAATGGGGAAAATCAGTGCAACCATGGAGGGAGAGAAAGACAGAAAAAAAGAGATAGAAAACAGGAGAGCCAGAATAATGAGAGGGGGAATAATATAGGATGGGGAGAGAAATAGATAGAGAGGTTTGTAGAATGATAGACGAATGAAAAGTTGGTCTGATATATGGGCGAACATACAAAAACATAGGAAATCTAATAGATGTGGTGGGTGAGAATGTGAGAGTGTAGGTGAAAAAAGAGTAAAGAAAGGTGAGATAGGGATAAACACTAGCAGGAGGAGTGAAGGGCTGTTAATACATGTGGGAGAGTGGAAGAGAGAGCAAGGGCACAGGTAATATATAGAAAATGAAAAGAACGGCTGAAGATAAAGTGAATTCCCCAGCATGTCAAGCAGAGTCAGATCATGTCTCTTACCACAGATTAAAAGTCCCTAAGTACCATGCTGTGTTACACCCTAAGACATCACACTCAGAGAGACGTCTGTGTGGCAATCAAAGGGTCCATGAAAGACATGGATGTGTACAGCCACCGAAGCCTGAAGTACAGCAGTCAGTTTTCTAACTTATTACATCAGGCGGCCTTAGGGTGACCAGGAAAGTCAGTGATCTGAAGGTAAACAAGATCTTCTGGTATGTAAAATTAAGAAGAAGACTAATCAACATGAGGATGATATGTGCCCCATGGGCCAAGGGTGGACTTGAGCTCAAAGGATTAATGTCCCTGAGAAGAAACTTATGAGCAGTTGAGCGTTGCCAGGAGACACAAGTAAATGACACTTTGCACTCCCTGGTGAGCAAAATTCATTAGGACAAGCAGGAGCCTTGAAGACCTTGGAGTGAGCAGGGTTTTAGGTAGCTTGGAGTGAGCATAAACCTCAGGATGCTCATGGTGAGCTTGAGGCACAGGGACCAGAACTGAGCAATGCCCCTGAAGTATATGCTCACCCCCAATGCCCACTGAGAGGATTGAGAGTGAGCAGGAGCTTCAGCCATCTGGTGGTGACAGTTCATCTCATGCCCTTAGGGCGAGCAAAACATCAAGGAAGCTATATGGATATATAAGGCTTTGCAGAATCTCATGGTTAACATGATCCTCAGGGAAATTAGGATGTCCCAGAGCTTCCAGGTAAGAGTGAATAAGAGCTACAGGGTCTGATGGTGAACAGGGAAATCAGGTGATCAGATGATGAGCTGGAATCCAAAGGCACCGGAGTGTGAGCTGGAACCTTATGGATCTGAGAAGGAGTCTTAGAGGACCGGAGAGTGGAAGTGAGCTCCAGGGTCTGTTTAATAAACCAACTGATGGTGAGCAAGAGTCTGAAGGCCTTAGGATGAGCAGCCCCTGTGGATTCTTAAGTGTTTACAAAATCCTACAGACAAAAGGATCCGTATGAGCTTATGGGGTCCTGTTGGTCAGGGCCAAGCAAGGATCCATAAGAATGACCAAGGATTTTAGTACCTGATTGCCGAGAGAGGATTCAGAGATTGGAGGGTGAGTAAGGGCTTAGAGGACGAAAGAGTGAGCAACTGATTCAGGGACGTAATTGTTGGAAGATGAGTGAGTGTGCTGCAGAGAAATAACGGTGTTTCCCGCGTTGGATAATGCTGACGGTCCTAGAGCATTTGAAAAGTTCAATTTATCACAAATGTCTCACCAAAGCTCCATGATACTAACCAAGCAAGGCTTCATGAAAGGATCATGAAAGGTTGTGATCTACAAAGTGGGCCACTTGTTTTTTGGTGCCTGTGCCACTTTTTGGTCCTGATGCACCCCAGGACATACGCTACTTTCAGACCTGCAGACAAGTGTAATGTAAGCAGAGATGGAAGCTGCTACATGCACAAATGAACAGCACAGATATCCTGAACATTCTCACTCTCTCTCACAGATGAGCCAAAGGCTCTAATTTCATCCATTTTGCATCATCAATCATACCACTATGACGTTATTCAAAAGCACCTTACCTGATGTATTTCAGTGCCTTAGAGATAGGCGTTTTAAGGTTCATAATGCACACCCTTTGTACCCTTAATTCATGTGGAAGTCATTTTTCTTACACGAGAGGCTAAGCAGAGCTCTGCAGTGCACAGCGTAGTGTTGTCTATTCTGAGCATGTTTGTTAAGTACAGGGCACTGCAGCATTGTTTTTCTGAATAAAGCTTCTTTTATTACACATTAACTACCATTTACACATTGCAAACCAAATACACGCTACAAAACAAGCAGACAACTCAATACCATCAGTTCAAGCATGTTCTTACTTCTTCCAGTAAGGGGGAAGATGAAAATGCTGTAAGTATTACCACTACATCGTGTAGTGTAGTTCCTATTTCCCTTATAGGCTCTGCGCATTGGAATAATATACACTATAGTTGTGGCATAGGACTGAGGTCAGTATGCCTCTATTGAGTACATTAAAATTAATTACTTTGTGTGCCAGCTAACTCAGAGGCCACTAGAAACTCCTTGAATAAACACAAAGGAAGTAGTTTCTGGCAACCACATAAACATGACAACTTTGTTTCACTTAGAAGCGGAACATGTCTCAGAATCGTGGAAACAACAGATAACAGTTTCACTCAGCTAATTGTGCATGCTTAGTTTCTTCAGAGTTACACAGAAATAGATAGACGGGCGTTTCAATAAAAGGATTTATTGAACAGTCTTGTTTCTCATGTAAGAGATATGAGCTGTTACAATCGCAAGACAGTATGCGAGATATAATACGTACAGTGTAAGCAGTAAGAAGAAATAATACTGCAACAGCATTGTCTTCTAGCTATGACATATATTCATATACACATACATAAGTAACACAGGCTAAAAAGTGGATACTCGTTTGATGCTTCTAAATAGTTCCACCCCAGTGTACCTAACCTAAGTGTAGTACAAGTTAAGAAGTAAGTGCTGTATTCTATAGTATGGTATGCTATAGTTTTGCATATGCCAAGAGTCCCTCTAGGTTCTAGTCAGCTCCATACCTTAGAATGAGAAAGGTGGGAATCTCTTTCCGGGTCTCAAACTCTAACATCCCGCGAAGGGAGTCAGAAAACTGGAAGCTGGATTCTCTGCGAGCAGGGATGACAGCGCCTGGTCGGTGCGTCAGGCGGGGACTCGAATTCCTTTCTAACTTGCCGTGGCGAGCCGTATTGAGCTGTGCAGCTGAGCCGTGCTTTGCCATGGTAAGGGAAGGTACATTTATACCTGGAAGGTGCTTAGGAATGTTAGCATTGACGTAAAGTCTGGCAGAGGAAGACGTCATGAATGAACCCCTAAGGAATAGTAGTGCATGCATAATAGATGAGTTCTTGAAGAAATCAATAATCCTAGCTAGCTAAAGTCCGAAAGGCTTAAGGGTCTGGTTTCTAAGAACTCGTTGTGATGTTGGGATGGACGGATGTAGGTGACCATGCCTGTATTTGGATAGCATGGCTAATGCCTAAATAAGGACTGGGATTCTATGCCTAAATAAGGGCAATACGAATTGTGCCTATATATGGACATGATTTTGGAAAACCTATTTACGGACATCTAAATCGAAACACAAAAATGGAAGATTGCTAGATGATAGAATGGCCAAAAAAGCAATACCACAGAAAAAAACTTGGATGGCCTCAAAACAGATGGAAGAATGACCCAGGCCCAGTTGAGTTAGTCTTGCATGTTTGCCAAAACCATATCTCCGTTTTTTTTTTTTTTTAAATGTACGAGTGCACAAAAAGGGAGGATGAATAATGGTAAAATCTGCATTACTTTACTAGACAGGGTGTGCAAAGTTGTCAGAGGGCTTACTGCACCACATTTTTAAACTTCAATGCTTTGCAAACATATATATATTTACATTTTTTATTTTTAGCGATGTAAAGAGATATGTGGCAGCAGGAATGTTTCTGCACATGACCAGACGGAAGCACAGCAGGGAAAGTGAAGTAGGTACCTGTTGGTTGGTGGTTATGGTGTTCAAATATCAAAGGTCGGCAATGTCTGTACCTAAATTATCAGATCTCTGCAATAAATTATACCCCTGTCCATTCATCTTCGTGGCTCACCCATCTCCTTGTTCATGTCCCTCCCTGAGCAAGAATCCTAGAGCCGGGAGGGGCCTGCATTACCACATTGGCAACGAGTCAGCCCCATGTTCCTGACTCCTCATCTCCCTGTTGCATGTCTGGCCTGTCAAGCCTGCGACATAGGCCCCGTGCTGAACCGACCTCCTCACTAAGTGAGCGTAGGTGCCTCACTCACCAACGCCGTGCTGTTGCACTCACGGCCTACATGAGCTGGCACCAGTGGCGGCTGGTGACATTTGAAAGTTATTATGGTACTGCACTGAGGCGAGCGAGCCCTAACAACTCCTCCGAGAAAATTTTGAAAAAAGAGTGGATAAATGGAGCATTTTCAAGCAAATTTGAGGAAGCAGGAAGGTTGATAAAGCACTTGCGAAAGTATTATGACAGGATCCTTATATCCATCAACTTTACCCCAACACAAGTACAAACACACACTCAAACTCTTTCAAGTACACACATAAAGCACGAGTCACAAACATTTGTTTAGGCTTAAAGACCTATAAACAAAAAAGTATACAGAGACCGCTGCAGCTGCAAGCAGACGTGAAATACTCGATTTACTCACAAAGTGACAAACACAAAACCCGCAGCCAGACATACTGGGCCCGGTGCCACCTCATAAGCACCCCTGGTCACACCTTCCCCTTTCTGGGAGCTTCCAGGAGACGTGCTGGGCAGGATGAGGAAATACTGAGTGCTTGTCCCAGCAAGTCGAGTTTCTTTCTGTGTTAAAAAATGACCACCTTCCTTTTTCTGCTTCCCACTCATTTCTGTGTTTCGGTGTCTTTGTGTCTCACACCCTTCACCATCTCTGCCACCCTCTCCTCAGCTGCCCTCTGCACTTCACCCTCAGCCTTAGGTCTCCCCATCACTCTTTCTACCTCCTGTTTTCCCCCATACAGCTCTGCCTGAATTGCACCCTCTTTCATGTTCATCCGTTCACTCTCTCCTAGCTGTCACTCTTACCACTCCCCTTTGCCCTCCCCCTCCTCTCTGTGAAACTCTCTCTCTGTCACTCTCCTCTCATTGCCACTCTTTCCACTCTCATTTGGCCCTTATGAATCTCATCTCACGCTCATCCGTGTCACTCTCACCTTGCTGTCACTCTTTCCACTCCCTTTTGCCCTTCCCACCTTTCTGTGAACCTCTCTCTCTGACCTCCATCTCTGTCACTCTCCTCTCATTGCCATTGTTTCCACTCTCATTTGGCCCTTATGAACCTTATCACAACACACGCTCTTTATCTCCATCTGTGTGTCTCTCCTTGCTGTACCTCTTTCCACTTCCCTTTGTCCTGTCCCTCCCTGCAAATCTCCCTCATCTGCATCTCTGTCACCTCCTTTCATTGACACTCGTTCCCCTCCCCTCTGTCCCTTTCTCCTCTCTGTGAACTTCTCTCTCATCTCCATCCCTGTCACTCTCCTCTTATTGTCACTCGTTGCACTCCCCTCTGTCCATCCCTCCTCTCTGTGAACCTCTCTCTCTTCTGCACTCCCTGTCCCCGTCCTTTCATTGTCACTCTTTGCACTCCCCTTTGCTCCTGCCCTTTCCATTTCTTGATCCGTGGCTACTTCTTCCCACTCTTCCTTTCCCTCTCTCTCCTCTTACGCTATTATTTTAACTCCCTGTCCATATTACCAACTTTATACGAACAATGCCTGTTTGTAAACTCCCTGGAAAAACAGAACAAATAGTCCAAGCTGAGACTAACTACACCTTTCACTTTTATAGCTCCTAACATGAAAAAATAAAACATGAGAGGAGGGTTTTATGAATTTCCTTATTAATCAGAAAAAAGAGATTATTATTTATTTCACATTTCTATACAATTGTGCGCTGCAACATTACTTCATTGCGCAATTATCTTTTGTACAAAACAATATCATACATTACATTTCACAACATAACATAATAATCCTGATCCCCTAGACGAACAATACAAACCCACATACACTCTTCAGACATTCATGGCCACTATACTCTTACATACACAAAAATACACATGCACTGAAAACAAAGTCCTAATGACACCTTTGCTTTTCTGGTGGATTGACTCCCAAGCAATTTGTACAACTAAAGTATTTTGTCTTTTTGTTGAAACAATAAAGTTCCAGAGTTAGTTGATAGAAAATCACAGGACGGTGCATAAAAGGACCATACTGGTCGACGCGTTTCGAACCCCTATCTTTTAGGGTTCTCTTCAGGACCAACCAATTTCGTTTGAGAACGAGAAACCAGAGGAGGAACTCGGTAAGCGTTCAGCCTTTCAAGGAAGGGTCACGAAGGGTTGTGAAAACTTTGAGAACTTGTATGCAGCAGGCGGAGGAGTTTTCATTGACGACTTCTACCGCCCTTTTGTCTTTAGATGCCGGCGCGGTTCCCCTACGTGAGACGAACAAGCGAACTCACCTAGGTAAGCCCCCCTGTTTTCCGGGGATGCATTGCGACTCAGTCCAGCCCTGTGAGAGTATTTTTTTAAATCACGGACGAGTGTTTCCTTCTGCTTTCAGCAAAGAAACATTAAAGACGTTGGTCAGCCGGTAAAGAAGGCATCCTTCCCCTATTCCGGTAGGTTCAGATTAAGTTCAGATTTGGATTTAGTTTTGGTGTTGAGTAAGCTGGTAGCACCCTATCCGTGCAACAGTCTTGTGTCTGTCCAGTTTGTTTGTCTAGTATGTTGTGACGAGGAAGAAACAATAATAGAAATGGTTTTTGTTTAGGTTCCACAGCGCTTGGGGCAAGTCGGACCTATTTCAGACAGCTAAGACTCCATTGTGGAGGCACCTTTCTAAGGTGGGTGAGGCCAGTTTCTGGCGGTTCTTTTGGAATTCTGAGTTGTAGTAAAATACCTAAAACGGTTCTGTTATCTTTTTCATTGCAGAAATTGGTTGGTCCTGAAGAGAACCCTAAAAGATAGGGGTTCGAAACGTGTCGACCAGTATGGTCCTTTTATGCACCGTCCTGTGATTTTCTATCAACTAACTCTGGAACTTTATTGTTTCAACAAAAAGACAAAATACTTTAGTTGTACAAATTGCTTGGGAGTCAATCCACCAGAAAAGCAAAGGTGTCATTAGGACTTTGTTTTCAGTGCATGTGTATTTTTGTGTATGTAAGAGTATAGTGGCCATGAATGTCTGAAGAGTGTATGTGGGTTTGTATTGTTCGTCTAGGGGATCAGGATTATTATGTTATGTTGTGAAATGTAATGTATGATATTGTTTTGTACAAAAGATAATTGCGCAATGAAGTAATGTTGCAGCGCACAATTGTATAGAAATGTGAAATAAATAATAATCTCTTTTTTCTGATTAATAAGGAAATTCATAAAACCCTCCTCTCATGTTTTATTTTTTCATGTTAGGAGCTATAAAAGTGAAAGGTGTAGTTAGTCTCAGCTTGGACTATTTGTTCTGTTTTTCCAGTGAATTGGGCTCAGTCCAACTGAGTGTTTCTTGAGCCAGGACCCAGTGTTGATTTTTTGTTTGTAAACTCCAGCTTTGCGAAATGAAGGAATCAAGCATGCGGAGGTAAGGTGAGTTATCCAAGATCAAGCAGTGCCAGTGAGACTCGGGATCCAGTTCTCCGGCCGAGACTTTAGTCACTGGCCCATGTACTCTCCTCCCCCTGCTTTTGTGGGGAGGCGCACTACATGCCAAATGGCCAGGCTGATGACAGCGCCCAGCCCTGCCACTGTGGGCGACCTTTACACGCAGGGGAAACGCAAGCCTGTGGCACGACGTGACAGCCAGGCTGGAGGCAGGTAGTACAGAAAGCACCCAAACACCCCAGGGTGACAAATGTAGTGTGTGAGACAAAAAAAAGCAATAAAACAAAAATCAGCCGATCTTCAGACGTATTGCCAACCAATGAGCGAGTAGCTCGCCTTGTATAGCGCCAAACGTCAGAGCGGTCCGTGTCAAGCCGCTTTTGCAGCTCTCCGGTCCCTCATTCTTTGCTTGAGGGTGGTGATGGGAGCCCAAGTGCTGGCCTTGGAAAGCAGAGCAGCTTTCACTACCGTGACAAGAGAGGCATCTGCTTGATGAAAAAGTGCTTAATTATACACAATGAAAAGCTACAAGTGTATTCTTTCAGCGAGACAGACAATGTAGTACGTTTTTAAAGAACACCGCTTGTGTTTCTGCACTAACTGAAGTCAAGAGCCTTTTAGCCTTCATTGTGTGCAGGTCATTCTATTCATGTTCACTTCAATTTAATTGATTTTATTGAATTCAATAACCCGTGCATTTTGTAAACAGAAACAAGCGTTGGCGAAGAAAATAGGTCTGGGCAGTGAAATCTTTTGGCACCCGCAGTGTCCAACTTGGAAAAGCATTTATTAAAATATTACAAACGGGTTTGCTGCATGTATATCCACAGCGGCCATCAAAAAAACAAACAAAAAAAACACAGATGGCTTCTGGGATGCGCGTAGAAACACGGCTGCCTTTTTGAAAATGCATTTGTAAAATGTTTATAAATCTAGCTCAAAGAAGGCTGCTGTGGATGCGCGCGCATCCATGAAAGCCAGCTTTCAATCGGGTGTTCAAAAATAATGTAAAAAAATTCCTGTGTGCCTGCTGTACATGCATATTATCTACCACCCATCTTGAAAAACATTCTAAGATTTAAAAAAGAAAGCTAAGCTTACCAGACCAGGTCCGCGCGGCGCCTCTCTGCTTCTCGGCCGGGTCCCGTTGGCGCCTCTTCTAAGGAACAGCACTGGTTGGCAACCCCTCTAAGCCAATACTGACGCTGCTCCAGCAGCGCCAAGTACAAAACAATATTCACAAGGAACTCATTTGTAAACAATAATTAATAATATGTGACTAAATTATGTCACTCTGAATTAATCACAACCTAATATGACTTTTCTTTACAAAAACCATACCCAATCAATTATAAATCAACCTTCATGATAAGCCCACACAAAAAGCCTATTTCCTTTTTATTCAACCTAACCTCAGCCGAGGTAGGTATTATTTTATTCTAAGGTTCATTAATATCATAGACTTTTCATCAAAAATACATTTACAAAGATTACAGATATATACAATTCATATTTACAGTGACATGTGACCCCAAGTGAAAAACCATAACCTATTGCAATACTTGTGTATGACAAAAGTGAAGAACAGAGAAAAAAAGGTTATTGGAAAATTATATAAGGACAGACTCGCTACAATTTGTAAATGACTTAGTCAAAACTGTCTCTTTTATATGTGTTGTCGACGACGTTTGGACCCACTCTAGGTACCGGGTCTCTTCAGGACTGTATTTCTGGGGACTGAACAAATTAAGCTATACGTTAGTAACCTTAGTGATATAACGATTAATAAAGGAATTGGGCTTTGGGGGCAAGGACGGTCGCTTACCAATAATTGCACACTTATGTCCATGTAGGATCCAGTATGTGGCGGCGATGGAAGATTATCTCCCAACCTATAATCAAAGGTACAATATTTGAGTGCACGCGCTACATTAATGCGTGACAGTGCTCACCCAAGTGATAAGGAGAGTTAAACTTACTCCAATTCACTGTATCACTCCGTGTTGATCAAGGAAGCAGCGCCAGCATTGGCTTAGAGCAGGGTGACTCACCGCCCGCCTACCCATTAGGAGACCGAGGTTTGAGCCTTTGCTCAACCCTCGCTCTCCTAATGGGCATGCGCCAGCCACAGCAGACAGTAGTGCGCATGACTAGGCACGGAGCGAAAATTCGCCTCCTTCACCCAGCATGCGCACTGCTGCCTGCTGTGCGCTCTGCGCCACCCCTGGTCTGCTGCATGTCAGTCACTCAGCAGCATGACGTCGGACCGCCCTCCCCCGTCAGAATCTGAAGGGGGTGGGCAGTCCGAGTTCATGTGCTGACTGTGACTGACATGATTCTCGACGCCGAGGGAGCTGCCGGTGCGGGCGGCTTGTGGGGCAACGCCCCAGCGCCCTTGATGGACGCACCGCCACTGGCTGGCACATGTGTAACCGCGGGACAGGTTCCACTCTTGACTGCGAGCCTCTGGCACAGATGCCTCAGTGACACCCACCCCTTGAAGTGGGAATGGCTGCTTGTGAAACAGTGAGTTCTAATTCTCCTGCATCCACTAATAGCATTCTGGCTTCCGGGCAGGCGTTCGTCACCTCACCCTGGCTGCACACTCTTCAGTTCCTTGTTCCTTGTTCCCATGAGTGCAGAACGCCAAGATAACATACAAGCTGAGCCTCTGCAATGCCTCATGCCTGCAAATGGTGGGTAGCACCTCCCACCCACTATCTCCCTTCAGTGAATCCTGCGAGACAGCCACTGCAATGACTCATTGACGCTCCTGGGTGGCTTTCCATGACAACTATTTCGAGGTCACCAATGAAACCGAGGGCGAGACAAAACACTCCTCCTGCTGCATTACACTGGAGAAAAGATCTTCAAATTGTTTCATACCCTTCCCCAACACTGGTGCCAGCAATGAAAACGAAAGAGCTATTAGAGCCCTAGCACACACTTTAACCCTCAGATGAACCCTGATTTTGAGTGATTTAAGCTTTGTCAGGCTCGCCAGAGTGAGGACAAATCCATCGACCTCTTCTACGCTCGCCAGTGAGATCTGATAAGCACGTGCACAGAGGATTATACCCAGAAGGAAGTGTGCACACATTGTTATCGTTTGGCTAACTTGAGACGTCACATCCTTTGCCAGCCCAAAATGCCCCTTGATGACATCCTCATGCATGCTCACACTCAAACTCTCCAATGATCATGCCAGTCAGAACTGGTGTTTCAGAAGCTTTTCACCATGCCAGAGCCAGGCCCGTGGCCCATCAAAGTGGAAGCTGCTGCTGCTATCACTAGAGGCCCTCTCCACCGTCCCAGTCTTGAGCCTAAGTCAATCAATCAATCAATCAGGGAATTGTAAGCGTGCTACTCACCTGTGAGGGTCTCACGGTGCTGAGGGGGGGTTTGCAGATCTGTTTAGCTGAAGAGCCAGGTCTTGAGGGTCTTCCTGAAGGTGTCCAGGGAGGGGGTACGTCTGATGCCTGCCAGTAGCTCGTTCCAGGTCTTGGCTGCAATGTGAGAGAAGGATCTTCCGCCTGCTCTTGCTCTGTGGATGCGCGGGGTTTTGGACAGTGCGAGGTTGGAAGATCGGAGGTTTCTTTTGGGTACGTGGAAGTTGATTCTGTCGTTGAGGTATTTGGGTCTGTTGTTGTGTAGGCATTTGTAGGCGCGTGTGAGGATTTTGAAAGTGACTCTTTTCTCCACAGGGAGCCAGTGGAGACTTCGTAGGTGTTGGCTGATGTGTTCATGTCAGGGGATGCTGAGGACGAGTCTGGCAGCCGTGTTTTGTATTGTCTGGAGTTTGCGGGATAGGGACTTGTTGATGCCGGCGTGGAGTGCGTTTCCATAGTCTAGTCTGCTAGTGATGAGTGCGTGGGTGACTGTGTTACTTGACTCAGGGGGGATCCACTTGAAGGTCTTGCAGAGGATGCGGAGGGTGTTGAAGCAGCTGCAGGTGACAGCATTGACTTGTCGGTTCATGGTGAGTGATGAGTCGAGTACGATGCCGAGGTTCTTGGCGTGGTCTGAGGCAGTAGGCAGGCTTCCAAGGGCAGTTGGCCACCTGGTGCTGTCCTATGCAGAAGGGGTGGTACCAAGGACAAGGACCTCTGTCTTCTCGGTGTTGAGCTTCAGGTAGCTGTTGGTCATCCAGACTGCTACGTCTTGCATTCCTTTCTGGAAGTTGAGTTTGGCAACGGTGGGGTCTTTGGTGAGGGAGAGGATGAGCTGGGTGTCGTCGGCGTAGGATACGATGTTGAGGCCGTGTTGCCGGACGATGGCTGCGAGGGGGCCATGTAGATGTTGAAGAGGGTGGGGCTCAGTGATGAACCCTGTGGGACTCCGCAGGTCATTTTCGTGGGGTCGGAGAGGAAGGGTGGGAGTCTGATCTTTTGGCTTCTTCCGGTGAGGAATGATCGGATCCAGTCCAGGGCTGTTCCTTGTATGCCTGTGTCTTGTAGTCTGGTGACTAGTTTGAGGTGGGAGACGGTGTTGAAGGCCGCTGACAAGTCGAGGGCTGCGGAGCAGCCTTGGTCCAGGAGGGTGCGGATGTCGTCTGTGGCGGTGAGCAGGGTGGTCTCTGTTCTGTGGTTGCTTCGGAATCCAAATTGGAACGGGTCGAGGATGACGTTCTCTTCAATGAATTGTGTCAGTTTCCTGTTGACTGTTTTCTCTGCAACTTTGGCTGCGAAGGGGAGGAGTGAGATGGGCCGATAGATCTTGAGGTCGGTGGGGTGAGCTGTGGGCTTCTTGAGCAGGGGTCTGACTTGTGTGCGCTTCCAGTCATCTGGGAAGGAGCCTGTTTTGAAGGTGGTGTTGATGGTGCATTGTAGTTCGGGTGCCATGGCGGCCATGGCTCTGTGGTAGATGTGAGGGGGCAAGGGTCGGTGGGGGCCCCCCGAGTGGATGCTTTTCATGGTCGAGGCAGTGCCTTCGGCCGTGATTGGTGTACAGTTGGAGATGGTGGGCTGGCTGGTGTTTCTGGGGGGCGGCGGCCGTCTGTGGCACCTGGTGGATAGTCGATGAAGTTGTCGTAGAGGTTTTTGAACTTGAGGTGGAAATAGATTCCAAGCTTGTCGCAGATGTCTTGGGATAGGGTGATGTCTGTGACTTTGCTGCGTTGGTTGGTGAATTCTTGAATGACACTGAAGAGTTCCTTGGAGTTGGTGGAGTTGGCCAGGATTTTGTTGTGGATGAAGTTCCTCTTGGTGGCTCTGATCTGGTTGTGGTAGTCCGTCACTGCGTCCTTGTAGGTGGTGTGGTTTTTGGTTGTCTTGATGTTTCGTAAGTTTTTCTCCAGGCGTCTGCAGGTGCGTCTGGCTTCTTGGAGAGGGGTGGTGAACCAGGTGGCTTTCCTGGGGTGTTGTCTGTCATCTGCGCAGTTGGAGATTCAGGTGTGGAGTTCTCTGGCTGTGTCGTTTGTGTCGGGTGCCCAGGTGTGGTTGTCTCGGGTGAGGGTGGAGTTAAGTTGCTCATTGGTAACCTTGCTCCAGTTCCTTCATTGTGGGCGTGGGGCTGGTTTGGGTGCCTTCGGCCGTGATTGGTGTACAGTTGGAGATGGTGGGCTGGCTGGTGTTTCTGGGGGGCGGCGGCCGTCTGTGGCACCTGGTGGATAGTCGATGAAGTTGTCGTAGAGGTTTTTGATCTTGAGGTGGAAATAGATTCCAAGCTTGTCGCAGATGTCTTGGGATAGGGTGATGTCTGTGACTTTGCTGCGTTGGTTGGTGAATTCTTGAATGACACTGAAGAGTTCCTTGGAGTTGGTGGAGTTGGCCAGGATTTTGTTGTGGATGAAGTTCCTCTTGGTGGCTCTGATCTGGTTGTGGTAGTCCGTCACTGCGTCCTTGTAGGTGGTGTGGTTTTTGGTTGTCTTGATGTTTCGTCAGTTTTTCTCCAGGCGTCTGCAGGTGCGTCTGGCTTCTTGGAGAGGGGTGGTGAACCAGGTGGCTTTCCTGGGGTGTTGTCTGTCATCTGCGCAGTTGGAGATTCAGGTGTGGAGTTCTCTGGCTGCGTCGTTTGTGTCGGGTGCCCAGGTGTGGTTGTCTCGGGTGAGGGTGGAGTTAAGTTGCTCATTGGTAACCTTGCTCCAGTTCCTTCATTGTGGGCATGGGGCTGGTTTGGGTGCCTTGGGTTTGTTGATGGCGAAGTGTACGCAATGGTGGTCGGTCCATGGCGGCTGCGTTGTGTTGCTGAATTGGATGCTGTTTCCTGCCGCTTAGATGGGGTCGAGGGTGTGTCCTGCTCTGTGGGTCAGTGTGTTGACGAGTTGTTTAAGTCCGATGCTGGCGAGATTGTCACAAAGGATAGTGGAGTTGGGGTCTCTGGGGTTATCGAGGTGGAAGTTCAGGTCTCCAATGAGTATGTAGTTTGTTGAGGCGATGGTGTGGGGTGCGATGAAGTTGGTGATGGTGGTGGCGAAGGGTGCTCGGGGCCGGGGGTCTGTAGACGAGGGTTCCTCGTAGTGTGGCTTTGGGGGTGGTCTGGATCTGGCAGTGCAGGTGTTCATCAGAGGGGAAGGTTTTGCCGGAGGTTGTGAGGCAGAGGGTGCTCTTGCGTGCGATGGCGAGCCTCCTCCTGGGTAGTTGGGGCGGTCTTTCCTCTGGATCTTGTATCCGTCTGGGATGGCGGTGCTGATGTCGGGGGCGGAGGATGCATTGTTCCAGGTCTCTGTGAAGAAGGCGATGTCGGGTGAGAGAGAGTCAAGTAGGTTCCAGATTTCCATGGCGTGTTTGTGTACGGAGCGTACATTGAGGAGGATGCATTTTAGGGTGTCAGCGGTGTTGGATGCCGGGGTGGCGGTGAGGGTCTGGCAGCAGTGGAGGCAGGAGAACTGGCCGTGGGTCATGTTCGGCGAGGCCTTTTGGCATTCTCTAAGTCTTCCAGGGTTGAGTGCAAGGAGTGTGATGGTGTCATAGCGTTGGGTAGTGGGAGGTCCCGGGTTCCCGGAGCTAGCCGCGGTCGGGTTGCGGACGGGCGCAGATGGGCTTGCCTTTGGTGCACCGGTGGCCGCCATTAAGTAGGCGAAGTGGGAGGGAGGAGAGGCTGGGAGGTGGGAGCAGGGGAATTCTGGGGGGAGGGGCCACAGGGGCAAAAGGTGAAAGGAACAGGCAGGCACGCGAAAATAAAAACAGTGGTGGAATTGGAGCAAGACACAAATGGGCACAATAACAGTGGCAAAACAGGGAAAAATTAAGAAAAATACGGCTGAGAAAGATTACGGTGGTGGCAGGCAGTCTCGTCCCAGTTGGAGCGGGCAGCAGCCTCGAAACTCCGAAGGAGGAGGTTGGGGTCTGGAGGCAAGAGACGGCACAGTGGAGCTGCCGGGAGAGAGTGTACCTAGACCGAGGGTCAGAGGTCAGGTAAAGACTGTCTGGAAGACCAATGGAAGGCTACAGAGGTCTCTAACCCCATCCTCTCAATGACTGCCTGGCCAGGGTCAAGACCTGCTTTGCGTGCCTCCAGCCAAAGCATTTCACAAATGTCTGCAGAGGGGGTGCTGGTCTTTCACTACTTGAGGCTGCAGTACACCACAAGAGCTGAGCACAACCCCCACGCCAGTTCCGGTTGTAAAAAGCTTCAGCAGCAAGATTGATGCCAACCTCTCTATGGCTAATCAAGTCTCTGCCGTGGTCGGAACATGTGTGAGCTTATTGAGACAGCTGCGGAGAATTGCCCCGCTCCTTTCATCAGCCACACAGATGGTCGTGTCGGCTATGATCGTGTCCAGACTGGATTATGGCAATGCCATATATATTGGTCTCCCAGAGAAACTTATCAAAAAGCTGCAGGTGACCATGAATGATGCAGCTAGGCCAGGGGCGGCTGGTGACATTTTAAAGTGGTGGGCGTAAAATGATTGGTATACTTCACCGTAGCGAGCGAGCGTAGCGAGCGAGCGTAGCGAGCGAGCCCGAACCCCTATAAGGAGGGTTCGGGGGGGTTCTCCCCCCGAGAAAATTTTGAAAAAAGAGAAGAGAAATGGTGCATTTTCAAGCAAATTTGAGAAAGCAGGAAGGTTAATAAAGCAATTGTGAAAGTGCAGTTATAACATAATAAAGAGATGTCATATAACATAGGTAGCTGCTTATTCAGTGTATAACCACAGAGCTTCATAACAGACTTCGAGATACAATGCATTTCTGAGTACCTCACTCACAGATGTTTTTTATTTAACAAACTAAACTGGTTGCAAAGTAGCAGCATTCAACATTGTTTACTTTTTGTAAATGAAATCAGCACGTCTCTCTCTAAGAGCAGCAAACTTTTCAATAACTTTAGTGTTAAAGTCCGGGATTTTCTGAACTAGCTTGCTCTCTACAGAGAGCATTGCCAAAGCATTGAGTCTTTCCTCAAGCATGGTGTTTCTCAGGAATGTCTTAATCCTCTTTAAGGCTGAAAAACATCGTTCTGCCTCGACTGTTGTCATAGGAGTGGTTATGACAATTTTAAGTAAAGCCACTGTCTCTCCAAGTGACTTTTCCATGTTAAGTTTATGGATTAAAGCCAGCAAAGACAAGGCACTTGTGGCCTTCCGGTACACAGGCATTCCGTACAGTACAGTCAACTCAGTTCTCAGCTCTTCTTTATTGAGCATAGGATAAGCTCCCACAGCCTCATTCAGAGCACGCTCCGGGAAGGATTCATCATATTTGGCAAACTGTTGACTTTGCAATAATGTGGCACTCACCAAATGTTTAGTGAAAGAAAAACGCTCTCGTGCCTGCACAATTACAATGTCACAGATCTCCTTTGCAATTCGGACCATAGTGGTGATGTTTTTCCTGTGGTTTGTGAAAAAAGATTTCTCTGGCAGTTTGCTGTCTAAATTGTCAACCCCATCTCTCACTTTGCTTATGCTTTGTACAAACATAGTAGTATATACTTGCACTTTGACAGTATCTATCTCTCGTGCTTGTAACTGATTGTATAACAGGTCGACAGCTAGCATTATATCATGAAATAAATACAGTAAGAACTGAAACTCTCTGTCTTGTAGTGTTCTACCAAAGCCATGGGCTTCAATCTGACTTTTGTAATCAAACTCATCATTGGCTTCTATGGCTTCAAAACATTTCAGAAGGTCCTCTCTATGTTCATAGATTAGGTTGACTGTACGGATGTTAAAGTTCCAACGAGTTGAGGATCCCCTTGGAACGCTTTTGTCTACAATGTCATGAAGTGCTTCTGTTCTTTTGGGGGAACGCGAGAAGAATGCTGCCATGCCTCCTATATCCTGAAAGAAAATCCGTGTCTCGGTGATCTTTGATACTGCCTGTTGCATAATAAGATTAAGTTGGTGAGCGTAACAGTGCACATAATGAGCATTAGGGTACACATCTCGAATTCTCTTTTGTACTCCACTAAGGCTTCCACTCATTACGGACGCACCATCATAGCTTTGCGCAATAAGTTTTTTTTTTTGAGGCAGCTCTGGAAAAATTAAGCTCAGTTGACGCAGTATAGCTGCAGTAATGGTTTCTGCACTAGAGTCTCTTAAATGTGTGAAACCATAGAACCTCTCCACAACTTGTCTGTCATTGTCAATGTATCGAAACACTAATACGGACTATGTTTTAGTGGCCACATCAGTGGTGTCATCAGCCTGAATAGCCACAAAGTCTGTGTTTGTGGTGTCATCAGCCTGAATAGCCACAAAGTCTGTGTTTTGCAATTCTTGCACAATATGGCTTCTCATGATTTCGAGCATACACTCAAGAAGTTCATTTTGTATTGTTTTAGAGGTGCCCTTAAAGACTGTAGCACGTGCTAAATGTGCTTCCATATCCTTGTCTATGCTTGCTATTAAATCCACAAGGCCTTTGAATATTCCAGGATTTGGGGAACCTTCCGATTCATCATGGCCTCGCAATGCCAGTTCAAAAGCACCACAGAAACGAATGCAATCAATTATTTTGGATAGAATCTGTCTGTTCCTATCAACTGTTTCATTGTGTTTCTGTATTGCTTTGCGGTATGCATCACTTATCTGCTGCTCAATCGGAGCATCTTCCCCCAACATTCCCAGTCTAGTCAGGTTTTCCATATGCTTTCTTGTGCGTGAATGCTTCTTTATTTTTTCAGACAAATGCTTCAAGTCTGTTACTCCTTGATTTGTCCAAGAAAACTCACCACCAAACAGCAAGCAGGGGAAGCAGAACAGAGAATTTCTTAAAGGGCACCCTGTAAGCCAATCAGCTTTTGTGTACCAGGCGTTTGAGAATGTACGTGTGGACATTTTTCCTCTGTCCTGGGAAGTTTGCTGTAGTTTTAGGTCAGGCCGATGAGGTCCCAATTGCTTTAAATCTATTTTCTCTTGAAGTGGCCGTGCCTGGAATGACCTTGTAATCAGCTCTTGTACTGTATTCATGATGACGATGCTGGCCTTACCAATATATATTAAAGAAACCTGCCAATAATCAAAGTACAACATATAAGGTGCGGTGCAATAATATAAAATTGCAGTATAAATACATATATCTTGTGCAGTATCGCAATAAATCTCCAACAGCCCCCCTTTGCACAACATGACTGCTAAAAATACAGCCTTACTGTCTGCTGCCTCTGTGTGCCATAGTGATTGCTGAAGGCACTGAAACAGACACTGCTTGAGGGCTTTGAACAAGGCAAGGGATAGATAGTGCTGTTAACAACCGTTATTGCCCAAATCACAGGGCTAAGGGTGTTAGTAAATTCCATCCACTGAGGGTACAATGTTCAGAATGTGTGCCTACCCCAACCACCATGTACAATGACCACACACATACCTCTAACTCCAATCTAAAAAAAAAATAGCATCAGTTTCCTTACCTTTAACTCTGGTGTTTGCTGGGTCGTAGCCGGGGTGAAAGAGCAGCAAAGGAGGTCTTGTTCTTCGCCGGAAATATGACCAAAAATTTGGTAAGGGTTGTCAAGCTTTAGAAGGTGCTGAAAATAAAAATAACGTGCTGTAACTAGACAAGCATTGCTTTTAAAATACAAGTAATCCCAATGAATTTTACCAGCGTCAGTTCTTCAAGTTAACATAAAATAACTACAGTGTTCTTAAAATATTTATTTTGTTTGATGTTCGGGGAAACCAGACTTTTTTTAGTCTGCTACGTTAAAATTATCCATTGGAACCTGCTTACATTTAAATGTAATAATGATATGATTTTTAGCTTTCAGTATCTTTATGGAATATAATAGATCAAAATTTTAAATTCAAACGTTTCTACTAAAGACACGTTTAGAAGTGCAAGCGTTATCTCAGCACAACTCTTGCATCCCCCTCTCTCTCTGCCTGCCATTGCGCTCCATGTTTCTGAAAGGTGATAAAAAAAACACGTGAACTTGCGTTTCAAATGTCCAATCCTGCTGCAGCCCACACATGACAGTAACCCGATTCAAGGCCCCATTCTCCCGATTTTTTTTTTTACAATCTCCCACTTTGCTCTTCTCAAATGTTGGCATGTACGAAAACCAAACGTGCATTTGCGTTTCAAATGTCCGATCCTGCGCAGCACAATTACAAAGCCCTTAGCCCACACATGACGACAGTAACCCGATTAATACTATGCCCACTTGAATTGCTTTTGAGAGAAGCGTTTGTTCACGTTTGGGAGATATTGAACTGAGCAGTCTCTTCCTGTTTGCAAATGGTAATGATTCAAAAGTGCTGAAAATAACATTTAATAATAAACATTTTACTGACATGGGTGCGATGTCAGGGTTTCCAGAAGTATTAACTCACTGGGCAACCTTGCCATCGGGTAGGTTTATGCTGCACAAGGAGCAAAACAGATTTGCCCTGGTGGAAAGCTTCCGTAATAAGCCCCTGGATGGGCATTTACATGAAAAAAAATCAGCTCATTGATAAAGGCTTGATGTGTTTACCAGCTGAGTTTAGCTTCATGGAGGTGGGGGTGCCAGCAGGTTACAAAGCTGCAGGGAAACTTGAGGTTGCTTGTGACATGGGAAACAGAGGGATGGCGCAGCGTACACAAGCAATGTCAGCGAGGGGCTAAAGACATTGATGGGAGTTTGCTATGGACACGAAAACATGCCTGCTTTCATTAAGTGCTATTTACTCGAAATTGGCGATGTGTGATCTTCGACTAATTGCCTTTCTGCCTAAAGTGAGCGCGCAGCAAACTAGCGTTATAAATGACTATGTCTTTTACTGAGCTTGTGACATGCTGGCTTGGGTCGGATTTTGTGTGAGGCATGTGCTGTGGCATTGCTGTTCTGGAAGACACCGTCTGACAACTTGGAAATACCTTGTATAGAAAAAGCACCAAAAATAAATAATCTGTAAAATAAATACTGCATAATATATTGAGGTGGCAGGTGTGTTCTTGGGTAGGGGGAGGTTGCAATGAAAGACGAGGAGGGGTTGCACGATGGGTCTGGGTATATTAGCGGAGGGGTACGGGGATGTGGGAGCAGGTGAGTAAATTGTAAGGATCAGTGGGCAGGGGGACCAATGGATCAGGAGGTTATCTGGAAGGGGAGGGGTAAGATGTGCGGTCAGTTGATATAGGTGAGAAGGGACTAGTAGGTACTACAGGTCTATCAGGTGTAGAATGCGAAAGGGTGTTAGGTTATTGAGGAAGGGTGTGAAGATGGGTATGCCAAGGTGGATAAAGTAATAAAATACTAATATAAAGTGAGTGTCACAGGAGTTCAGACAGCCAGTTCAAGTTAAATAAATGACATGTGAGACTAATGTACGTTAGTTTCGGCCGCTCTATAGTCTAGAACCTCTCTCATTTAAAAAACGAATTGTGCATTGATCTTGACTTATCTACATGATAAATAATACATTTTAAACATTGAAAATGTGTTTTCATTTTAGAGTGAGGAAAGTAAACGAATGAGGGAAGACTCATTACGAATACCTTTTTCTGCAGATTATAGTCAAATCCGTTTCCCTTACCTGCGTTGTTGGGAAGTGTAAGGTGCACAGTAATGCGATAATTGGCCTTCCACTTTGGTAATTACATATCCGATTTCAACCCTCATAAAAAATCCTAATTGTTAGGTTTTGCATCTTTTTCGTGCACAATTCTGAATTGCGCTGCACATTCTTTAAAAAATTATTCGTTCTTCTAGAGAACATTGTTAAGACAAGAGCTCATAGAAGAGGAGTTCAAATGTGTAAACTCTCTGAAGATAATTAAGGAGTTACCACTCTTGAAATGAACAGGGAATAGACATTTTCAGGAAACGGATGTGAAAGGACAGAAAAAAATCGTTTTTACTTCCTCGCATCCGTCAGTGGCAGTCAGTGCTGTTTCTTTCCCTTTAATAAACATTTTAAGTGACCATTTGTTAAGTAAGAAATCGACAGATTTGCTTGTTGTGTCACACGGTGTGACACAAGTTACACAACAAGCAACTCTATGATATATGAATGGATGCTCGCTGTTTCAAATGTGTCCGATCCGATCCGATCCTGCTGCAGCAGTGCACACTTACAAAGAAAGCCCACACACACATCACAGTCAGTAACCCTAACCCGATTCAAGGCCCCAATCTCCCGCTTTGCTCTTAATGCTGGCATTGGCAAGGCATGTATATGGGAATCGGGAATGGGCCAGATCGAATCATCGGAATGCCTACGTACTCAAAAAAGGGGGAATTACAGTAACGCCTGACACGTCAAAGGATGCGCGTGAATCGGATGCGCTGGAGGCCCCATTCACAAAAGCTGTCACTTCACATCCTGGCCCTCCTCTCTTCTTATGAACAGTAAATACATTTGCCGATACAGGTGCAAAGGCGCCTTCACAGCCAGCCTCAACATGACAGTACATTAACAATAGACCAGACGGGGTGTTACTAACAACGCGCATGTGGCCTGAAAAACAAACAGCCCCATCCCGCCCGGTCATGTGTCTGGTAAAGTGCACTCTGGATTAGGAAGTGTGACAAAACCCGGCCTGCCACTGTCTGACAACCCCGGGCTCATTGACAATGAATATTCAACATTTTTGAGGGAAGGGAGGTGCGAAATGTGAAGGAGATTGTAGGACTAGGAAGCCACGCTCGGGTCATCCCTGGGGGCCATGTCTGCACCTCTGGTGCTTACAAGCCAGGGGCAGGCTGGGGCAGGGGTGCGACTTTTCAATACAGGGCGCTAAAACAGGGAAGGGGCTGCCTCCTCCAAAATCAATGATAATGAGCTGTGCAGTCGCAGACTGCAGTACTCACCACAATGGACAAGTCAGGGACAGGGACAACAGAGTAGAGTAGAGTACTGGTACACAAGAATTGTCTCGACAGCACACGAGTCACACAACGGGTCCTGTACGCACCGCCGCCACGAGGTTATGCAGACAGTGTGGCACCACCGCGTGCGTGATGACGCGACACAGACTGCATAGAGTGCGCACCTCATGGCCAATCACTGTCACTGTGTTCAGACATAAGCCACAGTGATTGGCCATAGTTGCGCGGCACCCAATGCAGTTACTCGTAGGGGGTCTGAGAGGCTGTATCAGGCTCTCAGCCAATCCAGAGACGCTGCATTAGCAGCGCCTGCCCTGGATTGGCGAAAGAGCACGGATAGGGCTCGCCCGGATACCGAGAGACGGGGCTGCTGTATGATGCAACCCTCGGCCTCTCGGCCCCCTCCTCTCAGTAGTACTCAGTGGCAGACAGTGCGGCAAATGCGCATGCTCGTGCTTGTCGTGAGACAAACTCGAGCATGCGCAAATAAATTGCGAGCCGGCTGTCTGTCAACTGTGTCAGTGCTCGCCCCCGGCCCCACCCCCTTCATCATGTCCGAGTCCGACGCAATAAATAATATCATGGCATTGCAATTTGCTTTTTGCGTGCGTGCGTTCGCGTGGTAAGTGGGGCTCCGCCCCTGCGCCCCAATGGACGCACCGCTGCTGAGCTAGGCTGATCTTCAGGCTTCCCAGATGAGCTCGCGCTACCCCTCTGCTGCAACAGCTGCACTGGCTCCCCATTAAACAGAGAGCTAAGTTCAAAGGCCTCTGCATCGCCCACAAAGATGTTCACGCCCAGGCCCCAGTTTACATCAAGGAGAGCCTAGGGCACTACGTGCCAGGACGTAACTTCAGTCGTCCGAGGCAGGCCTCCTGGTCCATACCCGGTTCAAAACCACATCTAATGGTGGTAGAGCCTTTTCAGTTTTAATTCCCCAACTATGGAACCATCTGCCCGAGAATCTTCGCAAGGAATCCGTACTTCCCCCTTTCAGGAAACAACTCAAGACTCCTCTGTTTAGGGAGGCTCTGGACACAGCATAAAACCCCTCCAAGTGCTGCGTTTGTAACTGCTAGTGGGTGTGTTTACCTTCTCAAAGCGCTAAGAGACCTGCCGGTGATTATGCGCTATACAAATCCAAGCTAACAAAACATAACATAACACCCACAAGGAGTAAAGATGGGGTCACACATGACCCAGCTCCCGCTCTTAGGAGTGGGTTACCTAAGTCCGGATCAGACCAGGATGATGTCAGAGGTAAGGATGAGGATGACATTCTCCTCATCTCTTTTGCTCTGATACCAAGCCAACCTCCAAGCTGAGTCTGCCTTACCTGCCATGTCCTCATCAATGACACACGACCACCTCCCTCATCAACACAGGTTTCTTTGTGAACATTACCAGACGATGACACTTCTGCACCCTAACTCCACGGCCTGACCTACAGTCCACGGCATTACAGATATTCCCCTACAGGAGCACGACCCCCATACCATTGACCAGCGTCTTCACATGTGTAGTATCATATGGTGCTCACTCATGCCATGCCAAATTTGTCGTCACCTGTACTGACTCAGAAACACTCATCAGTTGTGACATGGCTGAACGTCTTCGACTATCCATTTCGCTGTGACCCAGAGCGACCTCTCAGGTGATGTAGACAGACTCCTACTCAAGATTCCACACCTGTTCACTGGCCAAGACTGCCTGAAGGGTCCACCCGTAACGCTTCACATCGACCCCTCCATTCGCCCAGTTGCATTCCGACACTGCATGAGCCTTTTCCATTTCTGAGCAGCCGTGAAAGCTGAGCTCCAGAAACTGAAAGAAGCCGGGGTCATTGAAAAGGTCTCTAGACTCTCTCATGGTTATCGCCATCAAGCCAAAGCAATCAGGCTGCATCCAGATTTGCATAGATAAGTGGCTGTCCAACACAGGGATTAAAAGAGAACAGCACGTATTGCCCACCATTGATGGCCTCATAGCTGACATCAACAGATCAAACTAGTTCTCCAAACTAGATCGAAACTCAGGCTACCACTAGCTAGAGCTCCATGAGGTCAGCAGATATATCATGACATTTTCCACTCACATTGGCCTCCGCAGCTACCGCTGGCTCAATTTTGGGATATCCTTCAAGCAATCAATCAGGGAATTCTGAAGCGGGCTACTCACCTGTAAGGGTCTCAAGGCGCGGGGGAGGGGAGGACAGCTCCAGTCAGTCAAAGAGCCAGGTCTTGAGGGTCTTCCTGAAAATGTGCAGAGTGGGTGTGTGTCTGATGTTGATCGGGAGCTCGGTCCAGGTCTTTGCTGCGACGTAGGAGAAGACTCTTCCACCTGTTCTGGCTCTGCAGATGCACAGGGTTTCAGCAAGGGCAAGGTCGGTGGATCGGAGGTTTCTCTTGGGTACGTGGAAGGCAATTTTTTCATTGAGATCTTGGGGTGCGATGATGTGGAGGCATTTGTATGCGTGAGTGAGTATATTGAAAGTTACTCTCTTCTCGACGGGTAGCCAGTAGAGGTCTCGTAGGTGTGGGGTGATGTGTTTGTGTCTGGGGATGTCGAGGATGAATCTGGCTGTGGTGTTCTGAATGGTATGGAGCTTGTGGAGCAGGGATTTGTTGATGCCGGCATAGAGGGCGTTTTCATAGTCTAATATGCTGGCTATGAGTGTGTGGGTGACAGCCTTTCCTGATTCGGGGGACTCATTTGAAGGTCTTGCGAAGGATGTGGAGGGTGTTGAAGCAGGTGGAGGTGATGGCGTTGATCTGTCGGGTCATGGCGATGGAGGAGTCAAGTATAATGCCGAGGTTCCGGGCATGGTACGTGGGTGTGGGAGGGCTGCCGAGGGCAGTGGGCCACCAGGTGTTGTCCCATGCAGAAGGAGAGGGTCCGGGGATGAGGACGTCTGTCTTCTCCGAGTTGAGCTTCAGGCAGCTGCTACTCATCCAGGTTGTGACGTCCTTCATTCCTTCCTGAAAGCTGAGTCGGGAGGTGAGGGGGTCCTTGGTGAGGGAGAGGATGAGCTTGGTGTCGTCGGTGTAGGATACTATGCTGAGTCCATGCTGTCTGACGATGGCAGGGAGGGGGACCATATAGATGTTGAAGAGCGTGGGGCTGAGCGATGATCCTTGGGGTACTCCGCAACTGATCTCTGTGGATTCGGAGTGAAAGGGAGGAAGTCTGATTCTTTGGGTTCTGCTGTGAGGAAGGAGCAGAGCCAGTCAAGCGCTGTCCCCTGTATGCCGGCGTCATGGAGTCTGGCGGTGAAAGTGCAGTGGGAGACAGTGTCGAAGGCTGCCGAGAGGTCCAGCAGGATCAGGGCTGTGGTGTGTCCTTGGTCGAGGAGCATGCAGATATCATCTGTGGTGGCAAGTAGGGTGGTCTTGGTGCTGTGGTTGCTGCGGAATCCGGATTAGGAGAGGTCGAGGATGGAGTTCTCTTCTATGAATTTCGTTAGTTGGACGTTGACGATCTTTTCTGTGACTTTGGCTGCGAAGGGGAGGAGAGAGATGAGTCGGACGTTCTTGGGGTCTGTTGGATCTGCTGAGGGCTTCTCGAGGAGGGGCTTGACTTCTGCAAGTTTCCTGTCATCGGGAATGTGCTGGCTTCGAGGGAGGGGTTGATGGTGCACCGTAGCTCCAGGGCGATGGCGGCAGCAGCTCTATGGAAGATGTGCGGAGGGCAGGGTTCCGTGGGAGCTCCTGAGTGAATGCCTTTCATGGTTGATGCAGTGTCTTTGGTGGTGACTAGGGTCCAGGAGGAAATGGTAGGCTGACTTTTGTTGCTGGAGGGCAGAGTGGGTTTGGTGTCCTGTGTCTGTTTGTCGAAGTTGTCGTAGTGGAATATTATTTTCAGGTGGAAGTAAGAGCCAAGGTTGTTGCAGAGGTTCTGGGAGGGTGTGATGTCCGTGGCTTTGCTGGGTGGTTTAGTGAATTCCTGGATGATGTTGAAGATTTCCTTGGAGTTGATGGTGTTGGCGTGGATTTTGTTACGGATGAAGGTCCTCTTTTGGATCTGATGAGTTGGTGGTATTCTGTCATGGGGTTCTTGTAAGGGGAGTGGTCTTCCGAAGTTTTGCTGTATCTCCAGTTCTTCTCGGGACATCTGCAGGTGCGTATCGCTTCTTGGAGGTCGGTGGTGAACCAGGAGGGCTTCCTGGGTCAATGTCTGTTGGGATTGCAGAGGGGAGCGAGCTCATCTGCACAGTTGGTAAGCCATCTGTGAAGTTCTTTGGCTGCAGAGTTGGCATTGGTTGTGGTGGGGGGGCTTTGCGATTCAGGGTGGCGTTGAAGTGCTCCTCGGTGATCTTGCTTCAGTTCCTTCCCTGTGGGTGGGGTGCCAGTTTGGGTGCGGAGGGTTTTTTGACTTGGAAGTGAACGCAGTAGTGGTCCATCCAGATGGGTTGCATGGTGTGGCTGAAGTGGACGTTGTTGCCTCCTGCAAAGATGGGGTCAAGGGAGTGTCCTGCCATGTGGGTAGGGGTAGTGATGAGTTGTTGCAATCCTTGGCTGCAGAAGTATTCTAGAATGCCAGCCACGAAGTCGTAACAGGCATGGAGTGTGTCATCAATGTTAGCGATGACATCCTCATTTATGTGCCCACTCTTGACAGCCACCGATGGTGCCTGCATGCTGCCCTCCCCAGGATCTAGTCCGCCGGCCTTACCCTCATCCGGCCAAAATTCCAGTTCTTTCAACAGGAGATGGGATTCTTCAACTACATCTTCTCCAAAGATGGCATCAAGGTCGACCCATCCAAATGTGTCAACATTAAGAAGGCAGCAACCCCGTCGTTATAAGCGGAGGTATAAACCTTCTTAGGACTCATGACCAACTGTGGGAGATTCATCCCCAACCTGACATCATTACCAGGCCAGCTGAGACACCTCATTAGAGCAGCAGCACCATGGGTCTGGCAGAAAAAAATACTTTCCAAGCTATAAAGAAGGAACTCCTCCAGGACGCAGTTATGGCATACTTCAACCCCACCAAAGACTCAGAGCCACTGGTTGAAGCCAGCCCCATTGTTCTGGAAGCTGTAATCATGCAACACACCAGAGACAATTGCTGGGCCCTTATCACCTATGCCATTAGAGCTCTCATGAAGACTGAAAAGCACTATGCACACATTGAAAAAGAAGCCCTTGCCCTAAAATGGGGCTGTCATTACGTCCACCTTTATTTGTACAGACAAAAACTTTCTGCTGTCTCTGTTTTCTAGGACTGCCCCACACCCACCACCCAGGATCGAGAAATGGGCCCTGCAGCTTCAAAAGTATCAACTTATGGAGATATACAAACCTGACTGTGGCAACCCGGCCGATTTCCTCTTCAGACGTGCTCGACAGGCAGAGAAGAGCCCAACTACCCACACGCTCGAAGCAGACAAATACACCTGCTGGCTGGCAGTGCTTGCCTGCGGTAACAAAGAATCTCTTCAAAACATTGCAGATGTCACCTTATGAGATCATGCACTCCAAAAGCCACGGAGGTTACCACCTCTGGGAAGATGGAAGAATTTCCACCAGGACCTTAGGAAGCAAGACGTTGCCACCCAGCTAGACCTATCTGCCCTCTGGAATGTCCACCACAAGCTCAGCATCACTTCACCAGGCCTCCTCCAGCGAGGACACAGAATCATCATTCCCCAGTCACTGTGACCAAAGATGCTGTCTCTTGCACACACCAGCCACCAAAGGGGCATGAAGACCAAGCCGTGACTGAGGCAGAAAGCATAGTTCCTATACTGGACACTGAAGTCAATGACATGGTCGCAAAGTGTCCCTGGTGCCAAGACAGCAAACTACCAGACAAACCTCCTCTGATCTCGATTGACAGCCCGAAAGAAGGGCCATGGTGCGACATCAGCATAGACTTTGGGAGTTTACCGAATGGTCAGCACATGCTAGTTATCTCAGACAGTTTCTCCAAGTTTCCAATTGTTGAGATCACACAGGTGACATCATTTGACTACCCTAGGAGATGTCTCGACATCTTTGCCATTTTTAGTGTCCCCAAAACTCTTAAGAGCGATATTAGGCTTCCTTTTCAAAGTATGGTGTTGAGGAACTATTTACTCTCCTTGGCAATCGAACATAGAATATCACTCCATGGTGACCTAAGCCAATAGAGAAGTGGAAAGACTGCTGCTATAGTAAGTCATTGTTGAGGAGACAGTCCACAAATCCTTTGGGGTGTATAGATGCATTCACCATAGCACAACCCACAGAGTGCACACTGACATCATGCTTGGATGTGCAGACCCACCCACAATGGCAGCAATGTTAGTGATAGCCAGGAGGCTGCGTATTCGGGCCCTGCTCAGAGGAGAATGAGACAGGAACGTATATTCAGGCTGCGCATCACTCTGTTCCAGCACACTGAAGAGGACATCTATGACAAGTACAGACTGCACCCACAGACCATAATGGACCTGATTGAGGAGCTGAAACCCTACTTGGAACATCCTACACGCAGGACACAAACAATTCTCACACATGTGCAGGTCCTGTGCTCCCTGCACCTCCTGGCGTCAGGGAGTTTTCAACGGGTAATAGCGGAGGTTGGTGGGGTGTCACAGAGTGCACTGTCGCGTTTCTTCCATGCCTTCCTAGATGCAATACTGCAGAGGCTCTCACATCACATTTACTTCCCCCCACCACCCAACAGGCATTACAGCAAACAAAACTGGACTTCTACCAGATTGCACGATTCCCCCACGTCATTGGCTGCATTGGCGGGACCCATGTGGCCATCACACCCCCAGCAGCAACTGAATATGTCTACAGGAATCGGAAATGCTACCATTCCCTCAATATACAGATTGTGTGCAATGCTAAGTATCTCATCACAGACATCGTACCCAAATACCCCGGCAGTACACATGACTCTTTCATCTTCAGACACAGTGGAATACACAGACGTCTGAGTGCTGGAGAGTTTGGGGAGGGGTACCTGCTAGGTAAATACATGGCACACATCAATACATCCACTACATCACTTGAGGGGGGGGACATTGACTTACCTATTGTGTTTGTCCATGCAGGTGACAGTGCCTATGCAGTGTGCGACTTCATCCTGACCCCATATCCGGATCCTGCAAATGCAAGTGAGAGGAGCTACAACAGGGCACACAGATCTACACGCAGCGTCATTGAGCGTACCTTTGGAATCCTGAAGAGCCGCTTCAGGTGCCTGCATAAAAGTGGAGGCGCACTGCAATACAGACCTGAGACCTGCTGTAAAATCGTGGCAAGCTGTGCAATGCTACATAACATGGCAATGAGGAAAGGCACCACAATTGATGTGACCGATACAGACACATCGGATGACGAGCGCCCTGCTCCCCCTGCCAGACCTGCAGCAGGAGTTGGGGCAGCTGCTGGACGCCAGAGACGGACAGAGATCACACAAAACTACTTCTAGGTGAGTAATGATGAAATAAGACAACAAAGTTTGATGATGTGTGAAGTGTTTAATCACACTTCACATTAAAGAAATAGTAACTGTCCCCAGCACATGTTGTGCACACAGTGCAGGTAAGGCACAAGTAATTGTGCAAGCAGCATTTTCGGGTTAATGCACCCGTGTTGCAGTGAGTGTCCCCGCAGATGTTCACCTCCTTCGATGACGTCCAGGCTGAGTGCCCCCCATGGTGTCCCCTTGGCCTGCACCCTGTCTGGCACTGCGGTGTCTTTGCCCTGGCAAGGTGGGAGTGAGGCTGCTCCGACTTGAGGTGTCCTCACTCTCGGCAGAGGCCATGAGTGCGCTGCCACCAGCATTGGCTGTCTGCAGCTGCTCCACAGCAGTGGTCACCTGCGCAAGCCCTCGGGCAATGTCCTGGCAGGAATGTGCCATGTCGACCTGCATTGTTACGCTTCTGCGTGTGAGGGTGCTGGTGGTGGTGCAGAGGCGGTTCACGGCCTTTGTGTAATTGTGTAGGCGTGCATTGGCACGTCGGCCAGCCCTGTCATTGGCAGCTTGGGTGTGCCTCAAAGTGGCACAGAGCTCATGGATTGCCCCTGCCATGGCCACGAAGCCCACCCCCATGTTCTTCTGGTCCTTGTGTATGCGGCATAGCTGCCTATTTATTGACCTCAGTGCTTTGCATTGCAGGCGCTGTTCCTGCAGCATGCTCTGTTCCAGGCCGGAGAACACGGACCCTTCTGCTTCTGTCGCAGTGCTGCTCCTGGGCCTTGATCTGGATGTCTCCTGTGGTCTAATCCTTGGCGTTTGTGTGTCATGACTGGGCATATGTGACACACCCTGACTCCCCTCTCTCCTGTCGGTGTCATCCCCTGTGGCAGGGAATTCGTCCTCAAATGGAGGCAGTGGGGCACATGTGCGCGCTTCCTGCGCTGGCTTGGCTTCTGCTCTGTGTCATCGCTGGAGTCCGCAGGGTGTGCAGGCTCCTCTCCCTCTGCGCAGTGTTCTTGTGCCATGCCATGTGCTGTGGATGTAAAGGGGACTACATGAGTTTGTGTTATTGTCTGCATGTGGCAATCAATAAAGTTCCTACTTTTTTTTGGCTAACCTCTGACACTGTCATTCACTTATCCCCAACCCACATGTTGCATTTAATTTCCTTAGTGTCATGGACACACAGTCAGACACAGTACTACGAGTCCCATGATGCATTGCTGGGTGTGCTGTAAGACCTGGCCTGGATTGACATTTTGGGAGTTTACTATGCGCATTTGGGGAAGTGTGCATGGGATGGGGAGGAGTGCAGATTGATTTTGCATGCATCTTACCTTGACTGCTGGATGCAGGGTCGGAGCTATCTATGTCAGCCACACCACCAACGCTCTCAGGCAGGAGAGTAGACTCCACGAGCTCCTCATGGGGGGTTGGCTGCTCTGCAGTGGATGGTCCTCCTCCAGTCTGATTTGCGTCCTTCAGTCTGGCTGCCACCCTCTCCTTGGACCTCTGGCGCATGTCGTACCACCGCTTGCGCAGCTCTTCGATGGTACGTGTGGTGACTCCCACTGCATTCACCTTACTCTGTATTTCTAGCCAGATTTTCCTCTTCCTGGCCTCTGGGACACGCAGTGCCTTCTTGCCGAAGAGGAGCTCATGGCTGCAGACCATCTCCTCAATGAGGACCTCCTGCTCCTTTTCAGAGAACTTATGTTTTCTCTTCCTTTTCTCTGCATCCTTGCCCTGCTGTTGTTTGGTGGAATCCATTGCTGGTTGCACTCTCCTGGGATGCCTCCTCACACTCCCCAAGCAGCCTCTGGGTGTGGCTCAGGTGAGCAGGTGCAGGAAATCACTCCAGTTTCCTGTTTGTGATGTCATCAGGCTGCACCTGGCTTGCAGGTTCCCGTTTTTGCGATTTCTTAATTAGCGAATTTTGCTATTAAGAAATCGCAAAACGGGTGTCTGCGAATTATTTGCGATTTTTAAGAAATCGCAAATGATTAGCGATTAATTTTTTACATCCCGTTTAGCTAATCTGAATTTGCGAATCGCAAAATATCGCAAATTAGGATTCGCTAAACGGGAGTTTGATACATATGCCCCTAAAAGTGTAGGAGTCACATGTCATCCATACTGGTAGCCAGTATAGTTTAGGAGTGCTTGGTGTGGAGAAGCACAAACTCAGAGTCGAAAAAGAAACAGCATAGTTGGGAGTTTTCTTTAACCCCTTCCCTGCTCATGACGGAACCGTTCCGTCATGAGCCACGGTTGCCGTGTGCTCATGACGGAACGGTTCCGTCATGACAATCCTGTCGGCGGCCGCTCCGCCTGCGTGGCGCTGTTTCCCCGCCTGTGCGGGGCGACAACGCAAATGGGCGGAGTCATGACGGAACCGTTCCGTCATGAGCACAGCTCAACTGTGGCTCATGACGGAGCGGCTCCGTCATGAGCACAGGCCCGCCGCGCTGCCCCCCTGCCCCCCCCAGCGCTGCAGCGGAATGTCCGCAGCAGCGAAGGGGTTAATAATAAGAATCCATTTCTACCCAAATAAACCCTTTTTGCAACATTAATCAATGTTCTATACTTTGCAGAGTGTATGCATTTCTATGATGAACGTTAATACCTCACTATTCTATATTAGAACTTTAAGTTATAAATTGCAAGTAACAAAAGGATGTCTCTTTTAAAATCAGTAACCTGCTGATCTCTTTGCATTTTATGCACTCCGTAATCTACTTGGTGCACGTTCTTTGCAGCAGGTATATTAACCCTCTGTGCTACCTTCACATAATTCAAAAACCTCAACTACACAAAACTCTGATCTCTGGCCAGGAAGAACGTTAATCACAGGAGTTATCTTGACATTTTTGTGAGACCCCGTAATTGCAGGAGGAAAGGAACGCACAGCAGGTGCTTTAAAAGCATAATAAAGTTGCAAACACGGCGCCCCCAGGAAGCCAGCACCCGGTGCGAAGGCACCGGTCGCACCGCCTTAGAGCCGGCCCTGGAGGTAGGCAGGCAAACAGGCAAGTGTGGAGGTCAGGTGATGACAACCCGAACACCGGCCACTTTCTGTAATTATTTAACTCGGCACAGAGGTGCAAATAACTCTTGGTGGCCAGGCGGGCAGGAAATTCAGATTTAATAAGGGTGTCAAAGGAGATAAATACCTCGACACTAATTTACATGATATAGCAAGCACCATCACTGTAACAAAGCCAAGCAATGACGAATCCTCCCCAGCAGCCCCAGTCCGGTTAACATAGCCGCATTCTCATGAAGAATAGCTGCAGGTACTCTCTCATGCAGACGGCCGCTTGATCAACAGTTATATATTTTACTAGCACCACGGCGCACAGCACAAATGGTGTGAGCGCAAAAGCACAAAGCAGAAAAGTATGCTGTTCCTAAAGAAAAGAAAACAGGTAGATGTGCGTGTGGAGAACTCAACTACTTGCTAAGGGCAGGAGAAGATTTCCTACTTTCGGAAAGAGACCCTCACACATCCAGTCAGCTAGGTGTCAAGCTAAATCATCGGGTCTGCTCCTCGTCAGGTCAGCGCTGCAATACCTGATCGGCACCCATGATGGGGCCTTTTAGCGGAGACCTTAGCGAGTAGTTGAGTTCTCCACATGCACATCTACCTGTTTTCTTTTCTTTAGGAATAGCATACCTTTCTGCTTTGTACTGTATTTGCAAAAACAACAATTGATGGACAGAATGCAGAACAATGTTGTACATTCACCCCAGTACAGAGATCTGAGCCTAAATCCATTGCTTTCTTGCTCACTGTGCCATTCCAGTTTGGACCCAGCCATATGCAAATCAGTCTTGACCCTGGCCCAAAGGGGACAGTCCAGCCCGAACTGCCAGGCTTGGTCCTCCCTGGACTGGAAACAATCATCCTAGAACCTGTTTCGGGCGTTCAGCCCTCATCAGCCAGGACAGCTTGATTCCAGTGGCATGGAGAGCACGGGACCCACGTCTGGGCATACCCGTCCCACACGGGGTGACAAATGCAAAAACAACAATTGATGGACAGAATCCAAAACAATGTCGTACATTCACCCCAGTACAGAGATCTGGGCCTAAATCCATCGTTTTTTTGCTCACCATGCCATTCCAGTTTGGACCCAGCCATATGCAAATCAGTCTTGACCCTGTGCTTCATGGGTACAGTCCAGCCCGAACAGCCAGGCTTGGTCCTCCCTGGACTGGAAACAAGCATCCTAGGACCGGTTTTGGGCTTTCAGCCCTCATCAGCTAGGATAGCTTGATTCCAGTGGCATGGAGAGCACGGGACCCACGTCTGGGCATACCGTCCCACTCGGGTTGACAAATGCAAAAACAACAATTGATGGACAGAATGCAAAACAATGTCGTACATTCAACCAAGTACAGAGATCTGGGCCTAAATCCATTGTTTTCTTGCTCACCATGCCATTCCAGTTTGGACCCAGCCATATGCAAATCAGTCTTGACCCTGTGCCTCATGGGAGCAGTCCAGCCCGAACTGCCAGGTTTGGTCCTCCCTGGACTGGAAACAAGCATCCTATGACTGGTTTCGGGGTTTCACCCCTCTTCAGCCAGGATAGCTTGATTCCAGTGGCATGGAGAGCATGGGACCCACGTCTGGGCATACCTGTCCCACTCGGGTGACAAATGCAAAAACAACAATTGATGGACAGAATGCAGAATAATGTCGTACATTCACCCCAGTACAGAGATCTGGGCCTAAATCAATCGTTTTTTTGCTCACCATGCCATTCCAGTTTGGACCCAGCCATATGCAAATCAGTCTTGACCCTGACCCAAAGGGGATAGTCCAGCCCAAACTTTTGCTTTCTCGCCCTAAGTGTGCCAGGTATGCCCAGACGTGGGTCCTGGGCTCACTGTGCCACTGGAATCAAGCTATCCTGGCTGAAGAGGGGTGAAACCCCGAAACCGGTCCTAGGATGCTTGTTTCCGGTCCAAGGAGGACCTGGCTTGGCAGTTCGGGCTGGACTGTTCCCATGAGGCACAGGGTCAAGACTGATTTGCATATGGCCAGGTATAAACTGGGGTGGCATGGTGAGCAAAAGAATGATGGATTTAACCCAGATCTCTTGACTGGGGGTGAATGTTTTGATTTGTTCTGCATTCCGTCCATCAATTGTGTGTCTTTTTCTGTATTTTGGCTTGTATGCTGGACCTGGTTAAACAAAGCCCTTGGTCCCCTTTTCTTGAAGAGAGTGAGCATAACAGCAGCAGAACATACACTTCCTTGCTGCTAACAAACTGCACATAACTCTGCCGACCCGGCCCACTTTTAAGTGCCCTGTCTCAGCTGTGCAGCCATTGGGCAAATCATGACGTGTGCGCTGAGCCAGCCCCAGGCAGTGAGCAGCGCAGACTGGCGCCGACAGCTTTATTCAGAGTGTTATTTATTATACTACCAGCCTTGACAGCTAAGGACAGGAGGTGCCATAATGCGTGATCATTATTTTTAATGCGGGACTTGCCTTAAAATGCGTTGGGATAACTTTCGATGCGTGGCACTTGGCAGGACTGCAAGTGCAGGCCACTCACTTCAAGAACTCGTCACGCTGAGGTGCCTGGAGAAGAGACGCATGAAATGGAGGTGGATGAACCAAATCATAGCCCTGAGCTGCCTACTGTAACCCCACCTACCCAAAGAGAAACACCACCTGCAGATACATCCCAGCCCACCTGTCTATTTCAGCCAGCTAGGAGTCAACCCTACAACTTGAGACATCACATCTCAAGGAACAAAAGACTTGAGGACTACTCATGTGAGTAGAACCTAGAACCACCGTCACATGACTGTACCACAGAATCCAGGTAGGTTCAACATATTGTTTAAACTGTGCCATGTTATCTTCATTGAAGTTTTGGAAGAATGTAACGCAGCGAAAGGCTGCGCCTCCACGCTGTGACGCATACACGCACGCACGCCCTGCCCTCGTGTTAGAAGTCAGGGCGCTTTAATAAAAGGAGGAGTTAAACCGCTTCTGTGCCTCCTATCTCCTTCATTTAGCGCAAGCGCAGAGAATCGGAAGCCCCCGTCCGGGCCATTACTAGAATTCCCAGAAGTTTTGGGGACTGCTGTCATTAGATTTGGGGTCCACTTGCACACACCACGCTTGCGCTGGCCTCCTACGTTGTTGCAAGTCTAGTTTCTGTTGTACGAAGTTTAACTGCAGCCATCTTAACCTAACACACGATGGCAGCATTGTAAAACAAATCCAGCATTAGTGAATGCTTTATCAGACGTTATTGTGTATACAGAAGCAGTGACTTCAAATACCAGACGCCTGGACACTAGTATACAGTAACCTGCGTCACAATGCGCTGCACTGAAACGTTGCAATCCAATTACTGGAGTGAAGTAAACTCTGACATTTTAACCAAAATAGTTGGATCCCAAAGGCATAATTAACCATACGCTTTTATAAGTAAACGGTATTGCTCAGTATTGCTGTACATACCCCTACTATTACTCAACTGTACTCCTTATATGGACCTAAGACGGATGAAAGGCTGAGCCGACCCTTCTGGGGTATAAAGCTATGACAGCATACACAAAGATTTCCTTAACGGAAACACTCACCAGTCATTTTGGCCAGTGCTTAATTTGTAAAATATCAAGTGCCATGGCTCTGGCCAGGAGGCCACTGCAGTTTGCACCACCCATTGCCCATGACATCGCTACCAAAACAGCTATTTACCATCTCTCTCGCATGTAAATGCGACAGTTCAGATTATTCCAGGTCCCCAAAGCTAAAGGAATGGCTGGAGCGGCAGGTATAAGCATTATTTTAATGTATATTGTATTTCTAAACTACAGTTGTTCTGCTCATCTCTAAATTAGATAAGCAGCGCCACCATGTGGTGGATTGTTCTAATTATGGTGTTGACAAGTAGGTTCTGGTGCCGAGCACCGGAAACAAATTAAGTGCTGGTGCTTAGCACCTGAAAGCTCCAGCTCAAATTAAGCACTGATTTTGGCCTTTGCGGCTGTCTGCATGATAAAACACCCGGATGAGTGACACTTACTTCTAATGAGTGACAGCTGCAGGATTCCGCCCTCGGATGGACGAAGAGCTCCAGCTGCAGGATTCCGCCCTCGGATGGACGAAGAGTAGGCCTGGGCAAAATTTCCGTTCCGTTCGCGGAATTTGCGATAATTTGGCATTTCCGCGTTCCGCGGAGAGCGCGTAAATGTCAAAATTTCCGCATTCCGCAGCTTTGCGATAATTTGGTTCTTGATCGCGCTGTAAAATAATACATTCTCGCGCGCGCGCGATCGCCTTACCTGAATCCCCGCGTTCGCCGACAAGTTTTCCCGATCCGGTCGCGTTCTCCATGAGATGTTGTATTGTTTTAGCCATTTGCGCTGTCTCACGACAGTTCGCGTCCGCAGTGACGTCATGCGTCGCGCGATCACGTCTTTTTTCTCACGATCATGCACCGCGAGACAACTGAAAACAAGATGGCCGCGCCCGCGAGCAACCGCAGGGGTAAGTTAGCGACCCGCAACCATGCAAAAAATATCGCGAACGGGCGTGAAAAAAACTTCCGCATCTTCGCGATATTTCCGCTTGTTTGCGGAGATTTTTAACATTTTCGCGATAATTTGCGAAAGTCGCTTTCGCAAATTCCGCCCACCCCTAACGAAGAGCTCCAGCTGCAGGATTCCGCCCTCGCATGGACAAAGAGCTCCAGCTGCAGAATTCTGCCCTCGGATGGACAAAGAGCTCCAGCTGCAGGATTCTGCTCTCGGATGGACGAAGAGCTCCAGCTGCAGGATCCCGCCTCAGGCGGGCAAAGATCTCAAGTGCAGGATTCCACCCTTGGGTGGGAGAAGAGCTCCAGCTGCAGGATTCCGCCTTCGGATGGGTAAAGAGGTACAACCTTTGGAAAGTCAGAAAGTTTCCCAGAAGTGCACATGTGACCCTGCAGGGGCCTTCGGTTTCTAGTCATACTCTTGGAAACCTTTAGTGAATTCCCCTTTCTCATGTGAAAACGAACACAATAATATTTTCAGATAAGAAAATCTGGAATGTGGACGCTCTCTTCACACCCAGAGGGGCAGAGGTACTCGCACAGAATCCTCTGTGTGAATAAATCCTTTCCCAATTGGAAAACCAACTTTCCTGAATTGGAAATGGGGGCCTCACATGTTCTAAAACGAATTGTGTGACATGGAAATACCTTTGTAAAGACAGCACAAAAAGGGAGGGGTAATAGCCATCGCAACAAGAAATCCCTTGAGGGTGGATACTTTGGACTCCTGTTCCAACCGTCAGTGAAAATGATAACCTTCCAGTTGAAAGCATCAACTAATCTAATCTGGAAGGGGGCGCTGGTCTGTCGCCCTCCCGAGGGAAAGACAGATTTCAGTATAAGCACCATACTTTTTAACATCAGATAACTTTCTGCTTCTGGGGGATTTTAACTACCATGTAGATAATCAAACTGACGCGGATACTGCGCGCCTTATATCAGACATGGAATCTCTTGGCTGACTTCAAATGGTAACAGGTCCCACCCACATAGCGGGGCATACCCCTGACCTAATATTTACAGATGCCACCAGTTTAGTAGTAGACACGCCAGCTCTGCAAGTATGGACCGATCACCTCTCTGTCGACTTCCACTTAGACATTCAGACACATAAGGAACTCTGCGGTCAGAGTTGTAAATTGACAAGATCAAGTTCCTTCTGCCCTTCTCCCAGTTTCAGTGCCCCTGTCATCACAGACTATGAAGACATCAACCTCGCCCTCTGAGCCCTTGAAGACTCTCTGACCAAGGCTTTAGACATTATTGTCCTGCTAAAAAGGCATCAATCAAAAAGGGAAAACCCTCCCGCCCCCTGGTATTCAGAATTTCTAAAGAAGGAGAAACCCATAGTAAGGGAATTAGAACGCAAATTAAGGAAATTTAATTCAGAAGAGGGAAGTTAGCTTTTAGGACTTATTTAAAATATTGTAACTCTGCAAGAAGATCTTACATAGTTCAGGCTTGGGCGTAGTGGGCATAGTGGGGCTACGTGGAGCAGCGCGTAGTGTGGCAAAATCTACGCACACTCGCGCGCTCTGCGTAGCCCCACTACGCGCCGCCCGCCTCCCACCCGCCCTAATTTAAAAATAATTAAAGAAGGTTAAAAATAAATATAAACCTCCTTACCTTGAGCGCGGCGTCCCGGGGCTCCCTCTTCTTTCTGACGGTAACTTTTTCACGCAAATGCACATGCGCGGACGCATGCGCATTTCTCGTGAGAAATGCGCATGCGCGGGCGTCCGCGCATGCGCATTTGCATGAAGAAGTTACTGTCAGCAAGAAGAGGGAGCCCTGGGACACCGGGCTCAAGGTAAGGAGGTTTATTTACCTCTACCCTTCTTTAAATTATTTTTAAATTAGGGCGGGTGGGAGGCTGGTGGCGGGCAGCTCTGCTTCGCTACGGTGTGTACGTAGCACTGCCTGCTACGCCTACTTTGTAAACGGCGAAGCAGGCAGCACTACGTGCACTCCGTGGGCGAAGCGGAGCACGAAGCCCAGGGTTAACATAGTTGGGAGAATTAACTCTGCAAAAAACTCCTCTAAAGAGCTCTTTAAAATTCTCAAGAAATTAACAGATCCGAGTAGTTGTAATCTTGCTATACCTATCTGGCAATCTCATTGCGATAACCTTGTGGCACATTTTGAACATAAGCTAAACAACATATACAACTCTTTTACAAACAATACGATACCTAAGATCCAGGATCCTCAAGCCCCATACCCTTCATCGCCCTACTCTGGATTCTCTCTCTCCTGCTACAGAGGATCAAATACAGATCCAAATAAATACCTGCCTTTGTCCATTCGTGCATGCCCTGACCTCACCCTTTTTAAAAAAACTCATGAAAATCTGGTTATTCACTCTATAATTTTATCTCATACTGGTGACTTCCCAGCTGTAAAGTCGCCTAGAGATCCCCTCGAGGATGATTTGTGTGTCAAATAAGTGAATAAATTAAATTAAATTTGTGAACTGAACTTAGAGTATCCAGTCCTTGATTTTCCTTGTTAAAAGCATTGTTATTATTAGTACTGCTTAACGAAAACAAATGAAAACTACAACTCCCAAAATGCACTATTTGTTAAATGAAAGAGAAGAACCAAGAACATTGTGCCTAGCGCACATGGAGCAAGCTAGCTGCAAATTGACTCAATTTTCATATTTCAAATTAAATAAATCTTGACATTTCACAATGTCAGTAAATATATTGAGCTAACCATACATGTTTGTTGGAAAATGTCCCTCTCTGAGGGGTCACCCCAAACTTTTTGCCTTTTACCTCCTGTTTTTTGCTGATTCTTTTTCTTGGTGTTAGGACTCTTACCACTTTACCACTGCTAACCAGTTTTAAAGTGCATGTGCTTCTCCCCTAAAAATGATGACATTGGTGTACACCTGATTGGCATACTTTTTGTACTGACAAGTCCCTTGTAAAGTGGTATACCATATACCCAGGGCCTGTACTTCAAATGCTACTAGTGGGCTGCAGCCCTGACTGTGCCACCCACAAAGTAGTCTTTCAATCCAGTTCCATGCCTGCCACTGCAGTGCCTGTGTGTGGAGTTTACTGCCACTTCTACTTGGCATTTAAAACTACTTGCCAAGCCTTAGATCCCATTTTATTACATAGCAGTCACCCCTAATGTAGGCCCTAAGTAACCCTAAAGTCAGGGTGGTATGTAAGTAAAAGTTAGGACATGTACATTTCTGTTTTCATGTCATGGTAGTGACAAACTGCCTATTTATTTTTTCACTACTATGAAGACTACTCTTCTCAAAGTCTAGAATTGGGAATTCCCAAATACACTTTTAAGCTATAATTCTTGATCAGAGAGGAATAGCTTTTTCATGTTTCATATGTTTGGAATGGTAAAGATACATCCTCCGTACTGGTGAAGTTGCATTTAACAGTACTGTTGTAAAAAGGCCACATTTAGAAAGTAGACATTTCTTTGCACTTACTGCTCTGGGTGCATGACAGCCTGTGTCCAATATTCATCTGGGGTGGGTGATAGCTACAATTTATGCATTCCCTCTCAACAGCCACAACACAGGAAGGATAAGTGTGCCTGAGTACCCATCTACATACATCTGCATTCTATGGCCTTGCCTGGGCAGGATGAAAGGGAGGGGCCGAAACTTCACTTGAATAGGCTGTGTCCTGTCGACACACAAAGGACGGATTACCCCCCACAGATAGCCTGACAGACAGGACTGGGTTAAAAGGAATACCTGTGCATTTCTGAGAGCTGCTTTGAAGTCACCCCCACATTAAAGGCACTTTTGGGGATAAGTACTGGATCTCTGACCCCATCACATCAGGCACTTCTGGATCTTGGGCTGAAACTCTGTCATAAGGACTTCTGTGCTGCTTAAAGGACTTATCTTTTGACTGCAAACTTGGAAGACATTCTTTTCTCCTGTGTTGCCCTGCTGCCTGCTGCTCTCTGACTCGGCTGAAGATGAGCTGGACTCTGTCCTCCCTCCAAGTGATATCCAAGGGCTTCTTGGCTTGCCTCCTGTTGCGTGAGGCTCAGGGATATCAAAGTCTCTACCCCTGCTCCTGAGTCTGGATCACTGGAAGTGGCCCAGATACTTGAAACATTAATTTTGACACACCTCCTGTCTGTGTGCAGCAGAACCAGCGCATCAAACCAGTGGCAGGAGTAACATTTGTGCATTGCATCAGAACCAGCACTTTGCCTTCAGAGAGCGACACATCGAATAGTGTATCGCGGCTGTTGCAGCTTGGTGAGATCGATGCATCCCCTCAACTGCGTGGCAGAATCCAGCACGTTGATCGACGCCTCTCGATTCCGGCACCCATCGTTGGAACTGACGCATTGCCTTCACTGCATGGAGATCAACGCATCCTGAGCCTGCGGGACTCGACATAAATGCATCTCGTTGTTTGCGACCAGGAAAGGTACTTTGTTCACTGGGGCCTGTGTGGGTCCTGTAGCCGGCCAGTGCTCCAACATGGTCGGCCTAAACTTTGACTTTGGCACGGTCCAGCACAATTTAAAGTTACCTTTCTAGTTCTACTCACTTCTAAGTGCTTTACTACCTTTATTCCTGTAAAATTCAGTCTCTCCACTTCTTTACATTAGATTTTTGTCATTTATTTCTTGTTTTGTTCAGAATATCATAATCATCTATTTTGGTAAAACTGTGTGGAGTCTTTTTGTGGTGTATTTATTGTGCTACTGTGTGTGTGTTGCACAAATACTTTACACATTGCCTCTTTTAATAAGTCTGACTGCTCTGTGCCAATCTAGCAGAAGGTGAGCTTCGGTTGTTGTTGGGGCGGGAAGTCTCCTGCATGTCTCTAGAGAGAGTTCTTCCCCTGCCTTATGCTGATCTCCAGGCAAGTCACTCAAAAGCTACTGTATGGTTTCTAGATCCCTGCCTCAGTGAGCAGGACAATCATGCATGTCCACTGAGGGTCTCCCTGTTTACATGGATTGAGACCCTAGAGCTTGGCTCTGAGGTCGAGGGGGCATGCCTAGTGCACCCCTATTTTTCAGAGAGTGGCTACTTCCCTCTCTATTAAGGCTGTGGTAGACTGACAGTGGTGGCAGCAATAAATCTATAGTCAGGAGGGGTGAGTCCCTAGGCACCCTCCTGACCAAGTCTGTGCAGTCTGTCATGCCTGTGGTCCTGTTGCCTTTGTCTGCCTGACGTGTGCTTGAGAGCCCGTGGGTGTACTGGGGAAGAATGGTGAGCTGAGCCAGTGTGAGGAATGCAAGCTGTTCTGCTGGACATCCCAGCTCCCCGTACCCCTCCCCATTTCCTTTGAAAGGCCTGGTGGGCTGGGGTAGACACTCAGCCCTTATCTGGGTTTAGCTGCACTAACTCTGCTAAGAGGACCCTCCCCCACTGGTCAGTGCCTCCTGGGCTGGAGTTAATTAAAATTCCTCTTTAGGGATGCATAGGCTGGTACCAGAAAAACATGGAGGGAAATTGTGCTTGCTTAAGCCATGCATTGAACATGCCATGAAGGGTTTGTGATTGGAGGTGTATTCAGGATGCAAAAGTAGCAGACCCTCTGATTGGATGAGCCTATCAATCAGAGGTGATAAAAGTCTGGCCTGAGTGGTCAGCTGTTGTTCAAGACTGGTCTATGACTGAAGAGGCAGCCACACCAGGTCCGTCTGAAGAGAGCCAGGCGCAACCCGCAATGTGAAGGCAGGAGATAAGACACTGTTCACTGCGTCGGGAACTAAGGCAGTTTTCTCTATGATGGATGGAGTCTGCTGCCAAGAGTTCAATGAGAATCCATTGCATCAGCAACATTGGAGACCAGCTGTTTCTGTGAGACTTGTGGAGTAGGCGCTTTTGAACAAGGAAATTTCAGACAGCTGTCCAAGGTGTGGAAAGGAAGCTTACAGCACATCATTGGAGTTGGTGTGGAAAGGAAGCTTGCGGCACATCAAGGAAGATGGTAGCACATCAAGAGAACCAGAGAGGGGGAAGCTTGATTCTAGTGAATGAAGGTGAGAACAAATCCCCTCCAACCTCCTCCCCTGCGCTGTGGGAGCCTGTACAAGCAGTAGCTGGGAATGGAGGCCAGTGAAACAGGCCCCCACCTTTATTTTTGTGATCTCTGGGGGTATCAGTGTGAACTGGCACTCTGTCCTGCCACTACCCTCCTACAGCTAGCCAGTGGCTACTGGACTAGTGGGACTCCAGTAAACTGTGCCAAGACATCCGGCACCAGTGGTCAGATCCGTGACACCACGAGAGCGGTGTCCTCACTCACGACGGGAGGGCACTTCTGTTGCTTTGGGTGGGGGTTATGGGGCTGATCAAGAACATTTGACTTCACATCATACGCTGAAACTATTTCCTTTCAATCCAAAGATTGGTATCAAGGCTCTAGTGAATGAGAGCAGGCCTGTGTAACATGGTCTGTAATATGGAATGCTTATTGTGTGTTTTCATGTTAACTGTGTTTTTATAGTGCTTGGCGTCTAGGCGCTATAATACTGTTTGGGGTCAGAACTCTGTCCCAGAGGGTTGTAGAGGCATCTGGTTTTCACTGTTTATCCTAGTTTTATGTGTAGCATAATTATCTTGTGTGTATTAAAGTACTTTTCTTTTATAAAAAGTAAAGCACTGGCTGGACATTGAGTTTATCAGCTGGTGGTACGGTGTGCACTGTATTCTGAATGTCTAACCCCACCTCACCTCCTTGAGTAAGCCTTGGACTGCTCTGTCTCGCTACCCTGAGAGAGTGAAGTGCTGGAGAGGAGTACTTGGTTATCCAGTTTTGGGTCCACTAGTACTGAGGCCCCAGGACACCAGTGGGGAACACTCCAGTTGATGCGATTGGAGCGCAGTTACCCCCGAGTGCCCTGGTGCCCAGGAAGCCTGGTCTAACAGTTGTCTTTTAGTGTCTATCTAGATTGCCCTGACTAGAGTGGTGGTTACTGGCTGGCGTGGGTGCATCTTTCAGCCAACCAGGAATCGCATTTCTAACAATATTCATGACATCGGTATTTGATTATTTATGGATACACACAGTTTTAAAGGTTTCTAACTGTTACACCATTTCACAGGTTCTTTTTATTTTCATTATCATGCCCAACTATATGCATGTATATTTTACTTTCTGATAAATATTCCCATCTAATCCATCCATCTAATGAGCTCTTATGTGAAGACATGTTATAATCAGCTAACCAAGCATGTTGATACTTTGAGAAGCGCCTGGGCGAAAGTACTCTCTTTACAAATGCACTATTTTCCACATGCACTAGCGGTCCACCAATGAAAACAGCTAATGAACCTGCCTGTAACAGATGTAAAACCCCCGCACACCAATGATGCACGCATACCTCTCCCCCTAAACCAAATGCAAAGCAATTCTACAGACAAGCCTTGCAGTCTTTTCTTTGTATCTTGTATGCAGTAGCTTGCCATGAGTGACACGCACCACCAGTTCAAACTTAACAAGCATTCGCATAGCCAATAGGTCTCGCTTTTGGGACCTTATAAGTGTTTAGCCATGCAACAGTTGGTGTTGTTGCACCAAGGATATTGTGCTGCATAACTAAATACTTATAAGGTCCCAAAAGCGAGACCTATGCACCTCCGTTGTGTTTGCAATTATTAGATAGCCACTGTAAAAGCGTGCTCACCGAAAACACTGCGCCATCAAAGCAGTGTCACTCTGTATAGGGAAAATAACTTTTCCATATACTTACATAATCAAAATTACAATTCAGAGCACAGCACCAAGTTAATTTAAAACCGACTCTGTCAGTTTAATTTTAATTTCAATAATACACCAAGGAAAACAAGGTGGACAGAATAATTTAGTCCCATGTCAAAACAATTTAAGTTAGTTCTTGATTAGTTGACACGTAGTTGGAGCGTAGATGCAGACAGCCGACACGTGTTTCGTGGTGTAGACGACTCAAGGCTTCAACTGTTTCGTGTGTGATTGTTAAATTCAAGACAGGTTCAAATCCCCTTGGTGTACTGGGGAATTTGGACAGCACAAGCTTCAAAAATATCCATGGTGCAGCAGAGAATATCCCAAGTTCCAACGTTGTCTCTCAAATGCGAGAGTCAAACTTATAAAGGCTAGGATCTGTGGTACCCATTGCGATCCAAAAATGCCATCTTCATAAGAATTTAGCCAGCCTTGGGGGAGTCGACCAAAAGGTACCATTATACTAATCGATATTCCTTGTAGCGCAAGGGCGGCGAACCCGACAGACAAATGTTTTGTATGTTTATAAAAAACCCTGTATAAAAATAAAATAAAGTAAAAATAAGGTGTCCATAGTTGGTGGGGGGCAGCCCGTGTGTACAGGGCTGACGGCTTCCATCGGAGAAGTCCTCATGCAATCTAAATGATGGACTGGCATTTTTATAGCTTTTGAGCATCCTCAATTGAGTTTTTTTAAACAAATACATATTTTTAAAATATCGACTTGGGTGGGATTTTATTTATAAATGCAATATCCTTTTTGACATTCGCTGTAGTCTCGCATTTTGTGCTTTTGGTGAGGCAAACGTCCTCCTCAGATGTATTGGACGTCGTTGCTTTCTTGCTCGGCATTTGCCTGCTGCATAGAAGTAAGAAAGCTGAAAAATGAACAGAAGTTTTGTGACCCGGAGGCTACTGCCCCAGAGGTGCGGGTTCTATCTGGCGGTAGCCTTCTATTTAGGTAACTCCCCTTCTTCAAAGTCAACTCTGTGAGATACTTTATCTGCACTGTTAGTGTGTTCTGTTTAAATGGTGATGCTAACTTGCATTTTGTCCCAAAAATGCTTTCCATCTTTCTGTTTCCCAGGTTTCCATAAAGGGTTTTTGACGATGTAAACCGGATGTGTTGCTTCATTTTGTATTCTATGAAAACATTGTCACTGGGTCATATGTACTTTGAATGTGCATACGCTCCGATCTCTTTTCTTATTTTGTTGATGGTGATAAGTTATCCGAGTAGGGACAAATTGTGGACAGACCAGCCTCCTCCGCCCTTTCCTCAGTGGAGCAGTGAATTGATGGACTGATCTGATGTGAAGAAGAGAGTATATCTGGCACTGCTTCCCTCTGCTTTGTTTAACTCTGTCTTCTCCTCTTACGCCTCTTGGCGATCCAACATTCCCTGGCATGTATGTGTAAGAGTCATGCTAGGCTGCTATGTGGACAACCCCGCATTCAGTCTGCTGGCATCTGCTGTTGAGGCTTTTTAACAGGGATTCTTAGTTTGGCCATGACATTCTCTGCTACTTGTAGGAGTCGTCTCTTCCCTTCCTGTGGAATCCGCCCACATGTTCGGAATAGGAGTGAGCTTCAGTGGAGACCCTGGATAGTGCCCTGCTGGGCCCGCGCACGAGTGAATGAATGAAGGTGACCCTGCCTTGATGAGGAGTGAACAGCCGCATTCGTCTACGCTTACTTTAGTGCGGTAAAAGTTTGTAGCATGTTTTCACTTGTACATCAGTGAGTCGTAGTACTCCGATGTTCTTGACTGATATCTGAAATTAATGTTGGTGCGTATTAAGACATCTCTCGGAATTCAATTTTCTACTGAGGTGTGATATCAGCAACATTTTTCTCTTAAAAAACCTGCTGATAATCTCATAACTAACTCTGGGCCCATTTGTCAAGGGCAGCATCTGCGTGGAAATAAATGTGGCCCAATGTACATTTATTGGCGCAGTGCAAATATAAAATCGCACGTTTGTGCCACAGCACAGCTGCATCTTCTGGATATAATTAATATCTAGATCGGCACAGGTCCGTACTCTGGACCTGTGCCAAGAGACACTGTGCTCAGAGTTGGTTTAATTAACTAGGTTTATAACTAATGCCCATGAAAGAATAGCATGTCTTAAAATATACATGCAGATGCACAGAGAGAAATATGTTATTTATCAGCATTGTTGAGCGATCGGAGGGGCAGCAGGGCCCCCTCTTTGGCTTTAGCTCTGGTGAGTAGTGGCCGCTCTCCACACTCGGCAGCGGTAACATATTGCACTGCGTCCCTTTGTGCGACATGGCAGTGAGAATAAATGTCAATCACTAACGGGTTACTGAGAGCAGTTGTATTGATAAACGCACATTCACACATCTAGTACCACAATACAGAAGTCCAATCCCATATTATTACCACAGTAGAACAAAGTTGACGTGGGAAAAGCGCTCTTTCACTGCTTTAGCGTGCATACAACATTGATTTGACAATCAAACAACTCAGTCGTCACGTGGTGCCTTGAACATGATCTTACATTACTCGCTGCACAAATATAAACACACGCAACCTCATTTCATTTAAGTACCTTTTTCAAACACGAAACATGAAATAAGGCCATGGCATTATGTAGATGCTCAAAATGTGATGTGTTACTTTATTTAACTTTGCCGCGGCAAGGGCATCATGACGTACTCAATAAATCACCTCTAAAGCATGGCTTATTCCCACGTGCAAAAACGGTACGAAAATGCAGATTTTGTTGGCAACTCATGCAGGACATTGTGTTGACAAAAAAATTACGTTTGAGCATTGCTTATGTTGGTCTGCCATCTAGCGGACAAATAAATTAGTATTCATACCTTTTAATTCTCAGTTAAACAAGCATTGGCCACGCGACACAGGAAGCTTGTAATAAGAGAAGCGGACAAGGAGGGAGTGGGAGAACGGAGGGGGTAGGGGAGGGGATTCACGCGCTGTAAGGCTTAATGAGCCATTACAGAAAGCCAGATGGCCTGTGCACGTCCACGCGCGCGTAACCGCACACAGGTGGCCGGCAAAAGCCTTTGGGTAGCACTTTGAAAACCCAGTTACTAAATGTCTCGCTAGAGCAGCGCATGCGCTGGGTCAGGCGAGACCTAAAAAGGCAGTTTTTGTGCCTTGTGTGGTAATTTATTGCCACCACTAGGTGACACCCTGAACCCACTGTCTTAACTCGCCCTACGGAAGCACAAGTTCTACAAACCTTCATGAATTGGTGGCCCGGGGAAGGTCATTTCTTATCTGCTTGTAAATGTGAGCGAGGAAGTGGCCCTGTTGAGGCCGGAAGCATGGAGGCCACAATGAACAATGAGCTCCTCTAACCCGCTCCTTACCTGGCTTTCCTACACCAAGAATAGTCCTTATATCAAGAGGTTCCCTATGGCGCACCTCTTGCCTTCCTTGAGCTAATCGACTTTATCTTTCTAGTATCACAACATGCTGTGCCCTGCTCTCATGCTCTTAGTAATTACCAAACACTCTATGATAAGCCCCTCTTAACCTCTGCACCTCTTTTCCTGTGAGCACTGTCTTCTCCATCCGAGAAACATCTACAGCTTCCGGGCCTCTCTCCGTAGCACTTTTGCCCTTGGCCATTCTTACTACTTCCTTTCCCCTTCTCCCAGAGTAAGGGAGCCCCACTGCAGCCCCGAAGTGGCAACCCCTTCCTTCTGGCCATTCTTTGTCGCATTAGCTGCATCGCCCACTATTTATCAGTGCCACTGAGGGCTAAATTCTAGTGCCCCTTTCTGGCACTACTCTCACTCCTCCTTCTGCAGTGTTCCCTGGGCGTCACTGTGGAGAAGCTGCATTTTCATGAGGAGGCCTTCAGCTTTCATAAAATAAGTATTACAATTACTTCTTCACCAAGATACCTGTCAAAAGTTACCAGGTGCCATTTTACAAAAGTTCTTGGGGAAGCAAGGGGTGTTTATACTTTTTTATTGGGCTCAGGGTAATTATTATGTTATGGAAGGAGATGCAGGGTTTGCACACCCCTTCTGTAACACAACCTACACTAGTGCACATTTACATTGGCACAATATTAAAAACCTTGGGGCAGATTTACAAGCCCCCTGCAACACTTTTGCACCACCGTTGCATCACTTTGGTGACCCGGCAGTGGCGTAAACAATGCGCCACATTGCGACGCATTTACAACGTGACGCATCTAAAGAGATGCCTCACGTTGTAAAGCCCTGTGCCACATTGTACCTGCGTCAATGCAGGGTGGGCGTTCCTACGCAAGTAAGCCTTGTAAAAGTGACGCAGTGAAATCTACAAGATTTCTCTGCACCACTTCTACGACACCACTGCCTCAAAACCTTATGCCTGCTTAAAGCAAGCGTAAGGAGTGACACAGCACAATAAGTATAGGCCGCCCCTGAGCATTGCTGGAGTTGCGTTGTGTTTGCGACACGACTCCAGCAATGCGTGACCTTTGCGCCAACAGAAGCGTGACGCATCTGTCAATCCTTACACCATGGTGCACCGCATTGTAAATGCGATGCATCCATGGTGGCGGAAGGTTTTTTTGCACAACGCCAGTAAACTGATGCATCTCTGCTATAAGGCAGAGATATATTATTTTCTTGTAAATCTGCCCCCTTGTTCCTTCCTTTGCATAGGAAAGTGGCCCCAAGCAAATGAGATTTGCACTTGTGCCAGATTACAAATGCATGCATGTAGACAAACAAGCTGTCATGAGAGACACTGACACAGGGGCGACATAGAAGGTAGCTCACAGCAGTGCTTAATTTGAGCCTGTGGTTGCAGGTGTACCCCACTGGAATTTATTTTTGAGGAGTGGCACTTATTTTAACTCATATAAATTAACAACAGGAGAGAGAGGGAGTTTTTTGGAGCCACTCTTAGTCCCCCAGGGCTAGTATAGATCAACAACAGAAGAGTGTGTCCATCAGGTATGAACAAGTGCAGAAGGATGTAAAAACGTGAATCACTATGTTTTTAAAAGAACCCTCACTCACCAACCTAGTTGGTGACATGCTTCATCATTGGGTTCCCACCGGAGAGACCGAATGTCTCCCCGGTGTGCTGCGACGCCTGAATTACAGCGGAGCTGGTTTTTTGTGTGTGGATGCAGTGCAAAGGGTGATAGTGTAAGTTAAAATATGTCACAGTTTAAACCAATAAGGAATTTTAATAGTGGTAAACCGGGCACAATTAAAAACAATGTGGTGGACGTTAAAAACTGGTGATAATTGGGCCAGCTACGTCCTAAATCTGGTGCAAAGTGATTAAAGTGGTCGACATGTTTCTGCTTCTGGCGTTAATACATGAAGCATTCTTCAGGACCTAGTGTGAGACCACCACGGCGGTATAAGCGTGCGGACTCGGATGATGAATCATCCGAGTCCGCAGGAGGGCCAAGTAGGTTTGCAGAGGGCTGGTGACTTTGGAGTAAGTGTGACTATAAGTCCCGCCTCCCACCCGGACTCATGTAGTGAAACTGATTTGAACATCACAACTGAAGCTCTCAGAAATTCCTGAAGGGTTATCTTGACCGTAAGTCATAAGCGGTACTAGACCCCACAGGTTAGGTTCTTGTGGGGGAAAGAGAAGCTATAAGTCCATCCAGCTTCCGAAAGTTAGTTTCAAATCACAAGGGGGGAGGATGGCTCTGACTGAAAATTTCTTTGAATATGATGGGACCCTCTACGCCCAACGACACGGTACTTCTATGGGCAGTACCTTTGCGCCTAGTGTAGCAGGTCTATATGTCAGCGCGTTTGAAGAACAATGGATACAGAATTCCATCAATCCATACTTCAATCAGATGAAATTCTGGCGCAGGTATATTGACGATGTTCTGTTAATTTGGGAAGACACCCAAGAAACACTAGCTGAATTCATGAACTGGATAAACACAAGGGGTGAGTGCCTTAAGTTTACACACTCATCAAATAACAAGAAGATAGACTTCCTTGATGTTACAATCTATTCTGAGAATAACACCTTACAAACAAAAACTTTTTACAAACCAACAGCTAGGAACAGTATCTTATCTTACAACAGCTTTCACCCTCGACCATTGAGAGAAAATCTACCCTACAGCCAGTTCTTACGACTGAAAAGGAACTGTAGTAAGCTGACGGATTACAAGATACAAGCAGCAGCACTAGAACAAAAACTGCAACGTAGGAATTATCCTACCAAAATCATCAGGAAATGCCAAAAGAGAGCAAGGAACCAGCCCAGAGACAGTTTACTGGAAACGACCGAACGAGAAGAAGCAACGGACTTGCTGACATGTGTCACTACTTACTGCACATCTACAAATGCCGTTAAGAAAATGATTAACAAAAACTGGAGAATCTTAACATCCAACAATCTATGCTGGCCAAAACCACGCTTTGCCAATAGACGCACAAAGAACATCAAAGACATCCTTGTACATACAAGACCTACAGCCATCACAAACAAAGGAACCTTAACAACCCTCTGGAACCTTGATCCAGTAATAGGACACTACCCATGCGGCTCATGTTCAGTCTGCAAACTTACGAAAATTACAAAAACACTACAACTCTCATCTGATCTCACATGGACATTACGGCACCACACAAACTGTAATACAACTCATGTGATTTACATGATTGTATGTCCCTGTGGCCTCAAATACATAGGGATGACGTGCCGCAAAGGGAAAATTCGAATCTGTGAACACAGGAGCAATGTCTCCTGCAAACGAATCACAACCAAGATGAGTAAACACTATATCGAACAGAACCATGCTCCTGACGACCTGAAATGGGTAGTTCTTGAAACACTACTATCCAAATCATGCAACGCAGAGAAGATTCTCTTTGAAAAAGAACAACGTTGGATCTATCGCCTTCACACAGACACAGGAGGGATGAACGATAATATCCCCTGGTATACCCTCTCATAAGATATTAATCCATCGCCTCCTTATAGATAGAGGCAAGAGGAACGATAAAATCCCGTGGAATATCCCGTGGAATACCCCCTAGAACTGATCATATGTCTCTGTAACAGAATAACGTCGACCACTCAAGATCAACTCCATTGAGTTAGCTTTTTAATGTTATAACTCCATACGGGCAATAACCCTTGAAACATTACTTTCATATCCCTCCACATGACCATAAGGCACAAAACCACCTACAACTATATATGCATAGGAATTTGTATGAAAACCTTTTTATGCTTTTTCCATAACAGCTAATGGCTACAACAATACAGTATGTTCAATAATTGATTCACTCCTTATTTTTTAACATCAACTCTATAATCAAGAGTCTTTTTTCTTTTTTCTAATCACAAACATGCCAATCGTTGCCAACCAACGAACAACTCAGTCCCTTTTTCCTTTCTGACCGTGACCGGGAATACAAAAGCACCGAGAAACGGCTCCCGCGTCACTCGGAGCTCCGTAGCAAGAGGCAGCACAAGTGCAATACGGTGATTACAGCGGGTGAGATCTACGAACAAAACAGACTTCCCTACCGCATCTCCGGTTTCAAGTAAGATACAATAACACTTCTCTTTTCCTCAGAATCAACCTTTCAAAGCCCGTCGGAGACTCCATGAAGCGGAAACTTAGCGCACATAAGGTAAAATTTACCCGCAAGACTAACTATTGAGAATATCTACGCTCGTTTGAATTTCATGCCGATAAAAATGATTCGAGCAACCACAGATTTTTCTTTTCCTTTTTAATAAGCACTACGAACATTGCCGAGAGCAATCTATTTTTCACAAAGGAGATAGTTTTCATGTTTATTTCTCCAAATAAAAGCGCGCGTATTCTAAGTTGCACCCTCGATTCATGCAACGTATGAATGAGCGAGAAAACGCGCACAATACGATGTCACCTACAAACCTATGTAAACATTAAATCTTGTATACTGACTCCCATATAACATTGGTTTTTATGTCGATAAAAATGTTCTGAGCAACCATAGATCCTGCTTTCTATTAGGCACTACGAACACTGCCAAGAGTAATCTGGATTTCACAAATAAGATAGTTCTCATGTCTAGTACTTCTCCAAACACAAGCGCGCGTATGCGAGAATCTATATTGTATCCTTGATTCATGCAATGTATGAACGAGTTAGAAGACGCGCAAAATACGATGTCTGCTACAAACCTATATTATATACTCACTCCGATATAGCATTGCTTTTTCTTTAGTGTTCTTTAACCGAATCTCCATGTTCACACAAATTGTGATGACTAATGCACAATGCTGCGTAAATTTAACTCCCATTGCGGATGTGTATGAAATACTGTTTCGAAAGCTCTTGTTTTGAAAACGTCGAAAGATTATGTTTTCTTAAATTTACAGCACCACCCATTTGCTTTACTTTCCTTTATTTTTAGGTACAGATACAACTGATCTGACCATTTAGTATTTAGTGGTTAATTAACCACTCTATGTAGAACCTCATTGGCCCTACATATTGAAATTCGGTCCTGACGAAAGCCCCGAGAATGTACAGAGGGCTGAAACATGTTGACCATTAAGAAGTGCGAATGACTAGTAACTCATTCAATACGCACAATATCTTTCTTTTAAATTCCCATTCACTGCCTCCCGAATAAATTATAGAGGTTATAAGTGACATAGGGATTTTAATGTAGTATTTTTCACCTCACCACGAGCACTTATTCACGTTCATTTCTGACCACTACTGTCAGTGCCAGTAGGTCTTCCTCCAGGTGGAGGTCAGCATTTTACAATAAACTGACCCAATGATGTTGCTGAAACAGTACACAAATGGCGGAGAATGAAAATATACCGCCTTTGACCTGTGTAGATGTATGAGGGTCTTTTTATAGTGGATACAACCAATAAGACCATGGCACCACAGGACAAGTGATCCATCCTCCCCCCTTGTGATTTGAAACTAACTTTCGGAAGCTGGATGGACTTATAGCTTCTCTTTCCCCCACTTGATTACAACGCAAGGATGTCTGCGTCATGGTAAGATGGTTTATAGGCAGGAAGGAGCACCTTCCTGCACAAAAACAATCAGAAATGGTGTTTTTCAACTTCTATGTGCGCTGCATTAGCACACATAGAAGTTGCAAAACGTCATTGTTTTACTGATTGTTTACGTGCAGGAAGGGACACCTTCCTGTACATAAACAATCACCAGAGGTGATTTCCTCTTTCTATGTGTGCTGCAAAATGCAGCACATATAGAACGAGGACAAAAACAAAGAAAAAGGAATACATTTCTCCTCGTTGCGCCTCCCTACGCTTCCTCTGGTGAGGCACAGCACTGAGATGCATTTCCAGATTTGCGATTTGTCGTAAATCTGGAAATGTGTCTGGTTCCATGGGTGTTGCATGGGAACACCCATGTAACGACCCTTTCACACAAAGTGCTGCGTGCAAAGGGGCCATATTTACAAGGACAGGAAAAGTCACGCAGCGTGGCTTTTCCTGTCCTTGTAAATATGGGGCAGAGAAATGCGCTGCCGGTGCGTCCCAAAAAGTGAAGCAGTGGTGGCACACGGGGCTTGTAAATCTGCCCCTAGCACTTTTTGTAAGCACTTCTCAATGCAGCGCTATAACGTGAATGAAGTATTAATGTCAAAGCTTCCCCATGTTACAGAAATACACTTTTTTTAATCTTGTAGATGCTTTATCATATGTCACGTGATATTTGGTGTTTGCATGGCAAACATTTGCAGGGGTCGGCTCGTGCACATGCTCTAAGAGCTAAGGCAGATCATTGGCCGGACTCGCCCCATTTATTTGTTGCCTCTCCCACCTCTAGTAAACAATTGCTCAAAAGTGCGCCGGGGCCTCTGTAATGTGGCCCCGAGTTGCTTCTCTTTGGAGCCAAGCGCACGTGTCCATTGTTGTTTACGTGCGATCCTCCGATGTCTGGGTGCACTGGAAAGAAGGGCGAGCCTGGGAAAGGAACCGTGCACTGGCAGTGACGCTTATAAAGCAGCAGGTGGCAGCAAAGGCTGCGATAAGAGGCTTCAGATCAGCACAAGGGAGTTGTATTGTGATGCTCAGCAGCACGGCTCTGAGCGCCAGTTAGCTGGGGAGTTGCTGCTGGCTGGTTCCAAGCAGGCGTCCTCCGTCCACCTGGCCAGACGCAGACCAGCAGTAGCGCCTCAAGGACCGCCAGCGCCACGAGGAGGTCCATGCATCCACCATCCACGGATTCCAAAGCTGGCTGAATAATGCTCTAGGGGGCTTCTTTATCTGCAGGTGCTGCTGCTGCAAGGGCTGGGGGGGAGCACAGCAGCAGCCTCGCAGCAGGGCCCGGTGCATCGTTTCAAACCACCCTCTGCCTCCAGGGGCCTGGGGCAGCTCCCTCTCGACCCAAGGAGATGCTTCTCACCTTTGATCCATTCAACCACTGGCTTACACGCACAAAAGGATAATGAAGATACAACTGTAGGCCAAGTGATTTTAAAAGGTACCAGCCTAACTCCTAGCTCAGTGGGCACCTGTGTCCAGAGCAGCAGTAGGGGCTCACCAGAGACGTCATGCAATGGAGGAGGAGGGCTGTCAGCTCATTGGCTGATGCTGCGCTCAGCGCGTAGCTGGGTGTCCCCACCCCTGGAGAGGTCCCACTCCCTGCTGGGAGTCTGAGCACGACGATGGCGCTGACATTGCAGCGCTGCGAAGCACCTCAGAGTTCGGCTTCTACTATTGCCAAACAAATGTATGATGTAAAGGAAAGGCGCGTGGACAAACTTTATGAACTACACTTTCCAAGATGGTGGTACGGTCCATAGGACATTATCCAAGGTTCCCAAACTAAGATAGAGTCTTTTCCTGTTATGTCAGTTCCTGTTTACACCACACATAACCCTGTCCAGAAAAGAAGCCAGTTGAAGATGCCCTCACACGCCTACAAAGCTCTCCACAAACAAAGAGCATCCTACATGAACCAGCAGCTGAATTTCCATCTTCCCTCGAGACACCTGCGCTCCACTTCACTCGCCCTCGCACACGTCCCCCATATCCATTGCACCCACAGAGGGGGCATTCATTCTCCTACATCACCCCCAATGCATGGAGGGATCTCCCCACTTCACCTCCGAACGGCACCCTCCGTCAGACTTCAGAAAGTGACTCAAGACCTGGCTTTCCAACGCAGACGCAGCAACCTCAGCGCCCAGATACCCCTAGGGGTGTAGTGTTGCGCTATATAAGTAAATGATTGATTGATATATAGGAAGCAATCATTCATTCTGTGATTTGTCATCATGTTCTTCAGCTCTTTGCCACTACCTTTGCCCTTCATTTTTTCTTCTAGCTCTTTGAGCGTCTACAGGGTTCTACATCTGGATATTATGCGAGTCTCTTTTCTCTTCCCGGATGTCAGGCAGAGTTTTGATCCTTGCTAATCATTTCAGTATTCATCTTATCTCCAGTCAAGAGCTACAACTTGTCAGAGGACGCTTTTTAGGTCTCGCCTGGCTATCGCGTAAGCGATCGCCAGGCGAGACTTATGTAGGGGCTTCCGAAAATGCTCCCATAGGCTTCCCAGGCGGATCGGGTGGCGGTTACACGCACAACCACGCACATTCCATTTGCCACCAGCTACTTCCTGCACATGCGCCGCCTCACGCATTCAGAGAGATTTAGTAAGGGGCACAAAACCTTAGGAATGCGGATTATGGCCAGTGCTTGTGAGGCATTCAAGCGCAAAGCTGGCATCTGGCATCTGGCATCGGACTTGAAAGCAGCAGACTGCTTTCGCCAGAACTTTCGTTATAACTCACACCCCATATGCTCGTTCCCTCCCACCCTTCCTTTGATGTCCGCTTTTCTTGTTGTTTACAAACCACGCCACACACTGCTGCACGCCACACACTGCTGCACGCCGCACACTACCGCACGCCACACACTGCTGCGCACACTGCTGCATTACACACTTCTGCATTACACACTGCTGCACGCCGCACACTGCTGCATGCCTCACACTGCTACACGAAACACTGCTGCACGCCTCATACTGCTGCACACCTCACACTGCTGCACGCCACACACTGTTGCACGCCACACACTGCTGCATGCCACACACTGCTGCACGCCTCACACTGCTACACGCCTCACACTGCTGCACGCCTCACACCTCAAACTGCTGCACGCCACACACTGCTGCACGCCTCACACTGCTGCACGCCGCACACTGCTGCACACCGCACACTGCTGCATGCCGCACACTGCTACACGCCACACACTGCTGCACGCCACACACTGCTGCATGCCACACACTGCTGCATGCCGCTGCACGCCACACACTGCTGCATGCCACACACTGCTGCATGCCACACACTGCTTCGCGCAGCACACTGCTGCACGCCGCACACTGCTGCACGCCGCACACTGCTACACGAAACACTGCTGCACGCCACACACTGCTGCACGCCACACACTGCTGCACACTGCTGCATTACTCACTGCTGCATGCTGCACGACACTGCTGCATGCCGCTGCACGCCACACAGTGCTGCATGCCTCACACTGCTACATGAAACACTACTGCACGCCACACACTGCTGCACGCCGCACACTACCGCACGCCACACACTGCTGCGCACACTGCTGCATTACACACTGCTGCACGCCGCACACTGCTGCACGCCGCACACTGCTGCACGCCGCACACTGCTGCACGCCTCACACTGCTACACGAAACACTGCTGCACGCCTCACACTGCTGCGCACACTGCTGCATTACACACTGCTGCACGCCGCACACAGCTGCACGCCGCACACTGCTGCACGCCACACACTGCTGCACGCCGCACACTGCCACACGCCGCACACTGCTGCATGCCACTGCATGCCACAGTGCTGCATGCCTCACACTGCTACACGAAACACTGCTGCACACCACACACTGCTGCATGCTGCACACTGCTGCATGCCACACACTGCTGCATGCCGCACACTGCTGCATGCCACACACTGCTGCACGCCGCACACTACCGCACGCCACACACTGCTGCGCACACTGCTGCATTACACACTGCTGCACGCCGCACACTGCTGCACGCCGCACACTGCTGCACGCCGCACACTGCTGCACGCCTCACACTACTACAAGAAACACTGCTGCACGCCGCACACTGCTGCCACACACTGCTGCACGGCACACACTGCTGCACGCCTCACACTGCTGCATGCCGCACACTGCTGCACGCCACACACTGCTACATGCCACACACTGCTGCATGCCACACACTGCTGCACGCCACACACTGCTGCACACCACACACTGCTGTACGCCACACATTGCTGCACGCAGCACACTGCTGCACGCCACACACTGCTGCACGCCGCACAATGCTACACAGAACACTGCTGCACGCCACACACTGCTGCACGGCATACACTGCTGCACGCCGCACACTGCTGCATGCCACACACTGCTGCACACTGCTGCATTACTCACTGCTGCATGACACCGCTGCATGCAGCACACTGCTGCACGCAGCACACTGCTGCACGCCACACAATGCTGCACGCCGCACACTGCCACACGCCGCACACTTCTGCATGCCACTGCATGCCACAGTGCTGCATGCCTCACACTGCTACACGAAACACTGCTGCACACCACACACTGCTGCATGCCGCACACTGCTGCATAGTCTAAACAAGAAACAAGGAAACCCTACTCACAAAGAGCCAGGGCAAATGTTTATAAGAGGAAACAATGGCTCAAGTGGATTGATACTCAATAATATGATTTACAGCAAAAATTACAATAAATGAAAGGGTTAAATGTGGCGTCAGAAAGAGAAGTTAACCTCACAGGTCAGACTTAAGGTAGAAAAACATTTTTTATATTCCACAATAAACGAGCACTTTGAAAGTTACAAAAACAATTTCACAATATACAGATTCACAATACACAGATAAATGACAATCTTACTGACAAAAACAAAGCAAAATCTTAGTACACATTTGTGAAAAAAGTGTCCCAGTGAAACCAGTGAATAGACATAAAAAAGAAATATAAAAAAACTATACCACATACAACGGTTTCAATTTATCGTTATAAAGGCGATCAAAAAGAAAGAATTAGAATGATCTATGACACTCATTCATTTCAAGTGTCATAAAATATTTTGTATCGCCTATCTCGTCAACGGCGTTTCGACCCTGTCTGAAGTAGAGGGTCTCTTCAGGACAATCTAATGTGGGAACACCTAAAAATTAAATAAAAAACTGTCAGAATACAGTGCTCTCTAGTATTGAGAAAATTTTTTGATTTTAAGGTAAAGATTGTTTAAACTATCTACCTGGTCAGCAAGCGGTTCAGATATTATGAATATATAGTGTCACCGTGCCAAAAGTGAAAGAAATAACTTACAGGGCGCCCAGGCTGGGTGCTGTAGAAGAAAGACATTGTTGTTACTGGATATGGAATGAGGGAATGCGCGTGAGTATGTGTATATTCCATGCTGACTTACCCCTGTGAGGGACAACTCAACTAGAAGCCGGTAATTAATTCCAGTTCTGTTCAAATAAACAGACTCGATGTAACGTTCAATCCGTGCATAGAATAAACACGTGGCTTTGCGGTAAGAATTGCGCAATGGCTGTCATTTAGTGTTGTAGATAGAAATGAACTATAACAAAATGAAACAGAAAAGGACAAAATGTCTCATAAAAGGCCCTCTAAAAACGTATTAAAAATTCTGGAATGGAATCTAGATAAGACCGTCCCTACCTATCAATATCTGTGAATAACGTGTAAATACACCGCGTAACGCTTCGGCAGGGGAACAATCTCCAATCTGCATAGTACGATCACAGCGATTGGTGAAGAGGGTGCTGGCTATAAAGGTGATTGGATGTGAAGTACCCAATAGAAACACTGCATGCTTCTAAACGTCATGAAAAAAACCTTACGAATCGAAAGACAGATAAAGTGGGCACTGACAATTGAATATAAACTTTATCAGTACGTTTCCAAAGCCATACACAATCGAGGCCAAATCCCTGAATAAAACGAAAAAAAGAAGGATAACACTTAATTGGAGAGGAAGCAAAATCTCAGTGTGTGCCACGGATATAAAGGCGCTTCTATAATTACATTCAGAAAAGAGCGATGTTGCGTGTACAAAAGCGGCATTTGAAAGAGCTGTACAAATCAATGAACAGCTAGAATGAACACGAACAGGTGGTTAGAAAACATTTTTTTAGTACACAAATGGAGTAGGCACGGACCCTTGAATGTACACTTTATCAGTACATTCCAAACAATAATTGTTTCTAGGTCAGGTCCATAAATAAAACAGTAAAAAATAAAAAATAAAAAATAAACAAGATAAAGGACCCCTACTTAATAAAGAGGGGACCGAGTCGCAATGTATGCCACGCATTCAAAGGCGCTTCCATAAATTGCATTTCAAAAATAAAAAAATAAATAAAAAATTTTTAAAAAAAGTCGCGTGTTTGTAAATGACATAGGAAAAAACTTTTCTAATCAATAAACAACTAAGGTAAGCACAAGAAGTTGAATGAAAATTTTTATCCGTACCCTTCGAACAATAGTCCACATATTTTTGGCCTGGTCTGCGTGCAAGGAAAAGTGTGATGTGAAATAACTCAAAAGGAGGAAAATGAGCCCCACAAACAATTATAAAAGAAACACAGTATAAGCTACATGCACAATGTTGTAAAAAGGTTTCAACAATGGCACTAAGGACAAGAAAATCAATGGTGTAAGCTACATGTACAATGTAGTAAAGAGGTTTCAACAATGGCATTATGGACAGGAAAATCAATGGCAATAAAATCGATGAAGACTAACACCAAGTGTTTTATATATTCTATAACAGATATAATACTCAAAAGAGCTTAATCTACACAGAATAACCATACTTTCTGCCTGAACACTGTCCGGATCTGTCCGAAAGAGATTATAACAAAACAACGATTGCTGTCTGTATAAAAGATCATCACATCATATACATGCCGCATGCCACACACTGCTGCACGCCACACACTGCTGTACACCACACACTGCTGCATGCCACACACTGCTGCACGCCGCACACTGCTGCACGCCACACACTGCTGCATGCCGCACACTACCGCACGCCACACACTGCTGCACACACTGCTGCATTACACACTGCTGCACGCCGCACACTGCTGCACGCCGCACACTGCTGCACGCCTCACACTGCTACAAGAAACACTGCTGCACGCCGCACACTGCTGCCACACACTGCTGCACGGCACACACTGCTGCATGCCGCACACTGCTGCATGCCACACACTGCTGCACACTGCTGCATTACTCACTGCTGCATGCTGCACGACACTGCTGCACGCAGCACACTGCTGCATGCAGCACACTGCTGCACGCCGCACACTGCTGCACGCCGCTGCACGCCACACAGTTCTGCATGCCTCACACTGCTACGCCACACACTGCAGTACGCCACACACTGCAGTACGCCACACACTGCTGCACGCCACACACTGCTGCACGCCACACAGCTGCACGCCACACACTGCTGAACGCCGCACACTGCTGCACGCCGCACACTGCTGCATGCCGCACACTGCTGCACTCCACACACTGCTTTTATGCGAGGTTATGCTACTGACATTGTAAATGACAATGCCTTTTATTTGTTTTAAAACGAAAACATAAATAAAAGGCATTGTAATTTTACAATGCCAATAGCTCAAACTCTAATAAATGCGAGACCTATTGCATTGCAAATGCTTGTTACCCTTTGTAAAAAAAAATTCTAACTCAGATCCTTTCAAGGGACACTTCACACCTGTCACATATACTGTTCTGTGCAAGGTGGCGCCGTTTTCTCAGGGACTCAAGAACAACAGACCTTCTCAATTTCCAGCCCTCGACACAGAAGGGTTGGGAAAAATGCTGGTCACGGTACAGAGGAGACACATTCATCCCTGCTTGGGTGAAGTCTTAGAACAATGCAGTGTAGTGCTTCATTTGTGCCAGTGTCTGCCGGTGCTCAGCACTTCCACTTATCTCTTGACACCAGCACATATGTATGAGAGTCCACCACATGATGGGCCTCATTTACAAGAAACTGATCCATCGGCATTGATACGTCAGTTTCTTTGCGCCAAATGTCCTTCCAACAGCATGGATGTGCTGTATTTACAATACAGGGCTCGATGGTGCAAGGATTAACAGATGCAACAGAAATTCTGACACATCTGTTGGTGCAAAAGTGACACATTGCTGGGGATGGTCATAAATCTGGTGCAACTCCAGCAAAGCGTCAGGATACATAGGCAAGTCTGTTATATCCTCTTAAGTGTCATTGTATTTAATCCAGCCTAGCAGTCTCCTAGCTGCTCAGCAGAGTGAGTGATGGTAACGGAATGTTGGTGTGACTGTGATGAATGGAGTGCCTGGGTACCTGAGTGGATGAGTGGTGACAGTTGGAGGTGGGCTGAGCCGCAGGGAGGCTGCTCCTGGTGGAGCTGGTGTAAGAGCTGGAATAAGGGCTGACAGCAAGAATATAAACTGATGTACATTTGTGCTTGGAACTAATAAAGAAGTCTTCACACTACCTGGCTACCTGTGTCTACCTGAGTAAGGGCACAACAGAGTCCCGTTGGAAAAGCCCTGTGCCAATCCTTATGCCTAGTCTGAGCAAGCTTAAGGATTTTGATGCAGGGAAGTCATAGAGTGACGCAGTGAAATGTTGTAACCTCATTTTTTTATAAATTCACCCCTATCGTTTTAACCATACCAACTGGAGGTAGAAATAAAATCGGATACACCTGCTAGCCAGGTATTCTTAAACTACCCCCTCACTCCCCCCTCAAAGCTGCATCTTTATCATTTTATAAGAAAATAGTGCCCCCGCATAAACCGCAGGTCGCAGCACGCCCCAATCCATAGCGGAACGGGATGGGCCCGATGAAGCATACCACCAATTGCTAACTCTGCTGGGTGAGGGTTTCACAAGAGAAACTTTGTTTTTTCTTAAGTGGAGAGTTATTATTTTTCATGACAGAACTGGGTTCGTTTGAAATAAGTTACTTGTAGAGGAGGCTGAACCATTATCCTCTTCCTCCCCAGTTTTGTGGATTCGTAAATTTCAACGTGCCAGTTCTGCATAGCTTTTAGTGCCTGCCCTGCATACATTATACCTGGAGCAGGTATAATGTGATGCAGGCCTCTACAAACGGACGCATGGTGCCCAGTGTGTCAGTGGTAGATATGGCGCAGTGTGGCGCACTGATTGTGCCGCTGCTGAGTCACAAAAAATTGATGCAGCGCAAGGGGCTTGTGAATGAGGGCCTATATTATTTAACATCAGCAAATGATTTAACATTACAAAATACACCAGAAATACTAATACAAGCACATGCAGGCCGTTCCTACGGCTGTCGGTGCCTCAGAATAGTCCATATGACACATCTGCAGGAGGGTGACGGGTGGAAGGTATCACTGGCACTGGCAGCGCCGGGAGAGAGAGAGTGGGTGGTGAAAGGTGCAGTGGCCTCTTGAGAGACACTTGAGTCCTGGAATTTATTTTGCCACAAATTAAGCAGGGATACAGTGCGCGGGATTGTCGTGCAGAGCTGTGTGTGAGGCGCTAGAGCAGAGAGGTGCGCGGGATTGTAGTGCAGTGTTGCTGCGTTCATTGAATGTATGTGTTGGTGTGTATGTAATGGCATGTGTGTAGCTGGCGAGCAACGAACGCGGTACAGGAGATGAGCCCCCCCAGTAGGGCCTGCTCGGGGGTAGGGAGGTAAGTGGGTGACAGGTAAGGGGAGAGTTCCTTAACGGGGTAGGATTTCACACTGACACATTCGCAGTCTTTGTAGAAATGTAAACCACCAGATGAGCTGTTCCAATAGAAACAAGCATTTGCAATGCAATAGGTCTCGCAATTGTGAGAGTTTGAGCTATTGGCATTGTAAATGACAATGCCTTTTATTTACGTGTTGGTTTTTAAAACATAAATAAAAGGCATTGTCATTTACAATGCCAATAGCTTAAACTCTCGCAAATGCGGAACTATTGCATTGCAAATGCTTGTTTTTTAAAAGGCACAGATGGGATGCACAGGAAGAGACAGGTTACTCAGAGACACAACAAGAGTCATCTGGGCACAGCAGTGATGTAACAAAAGCAGAGGTGGCCCCCCTGCAAGGTACACAGAGGGGCCCCGCTCTGGATTAAACCCGGAGCTATAAGGCCTTAGTACTGTGCTGAGGGGGCCCCTTTCAGCTCAGGCCCCCCCCCCGCACCACGGGGGATGCGGGGGCCTGTGTTACACCCCTGGGGCACGGTGGTGCATGCCTGTATTTGCGGTAGCACATTAAATCCAGACCTATTGCCTTTGCCAAGCAGTGCTCCCTGGTGAAATGAGTGTCTCTTCCGAGAAATGAAGGCGTCCTCCCACTGAAAGCACCGAAGATCTGCTGAGAAGTGCTTTTGTGCTGGAAGCATTGCAGGTCTGCTGAGAAGTGCAGTTACACTCCAACAGAAAGCATGGTAGGGCTGCTGAGAAGTGCCAGTACCCTCCCACTGAAAACTTTGCAGGTCTGTTTATAAGTGCCGTTACCCACCCACTGAGAGAATTGCACGTTTGCTGTGAAGTGCAGGTACTCTCCCACTGAGCGTATTGTAGGTCTGCTGAGGGGTCCAGTTACTGTCCCACTGACAGTATTGCAGCTCTGCTCAGAAGTGCAGTTACTCTTTCAGTGAGTATTGCAGGTCTGCTCTACTCTCCGGCTGAAAGCATCCACTGTAGGTTTGCTGAGATGTACTATAACTTCCCTCCTACTGAAGGAGTTCTCTCCTTGCAGAAAAGAGTAGAGATGCTTCCCGTCTCATTGTTGCACCCTAATGGACGGCACAGGTATTGTCTCTTGCAACAAAAACACTAGCCGAGGACTGACTGTGCGACTCATCCACAGCACTCACTGAGTCTCCCGGGAGTTTCCAGCACCCCATATAACTCATAGGGTTGAAACCTGTGCAGCGCTTTGTGGTAAATATTCTTTTTTACCTTGACTGAATTTCATACGGAATCTAAAGTAAAGTAAAATAGCTCAAAATAACAAGAGGCAGAATCCGTGGTATAAGAGATTTTCTGAATGGTCTTTATTCCAAAATGGCCGACTCGAGTGGCGGCCTTCAGGTTCCGTCACCACGAGGGTTCAGGAAGTGAAGTACAATACTTTATTGACAAGCAGTAACTTTTATAATACATACATCACAATGAAGTGAATACAGTAGGCGTAACAATTGATAAGGACATTGACGTTTGGTGTGCGTAGCCGAAAATGGGTGTAATAATGAGTAAAAAGGAACATGATTGGCTATGATGTAATACATAGGTGGATCTATAAGATAATACTTAACATAGATGCGCGCGCAGCAGCATGACGTGCGATTGACGTGCAACTAGGGGGTGAAGGGGACTTGACATTTAGCTCTACATGTGGAGACGAGAAGTCTGGGGGGTCAAGTCAACCTAATCCCAAATCATATCTAACATCCTATGTTTAGAGAACTATGTTATCCACAAGAAGAGACTCTCGGACAGAATCTATTCTATACTGACTGTGTGCGTGTACAAGCGTCTAAGTGTCTATATGAGATGCGAGGGGCAGAAAACTTTCCATGGCAACAGGGCTATGAATTACTTGCAGGAGGACGGAAAGGCCGAGTCCTTTGCTTGTGAGCTAAAGGAAATGTTTACCTAAATCACTGGACAGGAATGCATCGGCTGAGGAGCAAAGTAGATAATTCGAAGGTGAAATACAGCTTCTTGGCAGGCAGTCAAAACTGGCCGGGGCAGGCACCGTTAGCTGCACAGGGAGTAGGACAAAGTTCATGGATACAGATGCGAGCTCAAGCTGAAGCTGTCAGAGACAGAGAGCAGGGAAGGCTTTGAGGACAGAATCGGGCCTACTTGCCTGAACTGTAAAAATAGAGTAACTTAGCCATATAAAGTCGGTGGCCTTTCATACTTAAGAATCGAATATCCAGCCCATTGATGGCGGATCTGACAGAGAACATGTTGACGGTGGACGCACATATGTTTGCGTTTTGGAAACTGGAACTGGAGAGAACATACATGTACTTGTGACATGCACATAGAACCGTTGGGGTCCAAGATAGGGGACATAACTGACCAGAAAAATCCATATTTCCACATTCCCTCCTTGTCCCCTTCTTGCCCTTCACGAGATATCAATCTTCATCAATCCATTGATCTGTTCATATAGCATCATTTGTTCTTCTTTCTTCTTCCGGGATCTTGAACGAGAACCTTGATATGGAATGCATGATGTGGCACACAGACCACAAATCGCTGGTCCACATTGCAGGCATAAACAACAACAGAAGAGCATAAGAAGGCCAATACCTAGGAAGGATAGAACTCTCCATCCCCAGGCTGATATCACACTCCAAAACCACCCGGACCACGTCCAAGTGCCTGGATTTTCGTGTATCTGGCTCACAATCTTATGAAGGCGTGTTATAGCTTTATATACAGATGGCGAATTTTCTGGTATGAATATGCAGCAGCTGGATCCGATGACCCTGCAAGCTCCGCCCCTATCGGCCAGGATGACGTCAAGGACAAGACGATTCTGGAGAACAACAATTCTCATCACTGATTGTTCCTCTGTCAGATTGCCTAGGGCGGCTATAGTCTCGTTTACTACAGCTTCAAGAGTCTTGGTGAGTCTGCGTATCAGCTTACTATTTGATATTGTACCTATATAGGGAAAGATACCTTTATTGAAATCTACATACTTGTCCCATGCCGTCTCAGTATAATCGACAACTGGGAGATCTCTTCGCTCTCTATTGTGTACTAAATGAACATTCCGATAATAATCAGGGGGAGCTAGGAAAACAGGTGGTAAAAGGAATGCTATGTAACAGGTACCATCCCAATCTAGAGGCAGAAGCATATATGCCGTCTGACCACATATAAAGTAAGAATGGCGAGAAGCTCTAAATGACGATTTACCTTGATCACTATATTCTATTGTAGTAACGCATTGGCTATGGCCCATATGTATGGAACCAACTTTTCTTATACATAATTCACCCTTAACTGGAAATACTGACATAGTGGGCAGAATTAGTTCAACTTCGGATTTGACATTCAGAATCATAAGATTAGGTGTAAAATTACCTAATTTATACACTTCATTTTCTAGATCAGTTCCTGTTCTACTGGGGCGACCCTCCTTATTAGGATGACAGACTTTGAATAAAACTAGATTCAGATTTCCCCATATCCAATGTTGTTGATAAACTGCTGTGTCTGGGTCTATGGAATTTAGTAAGCTAAACCATGCTCCACAGGAGCCATTGTGTGTGAACGGATGTGGAAAGAAAGGCAGAACTCCTTTGTTATTCTGATAGGGAGGGAGTCGGCCACACACCCAACAATTGGTGGCATTACTAGTCTGATGGGAATGATGTAACATACTAATGAAAGTGTTATTGCGCAGCGCAAGTCTATAAGATAACTCATGTGGCGGTAGGTCACTAAAAGAATGTTCAGCGGTAATATTATAAACATGTCTAGAAATAGGATGATATATGTGCAAAATCACACTCGTAATGATTATTAAAACACTCAATAAAAACAAAATTAATAATGTCCTCACACAGTAGCTACGCAGTGATTTACAATACGCCTGTCGTTTCAACATTTCTCGGGTATTTTCTCTACTCAGGTCCAAGGGATACATGTCGGAGACAATTCAACCGCTTCACCTTGGAGAGGACTTAAACAATCAAATTGCTCGACTGTTTGGGCCTAAGCTTTAATTTATAGCACTGAGAGTCATTCTGTTCAACAAAAGGAAGTTTTGAATCAGTCTGTGAGGGAGTGCAGGGCACAGTGTCTATATCCGAGGATAGTCCATGAAATTTCTTAATGTGGCTGGAATGTATCCATCCTTTGCGGCCCTCCACTTTCACGGCTGTTCTTGTGGTCAGCAGGACTTCGGTGTTTTCCACCTGGGCTCCAATTGGGTTTTCCGATCGAAATTCCTCACAAACACCAGATCCCCCGGAGCAACGTCATGGGGTTTCACCTCAGTGTTGTCAGGAAAAGCTGCAGCTACCTGTGAACGACAAGATTGTAGTGCAGACATCAAGGAAGCCAAGTAATCTGTCAGCATATTACAATTAACATCAGTTATTTTACGTGGTATAGGCGTCCCCCACATATTTGGTGGTCTTCCGAAGATCACCTCATACGGGGATAGCCCTGTTCGAGAGTGTGCTACCATTCTTATGTAAAATAGTGCAACTGGTAATGCTACTATCCAGTCAACACCTTTCTCCTTACATATTTTAGACAATCTGATTTTCAAAATTTGATTATGTCGTTCCACGAGACCTGCTGCCTCGGGGTGTCGGACACAGTGGAATTTCCACTGATATCCCAACAAAAGTGAGACATGTTTCATTAATTCGGATGAGAAAGGCTGGCCGTTATCTGAATATACAACACGTGGTAAACCGTACCGTGGGAAGAATTCTCGAACTAACTGTTTGGCAGTAGTCGGGGCCGTGTAATCTGATACTGGGTACGCCTCAGTCCATCGGGAGAGAGCGCAGACAACTACCAGAACATATTTGAATCCTCGACATCGTTCCATCTGGATATAATCCATTTGGAGCACTTCAAAAGGATGATCAGGAGTCTGGAATCCACCCTGTTCTACGGGAACACTTTTTCCCGGGTTGAACTGACAACATATCATACAGGTACGGACCTTTTGTTTAGCTGCTGCTCGTAAATGTTTGTTGAACCAAATGTGTTGAATGCTATCTAGCATAGCTTTCTCTCCTAAATGCGCTGGGCTGTGAATTGTAGCTATAATGGCTTGGACCATAGAGTCAGGAAGAAACCATACAGATTTCTCCTTCGTCATCCATCCCTGATCTGTCTGGATCCCTCCTAGTTCAGTCCATTTCTTTAATTCTTCTGCAGTAGCATGTGTCTGTATGTCCATCACGTCAAGTGCGGGATCCTTAATTGTCATACACTGTGTTGGTGTCTGAACTATTGGCTTTGTCATGTCTAATGTGCGATTCTGAGCAGTCTGTTTAGCTGTTCTGTCAGCTAAATCATTGCCTTGAGAAATGATATCAGTAACCTTCGTGTGTGCTTTACATTTCATAATCGATATGGCAGTTGGTAGATGTATTGCGTCTAACAAGGCATGAATGAGGGTTCCGTGCTGAATGTGGGCACCATGGGAGGTTAAATAACCTCTCTCTCGCCACAGCACGCCGAAGTCGTGTACAACTCCGAATGCATAACGTGAATCAGTGTATATGTTGACTTTTTTATTCGTGGCTTGAATACAGGCTTGTGTTAGAGCAATAAGTTCTGCTGCTTGGGCTGACAAAGTATCTATACAATTTGTCTCAATAACTTCAGTGTCTGTTGTGACTGCATACGCGGCCACTAAGTCTCCTGTACTTGCTCTCATGCATGATCCGTCTACATACAACGTCAGGTCTGGATCTAACAATGGAACGTCTGTCAAGTCTTGTCTAGGTTTCGTCTTTATTTCAATAATTTCAACACAATCATGAGCTAGTGGGTCTGTTCCAATTACAGGTACTAGTGTAGCAGGATTCAATGTATTACACCGTCGGATCTCTATGTGTGGCTGAAACAATGTCAGTTCATAACCGGTAAGTCTTGCTATGGTCAAGTGTTGTGTCTGTGTTCGGTTCACAAGAACTTCTACTGCATGTGGTACTTGTACTGTCAATGGATGTCCTAACACTATGGCATCGCTTTGTCTGATTGCTAAAGCTGTTGCTGCCACTGATTTCAGGCACGCGGGCAAAGCCTGAGCTACGGGATCTAATGTACTGGAAAAATAAGCACATGGCTTGCGTGATCCTGCTTGATCCTGAGTGAGTACTGACAAAGCAGTACCTTCGCGTTCTGTAACGAAGAGTGTAAAATGTTTGCTATAACATGGTGTTGCTAAAACAGGTGCTTGGCATAAAGCTTCCTTTAGGCTTTCAAAAGCTTGTGTATGTTCCTGAGTCCAAGGGAGAACAGTCGATGTGGCTGCCTCCTGTGTGGTTAACTGAATGAGAGATTTTGCTAGAAATGCGTACTGAGGGATCCACTGCCTACAATATGAAGTGAGGCCTATGAAAGCCCGCACCTCCTTTTGTGTCTGGGGTATTGACATGTTAGCAATTAACTGGATGCGATCTGGTGTAAGCTGCCTTCCCTCCTTGGACAGCGAGTGACCAAGATAAATAACTCGCTGGACACAGAATTGCAGCTTAGAAGGAGACACTTTGTGCCCCTTGTCGGCTAGAAAATGTAAAACTGTCAGAGAAGCCTTTTCACATTCAGGTTCGCTTCTCGCGGTGATCAGCAGATCATCGACATATTGAAACAGTGCAGTGTTGACTGGCATGTGGATACTGTCAAGTTCTCGTTTCAGTGCTTGGCTGTAGATGCTGGGGCTTTCTGTAAATCCTTGGGGAGCGCGTGAGAATTTAAAGCTGCGCCCATTTAAACTGAATCCGAACAAATATTGGCTTTCCGGATCTATTGGGACGCTGAAGAAGGCATTCTTGAGATCAATTACAGTAAAGAATGTTGCTTCGGAATCAATTGCTGTCAATAATGATGATATATCGGGAACCACAGGAAATTGTGGCACAATGCACTTGTTTAGTTCACGCAAATCAATAACCAATCGGTATACTGGCGGAGCAGTAGGGTCAGTTCGTTTAAGAATCGGAATTATCGGCGAATTACATACATTGGAGTCTGTTTCTACAACTACTCCTTGGGCAATTAGCTCATCAATGATTTTCAACAAAGCCACTACAGCATCTTGCGGTAACTTGTATTGTCGCATTCGTGGTAATACCACTCCTGCCTTGAGTGTAACTCGGTATGGTGTAATGTTCATGCAACCAACATCAGTAGGGCCTTGTGCCCATAGATGTGCTGGTAAAGTCTGTAGTCGGGGATCCATGTCTCTAGATACATAGTGACCTTTAAAATCACGTAAAAACAATCTTACTCCTTCCGGAGAACAACATATTATGGCTCCTAGGGCTTTCAGAGTTTTAATTCCTAACAGATTTTCTGGGCATGATTTAGTAAGCAATAAATCTGTGGTTCGTGTCAAAGGTCCTATCGAAAGTGGAAGAGGCTGTGATACTTCATTAACAATAGGTTTTCCTGAAAAACCAAGGGAAACATTTTGAGAGCCTGAGAGGGGTGCCCCTGGAACTTCACTACGTTTTATAGTTGTTCGACTTGCCCCTGTATCGAGTAAGAATTTTCTATCTTGACCTAATAATTCACTATGTACATAAGGTCCTTCTTGATCTACAGGAATCTCGATAAGCGGTAAGTCAACTTCCCTCTCTAGGCTGGTTCATGCGTAACGCTGATACTCAGGATATTCATACTGTGCAGTCTGATACATTTGTCGTGTTGTGGTTTGTGTGGCAGTAACAGGCAACGGTGGTGCAGCTGGCACAAACTGTATTGGCTGTTGTGCGGCTGGCATGGCCTGGGAATGCGGCATAGCTCCTTGTTCATTCTGATCTTGTCTATGTGGCCGTGATCTTTCTTGTGTTTTACCTATGGCGATATTATGTTTTTAGAACTGGACAATCGTGTACGTAATGACCTGGCTTTTTGCAATAATTGCATGTTCCTTTTACCGGTCCTGGTGAATCGGACTGTGTCGTACCCTTTTTATGTCCTTCAGCCGGTACTGTCTGAGACACTAGCATTTTCATTTTTGTATCTTTCATACGTCTTTGTTCGTGTTCTTGTTCATCTCTAATTCTATTGTGATGATACTGTAACATTTGTAGCATTTGTGACGGAGTGTTACTTTGCCAGGTACTCTCGAATTTCAATATTCTATTCTTTACTGGAGGTAAAGCATTTTCTACTAATTTTGTCACAAATAAATGTGGATACGACTCACTACTTGTTTTTATACCACTATTTATTCCAAAACATTTTTCAAATCGGGCATAATAGTCACTTGTGTCTTCATCATGCTTTTGTTTACAGGCCGTGATTGCACCCCAATCTTCCTTTTTCGTAGTTAATAAACGTGGCAGTACTTGTACTAGTAAACCTGGTAATGCTTTGACTTTATCCCCGAGCCCTGAACCTGCAGCTCGGGCCTTTTCTTCCGTTTCTAATGCTGTCCAATCTATCTTTTGGTCTCCCACTTCCCACTCTTTTTCTTTCAGTTTTTCATAAATACCAGCAGGTAAGAGCACCTTTAATATCGTCATAATATCAGGATAGGTATACTCTCCCATCAGCAACATGTCCTTAATTTCTCGGTGGAAACCCGCTGGGTCTTTGTCATGACTTGGTACTACTTTCTTCATTTCTAACAATTCAATTTTTGATATGGGTGTGTATACAAATACACGGTGAAACTCATTGTCTTCGCCTTTTATTGGGTGCACTTCTCGTAAGGGATTTTGTCTATCCATATAATACGGCGTTCTTTCTCTGCGGGGCAGCGAGAAAGAATCCGGATTTACAAAAAGGACATACTGTTTACGTGACACTAATATTTCTTTAATTAACTTGTTACTAGAACCTCTCCATCTGTTCGTGAGTAGTTCCGTTAATATATCAGGTAAAAGACCAGGGTCAGCATGTTGGCTCTTATATAGTATAAGAAGCTGCTGAATCATATAGATTCCAGCTAAACGTTGTTCATCTGTACTAAGGTTAAAAAACGTGTGTGCTACGGTCTCATCACCGTATTTTTCAGGACTGTCAATCCAGTGAACAGCTGATCTGGCTAATTCTTGCTCATCCATGGAATCGAGGAGGTGGTAACCCCTTCGTTCTCGTAGTAGTTTATCTGCGGCTTGGAACAAATGTTCAGGAGACTTTAAATTTATTATAGGCGTCGGATACGTTCTGCTATTATTTGGACATTCTGAGTGTATGGGATCAGAAAAGTATCTAGTATTATCACAGGATCTTCCTCTGCCTACGTATGCTATGGTTTCTGACTGTCTTGCGGAATTCCCTGATTCGGATACTTCATCTTGCTCGAACTCGTCTGTTTCCAATCTTTCTTCGTGAATACGTTCTATTTCTCTACGGATTTTTCGGCACATGGTTATTATACAGTTTTTCTTATCGTGTCTCCCTTCTGATATATTCTGGCTCCATCTTGTAAGAATAAGCATTGTATTCGGGTCTACCCCCGGTCGGTCTTGATTTCTGATCACACAGTTTATGAGGAAACGTAACAGTTCCCCCTGTATCTCTACTTTCTGGAATTCCATAGCTCTGTTAATACATTCTGGGTCTCGCCCTGTTTGGACAAAATGATATATTTTATCTAGATGCGTAATCATTCCTGGTAACCTCGCTAAATACTCTGCAGCTCGTCTGATACGTAAGGATGCCAGGACCATTTCGTCCTCTTTACCGACCACCGGGTCATATCTACAATCTATAAGGAGTTCCTTAAGCGTACGTTCACTTACGAACTTGGGTGTACGTGAATGCGCTGATTCTTGAAAAACAAGTTTATTTATTCTAGGTGGCGTAAAAGTATTGCTTGCACCTCCCGTGGCCCCTTCAGGGGCGTCGGGTGTGAATGGATTCGTCGAACGTGATACAGCAACTATAGGTGTCGATACCACTGTAGAATCGATTGCGGGGACAGATGCGGAAACAGATGTGCTTGCCGGAGCTCGTGTTGGGACTTGTTGTTGCACGGGGACAGATACCTGATCCTGACGTTGAACCCCTCCGCCAGACGGTCTATGTGGTGTGGGGTTAGCATACTCGGGAGCTGCGTCGTCTAGATATGAGGAAAGAAACACATCTTCTGCGGTTCTGGGATGCCCTTTTGGATGTACCCTAATTGGAAATAATGGGGGTGGCAAGTCTTTTGGCATCTCTGGAACAGCCTTAGGTAGTCCTTCGGCTAGGAGGGGGTACATACCACTCATAAGAGCGTTTCTTTGTCTATCTACTTGTTCTGATTTCACTCGGATACCTTCCTCAATTAATATATTTTCTTGAACTTCCTTTGAACTCTCTTTACTCTTCTCCTTTTGTCTACGTGCTTTTTCTGTACGTCTATGAGATTCTTTACGCCATAATTCAACGGCGTCTTTCTGTGACTGTCTGACTTTCCTTTTCCATAACTCTTCCTCGACTTTCATGATGCACTCTGCATCCCAGGTCCCTGCTGTGGGCCATCTCTGACTTTCTGGTAATCCCTTGGTATAGTCTACCCATAAATCAAGAAATAATATGGCATCTAAGCCATGCTTGTGATACATAAAATGCCCTGGAGTGTCCCTAGGAGGGATAGGAACTGCTTCTTCAAGCACCCCTTTTCTGGTAGTAATCTGTCTTAACTTCGAGAAGAGCGGCATCTTGACAACTGATTTGATACTTACTCTTGAATTTACTTAATACGAAAAACACAATAATGAACGGTGAACAATGAACAATCATTCATACCACAATATGCAAGACATTTGAACACTTTAAACATTAAACATTAAACATTTTAAAAATGACCGACGATGATGACAGTCTGCATAACTAATCACCAAGCTGAATTCTTGACAATAACTGAATACTTCGGAATACTTGATATACTGCTAAACAGTACATATACACTGCTAAACAGTGCAGACCGGATTTGTGTACCCAAATCCGTCTTGACCGGCACAACCTATGTGCTGTCAACACGCCTCCCCGGCGATGGTACTCACCGAGTAGCTCCTTGAAACGGAAGGCCTCAGAGAATGAACGGGACTCGATGACTGCGGACAGCGGACCTTCTGGACATCGGGATTTCGAAAACCTGGTGGGCCTCTGTATACCTCGGATCTTGCTCTCTCAGCTAGGCTCTGGTCGGGATACTTCGCACTTCTCACCGCCTCGTCTGGGTTGATCGCAGCCTCAGTCGCCCCCGCTTGACCGGAGGGAGCTTACAGGAAATCCTGCTGGTACGCGTTTATGGTCCGTCCAGCTGTGGCAGGAGACCGGGCCTGCAACGCACCGCCGGCGCGTGAGATGAGAAAGTGTCCCTGTTCGGGCGCCATTATGTGGTAAATATTCTTTTTTACCTTGACTGAATTTCATACGGAATCTAAAGTAAAGTAAAATAGCTCAAAATAACAAGAGGCAGAATCCGTGGTATAAGAGATTTTCTGAATGGTCTTTATTCCAAAATGGCCGACTCGAGTGGCGGCCTTCAGGTTCCGTCACCACGAGGGTTCAGGAAGTGAAGTACAATACTTTATTGACAAGCAGTAACTTTTATAATACATACATCACAATGAAGTGAATACAGTAGGCGTAACAATTGATAAGGACATTGACGTTTGGTGTGCGTAGCCGAAAATGGGTGTAATAATGAGTAAAAAGGAACATGATTGGCTATGATGTAATACATAGGTGGATCTATAAGATAATACTTAACATAGATGCGCGCGCAGCAGCATGACGTGTGATTGACGTGCAACTAGGGGGTGAAGGGGACTTGACATTTAGCTCTACATGTGGAGACGAGAAGTCTGGGGGGTCAAGTCAACCTAATCCCAAATCATATCTAACATCCTATGTTTAGAGAACTATGTTATCCACAAGAAGAGACTCTCGGACAGAATCTATTCTATACTGACTGTGTGCGTGTACAAGCGTCTAAGTGTCTATATGAGATGCGAGGGGCAGAAAACTTTCCATGGCAACAGGGCTATGAATTACTTGCAGGAGGACGGAAAGGCCGAGTCCTTTGCTTGTGAGCTAAAGGAAATGTTTACCTAAATCACTGGACAGGAATGCATCGGCTGAGGAGCAAAGTAGATAATTCGAAGGTGAAATACAGCTTCTTGGCAGGCAGTCAAAACTGGCCGGGGCAGGCACCGTTAGCTGCACAGGGAGTAGGACAAAGTTCATGGATACAGATGCGAGCTCAAGCTGAAGCTGTCAGAGACAGAGAGCAGGGAAGGCTTTGAGGACAGAATCGGGCCTACTTGCCTGAACTGTAAAAATAGAGTAACTTAGCCATATAAAGTCGGTGGCCTTTCATACTTAAGAATCGAATATCCAGCCCATTGATGGCGGATCTGACAGAGAACATGTTGACGGTGGACGCACATATGTTTGCGTTTTGGAAACTGGAACTGGAGAGAACATACATGTACTTGTGACATGCACATAGAACCGTTGGGGTCCAAGATAGGGGACATAACTGACCAGAAAAATCCATATTTCCACAGCTTTCAAACATTTAAATGTAAACAATTCAAAAAGGACTATTTGCACCAGAAACACTGCGCAGCAAGAAGCCGGTGGTTAACATCACACGCTGCGTCCTGGTTACTAAGCCATTGGGTGGGAATGAATGGGACAGTGACGACTGACTTACATAATGTTATATAACACCATGACGTTGCGTTTTATATAGCGCTTACTACATCACCCTGGCCAATATAATGCGTCATCTCTTAAAAGCAGGCAAAACGCTGCGCAGCAAGAAGCCGGTGCTTAACATCACACGTGGAATGCAGCTATTAAGCCCCCTGTATGGAGAGAGTGGCGCGCTGCATAAATGCCCTATAGCATATCATACATATTAGCCATATTTTTTTATGTTTTAATATGTTTTGGTGCATACCGTGAAACACCGGGTGAAATTAAGCCCCTGTATGGAGAGCGCGGCGTATTGCACAACTGCCATATAGCATACCGCGAGTACCTTGTGTTGAAACAACTGCGAGAGGGAAGTTTCAGGCATTCTTCAAGTTGATTTTTGTGCTCAGGACAACATTTTCATTACTGCTGTTGTAAAACATGGCACACGGCTCTGCTGTGTATTATTATTTAATAAACTAGGACAAAAACAGTGACGAAAAAGGTTCTTTGGGGACTGCTTTCAATTACAACAAGCATTTCAAAGAAAATCCGGGCGGAAATCAATTAGTAACAGGATACTAGTTTAATCCAGGGCGGCAGCACCTGGAAAGGCCATAAATTCCATTAGCAGATAACCACAAGGCATTACAGACGAAAAACTGACCATTTAAAAAATAATGTAACAAATATAAATCTTATTACATAGTAGATGTACAATGATGATTTGCAAATGCAACTGCACTATACATTGCGTACTACAACCTGGAGAGCATGAGATGTAATGTTAATACTTCAAAGCTCGCGATATATATAAAAGAGAATCCATCTGGGGGCCTTTTTAGGATTACACGTTAGAATAATGTTCTTGAATCGAAGGACCCGATTGTGTTGCATCGGGGATTATTTTGTTATTGGTGGGTACTGGCTAGATCTGCAGACCTGGCTGTAAGGATACCATCCGTGCACTTTACAAATGGCATTTCCACTATAGTAGGGGCACTTCTGACTTGAAGTGCTGTTCATAAACAAGTTTGGAGTGTGGGGTATATTTCAGAAAGAGTTGCAGAAATTAGGATAAGAAAATGTGCAATTGTGTCATTGGGGCGTTTCACTTTATAGATGATTTATAACGATAGGCATTATTTACATTTTGAAACACAAGGATATAAAGTGATGTTTAAAGTCTGTCATTATCGTTGCCAAGTGCCTAACCTCGGGTTCAAACCCAGGTCTTTAAGGTCAGCAATTTAGTAGAGAGCGGAAATCCGATTCACAAAGCGCTCTCTCGAAAACGCAGGATTAAATCCACACAAGTCGGCGCGAGACACAACTGAACGCGCACAATGCTTCTAAAAGGGCCCGGGGAGTCTTACCAGAATACATTACAAGTCAATGCTGGGCAGAGCGAGGCGGTGAGGAGGGCACGGAGATCGCTTGGCACAGCCCTGCGGGTCTGCAGAGAATGTAACCGGATCGCTGGGACGAGTTTCTAGAGCGATTTTCTTCCGACATGTTGGCACCTCTGCGCACATGAGCTTAAGTCTGGAATTCGGCAGTCCAAGTCCAAACAAGCATTGGCCGCGGGACGCAGGAAGCTTGTAGTAATGAAAAACAAGCGTTGGCCGTGATCGCGATCAAAGCGGCCGTGCGGTCGCAAAAGTGAAAGTAAGCACGGCGCGCGCGCCCCCGCACATGCACTGTACCTCTAGGCTGGCCTGGTAGCACTTTTTGGAGCCCACATACAAAATGTCTCTTCGAGCCAGCGCAAGTGCTGGGGCTCAGCGAGACCTAACACGCAAAGGGTGAGCATTTTAAGTAAACTCGTATCTATAGCTTGTGCTGTTCATTGAAGGGAGCTGGAGAGCTGCAGGGTGGCATTATGGTCTGGGTGTAACAGAGTGCACACATCCCCACAGAGAAGCTGCGTGAGAGGTGGAGATAAAGCGAGGACCACCACGAGACATTCGCAGAGGACAGCGCCTGCAATGTCCGTGCACTCACCACTGCCAGGACTCCTTGATTCTCTACCACAAGTGCACAAGGTAACAAGGTCACACAGTGATACTGTAACCGTGAGATATTATGGGCTGTGTTCAAATATAAACTGAAAGAAACAAAGGGTGCGTGGACCAGTCTGAGTGTAGCCCATGGTTCTTCGAAGTGAGTGGCAGGACAAGCTGCTCTCAGAAGCAGAGAGCAATGGAGACATTTCCTGTAAGTAAATGCAGAGTCAGAGAACAGCTGGAAATGGCACCTCACCCACCCAGAACAAAGCTTCAGAAGGTATTCTAGTGAAGTGCAGTGTGCGGGAAGGGAGTGCGGCGACATCTGTATGGGACTGTGGTGCACAGGTGGGTGTGAGATTCTAGTGCAGTGCAGTGTGCAGGATGATAGTGCGGCGACATCTGTATGGGACTGTGGTGCACAGGTGGGTGTGAGATTCTAGTGCAGTGCAGTGCGGCGACATCTGTATGGGACTGTGGTGCACAGGTGGGTGTGAGATTCTAGTGCAGTGCAGTGTGCAGGATGATAGTGCGGCGACATCTGTATGGGACTGTGGTGCACAGGTGGGTGTGAGATTCTAGTGCAGTGCAGTGTGCAGGATGATAGTGCGGCGACATCTGTATGGGACTGTGGTGCACAGGTGGGTGTGAGATTCTAGTGCAGCGCAGTGTGCAGGATGATAGTGCGGCGACATCTGTATGGGAATGTAGTGAACAGGTGTGTGTGGAATTCTAGTGCAGTGTGGGGGATGGTAGTGCAGCAACATCTGTATGGGACTGTAGCACACTGTCATGTGTGTGGAATTCTAGGGCAAGGTCCGGGGTGATAGTTCAGTGACATCTGTGTGGGACTGGAGTGCACAGCTGTGTGTGCGTGTGTGGGTAATTCTAGTGCAGTGCAGTATGCGGTATGGTAATGCGGCGTCATCTTTATGGGACTGTATTAGACAGGTGTGTGTGTGGAATTCTCGTGCAGTGTGGGTGTGGTCGTGCAGCAACATCTGTATGGGACTGTAGCACACGGCCATGTGTGTGGAATTCTAGGGCAAGATACGGGGTGATAGTGCAGCGACATCTGAATTGGACTGTAGTGCAAAGGTGTGTGTGTGGAATTCTACTGCAGTGCAGTGTGTGGGATGGTAGTGTGGTGACATCTCTATGGGACTGTAGTGCACAGGTGTGTGTGGAATTCTAGTGCAGCTCAGTGTGAGGGAGTGGAGTGTGGCGACATCTGTATGAGACTGTAGTGCACAACTGAGTGTGTGTATTCTAGTGCAGTGTGAGGGATTGTAGCACTGTGATATCTGTATCGGACTGAAGTGCACAGCTGGGTTTGTGGAATTCCAGTGCAGTGCAGTGTGAGGGATTGTAGTGCATAGCAGTGTATTCGTGAAATGGAGTCTGTGGGATTCTAGTACAGTGTTGTTTGTGAGGAGTTTGTAATACAAAGCTGTGTGTGGTTTTCCAGTGCAGTGCTGTGTGTGAGATTGTAATGCAGTGTTGTGTTTGTGTGTGACTGTAGTGTAGAGCGATGTGGGTGGAATTTTAGTGTAGTGCAGTGTATGACACTGTAGCGCACAGCTCTGTGAGATTTTAGTGGAGTAAACGTGTGATATTCTTGTGCACCGTTGTGTGTGGGAGAGTAGTGCAGTGTTGTTTGTGCACAACTGTAGTACAGAGCTGTGTGTGTGTGCAGAAATCTAGTGAAGTGTGTGGTTTTGTAGTTCATTGACATTCCTGTAAATTGTGGTGTCCTGTGTGTGGTAGGGTGATTCTTTGGTGAGTATGGGATTGCTATGAGGTGTTGTGTTTGACTTGCAACTGCAATAATCTGTGTGACGTTCCGAACAGTGTTAGAATGAAGTGCAGTTTTCTGTGTGCCCTGCTGAGTGTGTAGTTTGTTCTGGAGTGCAGGTTTTGAAAAAGTGGTGCAATACAGTTCGAGAGACTTGGGTGCCTATCACGATCCGGCAAAAACCGGGTACGAACCGTCGGACGGAGCATAATCTCCGCCCGACGCGTACCCGGTCGACAATTTTTACAAACAAGGAATTACGATTCGCACGGGTACACCATTACCGTACGATTCGTAAAAAAGCCCGACCGAACAAAAAACACCTACCAATGCGATCCGGGAAAGCGCCGACCTGACGTCGGGACGCTCGCAGCCAGCCATTCACGACACAGGAATCACGATTCGCACCGACGTCACCCCGCACGGTGAATATTTTGCGGCAGCCAAAAACTGCCGGGAAATCAGGACGACGCGAACAAGGACCACCAGTACGCGACGGACAGACGACGACGCGAACAAGGAGGACCAGTACGCGACGGACAGACATGGACCCGAACCTACGAGTCATCCCTGCCCTCATAGCAGTACACCTCCTCTACAGGTTACGACGCAGACGCCGCAGAAGGTCAGAATAACTAAGGGAGGGGGGAAAGTGGGGTGGGGTGGGGGTGGCACGACCAGGGCAGGCCACAAAACAACCACATAAGTCACACACCACACATGGCCTGGACATACCTGACTCCCATGCCCTGGTCACCACGAGGGGGTGGGGGCGTGTCCTGATAAGCCAGCGACCGCCACAACGGAAGTCCGTCACCACGCGAACCGGCAACACAACCAGACTGGTACGTCCCGTACCCACGCCTGAAGAGCGTGGGTACCAGTCGGACCACGCCCACACACGTCACCCCAACAATGGCGGGACAGATCGCACCCACGTGGCAAAGGCCTGGGTACGGGCCGCACAAACATCACATAGCGTGGGGACGGATATGTACGGACCCTACCCCCACCCCGTATGCAAGGAGCGTACCCCCCAGCCCAACAGTGCAAGTACGACCCGTACCCCCACCCGCGTATGCATGGAGCGTACCCCCACCCCAACAGTGTAAGTTCGACCCGTACCCTCACCCGCGTATGCATGCAGCGTACCCCCCATGCCAGCAGTGTAAGTACGACTCGAACCCCCACCCACGAATGCAAGGAGCGTACCCCCCAGCCCAACAGTGTAAGTACGACCCGTACCCCCACCCGCAAATGCAAGGAGCGTACCCCCCAGCCCAACAGTGTAAGTACGACCCGTACCCCCACCCGCGAATGCAAGGAGTGTACCCCCCAGCCCAACAGTGTAAGTACGACCCGTACCCCCACCCACGAATGCAAGGAGCGTACCCCCCAGCCCAACAGTGTAAGTACGACCCGTACCCCCACCCACGAATGCAAGGAGCGTACCCCCCAGCCCAACAGTGTAAGTACGACCCGTACCCCCACCCGCGTATGCAAGGAGCGTACCCCCCAGCCCAACAGTGTAAGTACGACCCGTACCCCCACCCGCGTATGCATGGAGCGTACCCCCACCCCAACAGTGTAAGTTCGACCCGTACCCTCACCCGCGTATGCATGCAGCGTACCCCCCATGCCAACAGTGTAAGTACGACTCGAACCCCCACCCACGAATGCAAGGAGCGTACCCCCAGCCCAACAGTGTAAGTACGACCCGTACCCCCACCCACGAATGCAAGGAGCGTACCCCCCAGCCCAACAGTGTAAGTACGACCCGTACCCCCACCCGCAAATGCAAGGAGCGTACCCCCCAGCCCAACAGTGTAAGTACGACCCGTACCCCCACCCGCGAATGCAAGGAGCGTACCCCCCAGCCCAACAGTGTAAGTACGACCCGTACCCCCACCCACGAATGCAAGGAGCGTACCCCCCAGCCCAACAGTGTAAGTACGACCCGTACCCCCACCCGCGTATGCATGGAGCGTACCCCCACCCCAACAGTGTAAGTTCGACCCGTACCCTCACCCGCGTATGCATGCAGCGTACCCCCCATGCCAACAGTGTAAGTACGACTCGAACCCCCACCCACGAATGCAAGGAGCGTACCCCCCAGCCCAACAGTGTAAGTACGACCCGTACCCCCACCCGCAAATGCAAGGAGCGTACCCCCCAGCCCAACAGTGTAAGTACGACCCGTACCCCCACCCGCGGACGTACGGAGCGTACCCCCACCCCAACAGTGTAAGTTCGACCCGTACCCCCACCCGCAAATGCAAGGAGCGTACCCCCCAGCCCAACAGTGTAAGTACAACCCGTACCCCCACCCGCGAATGCAAGGAGCGTACCCCCCATGCCAACAGTGTCAGTACGACCCGTACCCCCACCCGCGGACGTACGGAGCGTACCCCCACCCCAACAGTGTAAGTTCGACCCGTACCCCCACCCGCGAATGCAAGGAGCGTACCCCCAGCCCAACAGTGTAAGTACGACCCGCACCCACACCCGCGGACGTACGGAGCGTACCCCCACCACACCAGTGTCAGTAGACTCGTACCCTCACCTCGAATGCATTGTGCGTACCCCCACCGTGTATGTGCCAAGCGCACATATCCTGAAATCGGAGGTGTGTGTGCAGAGTCCACCCAGCAGTGCCCTGAGACAGGAGGGGTGGGTGTGGAGTCCTCCCAGCAGTGCCCTGAGACAGGAGGGGTGGGTGTGGAGTCCTCCCAGCAGTGCCCTGAGACAGGAGGGGTGGGTGTGGAGTCCTCCCAGCAGTGCCCTGAGACAGGAGGGGTGGGTGCAGAGTCCTCCCAGCAGTGCCCTGAGACAGGAGGGGTGGGTGCCCATCACTCCCAGCAGTGCCCTGATACAGGAGGGGTGTAACACATGTGTGTGAGGCCAGAATTATCCACATGCATACTGGCTACAAGGGAACATGTCCCCATGAACTCATGTCAACAGACTCCACACACAAGTACAGTGATCACCAAGGATGCCACGATTGTCGCAGGTGGAGACATGGCCCTGCATGCATGTCCAAAGTAGAAGGGCTCCGTCACACACACAGCTCATGTAGACACAGCTCTGCGCTAAACATTGGGAACACCCTGCAGGGAAGAAAGCTGGGTACACAGAGGAAGGAATACACCCTGGGACAAGTGCACCATGCAGTAACTGCTTACATGAACAAAGAAAGTTAGCCAACACCTTGTGATGGCACACAGATCACAGGGTCCCACCAATGAGCAGTACACTACTACACATCCCACACACCCAAACCCTTACACACCACCCAAAACCATGTAGCAGCCCCACCAACACCAATACCAGCATAGCAGTAGTGTGATAATGAAAACAAAATTAAGCTTTATTCAGCATGAGCACAATGTCCGTGGATCGCAGGCAGTTCAATCTTCACAAAGCCCATAGGGCAGTCAATGATTCTCAGCTGGATGGGGGACACAGTGGGATGCGTGTCCCCTACATTGCCTGCACAGTCAAATGGCATCGTCTTCCACACTGGTGAGGGCATCAGGGGGGGGGAAGCAACAGGCACCGCAGGGACATCAGGGCAAAGGGGCGGCGTTGTGGGTGCAGGGATGGAGGACTCCACCACAGGGGGTGGGTCAGTGCCAAAGGCGGAGGCCAGGATGGCACTACACACCTTTGCAAGGTCCTCCAGGGAGTCCCCTGCACCCGAAGGGACCTCAGGCCCCAAGGAGGGGGGGGGGGTCAGAGGGATGGGTCGCAGCGCCACCGGGGGAGGGTGGAGACAGGGGGGGAGACTCAACCACCCTGACCGGGGACCTCCTTGACCGCTTGCGTGGTGGTGTAACTGTGGGGCTCAGGGACAGAGCGGCCATGAAGGTGTCCTTGGGGGAGATGTGGCCAGGAGAGCTGAGGGGAGGGGATTTGGAGGGAGTGGACTGGGTGGAATGCGGACTCCCACTATGGCTGCGTGTCACACGTTTGCCCCCCGACCCAGTGGGTGTGCCTACCTCACCCTGTGTGTGCGTGTCAGGAGGAGTGCGGTGGACCTTCCCTGCTGGTGTGGTGCCCGTGTCCGTTGATGTGGGTGCATGCCGACGTCTGGGTGTACGTGTGACAGGCATGGGAGTGGGAAGTGTGGATGGGGCAGGGGTAGGTGGGGGGAGGTCGCGCTGCAGGAGACCCACTGCTGCAGTCAGTGTGGAGTCGATGGACCTCAGCAAGTTGCGTTGGTCAGCCTGCGATGAATGAATGCCCTCCAAGAAAGCCTCGATGTTGGTGAGGGTTTTGCCGTGGGCATGGAGGACATTAAGGATCGCAGCCTGACCAACCTGCAGTTGCCGCTGGATGTCCACAGACTCTGCATTGGCGGCAGCAGTGGAGACAGGGGCAGGGGGTGCGGTGCCTGGCAGGAAGGAGACATGCTGTGACCGGGCACGCTGGGAAGGGACACGAGCAAGTGGGAGGCGGCTGGTGGAAACTGAGGGGGCGGTGCGAGGTGTTGTTTCGCTGTCAGCTGCTGGTGCAGCCTCCGCCCACTCGGAGACATCGTCCCCGGACCTGTCAGCTTCGTAGTCTGATGTGCCAGTCGACAGGTCCTCGGCCACACTCTCCTCCGCCTCTGTACCACTCGATGTGCCAGACCCGATGTCACGGCTGGCACTGGTGCTCGGTCCCTCCGCCTGGTCTGTGTCCATGTCTCCCTCCGTGTCCCCCGACGATGCTGTGGGCAGGGTTGAGAGACAGAAATAATCAGACATCTGTACACATCTGTCACATGAGTCCAATCCACATAGGTAACATTGCATGGCCTGAAAAGGAAGATCCCTAACATCTACTGAACAGGGTACCGATGTAGGGCATGAAACACACAGTTGGTTGAGCCACCATGCCACTGAAATACCATGGAGAGCATGAGACAATAGCTAAACACAGGAAAAGGAGTCTGACATAGCACCCAGGCCCTGGGGACAATCCAGCACTGCATCTGCACCACACAGCGTTGGCGAAAATACCGATGACCAGGGACCATATCCATGAACTTGAGACACATGCTGCATAGGTAATGCTGAAAACATGCACAACATGACTCTGTCACTGCACATTGCGTGTGTGTCCAGACACATCACACACTGCCCAGACCCAGCAAGTGGTAATCAGGATTTAACACATAGGCATTGCCCGCCCCAACAAGACCCTACACGAGGCAAATTGTTGAGACACAGGTGGCACCAACATCTCATAGTCTGGGTGATACACACAGGGGCAGGCAAAAAGCGAGATTGAACGCCAAACAGCCAAGGTGCGCCTGTACAAATAATGTGGTACCAGTGCCCATCCTCAGATGAGTATAGCAAGACACACAGGCACTGGCAACTGTGAGTATGAAGAAGGACAATCAGGTCAGGCTGCACAGTGGACACCTGTACAAAATAGCACGTCTATATACATGGTGACAGGGGACAATGGCAGAGAGCACAACTTACGCTGTAGACACTGACAGTGGCCACGTTTATGATGACACATACACCACTGAGGAAAAGGTGCCCCAGGGGACAGTAGTGGGCACGCAACTACATGCTACTGAATGGTAATGACTGCAACACACGTCACCATCCCTGCACTATGTGTATCGCACACTCATGCACATCATGTCACAGGCCACTACATGGGACATGCGCGCTGTAAGGCATGACACATGAGAGACCAACTCCCATGTCTGGAGTCAGCATCAGTGCCAACTGATATGGAACCCACATGCAGTGAACTTGACAGTGCACAGGCAATGTCCCACAACCTGTTACACACCACCCCCACACATGATGCTACAGACATTGTTCCCGTGGGCAAAGCGCCAGCCTACATTACCCTGTGAAGGAGTGACTACACACAGACCAGGGAACACATTGCAAGGAGGGGAAGGGTGGCAGGGGCACAGCGCTATACTGGGGCAAACAGGATCTGCACAGCACCTTTAAACCCTGCCAGTGAATTCATGCTACTGTGCCCTTACAAATGCCGGTGACACACAACAAACACACATGTACCTACCCCCTTCCGGCTGCTGCATCGCCTGTAAGCGCCTCTCCAGGTCTGGAAAGACCACCGGCAGCACACGCCTGTGGAGGTGGCTCAGACGGCGGCGGCCGCGGTTCTTGTGGCTCTCAGGTGAGTCCCCCAGCAGGAGCCGTGCAATCCTCCGCGTCCAGCACCGGATATCCTGCCAGCGTTTCCTCACCTGGGGCAGGCTCCGCCTCCGACCATCCACACGCCTCACGGCACTGACGGCGGTCAGCCAGATCTGCTCCTTGGCAGTGGCGCCTACCTGTGAGGAAGAACAAGTGACACCACATCAATACACCAGCCACATGTCACAGAGAGACATATGGGTACAAATTAGCTGGTTACAACACGGCATGTCATGCAGCCAACGCATTGCACCTTTGTCATAGGGACATCATCCCCTGGTGAGGGGAAAAAGCACTACGTGCCACAGTGGGTACACAGGTGGAATGATGGCAATGTCACAATCAATGATCAAGGCTCACACTGTGCATCACACCCACCCCTCCTGTCTCAGGGCACTGCTGTTAGTGATAGGCACACACCCCTCCTGTCTCAGGGCACTGCTGGGAGCACACTGTACCCACCCCTCCTGTCTCAGGGCACTGCTGGGAGCACTCTGTACCCACCCCTCCTGTCTCAGGGCACTGCTGTTAGTGATAGGCACACACCCCTCCTGTCTCAGGGCACTGCTGGGAGCACACTGTACCCACCCCTCCTGTCTCAGGGCACTGCTGGGAGCACTCTGTACCCACCCCTCCTGTCTCAGGGCACTGCTGTTAGTGATAGGCACACACCCCTCCTGTCTCAGGGCACTGCTGGGAGCACACTGTACCCACCCCTCCTGTCTCAGGGCACTGCTGTTAGTGATAGGCACACACCCCTCCTGTCTCAGGGCACTGCTGGGAGCACACTGCACCTACCCCTCCTGTCTCAGGGCACTGCTGGGAGCACTCTGTACCCACCCCTCCTGTCTCAGGGCACTGCTGTTAGTGATAGGCACACACCCCTCCTGTCTCAGGGCACTGCTGGGAGCACACTGTACCCACCCCTCCTGTCTCAGGGCACTGCTGGGAGCACTCTGTACCCACCCCTCCTGTCTCAGGGCACTGCTGTGAGTGATAGGCCCCCACCCCTCCTGTCTCAGGGCACTGCTGGGAGACATCAGGCACCCCCCCCTGGGACCCCCCCGACAGTACATGGCATGTGTGTTACACCTGGATGCAATGGCAGGAGTCACAGTCACAACATAGGGACAGTCTGTGGCAGTGGCCTATGCACTCACCTGATACCCTGGTCGCCCATACAGCATGGGGTACTGTGGGAGGATCACATCCAGCAGAGCCATGTTCTCCTCCAGGGTGAATGGCTGTGTCCTCTCCACAGCCCTTGACATGGTTCCAGAGAATCAGTAGCAGCAGCTGGGTCGACGAATGCAAAGATGTGCAGGCAAGTGCTCCCTCATGGGACCTGGCTGCCTTATATGTGCCCTTCTGCCCAGTCTCATGCACAGGAGTACAGAGAGATTGGTCACTCACATTTGCATCCTATGTTTCCACCAATCCCTACAAACCTAGCAGTCTGTGTGTTCTCTATCGGTTTCATTCTCCTGCATGATGTCAGCCCCACAAACACATTGCAACAAAGTAGACAAATTCCAACTGACTTCTGCTGTGCACCTTCCAGAACAATTTCGAATTTTGAACTTGGTCTCCATGACAACCAGCATGCATGTAGGCCTTAATACTTGTCCCCTATGTAATTTGGAGCATCACACACAGGTACGGTGCGTGTGGGGGCCCTAGGGCACCCCAAATGCATGGCAACGGCCCGTACATGCATGCCTACCCTCTCCATCACTATGGGTCTGCACGCGTATGCGTACCCGTAGTGGTACGGACCGTACACTCGCATCTACGCTCACTATCACTATGGGTCTGCACGCGTATGCGTACCCGTAGTGGTACGGACCGTACACTCGCATCTACGCTCACTATCACTATGGGTCTGCACGCGTATGCGTACCCGTAGTGGTACGGACCGTACACTCGCATCTACGCTCACTATCACTACGAGTACGCATACGCGTGCAGACCCATAGTGATGGAGAGCGTAGATGCGAGTGTACGGTCCGTACCACTACGGGTACGCATACGCGTGCAGACCCATAGTGATAGGGCCGTACACTCGCATCTACGCTCTCTATCACTATGGGTCTGCACGCGTATGCGTACTCGTAGTGGTACGGACCGTACACTCACATTTACGCTCTCCATCACTATGGGTCTGCACGCGTATGCGTACCCGTAGTGGTACGGACCGTACACTCGCATCTACGCTCACTATCACTATGGGTCTGCACGCGTATGCGTACCCGTAGTGGTACGGACCGTACACTCGCATCTACGCTCACTATCACTATGGGTCTGCACGCGTATGCGTACCCGTAGTGGTACGGACCGTACACTCGCATCTACGCTCTCCATCACTATGGGTCTGTACGCGTATGCGTACTCGTAGTGATAGTGAGCGTAGATGCGAGTGTACGGTCCGTACCACTACGGGTACGCATACGCGTGCAGACCCATAGTGATAGTGAGCGTAGATGCGAGTGTACGGTCCGTACCACTACGGGTACGCATACGCGTGCAGACCCATAGTGATAGGGCCGTACACTCGCATCTACGCTCTCTATCACTATGGGTCTGCACGCGTATGCGTACTCGTAGTGGTACGGACCGTACACTCACATTTACGCTCTCCATCACTATGGGTCTGCACGCGTATGCGTATCCGTAGTGGCACGGACCGTACACTCGCATCTACGCTCGCCATCACGATGGGTACACATACGGCAGCACTCCCACAGTGATTTGGGAACATGCACAGGCCCTCTCAGCAGCAGTACGGCGGATTTTACACATCACTGTGGTGATAGGCGACACACATGTAGGAATAGGGCGGACATACTTGTCCATGGATGGACATACTTGTCCAGGAATGGACATCAAGGCATCGTCTGTGCATTACCACATGTGTGGGGCACAGGTGTCACAGGCTGTGATGTGGAACATGCCTCCTGAGTGGAGAAGGCACCAGATGTATGATGAGATGTGTACATGTGTACTGTGTGAGGGTGCAATGTGTGCCAGGCATGCCCTTGACTCCTTTGACATGTGTGCATGTGGGACTGCGCACTTGGGGTGAGCGTCACTGGCATGGCACCGACACCAACACACGGAAGTGTCCCATGATGCCAGGTACAGGGGTCATGACACATGACTTATCACTACCCACAGTGCACAATGTGACTATGCCATATATGTGTCCGGGATTTACATCAGGTTGATGTTGTAGCACCCTCAAAAGCTGCAGCCGTTGCAGCAACCAACATGTGGCTGTGTGTAGATTGTCATTGCACACTGTTCCCAACACCATGCCACATGTGTTCTCGGATGTGAGGTGCACATGTATGCAAGGGACACGGAGTAGCGTGACAAGGCCATGTCAGCAAACTCACAAGGAATGTGTGGTGAGTCATGACATGTGCACCTTCATGGCAAGGTGTGTGGGCTGGACTAGTGTAATGTCATGTGACCTGTGGCTCAAGTGTTCCGCTGCCAGTCTCTGCAATCGGCATCACACTTCTGCTGATGTGTGGGTGTATGTCACTCCTGTCTTGCGTCGGGCAGTGCACTTGCACTGGGACACAGCTATTTCCATGGCGTGGCATGGGGAGGTTCTCAATCACCGTGTGTAGCTGGGTCTTGGAAGGAGTGTCACCTTGCATCCATACGTGTCCTGGGCATGTAGCACATGCCTGACTCCCTATGTGGCATGTGTGTATTGCCAGATTTACATGTGCTCAGTAGACATGAGTTGTTCTCGTAGTGCACTCACTCTTCCTTGTCACTTCCAAATTACTGCAGAGCGCCTCCTGTTGCCCGAAGAATTCCAGACTTGGCCACCATGCAGGAGAATGACAGGATCCGGCTCTACCGCTTCACCCAACCGTTGATTCTGGAGCTGACGGCGAGACTGGCACCACACCTGCAACCGCAGCACAGGTATCCTACGGCACTGACACCCCAGCTGAAGGTAATGGCTGCCCTACATTTCCTTGCCACGGGTACCATCCAAAATACCATAGCTCATGTTGGTGGCATGTCCCAGAGCATGTTCAGCGGTGTGCTGCATGATTTCTTGGAGGCCATGTTGATTCACCTGGATGACTTCATCAAGTTCCCAACCCCTGAACAGATGACTGAGGTCAAGCGTGGTTTCTATGCCCTGGGAGGGATGCCCCATGTCATTGGGTCCATAGATGGGACACATGTAGGTTTGGTACCACCACACGCACGGGAGGTGGCGTACCGCAATCGGAAGCACTACCACTCCATCAATGCCCTTGTGGTGTGTCTGTCCAACATGGTGATTTCACATGTCTGTGCTCGTTTCCCAGGATCAGCACACGATGCCTACATCATGACGCGTAGCGGGATGCCTGATATGATGATGCAGCTGCGCAACGAACGAGCATGTGTTGTTGGTGGGTACAGTCTGTCTGTCCTGTATTCTGTTTGGCCGAGCAGCACTACCGCTTCGCCAGTTCTAACGATATCCATGTGCTTTCCATTTAGGGGACGCTGGCTATCCCAACATGCCTTGGCTGCTGACACCTCTCCGCAACCCCATCACGCCGGCCCAGCTCCGCTACAACACCGCCCATGGCCGGACAAGGCGAGTGATAGAGAGGACGTTTGGCATGCTGAAGAGCCGATTCCGGTGCCTCCACAAGACCGGCGGCGCACTCCCATATGCCCCGGCAAAGGTTTGCAAGATCTTCATGGTCTGCTGCATGCTGCACAACATGGCAGTTGAAAGAGCTGTGCCACTCATCCTGAATCAACATGACGAGGACCATCCACCCGTGGAGGACGAAGGGCTTGGCAATGGGGCTAGTGATGTGGAGGATGTGGAGCCGCAAGAGGACATCCGGACTCGGCTCATACGCGACTTCTTTGCTTAGTGGTGAGTACCAGTGTCTGAGTGTGCACGCCTTGGTCCCCGTGTGGCATGTGTTGTGATGCGTGTCTCCACCTGCATGTATGGCACGTGAGTCAGAGGTGTGCGTGGGTGTGTCACTGGAGTGATGGTGGCAGTGATGGTAGTATTTCCCCACTCATAATTGTGACCTAGCATTTTTTCATCCATACATGTGTCGAGTCAATGCACATGCAAGTGGCTGTGCTCTTTGTGGCTGACTTCTTGTGTGTCTCTCTTCCCCAGGTACCTGCGCATGCCGTCTTCTGGTTGCATTGTTGTGGCACTGCTATTCCTCATGGACATGGCATCGTGGGCTGACTCAGCGTTACAGGCACGGACACGTTTGGAAGTCTCCATGGGGTAAGGGATGCATCTGGGGTGTATTGGGTGTGGCAGTTGTTCACGATGTGTGCACACTGGCCAGGTCGGGGTTTGGTTCCTCTGCAGACATGTGGCATCCCCATGGGACACAACATGCAGCTGGGTACACCTGAATAGATGGGCTGCCTGGTTGTCAGTCATCAGTGATGGGATAGTGGATTGTGATGAAGGCATCAATGTGTGTGACACTGCCCTCGGACACATACGGTTAACATTGTCTTGACATGGCGTGGGACTTCCACATCAGCGGATGTATGGTGTATGGCAGTCTCTCCGTGAGCAGCTGTGGGTATTTATCTGTTAGCCGACACTTGTGTGCCAGTTCCATGGCTATCACGCATTTGTGCTGCAGAAGGGGGGTGCCAGTGTTTGAGCCACATGTTACTCCACATGATGTGTTCATGTGTACTTCAAGTTGCCTCTGCAATCCCAAAAACATGACTATTAAAGGTGTCCCTATGCCTCCAAGGTGCCTCTTCTCAGTCAATGCTGGTGTGTTGGCACGGTGCATCCTGCATGTCTGGCATGGTATTCCCAGATTGTGGCTATGTGTCAATGTGTCGAGTGGCAAGATGCAAGCTGTGTGTGTGTGCTGAGACTGTGTATTGGGCATGATGTCCATGACTGTGTGGGTAGTGTGACATGTGCCATCCCCATGCATCCAACGTTGTCCAGGCCCCCATTCTCTGCATCCACCGGACTCAAGCTTGCAGGACATGGTTCTGCCACCTGTCTACACGTACCTGGGTGCCCCCCAGGACACGGGCCAGGATCCCTGACCTCTGCGCATGACTGTTGCTGTACTCAATGTGTCTGTCAGCACGGTTGTTCGGCCACCCCCTCAGCTGGTTCTGACCATCACGGGTGTGTATGGTGCTCCATGTCTGTCTTGCCTAATAAACTGAGACCCATGTGTCCTGTGCCAGACTCAGGCCCCAGGGTGTGGATGGTTGAAGTGAACAGATGACTCAGGCATGTTTAGACTGTACAAGACACATGTTAGGTAATAATGCTACCAGCAGGCATCTACTCTTAATAGTGTGATTTATTATGGGGGGGGGGGGGGGGGACAAAGTGAGGGGCTTTCCGGGATTAGGGAATCCAAAGTTCAGTAGGGGAGTTGGTGTCCTTGCCATTGGAAATCCTCAGAGTCCATGCCACAGTCTTTGTCAACATTGGTCAGCCAGTGACCAGCAGGGCCATGTGGCAGAGAATGTCTCTTGATGCTGTGATGCTGTTGCTCCAGTGGGCCAGGTGCCAGGCCAGGTGTCCTGGGAGATGGTGATGTAGCAGCCACCCTCACGGTCCTTTCCGTAGACGACCCGGCTTCCTGCGGGGAACCTCAGCAGCAGGCCGTGACGACGTCTGGGATGCTCCGTCGGATGTTTCCTCCTCCTCCTCATGATCCCTCCCTGTGGGTGGTGATGTTCTCCGCCTTCTGGCACAGGGAGGGTCGGCCATGGTGTCGGCCATCCGACGGAGTTCAGCGTGAATCCCCTGGGACGCCGTCACTTGCTCAGCCTGTCTGTCCTCCATCCTCCGTTGGTGTAGCTGTAGACAGGCTATTAGCTCCGCATGTTGCTGGGCCTGCTGGACCTTGATCCCCTCGAGGACGGACACAACCTGGGCCATGCCCGTGGTGTCCTGCCGGTATGAGTCCAGGATGTTACGGACATGTGAAAATACCGGATCCCCAGCCAACTGGTCAGGCTCGCGCCTCCGCCGTCCTCCACTCCCACCACCCCTGCCCACTTGCGCCTGGCCTGCACTTGTGGGCACATCGGGTCTCCGGGACCCCTGAGGGGTGGCATTGGCGTTGTCGCCTGCCTCCTCCTGGGTGCCCGGGACACCGTGTCCCTCCTGGCGAGCCTGGCTGCATTGTGGTGTTGGGGCAGGGATCCTGGGTGTCTCCTGGGATGTGGCAGGAGTGGGGGTGGTGGTTGGCACGGTTGTACCTGACGCAGGTGCTGCAGGTGGTTGGACACCAGAGGGGCCAGGTCGGTCGGGGTCGTCCGCAGAGTGGTGAGAGTGGTCGCTGCCGGTGGGATCGGTCTCCTGCAGATCCGGGTCCTGTGAGTGTTCCCCCCCAGTGTTGGGGGGTGCAGCACGACGTTGACCTGTGTGTGAGAGAGAAAATGTTAATTTTGATCCATGCAACATCCATGTTTCATCCGTTACAAAGTTGGCACATTTCCTCTTGGAATTAGGATCTGTCTTGCATTCCACTCACAGTGCACTTGTGCATGTGTGTGTCCCTTGGGCACCAATTTGGCCCCTTTAACTATGTGTGGCACAGTCTTACTTGCTGCGTCAAGTGTGACTGCAGTCAGCAGTGGAGTGTGCATGTGTGCCGAGCTATGCATTTGCGCCTTCCTTGTAGCACTGTACATGTGCACATGGAGTGGATCCACACACTCATATGATGCAGGTGGCTGTCCTTGTGCTCGTGTACAGGTTGTGACATGGCCCTGCGTTTTGCCATGATGAAGAGGGGGGGTTCTGGCACTGGCCACCCTTGTCTACATGCACGCAGTCCACCTGCTGACGAGCAGACATTCCCACACACCACAGGACTGATTTGCTCTCCCTGTGTCTCCCTCCTTCTCTGTCCCCCTCTCCCTCCCTCTCTGTCCCCCTCTCTCTCCCTCTGTGTGTCAGCCTCCTCCCTCTGTCCATCTTCCTGTGTCTCCCTCCCTCTCTGTCCCCCTCTCCCTCCCTCTCTGTCCCCCTCTCCCTCCCTCTGTGTGTCAGCCTCCTCCCTCTGTCCATCTTCCTGTGTCTCCCTCCCTCTCTGTCCCCCTCTCCCTCCCTCTCTGTCCCCCTCTCCCTCCCTCTGTGTGTCAGCCTCCTCCCTCTGTCCGTCTCCCTCCCTCTCAGTCCCCCTCTCCCTCCCTCTGTGTCCCCCTCTCCCTCCCTCCGTGTGTCACCCTCTGTCACCTTGGCCCAGCTTCCTGGGCACACACTGTTAGCAGATCTTTGAGTGGCCCTTGGCCTGTTGATGTGAGTTTGTTTCTGATCTCCAGGCACCCATTTTGTCTGCTGTGTGTCTGTGCGCTGCTGCTGTGGTGGTGTGTGCTGCCACTCTTTCACACTGTTGGCTGTTCATTAGCTGCTGGCATGTGCAAAACAGTGCCTTCACCCCCATGTGTTGATGCAAGGCGTCCGCCATTTGCTGGCAAGTCATTCCTGTGTTGGGACACAGTGTTTGTCTGGCTGTGACCTAGGCCATATGGGCAGAGGGCATTGTTGTCTGCTTTGGAGTCGCACTATGTGATTCTTGGTGCCCAGCCTCCCGACATCCGGGTTACCGTGTCATGTGTTGTTGTCTTCTGTGGCCTGTGACTTGACATTGTCCAGCTGGGTGCATGGGGCATGGTGGCAGCAGTGGCATGTGCCTGCTCATGGAGTGTGGTTGAGTAATGCGATGGCTTGTGGTGGTTGCGTGCCTGTTATTAATTTTGGTTGTGGTTGCAGTTCCCCCCATGTGAGGTGCGTTGTATGTGTACTCACCCGGGTCTCGGAGTCCTTCTACTCCTTCAACTGCCTCCACCGGCAGTATGGCCATCACCCTCTCCTCCCAGGGATGGTACTGTACGGGTCTGCGGGAGGGCCCTCCTCCGGTGGCGTTGGCCTGGTCGTGTTCCTCCTGTCTCTTGGCTCTGACCCTCCTCCGCAGATCGTACCACCTGTTCTGGCAATCCTGCTTGGTCCTCCTGGTGTCCGCAACAGCATTCACAGCATCGACGATGGTCTGCCACATGGCTGTTTTGGCTGCCTGGCTGGTGCTTCTGACCAATGTTCCAAAGATCTGTGGCTCGACTCTGAGGATTTGATCAACAAGGACCTCCAACTCTCGGTGACTGAACTTTGGATTCTTGGTAGTGGGCATGGTGAGGGGTGTGGGTGGGGATGGTGTGGGTGTGGGGGGTGTGTGGATGTTGGGGGGGGTGTGGATGGTTGTGTGTGTGTGTGAATGTGATGAGAGGGTGTTTGTGAGGGTGGTCGTGTGAAGGTGTGCAAGTGTAAGATGTGGTGTCGCTTGTAGTCTGGTTCTGTGGTGTCTGGCAGCAGTGGGTCTGTTGCAAAGGCTCATGGTTTGTGTGTGTGGGCCCTTTTTATTGGTCCATGGGTGGGTGTGGCAGTGTTTGAATTTTGGGTGGGTGTGTTATAAGGAGTGGTGGTGTATTGGGCCTCTGTTTGTTTTTGACAGTTGCAGGTCAGTGATTGTGTTATTTTAGTGGTTGTTGGCCATGTTTAGTGGCTGTGTGCCTTTCGAATGGTGTATTGTTGAGTTGTTTTGTTTTGTCCTTGTTGTGTACGTGCGTTTTGAGCGTGTGTACGGTGTGTACATGGGCCATTTGGTTGTACGATTTGGTCCTTGTGTGTGGCTTTGTACGACTCGTACATGCGGTTGTGATGTTGGGGCATGGGGTGCGCTCCGTACTTAGGAGGTTGTGTTGGGGGTGCGCCAGGAACGTACTGGGGTGGGGGTACGACTGGAACGTACTGGGGTGTGGGTAGACGGGGCTATGACACGTCCTGGGGTGGGGGTGTGGCTCGCACGTACTGGGGTGTAGGTACACGGGGGGGTACGACACGTACAGGGGGGGGGGTGTACATGGACGGTGGTACGACACGTACTGGGGTGGGGGGGTGTACATTGACGGTGGTACGACACGTACTGGGGTGGGGGTACGACTGGAACGTACTGGGGTGTGGGTAGACGGGGCTATGACACGTCCTGGGGTGGGGGTGTGGCTCGCACGTACTGGGGTGTAGGTACACGGGGGGTACGACACGTACTGGGGTGGGGGTACGACTGGAACTTACTGGGGTGTGGGTGGACGGGGCTATGACACGTCCTGGGGTGGGGGTGTGGCTCGCACGTACTGGGGTGTAGGTACACGGGGGTACGACACGTACAGGGGGGGGGGTGTACATGGACAGTGGTACGACACGTACTGGGGTGGGGGGGTGTACATTGACGGTGGTACGACACGTACTGGGGTGGGGGTACGACTGGAACGTACTGGGGTGTGGGTAGACGGGGCTATGACACGTCCTGGGGTGGGGGTGTGGCTCGCACGTACTGGGGTGTAGGTACACGGGGGGTACGACACGTACTGAGGTGGGGGTACGACTGGAACGTACTGGGGTGTGGGTGGACGGGGCTATGACACGTCCTGGGGTGGGGGTGTGGCTCGCACGTACTGGGGTGTAGGTACACGGGGGTACGACACGTACTGGGGTGGGGGGGTGTACATTGACGGTGGTACAACACGTACTGGGGTGGGGGTACAACAGGAACGTACTGGGGTGTGGGTAGACGGGGCTATGACACGTCCTGGGGTGGGGGTGTGGCTCGCACGTACTGGGGTGTAGGTACACGGGGGGTATGACACGTACAGGGGGGGGTGTACATGGACGGTGGTACGACACGTACTGGGGTGGGGGGTGTACATTGACGGTGGTACGACACGTACTGGGGTGGGGGTACGACTGGAACGTACTGGGGTGTGGGTAGACGGGGCTATGACACGTCCTGGGGTGGGGGTGTGGCTCGCACGTACTGGGGTGTAGGTACACGGGGGTACGACACGTACAGGGGTGGGGGGGTGTACATTGACGGTGGTACGACACGTACAGGGGTGGGGGGGTGTACATTGACGGTGGTACGACACGTACTGGGGTGGGGGTACGACTGGAACGTACTGGGGTGTACATAGACGGTGGTACGACACGTACAGGGGTGGGGGGGTGTACATTGACGGTGGTACGACACGTACAGGGGTGGGGGGGTGTACATTGACGGTGGTACGACACGTACTGGGGTGGGGGTACGACTGGAACGTACTGGGGTGTACATAGACGGTGGTACGACACGTACAGGGGTGGGGGGGTGTACATTGACGGTGGTACGACACGTACTGGGGTGGGGGTACGACTGGAACGTACTGGGGTGTACATAGACGGTGGTACGACACGTACAGGGGTGGGGGGGTGTACATAGACGGTGGTACGACACGTACAGGGGTGGGGGGGTGTACATTGACGGTGGTACGACACGTACAGGGGTGGGGGGTGTACATTGACGGTGGTACGACACGTACTGGGGTGGGGGTACGACTGGAACGTACTGGGGTGTAGGTACACGGTGGTACGACACGTACTGTGGTGGGGGTACTACTGGAACGTACTGGGGTGTAGGTAGACGGGGCTATGACACGTACTGGGGTGGGGGTGTGGCTCGAACGTACTGGGGTGTAGGTACACGGGGGGTACGACACGTACTGGGGTGGGGGTGCGACTGGAACGTACTGGGGTGTACATAGACGGTGGTACGACACGTACAGGGGTGGGGGGTGTACATTGACGGTGGTACGACACGTACTGGGGTGGGGGTACGACTGGAACGTACTGGGGTGTAGGTACACGGTGGTACGACACGTACTGTGGTGGGGGTACTACTGGAACGTACTGGGGTGTGGGTAGACGGGGCTATGACACGTACTGGGGTGGGGGTGTGGCTCGAACGTACTGGGGTGTAGGTACACGGGGGGTACGACACGTACTGGGGTGGGGGTACGACTGGAACGTACTGGGGTGTAGGTAGACGGGGCTATGACACGTACTGGGGTGGGGGTGTGGCTCGAACGTACTGGGGTGTAGGTACACGGGGGGTACGACACGTACTGGGGTGGGGGTACGACTGGAACGTACTGGGGTGTAGGTAGACGGGGCTATGACACGTACTGGGGTGGGGGTGTGGCTCGAACGTACTGGGGTGTAGGTACACGGGGGGTACGACACGTACTGGGGTGGGGGTGCGACTGGAACGTACTGGGGTGTACATAGACGGTGGTACGACACGTACAGGGGTGGGGGGTGTACATTGACGGTGGTACGACACGTACTGGGGTGGGGGTACGACTGGAACGTACTGGGGTGTACCTAGACGGGTGGGGGTATACATATACGGGGGGTACGTGTCGGACGTACGGGGGCTGGGGGGAGTGTTGGGCGCGTATGCGGGCACATGTCTCCATGGTTGCTATAGGTGTTCGGTGCGGACGGTGTTTTTTCCATACGGTTGTAGGCTCGGACGCACGGGATGGATCGTGATTCCTCGGTCGGACTTGGATTTTTACGTTTGTAAGGTAAATCGTCCGAGGACGTGTCGGACACATTTTCCGACCCGAGGACGTGTGGGGAATGATTCCCGGTGCGGTTCGTATGGACTTTTTACCATGCGAATCGTGATTGCCAGTTCGTACGGCACTTGTACGATTCGTACGGTAAAAAGACCCGATACGAGTCGCACGGGGGAATTTTTTACCGGATCGTGATCGGCACCTTGATGTTCAGGTGCCCTGTTCATCCTCAGCACTGGATGTTTAGATGCCCTCTTCATCCATGGCACTGGGTGTTCAGATGCCCTGTTCATTCTCTGCACTGGATGTTTAGATGCTCTGTTCATCCTCAGCACTGGATGTTTAGATGCCCTGTTCATTCTCTGCACTGGATGTTTAGATGCTCTGTTCATTTTTGGCACTGGATAGTCAGTGTCCTGTTTATCCTTGGCACTGGATGTGTAGGTGTCCTTTTCATCCTCAGCGCTGGATGTTCAGTGTCCTGTTCGTCCTCAGCACTGGATGTTCAGATGCCCTGTTCATTCTCGGCACTGGATGTTTGGATGCCCTGTTCGTCCTCAGCACTGGATGTTCAGATGCCCTGTTCATTCTCGGCACTGGATGTTCAGATGCCCTGTTCTTCCTTGGCACTGGATGTTCAGATGCCCTGTTCATTCTCAGCACTGGATGTTCAGGTGCCCTGTTCATTCTCGGCACTGGATGTTCAGATGCCCTGTTCATTCTCAACATTGGATTTTCAGTTGCCCTTTTCATCCGTGGCACTGGAGGTTCAGATGCTCTTTTCATCCTCGGGACTGGATGTTCAGATGCCCTGTTCCTTCTCGGCACTGGATGTTCAGGTGCCTTGTTCATTCTCTGCACTGGATGTTCAGATGCCCTTTTCATCCTCGGGACTGGATGTTCAGATGCCCTGTTCCTTCTCGGCACTGGATGTTCAGATGCCCTGTTCATCCTTGGCACTGGATGTTCAGATGCCCTGTTCATTCTCGGCACTGGATGTTTAGATAACCTGTTTATCCTTGGCACTGGATGTTCAGATGCACGGTTCATTCTCGGCACTGGATGTTCAGATGTCCTGTTCATTCTCCGCACTGGATGTTCAGATGCCCTGTTCATCCGTGGCACTGGATGTTCAGATGTCCTGTTCATTTTCAACACTGGCTTCTCAGATGTCCTGTTCATTTTCGACACTGGCTGTTCAGATGCCCTGTTCATTTTCGGTACTGGATGTTCAGATGCCCTGTTCTTCCTCGCCACTGGATGTTCAGATGCCCTGTTCATTCTCTGCACTGAATTTTCAGATATCCTGATCTTCCTTGGCACTGGATGTTCGGATGTCCTGCTCATCCTCAGCATTGGATATTCAGGTGTCCTTTTCATCCTCACCGCTGGATGTTCAGTGTCCTGTTTATCCTCGGCACTGGATGTTTAGATGCCCTGTTCGTCCTCGGCACTGGATGTTCAGATGCCCTGTTCGTCCTCAGCACTGGATGTTCAGATGCCCTGTTCATTCTCGGCACTGGATGTTCAGATGCCCTGTTCATCCATGGCACTGGATGTTCAGATGCCCTGTTCGTCCTCGGCACTGGATGTTCAGATGCCCTGTTCATTCTCAGCACTGGATGTTCAGGTGCCATGTTCTTCCTCGGCACTGGATGTTCAGATGTCCTGTTCATTTTCAACACTGGCTGTTCAGATGTCCTGTTCATTTTCGGGACTGGATGTTCAGATACCCTGTTCTTCCTCGGCACTGGATGTTCAGATGCCCTATTCTTCCTCAGCACTGGATGTTCAGATGCCCTGTTCTTCCTCGGCACTGGATGTTCAGATGTCCTGTTCTTCCGCGGCACTGGATGTGCAGATGCCCTGTTCATCCTCGGCACTGGATGTTCAGATGCCCTGTTCATCCTCGGCACTGGATGTTTAGGTACCCTGTTCATCCTCGGCACTGGATGTTCGTGATTAGCCCGAGAGGTCGTCGCTGAGGCCGGTAGTAGCCCAGCTGGATTCGGCATGAACCGCCCAATGCGAGCAGCCCGTGCCACTGATTTGGGGGGCATGAGGAAAGAGTTCGGGTGTTCGTCCGTGTGGGCAGGCTTCAGATCCAAAGCAGGGAGCACCGGGGATACCAGGACGGCAAGTCTTGTGCCGCTGAACCGGCGAAACTCCGACAGCCGAGACGCCGTCGGCAAAGCGAGACGCGCCGCCCCCAACAGCCGCCAGATAATCTTGTAAAATAGATACATCAATCCTCGGTTGCTACAAAGGAGCCATCCATCGTATTGTCTTTCGCATGGGTAAAGCCAGGTGGGTATTCAGAGCACTAATTCTTTAACAGGATTCAGTTTTCTGTGTAGTTAAGCATACGGCACTGGATGTTCAGATGCCCTGTTCATTCTCAGCACTGGATGTTCAGGTGCCCTGTTCATTCTCGGCACTGGATGTTCAGATGCCCTGTTCATTCTCAACATTGGATTTTCAGTTGCCCTTTTCATCCGTGGCACTGGAGGTTCAGATGCTCTTTTCATCCTCGGGACTGGATGTTCAGATGCCCTGTTCCTTCTCGGCACTGGATGTTCAGGTGCCTTGTTCATTCTCTGCACTGGATGTTCAGATGCCCTTTTCATCCTCGGGACTGGATGTTCAGATGCCCTGTTCCTTCTCGGCACTGGATGTTCAGATGCCCTGTTCATCCTTGGCACTGGATGTTCAGATGCCCTGTTCATTCTCGGCACTGGATGTTTAGATAACCTGTTTATCCTTGGCACTGGATGTTCAGATGCACGGTTCATTCTCGGCACTGGATGTTCAGATGTCCTGTTCATTCTCCGCACTGGATGTTCAGATGCCCTGTTCATCCGTGGCACTGGATGTTCAGATGTCCTGTTCATTTTCAACACTGGCTTCTCAGATGTCCTGTTCATTTTCGACACTGGCTGTTCAGATGCCCTGTTCATTTTCGGTACTGGATGTTCAGATGCCCTGTTCTTCCTCGCCACTGGATGTTCAGATGCCCTGTTCATTCTCTGCACTGAATTTTCAGATATCCTGATCTTCCTTGGCACTGGATGTTCGGATGTCCTGCTCATCCTCAGCATTGGATATTCAGGTGTCCTTTTCATCCTCACCGCTGGATGTTCAGTGTCCTGTTTATCCTCGGCACTGGATGTTTAGATGCCCTGTTCGTCCTCGGCACTGGATGTTCAGATGCCCTGTTCGTCCTCAGCACTGGATGTTCAGATGCCCTGTTCATTCTCGGCACTGGATGTTCAGATGCCCTGTTCATCCATGGCACTGGATGTTCAGATGCCCTGTTCGTCCTCGGCACTGGATGTTCAGATGCCCTGTTCATTCTCAGCACTGGATGTTCAGGTGCCATGTTCTTCCTCGGCACTGGATGTTCAGATGTCCTGTTCATTTTCAACACTGGCTGTTCAGATGTCCTGTTCATTTTCGGGACTGGATGTTCAGATACCCTGTTCTTCCTCGGCACTGGATGTTCAGATGCCCTATTCTTCCTCAGCACTGGATGTTCAGATGCCCTGTTCTTCCTCGGCACTGGATGTTCAGATGTCCTGTTCTTCCGCGGCACTGGATGTGCAGATGCCCTGTTCATCCTCGGCACTGGATGTTCAGATGCCCTGTTCATCCTCGGCACTGGATGTTTAGGTACCCTGTTCATCCTCGGCACTGGATGTTCGTGATTAGCCCGAGAGGTCGTCGCTGAGGCCGGTAGTAGCCCAGCTGGATTCGGCATGAACCGCCCAATGCGAGCAGCCCGTGCCACTGATTTGGGGGGCATGAGGAAAGAGTTCGGGTGTTCGTCCGTGTGGGCAGGCTTCAGATCCAAAGCAGGGAGCACCGGGGATACCAGGACGGCAAGTCTTGTGCCGCTGAACCGGCGAAACTCCGACAGCCGAGACGCCGTCGGCAAAGCGAGACGCGCCGCCCCCAACAGCCGCCAGATAATCTTGTAAAATAGATACATCAATCCTCGGTTGCTACAAAGGAGCCATCCATCGTATTGTCTTTCGCATGGGTAAAGCCAGGTGGGTATTCAGAGCACTAATTCTTTAACAGGATTCAGTTTTCTGTGTAGTTAAGCATACGGATCGGATCAGTAGCAGAGATCTCCTGCTGCTGCAGCTCCGTGGCGAGTCAGCCCGCCATCTTGACTCCTCCCCGCCGCCGGTTCACTATACCCCTCTATTGCTGGCTTTACATACTATTCAGCACCTCATCAACTTTGCTCAAGAATCGATATGGCCTGGGCTTCAGATAACATTATAGGGAATAGCTCTATGGAGCTATGTCCGAGAGTGGCCTCGGATCACAATCCAATTATATTATCATTCACTATGCAACAGATCTGCCAGAAACCCAGGACATTCACATTTCCCCAACACTTATTGTCTAATAACGACTATATTTCACAATTAAAAGCACATTTAGTGGAATTTATTACAATAAATATAAATTCAGCTATACCCAGCATAGTCTGGGATACTGTCAAAGCCAGTATACGGGGGTTTACACAACAGTTCGTTCTCAATCAAAATGCATTATATAAATCTGGTTGGGCCGCGATGTGTAATACCGTAATCATGTTAGAAAAACAGCTTTCACAGGCATTAATACAGGGTGTACCAAATGTAGCTGACATATGTAAAAAGTTAGCTAACTCTAAGCTCAGCATTAAAACCAGGCTTATGGAGAAAAATATGAATAGCCTACATAAATATCATCTATCTCAATATGAAAGCGGGGATAAGATTGGTAAAATTCTAGCTTACAAAATTGCTGACGACAAATCTAGAACATCTATAAAAGAAATTAAAGGTCCCAATAACACGGCATATACTCAACCAGAGCAGATTCTTGAGCAATTCGTGGCCTTTTATAGGGCATTATATACTCCAGATGAACAGCCTGTCTTGAATAACATCCAAGAATATCTGGACACTAATCTAATCAAGGGAAAGCAGACTGAAAGCATGGCGCTGCTCTCTGAAAACATTACTGAATTAGAGATTAGAAAGGCGACTGCCACGCTTCCTCTAGGTAAAGCTGCCGGAGAGGATACTATCCCACTAGATATTTACAAATTATGCTCGGAGGAACTGATGCCACTACTATCTAATGTGATCAGTAACATTGGAATCACTGGGAAGGCTCCCGAATCTTGGAACACTACCAGGACTGTCTTTTTTTAAAAAAAAAGGTAAACCTGGAGATCAATGTGGGTCATACAGACCCATCTCGCTTATTAACGTAGACGCTAAAATCTTCGCCAAGGTATTGGCTATCCGATTAGCTCCACTTATCCCCCATCTTGTGTCCCCTCATCAACATGGCTTTGTCACGGGGAGAGACACTACTGCCCATATTAATATGGCTATTACTTCATTCGATGTGGCTAGGTTTGGACCCACCCCACTCGGTATGATACTTCTGGACGCCGAAAAGGCGTTCTACCGAGTGGGGTGGGAATTTCTTTGGTCAACGATGTCTACTATGGGCTTTCATGGCCAATTCCTCAAATGGCTACAGGCTCTTTACGACCACCCAACGGCTAAGCTCTGCTATGCCGGGCTAACTTAGACTAGTTTTCCAATCTACCGAGGCACACGGCAAGGGTGTCCATTATCACCCTTGCTATTCGCTCTATCGTTTGAACCCTTTCTTGTTGCTCTACAAGCTAATCCCAACATCACTCCTTTCGAACATGGTCAGAATTCGTTAAAAATTACGGCGTATGCCGACGATATTGCGGTCTATTCAACTAACATATCGGCTGCTATACTGGGTATTACTGAGGAGGCTAATAAATTTGGGTCAGTTTCTGGCTACAAACTTAACTCACATAAAACACAAGTTATTGTGAATTACAAGCCATTGGCTCCGATCGCAGGTACTTGCAGAACAGCCACTTATCTTGGAATTAAAATTTCTTCTGATATCAACGAGATAATTAAACTTAATTATGAGGCTCTTATCAAAGAAACTGTTACAACTTTAAAAAAGTGGCATAAGGTTCCTCTTAGCATTATCGGTAGGATCAATCTAATCAAAATGAGTATATTACCTAAATTTCTATACTTATTTAGGTCCATACCATTCCTCGTTAACAATACGTATTTCAAACGGCTAGATGGGATTTTTAGTAGCTTTATCTGGGGATATAAAAAGGCTCGCAGATCAATTACTCTGCTTAAACTACCTCTCAATCAAGGCGGTTTGAACTTTCCCGACTTTAGATCATATTTCTTCTCAGCTTTTCTCAGCCGTCTTCGTTGCTAGTTCATTCGTGACAAGCAACTGTTTTATTGCTACCAATTTGCTCTGGGAGAGGAATCTAATATGTTTTTAGCCAAAGCTAACGACCCAAACTATTTCAAACGTGTAAAATTTAAGACCATCAGAGACAGTGTTAAAATTTGGCAACTTATTCTGGCCAAGTGTAACACGTCTTTTTTCCACCCTCAATTATCTTTATGGGCTAACCCTGGCCTTCCAGGGATATTCCATGATGGGATATTTTCTATGTGGAAAACCGCTGGAATAGAAACACTTTGGGATTTATACGGCAATGACGGCCTCTTGGCCTTCGAGACACTAAGAACACTTTATAAACTACCTATAACCTCACAGTTTAAATACATCCAAATACATGATTATCTAATACGCAAAATGAAGTTACTAAATATTTCAGATTCAGATATCTGGAATTGTTTCTATTCTAACAAGGTTAAATCACTTATTAGTCTCGGCTATAGAGTCCTAACCTCGCTCAAATTAGACGACTGTGGGAAAATGGCGGAAAAATGGAGCTCTCGGTTAGGCTTGAATATTACTTCTAATCAGATCTCTTCTTCGTTTTGCAGTATAAATCGCTCGGTCCAGTCTTCTAGTTTGAGACTTCAACAATATAAAACGATATGCCAGCTATATAACACCCCAGAAAAAATTTCAAAATGGTCCAGCAATAGCTTGAATAGCGAACGGACAAGGTGTCCCAAATGTGACCTTCTAGCCGCCAATCTTGAACATATGATGTTCACGTGTCCTCGACTTACGGAATTTTGGCATAAAATTAGTCAGGGTATGGCTCAGATTCTGTCACAACCAATCACACTTAGTCTAACTAATGTACTTTTAGGCACTCCGTTGATAAATAGCTCATTAGAAGCCCCACAAGCCGATCTCATTAACATACTGATCGGATGTGCCAGACTGACTATTGCTAGGACATGGATTTCAAGAAACCCACCACATGAGTGGTGGCTCCTTGTTAAAGAAATTTATATTATGGAATCTTCTCTTGCTAAGATCAGAGGTGTTAAATCTCTTCAAAAGATAGACCTGTACATACTCTGCACTGGATGTTCAGATGCCCTGTTCGTTCTCGGCGCTGGATGTTCAGATGCCCTGTTCATCCATGGCACTGGATTGTCAAATGCCCTGTTCATCAGTGGCACTGGATATTCAGATTCCCTGTTCTTCCTCGGCGCTGGATGTTCAGGTGCCCTGTTCTTCCTCGGCACTGGATGTTCAGATGCCCTATTCTTCCTCGGCATTGGATGTTCAGATGCACTGTTCATTCTCGGCAGTGGATGTTCAGATGCCCTGTTCATCCGTGGCACTGGATGTTCAGGTGCCTTGTTCATTCTCTGCACTGGATGTTCAGATGCCCTGTACATACTCGGCACTGGATGTTCAGATGTCCTGTTTATTCTCGGCAGTGGATGTTCAGATGTCCTGTTCATTTTCGGCACTGGATGTTCAGATGCCCTGTTCTTCCTTGGCACTAGATTTTTAGATGCCCTGTTCTTCCTCAGCACTGAATGTTCAGATGTCCTGTACATATTCGGCACTGGATGTGCAGATGCCCTCAGCACTGCATTTTCAGTGTACTGTTCATCCTAAGCACTGGATGTTTGGATGCCCTGTTCGTCCTCAGCATTGGATATTTAGATGCCCTGTTCGTCCTTGGCACTGGATGTTCAGATGCCCTGTTCATCCGTGGCACTGGATGGTCAAATGCCCTGTTCATCCGTGGCACTGGATGGTCATATGCCCTGTTCATTCTCGGCACTGGATGTTCAGATGCCCTGTTTTTCCTCGGCGCTGGATGTTTAGATGCCCTGTACATACTCGGCACTGGATGTTCAGATGTCCTGTTCATTCTCGGCACTGGATGTTCAGATGCCCTGTTCATCCGTGGCACTGGGTGTTCAGATGCCCTGTTCATCCGTGGCACTGGGTGGTCAGATTCCCTGTACATATTTGGCACTGGATGTGCAGATGCCCTGTTTATCCTCAGCACTGCATGTTCAGTGTACTGTTCATCCTAAGCACTGGATGTTCAGATGTCCTGTTCATTCTCGGCACTGGATGTTCAGATGCCCTGGTCTTCCTCCGCACTGGATGTTTAGATGCCCTGTACATACTCGGCACTAGATGTTCAGATGTCCTGTTCATTCTCGGCACTGGGTGTTCAGATTCCCTGTTCATCCATGGCACTGGATGTTCAGATGTCCTGTTCATTCTCGGCACTGGATGTTCAGATGCCCTGGTCTTCCTCCGCACTGGATGTTTAGATGCCCTGTACATACTCGGCACTAGATGTTCAGATGTCCTGTTCATTCTCGGCACTGGGTGTTCAGATTCCCTGTTCATCCATGGCACTGGATGTTCAGATGCCCTGTTCATTCTCTGCACTGGATGTTCAGATGCCCTGTTCATTCTCGGCGCTGGATGTTCAGATGCCCTGTTCATTCTCGGCGCTGGATGTTCAGATGCCCTGTACATACTCTGCACTGGATGTTCAGATGTCCTGTTCATTCTCGGCACTGGAGGTTCAGATGCCCTGTTCATTCTCGGCGCTGGATGTTCAGATGCCCTGTTCATTCTCGGCACTGGATGTTCAGATGTCCTGTTCATTCTCTGCACTGGATGTTCCGATGCCCTGTTCATTCTCGGCGCTGGATGTTCAGATGCCCTGTTCATTCTCGGCGCTGGATGTTTAGATGCCCTGTACATACTCGGCACTGGATGTTCAGATGTCCTGTTCATTCTCGGCACTGGAGGTTCAGATGCCCTGTTCATTCTCGGCACTGGAGGTTCAGATGCCCTGTTCATCCTCAGCACTGGATGTTCAGATGCCCTGTTCATTCTCGGCGCTGGATGTTTAGATGCCCTGTACATACTCGGCACTGGATGTTCAGATGTCCTGTTCATTCTCGGCACTGGATGTTCAGATGCCCTGTACATACTCTGCACTGGATGTTCAGATGTCCTGTTCATCCGTGGCACTGGATGGTCAGATTCCCTGTACATATTCGGCACTGGATGTGCAGATGCCCTGTTCATCCTCAGCACTGCATGTTCAGATGCCCTATTCATTCTCTGCACTGGATGTTCAGATGCCCTGTACATCCTCTGCACTGGATGTTCAGATGTCCTGTTCATCCGTGGCACTGGATGGTCAGATTCCCTGTTCATCCTCGGCACTGGATGTGCAGATGCCCTGTTCATCCTCAGCACTGCATGTTCAGTGTACTGTTCATCCTAAGCACTGGATGTTTGGATGCCCTGTTCATCCTCGGCACTGGATGTTCAGATGCCCTGTTCATCCTCGGCACTGGATGTTCAGATGCCCTGTACATACTCGGCACTGGATGTTCAGATGCCCTGTTCATCCTCAGCACTGCATGTTCACTGTACTGTTCATCCTAAGCACTGGATGTTTGGATGCCCTCTTCATTCTCGGCACTGGATGTTTGCATGCCCTGTTCATCCTAAGCACTGGATGTTTGCATGCCCTGTTCATCCTAAGCACTGGATGTTTGGATGTCCTGTTCTTCTTCGGCACCGGATGTTTAGATATCGTGTGAGAATCTAATGCATTAGATGGTTATAAAACATGCTGTTGAATGGTGCCTATTTCTTCCTTGCTAGGAACATGTTGGACAGCCATGGTGAAGCTATGGTGGCCAGTGCTGCTGCTGCTAATCTTTACCTATGTGGAAGTCCCGGACAGGCTCTAAGAGTCCATATTCGCATCCACTCCCCCGGGAAGCCACCTCTACCTGTCGCCAGGACCTGACGCGGTCTCTGTCCCGAAGCTTCTTCTACAGGTGCATGCAGTGCTTTAAATGGGCCGGTACTCACCGGTACTGAGTACCGGCACTTCTTATTTTTACCGATCAGAGTACCGGCACTTCTCCGCTGCTAAGGAGAGTACCGGTACTCATTGAAGGTAAGCCAATCAGACATGCCAACCCTTCCGATTCAGGCGGGAGACTACCGATTTCAAGGCTAGTCTCCCGCCTCTCGATTCAAGCATCCAGAAACCCGATTCCTCGGGGTTTCAGCTGACAGGGCTTGGTGTTGTGTAAGGTGCTAATTCTTCCAGCAATAGTTAGAGTGGCGATGCGGGGGCTCTAGAAGGGGTGAAAAACCAACAAAGCCTCGTTAACAAGCGAATGGTCTTTAAAAGACCTGTGAAGTACCCGGGGGCTGTGTGAGTGTCCGGGAAGCTGTTTCAGCCCGGGTGCCACACAGGGGGTGGGGGGGGGGGGGGGGGGGGGGGAGGGGGAGGGGGTTGGTGTATGCACTGCCAGCAATCTGCCATGCCAGTGCACAACACTTGCATCGCCCTGTCTCTCTGCCTGCCATTGCGCTCCATGAAGAAACAAACGTTGATTTGCGTTTCAAATGTCCGACCCTGCAGCGGCACACTTCCAAAGCCCATATATAACAGTAACCCGATTCAAGGCCCCATTCTCCCGATTTTTTCCTAAAAAGTCTCCCACTTTGCTCTTCTGTAATGTTGGCATATATGTAATTGGTGCCAGTGCTGCGAAGCTCGAGGCAGTCAGAGTGCAGCAGATCTGTACGGCACTCTGACAGCCAAAGCGCCTCTCTAGCTCATGTGCGTTATGCAAGGGGTGTCCCTGTTTGGAATTTTCAGGCCGTCCTGTGTTTGATAAAGAAGGGCCCATTAAGGCCGTTCTCTGTCAAGCACATTCACACTGTGCTTGCTTTAACAATTCGAAGTGAACCTTTTTGGGAGAGGGAGGGAGAGGGGGAGGGAGAGGGAGAGAGAGATGGAGTGTGAGCGCGCGCATTTGCCTGCTTCTGTGTATGTTTGAGTGTGGGAGAGAAAGCAAGCTCAGAGAGGAAGAGAATCTGGACACCCTCAGGAGGTAGTTTTAAAGAAATGCGTGAAATGCTTTTGTGTGTGCACTGTCTGCTTGCTTCTGTGTGTATTAGAAGTGTTGTGCCAAAAGCTACCAAGTAGATCTCATATGTGAGAGTCATAGGGAGAGCTGGTTGTTTCAAAAGCTTGCTGGAAGTACAGCACGACAGTCGCCTGTCTCACAGGTGTGATGGTTATTGGTAGTGTGCTGAATGTCTCACAAGGGCGCAGCAAGTCCTTGGGAGAAAGCCGGCTGTTTCATATCTGTAATAGTGTTTGGAAGAGAGCTGGCCGTCTCGTATGGGTGACAGTCTTTGGAAGAGAACTGGCTAGCTCATAAGAGACAGCTGCTTCACAGGTGTGGTAGTCATTGGAAAACAGCTGGCTAACAGGTGTGATGGAATCTATAAAAGAGAGTGGACTGTCTCCTATGAATATTCCAGTCATGGTTACAAACAGCAGACCTGTTCCGCGCTTCTCTGATGAATCCCTGGACAGGTTGCCTGTTTGCCCGATTATTACCCTGTCTGTTCGGTCTGCCTGCAAATATTACAAAACAAGGAAATCTTAACATATCCTATTAGGAATTTATTTTGTGAAATGAGTTAACACGTTTTGTTTATATTGATACTTTTCTCAAATGTTTTGGTATGTCCTGCAACTGGCGGAGTAATGACCAATGCTGCCATTCCAAACCCTCTCTCGATCCGAGGCGCGCTGATCATGAGCCGGATAGTGCTGTTGGTGGCTTGAGTGCATCCATTTAAAGCTCCTTCTATTGTGATTTAGGGCCTGCTCCCAGCAGGTATTCACACCACTCTTTATTATCATATGCAGCTGTTAATCCGCATATATGGGAAGCTTGAAACTACAATCAGAGGAAATGCACGGGCAAAATGAATACTCAATAGAAATTTCTTAGTATCATCATGTCTCAATCCGCCTCTAACCCCGCCCACTAGCCACGCCCCTAGCTCAATTTAATGAGTACCTACACTTATTTTTTCCCATTTAAAGCACTGGGTGCATGGAGGTGGTCTGGTGAGCACGCGCCCTTCCTGCACCTTTTCAGCTTCCTGAATCGAGAGACACGTGTGGGCTGGAGGTGCCCTGTTTATCTGCGGAGTTACACCTTTTGCAGAGGGTCAGACGGTGTTCTGCCCCTTCATCCTCACTGTGGACCCCCCCCCCGCACTTCTCCCCGTGGTGAAAGGCCAGTGACCCAAGCTCTGACAGCCCCCAGTAGGGATACTCCCCCCAGGCCTAAAGTAAATGAATGCGTTCTGACATTTGCATCATGTCGTGAACAAAGCCCCTGTACATAATTAATATTTCTGACACGTGTTGTCATCTGTTGCGGCATCTCAAGGCTGCGGCTGCTGCCACAGCCCCCCGAGTGCTTCTTCGCCACCCCTTACTCTGCTGGCAGATGAGGGCGTGGCAGAGATGCGAGGTGGGGGTGCACGGAGAGCATCAAATGTGGGGGACACTGCATGTATGAGATTCTGAGGCTGCAGCAGAACATAACATTGTAGATGGGTAAAAACCAGCAAAACCATGTTTTGTACCTTTGGGTTCTGAGTGACATCTAGGATAACTCAAGCCTTGCTCGCGGCTAAAATGTCTCCCTTGAAACCTACCTTTGAACAATTCCATATATTCAGTCCGGATTACAGAAGACAATACGCATCTCTCATTTTACACAGCTCTCGGTGGGACTAATAACAGTTCCCCCCGGGGGGAGCATTCATCACTGTATCTATTGCACTGAAAGTAATAGACCAGAATTGATGCTTTTCATCAAGCTGTGAATTCAGCAAAACCGCGGATTCTGCAACCCTGGATGATTGACCATTAACCATCGGAGCGGGAGGATTTAATTGCAATGTTCAATCAAACATCAAAATATGACAATTTATATATTCTAATTACTAGAAAGAGGGTAAAACAATCCAAAGTGGACTTTGTTTTTGCAAAATGAATTACTCAATCACCATTACTAGGCAAGAAATAGCAGCATTGTTGCCCGGGGACTCTGGATGGGTCTTGTAATGTGTGTCAGTTTGTGTGGCTGTCATCTCAAAGGGTTTACAATGTATGCTTTAATGGACGTTTAATGCTTTTCAAACAGTAATGATGATGTATTTCTGCTATTAGGGAGCTGCTGATCAATAGCAATCCTTGATTTTACATGTGTGTGGGGGCACACGGGTGTATGTGTTGCATTGCAGCATTTATATGGCACTGCGTCGCGCGGACAGACCCTCAGGGACTCCACTTTGCATGGTTTGCTCTGTGTCCATGGGGAGTGCATGGCGGAAACGGATTTTGGATGTAGGTTGTCTTAAGCTGCAGGTGTCGGGTCAGGTGCCGGATGTCTGTAGACCTGCTGTACACATGACCCGGCACCAGCCCAGCGCATAAGCGGGAAGTGTTGCATATAGCATAAGGATAGACGCAATCGACCCCACATATACCTACCATCTATAGGAGTGATCAGTATCATGAAGTAGAAATACATTGATGTAGACTCCTATAATATATGAAATACATTTTAAAATCCATTTAGATTAATTATGTCTGTTTAAGTGCTTTCATCACAGGAACTGCGGTGGTGTTAAAACCCACATTTCTCTGGCAAAGGATGTTATTTCACAGATATGACATCATTCCTGTGAAATTCATATTTCGTCTAGCCTGGGTTGAATCTGAATGCCTTCATCCAGCTAACTACCTTCTAAACAGAACAGTACATTTAGATAAGGACAGCCCCAACCCGCTCTTCGGACATCCACTATTACCCATTGTTTCAAATGCAACATCCTCGTGAAAGCGAAGCATAATGTGAACAACCTAACCCCAGTCAAGGGCCACTGTTAGCCAAACACTACAGAGCACTTTAAAAAAATCTCAGAATGTAATCAATGCCCATTGTTTAATTCGTGGTTTATCAGTGAAACGTAAGTAAAGTTGTCGCATTCTACTACACACCGCATAGTCAAATGTATCTCTTATTGTTTTGAAGAAATATTTCCCTGATTGAAAGCAAACAGAAGCAGAGTTTCTAGATTTTTTTCTGTGAATCATTGGACATGTATATTTAATTGTGCAAACTGGAGGCACGTGGAGGGTCACTGAATGTCTGCACTTGCGCTTCTGTGCATCAAAAGTGATAAAACTGCAGGTGCTTGGTAATATCTGTTCGTGGTGAAACGCGAGTTCACCTCCGTAAACTGAGGGGCATATCAGCAAGGCGAGGCGATAGAATTATCGCCGCATCTGCGGCCGTTTTCGGCCGAAAAGCATTAGCAAGCTCACGCTAACGCGTGAAAACTTGCGTTAGCGTAGGAATTCCTAACGCTCATCTTTGCATCTCTAATGAGATGCAAAGTGGGCGTTCCTGACCAAGCATGACAGGAGAAATGTCGCTAAGCGACATTTCTCCTATCAACAAGCCCCACGCTATGAAGCATAGCGGCAGGAAAAGTAGCGATAACCCCTGTTATTGCTACTTTCCTTACGCCTGCTTCAGGACTGACTTAGCCATGATATCCTATGGAAGGAGGATATCATGGCTAAGTTTGTGGGGCCCTATCAGCAAGCTAACGCCACATTGTGTGAGATTATCGCTGGGTTTCCAGCGATAATCTCACGTTAGGCAGTTAGCGTGAGGATTTTTATCGCTATTGAGATAAGCGTTGCTAATAGCACGCTATCTCAGCGATAAAAATCCACGCTAGCCGGCGATAATTATCCTCACGCTAAGAACGCTTAGCGATAATTATCGCCGGTTGTTGCTGATATGCCCCTGAGTTTGACACATTTTTTCAGAGAACAATACCAGGCATGTGTTCATATTTTAAGATTCTTGGAATTTCTGTACTTAAAAAAAGCCTTTATGTGAAACCGTCTGTATTCTTGCTTTAATATAGCAATTCTGCTTCGGTGTGCTTTCATACCTAGGTAGGGACAGATAAGACAGAGGGATTTTTTTCTTGCAAATGCTCTTTTTAAGTTTTTGTTTGAAAGAGGAAAAGGTTTTTTTTACAGACCTTCTCATTCCTTCTGTTTTTCTTTCCTTGACGTAAAAATAAAAACCTTGTTGGTAAAATAGTGCACTGGTGGCAAGCGAGGCCTCTTGCCTCATATAGGCGGAAGGATCCCTTCCATTGATCTGTGCTTTTTGTATGGAAAAGTATGAACTTGGTAGTGAACTTAGAATGTTCTGTGGAAACCACAGCCAGGGAAATGTTTACGGTGCTGCGGTAAATCCCACTGCTTCACACATTCAATCCATCATGTTGAGTGTCTGTTTTCTACACACAGCAACATGCAATTTATAAGCATTTAAAAACATAAAATATCGAAAATTGCCGACATTCCCATGATAAGTGCACTTTACTCTATTTTGCTCTTTATTATAAAATAACCGAGTAAGTGAGCTGTCTTGTAAGGCAAAAGATAGCTCATTGGGTTAAGGCAGCTGCTTCAGAGATGTGGTTGCAACAATCATATTGCTAACCCTCCTCCGACTCCCTTCTAGACTTCTGGGGCCAGACCACATATAGTGAGCACAGCAAGTTCTAATTTAAGAGGGGTGTCTGGGACAGTCTTAGGCAGACTGAAGTCTGGAACAGCTGAAGAGCTCGAGAAGCGCTGTTTTACCTCTTTAAACAGTGGTAAATGGTAGCTTGCAACAAGAAATGTAGGGGCATATTAACAAGCGGCAGCGATAATTATCGCTGGCCATGCCTAGCGCGAATTTCCCTATCGCCGGCTATCGCTGGAATCCATCGCCAAGCTAGCGCTGTATTTACAACACTTAGCGCATTGGCAATGAAAATTCCAGCGATAGCAGGGAAATGTCCCAGCATCGCTGGAAAACCAGCGGTGTTCCCTGCAAAACAGCGATGACCCCTGTGGTCGTAACCCCACATTCCACCTCCCATGCAAAGTATGCCTATCACTGGATTTTAGCAGATGTTAAAATCCAGCGTTAGTGGCCGGTTAGTGCGATTTTGTTTATCGCTACGCCGGCCGGGGCATTGTTGTAAATATCGCAAAGCTGCCTTCGCGATATTTTCCCATGTAGTCTATTGAGGCACGCCTACTTTGCATCTCATTAATGATGCAATGCAAAGCAGGTGCTAAATCACGGAAACATGTGCTAGCATGTCCTTGCTAATATTACGATAAAATTATCTGCGCTTTTCGGCTGAAAACGGACGCTAAAGCGGCTAAAGCGGGAATAATTTTATCTCCCCCTCTTGTTAATATGCCCCGTAAAGGCATGTGCAGCCTTTGCATGGCAAAGTAGCAGTGCTTGTTGAGATCTCTAAAGTGAACCATGAAATACACAAAACATGGATGGATTCAAGGACTTAAAGACAGCGAAACTCTACATTAAATAGCACGGACTGACAAGTGCTGTACGGGGCCATTCAAGGCCCTAATTATACTTTTACACGCCCTGAGGAAGCCCCAGGCCGGATGGCCATGTAGGGGGTGAAACATATGTTGTCTGTCATCTCTCTTTGTCACCTCGCTTGGTTTTAACACGAAAAACTCGAATAGGAGTTATTTCAAATAAAAACTTCCTCCAAACAATTGTTCAATTGGACTTCTGCAACGAATTAAGACAACATCCTACTTGTCCTGACATTCTCCTAAACTTTATGCCTATAATGGGAAGGGGGTCTCCCATTGTCGAGGACAAGTACCTTACCCAGACTCCACTCAATTAAATTCGGTTAGTATGAGATTGGGACCTATAACCCCTTCATACCTTACAGACAATTAAAACATAACACAGCACAACACAGTAAAACTGTTAAAAGAGAATTCAACACATCACATTTCAAATAATGCAGCCTGCAGGTCTGAAATAGTTTGAAACGGATAGCCATCTATCCTGCTGAGGTCGAGAAGATTGAATCATGGACTTTGGTAATATTAAGGCATGACACTGCCATGCTTTACCTCTACACTGTTTAGAGGAGAAGCTGGTTGGAGAGTTGCGGAAAACTGGTAGTCAAATAGATCAACACTTATTTTGGAGTTCGTTCGATTTTTAGGTCTCGCCTGAGCCAGCGCTTTAGCGCTGCTCTCGCGAGAGCTTTAGTAAACGAGGGGATTTGGAAGTGCAAACTAGTGCTTTCAGGCCTCCAAATACACTGCATGTGCGCCGGGCGTGCCCCAGTTGGCAGCCTGCGTGATCATTTCGTGGCCGCTTTGATGTTCTCAGTGAGCCGCACGGCCACTGAGAACATCAAAGCGGCTGCGAAAGTGCTCACCATTTGCCAGCCTGCGTGCCTCTCTCCCCTACCCCCTCCCTTATACCACTTCCTTATAGCGCGAGGAGCTGTCTATCCCTAGCGTGCGCTTCAATTTTCCTCCCCCACCACAGAGTGCGACTCGCGGCCGTGCGTCTTCCACAACTCCCGGGCTAGTTCTAGTACCCGTGCATATTTTTCTCTGCTCTGTCCCTCTAAGTACCCCCAACCCATCCCTTCTGCGGCCACTGCTGCTGTGTGGAAGGGTATATATGTTTATAAACTGCTACTTTACCAATAATCTAGTCTAAGTAACAGACGCAATAACCTAACCACAGAGACCTGGACTGAATATAAACTGAATACAACATATTGTCTGTGATCACTAACTGACACTCAGCAGCATCATCACAGGTACAGTGTATGCAACAGCAGCCCATGCTTTCTTCACACATACATGAGGCACACCACATGCAGGAGTTGTGCACGCTTTGTTTGGAGGCAGAACAGGTACAATACACCAAGCTGTGCCAAGAGTCAAACGGAACAGTTTCAGCCCAGCAGATGCAAAATCCTCTCCCAACTCAGAACAAACTTAGAAAGGGTAACAGTCAAAGCTTCTCTTACATGAACATATGCATGTCACTGTCACAGACATCTAGAGTAAAACTGTTAACGATGCAGAGACTCGAATCCCGTTCCCAACGTCCAAAGTCGGCAGCTCTGGAGGTTACTCCAGTCTCTCTCTTGCTAGACATCAGAGTGTTTGGCTGCAACTTTCATATTGTTTTCCGCCCTCGCTTAATGCGAGCTGTCGATGGAAAATCCTGCTTCCGGGGCCGGCCTTGATTGCCATGCAGCCAATCTATCTTTTTACCTCCACCCAGGCCTACTCCCCCCGCCGATATCCTGCTCTCCATACTAGGCGCCTTCATAGCAACATAGCGGTAGCTTAAGTCGAGAGCTCCTGTAGGCGGGAGGGTTCGAGGCTCACCGCAATCCAGGGCAGCTCCCATGTGTGGGGGGCGCCCCCGAGACCACAGAGGCTGCTCTCACCTCCAGGTTGTGCCGTCAGAGACCGCACAGATCGCTCTTGACTTTAAGAAAGCCCCATCGCTGTTAGGAGACCCGCAAATTCACCCCACAAGCCTCTGGTGGTTCGGAGGGTTTGTGAAGGCGGTGCGTTTACTCACAAGGTAATGACTCACTCGCACCGCAACTGCACATTTTTACAGTTTGCGATATCTTTTGTAGCACCAGTCACCTTAACTGGAGTTAATTTCAGACACAGCTCCTGCCTCCTAGGGGCATGGATATTTAATTCATTCAGGTACCGCCGCCAGCGGCAAGTTGTGTAATGTTGCAATCTTCGCGTTGCGGAGCAATAATTTTCTAGCAGTTTAACTCGCCATCTTTGTTTATGCCACAGCTTCTGCCTTTATTAGGCACAGCTGTTTTGACTATTACGGTTGCAGTGGCTTATTTTGCAGGACCCACGGAGCCTACTTCTTTTCGTGCACTAGTTTTCACTTTGTGCCCGTGTGAATGGCTGGTGCCGAGGCATTTTACTACTCCACTGCCTACAGGTGATATGGAACTGATTTCTTTGCATTCAGTGATCATTAAAGAGGGGCATCAAATTATTTCCGTCGGGCTGCTAGAGCCACGGCAACGCTGAGCCGAGCTGGTGTGCTGCAACCCGCACCGCCTCAGCTGGCTCAACCCTTGACACTAACCCTTAACAAGCATTGGAATAGCCAATAGGTCTCGCCTTTGGGACCTTATAAGTGTTTAGCCATGCAACAGTTGCATAACTAAATACTTATAAGGTCCCAAAAGCGAGACCTATTGGCTATGCCAATGCTTGTTACACTTGCAGGTTTTTTGACCACATGCACCAAAGGACACTGCTCACCAATCTGCTGAGAGTCCAGGAGCTGGCATCTACCATCCTTGCTCCATAGAGGGAGACCGGTCTTGGTTCTAAGCAATTATCTCATTGAAGTTATTTGATCAATAATTACACTATAGAAAAATAAGTAACTCGCAGCTGTTATTAAAATAGCTTTGTAATAAAAAATGAAATGGTTGATAGCCACACATTGAAAAGGTAGCCTACAAAGATGTATTCTGCCTTTAACAATTAGTGAAAACACATTTCAGGAGGAATCCCTCGGTCTTTCCATCCTTCTGCTCCCATATAGGCCTATTACCTTGGAAATATACCCATGCACCTGGGGAAAGAGTGGGGAACCCAGGAACAGAGAGCTACATGTGTCTGGAAGAAAACAAGTGGTTAATGGGCTTGAGGTTATGGTCACATTTTGTCATACTCAAGCACATGTCCTGATGTCCAAGGAGCCTTCCCTGAAAATGTGGGAGTTTTTTTTAACATAAACATAGAAGTTATTGAAACTTTGGTTGCAGTTGGCATTTTGAAAAAATAGAAAGTGACAAATCTAAGCATATCTTCGTAAAGTTGTCAGCTGCCTTTTCTCTATTTTTTTTCACTCTGAGCTCTTTTTTTTACAATGTTCGAGGGTCCAGAGAAAGTGAAGCGGAAGGGCGCTCTTTTCAGGTGGGAAACACTCAAGGATCACAAGAAATGACTCAGAAGAAGAGATGAGTTAAAGAGCATCCAGGTTTATATTTAGGGAGAAATGACACCATACCAAGAAAGGCCCCATATAGCTGATGTAAAATAACAAAGCTGAACAATAACAGGCAGTGGCCATTGCGACACGCATTGACTGTAATCCCACCTCTCACAGGTTCCGGTAGAAGGGCTTCTTTTGTGAAGTCTGGTGGAGTTTAGTAGATTCTACAGAAAGTATAAGCTTTGGTGGTTGAGGAGAAGCAGGGAAACTCTTTCCCCACCAAGAGATAGAGGGCGTCTAATGAGTGCACAGTGCGCCTACGCTAAACCTAGTGGAGTGCATTGTACAATGTGTTTGTGTGTGCACGGCCATGACACTGATAACGAAACTGACCTTCCTGGATGTCCCTATGAGTGGGTCACCAGGACAATCGGTCATGCACTGTAAAACGTTTGCTCAGATCTTCCAACTTCAGCTATATCGGTTCCCTTCACACGGGCACCTGGGGGCATATGTATCAAACGATTTTGTATTCGCAAACGCTGCGAATCGCAAAAAAACAGCGTTTGCGAATACAAAATCGCAAAATGAGATGTATGAGGCATTTCAGCAGGGCATTCTTAAGGAATCGCTAATTTTGCGATTTCTTAAGTTTGCGTAAGCATTTAAGAAATCGCAAACTGCGATTCCTTAAATGCTATGTAACACGCACCCAAGTTGTGCGATTTCTCCTTAAGAAATCGCAAATTAACACCAACTTCAAGTTGGTGGTAATTTGCGATTTCTTTGAAAAATGCACTTTTAGGCATTTTTCAAAGTGCCATGTGGTGCACATACATGCCCTTAGGGCATGTATGTGCACCATATGCGCACACATGCTGATTTCAGGGGTGCATTAGGGTGTCATCATGACACCCTTGCACCTTTGAAAATATTCTCAATTTGCGATTAGCAAATAGCGATTCGCAAATTGAGAAAGACTTCCCATTCATTGCTATGGGCCTCCTGACCCATAGGAATGAATGGGAAGGTATTCCTTAATTGCTATTTCGCAATTTGCTAATCGCAATTAAGGAGTTTTAAGAATTCGCAAAATTTGTGCAAATTTTTAGATACATCCCGTTTTGCAATTCTCAAATAGCGATTCTCAAAAAATCGCAATTTGAGAATCGCAAATGGAGATGTTGATACATATGCCCCCTGTTGAGGTGCCGATATCACATGGTGTGCATACAATTCATGGAAACCCTGCCGAGAGCAGGTATTTGGCCCTACACAGCCGATGTCCGCTACAAGGGGTGAAACCTCCTCAGGACATCTGTGGCAGCCTCAGAAACTTTATTTTATTCGCGTTGGAGCAGGGGGTCGGGTGTGTTGAATTTAAATGCGCCTCGGCCTGTGCTCCTCACTAAGCCACACCCCTCTAAGACCCACTCAAAGAATCTTGAGGTGTTTGTGGTAAGCTTCATGTCCATAGTTCAGTTTAATACCTAGAACGTTCTACGTCATCGAAAGATGAACAAAGGCGGCAGTAATCGTTTCCTATGTGAATGTTTGATACAAGTACGTACGTCAGGTATTACTTCCGGCGCGTGGGGTTACAGCTCTTTTAAAAGCGGCGCTCGATGTGAGGTGCGTCATTTATTGACGCAAACAGAGATGCTGAACTCATCCCTTGGGGTTGGTGTTCGAAAAGTTCTATCACATCTGATTTCACCTTCGCAAGAACAGCATAAAGTAGTCAGGGTGACCTTACCCTGACTGACCAGAAGAGTGAGGCCCCCACTCCTGTTACTTAAACAAACAGCACAGCATCGTTTTTAGGAGATAAAGGTACTGCAGGTCATTCCAGCCGGGAGGCTTTTACGTAATCCAAAAAATGGAAAAACCTTGAGAGAAAGAGACAGAGAAGCACATTTGAATTATGGAGGCGTTTTATATTGTAGTGTGCCCTTAGCAACAGGAAAGGGAATTTATGTAACCTAGAAAGACAAATGAGGTTGAATTTTATTATTACTATTGATGGAGCAGGTAGTACAACATTTTGTATACCTCCCCTATCCTGCATGAAAATACTAATTAAATAATCTATTAACTATAATATTATTAAATGAGTTTGCATGTTTTATTAACCAACATTATTAACATTCGAATTACAAGTGGGATTTGCATTTGCATGGCTAAAATAACCTTTATGACTAAAATCAGTACGCATATTAACAGTAGTATAAGTGGTAATTAGAATACTCCATGATATATGTTGCTTTTGTAATGTTGCCCAAGAGGAGGACCGAAAAGGTGAATATAATGGCTTTAATTGTTGCTATATGCTAGATAAATACAAGCACATAAAGGGATTAGTAAGGGGTTAACATTAGATTCATTATTTCTATGTATTAATTACACTTTGTGTTTGTTTCGCTTAAATTAGCACTTGGGCCTAAAACCGAGATGGCCGCCAACACCACACGACGAAGTGGCCACTGTCCCACGAGGCGCGAAGTGAACTACGCCTGCGCAAGAATTCTCCTAAACCTCGTCATGACCTTTGGTCCGAGATGTACCCGAGCAAGAACAGAGTGGGCAACCAGCCAAGCCTAGAAAACAATCGACTGTACAATAAAACCGGATAAAAAAGCTGACTTTGGACAATCTCATGACATCGGACGATCTCAACCAGCCAATCACGACTGTCCAAAATTATTATATTATATCTTCTCGATTTCATTTTATTATAAAAGTAGTAGAATAGAGAGGGAAATAATGCTCTCCTTAACCTCTTTTTACTGACGCTGATGCTGACGTTCGGGCTGACGCTGACGTTTGGGACTTTAACCTGCCGAGGTAAGAACTAGTAAGCTTTGGCTTGCTTTCGGACGATCTATGACAAAATTATGCAGAGCCAATGAATTAGAGGACTCCAAATAGCCAGATTAGGTAAATATAATGTTCTGCAATTTACTTAAATATTGATATGAACTTACTAAACTTTGACGAGACAAAAATGCAAACTTAAATTCATTATGAAATATTAGATAAACAATTTTTGATTAACGAGAATTTATGAGTCATGAGTTTCATTTAAGAGATAGATTCTGAAGTCTTAAAATGTGTTTTAGCTGGTTCTAAATCACCATCAACCGATCCAACTAATTTGGTCCATTGACCGAAGTGGGAGGAGTGCCTTGATGTTTTGGGATTAAGGATCTATAGGCGAGAGGGCGTTAATGTATATTTTGTAAATGACTTTTCCTTCCCTATAGGTTATAAGGTGTTCCCTCACATGTCTGCAGCTTGAAATACTCATCCCTCCTGCGTGCGGACTCTTGAATACGTTGTGTGAGTGTTGGTGTTATGGGCCCCACCAATGAATGCATGTATGAATAAGTGTGTGTAACGACGAGTCTGTGACGCAGGGAGGATACCGGTATATGTTTTTCCCCATTTCCCAGTTTAGCGCTGGATCAGGGAGGATACTGGTATAAGTTTGTTTTCCCCGTTTTTCCCGGTTTTCCGCTCCATCACTATTATTATTATTACGTCTTATAAAGCACCCGACTACTCCAAGGGGTTTACCGGCACTAGACCCAGGTAGAGTGAATGCAGCCCTTAGATTGAAGCAGCCGAGTCTTCAATCCCTGGTGAAACAGTATGAGGGAAGAGTAGTTTCGCAGAGATTCTGGGAGGTAGTTCCAGAGCTTCGGACCTAGGTATGAAAATGACCGACCCCCCATGCATGCTCGATTAATTCTCTGCACTTTCCTCAAAGACTGGTTACATGACTGAAGTAGTCGTACAGGCTGATAAGGCACCACCAGGTCTTGAATATAGTGTTGCACTGTACCACATCTAGCCTTGCGTATATAGCATAAGGCTTTGAAATGTATGTGTTTGTCTGCTGTCAGCCAGTGAAGCTCCCGAAGAAGAGGCGATGCTGACACATACTTAGGAAAGAGACTGGGCAGCCTGGAAGTGGCATTTCAAACTACTTGTAGGCGCCAGATGACAGCCTTCTCAGCCCCCAAGTATAGCATGTTACCATAGTCAATTCTGGACAAGACTAATGCTTGAATCACAGTTTTCTGGGCAGAAAGTGGTATCGTGTCTATGATCTATCTTACCCACCTCAGTACTGCGAAGGAGGTCGAAGCTAGCTTGGCTACCTGCGGATTCATGGTAAGCGCCTCATCGAGCCAGAAGCCGAGGTTCTTTACCTTAGATGACAGATCTGGGAGGCTTCCCAGAGCCTTCGGACAAAACCGAGGACACCATATTTGGAGATTTGTTCCCAGGACCATAACCTCAGTCTTCTCGCCATTGAGCTTAAGTGAGTTGGCATCCCTCCATGTGGAAATCCTGTCAGGCATTGGTTCAGGGTTCTGGTATTGAGGCCCTGTGCCAACCACAAACCAAAGATAAGCTTTGTGCCGTCTGCATACGAGAACAAAGTTAAGCTGCAGCTCTCAATAACCTCCACAAGGGGGTAAACATGGATGTTATACAACATTGCACATAACGTCGACCCCTGGGGAACGCGGCAAATTAGTGCAGGTGATTCTGACCTAGGACTGCCTGAGAAGACCTTAAATGAACGGTCTTCAAGAAATAAAGACATCCAGGCTAATGCAGTACCCTCCAAGCCCAATGATGTAAGTCTTTGCAGCAGGATGGAATGGGACACAGTGTTAAAACCCGCACTGAGGTCTACTAAAATTAGTGCGGCCTCATCCAGGAGTCGTTTCAGATGTTCCATGACCCCTATAGAGGGGATTCAGTACTGGGTACCATCCAGGAATATGACTGCAATGATGAAATCGGTTCCTCAAAGGTAGTAAGCTGCGAATTGACATGCTTTTCCAGGATCTTCGCAAGGATGGGCAACATTGAAATTGGTCTAAAACTCAACCAATTAGTGGGATTGAGACTGGGCTTTTCAAGAGCGGGAGAACCATAGTGTGTTTCCAGTCTTCTGCAATACAACCCTCTCTGAGTAAGGATTTGAGGTCTTCAACTACATTTTGAAGTATCTCCGGCTCTAGGAGGCTAAGTTGAGATGGATTTCTTTTTCTACAGTTTTATATAGCACAAACTCAATCCGAAGGCATCAGAGTGCTTTACATGAGCGCCAGTTGCATTACAAGTGGACACATTCATATTTTTAGGCTCGGGTAGATTATGTGATTTGCGCATAATCACAAGACTTTTGAGCCTCCCGCCAGACTTGAACTTGGTGCCCCAGCTTCAAAGTCAGCGCTGTAGACATTTTCCTGGAGCTGGTTGATTGGGTAACCATGTTTAATTGACCTCAGTAAGGTCAGTAATTGAGAAATGTCCAGCAGGGAGAGTTGCTCCATTTTCTGAATATTCAGCAGCACATCTGGCAGGTTTTCTACCCTTCCCGGGCTACCCTTCCCGGGCTACCCTTCCCGGGCTACCCTTCCCGATCAAGGTACTAGGGGTGGTACAGAAAGCATGGGCATCAACTGACTGGGCCTCTGCGAGAAGAGTCTGAATTTCGGCCACTTTCTTAAGTCAGCCAAATCTCCGCAAAGGCTTTTGGACAACATCGGTACAGGAGATGTTTTATTTGGAACCAAAAGGTCCTTAACCACATTGAACAATGGTTTGGGGCAGTTTTGGGCATTTAAGATGTTATCAGAGTAGAACGCCATTGTAGCAGCCTTACAAAGCCCATGATAGTTTATTAGGCCTAATCTAGACACATGCTTTGCCAATGTGCAACATTCCGTCCATCATCTTGTGTGTTTTGCTGTTTGCCCTATGTGGGAAGGGTATGCCCAGACGTGGGTCCCGTGCTCACTACGCCACTGGAGTCAAGCTATCCTGGGTGAAGAGGGGTGAAACCCCGAAACCGGTCCTAGGATGCTTGATTCCGGTCCAGGGAAGACATGGCTTGGCAGTTCGGGCTGGACTGTTCCCATGAGGCACAGGGTCAAGACTGATTTGCATATGGCCATGTCTGAACTGGGGTGGTCTGGGGAGCAAAATAACGATGGATTAAACCCAGATCTGTGACGGGGGTGAATATTTTGCCAATGTGCAACATTCCGTCCATCATATTGTGTGTTTTGCTAGTCTAGACACAGCCTTCAACTCCTTCCAGTAGAACCTCCTCCACTCTCTTTCTGAGCCCTTGCAGCTTTTTTTTCTCTAACCTCAAGGCTTGACTAAACCATGGGGTAGGAGGATGAATTCTCTGCGCAGACCTCAGTGTCGCTGGCAGAGTAACCCCCAGCGCATTCATGATCCACTGATCAAGCAATGGTTGATCGTGGTCCACTGTATGATTAAAATCAGATACAGCGCGACGCAACCGAGTGTTCAAATTAGAGCCATCTTGTCTCGACGAGTTTCTGGACAAGCCCTGAGCAGCAGAAGGTTTAATAAAAAGGGTAGTCCGGTTCTTAACGATAAAGGCACCGCCAAATGGTCCGACCACAATAACAACAGTAGCAAGACCCTCAAGGTTAGAAAACATAGGGTCATTTTAATTCACTTTTTTTTTTAAACAAAGAATACCACATTGATTTTACAAATTATATTCAAAATGTTATTCCAAATAATTAATGGTTTTATCTTGCTTGACGGAATAGAAACTGCAGTTTAATAAAACTGTTCTTTCTACCTCCCTGAGTGAAATTATTTTTGAAAAATATGTGCCATAGTCTACTTAGCTGAAAACAAACGTACACGTACGTGCTGCTTGTAATAAAAGGTGTGCCTCTTTTACTCTGTGTAATTTTGTTACTTTTTTAAAACTTATTTTCAGCTTTGGGTTTACACTGGAAAGCTGGCACTGCATTAGGAAACAGCCCTGAAGTAGAGTGCTGCACAGTACATATTTATCATGTATGTGTCACCCAAGCAGGTAGTTTAAGGTGGATAGGGTTGGAGAGAGAGTAGCAGGGCCCAAGGTATGCAAAAAGATGGAAAGGGGGGTGGGGTGGGCACTGAGGTGTGTGAAGTTGGCCTGGTATATGCTGACCACTAATTAAAGTGGGCACCTTGTACCAGTCCAAACAACCCTTATTGATGATTAGGTTAAAGACAACCTTTATTGAAAGCTATCCTAGTGGTAGCTATGGAGAGCAGCCTTCAGGCTAAGTCTCGAAGGAATGTAAAGCAGCTTGTTTTACCAGATTAGAATCTCCTGAATGACCAAATGAAAGGAGAACCACACAAGGTATATATATAAAATACATGTATTTATTACTAAACACTCTCTACTAACCTCTTTATGAGATTAGAGCACAAAGCACACAATATTAAATCACTAGAACAACAGTAAATAGCACAATACACAGTGGGCTCCAGAGGGAGACGAAACCATATACTAAAAAAGTGGTATAACAACCATGACTTGACTAGACACAGTGCCTAGAGCACGTAGAATCGCTGGGACCCCAAGGAACCACACAAAGTAGTGACACAGGGGACCCACGGAGGACGGGTGCAGTGTGTGAACACAGGCGCGAGCTCCGTACAATCCTATCGGAAAATCGCGGTTGGAATTTTAAAGATTAAGGACACTTCGGAGAGGACTTTAAGCAAACCCTATTAAACATAGAAGGTTCTAAGGCAAGCGCCCTTAAGAGTACCGTGTTACCTTTCCCAGAGGAGCCGGGTGCTTAGGGGTAAAGTGATTTCGGGAACCATCGTCGTTTTCAATGGCGTGATGCGGAAAAGTGCTGCTGCCGGGAAGATGAAAAGTGTCCAGTGGAATCCAAGCCTGGATCCGAGGACAGAAGAACCTGAAAGCAGTGGGGACAGAGTCTGGGTCACTTCACAGTGACCAGGGGCACGATAGATGAATGCCCATCGATGTCGGGTGCTTCAAGTGAGAAGATGCAATGCTTGACTCTGCAGCCACGGGGATCTGGAGATGTCAATGACAACCAAAGTCTGGAGGTGAGCTGTCCCATGAAGGATGTCGAGTGCTGGGGGGGGTCAGTGTCCAGATGGAACACCAAAAAAGCCTTGGCAACTGCAACCCACACAAGCAGAGTATATAAGCTTCGGTGAGGACCAGCAAGGTCCTGGGGACTCTCCAAGCTATGGAGAGTCAGGGCACGTCTGGAGCAACCAGGAAAGCCCACTGAAAGTCAAAGTTACCTTCACAGGGACCCACAGGCCAATAGACCAGGGGTCACGAAGGGACCTTGAGCTGAATCACGAAATACCAGCCCACGGAACACTTGTGGAGTGTAGGCCGGAAATCTTTGGTGCAATTACTGCTCGGTTCAGGACTACAAGTAGCCCAAAGCACAGCCTGAGGGATCGCCGAAAAGTATATGATGCTGCAAAAGTACACAGGGGTTCGAGTTGCACAGTCCCCACGAGGGATACTGGTCTCAGAGTTGCTGAGAGGTCAGATCAACCTCAGGGACCCTCGGGAACCCACCTCTTGTGTTGCAGAAATCTTCAGGGTCCTCAGGAGCTTGGGAGATGCAAACTGGTCAGATGCGTTAAAGGTGCTTGCCTTGCAGGGGAGTAACTCCTTTACTCCAAAGGAGATTCGTCAGTCATCCAGCGTAGTGTAGATCGTCGAAGTACTTGGTTTCTGTAGCAGAGTTTAGTCCAGGTAAAATCTAAAGTCCTGTAGTAAGGCGTTCCTACTTTATACCCAAGGAAGGGGTGGGACAAACTCTGGGGACCCACCTATGGGAGGGTCAGGACAGAGGGGTGGCTATACCCATGTCCATTGTCCAGTTTCACACCAGAGCAGGAGCAAAAGGCTCCTGCAACCGGTTTGAGCTGGACTATGCACAGGGACACCAAATGTGCTGCCAGTGCAGACTTCAAAGCACTCTCAAAGTGCACCCACACAGCCCCAATACACTAAATCCTGTCTGGGAGGTGGTCTCACCTCCCTGTGACAGGAAAGCTATTGTCAAGCCTTCCCCTGCTCGAGCTTGGCTCAGCAGCAGGAGGGCAGACTCGTGTCTGTGGCTGGCAGCATCCATTTTGTGATGCCCAGGTTGAGAAAGCTGGTACCGGGTAGCCCGGTGTGTCACATATGTCCCTCTAGAAAGGTGGAATCATACCTCCCCCGCCAGTTACTGGCAGGGAGGTATGATTCCAAGGTGTCTGACACCAAACATGACATGTTTCTAAGCAGACGTTTTAAAGTTAGCATTTACCGCGAGGTTATAATGCACTTAAATATATATGGTTGGCTGCATCACAAACAAACCCCGTAAAATAGGTTCCAAAGGCTGCCGAGGGGCTCTGCTCATGCAGGTTCACCCTCTCACATAAGACCCAGCACCCTGCCTTCAGGATTGATAAGGCCTGCTATAGGGGTGACTGATAGGTTTATATGTGCAGTGATTTAGAATAGATACAGTGAACCTATATCTAAGTAAGGGGTGCATGCACCACCTTACACAGGCTGCAGTAGCAGACCTGTGGTGTCCGTTTGAATGGCCTCCCAGGGGTGGCATAATACATGCAGCCCCTGAGAGGCCTCTGGGGTACCTATGCCCTGGGTACATAGTATACCATATACTAGGGACTGATAGGGGTATTCCATTATCCAATCTGGAGTGTACCTAAAGTACATTTAATTAATTTAGAGGAGAAAGCAGCTAGACTGGGGTCCTGGATAGCAGGATCCCAGCCAGTCTAAGTCGAAAATAGTGATACATCTGCAAAAAGTGGGGGTAACTGTAAGAAGCAGATCCTACTCTCCTACATGAGGGAGCAGTGGAAGTTGGCAGAAAACTAGTGACAGGATCTGTAAACAAAGCTGGCCCCCTCTTGTTCAGGAGCACAGAACGTTAAGCTTTAGAATGGAGGCAATGGAGAGTTCTGCTGGGCCATCTCCCACTGTGAAGAAAAAAAGAATGCCAGGATCTTAAAGAAAACTGTAATTATCTGAGACATTCTTTCTGGGGCAGGGCAGCCAGGGAAGAGCAGCACCGTGGAATTTAGGGCTCATACGGTGAATGCATTTTGGTAATGCCACATCAGCAGTGCTTTAAATGGGCAGGTGCTGTCCGGTACTGAGTACCTGCATTCCTTTTATTTGAAAGGGAGAGTACCAGCACTTCTCTGCAGTGCTGCTATACATTTATTGGGAGAGCACCTGCACTTCTCAGGAGCAAACAGGTACTCTGGACAGAGAGTAGCAGGACTTCTATATTTCCATTTAAAGCACTGACTGGACTGGAAAAAAAAATATGGTAGATAGAATTGGAAAACTAAAGGGAGTGGAAGGAAGATTGAAAACAACAAAGAATGGTGCAAGCATAGAGGGCTGGCAGGAGGAAAATATGGATAGAGAGGTGAAGAATCATTTAGTGAAAGGTTGGAAGGGTGGACGAAAGGATGTTATGAAAAATGAATGGAAGTGAGAAAATATTGATTGTTGTGTGACGGAAATGGCAATTGGATGGATAGAATGATGAAAGGATGGATGGATAGATGGATGGAAAGGTAAAAGGGTGGGTTTATGAGTGAAAGGATATATGAATGATTATATGAACTGATGGATGGGTGGTATATCAATGGATTGTTGGAGTAACGAAAGATTGGGGTGAAGGATCGACGAATGGATGAGTGGAAGGGTGGGACAATGAAAGGGTAGATAGGAAGGTGTACAGCGGAAGAGAACAATTTTAGGAAGTGTCAGGCTGACCTGCTTCACCCACTCAGTGTCATTAAAGATTCCTTTAAAAGTGTGTGTGTTTTCTTTTTACTTTCTGATTACTCCCTTGCCATCAGGGATATACACCCAAGTGCTGCACCATTTTGAAATAGAGATACAAATAATGCATAATTTATCTATTTTTTCACAAGTTAATTATACTTGTCAATTAGCTTCTTGTTACTTTATATCTGCGAATTGGAAACATGAGAAGGGTAAATAATGGTGTAATCACCAATGTTTTCAGCAGCCGCAGGAGAAGCTCCTGTTCCCCGGAAGTAGGGCAACAATAACTTTCACACAAGTGGTCGCACCTGGGGTGGGAAGGCTTCCCCCCACTTGGGAATGAAGCAGTTCTGTAAATGATTACAAATGGAGGACAACAAAGTCTTAGCTTAGTAGATATGTCAATGAATTTACTTGATGACCCCAGGCCTTTAACTGCATTTGTGACTCTTTTGTGGTGCGTCACTTTGAGGGATGTCATTCACACTGGGGTCACCGGCATCAAAGATGGTGGAAGACATCCAAGGGAATGGATGATGAGTTGTACTTCGAGGCGCTGTACTCATCAGAGCAAACTTGAAAGAAACACTTGATCGAGTATTTGTAGAGGTGATTAAACTGTTGAAAATATATCCAGTGACTGAAAAGAAGGGTGAATGTCAAATTGTGAGAGAAGTGATATGTGTAGGGCATTTCATTGGAAGTATTGTCATAATGCCGAAGGACACTATGGCAAGAGCCGGAATGAAAACAGTGTAATGAACCAAAGGCCAAGGGAGGTTATTCATAGAGCTGGTGCCCTCAACTGTTTTTTTGTTGTTGCAGTTTTATATAGCGCTAACTCGACCTGGAGGTATTGGAGCGCTTCACATGAGCACCGCTTACGTTAAATGAGCACACATTCATTTCTAGGCATGGCAAGATTAAGGGATTTGCCCAGAATCAGAGGATGTTTGAGCCTGCACACCAGACTTGAACCTGGTTCCCCAGCTTCAACGTCTGCCGCTCTAGCTGTTAAGCCACACCCTTGACTTAAAAGTAATTATGCTGATGTTGTGGAAACAGTAATGACGTTGATGCAGAGAAGTTCACAACAGGGCTCTGATTACAAGTGAGGAGGAAATATATGCACAACCCATTACCACCCAGTATTTCCTCACATATTTCCTCCTATTACAAGTTAAATCCCATGAAATGGGGAATAACTATGTGGACTCGGATTTACATGGTGGAATTCTGCACAGTGTTCCGAATTTCATGGGGTTTCCCAGGCACATTGACCACCTAATCTGAGCAGGGGGTAAACGAGTGCGAGAATGGAGAGGATGAAGAGACATGGGGTCGATGTTGCCTTTGGGAAGGCATTACGGGCCACCCCTTTTCTTTGACAGACGATGAGGCAGCCCGTTCCTAATGGGATTTTACTGGCCAAATTCTTCGGCTGGCAACATCTGGCTTTGTGTTATAGCACCCACAAAATAAGGGTACAGGAACATCGGGCCACTTATAAATGTGCAGAGTGGAATTCCAAATAGGGATTCCGCTCCATATATCTCGTAATCAGGTATATGAGCGGGACAGTGCTTGCGCAGAAGAGTTTGCACATGTAAAATAACATGCAAGCAGGGGACTATATATTGTCTTCAAAAAAGATAATGGAAACCAGATCACAATCATTTTCTTTTACGATTAAGTTAGACATAAGTCTTCAAAAAAGTCATGCCTGCGAAACACTACATGTGATATAGGTAAATCACCCCTACAAAAGGCCTTACAGCCGTAAGGCAGGGTGCACTATCCTCCATGTGTGGGCATATTAGCACAAGAGGATGTGTACCTGTGATATCTAAGTTCACCTGTTGATACCACAAGTGCACAGGGAAGCAATGGGCTGGCAACCTGTGATTAAGAGTTCCCCAGCTACATGATGGCCTCACTGTTCTGCCAGATGTTTGGTACCAAACATCTTGTCTTAAGAAACCCACACTGAAGCCAGTGTTGGATTTATTAAGAAATGCACGCAGAGGGCACCTTCAAAGTGCCCCCTGAAAACCTACCGACAACTAGTGTGTTCACTGACTGGTCTCAACCAGCCAGCCACCCTAGACACGTTTCTGACCTCCGGAGGTGAGAGCCCTCACTCTCAGAGGTCGGGTACAAAGCCTGCTCTGGGTGAGGTGTTTACACCTCCTCCACGCAGGAACTGCAGTCCATGGTGAAGAGCTTCCAAGGCCCTATCACCTTTGTTATGTGACCCAGGCCTCTAAAGATAGCAGAGATGCCAACCTCCCCTTTCCTTACCCCACATTATGGCTGCAAGACAGGCAGGAACATTAGTAAGATTAGGAGGTGTGCCCCCACCAAGCCAGCACCACCCCTAACGTGGACTAGCTGATGTGGGCACCACCGTCTCAAACTCCTCCATCTTGTTTTGGATGGAATTAGCCCTCTAGGGTCAGGGTTATGCCCACTTCCCACAGGAAGTGGGCATATAGAGTGTGTAGAAACCCTAAAGGTAGGTAATCCATTGGCTACTGCCTGTCACTCCCCCTTAACACCCCTAAATTGAGAATTTAGGTGGCACCCCTGAACCCAAGAAGTCAGATTTGATGGATCAAGAGAAGAAGAATGAAGAAGAGTCACTGCCTGGTGAGAACTGAAGAACTGAGAACTTTTGGCGCAAAATCCTGCCTCCTCGCAACTCTCGCGACAATCGCAACAGAGTGACTCATCCTGCAAGCTGGAGATCTACCACAGCCTTTAGTAGCTTGCCAGGACTCTGAAAAATGCCTCCAGTCTCCTTTGCTGTAGAGGAGCTACCCCCCTGCAGCCCGCAGGCATGGACAAGCAGAGTCCGGTCCACCGTCTTGCAGCGCCTTGTCCCAACCAAGGCCACAGACTACCCGGAGAAGGTACTCTTCCTCTGAAAGGTCAGATCTGTCTCCCCACTGAGTGTGAAGACACCAGGACCAACCAAAGCCATGCAGCACCAATCCCCGGGGTATACAACGCCCTGCTCCAAACATCAATTTCTCCAGATTCTCCAGATTCTCACTGCACCACGTCCGAGCAGGCATTGAGGGACATCAGCATCACTAAGACCCACATCGTGAATGGCCCAGCTGTCCAGATTCTGCCCCTGCTGGCTGATTGTCCCGAACCGCGAGGAACATCATTGCGCATCAGCCCAGCCACCCTAACCACTCTGCACCTGATCTGCCTGGCCCAGGTACTGAAGAGCTGGCTGTGACCCCTTGTTCCAAGACCCCTTACAACCCAAGCCCCCACTTGGTAGCTCTCTGACTTGTGTTCAGGTGGCCCTCCCTTCACCTTAGCACACCCAGATACAACCTCACCAGCACCCTGGTGAAACCCAGACAGTTCCTGAGGAACTGATGCTAGTACTTTGGACCTTGGCCCACTACAACTCTAAACTTAGAAGGTGAACTCCTGAAACCAACTGGACTTACCTTTATGCATTTATGACTTTTCCTCCCATAGGACTGCATTGGCAGATAGGTTTGAAAAATGTACTTATCTGTAAAAATTGTTAACAAAATCAGTGATTACTTTTGAACAAATGTCTTGCTTTTACAATAGATATAAAAAGAAGCGTTATTTTTCTAATTTGGTCTTGGATTTATTCTTTGAGTGTGTGTCTCATGTATTTCCTCTGTGAGTACAACAAATGCTTAGCACCACCCTCAGATAAACCTAACTGATTGCCCACACTACCATAAAAAGAGCGTTAGTATTATCTACGTTAGCCTCAGTAAATCAATGGGGACCCTCTGGACTGTCTGCACAGTGTACGTCTGTTTATTGCACTACATAGAGAGCCATCTTCCTACATATAGCGCTTCTGTTGGTTAACGATACACTCTCAGTATAGATCTTTGCAGGAGACTGGGTAATAACTGGGCACAGACATTTACGAATCGAAATTGCCTTCAGCATAGTTTTCTTGCAAAGTTTTGAAAAATGTTTTTTTCATCAGTCTACACCTGCGTAATTAGTGTATTGTGCATATTACACAAGTCTAAGACAAGGAATTTTGGGGTAAGTCAACAATGCGCGTGTATATCTTACATATACAATAAACATCCTGGCGTGTAGATTATGCATGCATGTCAATATCTGAGATGCCTTGAACCTGAAGGTTGTGTCTTTTCCCCAAAGGACATGTGGAAGCAGGTGGGATTCAACACACAGGGCATCCCTGGTGCAAGTGAACATCTGCTACTTCCAGCTCACGGGTCCATAATCAATTTTCATTCATTTCAATAGCAATATTCTAAGCAGCTAAGTGAACTTTATAAACACATTCATTCTATAAGATACGTAACATAGAAAAATAACACCATCCCCACAGAGACATACTTAAAAATAAATTTCATAAGCATCATATATGACATAACATACAAGTACACAGAAACATGATGATATGCACTCTTAATGGAAGCATTTGCAAGGCAATGTACACAAACATCTAACAAATGTATAAAATGTTACAAGCGTACATTACTCTTGCGTACGTCACACAAGTAAAGATGGAGGCTTTGTTAAAGGCAAGTAGGGCAGTGATAGCTGACCTTTACCAGAGTAAGGTGGGTTGGAAACCAGCCAAAGTGTTTCCAGTGACAGCTGGGAGGGGAACAGAGGTGGCTCCTCCTCAATGGCGGAGGAGCGTTGCCCCACTGCCTGGCTCAGAGCCAGCAAATGTAAAATGTAAAATAAAACGGTGTTCTAGCATCATATTTATTTTTTCTTGCTGGCTCTGTGCCAGCGCTGTAGGGGAGAGTGGGCCGAGGCATGACAGGAGGAGTGCTACGGGCACTCCCTAAGTGCGCATGTGTGTTTGGCCAGCTGTCTTAGGCCGGCCAAAACACACATGCGCACTTAGGTTGCTCCAGCCCAGCTGCATTCAACAGCCGGGCAGGAGAAACCCCCACAGACTCCCTGGTCTGAGCAGAGCGTCTTTCCAGCTCACTCAGGCCAATACCCATGCTGCTCTGCAGCACAGGGATTGGATGGGAGTCTGTCCCAGGGGTTGCTGGGACCAGGAAGAGGAGAGGAGGCATGATGCCGGAGGCTGGCTGTGGCTTCAGGTAAGTTCTTTTTTGATATATACAAAATATTACTATCCCCTCATGTGTCCCTCTCCCGCGACCCCTCCTGCATACCCTCCACCTGCCCCACCACCCATTGTTTGGGGTGGCCGCCACTGGAAGGGGAATGTGACCCAAAAGCAGCACTCACAGCTGGTATGGCTTTCAGATGCTCGCAGCTGGTTTCCAATGTTCAGCGTGAACTTCTAGAAAACTTGAAGAAAAGAAAATGGAATTGATTGATAATGTAAGATCTCTTTGGCTATTTTTATGTTCTCCGCCTCCAGGCTTTTTCCTAGAAGTATTGTTCCTTGTCGCTGTTCTGTTCTCAGTAGGAAGAGTCTGTGCTGCTCCAGCCCCCCCCCCCCCGGCACCTGCAGCTCCCTCCTCTGCAGGGAGCTGAGCCTGTCAGAGCAGATCTGCTGAGGACATGTAAATTGCTGGTTGGAGGCAGCTGTGCGAGTGCTGCAGCGCTGCAGGCTTCATGCTGAGGGCTGCTGAGGCTGAGCGGTTGTTGCATCTTCATGTCGGTGTCTTCTGCCTCCATAGTCTGTAGGCGAAAGAACGACATAGGAGTTTTTCTAACAGGCCAGTGCCTCTGGAAGACCAGTATGGGTCATCTAGTGTGTTGTCACAACTCACAGATGTCACAACTAACAGGCAAGGTCTCACAACTAACAGATAGATTCTTGCAATTCAGGGTCGGGTGTGACTTGCCCTTACAGAGTCAGCGGCTACATCTAATGCTCGTACAAGTTCACTATATATTGTAATTGTCTTTGTGTAGTGCTTCACGGCCCTGTGCACAGCACATTATCAGATGGGTAGCAATGCTTGTTTTGAAGAGTGTTGTATTTGCAGTGAGCCTTGGAGGGCCATTACGAGGGCCCTGGTAATCACCCAGTTAACTTCATCTCTTGCCAGAGTTCCTGGTAGCAGTAAACTCAGTGGGGGATGACTGAGGCTCACCTAAAAACAAGGAGGCAGATTTATAATGGACTTGCGCCACTTTTACGCTGCCGTTGCGTCACTTTTGTGACGCAGCGGCGGCGTAAACCCTGCACCATGTTGCGCCCCATTTGCAACGTGACGCATCTAGGGAGATGCGTTACGTTGTAAAGCTTGCGCCACATGTGGACGTACCTGCACAGGGGGGGGCGTTCCGGCGCAGGAACGCCTCCGAAAAGTAGCTGAGTGAAATCTACAAGATTTCACTCAGTCACTTTTCCGGCCATGCTGCGTCAAAACCCTGCACCTGCTTGAAGCAGGCGTAAGGATTGACGCAGCATTGTAACGATAGGGCACCCCCGAACCTTGCTGGAGCTGCGTCGCGCTTGTGACGCAACTCCAGCAATGCGCCAACCTTCCGCCATCAGATGCGTCACACATCTGTTTATCCTTGCGCCACGATGCGCTGCATTGTAAATGCGGCACATCTATTGTGGCACAAGGGTAAACTTTCGTGACGCATCTTTCCTGGCGCATCCCTGCTGATTTGCAGGGATGCGCCAGGAAACATAAATCTGCCCCAAGGAATTACAGAGGAATTGAGAATTCAGTGCCCAATGCCTCAGGTAATTCCTCATTTCCCGTATTTTTCCAAGAGATTCCATCTGCTTGAAAAAGGATGTGGCACATAAACTGTAAGTGGATGTCCCATGACAATACTCTCACACCTTTCAATACTGACACTTGTTGCAGCAATGGATTTAAGACATCCGGGCAACGCAGAAGCTACTGGATCTAAAGTAGCTGAGAAGTAGTCAACTGGTCTACGGACAACTCCATGATTCTGAGTCAGAACTGATAATGCACAACCTTCTCTCTCGCAACAGAACAGCGTGAAAGCTTTGTTGTAATCAGGCATTCCTAAAGCTGGAGCGCGACACATGGCCTCTCTCAGCCTTAAAAACGACATCAAACAGTCGTTGTCCGATGGTACCGGATCACTCACATCCTTGTGCGTCAGCCGCTGTAAAGGCTTCGCTTCAAAAGAGAAGTTGGGAATCCATTGGCAGCAGTAGCCAACCATCCCCAAGAACATTCTGACTTCTCTCTGGGTGGTAGGCACAGGCATGCTCATAATGGTCTCAATGCGATCTGGTGACACCTTCCTCTTGCCCTTCTCAATTTGGTGACCCAAGTACTGTACTTCACTCAGGCAGTACTGCAACTTGTTTGGGGTCACCTTGTGTCCATTCTCTGCCAAATGATTCAGTAAAGCAATGGTATCAATCCTGCAAGCGTCTTCTGTTTCTGAGGCAATGAGCAAGTCATCGATGTATTGCACCAGAACAGAGTTCTGTGACAACGCAAGACTCTCAAGATTCTTCTTCAGGATCTGATTAAAGATTGATGGACTCTCTGTATAGCCCTGTGGGATACGACACCATGTTAACACACGGTTTTCCAGCCGGAAAGCAAAAAGAAATTGGCTTTCCTCATGGAGTGGGATTGAGAAGAATGCTTGACACAGATCAATCACTGTAAACCACTCAGCTTCACATGGAATCTGGAAAAGGATCAGAGATGGATTCTGTACCACCGGACAACATGGAACAACTATCGTGTTGACCTTTAGCAGGTCTTGCACGCTCCTGAATTTCCCACTCGGTTTCTGTAGTCCCATGATAGGTGAATTGCATGGGCTACCCATAATCTCCTTCAGAATTCCCTGCTTGATCATAGACTCGATTACAGGTTTGATCCCTGCAATAGTCTCAGGTGACAGATTGTACTGGGGCATCCTAGGGAATTCTACGTTTGGTTTGACCTGAATCTTCACTGGCTCTACACCTTTGATCAACCCAATCTCTTCTCCGGTGAAGTCCCACACCTCGAGTGACACAGAATCCCTCAATTCGAGTGGAAGTTCCTCCACTGTCAGCGCTGGGTACATTTCTATACACAAGTGCTGATTTGCAACTTTAAAAGTCGCATCATCATCCTTTGTCTGTACTTCAACTCCCTTCGGTGTACAATAGATGGTGCAATTCAATTTGCACAACAGATCTCTTCCTAACAGGCAAACTTGGCACGAGTCACACACCACGAACTGGTGTCGATCCTGGAAAGTTCCTATTCTCACAGGAATTGGCTCTGTAAGTGGGCTGGTCATTTTCTTGTTTGCTACTCCAACAACTTGGATCGATTGTCCCGAGAGGGGTAGGTTAGGGACTACTGCAGATCTCACAGTAGACCGGGTAGCACCAGTGTCAACCAAAAAGGTGGTAGGGTGACCATCAACATCCGCATCTACAAATGGTTCCCTCTGGTCTACCTCTAAGACTGCTCCAAGCGTGCAGTCTTCCTCCCCTCTCAGGCACCGTCATGCTAAAGGGTCTGGGCTGAACTCCTCATACCCTTTGAACAAGGGCATCTGTTGGTAAGTCCAAGCTCCCTGCTGAACATATTGAACCCTAGGTGGCTGGGGAACTTGCACCTGCGGACTAAAAGTCCCCCCTTTCATCGATCTTGGTCTAGTCACTGTAGGGACTGCTTCAGGTACGGGTACCTGAACTGTCTCTACTTCTTGCTGCACTTGGTTTATTGGATTCAAAGGACACTCGCGTTTCCAATGCCCAATCTGGTGACAAAGATGACACGCAGTGGTCTTCTTCAATGTCGCCACATCCATTCCGGTCTTAGGATCAACTGGCTTTGGTCTTCCCTGACCTTGGACATTCTGATTTCCTCCTTGGTTATTTCCCTGCCTCCTTCCTAACGTCCCTCCGCTAGGCTGAACTTGAGCCGTTTGCATCTGAACAAGCACCAGTTTGCCCTTCCTGTGCTTCGATTCTATCTCATCACTGCAATATCTGGCATACCGCAAGATTTCATCCACCGGCTTGTTCTGCCAGCAAATCAGATGTTGCTGTATCATGAGACTAACCTCTGGTCTCAATCCCAACACAAACTTCGAAACAAACTGTCCCATGTCTTTTTTATCTAAGGCATCTAACCCGCTGTACTGTTTGAAGGCCTGCAAGAGTCTCTCATAGTACTCATGCACTGTTTCCTTTGGTTCTTGGACTGTCCGATCGATCTTAACCCAATCAATATCCTGAGGTGAAACTTTCGATTTTAGCCATGTAATCACTTGCTCAAACTTCTTCATAGCTATGGGTGATGGAACATTCGAGATAGGATCTCTTTCGGGCTCTGAAGTCGGCCATTCAACAGTAATTTTACACGCTGACCATAAATCGCCTGGAACCACAATGTCAAACAACGTGTTCAAATCAATCCACAACACCTTTGAGATCTTAACAAAACGATCAACCTGCTTGTACCACTCAACTGGATTCTCCCTCAACCCAGGGAAATCGTTCGTAAATGCAGCCAAATCACCCCTACTCCAAGGCACATGCACGTACCCTTCATTCTGTACCTCTCGTAAAGGGAAATTTCCTATATCTGCCATCCCTCCACCTGGAGGTGGCGACTCTCCTACCATCTTTTTAGAACTCTTCTTCTTGGACCACCTTTCCTCCCATTTGTCAAGCATGATCCATGCATGCATTGCTATAATCAAATCTTTGATATGGGTCCTCAACCCCATAACCCTTTTCTCTTCCAGTTCTTGGTCGCTATACTGCAATCTATGGCTTCCCTGTAATGACTTTGTTTTAGACAGATCCACCTCATACTTTTTGGCCAACTCTGACAATTTCTCTTGTGCAGTTCTTTCTTTGCAAGTCACATCCTTCGCTACAAACAGTAACTCATCTTGTTCATACATGTATACCCTTTCAAAAGGCAGATTTCCATTTATTATTTTGTCTACCTCTGCTTTCAATCTCACTACATCTAACATCCTCCCTTTCAGGGCGCCCTTCAATATTTCTCGACAAGCTGCCCCATTCCGTTCGTCGTACTCATAATTCTGTTCTCGAGGTCTATTCTCTTCTGTCATATTCCTAGAGACTGGTCGATTTCCCAAATTAACTTGGTCCTCACTCCCTACGATTCTCTCACACTGATTCGTTGCAGGCGGCACCCACATTCTAAAATCTGATCTTGACTCGGCCAAAGACCTTGGTCTTATTGGTCTCACATCCACCTGTCCCCTAGAGGAATCTGCGGTGGCTGGCAATGGCGTACTCCATTCTATAGGTCTCGGAGTCTGCTCCATCCCACTTGTTGTCCCGTTCCCCTCAACCACACTCCTTGATCCTCCAGCTGACTGTGCTAGACTACAAACTCTCTCTTGGTCTGGATCATAGACTGAAACAATGGGTCCAATGTTAACCGGTACTTTTAAAGCGTCCGGTAACCTCACACCTCTCCCAACTTCTGTGCTCGCTACAGACTGAATTTTCATGTCCTCCGTTCCTGTCGAGATTTTCCCTACTACTCTCACCTCTGACTGAGTCTGTAACCCACTAGTCCCTTCTGCTGGAGCCGACTTCCCTTCATAGGTATCTGGATTGAATGGAGGCAGTCTCTCGGACAACAACCTCTCTACCAAGCTGTCGTCCCTATCACTGGCATCCTCATCTACACTCTTTGTTTTAGCAATGTCTGTTTTCTCTAGTAGTGGGTACAATCTATCTCCCTTTATCGTTTCTACTCTCCACTTCTTCTCTAGCGCATCCCACCTCGCATCCTGGAGTGCCCTAATTGACTTCTTCACCCTCTCTTGACTTCGATCTCTTTTCCTGTCATACGCTGCTCTGATCCATGCATGCAATACCTCAAACTGAGTTGGTCTCGGCAGAGGTCGCAACGAAGACATTACAGATTTCAACTGATACAACACCTCCAACCCGAATGTACCATATCGAGGGAAACTCAGTTCTCCCTCACCATGTGTCATTATATGCCAATTTTCAAGCCAAATTATAGTATGCAATCCCACATTCTTTTCCATATAATGCACCGGAGTATCCTCGGAGGGGTTTCTTCTCCCCCTCGAGTAACCACCTCTTCGTCACCTCTACATAATTCTCGGAAAACCTTAAAACATTTCATAATGTACAAATTTTTGATCGCGCACAATGTTTTCGTTCTCTTCCTGATGTCGATCCACCAATAGCAGCGTGACTCACACCAACCGACCTATCGCAGCACGACACCTTCTGACGTCACACTTCTTCCGCTCGCAGCAGTTCCCCTCCTTCACAATTCGCGTCTCACCCTTGCATTCGTCCCATTCGAAGTAATTATCTGTCCACAAACGACCGGACAATCACTTCTCTGACTGCCTACGACAGTCTCTCGAAATTGTTAACCTCAAACCTGGCAACTGTCTGTCCGCAACACGACCGGACAATCACCTCAACTGATAGGCTTCAATCACTCAATGTTCTACATACAACAACCCACGACCAGCGTCGGTTACTCACGCACTCACACATTCACTTCCCCTATCTCGGTCTGGATAATCGATGACGTCTCACGATTCCCTTACAATGGTCAACAAAATCTACCTTGGGTGTCTTCTACACCACAACTTCTCAGACTACTCGTCGAGTCTAAGAATCCCCGGGCTGCGCGCGCTCACACCCTGATCTTACAATCACTCAACTCTCATACTAACTCCGCAAGACATCACACAATCAAATTAACACCGCCTCTAGGATCTCTTATCTTGATCTAGATCTCCCCTCACTATCAGAGATAACCATCCTACTCTGCTACCAACTGATGACGCCGGATTCTTGTCTACCTTACCTTCACCAAAAATCCTCTCTGGTCGCCAGGATCTTTTTATCTGCTAAATAGTGTAGAGGGGAGGAAATTAAATTCACAGGGGCAGATTTACTACTTCTGGCGCATCTCTGCTAATCAGCAGGGATGCGACAGAAGAGTTGCGACGCATCTGCCCACCCGTGCGTCACCACTGATGCACCGAATTTACAATGCGGTGCACCGTGGCGCACGGATGGGCAGGTGCGTGTCGCATCCCCCCCCGCAGAAAGGCGGCACATTGCTGGAGTTGCGTCGCAAGCACGACGCAGCTCCAGCAAGGTTCGGGGTGCCCCTATCCCTAACATGCTGCGTCAATCCTTATGCCTGCTTCAAGCAGGCGCAGGGTTTTGACGCAGCATGGCCGTAAAAGTGACTGAGTGAAATCTTGTAGATTTAACTCAGCCACTTTTCGGAGGCGTTCGTGCGCCGGAACGCCCCCCCCCCTGTGCAGGAACGCCCACATGTGGAGCAAGGCTTTACAACGTGATGCATCTCTCTAGATGCATCACGTTGTAAATAGCCCGCAGCATGGCGCTGGATTTGCGCCGCCGCTGCGTCACAAAATTGACGCAACGGCGGCGCAAATCTGGCATAAGGGGCTTGTAAATTTGCCCCTTAGTACATAATCAACAGAATCAAATTTCGGTTCCAAAGGACCACTGACTCCGAATCTAAATTTTTAGGATTTTATTACAACCAGGAATAACTGCACATACAAACACCTCAGTACAAGGTGAAGAAAATAAGTGGGCACTAATACAAAAGTTAACCGACGCAGGAGTCACATTCGACTCAGAATAAGCAGAATAGTCAGTTCCAATAACATCTAAAATGCGATAATCAATCCAGTCTCTGCATTAGAAGTCATTAGCTTAAAAGGAAAAACAATTAGTCTTTCCCTACTCTATCTCTAAGGTGACATCCCTACTTAGCATTTTCCTTCCCAGGCAAGAGAGTAAAAAGGTGTCAGCAGTGAAGACTTCCTTAGACGTGCACTCACTTAGTCAGAGCTCGTTCTAAGATGCTCCTTCTAGCTTCCCACCTAAACCTCAACTGCTCAACCCACGGGGCCCTGTCCCTAATACAAAATCCCTAAAACATAGATCACGTCCTTAGGCACACCTCTTCAGCCAGGTCTTCTTCCAGTACTTTTCCAGTGAAACTTGTCTCTCCTCCAGCGACGGTTATCTTGACCTTGGGTCCCAGACACCTTCTCCGCTGAAAGTATCATCCCTACATTCCAGATTACTCCCATATTGGCTTATCATACCATCCTAACTCCTAAAACAAAGGCCTAGTCTCTCTAACGAGCCAAATGTCCTTGCACCTGCAACAGAAACATGGGAACGAGAAACTTTTCACTTCTCTAAGATTTTCTATCATCCTGAATCCCAAAGCCTTTATCAAGGGAATCCATTTTCTGCCTATAACATTTAGCTAACATAAGAACTGAACAGGCGTTTCTCTTTAAACGTATAAGCGATCAGGCCTTTAAACAGTTTAAACACACTCTTAAAATTACACTATTAAGCATTACTCCTTATCCGTGAGTAAGCAAACTACACGTGCAAACTTTAATATGGTGCACGTTAAACCTAATACATCGCATTACATGAAACCAATCATTATGCATTGACTAAAATACATTGGCAATGAACTACGACATTACCCTTCATGAAAGCATGGTTACATTTCTAATCACATTTATGTTAAGCAGATTCTAGTAATACCTTTCTAAGTCACACCTTAATACTACTTCGATTAATATGTGGGTGCGGACTAACAGTGAATATGATGCACCCCTACAAATTTCAGAATAACGTGGCGCTCTATCACGTGAACTCACTAAGAGAAAAACATCGAGGGCCTCATTTACAAAAAAAGTGATGCAGCACGGGGCAGCAATCTGATGCATTTTAAAAGCACAGGGATGCTTCGTATTAACAACAATATGACGCATCTGTGTGCTTTCCCATGCGCTGGAACACAATTGGCTGACATTCGCCAATGCAGGCACCTTTGTGTCATGTTGCAAGGGGGCCTGCGTTGTGGGGACATGTTCCTGCAAAAAAACAATCATTAATTGCATTCTCTGCAGCACACATAGAAAGAGGAAAAAACAAGGAGAAATAAAACTTTTCTCCTCGTTGCACCATTCCTATGCCTCCCCTGGGGAGTGTCAGATTCTGACACATTCCCAGTTTAAAAAAATATTGTAAATCTGGGAATGCATCAAGTTCTATGGATGCTGCGTGGGAACACCCACAGCAACACCCATGGAACGTCCCTTTCAAGCAGAGTATTGTGTGGAAGGGACCCATATTTACAAGGCCATGAATAGTCACGCGGGTGACTTAAAGTGGCCTTGTAAATAAGGGCAGGCACACTGCGTCGCCAGTGCATCAAAACAGGTGACGCACCGGCAGTGCAATGGCATAGCAAATGAGACCCTGTAGTAAATCCACACCTTATGTATTTGTGATGGGGCGGGTAACACATGTTTAAGAGCCAATCACAATTAAAAGGACATTTGTAATATATTACAGAGCCAGGGGCGTAATGCAGGTGAATGAATATCTGTCAGATATAGGAGAGTCAGGGGCCCCTCATCCCGTCCTGCAGGTGGACCCTATCATTTAGCATTACACCACTAGACATACAACGAGAAGCTTAGATTAACCGGTTGCTTTGAGTCACTTTACGGGTCCCTTATGGATTTCTTGGAAGAGAATGACAATTCTCAGATTAACATCACAAGAGAATCAGGATTTCATTAAAGACATGGAGGCTTAACTGTTAGACCTGGCATCCTTGGCGTGGTCATGCTGCACCAGTGAAGACAGAACTGGTTTGAACTGGGCTAAGAGACCCTTGCACAAAGAGTACAAAGACATTTTGGGGTATAAGTATCAGACCCAAAACCCCAGACTTTTAAAACATTCCTGGAATTCAAGAGGAACCTTTGCCAAGGAGAAGCGCTGGAGAGACTGAGGAGAAGTACTGCCCCTTTGCTGTGTGCTATGTGGGGTTGGCCTGCAGTTGCTGTTTCTGCCAAGAAAAGGAGAAGGACTTTGCTGTGTGCTGTGTCCCGGGCTTCAAGGCGATCTCCAAGGCCCTGTGTGTGCTGGCCTCCTGTTCTGAAGTCTCAGGGACACAAAGACTTCATCCCCAGCTCCCCTGAACTCTGTTGCTGTGAGTTCTGACCTGCCAGGAGGTGCCTGTGCCAGTTTTGGGCCTCTGGAGGTTGCTGCTGCTGTTTGAGTGCTGGAAGAAAGAAGAAACTACAGAAATCAACGTATCGCTGTTCTTGCTGCTGTTTTTCTGACGCATCTTCATGGCGCAAGAAGAATTTACACGCATCGCCACTGCGAAAACCAACGCAGCGCCTGTCGCCGCGGCAAGTATCGAGGGATCACAGCTGAAGAGGGCCGACGCAGTGCCGCTCACTGCCGCCACATTGATTTCCGACTCATCCCGGATTTCTATGCATCGTACCTGTGCGGCAAGTTTTCCCGACGCATCCCCTGCGAACCGCAACCGACACGAAGAATCGACACATCACTTCCCAAACAGACCAGATTCGATGCAGCTCGTCCTCTGCGTGCCGCAGAACTGTTTCATCGCCATCTCAAGGTCTCAGGAGTGTTGCATCTCTTTGTTTTCCGACTCTGCGGCTGTTTGGCTTTTGGAACTTTGACGCATCTACAGGTACTTTGGTGAAAAGTCACAAATCCATAGTTTTCTATAGTACAAGTTCTTGTAACTCTTTGAAAGTCATATTTTTAACTCTGTACGTTAGATTTTTGTTGTTTTGGTCTTGTTTAGTTTAGATAAAAATATTTTATTTTTCTAAACTGGTGCGGTGTCCATTTGTGGCGTTTTCACTATGTCACTGTGAGTGTTGGTAAAATACTTTACACATTGCCTTTGGGATAAGCCTGTCTGCTCATGCCAAGCTACCAAGGGGGTGATCAGGGGTTATCTAGAGTGTTTATGCCCCTCACCCTGACTAGAAGCAAGGGTCCCTATTTGGACAAAGGTAACTACCTCTTCCAACTAGAGAGCCCCATTTCTAACACTAGCAGTATGCATAATCTTTTATTATGTGATCAGCCCTTTAAAGAATCTTCAAACCAAACAACAATTTAGAATTTAAATTCTTAAAAACATCAACTGTCTCTAACATGGAACTCTCTTCCTTTTTTAAATGCTGCTCCTGATCAGATTGGTAGCCTTTGTTTTTTATTTGACAAACGGAACATTCAGTATTTTGGCATGTTATAATGTTATAATGTTATAATGTTAGCCTCCGGTCTAGTAATGAAATCAAACCATCAATCCACAGCCTGTCCTGGACATAGCACCCAAGACTGATGTTCTATATAATCGAGAGGGTTGTTGGAGACAAGGACAGAGCTCTTGAAAGATATTCTACATTAGGTCAACCCTTCTGCATGCTTTATTGTCATGGGGAATTTTAATTTGTCTTAGAGTGTCCAGTCGGAAAGCTGGTGATGGACAAGAGTGGCACCTGCACAGATAGACTTTATTAAAGCCATCCAAGATGCTGATCATTAGTGAGTGGTAAGAGTTTCCAATCCATTACAGAATCCAGCTTGAGTGACACTGGCAGACCTCTCTGCGCTGGCCGCATGGCCTCCTAAATGGAGTGAAATTAATTGAGGGGGTTTGAAGATGCTGACAACCTTTGCCTAGCATTGATCTATGAGGAGACCCTGGTTAGATACTGATAATTCCCATCAACAAATTGTAGATCTGGGAGAAGACAGCTCTCTCAACCAGTTTCCCTAGGAATGGACCTTTAGTGATCAGGGACTAGTTAGCTGGGATTGCTGGGTTGTGGTTCAGCCCCACAGCAGTAAAAGGGGCCCAGAACCTTTTGAAAAATGTTTAAAGTTTGCAAAATGTGGAAAACATGTCATGTTTGCACCAACAATAAAAAACCTTCTATTGTAAAGAGTTTACAATCATAAGACAATGTTCTCCTACTTTTTGCCTTGTTCCATTCTCGAATTTAAATGCTGAATTACAACTTTGGGCCCGATTCTGATGCGGTTGGAAAAGCTTCCCGACCGAATCGGTTGGGAAATAGTTTCTGACCCACTCGGATCAGGAGAGTCCGACCGGCGTAGTACGATGCATCCGGATGCTTCCAGATACGATTTGGTTGGACTCCCATTGACTTCAATGGGAGCATATGTTCCTAACCGCATCATAATTGGGCCCTCGGTCGGGAAAACACGTTCCCGATCCGATTTGGAAGGAGCAAATGCCGTTAGGGGGCCTTCCTAACCGCATCAGAATCAGGCCCTAGGTGGGAATGCTTTCCTAACCGCATCAGAATCAGGCCCTTTGTTGCTAAACCCAAAACCCTACAGTAAAGGAACATCTCTGCATATGGCATCAGAGATCGCTGCACCTAAATATTGCACAGCCTAAAGATGATTCTGCATCAAGATGAGCAAATGCTCTAAAAGATCCTTTTACACTGAAAAGAGATGATTGCTCTCCTAAGGTTACAATGGGGTCCATTCACAAAGGTACAATTACACATGCGTGAATCTACGCTTTTACTTGTGTCTATTCATCATTTACAAGTGTGAAGTTGCTCAAAAGTATAGACTTATGTGTCCACATCGCTCAATTCAGGAGGTGCAGCCTAATTTATGAGTATAAAATTGCTACATGTAATTTGTCACGCATAGGCAGAGGTCCCAGCCACCGGGGCAGACATCTCCGTATGATAAAGTAAATAGAAATGTTAACATGTTAATTAAAATTAAAGATAAATTAGTAAAAATATTTTTATTCTAATGTGAATTAATTTTGCACATTTCTTTTAAATGTAGAACAAAAAATGCTGCATCATTATTAATGTTTTTTATGTGGAATTATTTTTAATATATCAGATTAAATGAAGGTTATTTTTCTACATGTTTAAATAAGAATACACATTTAAAGTATAAAATAAATATTTAATTATAACAGCAAAAATGATTTACATTTTGTAAAGAATTTTTGCAATTGGTTTAAGTTTCGTCAATGTTTACATTTTTAAAAGGTTAACTAATTTCAAAATGAACTAGCAAATTCAATTCATTTCTATATCATTTTTTACTGTTAAATTAAATCTATTTATCTTTTTTAAACTTAAACTAAATTAATTTAACAATAGTTCATATGTGCTTTTAGTTTAAGTAGCTGCCTCCATTATTTTCAAGGGGAGGTTGTTGCAGTCCCAGTGGTGGCCATGTGTGGTGCTAGACTCACTCCAGCTCTGAGCTGCAGTACATTTGCGAATGCTCTGAGTCTTTTTTTGGCTTTAGTAACTATTGAAGTGCAGATTGTGAAGAAGAATGGTCTTCCTCTTGTCTGGGTGGGTATACGTCCCTCCCTAATCTCCTCCCTGGCCCTCCATTAACCAATCCCTAATCCTCTCTAAACCCCTCCCACATAGTCAAAAATGATCCTCCATTTTCCAGCCACTCCCACATTTACTACTAAAATGTTTACCTATGTGTGCAGAAATCTCGGCTGTCGGGGCGGAGAGCTCCACACAAAAATGATAGACGAGGCGGAAGCGTAGACCTTTGCACATACGATAGGGAATAGAATTTTGAAGTATATTATGTAGTACTTTAGTAGTGCTACAAATAGTCCTACAAATGTACTACAACATGCAGTTAGTGAATAGGCCAAAATGTATTGCATACCAGATTGCTCATATTCCTGGTTTGTGTTATGGATAAACACCAAAGGCAGACTGAATATTTGGGGTTAGGGGATGTGAAAGTGAAACAGCGAAAGGTGTGAATGGCAAACTGTTGTTATAACATGAGACTTTAAAGGAACAACGGTCCCTGCAGGAAACAGTAGGTATCAGACTATGTCAATGAATTTAATTATGACTCAGAGCCTTAATATACATTTTAAAACCACATTTATGAACAACCAAAGGTAGAGGGTAGCACCAAAAGAGCACAAAGTAATGAAATATACTCAGACAATTACAGGTGACGTGTGTAGAAATTATTCCATTTATGTCATAGTACACATAGCCACAAATAGGCACCTGTCAAATTACATATACATTACAGGATCGGTATGGAAAGTCGACGACGTTTCGATCAAATTTATATGTAACGATCATCATCAGGACATTTCGAAGTCAATGCCTGAGATTCAACTGTGTGATAAGAAGTAGAAGGCTCAAGGTGTCGATTGAATTATGTAATGATAGCCAGAGTGGATTTAAGTGGCCTCTAAAAGTCGCCAAGGAGTTGGGGACAAAGTAATTGGATCATCGTATGTGGGGGGCACAATTTAACTAGCGCGGGCACATTGCCCGGTGCTTCCCTGCCAATGATTGCAGAATTCAGGAGTAATGGAAGGAAATTCCTTTATAGGGAAAATAATTACTTGCAAATAGCCCACAGTACCTGCTGATAACAGCAGAGACGAAAGAAGGCGTGTCCAACATGATTAGTATGAGTAGAATAATTTCTACACATCTCACCTGTAAGTGCCCGAGTATATTTCATTACTTTGTGTTCTTTTGGCGCTTCCCACTACCTTTGATTGTTAATAAATGTGGTTTAAAATGTTATATTAAGACTTTGAGTCATAATTAAGTTAATAGACATACTCTGATCCTTCCTGTTTCCTGTTCCTTTAAAGTCTCATGCACCTTTGGTCCCTCTGTCCCCTTCTCCTTGTTTGTCAGTAAAGTTATAACATGGGAGGCACACCTGAGTTTGTGGCATTTAAACTAGGTGTGGCTTGCTGTGGGGAGAAAGAGAGATGGGAGGTCACTCATATAGACTGTAGTAACTGAGTCCAGACGTATGGAGGATCTTAGGACGTTTATTGGTAGATAGTTCCAGGTAATCCAGATCAATCCATAACCAGTAGTCAAGACCAGTACAGAAACCAATGGTAGGCCCATGGTAAACCCCACCAGGAGCAGCTTGTCTCTTGCTCAGCCCTTCCCAACTGACTCGCTGGCTCCCAACATTCTGTGATACCTCATAAACTGAACATTCCACTGGCTGAGTGGGAGATCACAAGCATAAATACAAAGCCAGGATATAACATATCCCCTTTTCTTCCATATAAAACAAATATATTGCTTCAAATGAAAAGATAAAGAAAAGAAGAAAGACAAAGAGTAAATCGGAAACACTGTACACCAATGAAAAAGAACAGAAAAACCACAAGAAGATGCAAAACATAACTGAAAATGACACAAGTGAGAATACCATCCTCCCTTCAAGGACAATCACAGAAACAAAAAGAGAAAACATCAATGACTACCCCAAGATATACTGGCTGGCCAGGCATGTATAAAAAGAGACAATCGATATCAGACGCTAACAGATAGAAGGAGAAGAAAACTTCCAGTGAACGAAAGAATAAACACCATTAAAGTAAAACAGAGAAGAACACAGAATGAAAGAATCCAGAATCCACAAATGACATCAGTAAAAGAAATCACAAGGAAAACTGGGGTATAACAGGAAAAAGTGAGAAGATAAACAAATGAATCACTCACACTTCCCATTAAATAACAATTTCAAAACAAGAATATAGATGTTGAATACCAATTGAAAAATTGTAAACATAGCACATTAACATCGAGAAAACAACAGATGGTATTCAGACCAGATACCCTGTGAGGGTAACATAACAAAAATAAACAGGTGGTGTATAGGTGCAGACTGTGCACTAAACAGATGAGCATAAAACCCAATAAACACACCACCTAAAAATATATTGCACTGTTGTGAACTAACAGGTAAAACTAAAAATGTTGTGCACTGTTGAGGAAAACGACATACCTCATGTAGAGGTTAAATATCGTACACTGCAGTGATGGGACTGTAACCCATACTACTCACCTCGAGTGGAGGTCAATTGTTGTGCACTAAACGGGAATGTAACCCATTTAAAAACACCTCATGTAGAGGCAGACACGTTGTGCACCGTACAGATAGGATTGAGACTTTATGCATAAAACTTACGAAAAAAAACAAACTACACATGAGAATTATGCAAACCGTGAGCAGATGGGACTTAAACCCATTGCTAGCAAATGGGACTAAAACCCATTGCGAAACTAGTGTTGGCAGACAAAAAGCATGCAAACAGTGCGTTATAGACCAATTATGGACTACCTACGGTCCATGAACAAAATTGAGACAAATGCCACCATGCAATAACATCTGAAACAAAATGTAACCATAGAGCAGCACAAGTACAGATATGGTAAACGATATAAACATAAAGGCATGAAGAAACTAGATATTGTGCACATGAAAACAAACAGGCAGTCTTAAACAAGGTGTGCCTGTCACCGGAGTGAAGAGAAACACAGGTTTGCAAAGAAACCATGAAACGACGATCATGTGCCAGACGACTCATAACTCGTGGACTTGTGGAACATCCTCCAACCTTCAACCTTTCCACCACGGAATCGTTTCTTGGAACAGTCACTTTCGACCGCATATTACCAACACTACCTCAAGACTCGTTGAAAGAACTTACGGTTGCAGGCCTCGAGACAGAATGACAATTAAAAGCTTTTCCAACGTAAGGTAAGCTTTTCCAACGTAAGCCGGTGTCAAATGTGTGGTGAATTGAACGGGAGGACTGATAAATCTGAGGACGTCTTTCAAAGTTGACAGGAAGTACTAGATGGTTGTCCGTGAGCCAGCGTTCAACTCTAGTGACATGTACAATAAAGTTCATAAATAAAAAAAAACGTGGCTGGCAATGTCCCACAAATAAATGAAGATCGAGATGCATTGAAGGTGGATCGGATGTTCACGCCAATTCAAAGATGGCGGCACGATTTTTCACGCAATCCCGGGTGGCTCAGGGCACGCTGGCGCACTTAGACGTGAATCAGCAGCAGAACTCCGACAAGCGTCACAGAGAGCAGAGGAAATGAAGACTCACTGCCAGCACGCGACACTCGTAGGTAAGGAACGCGCGCATATATTTTAAATTTGAAGGATGCGCTCGCGTTAAACTGTAGAGAAGCGAAGATCCATCTCAGGGCTTAAAAAAAAATATAATTAAAAAAAACGGACTCACAAAAACAAATAGTTTTTGCCCTGACATATGCGAATAAGCTTAATCAAAGATGTAACAGTACTCACGTTAAGAATAGCATGGCCAGATCCTCAGTGTGAAACTGCCCTTCGACAAACGCCGTCGATAAATGAAAGTGCAATGTCCCCTTGAAATCCAAAACACACAGAGACAAATAGCCGGGTGATCAGGCCGACTGCGTCTAGGTGCTGTAATCGAGGCTCTAAGAAAAGATAAGAATGCACACTTGAATAACAACTGTAGGCAAATTGAATGAAAAATTGTTTTGAAACGCTGTAGATAGAGCTTGCAGGCTGGCTTGAAAAACGCATACAGTTCGCTTGTTTGAAGGAAGTGTTGGGCAGCAGTTGAACAGAGTCACTTCTGTGCTGGATGCTTTAAAAGAACAGAGCTTTTCACACGCTTGCAGTTACTAGTAGAGACGTTGTTGGGCTGCAGTTGAAACAGACAGTCCATTTGAGATGCAGCTTGCGTTGGAAGACAGACCAGTAGAGGCAGGAGCTTGAGATGCTTCAAGTAAAGGCAGTAGTTGATTACCTTGCTTGTAGAGACACAGCAGACAAAGAAAGAACACGCTTGCAGTTGAAACAGATTAGCTTTTTGAGGTGCTGCATGCGTTAGAAGAACAGAGCTGGAGCTGTTTACAATCTTGAACTGGCACGTTGTGTTGAGGGCGACCGATGGAGGGTCACTGGTGGGGTCATGAGTGAGTTGAGACAGGTGCCAGATTGAAATCAGTTGAAGTGGTTGATGAAGCTTGACAAGGTTGAAATTGCAGGTTCTTTAGGAAATTGTCGCCAAAAATTGTAATAACTGAGTCCAGACGTATGGAGGATCTTAGGACGTTTATTGGTAGATAGTTCCAGGTAATCCAGATCAATCCATAACCAGTAGTCAAGACCAGTACAGAAACCAATGGTAGGCCCATGGTAAACCCCACCAGGAGCAGCTTGTCTCTTGCTCAGCCCTTCCCAACTGACTCGCTGGCTCCCAACATTCTGTGATACCTCATAAACTGAACATTCCACTGGCTGAGTGGGAGATCACAAGCATAAATACAAAGCCAGGATATAACATAGACTCCATGGGTGCAAAGCAAGAGCATCAGTAGAGCCCATGGCTTGGACACGTGCATTTAAATGATGAAGGAGGGACATTGACGACCAAGCCCTGGGCCTCTGGGAGAGCATGGGCCGCATCTGCAGGGTGCAGGGGGAGTTGTGTCTCTGAATGTTAGACTGAATCCGGTTACAGATGTTTATTTTCTGGCGCTGCAGAGGCTCAAGAGGATGGTTGTGGGAGGAGACCTTGCAGCTGGGGTCCAGCTGACTCTCCAGAGACCTGGAACTGGCCAGAGGTACAGAAACATTGCCCACGTTTGATTTGGTCTTTGACAATGGAGCACAGCACAGCCATAAAGGGCCAAAGAGGCCTGACCGTGGGGGAGGGGCTATTCAACAAGGTAAACACACTAGGATATCTTTCTCAGCTTTACCTTCTATGCTCGTTCCCTCTCTCTTCTTCTCCCTGTTTATACATCTTTCTCTCTTTCTGGTTTAACCCGTCTCTTCTCCTCTCCTCTTCCATCTGCCTCTTAGCGCTCCCTTTCATGCTCCACTCCTGTCTTCCCTCTTCTTGCTTCATTCTCACACATCTGTACTTTGCTCCTCTCTCTACTGTCTCACTGCTGCCTCATCCCTCTCTCTCTCTCTCCCTGTCTCTCTCTCTTCTTCCATTCTCTCATCATAGTTTTACCTTCTGTCTCCTTCCTTCTACTGTCCCATATGCAGCCTTGCCTCCTTTCTGCATGCATTTCCTATGTCTGTCTGTCTTCTTCTTGCCTCACGCCTGTCTCTCTTCACCATTATTAGTCTGGTGTTCTGCTTCCACTCTTACCCTCACTATTCCTATATTTGTTCTTTATCTCACGTTTTTCTAATTACTTGTCTTTACACTTGAGCTCTGCTTCTTTCCCCCGAATTCTTGAACTATTGCAGTCTTTTTTCTCTCTCTGTTCCTTCTCTCCTGCTGTTTAAGCTGTACACCAGAGCCCATCTCCCCAGGATATTCACAAATATGCAAACGCAGATTTACTACCCCGTGTGGGGACAGAACTCCAAAGGTTTCCATCTCTTTGGGACTTCTCTCTTCCAGCTGTGCCAAGGGATTTACATTGCATTGTACACAAAGCACAGCTGCACACGTCAAATTGCCTTTGCATTTGTGTAATTGCACTGCCCTAAACTGAGAGAAACTCTTGCCACCACCCACTCCCAATTTTGGGGGCGTGACAAGCCCATTCCCCAGAAAGGGGTTCACTCCTGCATTTGAGGAGTAAGTCTCTAAGGGTTCTCGGGTGCAGGCCCTCACTGCACATTGTTTCCCTGCGGAGAACACCATTCACCAGCCCCTCTTCCAGTGTTGGAGATCTTAAAAGCGTACTCCGTCCTTAGAAAGATGTTTACACCTGTCATTGAGACTGCAACAGTCTCAGGATGGGAGCCAGAAACGAGTTTCTAAATACCCATCAACTCACAGGTTTGTAGCTGATCCCAAACCTGGAACGCCAAATCCTCACCTCTAGAATAACAATTACACACGAGGCGTGGTCACCTCTGATCAACGCATTGTACTGACTAAAGTCCATATTTATGACCTATGAGCTTGCAAACCTCCTTATGTCTACATTTGGCGTCACTTCCTGTGCACACTCATCTGTTTCTGTGTGTGACTAAGGGTTCATGGGACAGAGGGGGCGCTGAAGAGAACCGCCCTGGGCCTTCAAATCCAGGGAGGTTTACAAAGTAAACGATGAGCTGAGCTGATCCGTGCAGCCTCATCCAGTGACACAACGGGCTCTTCTCTTCTTCATAGTGTGAAGTTTCACAAAAGCATGGACAGTGCAATGTACGTCACCAGAGCGCCTGCATCTTGTGAAGCGCATGAAGTCGCCGTTCCCTGCTCTGGCCAGATGTGATTCAAAGCAACCAAGGGAACAGCCAATCTGGAAAATGTGAAACCAACCTAGCCCGAAGACGTTCAAAGACTGACAATGCGCCACATAAATTGAAGTTTGGCACAGAACCAGATCTGGCCATAATATCTGGATCACTCAAGCGGGCAGAACAATCTAGAGCACAAGATCCCAAATCTGGAACTCGCTTCTCCCAGAACCGAGGAACCAATGGCGGCCCTCAAAAGATCTGAAGATGAGCCTCGTCACAGAATCCTTCTCCAAGCTTTCATTTATTACCAGCACTAAAGCAACGATTTCAAGTAACAGCTCCAAAAGATTCAAACTCACCAACTCCAGGCTTTACAATTTCCACTAACCAGGAAGGAATAGCCTGCACTCCCAGACTGCTAATAACACACTAGCTGAGGAAGGTAGCTCCTGGTTACAAGCTAGTACTTTCAGAAAGAAAGAAATTCGGAGATGCCACCATTTTAGAAATTCCTGGAAACATGATTTCCTCTCTGGAATGTCTTTTTAGGTCGAGCCTAGAGGCAGCGTGCATGCTCTGCTCTGCTAGGCATGCTGTATTGAGTTAGGGATTTGAAGCTCCGCCCACTCTCCGCCCGTATTTTTCATTGGCTTGTGTACTTGCCCTTCCTAAATGCTGGCTTCTGATTCATTAATCACCTTGTTAGTCCCTCCTTAGTACGCCTTGTCTTCATTTGAAACCTCCCATGAAGACTGGCCCTTTTACTTCTGTCGCAACACTGTATGTTTTATTTAGTCTGGAAGCACTATTTTCTTTAATGGGATTTGCCCTACTGCAGGCACGACGTTCTTTCCTTATCTTCAGCGCGCCGTGCTGGTTTCACTTTCCAAGCAGTCGGGACAATGGTGGCCGCTTCTTTGCAATGAAATAGGTTTCATATTCAGGAAAGTTTGAGCTTAGACTCTCGCAAATGCAAGACGTATTGCATTGCAAATGCTTGTTTTGGGATGGCAGTTTGACCTCCACTGTTACCAGCTGTGATTGTGCAGCCAATATCTTCCCCTTCAACAGCTGGAAAGCATCTACGTCATTCTAGAATGTGCAAGAATCGCCCGGCCCTGGACTGTGAGGGACCTGGAGTCATAACAACAGCCGTTACTTAGAGTCACCCAGAAACTTCATTGTCACCCCACTCAAAATCCTCAAAAATAACTTCTAAACCCTAAAGTAGCCCTCACTGCCCCTCTCGACCTCTCGCTGTGATGAAGTGTTGATGCCCAAGCCAGGAACAACGCTAGGTTTTCACTCAGCCAATCAGAGTGGGCACCTATAGACATCTTTGCCCAGCACCTTGGGTCTGAAATTACACACTACCCTCTATATTTTCGTTTTCTAGTAATGGCCAATATGGTAGCCATAGGCTATTAACCATATATGATGTCTGTGCTGTCCCCTTCAACATCACCTGTTGAAACAGTTAGCATCTATAGAACTCCCCTAGCAATACACTCAGAAATCCTCATTCCAGCCTTAAACTCCCCATTAGAGTCAACCCAACATTCCCAAATCCAACCACGCCTTCCTTATTAGCCCGATATCTTTGAAGAGCGGGGTACACCAAAGCGTGTGACCTTAGCAGTACAAGTTATGGTATGTTAAAAATGACAACATTCAGCTTTCTTTAGTCATCAACCCTATAATGAGTCTTAACTCTTGCTCTGCAAACAACACGTCCGTACACCTCGTTTCTCTTATTAACAACGTCAAAACCTTTCCAAATTCACTCGCCTTTACTCTCGCTGCACAACATGCGGCAATGTTCAGGGGGTCATTGCCCACCCCCACTGCCTCTCTTTTCATAAGGGTGAGTTGTGGGGTGCCCTGTCCTTGCAGCAGGAACTTCACCAGTCTCCATAATGTGGAGGCCAAGCCCTTGGTTCATGGCCATATATGACCCATTAACCTTTACTTTACCTCATTCAGCTGGGGACCCCGGAAACCTACCAGGAACAGAGACAACCCCGAAAGACGGCTAAGTGCCCACTAAAAGGAGGCACTGTGCAGAAAACACGGACTGCAGGGTAGCTGGAAACTGAGGCAGCCTGCACTGCGACAATCATGCCTCATGTATGGTTTTAGGAATGTGTCTGTTTGACTTATAACAACAATAAGGCTGAGCCTAGGGCTGTTTGCTTCTTCTGTTCTGTGGTTGAACCAAATAAACTATTTAAATTAATTAAATCATTTCCTGTAAGCTATCTGGTGTGGAAGTAATGGATATGTTGTGTAAATAAGGTTTTTTGTGGTTATGGAAAGATTCTAAAAAGACCCCCCCTCCTGAGCATTCAGTGACGCGAAGGAGGCGGGTCCATTGTGGGAGCATAGGATGGCGTTTGGGTTTTTGAAGGAGGGTCCAGGTATTAGAGTTAGATTGTTTTTTTAAATTTAGGAAAAACTTATGAGGATTTAAAAAAAGCGATATTAATTTACTAAACAAAAATTACAAATACCTATTTTGAACATGAACATAATTGTGAATGTGGATTAGGGAAAATCATTTTAATATTGCAGAGACAAAAAGGGGTAAGAAAATAAAGGTTGCTGTAAACGCTGTAGAGGAAGGATTAAATGGAGGAAAAAGGCGATGGAAAGGTGCCCGGGAATACACTCATTTTAAAAAATGAGTGAAGAATTGTGTAGTGCTCCCCCTCCTCCCCCCCTCAAAAACAAAGAGAGGAGTGCAGGAGAGAATCGTTGGATGCACAAACATCAGACAAGAGTTCAGGTTATCTTCCTTCACCCACTAAAACAGCATTTTTTTTATCCAGTGTAATATCACCCATTGAAGGGATGTGGGAAGGAAAGGAGAGGTAAAGTGAAAAGGTATCTTTGAAAACCTTGCAGAAAATAAAGAGAACACCCGTGAAAGAAGAAAGGCACGTACACTTTTAAATAAGCATGTAAAAGACAATTTTAACCCAAAAAAAGAGTTATCTTATGAATTGGTTTCTACCAAATAGTAAATGTCATTCATGTTCAATTTTTTATTTGACCTGTTTGGGTGAAATTTTTCCTCAGGATTATTTTTCTTTGGATCAGCTGGTCTATAAAATCAAATACAAGTGTTTGGGCATTGGCTACAAGGTGCTATTTGAAGGAGGGGGTTGCAGCTCAGAACTGTGGCTTCCTATCTGCTCTGTGGCTTCTGTGGAACAAACAGTCTACAGCGCCAAATTATAGAGGCATTCATGAGTACAAGAAATAAGTAGTCCTGCAGTGCTAACTTACATTCTCATTAATGGAGATATTCATGAAATATTCATGCACAATTCGTACAAGCACAAGAGGCGGTGCCCGCTTTGCACTTTTACACACAGGGAGTTGGACACGTTGTGGCCTGTTCACAAGGGCATGTATATGTGTGTGAAGTTGTACTCCTGTAGTGATGTTTCATGTGCTCATTATTAACTCTGTGAAGTGGTTCATGAGGTGGGGTGCAACTAGGCCCACATTTTGGGGGAGTCAGGGCTAGACTTCAGGCGGTGGTGTTGGGGCTTCTATTTCACCCATTCGGGACTGAGACATCCACAGAGTCATAATGAGAACACACATTGGCAAAGACAACAATTCTAGCTCTAATGTGCTAATGCCTGCAAACAGCAGTTGTACATGTCTGTACTTTCAAGCTTTAGCAAATCAAAGACAGAACTACTGGCTTTGCCAATGCATTCTCATGAGACACAGGGACCTGCTGGATCTCTGAGAGGACCCAACAGACCCACGGGGATCAGATGTCTGCAGAAGTGAAGGACTGGGTTTTTCTAAGACCCAGCGGTGCCAGGGAACAACACCTGAAACCTTCGTGGGTTACCTGTTCTGGCGTACCAAACACAGAGATACGGGACACTTCCAGCGGCGTCAGAGATCAGCGTTTATTTTACTGCAGGGATACAGAGGTCACAAGAAGTACACAGCGGGTAGGTTCTCGGAGACTGCTTCAATTTGCAAAAGTGGATCGCTCCTTTTATACACGTTTTTCCCATAGCCCAATATAGTGAACAAATATTACAACTCAGTTCCCACAATAAACTTCAAAAGGGTCGCGTTCATGTTTCAGGAGGCCGGAACATGATTACCACAGTATTGCCAGTTCCCAACTGTAAAAGCATATCTTCTCTGCAATAAAACACATTCCATCCTGATCGTAAACACATTAGGAGAAGGGACAAAAACAGATGCAAAGAAAGAACAAGGATGCACAACAGGTTAAAGAAGAGTGTTAGGAGTAATAAAGGAAACTTGATAACGGGATCAGAGACACCGTGTCTAATGTATGCATGGCTGAAACAATAGACCGGCACGGCAAGATGAGCCTCGAGCGGGGCCATCTGCCTTCGTCGTGTCGTTTCCCTCATCATAAAAGTCATACTCAAAGGAACACGTGTCTCTCGTGTAAGCTTGAGAGTCCCAGGGTCACGAAGCGGACAAAAGTCCGTTCGCTGGCTACTTGAGGGCAAGAAACAAAATGGATGCCGTATCTAAAATGGAACCCGAGGGTTCAGATGAATAAACCCAAAAATAAGACGAACCATACGTGGTTGCGTAGCGAAACTGCGTACACCCACTATACTCGTCATTTGCGGTTCGTAGATACCCAACTCATCCATATTCGTCACCACTCAAAAGTGTCGTTCCGTCCCACACGGAACCTCAGACGCTCCTTTTGCCCTCATGTAGGCAAGCACTAGTCAAGATCAGAATCTACTTCAATATTCATCAGGTCGTTCAGTTGCTGCTGGAACATCATTCTATTCATCAACGTCTCCTTGGTAACAGATGGTCGTCTCATACACGTTGTAGCACATAGGCCACATAAGGCAGGACCACACTGTACACAAAGACAACACGTGAACAGAAACGTTACAACAACCCCTACGATCATCAGAATCTTCCAACCCCAAGTTGACATCAGGCCCCAAAACCATCCTAGGAGCGTCCAATTACCTTCGTCCACGTGTATGGACTCGGAAATCTTATGCAACTTCGAGATGGCTTGGTAAACAGTTGGAGCATTGTCAGGAATATAAATGCAACAACTCGAATGGATAACTTTACACACACCACCTCTATCTGCGAGAACAACATCTAGAACCATGCGGTTCTGTAACGTCATGAGTCTATCCGCCTGAAGTTCAGCTGTGAGATTACCAAGGGCACTTGCAGTAATATTAGCAGTCGACTCTACTACACGTGTCAGTTGTCTTAAGTTCCTACTATTAACCATAGGTCCCCAAAACGGCAAGAAACCCTTAAAGAAGTCTCCTGCTTCTTGACCGGCAGTATCCTCTTTGCTAATAACACCTCTCACAACTCTAGTTTTGTGATAATCTGAGGCGACAGTGAAAGTCGGTGGTAGAAGATTCGCAATATAACAGGTACCCGAAAAATCGCGGGGCAACCATGTATATGCGCGTTCATAACATACAAAATAAGTGCCCTTAGCGGTCAGAAAAACAGGGGAAGAGAGCATCAGCAAAACATACGTGTCGGTGCAAGCACTGTTCCCAAGTTGTGCTCTCGGATTTCGACCCAAACCTTTCAAGCAGAAATTACCGAGGTGTGGTACAATCCATATTGGGGACGAGCTCTTAAGCTGTCTATCACCCACTGACGTACTATACTCAGCCTCGCTCAGATCCTTGTAAGCCTGTACCTCCTCACTTGGGATAAGCGATGCATCAAAAACATCTCTATCTAAATCCGCTATCGCTATCGCCAAAGGTTTGTGATACGGCCCAGGACCGAAATTGGCAGAACGTGGCTCTCGACTGGGGTAGGAATCTAGTGCACTACGGAACATAGTTTGGAATGCTCGAGCCGAACCCTGGGAGCTGTAGGGAAGAACCAAATACGGAATACCCCTATCCATGGTATGTGGCATTAACCCACACACCCAACAATTGGTAGTGTTCATCACCAACTGATGCTGATGTAGAAGTTGAACAAAGGAGTTGTTCATGAACTCCGCACGTCTAACCTGTTCATGTTGAGGCAGAGGATGAAAAGAATGTGGGGAAACAGTGGTGAGGGAGCTTAGTTTAGGAGAAAGGGTAGGTGAAACAGAAGGTAATAACAACTGTACTCCAAAATATACTCCACCCACCAATAACATAGATACGGTCAGGAACAGTAGGAACACCTGAAACAAAAAACATTTTGTACATGCAACTCTTCTTAATTCTGATCTCTGCGCCGACATCCTTTCTACTTCCAACAGCTTAGAGAATGCCATCCTCTACAAACCGTCCGTGACGTACTTGACGCACTTCGTTCTGAGAAGCGATTATCAATCCCCAGGAGTTCCCAGGAATCGACAAAAGTAACCGACCTAGCGTCAGAAACCTGCTAAACAGAAAGGAGTACCCGCACGGCCCTACGGTGACCCGGATGGAGAGGTTTCCTCGAAAAGCTCAAATCACAAATCTCTTAGCCGCGGGACAGCACATAAAAACTCAAAAAGAAAGGATATAATTGTCCATAATGTTCATAACATCAAAAAAAGCAAATATACAACTAATTTTTATTAGTCCTTGAACGAAGAAAATATCGGCTTCTTCCAGGTTGAGTTTGCTCTACAAACAATTGTTCAGCTGGCGCAACAGTGTTCGATGAAATGGACAACGAGTCAGACCTTTGGCTCTCTGCTACCGATGACTCTTCATGTGGGTTTGGCAGTGACAAATCACTCCCCACCGGTTGAGCGTCGCTAAACGGCACAAAGTGCAAAGGAGTCTCAGTTTCTGTTGCCGAAATCCCAGTCCTCACCCAACCATCCGTTGGTAAGGGGATCGGCACCTTCTTCGTGTGACTGGCGTGTACCCAATTTTTCCTGCCCTCCAGCCGAACCGCAGTCCTCGTCGTCAATAAGACTTGGAAGGGTCCTACAAATCTTGGCTCCAAGTTACGCTTTCGACCAAAATTTCGGGTAACAACCCAGTCCCCTGGCCGGAGCTGGTGTCCAGGACCCTCTGTCTGCGCCGGTAGAGCTTCAAAGACCTGTTGATGGATTAACCGTAGTTTAGTGGTCAAATCATGCAAGTAATCAATTAACATTGGATACTCAAGACTATCAAAGGCCCTTGGTCTCGGAACCCCCCAAATATTCGCAGGGCGGCCGAACACAATCTCATATGGGCTAAGCCCTACTCGAGAGTGTACGGTCGCTCTGGTCGATAGGAGAGCCAGAGGCAAGGCATCAGGCCACGATAAACCAGTCGTAGCTTGAATCTTGGCGAGTTTCAGTTTCAGGGTACCATTGTACCCTTCAACCAAACCCGCTGCCTGAGGATGATTAGCACTATGGAATTTCTGACGAATTCCAAGGCCCTTACACACACTCTGCATTACACTTCCCACAAACTCACTCCCATTATCCGACCATACAATCCGTGGCATTCCGTACCGAGGAAAGTATTCCTTCAGCAGGATTTTTGCTGTGGACAGGGCAGTGTTATCCTTAAGAGGATAGGCCTCAATCCATCTGGAGAACGCACAAACCACAACCAAAACATACTTTAGGTTATTGCATCTCTTCATATGGATAAAGTCCAGCTGGATAACCTCAAAGGGACAAACAGGAGGAGCAAAATGACCAGGTGGAGTGGGGGTACCCTTGCCAGGATTGTGCATCAAACACACCATACAATTCTTAACCACTCTCTCGGCACATTTAGCAATACCCTCATTTCTCCATACAGGGGACAAGAACCTATATATTCCTTTCGCACTGATATGTGACAACCCATGAGCCATTGTCACAACAGCTAATACATACGCATCTGGTAACATCCACCTCTGACATTCCGTCAGGTCAACCCAACATCCATACATATCCAACTTTCCCGTACTTTCTTTCCACTTAGTCTTCTCAGCTTTGGTAGCCTCGTTCTGAATTGCTTTCACACTCTCAATAGTATTTTCACACATACCAGTCTCTGTCGGCCACCTTACTGAACTCGTGACATACATTCGGGTCGCAAGATCCTTAGCCGTTTCCTTAGCAATCTCATCCGCCAATGCATTACCACGACCGACATCATCCGTCACTTTCCGATGTGCACTACATTTAACAATTGCCACTTGTTTAGGCAGTGTAAGTGCATCCAAAAGGTCATTCACGAGTTGTCCATGTTGGATCTTCGTACCATGCGATGTCATAAATCCTCTTTCTCGCCACAATCTTCCAAAGTTATGCGCAACACCGAATGCATACTGACTGTCGGTAAACACATTCACTCGCTTTCCTTTAGACAAAACGCACGCTCTTGTCAATGCGATCAACTCTGCAGCTTGTGCTGAATTCTGATTCAATCTCGCAGTTTCCACAACCGTGCTCAACGTTACTACAGCATACGCAGTCGTCACATCACCATTCGGCAATTTAAAGCACGACCCATCCACGTACAAGGTACCATCGGGATCTGTCAAGGGAGTGTTTTTCAGGTCCACACGACCTTTTGTTTCCTCCTCAGTTCGTAAATAACAATCATGTGGTGGCACATCCTCTGATTCCATATTAATCGGCAACAATGTCGCTGGATTCAGTACATTACAACGTTTGATCTGTATATGACTTGCCAAAAGGGTCAGCTCGTACCCAGACAACCTTGCACTCGTCAGATGTTGAGTCTTTGTCCGATTCAAGAGAGTATCAACTGCATGCGGAACCATCACCATGAGCATATTATCCATAACAAGACCTGCGGACTGTCGAATAGACGCCGCTGCTGCCGCTGTCGCCCTCAAGCAACTTGGCAACGCTCTAGCTACCGGGTCTAAGGTCGAGGAAAAATATGCACACGGGCGCTGCTTGTCGCCAAATTGTTGCGTTAAAACACTCAACGCACAACCTTCTCTCTCGTGAACGTATAATGTGAATGGCTTGCTATAATCAGGAGTACCTAACACGGGAGCCGAACACAGCGCATCACGTAGTTCAGAAAAACTTTTCTGACATTCCTCCGTCCACGGCAAAGGAGTCGAAACATCCTTGCACGTGAGAGCTATCAATGGCTTCGCTAACAGTGAAAAATTCGGAATCCACTGTCTGCAGTACGACGTGATACCCAAAAAGGCACGCACATCTCTCTGAGTTGTTGGCACAGTCATTCGAGCAATTGCTGCGATTCTTTCAGGGGTCAACCTTCTTCCCGCCTTTGACAATAAGTGACCTAAGTAGGTAACTTCTTGACAACAATATTGCAATTTAGAAGGTGACACTTTGTGGTGTAAGTCACAGAGATGCTGTAACAGTGACACAGTAGCAATCTTGCAAATTTGTTCAGTATCTGCAGCTACCAACAGATCGTCAACGTACTGAATCAAAGCCGCACCAGTCGGCAGCACAAATGCATCCAATTGACTTTTAAGAGCTTGGCTGTATATCGATGGGCTCTCACAATAGCCTTGAGGTGCGCGTTTGAACCGGAAACTGCGACCTCCTAACGAAAATCCGAACAAATCACGACTTTCCTCAGCAATCGGAATGCTAAAGAACGCATTCTTCAGATCGATTACCGAGAACCATGATGCAGAGGCTGGAATCAGAGTCAGTAAAGCTGTAATGTCTGGAACCACAGGAAACTGTGGGACAACAATTTTGTTGACTTCCCGTAAGTCAATAACTAAACGGTACACGGGAGGTTTGGACGGATCAGTTCGTTTCAGAATAGGCAACACGGGACTATTACACACGTTACCTCGTGTCTCCTCGATAACATCTTTACCGATCAGATCGTAAATGATCGCTAATAGTGCCCGTTCACCATCAAGGGAAATACGATACTGTGGTATGCGTGGTAAGCGCGCATCAACTTTCAATTGAACAATATAAGGTGGGATATCCAACAGGCCCACATCATTGGGACCTGTTGCCCACAAAGAAACTGGAAGAGAACTCAATTCCGGTGGGAGCTTATCGATCGATAGATACATAGGGGAAATCACATTCTCACCCAACGTAAGCTCCACACCCGTAGGAGAGCAGTACAGAGTCGCATGTAACCTCTTCAACAAATCCAAACCCAAAAGATTCTCACCACAACCAGTAGTCAAAATCAAAGGAGCTTCTAACTCACGAGACCCAATCGTAAGTGGCAAGGGGCTAGAAACTGGATTGCTAACGGGGGCGCCAGAGAATCCAACGGAAACATTCGTTAAGCCAGACAAAGGCGCGCCAGGGAGTTTCGAATGCATAATGGAACTTTTTGCTGCACCAGTGTCCAACAGAAAAGGCTCAACGATACCCAATGTAGCTACTTCAACATAAGGCCCTCTCTGATCAACCGGAACTGATACTTCTCCCTTCCTTCGTCTATGGCTGTCCTGGTAGATACCATCCATATCAACATCACGCTCAACGTAACAGTCATCCACATGATACTGAGCAGATCTACCAGACGAGAGATCGCGTCGATCGAAACAATTCTGCGAGTCTGAGGAAGTGGCAAAACGCTCGGCCTGATTCTGAGTAACTCCACGACCTCTACCACGTGAAGCTTGTTGAGGACCACCACGTCCTCCTCGAGCTGACACACCATTATTCCTATCACGGAGAACCGGACAATTAAACTTCAAATGGCCCTCCCCTCGACAGTACGCACATTGATTATATCCCAACACAAAACGAGGTGCGGGAGAGTCATTTCGCGTCTGCGATCTAGAGAACTGTGATTGCGATCTATTTGGCTGTTGCGAATCATTAAAATTCGAGCGCGGAGGATACGCTTGCTGCAATAAGACCTTAGTTTTAAGATCCTTTGTTTTCTTATCTGCACGTTCACTTTCCTCCTTTTCCCTATTTTCGTAATATTGGGCCGTAGCCAATATTTGAGCAGTGGTAGAAACAGCCCATGAACTCTCAGAATTTTTCAACTTATTGCTAAGTTCGGGCAACAAGTTCGACACAAACTTATCAACAAACAGCCGCTGACCACCCTCTGAGCCCATGTCCTGGCCACTATGATCGACAAATGCTTCCTCAAATCTCGTAAAGAAATCGGAAACGCTTTTATCCCTCTTTTGCTTGCACGCGGACAGCTTGTCCCAATTAACGCGCATCGCCGGCATAAGCGTTTTCATAAGAGTAATAATCCTCTGGGGCAACGCCACAATAAGCTGCTCAGGCTTAGCCCCACCGACTTGCTGAGCGTCTGCCGCTGTAAGGGCAGCCCAGTCACCGCCTAACTCAGCCGCGTGATTCTCGTGACGAATTTTCGCCCAAATCGGCTGAGGCACTACATTACCAAACAACATATCAATATCAGCTAGATTCATAACAGTAGCATCCACCAATTGGGACAGCTCCTTATAATAACCTGCTGGATTTTTACGGGGATCAGGCAAAGTTTGCTTCACCTGTAAGACTTCCGATCGTTTCCAAGGGAGGTGTATCCACACTCTCTGAAAACGGCCTGGGACAGCAGGGTTAGCATTAGGATCGCCTGGCATCCATACTGGGGGAACTTCCCGCATCGGATATTGACCAGGTTGTGCCATCCATGCTGCCGTCTCCTCCTTAAACAATGCTCGGGGTTGCACTGTACATCGAAAGGATAACAAACGTTCTAGAGCTTCTCGAACCTTGTCACCTACAATCACACCAGTTGTGAACCGATGCTGGAGCTCAGAAACCTCAGACGGTACAGTATCTACCACATCATGATCCCACTCCTCCTTCAATGATTTACACAATTCCTCAAACACGAATCGTTGAGTGGGCGCATTAAACTGAGAAAATGTGTCAAACACTACACGCAAAGGATATTTAACAGGATTACGAATCCATTTACGTGCCATTTTTACCAGCGATTCGCGTTCTCTATCGTCAGGAAGCTGGCTGCGCCTCTGAGCGACATCTGAAAGAGTCGAGCCGAGTATTGGCCCAAAAAGCGGAGAATAAAGAGAAGCAACAGCAGTCAAGAGACGACTACGAACAGAAGGAGAAGAGGAAGAAGATCCAGGCTCGGCGACAGTAGGGGTGGAGACAATAGCAGTAGACGCGGCACCAGGAGTAGCGGGAACAACAGACTGAGGAGGGACTTGAAAAGGCGCAGTAGGAAGAGAAGCCGGTAAAAGAGGAGGAACGATCTGTGGCACAAGGGGATTCGGGAGAGCGGGAGGAACAGCGGGCTGACCAGCAGCCGCCAAAACAGCAGGTGGAGGAAGAGGTAGAATCACAGGACCCAGAGTATCGGGAGCATAGGGGGGTGGTGATTTCAACAGATAAGACAATAGCGAATCCTCTACCGCTTCTTCTCCTGACTTATCATTGTTAGGCGGTAGCACCGGATAACACTTATCCACCGCCATATGATGAAGTCGAGCACTAACTTCCTGCTCTTTCTCATCTTTGTCTCGCTGATACTGTTCAGCATCTCGCATCACCGCAATAACGCCTTCTCTTTTACTTTTCTTACTCTGCTTGATTTCTTTCTGCTTGGCCTCTTTCCGCCACAACCGGAAGGAATCAAACATGGCCGGCCTAGCCTTCTTTTTAAACAGTTTAGCTTCCAAATTATCTAAAACGGCAGTTTCGAAACTACCATAAGATGGCCAACTAAGAACGCCATCATTTTTAGTGTAGCGGACCCAATATTCATTATACACGATAGGACCTACGCCATGGCGACTATAGAGCTCATAAATCGGAGTTCCAACCGGAGGTATCGGACATGAATCCTCCAGCCGGGAATCCATTCTGCAACATTTAAGAAACCCAAACAAAGTACTACGGCTAGGCATCGTGCACACTAACCAAGTTTACAAACTTCAAGGGCTATCGAATTTACGATATCCTCGCAAAAAGTTTGCGAGACCCTCGGTTTTTGGCAATTGCAATCGTCAAATAAAACCCAACAACTAAGAACCACAAATGCTATGGTACCATGTAAACAACAAAGGAACACAGGGAGCGACCCACAAATACTTAACTGAAAGAACAATGGCGTCACCAGGAAGGCCCGTCTATCGTCTCGCCGTACAAAGGACTACGCCAGGCGCCAAAAACAGGTCGACAGTCAGGGCATCAGTCCGTCGCAGCCGTCAGGAGGCGGGGATCTTCGCGGGAAAAGACGTCGGGCCACTTATTTCGACAACTGGATCGATGAAGCGGGGTGCACCTTCCCTCGGAGATTTCACACGAAGTTCCTCACGATCGTCGGGCTTTGGACCGGTACCGCTGATGTCGAGCCCCACGTTGGGCGCCAACTGAAGGACTGGGTTTTTCTAAGACCCAGCGGTGCCAGGGAACAACACCTGAAACCTTCGTGGGTTACCTGTTCTGGCGTACCAAACACAGAGACACGGGACACTTCCAGCGGCGTCAGAGATCAGCGTTTATTTTACTGCAGGGATACAGAGGTCACAAGAAGTACACAGCGGGTAGGTTCTCGGAGACTGCTTCAATTTGCAAAAGTGGATCGCTCCTTTTATACACGTTTTTCCCATAGCCCAATATAGTGAACAAAGATTACAACTCAGTTCCCACAATAAACTTCAAAAGGGTCGCGTTCATGTTTCAGGAGGCCGGAACATGATTACCACAGTATTGCCAGTTCCCAACTGTAAAAGCATATCTTCTCTGCAATAAAACACATTCCATCCTGATCGTAAACACATTAGGAGAAGGGACAAAAACAGATGCAAAGAAAGAACAAGGATGCACAACAGGTTAAAGAAGAGTGTTAGGAGTAATAAAGGAAACTTGATAACGGGATCAGAGACACCGTGTCTAATGTATGCATGGCTGAAACAATAGACCGGCACGGCAAGATGAGCCTCGAGCGGGGCCATCTGCCTTCGTCGTGTCGTTTCCCTCATCATAAAAGTCATACTCAAAGGAACACGTGTCTCTTGTGTAAGCTTGAGAGTCCCAGGGTCACGAAGCGGACAAAAGTCCGTTCGCTGGCTACTTGAGGGCAAGAAACAAAATGGATGCCGTATCTAAAATGGAACCCGAGGGTTCAGATGAATAAACCCAAAAATAAGACGAACCATACGTGGTTGCGTAGCGAAACTGCGTACACCCACTATACTCGTCATTTGCGGTTCGTAGATACCCAACTCATCCATATTCGTCACCAATCAAAAGTGTCGTTCCGTCCCACACGGAACCTCAGAAGGAGGTACCAAGAGAGTCCTGTGTCTGGTGGGCCTGGGTCTGACACACAGAAAACAAAGTACTGAAGACTTACTGAAAATAGGTCTTTTTGTACTACAAGCAGTGCCCGCTGCATAGTAAACACGTTTCCGGGTAACAAGATTTGTTATGGGGCATCTCCCTGTGAGTACAAAAAAGTCTTCCAACAGGAGTGGGCTTCTAAGAAGCTAAGAAAATTGTGTGGGCTTGTGTCTGTCACAAAATGAGGTAGTTCCCCAAGAACTCACAAAAAGGGGCATCCATAGAGTGGACTAAGTGGGATATCTGCTCACAATATTGAAGCATGCACATGTTGGTATTCAGCACAGACCTAGCAGGGGGATTTCAGAGCGTTGCACATTATAGGAAGTGATGGAAGACATTGCTAGATTGTATGTATCAAGTGAGAGCTTGAATCTTTGTTGTTGCATGCATTTACACTAGTATCTCACGCATTTAAATTGTTGGGGAAATAAGATTAAAGGGGTTATCGCGGTCCACGGACCGCCAGACTCGCTGAGGCAAGGCAGTGGCAGTCTCCCAACCGCCCTATTAGGACCATGGCAGCCAGGCCGCTGTGGGACCATCGCAACTACCAGGAATCAGAGATCCCTGTCACTGGTCAGCGGTCTTGAGGCCACAATATGGTTGGCGGGCTGCTGAGGCCCCACCAAGCATATTACGAGTTTCCTCACCGCCACACTTTTCATGGTGGTGCGACCGCCATGAAGAGTGTGGCAGTGAGGAAACAAAGGGGGCCTTACAGGGCCCACTTGTGACTCACGCCCTGTGGATGCACACGTGGCGGCACAACGAGTTCCAACCTGCATGCATACACACCAAAAACCTGCAAGGCACGAACTGCAGAAGTGCATGCCGTGCAGCTACTGCCTTTGACGTTTCCATTGCAGCGCCTATTTCAGAGGCACCGCCCTGGGAACTCCAAAGAATCGTGGCCAGATGGGAGCAAACTCCTGATCAGGCAGGTTGTTCGTGCATGCCGAGAGCGGGGCAGCCCCGCTCCCACACGTCAAACTCATAATAAGTCACTAAGTATTTTGGCCAGAACGGCACAATTTTCAGTCAAGTGCCGCGCCGGATTCAAACCGAGGTCTCCAGATTCTTAGCTTGGCCACCAGACCACATCTCGCTCTTTAATTCATGTGATAAAACATTTTAAAAAGTTACTTTCAGAATGTAGTTGAAAATGCTTTAAATATTCGCTTTCACTAATGCTTGTGAACACTGATCTTCTAACCATTTTACTGTGAGCATTAAGCCATGTTCCATGTGCAGTGAGTAGAATCAATGAAAATTACTTCATTATGTAGGTACTATACATAGGTATCACTTGATTATATTGACTCTTGGCAAGATTTAGGGGAACAATGCACCATACGTGTGCCCCTGTTGTGGTGCGTATGTTCCACCCTACTAAGATGCCCAGGCTGTTCACCACATGCCCTAGCAAATTATACTAAATTAACATATTCCCTGGTATTGAGAGAAGATAGACTGAACACAGAGGGGGGCACATTTGTATGCATAGCAGTTCAGTATTAGTTAGCAGCCTGCAGCAGAAAGCAATTAGTTAATCCATAGGGGGGTTATTTTTCAAGGTCGCCTTTAATTCCGCTTAGTGTCACGCTGTCTGTGTTGGTGAGAGCTATCAGTTTAGAAATGCTACTGCCCTCAGCCATTGCAAAGTGGTAGTCCTACTTCTATGTTTGTGGAAAGTGCCGGTTTATGGGTTTCAAGATCAGGTCACCCTCCACTATACCCAAACTGGGCGACGGCGCACGCCTGACGCAGAGGATCACAGTGACAGGATGTGCTGCGCCGCTGCCCGTTTAAAGACCATTAGAGGGCCCTTGTGTCATGATTGTCAAGCCACCACCCTGACACGGTACTGCCTGACAGACCCAGACCATATGAATGTGTGAGCCTTATATGGCCTTCCTGGTGGCATCGGACAGGCAGCCAGGAACATTTTACAGGGAGATTTGGGACTGACACCCTTGGGACCCTATTTTAAGAGTCCCTGCCCCCACTAATTATTGATGGTGCCATCCAGCAGCAAGCACCAAAAGAGATTTTGCCCACATGGCTTTGTGTGTTCCTATTTTTTAGCCTGTACTTCAGTGCTTTAAATGGGCCGGTACTCACCGGTACTGAGTACCGGCACTTCTTAGATTTATCACCGAGTACCGGTACTTCTCTTCTCCTGAGGAGAGTACCAGTGCTCATGAAGAGGTAGTCTCCTCGGCTGTGAGTGCTGGTGAGCAGAAGTGGAGCGTGTCTCTGGCAGTCACGGCGCCGCTTCTGTATCCCCGATCTTTCGGCAGGGCGCAGTTGAATAATGTCGGGTGCCCACTATCACTCTGTGTTTCACAGGGCAGAGTCCGTTCAGGCCCTGTGCTGTCAATCACATTCACAATATCCTGTGCATTCGTGCAAACACAGGAATCATGGCAGTCCCCTAGTAGTGGCAATCAAGCTACGGCCAGTCCGGCTCTGGTGGCAATTAAAAAAGCCATGGTAGGTGAAGAGTATAACATGGCTTTTATCACACCCGAGTCTTTTGTGTCCCTGCTTATGTTTGTGCACTTGCCTGCATTCGTATGCCTGTTTTTTTGTAAGAATAAAGTGAGAGAAAGAGAGAGAGAATCAAAACACTCTCAGGAGGTATTTTAAAGAAAATGGGTGGCACTTTGTGTGTACATGTCTGCTCGGCGACAAAGATTCATAAATAACGTAGTAGGGAGGGTTCGTGGGTGGGTGAGTGAGTGGATGGATGAGTGAGCAATGGCTGGATGTATAGATGGGTGGATGGATGGATGAGTGAAAGCATAGATCGCTGGGTGGATGATTAGATAAAAGGGCGGATGATTGGTGGATAAGTGAAAAATGGGATGGATGAATGAAAGGGAGGGAGGATGGATAAATGGGTGGATGATGGATGAGTGAAAGGAGGGATTGAGTAAAAGGGTGGATGGAATAAAGGAGTGAAAGGGTCGATGCATAGATGAGCAAAAGAATAGATGAATGAGCGAAAGGATGAATGGATAGATTTGGAGATGAATGGATGGATAGGTTTGGATATGAAAGGTGGACAGATGGAATGGTGAAAAACTGAATGATGGATGAAAGACTGAATAGACGCCAGAATGTAAAGGTTAAATGGTGGACATCAGCAGGTAAATGGTAGGATGAAAGGATGAAAGGATGAATGGATAGACCGATGGAAGAGAAAAGAGATCTCTTCTGGGGAGGGTCGTGATCATTTGCTTCATTTGCTTGGTGCCGTAAGAGCTTGGTTCGAAGTGGGGGTATTTTCAGTTTCTTCCTACTCACGTGCTGAAAAATATATAGTATTGTGCCAAACAACAGTTAACAGTATGGCATTAAGAAGGTGCAACTATTGCAAAAAAAGGAAATGTTAACATATTAAATCATTTCTCTTTCTTTTTGTGTAATGAGTTAACTTGCTTTGTTTATATACACACATTTATCATATGTTGTATGTGCTGCAACTGATACAGAAGTCGTTAAGTATCATCATGTCTTGCCCTTAGCCCCGCCCACAGCCCTGCCCACTCCCTACACCTCTAGTTCATTTTAATGAGTACCTGCACTTATTTACTTCCATTTAAAGCACTGCGGTACTTGGAGTTTTTGGAAGCAGACCACGAGCATTTGAATACAGATGCTGTTGGCTGTCTTAGGATAAAGTAAATCACTGGCAAACTTTTTTTTAAATGAAAACACTTTCTCCCTATTTTGCATTTATTCGGCACCAAATAGGCTTCAGGCATGCCAAGTTACCCACGTCTATGCGTGATGCGCTGCTCTGGTCCAAGTTTATTTCCTCTTGAATTCTGGGACTTGTAGTCTTGGGTATTCCATAATATAACAGGACTACAAGTTCCTGAATGCAAAGGAAAAAAACTGGACTACAGCAGGACATCACGCAAGGGCCTGGGAAACCTGCCAGCTCCCACGCCTCCCGTGAGTAGTAAGCATTATATAAGTGCAATTACAATACAGCTTAATTTGTGAACTCAGATTTTTTTGTTCGGAAGCACTGAGGGCATCAGTCTGGTTAGGAAGAGGACTGAGGTCGCCATGTGACTGCAGAGCCTCTCATCTCAGTGCAATGCACACCATTGGCTCTCCTTTCATTCAAGGGTGGTCGGTAGAATGCATTGTGTCAACACGAGCCTGTCATGGGGCTTGTGGACCGGGATATTGTGGATTTCCAGTGACTCCCACTCCCTGGTAAAGTAAGGAGTCAGTAGCTTGGCGCTGCTTCTGTTTGAATTAGGAGATAAGCCGGTCCGGCCACCGTTAGCCTGCAACTCCCAGCATGCACCATGTTATTGGTTCAAAGGTTAGGACTGGCTGGGTGTGTCATGTTTGACTCGAGCCCTCGGTGGCTTCCATGAATATAGCCGCGTTGGTTTTGGTTCCAAAGTCTTGGATGTAGCACCTCAGCTCGCCTCTGGGAGCTTTATTCACAGCTCCTTTGAAGCCGCCTCGGCCCCCACCTCCTCACGCCGCTCTGAGCCCCCCGAGCCCAGCTGAGGCCTATATTTAGCCCGCATTGGGAGGGACGTCGATGCTGCCGCGGTCCCGTCGCCTGTCACGGGGAGCGCAGTAATTACAGCTCCGCTCCGGGGAACCTTTGTTGGGAGAGCGGCGGCGCGGGAAACATCGAACCGGAGGAACAGTAATTGGTGGGTGCCCCCCTGGGCGCCCGCGCAGCGCGGGAACAGGGTTCGGAGGCAGAGGGGCCAGCGATGGGTGAGGTACTTGGGGGAAGATGGGCTTGCCTGTCAGCACAGTGGGACTTGTGACTCATTAGTCAGTGGACTGGCCCCGGGATACGGTGACTGAGCGTCTCCTGCTTCAGTAAGTGTCTCTGCTACAGAGGAGGTGCCATGAAATGAATGGTCATTGTGACGGTAGTTAACAAGCGCTCCGCTGGGTGCTGGTGCAATCTGCAAAATGTTCCTACGACACCTAGAGTTGACCGAGCCACTAGCTAGAGGCCTGGCTCGGGCTCAGCTCGACGTCCTCTTTCATCCTCAAGCCCCAAACGAGCCGAGCTTTTAACCGGGCCCGGCATGCCATCCGTGCTCTACCATCATACAGATAGAATTAAAAACAAAGCATACACGTGTAGTTCAAAAGGAAAAAAAGAAAGAGGCATCTAATGTGTGAATCGCATAAAGTGAAACCTGAGAACCTGGGACCGATCTTGGCTTCCCCGCTTGACCAAACTGTCTGATCCTAGGCAGGCAAATATTGTATTATACGCGCATCCTTTCCTCTTGTTATCACACATCAGAGGATATTCCAAGACATGAGTTTATGGTGTGCACTGCACAAAGATAATCTGATGTATTACGGTGAAAAGCTTAAAGCCGCGACCATATTTTCACCTGATGTTAGATTCCAGCTATTTTCAGGGCTGGGCTCGTGCACGGGCTATTAGAGCCCAGCCAGACCCTGTAGATATCTTGGCTTGCTGATCTCTTGCGGCACCTTCCAAAGCAAGGAGCCAGGAACCCCTGGAAACTGGTGTATGCCCCCCTTTTATAGTATTCTTTGAACAATATTAGCACTGGACCATTGTCAGCGGCGTTCAGGGGGCTCAACAGGTGTGCAACGCTCATCAGGGCTGGACTGGCTGTTGCGGGCACTGGGCATTTCCCCGGTGGGCCGCCAGGGTGGGGGCCAGTCTTCGGCCCCTGGGGGGCCATTTTTGTTACAGGGCCGTTTTTGCAGTATCGGCCCCTGTAACAATATCGGCCAAAACCGGCCCTGGCTAACAGCTTGGCCGCACCCCATGCCCCCGGGAGCCCGCTGAGCACTTTGCCAGGGCCGGTTTTGGTTCTCAGTCCGGCCCTGCGGTCACACGAGCACACTCCTCACCCTGCACTCATTTGACACTTCACCTACCTGTCCCCCTCACTGTTCAATCTGCAATCTCACTCAAACAAGCCCATCACTAACCATGCATCCATTCGACCCACTCTGCACTTACATCCGCACCCAAATTCATATGGTCCCCTCACTCGCTCACCCTGCACTCACTCCTCTTACCCTACTCTCACACTGTTGCCTCGCTAACCGTGCACTCACAAGGGGACTCCTGCCACCCACACAGCGCAGAGGGTTCATGTCCCTGCTACAAAGAACGTGTACCATGCAGCTCACAGAAGTGAGTGTTTGTAAACTATGAGTAGCGCTATAAAAAATGAAATGTTTCTCAGAAAGGTGCTGTCTCTATAGATCTACTATTCCCAACTCCCCATCTATGTACCTTGACGATACATACATATGTACAGTAGGTACATGTATGTGGAGTAAGATATAGATAATCTGTACTTACCTGTTGATATTTGGAGTCGATATCCAATCTTCGATATTCTGTCCCATTGATATACTGGTTTTGATAATCGGGGTGCATCCTGAGTGTGTGATTCTGAGCGAAGGAATATGTGGATTTTTTTAGGGTATGTTAACCATACTCAATTAACTTTCCACAAATCCTATTTAAATCATTTCAATCAGGTGGGATTTAAAGCAGAGAGATACAAGTTGTAAAGTTCGATGACAACTGATGAGCATTTTATGTTAGGAGCGTATGGCTGTGAGAAACCCAGTCCGGATTTAAAACATTAACACTGCCCCTTACTAACCAAAGAAATGTAACTAACTGTTGGAACCTTCAAATAATCACCAAAAAAACCCTACTAAACCCTTGTGGATGCTGGTTCATAGCTCACTGTGCTATATTAGATGGACTCAAACCTATGAACTGCAAATTACAAAAGGATCTCTGTATTAAAAGCAATAGCCCACTAATTTATCTACATACAATACCAAATCTGTGATCTGCATGTTACATTCTGTGCTCTGCAGCAGGTGCATTACTCTCTGTGCTACTATTATGAGTTAAATCTGTGACTAGACAACATACAGATCTCTACAGCAAGTGTATTAGCCAACAGAGATATCTTACCATTATTATCCCCTGAAAATTGCTGGGCACACAAAGATCTTTGCTGCAGGTACTGTTCCCTCATAAAATAGCTTAAAATTCAGCCTCTTTGTGACCAATTAAGTACCTGTCAGAAATACAAATGTGTGCAATTGCTTAATCAACAAATATAAAGGCTGCTGGGGGCAGTTTGACTTTAATTGATACATTCTGGAGTTTGACACTTTAAACATTTAACAGCCTTTTGCGGCAGATTATTTATAATGTGTACAACCTTATGGTGTAATCAGAGCCACATTAACAACAAGAGGGTGAGGGAAAATCACTCTTGATCCCCCTGGTTAATGATACCTCAACAACAAAAGAGTGAACAATGTAAGGAGCAAACTAGGAGTAACAGCGTGAGCAAAAACCCAAGTAGTGTTTAAAAGAACCCTCACTCACCAACCTAGTTGGTGACATGCTTCATCATCGGGTTCCACCAGAGAGGCCGAATGCCTCTCTGGTGTGCTGCAACGCCTGAACTACAGCGGAGCTGGTTTTGATAGAAAGGGAAGTGAAAATTTAAAAGGTGAATGGTTTTAACCAATAACCAATTTAATCCTGGCAAACCAAAAACCGAATAAAAACAAGTGAGTTGGACAGGAGCCGGCCAATTAGGTGGGACAAGGCTCATCCAAATGGGGGAAGGTCAACATGTTTCTGCTTAATAAGCCCAGTCGGCTAAGCATTCGTCAGGACCATGGGGAACACCACGGCGGTATGCACACGCTAAGGTGCACCCTAACCAGTGGTGTATTTGAGCGGTAAGACTCACTGTTTTACCGCGAAAGCCATCCTGTAATTAAGGGGCTAGTAACGCCTGTAAGGGAAAAAACAGACATAACACACATAAAGACATATACAGATAGACACATTGTGTCACTTGAATTGCTTATACTTTACGTGATTCAGGTGAACACAATTGGTAGGCCCATGCTGTGAAGCGGGAGTGGGTGTCAAATAACGTTATGTGGTTATCAAGACACCCACAATAAAGAGTGGTGCTCTGTGAGAGCTAGAGGACCTATACTTTTATCATTGTGTTTCGTTGTGGTCCTACGCACTAATTGTGCCAGTGAAAAAGATCAATAAAACAATGTATTAACTGGCCGGCCAGCGATGTGCTGTCGGCGTAGGCTGTATTAGCCGTCGTGTATGCCTAAAAAATAGCGGACTCGTGCAAGTGAAGTACATGCTGAAACGAGCACACATAGTATTTGCCAGGCGCCGTTGCTCCAGTGCATGACTATCAATTAGGTATGTTAAAAACAACAACAACATGGAAAAAAGGGGCTGAACTCTTACTCTGTAAATCAGTATTTATTGCGTCATGGGTCCGAGAGGGGGGTAGTGAGCTATAGTATCTGTGGGAGTAGATAAACAGGAGAACCTTGTTTGTCTGGGTACTCCTAAATGAAACTCACTGGGACCAGAGGGACGCGGTGGTGAAGGGAAACTACTTACTTCCATGCTCGCACACTCCCGTAAGATACCTGGATCAGTCCTGCTCGGCCCGGATCTTGGTGAGTGTGAAGCGAGAGCCGGAAGAAATACGAATACCAACCCATCACGTGATGCAAAGACGCGTGTCACGTGATCGCAACAGCGTCCGTCAACGTGTGACATCATCATCAGGGGCGTGTATTGTCGGACGTGCTCCCAGATCTAATCCCATTGGGATTGGTCATTCAAGATGGAATAAGGTGAGGGAGGACATGCCAGTTTATTTTCGGAGAACGGGGCAATATCATTGCGAAACCCTCGTCCCGGTTATTTAAGTTTAGAAATGGCCGGTGACTATCGACTATTTACAGATGCCACGTAATGCGTAAAAACCTTTCAAAAGATTACACATTGTGGGAGGGTCTCCTAAGTGACAGCTGTTTTCATGAGGACAATAAAGTGAGGCGCATTGAGATTTACATCTATTAGTAACCAACTGCATTGGTCAGTTAGATGAATGTTACAACAGAGGGGGTGTAATAAAATCCTAGGCTGTGCTACAAAGAGGCCATCAAGGTGTTTGTCCTATTGGTGGAAATCAACCCATATTTCAATTCTTCAAGATGGAGTTCCACGGGATGTTATCATTAAGACCTGTGAGGTGAGTGGAAAGGCGATAGACCCATCTTTGCTCTTTTTCAAAGAGTAGCTGCTGGGTGTTTTGACCTGGTTTCAATTTTTCAATGATCGACCAAGTCATATCGTTTGTGGTATGATTGGCCAAAAGAAAATGTTCTGTCAATTTCGTGCTTAGTTTTCGACAGCGAATGGTACTGCGATGTTCGCATATGCGCTGTTTTATTTTCCTCCCTGTCATTCCGACGTATCTTAGTCCGCAGGGACAAGTAATGAGGTAAACAACGTCTGTAGAATTGCAGTTTGTGTGCGTTCTCTGCACCCATTGTTTCCCTGGTTCAAGTTCAAGGTATTTTGAAGGGGAAGTCAGGTGGCAGACACTACATGAACCGCAAGGGTAGTGGCCAACAATTGGGGGAAGGCCCCACGCACTAGTAATAGACTGATTTTGATCTTTGTCTGGTATCTTAGGGCGAGTATGGACCAAAGCATCCTTCAGACTCCTCGCTCTTTTGTAAGAAAATAAGGGTTTTTCCCAGTTGTGCTTATTGCTTGTCAGGATATTCCAGTGTTTTTTAATGGACTTACTGACTGCGTTTGATGCTGCATTGAAAGTAGTCACACAAGTGACAAATACACCACTGGTTAGGGTGCACCTTAGCGTGTGCATACCGCCGTGGTGTTCCCCATGGTCCTGACGAATGCTTAGCCGACTGGGCTTATTAACCTGAAACATGTTGACCTTCCCCCATTTGGATGAGCCTTGTCCCACCTAATTGGCCGGCTCCTGTCCAACTCACTTGTTTTTATTCGGTTTTTGGTTTGCCAGGATTAAATTGGTTATTGGTGAAAACCATTCACCTTTTAAATTTTCACTTCCCTTTCTATCAAAACCAGCTCCGCTGTAGTTCAGGCGTTGCAGCACACCAGAGAGGCATTCGGCCTCTCTGGTGGAACCCGATGATGAAGCATGTCACCAACTAGGTTGGTGAGTGAGGGTTCTTTTAAACACTACTTGGGTTTTTGCTCACGCTGTTACTCCTAGTTTGCTCCTTACATTGTTCACTCTTTTGTTGTTGAGGTATCATTAACCAGGGGGATCAAGAGTGATTTTCCCTCACCCTCTTGTTGTTATTGTGATATTTGGCAGCGCACAGCTGCGAGGGTATTTTTCCCTTCTTCTTGCCTTTTTATTTAGCGACTCTTCAACACAGCATCATGGATAATCTGGGCCTCCCTTACTCCAATGAGGAAGTAGATGCCCTTTTGGCAGACCCCTCACTGTTTTCTGATCCTTCTATTGCTCAAACCATCTCACAAACCACTGAGTGGGATAAATTAAGTGAGCAGAAACGGGGACGGATACGCACTATTCTTCACGGCACAATTCTCACGAAGTATCTCAGGAACAATATAGCACCCAAGGGTCTACTGGTCACTAATGCCCCCCGAATTTTCCTAGATGATGCACAGTTTAGGAAAGAATGGGCCCAAATTGCCTGGCACTGCACCAGGGATTGGCTGGTGCTGATTATTAAAACAGCACTGAGGCTCTCGGAGGCCATAATGGTGGAAATCCAACTAACGGAAACCCATTTCAAATCAACACTAGTGGGCTTTAAGAAACGGCTTGAAGAACTCAACAAAGAAATGAATGAATACAAAGATTCTCTTACTCATTCAAAAGCCCAGAAATTCCAGAAAGATCTGTCCAAATGGTCCTATGTGCGAGCATATCCTTATACCAGCCCAGACTATACTCCACCGACCAAGAATGACTTTGGCACTGACAGCTCAGCTGATGATTCCACTGGAAGTGATTCAAGCAGCGGCAGCTATAAGGCTCGGCAGCGGGGGAGAGGAAGAAACAGACGACAATACAATAACCAGTCTTGGCTTCCATACCAACAACCCCCATTTCAACCACCCCCGTTCCACCCGATGATGGGTTGGAACCCTGGTTTCTTTCCACCTCCACAGTTCCAACAGAACCAATACCGCCCTCCTTTTTTAGAGAGGGGCAGGAGAGGCCGGGGCCGAAGAAGAGGCTCCACCCAAGTCCATTGGCAGCAAGACGAAGCAGTGGGGGACAACACGAGGAGCAAGACACAACGGGCAGGCCCCAGCAACCAATGAGTCTGATCACAAATCTATCATCCATAACACTCACGACTGACGAAACTTCAGTCCTGGAAAAGGGGCTAGGTTTTATACCCACAGCCAAATTTGATCGTTTCAAACTGAGATGCGAACTCTCCAACTTTTTCAGGAAACTCAAGCTCAAGAGTTTTTTTGAGAAATTACCTTTGGACAGCACCGATTCTCCGTCAAGTGATACTGGATTCAAGGTCAAATCCAATTTTACACCTCCCCCACACTCTATACCGCCCGAAATCACAGCATTCGAACAGGCGGTTTCTAACGATGTTGAAGCCTTCATCGAACCCGACCGTTTCAAGAACATGACGGCGGGCGAATTTCAAGCACTACTCTCTCTGCAATCGAACACGGACATCGTGATTAAATCAGCAGACAAGGGTGGGGGAGTAGTCATTCAGGATTCCACTGCTTATGACAGGGAATGCAGACGTCTCCTAAATGATCCCATTAGCTATACACCTCTGACTATGGATCCGTCCTTGGAACTCCAAGGTATCATTCATGATTTGGTCAAGGACGCCGAAGCTAATGGTGATATCACCAAACAAGAAGCGACTTTCCTCACTACCAGTGAGGGCAAGATCCCTTACTTTTATACCCTACCAAAAACACATAAGAACAAAACACCTCCTCCTGGCCGACCCATTGTGTCGGGTATTGGCTCATTGCTGGAACCCCTGTCACGTTATTGTGATTTTTTTCTGAAACCGCTGATTCAATCAACAAGCACTTATCTCAAAGACACTAAAAGTCTGTTATCACTACTTCAAGGGATTGTTCTCCCGGAAGGTGTATCCTTCCTGATGACAATGGATATTGAAAGTTTGTACACCTGCATCCCCCAGGATGACACCATCAATGTCGTGAGACGCACCCTTGAGTCCAGTGACTGGAACTACACCACCCCGCGAGAATTCATTGTCAGTTGTGCCACTCTCGCACTAAAAAGAAACTTCTTCGAATATAAGGGTGACCTTTTTCAGCAAATCACAGGAACTTCAATGGGCAGCACATTTGCGCCTTCGGTAGCCGGGCTGTACGTTTTCGATTTCGAAGGGAAATTCATTTTGGCTCCACACAACCCTTTTCTGTCAAACCTCTTCTTTTGGAAAAGGTACATTGACGATGTGCTGATCATTTGGCAGGGCTCTGAGGATCGCCTCCAAGATTTCTTTGGATGGATAAATACTTGCGATCCCCATCTCAGATTCACCCATACACACAACAAGGATGAGATGATCTTCCTTGACGTGGTAATCACTAGAACAGGTGATACCCTCCAAACCAGAACTCATCATAAGCCGACGGCAAAAAATAATTTGTTACACTTTTCAAGCTACCATCCTCGCCCTCTGTGGGAAAACCTCCCCTTTGGGCAATTTTTGCGTCTACGTCGGAACTGTAGCGAAGTGTCTACATACAAAAAACAAGCACAAGAACTTACATGGAAATTGAAATCCCGAGGTTACCCTGACAGGATCCTTTCCAGGAGCAATAAGCGGGCCCGGAATCAGAATCGAGACGCTCTATTAGAAGACCATGAGAGAGATGACCAGGATTCCATACCTCTCACTTGTGTGACTACTTTCAATGCAGCATCAAACGCAGTCAGTAAGTCCATTAAAAAACACTGGAATATCCTGACGAGCAATAAGCACAACTAGGAAAAACCCTTATTTTCTTACAAAAGAGCGAGGAGTCTGAAGGATGCTTTGGTCCATACTCGCCCTAAGATACCAGACAAAGATCAAAATCAGTCTATTACTAGTGCGTGGGGCCTTCCCCCAATTGTTGGCCACTACCCTTGCGGTTCATGTAGTGTCTGCCACCTGACTTCCCCTTCAAAATACCTTGAACTTGAACCAGGGAAACAATGGGTGCAGAGAACGCACACAAACTGCAATTCTACAGACGTTGTTTACCTCATTACTTGTCCCTGCGGACTAAGATACGTCGGAATGACAGGGAGGAAAATAAAACAGCGCATATGCGAACATCGCAGTACCATTCGCTGTCGAAAACTAAGCACGAAATTGACAGAACATTTTCTTTTGGCCAATCATACCACAAACGATATGACTTGGTCGATCATTGAAAAATTGAAACCAGGTCAAAACACCCAGCAGCTACTCTTTGAAAAAGAGCAAAGATGGGTCTATCGCCTTTCCACTCACCTCACAGGTCTTAATGATAACATCCCGTGGAACTCCATCTTGAAGAATTGAAATATGGGTTGATTTCCACCAATAGGACAAACACCTTGATGGCCTCTTTGTAGCACAGCCTAGGATTTTATTACACCCCCTCTGTTGTAACATTCATCTAACTGACCAATGCAGTTGGTTACTAATAGATGTAAATCTCAATGCGCCTCACTTTATTGTCCTCATGAAAACAGCTGTCACTTAGGAGACCCTCCCACAATGTGTAATCTTTTGAAAGGTTTTTACGCATTACGTGGCATCTGTAAATAGTCGATAGTCACCGGCCATTTCTAAACTTAAATAACCGGGACGAGGGTTTCGCAATGATTTTCCCCCGTTCTCCGAAAATAAACTGGCATGTCCTCCCTCACCTTATTCCATCTTGAATGACCAATCCCAATGGGATTAGATCTGGGAGCACGTCCGACAATACACGCCCCTGATGATGATGTCACACGTTGACGGACGCTGTTGCGATCACGTGACACGCGTCTTTGCATCACGTGATGGGTTGGCATTCGTATTTCTTCCGGCTCTCGCTTCACACTCACCAAGATCCGGGCCGAGCAGGACTGATCCAGGTATCTTACGGGAGTGTGCGAGCATGGAAGTAAGTAGTTTCCCTTCACCACCGCGTCCCTCTGGTCCCAGTGAGTTTCATTTATGAGTACCCAGACAAACAAGGTTCTCCTGTTTATCTACTCCCACAGATACTATAGCTCACTACCCCCCTCTCGGACCCATGACGCAATAAATACTGATTTACAGAGTAAGAGTTCAGCCCCTTTTTTCCATGTTGTTGTTGTTTTTAACATACCTAATTGATAGTCATGCACTGGAGCAACGGCGCCTGGCAAATACTATGTGTGCTCGTTTCAGCATGTACTTCACTTGCACGAGTCCGCTATTTTTTAGGCATACACGACGGCTAATACAGCCTACGCCGACAGCACATCGCTGGCCGGCCAGTTAATACATTGTTTTATTGATCTTTTTCTCTGGCACAATTAGTGCGTAGGACCACAACGAAACACAATGATAAAAGTATAGGTCCTCTAGCTCTCACAGAGCACCACTCTTTATTGTGGGAGTCTTGATAACCACATAACGTTATTTGACACCCACTCCCGCTTCACAGCATGGGCCTACCAATTGTGTTCACCTGAATCACGTAAAGTATAAGCAATTCAAGTGACACAATGTGTCTATCTGTATATGTCTTTATGTGTGTTATGTCTGTTTTTTCCCTTACAGGCGTTACTAGCCCCTTAATTACAGGATGGCTTTCGCGGTAAAACAGTGAGTCTTACCGCTCAAATACACCACTGGTTAGGGTGCACCTTAGCGTGTGCATACCGCCGTGGTGTTCCCCATGGTCCTGACGAATGCTTAGCCGACTGGGCTTATTAAGCAGAAACATGTTGACCTTCCCCCATTTGGATGAGCCTTGTCCCACCTAATTGGCCGGCTCCTGTCCAACTCACTTGTTTTTATTCAGTTTTTGGTTTGCCAGGATTAAATTGGTTATTGGTTAAAACCATTCACCTTTTAAATTTTCACTTCCCTTTCTATCAAAACCAGCTCCGCTGTAGTTCAGGCGTTGCAGCACACCAGAGAGGCATTCGGCCTCTCTGGTGGAACCCGATGATGAAGCATGTCACCAACTAGGTTGGTGAGTGAGGGTTCTTTTAAACACTACTTGGGTTTTTGCTCACGCTGTTACTCCTAGTTTGCTCCTTACATTGTTCACTCTTTTGTTGTTGTAATCAGAGCCACTACAACAATGTGGCATGAGAGGACCAAATTATGTGGCAAGGTTGAGTAAATGATATTCCAAGGAAAGGTAAATTATGTGGCATAATGTGGCATGTTTTGTAGTAATATTACTTCATTATTTGGTCATTTTTAAACTTGGTAACACTGCCTGGGCATTGGGTGAATCTCATTGGTACCAGTTTAAACCCAAATATAGCATTAAGCTACAGAAAGGTGTTCAGTCCAGCTTTGCAAAGGGCCTTCCACTGCTCAGCAATATGTTGCTGCATTTTTGTTAACGTTTGAACCGTTTGAGCTAGAAACAAAATTTTTGTTGTTGTTTAAATCTGCAGATTATGCAGCAGATGATGGATTATGTGGCAGATGCGGCAAATCTATTTTAATGCAAGAATTGCTGTGGCCGCACAAACGCATTATTTCGGTGGCCCTGGCTGTAATAGATTTCTTAAAGTGACACATATTCGCAGGGCTTTCTAGCGGAGGCTTGAACCTCTTAGCATTATAAATGCTTGTCCCTATTTCCCCAGCACTGACAGGATTCAAATCAGCGACTGTCCTGTTTCCCCCAATAGACAACGGAAGTGATGGCATTAACCGACTGAGATTTCCTACCAGAAAAATAATGCATTTCCCACAGATAAATGTAAGTTGCATTGGAGCCCACACTAAGGAATGAAGCTTTATCACTCTGTCCGTCCATGGCACCTCCAAGCCACCCATGCCAGTGATGCTTTCACAGCTCTCCCGATGCCATGCTCATAGCTCTGCCAAGCCCCACTGCTGGCAGACACTGATGTGAACAGACATGTCAACAATATCATCCTTATCGCTGTAATTGAGTAAATGTGGAGAACTTGTAGAGGGCTCCAGGGGGAGAGGAGGGTGGACTGAGAACAGCCGGGCACAGAACAGATGTCCAGCGCTTTAGATCAGTCGGGCGGCTGTGCAAGCCACATGTTTTATTGTATTTGTATAGCGCCTACTACCCCTGACGAGGCATCAACACGCTTTTCGGCGAGTAGCATGCTACTCCGGGACACAAAAAGGATTAGTCGTGAATTAGTGTCAGAAAATATAAATTAATTTCAGGGGTGGACATCTGAGTCTTTTATTTGGATTGAAAAGGATAATGGAGGGATAGACGAGGGAAGAGTCTAGAAAGTGCTTATTGGGAGATCCTAATAGCAAGAGGAGGTTTTGGGATGGGTAAAGGAGAAAAGACCAGGGATTCTTAGCTCCTTGTTTAAGGCGGTTGCGGGCAAAATAAATCTATGGAAAAAAATAACCTGTTAAGCCTGAAGGTTGCAGGTTCGACTCCTGGCCCAGCTCTGACAGAAGGACGCCATGGAGCAGGGTATTAACACCTGTTACCCCTCCTTCCTGGCTCGCCAGTCTCTGCTTTAAGGGTAGTTTACCATCTAGTGGTAGAACCAGAAACCATTTGCCACATCGGTCAGAATTCAGAGCCTCGAGTCGCTGCGGTCACACAACTATTTCGCGCAATAAGACAGACCACACCAAACTTTGACTTAGCAAAAAAGGTCACTTTATTAGGACAGGTAACTAAGAACCACTTATTGAGACAATATAAATATTATCAAATTGCTTCCCAAACATTTTTGCCACAAACAATTCCAAAAATACCCCAACCAAAATTTACCATAAATTACCCCATGTACTGCCCCAATGGCATCATTTCCTTTTTGACCATTTTGGTTTACCTGTCCAGCTTTTCTTCCACCCTCCCCCCGCCCCAGAGGGAAGGATAAGCCCGCTCCAGACTATCCAAACCCTCAAAAAACCGCCACCCAGGAAAACCCAAAGAGTTTTCCTGGCCCACCCCAAAAGAAAATTGCTCAAAAAAAAAAACCAACATACTCTACTTTAAAAGATGATCACACCAAAGATTCTCATTCCAAAAACCCGCCACCAAGTCCCGTAATTCCATCATATAGTAGGCTTGACCTAACTGGGATAAATGAACCCCATCCTCCTGAAAAAGATGATACTCGACACTGGTAATGTTATCATGAGACCAAACCTGAATACCCATTGCATTGCAAAAATCTTCATCGCACGGTTTAATTTTTTGCGAGCTTTTTCCATGGCTGAATGATTGCGGGCCCCCCTCCACTGTTGTCTATAAATAAATTCGGTCCACACCAGAGACGTACCCACCCAATTGTTCTTGATGACTGCTAGATCCAATTGCATTTGTTTCAAGAGCGATAACCCAGATAAAGGTACAAGATCATTCTCACCTAAATGTATTATTAACAAGTCTGGAAAACCTCTGTCAGCTGATAATTCAGATAGCGTAGAAAACAACTTGCTCCACCTCATCCCACCGTTACCCTTCCATAGAACTTCGTGGCCTTTGCTAGGAAGTCCGAGCAACCTGCCGCAGATCTGACGTTCTGCAAAAACAGCAGACCACTTGACGAAGAAATGACCTATGATCCAAGTACGCATTTTTGAGGAAAAAGAATTGATGGCACGACCTAGGTAGAAAAGTAAAAATTAGCCTGTATCAAAGCAAACGGATAAGCCATCATAGTCTGACATAACGAGAACAACATGCAGACTTCCACCTACCAATCCTCTTAATGTCCTCCCAGTCCCAGCCCAATTTAGCCGCTTCCGTAGCTGCCCCGATCCTAAATGAGTGAGTCCCAAAAAGTAAGGGGTCCCTCCCAATCCTCTTCAAGGATTTGCGTAAAACAGCCAATAAATGAGCATCCGTAATTTTTGACCCATCTTGATGCAAAAATATGGGCCCATGTATGAAATATGGGGAACCTACAAATGAATCCCATTCCCAAATAGGACAACATCCTTGAACCCCACTCCCACTCAACTTAACCCAAACACCTTTACCCAACTGGTCAGTTTTAGACTTTATCAAAAATAACTTGATTGACACCCCACGTTGAAAATCAATTTCACTGGACCGAATCCCCATTTGTCCTCGCAACCCCAATAATTCTGAAACCCGAAAGGCACCAAAAAACAACCAAATCATACATAGACGAAAGCGTGACACTTCCCAAAGGTCATAACAACAAAAAGGCAATTGAACTAGTAACTGCTGTAACAATTCAAAAGTAATAGGTTCTCGTAAAGGCCCGGACTGTATCCGCTCCCTGCTCAAACCTTTGAGCATCCGCCGCAACAAAACACCCCCAACTAAATCTTGACCCCACCATAGCTGACCATAAAAAGAAATCCCAGCCAATTTGCCAGAAATGGTTGTGTGTGATAAACCTTTATTGACTAAAGATAAAACAAACTGTAACATACAAAACTTGGAATCCAATAAAGGACCTTCAAAACAGTGTGATCTCATAAAAGTTAAAAATTCAGACCAAGCCTGTAGATAAGTGCGTCTAGTAGCAGGGGCTATCGATTTCTCGACCAAATCGATGATTCTCATTCCCCCAGCACCCAGATGTCTTGCGGGATTGGAGTTTTGTAGGTGTCTGCACCAGGCGCCAAGTTGCAGAATTTCTGCCAATTAGAACGAGACAAGGCGTCTGCAATTGAATTATTGACACCTGGAATGTGCCTTGCACGAAAAACAATATTGCATTTTAAGCTGAGTAACATGAAAAAACGCAAAAGCCTCAACACCCTTAGATCTTTGGCCTTCTGATTATTCATGAGCTGAACCACAGCCATGTTATCAATGTGGAACATTACACATCTGTTACTGAATTCCACACCCCAAACCATCAGGGCCACAATTAATGGAAACAACTCAAGGAAAGCAATACTGCGCCCTTGTGATAACCAATGGCGTGGCCATGCCTCCGCACACCAACGACCCTCCCAAAAAAGACCAAAACCATGTGCTCCAGAGGCATCCGAAAAGATCTGTATCTGCCAAATAGTATTGTCACCAAGAAAATATAAAGAAACTCCATTGAAATCTGACAAAAAGGTTAACCACACCCGAAGATCTTCCTTGATGGCTTTGGTAAGACGAATTCTGTGGTGAGGAAGATAGGCTCCGGACATCGCAAAACCCAACCTTCTGCAAAAAGTCCTGCCTGCCCTAACAACCCGACAAGCAAAATTCAGATAGCCCAAAAGCCGTTGGACTTGCCGAAGCTCAATCTTATCCTTACCAAGAACCTCCAAAAGAAAAGACCTGATCTCTTCTACCTTTGCAGTTGGCAAACTAGCCATCATAGCTACCGTGTCTATCTCTATGCCCAAAAATACGAGCTTAGTGCAAGGACCTTCCGTTTTTTCAGGAGCCAGCGGAACACCAAACTCCTCAGCCAAGTCCTGAAAGAATTCGAGACCTTTAAGACATTGTTTTAGTTGTGGATCGCCAATGAACATAAAATCGTCCAAGTAATGACAGACATGTGTGTGGCCACTCCTCACCGAAAAACACCATTGTAGGAACGTGCTAAACGTTTCAAACAAGGCACAAGACACTGAGCACCCCATAGGAAGTACTTTGTCAACGTAAAAAGCTCCATTAAAAAACATACCTAGCAATTCAAAATCCGATGGATGGATAGGAAGTAAACGGAAGGCCGATTGAATATCACATTTTGCTAATTCTGCACCAACCCCTACCTCCCGTACCAATCTCAAAGCGTCATCCACGGACGCATAAGAGACATTGGAATCCTCAGGGGAAATGAAATCGTTAATAGATTGGCCTTCCGGCCATGACAGGTGTAAAATCATTCTGAACTCACCAACCCGTTTTTTAGGGACTACCCCCAACGGAGATATTATCAAATTCTCCAAGGGGCATTGAATAAAAGGCCCAGCTACACGACCAGCTTGAATTTCAGCCTCCAATTTCCGTTGGACCACTTGAGGCAGTTCCTTAGCAGATTTTAGATTGTCAGCCCAACGATGATCACGAGGCCCTTGGTAGCCAATGCGAAAACCTTCTTTAAAACCCCAAAACAGTTTGGACGCAGCTTCATAATCAGGATAAACTTCCAACCAAGGCAGCAAACGCATCAGATTAATTGGGGTATGAGCCCTTTGACATAAGTTGAGGGAATCCCCCTCCACCCCTAGGAAAACTCCCTGAACCCCCTTGAGGTTGTTTAGCGAAGCATTGGGTGATGGCATGTCTACTGCCACATTGAGAGCACTCGTGTTTGAACCTACAGAATTGCCTAGTGCATGATCCCCGGTTAAAATTCCAGCAGGCCCCTGGCGTCGGCAAGTGACCCCTTCCTGTAACCCCCGCCCCAACTGGAGCGGGGCGAGGCAGAAAGGGCCGATATATAATAGGCAGACCACTTGCAGTGTGCGTTGACGCAACCGGCTGAGCAGAGGACATCCACTGCAGCCAAAGCTCTTGATCTACTTCACCCCACGGTTTATCTTTAAACATACTGATCCGCTCCCTAAATTCTTCATCATAATTAAGCCATGCATAGCCCCCAAACTGCAAATGTGCCTTACGAATGGTGTCCATGTATTTAAACAATGAAATAGCCCTGTCCGGATACCTCTCACAATACACGCTAGCATATATCAAAAAAGCTGCAGTCCAATTTTCTATAGACTTTGGGACCCTGGGCCGCCTAGAAAGTTCCCACTCCTCCTCCTTGGACCCTTCTATGGCTTGAATATCCCTATGAAGGAGTTTAAAAATGTCAACAAATTCATGCAGCCAAATCTTATTCTTGGTGTTAACTGACAGATGTATGCCTAATGGCATGGCAAGACCCATATAAGGAAGCTTCTGCCGAGTCCCAGCCGTAGCCTTCACCTGACTTGAACCAGCAGGACCAACCTCAGCAACCCCACTACCCAAAGAAGACCATTTGCTGGAACTATCCGCATTACCTGAAATAGATGTTCGAAAAGCCTTGTCCCTTGTATCCCCACCAAAACCAACCCCCAACACCTTAGATGTATTTGACTCGTCCACCCCCACCGAGCCCGGCAAAATTTTGCCTACCCAAGGTTGTGACCAAGCAGCCCACCAATGAGGCTTCCCTGACGTTAGTTGTGCAGCACGCTTCTGAAATTCCCGAGGATCATCACAACGCTGATAATCGCGATGCCGCTCTTGGTCCGACGTGAAATCCGCACTTGACTTCTGTAAGACACTAGCAGAATTGGTTGCCCCCGCACCCGTTGAAGGCACGAAAGGAACATGTTCGGAACAACAACCATTACCCCCACGATCCTTTTCTGGAAAAACATCTTCAGTACCATCAAAATAACCCAGACCTTGAATACCCTGCACCTCTGAAGATTCACAAACATCCTTGCTTGTACTTGGCATTTCGCCATCACCCACCCCACCATCGTAAAACTCCCAATTGGTCACAGGCCTCCGATTAGAGAGCCCGGCCGCTATATTAAGATCCGCGCCTGATCCGCTTGATGAAAATGACACGTTACCAAAAGGAGAAACCTGTTTCTGAATTGCCTTTCGAGGAAAAACTTGAGCTGCCTGCTGGACTGAATAACCTACCGCCTCCTCGCCGCTCGTGCCAGAATGCGATAACTTACCATGACCAGAGACATGATTACAAGCATCCGCCTCCGATGAGTCAGGAACAGCATGCTCAACCCAAATCCATTGACCACATTGAGGACCAAAAGGAGAATCAAAATCCACCTGCGGGTGACAAGGAGGGGGGCGAGAAGCCGGGAAAATGGAGACAATGTCTGAAGAGTTAATAACAGTATCTTCTTGTAAAGGCCCAGCATCTTCAGATGACCTCTGTACCACCGTAGCCACATTCTCTGACACATCTTCACCCAAAGGGAGACAAGAAGGAGTAACTTGCCCCAAGCCAACTGCTGATATGAGAGCATACACACCTTTGGACCCAGGGGGGCCCCTAGGTAAAGGGGACACCCCAGAAACTGAAAAACGCTTACCGAAATAAGTTCCCTTCGCTAGGCGTCCCCCACAAGCCTCAGAAGGGATAGAAAAAGATGACCTGTCTAGACAAACCTCCTCCTCCCCACCACTATCGCTAGGATAGTCCACCAAAGCTGCAGAGCGTCCCAATGACAAAACGGGAGGAGCAATGTCAATATTATGCCCAGAAAAGTAACCGGGTCTGTTCAAAAAATACTCTGCGCCCCTCAAAGACGCCCGTTTTGCAGGAGAAGGGGACTCAATAGACATAATGTCAGCACCCTCACTAGACATTCCCCTCCCCTTCCCACTTATACCTCTGCGTGATGATGCAGGCAGGCTTCTAGAAACCGCGCCTCCCCTGGCGCTGACTCGACGACGAGCTCGTCCCACCCGAGTCACAGAGACCTCCCCGGACTCCCTCACCGTGACTGCTGGTGCAGAGGCGCAGCGCGCTGTCAGGAGCCGGGAATGGGAGCTCAAACGAGCAGGCCTGCCGCGTGGATCCTTAGCTGAAAAAGGAGCGAGTTCACCTCTGGTGGCCATCTCCTGCACGCGTCCTTTGACAGGAAGACAAGCTGCCACTGCGTCGCTCACACCTTTCGCCGCCACTCTCTTCGGGCGCCTCACAGTTGAAGACATTAAGTCAGGAACACCAGGGGCCAGTAAGTCCATCCGGCCTGCCTCATACAGAACACGGAGCGCATTCTGAACAGCTGGGTCGTCAGCCATGACCAGCTTCTTTAGTTAAATACAAATTAAATAAATAATGAGGCAAAAAACAGCACAAAAAACGACCGTCTCTCTGCCTCAGCGCTCGTTTCCCGCCTAAACGCTTTTCCAACGGTGAAAACCTAAGCCCCGCCCCCTACCTAACTCGTGATTCGCTGCGTGGTCTGTACCATCGCGCGAACCTTCCCAGGGGGACACCCAGCTCGCGCCGCGGTCCCCCCGGGTCCCATTCAAACGGCAATTTGGCCTCTGCACACTGTTCAAACAACTACCCTAGACAGCACAAACATTTTTGACGAGTGTTCATCTTGTATTTCTTGTTTTCAGCTTATATTTCAAAAATACAAAAATGTCAGATGTTTGGAATTTTTAATATTTTTTTAGCCCGTGTTGGCATGAAAATACTGGTCAGGCTGGTAAAATACTAGCCAAGTGGCAGCCCTACACATGTTGTGTGCATCTTTGTAGTGTACTGGTATTTATGTAGCATTTTCTACCCCCGATGAGACGCTTGAAACAATGTGGCAGGATTTACCCGCTCACAAAAAACACAAATCCACTTGGGCTTGGTAATTGATATGCGTGAAATGGCACTTGAATTAAGAAGATCCGCCCCTCCCATAGCCCGATGGAAGGTGGGTATGAACAAATGCTGCACCCTCGAGGGGGCTGTTTACGAGGTCCAAGGATGTACGTGGAAACATGGTAGAGTGTGGGACGGTTGGATGAGGTACACGGATGCAGTTTGATTCCGTAGTGTTGACTCCAACGCTTGGCGACCCTGATATTAAACTGAAATTTTTGAGTCATTGTGTGAATTATACTTGGATGTATTGGCACCTGGCGTGACTCGACAGTTGTCTGCATATTGCAAGAGTGATGGATGTATGGACGGAAGTTTCTACTTAATGTTCAGTCTGGCACATGCATCAACGTAGGCTTTTGCGATTCCTTAATTGCGATTATTAAGGAATCGCAATTAAGGAATTGCAAAAGCCTATGCATGTAGGAATCGCTATAAAAATAGCGATTCCTACACATTCCTTAATTGCGACTCGCAAATTGCGAGTCGCAATTAAGGAATGCCGTCCCATTCATTCCTATGGGCCTCGAGGCCCATAGGAATGAATTGGAGATTGCAAGAGCAAATTGCTCATGCAATTTCAAGGGTGCAAGGGTGTCAAAATGACACCCTATTGCACCCCTGAAATTGATCTGTGCACATATGTTGCACAAACACATGCCCTAAGGGCATGTGTGTGCGCAACATGAAACTTTGAAAAATGCACAAAAGTGCATTTTTCAAAGTTTTTACAAATTAACATGAAGTTCAACTTCATGGTAATTTGCTCCCCCTATTAGTGAAATCGCTAATTTTTTTACTTTATTGCATTGCATTTAAGGAATCTCAATTTGGGATTCCTTAAATGCAATCATAATTTAAGTAATCGCAATTTAGAGATTCCTTGAATTGCGATTTTTGCATTTGGGATGATGCATCCCAAATGCAAAAATACCGGTCGCAAAGGGGCAGATTCTGAGAATCTGCCCGTTTGCGACCGTTTTTTCCTTTGATGCATGTGCCTGTATATGTTTCAAGTTTCTTCATGCATATCATCTAAAATCAATTAAAAAGAACACAGTGTGCATTCTTTTTTTTTTTATAGCCCTCATAAAACCTCCATAGCTTAAGAAACCTCTCGATCTGATCCACCCCTGCTGCTCAACCTTGGGGATCCAGTCTCAGCTGAAGTTCTCACGGGAGCCAATCCGTACAACACATCATGAGCCGACTAAGAGGTATAATCATTGGACACAATAGTGCAACCATTCCCTGCTAATCAGTATCTAAGAGATTCCAAAATAACCCAAACTTCGTTCTTTCTCTGTAGACATTAACCTTCTGATCTAAATCCCTAAAATATCTTACGAGTTCCACCAGCCTCTCCATGTACGGGGTGCCGACTGGCGGCAGTTCTTACAAATCTCCCTCCTTGCCAAGAGAATCAAATATAATACTAAATTATTCTGCATCCCCGAAAGACCTTCCACCCCATCGGGCAGCAGAACCATGCCAAACAAAATTACAGAAGGGCTTACCTCCACTACTTTGTCCAGGGTGGCCAACACGGTCTTACCCACATTGCCCCAGAACTCCTTAATCAGGGGGGCAGGAAGCAAACAAATGGATACCGTCCGCCTTCTGAGCACCGCATCTCGTACACTTCGCTTCTCCACTGCCCATTATTTTGGAAAGTATTAGTGAGGTCCAGTATAACCTGTGGAGCATGACAAAATGGTTTCTCCTTAGTACAGCAAATTTAATCAATGGGTAAAGCATGTCTAGGGATACTTGCCATACATTTTTCAGCTCCTGGCCTTGCAAGTATTTCTCCCAGACCAAATAAAGATGTTCCAGCTTTCTGTCAGCTGCAGCAAGGAGATGATGGTACCACTGTGCTACTTCCTTCCTTTTTAGGTTCTAATCTTTAAGCTCTTCCTCCATTACATTATCCTCCACAGAATGCCACTGCTAGCTCTTACACCATGTTGAAATTTGACAGTATTTGAACTTGGAAAGTGTACCACCAGTTAGATTCCCCCAAGTATCCCATGGTAGGTAATTGGTACATCCAAAATGTCCTTCCAGTCTGCCACACCCGCATCCTTTAGTGGCTGAACTAGAGCGTCCAAAAGGCACGCTGGTGTTCCTGGGGAGTCCCACACTGGAGCCCATTCACTATAGTAAGACAAGCCCAAACAAGTCTGACAGTCAGACCACAGCTTGGCCTCCGCATGTAAGACCTTCAGCCAAACCTTTTTAAAGAATTTGGGAGCACCTAATTTATACATAAAACCCTCCTTGGGGAGGTCCGACAGCATAGCTTTAAATATTCTGCCAATCAGAGTACTATCTGGACTGAGAAGTAGCATCCTACAGTTCTTTAATTGGTATGCCCAACAGTACAACTGAAGATCAGGTAAGCCCATACCGCTGTGTGAGAGTTTACGCCTTTGTTTCTTCCAGGACAGTCTAATCCCTTTACCTGCCCATATAAAATAGGAGCACTTGCCCTGTATTTTAAGTAAACAACCTTTATCAAACTCTAATGGGATATTATTAAATAGGTAAGCATACTTGGGAAAAACACACATCTTGATCAAATTAACCTGCCCAAAGTGAGATGACTGGAGATTCTGCCCCCTTTTTAATAGTGCATCTACCTCCTTGGAGATTCTCTCTAAGTTAGTTTTAGGAGCATCTCTAAGGTCCTGAGTTATGGTTACTCCAAGATATCTTATCTCCTTAGAGAGCTTCACCCCCTGAGCCGCGATGTTCCAGGCCATGACTTCTGTCTTATCGTCATTGACCTCGTAGCTGGACAGTTCCCAAAAGCCTGGACTTCAATTAGTAACTCAGATAAAGTATGATTAACATTCAATGATAGTATGATCAGGTCATCGGCATACAGGGCTAGCTTCCTCCTAAAACCATTTACAACAAAGGAAAGGATCTTTTCATTCTGCCTTAAACTTTGGGCCAAAGGCTCAATATACAAATCAAAAAGAATGGGAGACAGTGGACACCCCTGTCTAGTACCACGCTCTATTGAAACTGAAGCAGTGAGGCTACCATTAACAACAATCTGAGCCCGGGGAGCTTTATAGATTTTCTTAAGGACCTCTCTAAAGATCTCACTAAAACCAAAGGCCTTCAAAGCTCTACTCAAGTAGAGCCAGTTGACCCGATCAAAGGCTTTTGCTGCGTCAATGGTGATGATTGAGAGCGGGACGCCCTGTGCTGTTGCCAAATCATTCAAGCCAATTAAGGTATATACCAGGTCCAGCACCTGCCTTCCCGGAAGAAAGCCCTTCTGATTTTCATGGATTATAGGCCTCACAATCATACAAAGACGAGTATTCAGTATCCCAGAAAAGATCTTATAATCGCAGTTTAATAATGATATTGGCTGATAAGACTGGCACTGGGTTGGATCTAATTCGGGCTTCAAAATAAGTGAAATGAGAGCCTCACTCCACGAGTCTGGTGAAGGAGACGTGCCTCTCAAAATTTCATTAAACAATTTCAACCAAATAGGGAGGATTTCATCTATCAGTAAGGTGTAAATCTCATTTGGAATCGCGTCTGGCCCTGCAGCTTTCCCATTCTTTGTTTTATTAAGGGCAGTGGGGAGTTCATTCCCTGTTATATCTTGGGTGAGTAATTTTTGGCTATCAGGATTCAGCTTTGGGAGTTGTTTTCCCGCAAGCCATTGGTCCAAAGTATCTTCATCAACCAATAAATCTTCTCGGTATAAATCCTGAAAGAATTCGGTGAATGCCTGTTCAATATCTCCTTTATCTTCCACAAATTGGCTGCCCACTCTGATCTTACTGATGTAGTTACAGGATCGATCTATTCTGCTCTTCATGGCGAGACATTTAACACAATTCTCTCCCTGATCAACATTCCTCATCTTACTTACTTCCCACTTCTGTAGCATGATCTCTTCAGTTTTAAGCTTAAACATCTGCTGCAAATCTTCAAGCTTCCCCACTAAGCTTTCTTTTTCAGCACCAGACGCCCGCTCATCCTTTAGAACTGCTTCAGCCACCGTTAGTTGCTCCTACTAATCAGCAATCGCCCTTTTTTCAGATCTAACCCAACCAACAGCGGCACCTTTTAGGATCCCTCTCAGCCAAGACTTAAATGAATACCATACTATATGTCGAGGGGTAGAATCCGAGTTATGCTCAAAGAAAATAGCTATTTCTCTCTTTATCATATCTGGAATGAGTGGTTGTAGGAGAAATCTCCTATTCAGGGTCCGTCTCCTCGGTAGAGGCTTAGAGGGGCGTTCTATACTCAAGGCTACTGCCCCATGGTCAGAAAGATAGATGGGTAAATACTCTATTACCCTTACTTTCCCTACTTCTGGGAGTTCTATAAAAACATAATCAAACCTCGAGTAATGGCCATTTTTCTTTCTATAAAAAGAAAAATCCTTGGTGTCACCTTTTCTTTTCTTCCGCCAAACATCACATAAATTTAAATCTTTTGGCATTGCAAGAAGATGAGCTTTTACCTGTGGTGCCACAATTTGAGTACGCGGAGAGGATCTATCAAGTTTGTTATTTAGAAGAACATTAAAATCCCCACCAAGTATCAGGGTAGCTTCAAAATCAACCAAAGAGAGGCAGAGATTATTCAAAGGGGTGATATTGTCTTCGTTGGGGCCATAGTAGTTGGTCAACGTGTAAGATGTAACGTGATTTCTATCCTCTGCTATTACCCACTGCCCTCTCTCATCTACCTGCAACTTATTAAGATCGACTCCAGAATAAAAAAAAAAATTATAACAACTCCCTTAGAACAGCATTGTTGATCTGAGGCTACAATCTTATCTACCCATCTTTGCTTATCAAACAATGCCTTACATTCTGACCGTAACAGATGGGTCTCCTGAAGCATAAGGATCTTGGCTGGACTGTCCTTCAGATATTGAAGTACCACTCGCTGTCTTCTTTTGACTCTCAGGCCATTCACGTTCCAACATAAAATTTCTAGGCAGTTCCCTCCCACGGGACCAGAACTAGCCCCCATCACCATCGTCTTTCCATACCAAACTACTTCTACAGAAAAAGGTTATGTCAAATGAGGCCCCTTTAACACTTTTATTTTTCTTTTTTCTCAATGCTCCCCACCCGTACTCGTGCAACCCCCCTCTCACCTCCCGCCCCACCCATGGGAACCCTCCCTGACTACCTATTTTGGCAATTGCCAATTCGAACCGCAATCCGCTAACCCCCAAAAGAACATATTTTCCATTCAACGAATCACTGAGCTCCCTCCATACAAAAGTTAAATGCCTTGACTAGCCGGAGTTTTATTGTGTGCCAGGTAGCTGTCCACTTCCTCTGTAAATCGGAAATTGTACATCTTATTAGGCCACATCACTTTCAAGAAGGCAGGAATCCTTAAGTGGACTTGGGCACCTAACTCTTTCAGACTATCAATCTGCTTGCCCAGCCATTACCTTCTATCCTCTGTTACACGTGAGATATCTAATCTTATTCTAAATGATGTATCTTGTACCTGAATACTTTTATGTTTGAGAGCTGCCCCCAGTAATTGTTCCTTAAGAAGAAATGATTGAATATATACCAAGATTTTCCTAGGCTTTGCCCTGCTGGGGTTAAGTTTAAAAGGGTCCCTGTGAACTCTTTGGATCTCAGCTTCCCAAAGAGAGGCAGAAGCAACATGTGGGAAAGCTATAGTCAAGATGTCTATGACAAAGGTTTTGATATTGTCCCCCTCCAGGCCTTCTCTTAGGTCAAGAATCCTGATATTATGTCTTCTAGAATTATTTTCAAGCTTCTCTAGTCTATCCGATAAGTCCCTCTCCCTTTCCTTCAGCCTGGCCACTTCCTGGGTATTATCTCTTACATCCAACCTCAATTCTCCTACTTTTTACTCCAGTTCATCCATATGCTGTGCTAATACTGACAGATTTTCCTCTAAACTACTGCATGTGTCTTGGATTTTCTTTTGATTGATTTCCGAAGTTGAATAACGCTCCTTGACCTCTTGTGACAACTGGCTCAACATCCCTTGTATTGGGTCACTGCTCGGAGCGACCTTAGGAGCCGCCTCTATAGATGTATTTACTGTCAGGTCTCCTTCCTTCAATCCACTAACTACGAGTGCTAGAGCCAGGTCACATAGGGTTGAAAATCTGTTAGAAGTAGGGATGGATGGGTTTAGTGACGAAGAGTCTCTGGGCAAGGGTGCTGCCTGTTTTATGGGTTCCATGCCACCCTACGGCTTTAATTTAAAGTAAGATCTGAGTGAGGGGGTCGTCTTTGTAGGCACTGGGGCAGACTTTTTCGTTCTTTACTTTAAAGGAGTACCTTTCCCAGTCTTTGCTAAGAGGTTTCTGTTTTATGTTTACTCAATGAGACCTCTGAAGGTTGTCTGCACTGTAAATCTTGTTGGAGGGAAGGTTCCTTTCCGAGGAATGTGCTAGATCTCAATTTGTACCTTTTACCTATTAGTGCCTTACTGTCCGTAATGAAGTTAGTGGGGAGGGAAGCGAGTGTCTTATGTTGTATCGGAAGATCTCCCCCCTTAGAACTCGTTTTTCTCCCCACAGTGTTGAAATACTAGCTCCATAAACCTAACATCAGGGGCATGGCTTAAATCATCACCCTTTACCTGATATAAGTCCTTAGCTGGGCAGGCTACTAATGGACCTTCTTCCTGGATATCCAAAGGCAGAAGACGCGAATCCACTGAGACCCAGCCAGCACCGTGGGATCTCTCCAGAAAGCAACGTGTGCTGACTCTGCCTGTGCTAACCTTGGAACATAGGGTCAGCTCAGTAGGACGGAACAGGACATGACATGTTGCCCGGGACTCACCGAGCACACCGGCAGCCCTAAACAGCGCACAACCAGATTCCACACACATCCAGCTACACCAAAAGAAAAAAAAACCACCAGAGATGTCATGAGTGTCAATACGCCGCCTGAGCTGGTTATAAAATGCAGGTTTTTTTCTTAGTATCGTCATTGGCATCCTTCTGGACACCTCTCCAACAATATATACATTTCCCAAGAATAAACACACAACACAGACTGCTTGTTTGGGTAAAATTGCTGCAGGTTTATTACATACACCGTTATGTAATAGGTGGGTTATCTTACGGGCGATCCAAGGGCAGGCAACCAACTGGGCCCTACTATTGATCCTCTTCCCGGGTCACGTGATTGTTGGTAACTTCTTACTCACGCCCCTTCCAGGGCGGAGCGTCCCATAGCAAACCCCCCAGTTGTTCAGGCCCACAACCGCCCCGAAGGACTAGCGGGGCGCCAACACGGTTTCAAGAACCCTCCCATGAGGCTCCTCGGATTTGGCTCTGGCACCCCCTATGGTGCTGCACAGAGGTACCCTTGGTACTGGCCTGCTTCCAGATTGCCCTGTAACTTGGCCACAGCTCTGGAGGTGGCCCCCGTCACCGCCAGGGCCCCCACCAGAGCTATAGTCTACCTGCAACCTCTCATCTCTAGCACCTCGCTTAAGTCTAGAAGAAAAAGGTCCATGCCTACTGGCGATAAATGAACTCCATCGTCCTCAAAGTACCCCTTCACATTCTCTTGGATCATCTCGAGTCTGATGAATCCCAGGCCCCTCTGGTCAGTGAACTTGCGCATTGCCCCATTAAGTCGCTTCCAGGAATGCTTAACCGCCTCCCCTGATTTTGCCCCTCGCCAAGTTTTGCGTGGAATCATCTCTGACCTGAGAACCTCGCACTGCCCTAAGCGCTTGCAGATCTCGCCTAAGTCGCTTTTCATGGCCTGCAGGAGAAGCCTTCTACCCAAGGCAATGAGGCCATTCCCCCCCCCAGGAGAATCACTAAGATTTTTGGTGGAGCCCCCCGCGCTGCCAGCCTCTGTTACAATTTGTTCCTGAGCCAGCTCCATCTCAAACCAGGGAAGCCCATCCACTCAAACTGTGTCTGTGGGAAATGCCGCATCCAGTTCCCATGCGACGCCCACTGAGACACCCTGGAGATACAAGAATGCCCGATCACCCATACTGGTAGCCCTAGTAAGACAAGAGACACGGTTTACACTCTCTAATCATTTAATAACTTGTCAAAACACGCAAAATCAGACAATAACCACTGCAATACACTGCAAACAATAAGTAATAAGGTACATCAAGGGTGAACGTAGTGTCACGACCAGGCAGGGAGTGGGGGGACTCCAGCCGGAGTCCCTGCCCCCTAGGGGGGCGGGGAGGGGTGTAAGGTGCCCAGGCGACACTAGAGCGCTGACCTCTCTAGTGGCCCATGTGGGTGCCTCGGTCAGCGGCATTTTTTCCCTTTTCCTTTCCTTTCCTCAGCTAAAAGGGCGGCTCCTCCACTAGGAGGCATCGTCCACTGGAACTTTAGGGCATGCAGGACCAGAGAACCACAGGGGGCAACGCTGGGCGGAGTCCGATAAAAGACACTGATCTAGTGCTCAGGGGAACAAACAGACTATCCACAGGACTGCGGGGCGATATGCGCACAAAACGTGTGCCTTGCAGCCTCACCGCTATGGCAGCAGAACTGGGAAAGCACAGGGGAAGCCGCCGGTCGGAAGCCAAGACATACACTGACCTGGGGCTTGTGAAACCAACTGGTATCCTCTGGTATGCGGGACGGAATACAATAAGCTCAGTGCCGCCTCGCCGTTGACATAGCAGTGAGGTGAACAACAGTCAGGATTAGCAGCGTAGACAAGTAGACTGGTGAATGAAAATCCTGGCGCCAACAACAAAGCGCAAAGAACAGAAGCCTGCTCCTTTGTCGACCCCCCCTCAAGGGACTTTCAAGGGCTTCAAGGGCACTTCAAAGTTGATGGGGGCTCATGCTGGAAGAGTTAGCGAAGAGCAGCTTGCGGCTGGCTACCTAGCTGGCCGCCATGTCCCCAAGCTCCGCCTCTCCCAGTGTGTATCTTAGGCAAAGGGATGCAGGCCGGCCTTGAACCTAGAATATGTCTTAGGCAAAGTGCTGCTGGCCTGGTCTTGACCCTACTGTCTAAAAGGGCTACTGTCTTGGGATTGAACCTAGAGGGTGTCTTAGGCAAAAGGCTGCTGGCCCGGCCTTGAACCTGGTGAGTGCCTTAGGAAAAGGGCTGCTGGCCAGTCACCAGACTCCTCCCCTTTATGACTCAGCTGGTTCACACTGATCAAGCCAGGTTCATACCTGGCTGTAACATGGCATCACGCAACAGGAGACTCATAAACCTATTGGATACTGTCACACATAACCGCAAAGAAGCAGCAGTGTTTGCGGTCTATACAGCAAAAGCATTTGTTAGTTTAGGATTGAGCTTTCTGTAAGGAGTGCTGGAACACCTACAGCTGGGCCAGGGCTTCCTCTCGTGGACAAAGCTAGTGTACACGAACCCTACAGTAGGTGGTACGAACGGACCACATCATATCTGAGAGTGTTGTGGTAGAGCGGGGTACGCGAAGGGGGGAGGCCTCTCACAGCTACTGTTTGCACTGGCCATGGAGCCCCTGGCCTGCCATGCGAGAACCAGGAATAACAACCAAGGCATACAAGTGCGCAACCATCCCCACTGCTCAGCACTATATGCCGATGATTTATTGATGTTGCTACGAAATACAACAGACTTAGGAAGAGCCAGAGCACCATTGGAGGAGTTTGGATCATTATCGGGCCTGGGTGTTAACTGGCAAAAGTCAAAAAAAATTCCAACAGGCGGGTTGGGACCCCACAGAGGCACAGTGGGTGTGCTGCAGTGGCAGCCCCGATGCTTACCGTACATGAGTCCTCAAATATACCACGGGAGGGCTGACCGCCTAGGCGGCTATATAGTGCAGTACGGTCAAGCATAGCTTTCCGGAAGATGCTGCCCCTCTCGGTCCCAGGGAGAGTTGCACTGCTTAAAATGATAAAGCTGTCCCATTTATTATATAGCACTTTACAGTCTGGATACCTAGAACAACATTTTGGTAACTAGACTCTCTGGTTGTCAGATTTCTCTGGGGAGCGGGCCGCAGGAGAGTAGCTCTCTCCACATTACAGCGGCCAACGCTGAGGGGCGTACTAGCAGCTCCTGAGTTCGAGTCATACTACCTTGCAGCACAATTACAGTGGTTCACGCAGTGGATAGCAGCTAGGCCAACCCCAGGCCGAGAGGTGGGACTGTTTGTCCCAGCTCTGAGAAGACTAACAGGAGTGCTGCTGAAACGTGTCCGCCCCTTTAATGATGATATCTAGGAGTTAAAGGTATTACACAAAGTTTGGCATATACTTCTCCAGACAATAAGTCTGAATCAGGTGATCAGGGCAGTGGCAGTACCCTGAGCCGCTTGGTGGTTACGCTCTGTGCTTCTGGAGTGAATAGCTGAGTCTCTTTATCGCAGCGCGGGGACACACTGTCCTTAGTGTAACCATGCGCTTTATAAGCTCGTTAATAATAATAATAATGATAATAATAATAATTCCTTATTCCCCTGATATACCCTTAAGTATGTGAAAGACGCTACCGCATGGGGGTGACTGGTGCGGGCTACAGGACTGGAGAGATGCAGGAGCGACAAGAGTAGCAGACCTAGTCTGAGACGCGAGACTTCTCTCATTTGATAACTTCTTCCAAATGGAGTTTGGGCTACACCCGGGTAATTTTCTACTCCATGGGGCTGTAACGACAGCGCTCTGCAAGCAGGTCTGAGCTTGAGGAACCACATACTCACGCCACCTGTCACTGTATCGTATCATCCTTGGGGACCTTTAGGGCAGTGAGCTGCCTCTATAGGGTAATGCAAGATGACATGCTTCCACCCCTTGAGTCCCTCAAAACCTGATAGGAGGAAGATCTGGGAATGCTCATACCAGACAAGGACTGGGAGATGATACTTGAGAGGACTCCTAAAATATCTAGGAATGCCCGGTTCAAACGAATGAATTACTGCATACTGCCAGAACCTATGTGACCCCTGGGCGCATTAATAGATAGTTTCACATAACTGGGGCACCCTGTTCAAGGTGCAGGGAGGGTGAAGCCAAGCTAATGCATATATTGTGGACTTGCCCGGCACTGGGAACTTATTGGGAGGAGGTAACGACGGTAGTTGTGGATGTCATATCAAAGGAGGTTCCCTGCTGCCCCGGGTACTGCCTTTTGCATTGGTTCCCACATACATCCAAAATTAAAATGGCAAGCAGGTTCCAAGATCTTGCTTACCTGTTAGTGTAGAGAGAAATACCTAGGAATTGGAAAGCGCCTGGAGGTCCCCAGATCAACAAGTTGCGCAAAGAACTTGAGAGATGGGCAGGATATGAGGGGGAAGTACAGTTGCGAGAGGCTAGACTTGGTCTAGGGTCCCTGGACACAGCATGGGATGCTCTGGTGGGCTGCTTAAGGGACCCCCCTTCTACAATCCATACTGGGTACACCACAGGGTTCGCCTGCCTGCTGCCCCCCAGCCCTTAGCTGCATTAACACAGCTCCCTAGAATCAATTAAAAGACCAAATATCCCACACCTTCCAATATGAAGAATACATGTTAACTATACCTCAATGTTGGCACGGGTATAGTACAAATTACTGCCTTGAATTGCTCCACAGATGATGGAAATAATATTGGGGGCGGCCTATGGGAAGGGAGGGGAGGGTGGGTTACATTGGGGACTTTGATAGTTTACTGTCGGTAGACTCCTGAGTGTGATCATGATGTATCTTTCAAACTGATGCATAGGATTATAGCTGATTATTAATGTATGAATCACAATAAAATCTGTTTAAACTAATTATGAAAAAAAGGGCTGCAGGCCAGGCCTTGAACCTAGTGTGCATCTTAGGCAAAGGGCTACAGACCAGTCCTTGAACTAGAATGTGTCTTAGGCAAGGGGCTGTTTTCCAGGCCCTGAACCCAGTGTGCATCTTAGGCAAAGAGCTGCTGTTCAGACCTTGAACCTAGTGGGTGTCTTGGGCAAAAGGCCTGCTGGCCAGGTGTTGAACCTAGTGTGCATCTTAGGCAGAGGGCCAGCTGGCCAGGCCTTAAACCTAGTGTGCATTTTAGGCAAAGGACTACGATCCAGGCTTTGAACCTAGAATGCATCTTAGGCAAAGGGCTGCAGGCCAGGCTTTGAACCTAGAATGCATCTTAGGCAAAGGGCTGCAGGCCAGGTCTTGAAACTAGAATGCATCTTAGGCAAAGGGCTGCAGGCCAGGCCTTAAACCTAGTGTGCATCTTAGGCAAAGGGCTGCAAGCCAGGCTTTGAACCTAGAATGCACTTAGGCAAAGGGCTGCAGGCCAGGTCTTGAAACTAGTGTGCATCTTAGGCAAAAGACTGCTTTCAGGCTTTGAAACTAGAATGCATCTTAGGCAAAGGGCTGCAGGCCAGGCCTTAAACCTAGTGTGCATCTTAGGCAAAGGGCTGAAAGCCAGGCTTTGAACCTAGAATGCATCTTAGGCAAAGGGCTGCAGGCCAGGTCTTGAAACTAGTGTGCATCTTAGGCAAAAGACTGCTTTCAGGCTTTGAAACTAGAATGCATCTTAGGCAAAGGGCTGCAGACCAGGCCTTAAACCTAGTGTGCATCTTAGGCAAAGGGCTACAAGCCAGGCTTTGAACCTAGAATGCATCTTAGGCAAAGGGCTGCAGGCCAGGTCTTGAAACTAGTGTGCATCTTAGGCAAAAGACTGCTTTCAGGCTTTGAAACTAGAATGCATCTTAGGCAAAGGGCTGCAAGCCAGGCCTTAAACCTAGAAGGCATCTTAGGCAAAGGGCTGCAGGCCAGGCCTTGAAACTAGTGTGCATCTTAGGCAAAAGGCTGCAGGCCAGGACTTGAACCTAGAATGTGTCTTAGGCAAAGGGCTGCTATTGAGACCTTGAACCTAGTGGGTGTCTTAGGCAAAGGGCTGCAGGCCAGGCCTTGACCCTAGTGTGCATCTTCGGCAAAGGGTCCCCTGGCCAGGTGTTGAAACAAATGTTCATCTTCGGCCAGGGGCTGCTGGCCAGGCCTTGAAACTAGAATGCATCGTAGGCAACGGACTACTGTTCAGGCCTTGAACCTATTGGATATCCTGGGCAAAGGGCTGCTGACCAGGCCTTGAACCCACTGTACATTTTAGGCAATGGGATGCTGGAAACTCATTGCACCTAGTGTGTGTCTTAGGCAAAGGGCTGCTGCCACCCAAACCCAGTGCACATTTTAGGCTGGCCAGGTAATAGACCTAGTGTACACCTTTGGTACTGGACAAATCAGAGCTCCAGTTGCTTAAGACAGCGACTTTAGAGAAATCACCTTCCATAAAGACAGCAGGGGGTGTGCAGAGTTGCTACCGTCCCCTGTCACAGACTATCCGAAGACGATGACAGCTGTCCGTCATCTGGATGTGAGGAGCACAGATAAACCAAGCCCTTACAGGGCTAAAATAAATGGCATCCAAACGAGTCCTAGTCTGTCCAGGTATTTCACCCTCATGCGATCTTCAACTTCACACTCCTGGACCAGGCCCGGATTACCATTGTCTCCTGGACTTAACCTGGTACTTTCAAGCCAGCGGTCTCTTTTATTAGGACGTTATTGCAAAATGAACGACAGTTCATGGCTAGCAAAAAAGAATGGCTCACCCAGAGCCAGGATTCTGAGACCCTCTCCACACCTTACCCACAATCCTTTGAGAACTCCCCATACACAAAGCCTTTTTTGTGGGGTAGGAGTTTTTTGTTTTTAATTTCTCTGTATATTTAAGAATGATTTCCACATAATTCTTTATAGAGTGACGCCAAGCACCCGCTGCTAGCCCTCCAGAGTTACAATGGAGTTGACGCATTGCTGTCTTCATCATTCTTCCATTAATTGGCATATGTGGTAATCGCTGCCTTCTATGCAATGTTCGAGCAGCCTTACTATGCACAAACAGTTATACTGACATATCAGCTTTTCTCTGCACAGATGCATATAACATTATAGATAGGCTGCAGTAAATAGCAGGGATGTTTTTTCACAGAGGGATTCTGAGTGACATTAAATAGACAACAAGAGCAAAGCTCTATTTTGTATTTGTATTTGTATGGGTTATTTCTAGAGCTCACTGTGACCAGAAAGGTATCTTGGCGCTAATATTGCTACAATCATCAAAAAGGCAGAAATAAAGGAAAAAGAAGTCTACAATGGAAATCTAAGTGCCCTCCCACTGGTATTTAGGGAAGAGACAGGTTTTAAGGGCTTTCCTGAACTTCAGCAGGTCAGTCTGAGATCTTACTTGAGATGGTAACTTATTCCACATCTGCAATTCTGCGCAGCTTTAACGGTGAAGGCACGCCCACCTTGACGCACCTTGCTAAATCTCGGTTCTTGGACGAGGTTAAGAGTAGCAGAGCATACCAGCCTTCCTGGAGTGTATTTTCTCAGTCTAGCCTGCAGTAGCTTTGGGCCCTTATTTTGGAGAGCTTTGAATACAATGCAGAGTAATTTAAAAATGATCCTTTGTTCGATAGGTAGCCAGTGAAGATCTCTAAGAGCACCGGAGGTGGAAGAATTCAGAGGCCTATTTCATGTTAGTTTGGCTGTAGCTACCTGGACTCTTTTCCAATTTCCTAATCAAGTAATTGGGGGCTTCCAGAAGAAGGACATTACAGTAGTCCAGCCTACTGCACACTACACTCCTGGCAATTAGAGATCTTGCTAGGGCAGGTAGCATTAGGAACAGTTTCCTGAATGCCTGAAGAAGACCGAAGCAGACCCCTGCTACTCCTTTCATGTGTTTTTCAAGTGAGACATTCTCGTCCAGCGTTACTCCAAGATTCTGGACCTTCTCTCATGCACCAAGAGGTCTTTGTGGGAAAAGGCCAAGTATGGAGGATACAGATACTGGAATTTTACTGGAGAAACAGCAGACGATCGGCATAAGTAAATAGTTGCCCATGTTATCACAACTCCCTGGGGTCTGTGAAGACCCAGAAGAAGGCAGGTTAAACCACCAACCACCTTTCTGCCACTGTGTACAGGTCTTTGGGGACCCGGGCGAGGTGGTGGAACAAAGAGGAAGCAAGCGCCTTCCACTGGGATGTCAAAACAGTGGTAACCACTTTGGTTACTCATTTTAGTGATGTCAGTGCAGTGAATAACTGGATTTCAGGCTGATTATTCAGTATAGAGGCTTCCTAAGGGAGCCATGCATATCAATGTAAATAAAGGTGGGTAGCGGCCAGTGTTCTGCTTTCATCAATGTGATGTCATAGCTCTTCCTATGTGTTGACTTGTCATTTCATGGTGAGTTGGCTGTCAAGGATGATGCGGAGGTTGCGTGCATGGTCAGGCGGTGTGGGTCCGAGTTCTGCAGGCCTCCTGCTGTGGTCCCATACAGAGGAGTTCTTTCCAAAGATTAGTTCTTGAGTTTTTTCAGAGTTTAGTTGGAGGCAGTTGTCTCTCATCCATTTTGCTACGTTGGTCATGGCGTTGTATAAGTTGGTTTTGGTGCTGGAGGGGTCCTCGGTGAGCGAGAGACGTAGAATGTTTTCAACTAGCAGTAGTCATTTGGGTTAAGGTGTGCTGCTCCAACGCCACTTGATCACCTGCTACGGATCTAAATGTTGTCGTATACAACCCCACAGTTGTATGCACGTGATTCTTAAATAAGTGTAGGTGCCATGACCCTCTGTGCTTACCGTAGGCCTGTGCCTTGTTTCCCCATAAGCATATTTAATGGTCCGGCTTGACAGCGTAGCGTCACAGTGAAGTTGTCACCAGACAATTATGTGGGCATCGCTAGAGAGGGGCTTTGGCACCGCCCACATGTTGGAACCCAGGAGTACATGTTTTGATTGGGCAGACGTTGTGTGCTTCCACAAGAAAGGGCTTGCCCTGCACACAGGATTGTTTTGGTAATTTATCAAGCTGTCAGAGCTTGAATTTTCAGGGGCACACACATGAGTGTAATGCTATTAAAGTCTCTTAGATAACTTGATAATTTATTGTCTTTGTCTGGCAGCACCACAGATGGGAGGAGGGCAGTCCTTAATGTAGAAGGATTGTTAGGTCTGGCTTGGCAGTGCAACTGTCACCTAACCTACACCAATATTCTTCTACCGTTTTTGCTTTCTCACAAATTCCTATTCATTCCCATGCTATTTAATGTAATGCTTCACATTGCCATGCAACATTCATTTAAAGCCGGACCTATTGGATTGCCAATGCTAGTTATTACATTTGTGAGTTTTGGAACGCTCAGGGCACAGTTGCTATGCGTCCCAGTGGATTAGCGGTGTGTTCAGGTGTGCCACTCTGGTGCGGGGGTGGGACTGAAGAGGGGACTATATCCTGCTGAGGGATACAAAGTGAAGCTCTGGTGAGCCTGCACAAACATGGATGGGACACGAATGTTAGGAGAATCGGGCTTTTGGTAACAGCAGACCAAAGGGAGGTCTGTTCCTCAGGGGTATTGGTGGAAGGATGGGCGCAGTCTAGTTGACTTTGCGCGTTGGGCTACGCCTAGTAAAAGATGGAGCCCAAGGGTTATGTAGCCAGCCATTTTAAGGCTGCCACCCACCATCTTTTTGTAGGTGCTCACGGAGGCAGCCCAGGCTAGTCAGGGAAAGTTTAAATTTTTGCCTGGCAGAGAACACATTTGATCTTTGAGCGATTAGCGATTGCGTCGGCTTAGGAGAGAGTTTCACTGTTGGTACGCTCTGCCTGTTGGCGTGCGTACGCTTGACTTGGGCATGTTGGCTGATCCTCGCTGATGGCTGACGTCATCACAGAATGGAGGTTAAAGAAGTGCTCGGCTACTGTCTGAGGCCAGGTGCTTAGATCTTTTGGCTGAAACCACTGTGACATTTCAAGCAGCATGGCCCAACAGGCGGGCATCCAGCGGGGTGGTGGCTGCCATTCTGGGATGCTCACCGCCCCGGGGTCAGCCAAGTACTAGGTGTGTCAGGGAGGCCACACGTGGGTGCACAGTGCGGCCTCATTGCCCAAGGGAAGGAGGGGTGGGGTGAGGAAGGGGCCACAGGGCATGAGCGGCTTTCTACAAGACAGCGAGGAGCTGGGGGAGCCTCCAAGGGTGCAGCAACAAGAGGGGGAAGGTCCCCAAGTAGGGGCCTGAAGAGTCAAACGGCCACAGTGGAGGGGCTAGAGGGGGCTGGGATTAACCCAATGAACACGTTGAGGTGGGAGTTTTGGGGGGCAAGCTGGGGTCATTAATTTGGAGACTGAGCAGCCACAGGGGGGGAGGGGCTTTCTTGCTGCTATCCAATGAGTTAGAGCTGGCAGGCTTGAGTAATGAAGTGGAGGCAGGGATAGGAGGGTTCAGTGGGGAGTGGGGTGGGGTTAGACAGGACTTGCTTGTAGAATGGGGGAGCAGGAAAAATGGCAGCGTTGCCCCCCCACGCCCTGCCCGACGAGGGTTTAATGAACACTGGGTAAGTGGGGAGCAGGTGCTCCAGCGGAAAGGGCAAATGTACATATTCTCCCTATGTCACAGACTTATCATCACACTAACTCATTTATTCATAAATTCATTCATTGGTGGGGCCCATAACACCAACACTCATGCGTCTCACTCGAATCTACGCACAGGAGAAAAAGCACTGGACATGTGGGGGTACCTTGTTACCTATCGGGAGTAATTCCTTTACATTATATACATCTGCTCTTATAGAATCCTGACTTTGACATCAAGGCACTCCACCACTTGGTCCATGGACCAATTAGTTGGACTGGTTGATGGTGATTTAGAACCAGCTAAAACACAATTAAAGTCTCGGAACCATTTGATTAAATCTCAGTACCTAATCAAAGAACCACAAACTAATTTCTCATTAATCCAAATTTTGTTTATCTAATTTTAGTTCGCTTTGCATTAGCATACAAGATCTACAGATTATCACTTAATTCTTTTATTTCAAGAAGAACTCAAATCTTTAGAAAATCCGCATAAGTTTCGCATGGCATTATATTTACCAAATCTCGGAAATTGGAGACCCTCCGATCGCGCAGAGGATTATTCAAGTCTCTGCGACAATCTCCAGGATAAACTGTTCAGCCCACGACCAAATCAAAACCCTCAGATAGAATCGCTCTCTTCGTATCCAAAGAAACCCAGGTAAACCATGGAAATCTCCGTCAGTTCAACGCAGACCCAACGCCAAACGATCATTCCAACGAACCAACCGCCCTCTGACAGATCACTGTCTTTTATATCCTTTTCCCCCTTAACTTTAGGTCAATGTGCAACAATTTAGGGGTAGCAAGTGTTCTGATTGGCTAATCCAATTCAATTTTGCAAGTTCTTCAAATGTTCTCATGTTCGCCTGTTTTCCCATGAGACCTGGCATGGCAACGTTCAATTGTATATCTTTTTGGTAATTCACATGCAAAAGTTCCGAAGTAACAACAAGCAAGCCTCCTCGTACAGGTCCGTCATTGTCCCCTCGATCGTTCACACCATTTATTGTTTGGCAGTCCTCCATGTTCCTATCCTTGACACGGAAAACTCTGGTTCGTGGCTAAGGTCACTTGGAGATCTCCAGAGCCATCTGATTCTGTGCAGTAGGCATCGCGCTCACATGACGGTGGCACCACCGGAGCTCCATTTTAAGTACTGCGGCCTAGCAGGCTTGAATGCCAACTTAAGCAAAAACAGACTTAACCGCAATTAGAATATAGAAATGAAGATTCTAATGTTTAAACCCACACTAATCCCAATGTATATCAGTATTTCCTAGCTTATAGCAACATTTCAAGCAATAATACTCACCATTCCGCCTCGCTGGAAGCACGAACCATCACAAAAGCGACATAAATCATGCAATTCTCTAAATGCCGCGTTCTAACGTTAGTTTGTGTACCACAGTTAATTATTTTAATTCACTTGCCATGCAATTAGCATTTTAGTCCACTTGTATCTCATGTTTATCAAGGTGCAAAATTGATTAGTCATTCCATTTCACACTAGTTAGTAATAGTTAATACTTAATATGGTTAGGTAATTATTTTCATGCAAAATAGAGGAGGTATACAAAATGTTGTTTTACCTGCTCCATCACAGGTTTCAAGTTTCCAACCAGGAAGCACTTTACAGGCTGCAGCCGAGGCAGAACAGGGGGTCTGGGGTGGGTAGAATGCCTGGCGGGGTCCCACCGGGGGCCACCACGCAGCTGGCTCAGAATGTCAGGGCTTCAGCAATAGTTGCTGCCATGCTTGAGTGGAGCAATGGTGAGGGATTTAAGGTAGGGGGAATTCCCCCCACAAAGCCCCGCAGGGTGTAATGGCAGGTGGGAGACAGGGGGTCAGACAGGTAGGCAGGTCGGCTGGTCAGGGCAGTTGCTAAGGGAAGGAAGGGACCAGGAGCAGGCAATAGTTTATTCTGGGTGCTGTACACAGGGCCTACTTTCTTTTTCCCAGGTCTGCGGTGGGAGGCAGGTTCCAGAACCGGGAGAGCACAGTGTGGCTCGCACACCTCAGTGGGAAGAGAAGGTTTGGCCAAGTATGGCCAACCGGACTGCGGCGTGGGACCAGGGGACATATGGCACACAAAGGTCCTGGGAGACCTCGCCACAAAGCACGCAGGAGAGGAAGGGAGCATCTCCGGGTCAGGAACAGCATGGGACAGGGGGCCCCATGCATCTGTGGAGCACCTGAGTTGGTTTGTACGGCCCCTCGGGGACTGGATGATTTTTCGGTCTGCGTGTGCAAGGCAAGAGCCACAAAGTGTGGCAGCAAGGGCAAGCAGGCCTGCGGGGCACGCATGGTAAGTTGAAGTTCTGGATTATGGAGACGAGAGTCTTTAGGAGGGAGAGATTGTGGATAACAAAGGGCAAGATGGCCTGGAAATGCAGAGGGAACGGATAGGGAGTTATTCTAATCCCATATCTAGTGTATTTCAGGTCTCTCTGGGGTCAGGGATGCCCGATGGACAATTCAAGGATGCAACAGATACATCCTCTGGCACGGCGGCAGGGTTCAGAACGGGCACCGTCTTTAAGGGCAGGTAAGAGCATGGACAAGGCACAGGGTCCAGTGTTGCTGTCAACGGGGGTGGTTGCGGGTGTGAATGGGAGCGAGAGGAGAGATTGAGTAAAGGTAAGTATGTCATAGACATAGGGGTTGGTATGGATGAGGACAAAAAAGAAGGGGTAGGCACTCAGCGGGAGTCTGCTTTAGGGGTGACAGTAGAAGTGACAACGGGAAATGAAGTACCCACCAAGGTAGGAGAAGAGGACAAACATAAAGAGTAGGACACAATAGGAAAGGAGAGTAAGGAACTCAAGATTCTTAAGCTCCCATACATGGGAGTTACAAAGCCATTTGGAGCATACTTAATGGTGTCTACAAAAGAGCTCATTTGGAAGGGTGAAGAAGAGGTCACGAGAAGATAACACAATATCTCAATGACTTTTTCATGGTCATGGACTCCGGTTCCACAGACTGCCAGCAGCTGCTGGTTAGTTTTCAGGAGCTCATGGAGGACGTGAGGGTCCTGCTGGCCCAGGGTGGGTCTGGTGACCACCATTTCCTTTCAAGGCATCGAATTGGATTCATGGGCAATGATAGCACACCTTCCACAGGACAAAAGGCTAGGCATGCAGATCCTCTTGGACACAATGTTGTCAAAATCAAAAGGCACGGTCAAGGAGGTGCAAGTGCTATTGGGACACCTACATTTTGCATGCAGAGTGGTGCGGGCAGGGAGGACTTTCTGCAGACAGCTTGACTTAGCACTGGCTGAGCTGACATTACCACACCTTCATGTTAGGTGGTTTGCAGGGGTTAAGGCAGCTCTACGGATTTAGAGGATCTTTTTGGAGTCATTCAATGGCATTCTGACGGGAACACCACAGTAACCGAAATGGGATGTTTAAAATTTTTCAGATGCTTCAGGCACCATCGGATTTGGTCTGGACTGGCAAAGGCACAGGTGTGCGGAGAAATGTCCAAATGACTGGAAACATGGAGGACGTAGCATTGCATTTCTTGAGGTGTTCCCATTTGTGGTAGCTGTGACACTGGGGGGGTTGGCTACAACACAGGAGGGTACTTTTTAGGGTGGACAACATGGCACTGCTGCAAGAAGTTAACTGACAGTCCGAGAGAGGTGCATACGTCTTCAAGTTGTTGAGGGTGTTTGTGCTTGAATGTTTGCAACAGGATATTTTGTTAAGAGCTAGGCCTGTACTGGGTGTGGACAATGACATTGAGGACACTTTGTCTTGGTTGCAGTGGAAGTGGTTCAATGAATTGGCCAAAGAGGCTGACAGCGACAGAACGCAGATGCCCCCGGAACTATGGACAGTGGGAGACAGAGGATGTGTCAACTGTTACTAGGGTCTCTGGCAGAGTCGACGCGCAAGGTATATTATCAGGCGGTGGCGAATGATGGTGCACGACCAAGATGGCCGCACACCTGTGAGGCTCTGGCGGCTTGGCGGCATAATCTTGGACATATCCCACTAATCCTCTCTCAGAAGCCTGCCGCTTATCACCCGACACATCATACACTTCCGGTGTGAAATTTGGAACTCTCCTACCTCGTCCAGTGACTGTGGGGCTGAGCTTTGCTGCACGCGGGGCGGGAGTGGTGATTTGCCTGGAGCCTTGGACGGCCACTGTCACAGCGTGAGCCCCAAGGATCCCACGTGGCGCTGTGCCTCTCCGCCCAGGGTGTGGCGTCTGCCCTGTTGCGCTCCCTGTCGCCATCCCGCACGGAGTGCAGCTCTGGGGGCAATCAACAGCTGTGACTGGCCATTGGGAGGAATATATCCTTTGGCGAGGCGGTGATCTGGGCGCAGTCTCTGTGCCCGCTGAAATTTCGCAAGGTAGGTGAGTGCGATTGATCACCCGCACCATTTTTGCCCAGTAGCCCAACTCATCGCCACCATTATAAGGAGCTTTCCACAGCACGTCTTCTGCCTCCGGGAACCCTCACTGTTCTTTGGTGAAGTGGACGACAGTAAGAGTGCCTACCAGATGCGCTTTGCACCACATCTTTGTTCTTCCACCTCCGCTGCACCTAAGACGCTGCTTCCCACTCGACCCGTGGCCCTGAGGATACACTGTGCCCTCGCCATACATGCTTGCAGGAACACTTCATCTCACCTACCTTGCTAACCCATGGCACCCACACCTTCAGGCGCTTTGGTATCCGATCTACCCCTCTGCAGCCTTTTCGCACCTTTGGAGCCAAGCGGACCTCTGATATACGTCAGCTCTGTATTGCAAAGCCGCTCACCGGATTTCAACGCGGCTTGTCTATCATTCACCTGGCAGCCCGCAGACAGTGGCCCTTGCAACTGCAGCAGTGAGTAATCGCTGGCGAGACCCCCGCAACAGCAATGCACCCCTACCTGCACGCCGACACTGCTCGCTGAGCATATCTCGCACTACCGGACGCCTCCCGGTCAATCTGCTCGGCGCTCTCGAATCTCGACAGCTGCTTCCCTTGCCAGCCTCGGAGGCGTGTGGAGTGCGAGCTGTGTTGCGCATAGAGGCCTGCGTGACTGCTTCAACTGTGTGGGCCCCGGGGTTGTTTGACGTTGGGCCCCCTGAGCAGACCTGCAGTTGGCTCCACATCTTTTTTTGCCTACTGAAACATGTGCGTCATCGGGGCCGGACGGACTTTACTCAGTGACTGCCTCTGATCAGAAACCACTACTGGCAGACTCCTAAACTGGCATTGCACATCACAGGCCCGTCAACACTCCGTAAGTGGCACTCCTCCTTAAGACACTTGGGGAAAAAGCCGGCGTGCCCCTGCCAATTGCACCATTACTCCTGTACGTCGTAGTTATTCACGTTGCTATCCTCTGGTCACCTCTTGCACTGCCTGTAATACTGTAGGCAACCTTGGTCAGGTGCAGGACATCCTCCTCTGTGCCATACTTCTACCTGCTCCTTGAGTCTTTGGCATATGCCGTCGCCCTCCCTACCCTGGAGCACACTGCATTCCGAACTCTTTCTCAGGCGGTTGCAATCACACTGGCTGTGTACCGCTGTGACCTACCTTCTGTCTGGACCTCCTCTCCATTCACAATAAAGCCTATAATCCTTCAGACAGCGATCACCGGTCATTTTGTCAACTGGCCTGCATAATGCCTGAGAAACTCCAATTCACTACTTGTAACTGAAAACATTTTTTTTCTTTCTTTTTTTGTTGCGCTGTTATCCGAGAAACCATCTTAGGAGTACTCTTTGCTACTGGCAGTATCTCAGCGCCGAGCTCTCTCTACCCCTGCATCGATGGGGAAGCCTGATGGCCGACAGCCCAAACTTGTATTCAACGCCAAAAAGCTGTTACACGACCAAGCTCAGAAGATACTGGACAGCCTAGTGGCGAACAAGCACAGAAACAAATGCCCGCCCCAGAGGACAAAGTAAAAAATTTGCTGTTAGCTATGCAACGTAGCCTCACAAATCTATCCAGTAAAATGGACTCCATGAATAGTCGATTAGACTTCCTAGTTCTGAAAGTGGACAAACATGATGAGCAAATTAAAGAGGCTGAAAGACGCATCTCGGGAAATGAAGAAACCAAGTCCCAGATGCAACAACAAGATGAACGCAGATGGATAAATTCCTCCGAGTTATCGCTGCCAAAAATGAGGACCTTGAAGCCCGCAGCCGCCGCAATAATATCCGCGTCATAGGCATCCAGGAGAGCACCAACACGGTCTGCATGGAAGATTTCATCGAACGCCTCCTGAGGGTACATTTGGCGAGGATGCCTTCTCCACCCAACTCATCGTGGAACGAGCACACCACTCTCTGGGTCCTAGGCCTCCTCCAGGAAGCTCTCCGCGCCCCATTGTCGCTCATCTTCTTAATTATCGCAACCGCGATACTGCACTCAAATTGGCTCGTGAGCACAAATGGATGTCATATGAGGGTGCCGATTTCACCATTTACCCAGACTTCACCGTCACGGTTCAGGAGGCAAGACGTAAATTCCTGGCGGTCAAGCAGAAGTTCAGGAAGGCGCAAATTGAATACGCCCTCATGTACCCGGCACGTCTGCGGGTCACATACCAGGGCAAACATAGCATCTTTACCAACCCGCAACAAGTTGAAGATTTCCTTAAAACCGTAAAACGCTGTTCTCCGCGACGAGATTCCATTGGCCGGGTCTCCAGATCTCCTTCCCCTGTTGCAGAATGATCCACAAAATAGCGGACGCACCAGGGCAGGCACAACATCTCCACAAACTCTCAACAAGTTGAAGGCTTCCTTAAGAATGTTCGACGATGTTCACCACGAGGAGACTCAAGTGTTCGCCCCTCCAGATCTTTATCCCACAATACAGCTGGACTCTAAAAGAACTAACGCCTTCATGGAACTTCCATACCCAGCTCCTCCTACTTGGCTCTAATTTATGACGTATGTCCATAGAGACGGCTGAAGCCCTCGACAGCACCTGCTAACATTAGCCCATCTCCGGCAGGCTTAGATTGTGTGCAACTTGACGGCGGCAACTGCACACTCTGCTTCATCTGCGGACTTCAGGAATTCAACCGCAAATGAACTCCCGGTGTTTGGGTCTGCAGCTCCGAACATTTCCGGACTCCAGGGCTCCTGATGGTTCCCAGCACATGATGGACAGATAAGTTATAAGCTCAGCACAAGAACTTTGCATGATGGGGAAGCAGGCTCAATACACGATTACACGGGTTGAACTGAACTTTGCCAAGTGCCCTCCCTCTCTCTCTCCCTGTATCCCCGTTCCATTGGGTAACTGCTTAGCAGTACGAGCGAGCAGGGAGGGAATCGTGACCCACTAGCGATCTCCTCACACGGGCGATCACCCTTGGTTACTTCTATTTCTAGTTGTTGGACTCTCTAGAACTAGACCTCAATGTCACGTTCTTCTTGGGTGGCGGGTGGGCTCTGTAATACCAGCGCGTTTGGGGTGCCATTGTGGGTGCGGGCGGGTTGGGTCTTGTTGTTTTTTAATGTTCTTCAGAAAATGCAGCAGCAGATAATCATACCAGCACACAGTGGAATAGCCATGTATAGCACATGCCATCATGATGCTTCCATTTGCCACTTACCCTTCCCCAAGTGATGCATCCACCTCCTGACACGCTCCGTATAAAATTGCTTACATGGAATGTCAAGGGCCTTTGTGACCCCCGCAAATGTCGGCAAATCCTAGCTTACTTTGATAGGTATCAGATACACATCGCCCCAGGAGACACATATTGACCCGTGCCGTTCCCCCTGTTTCGGGAGTAAATGGGCGGCGGAGCGAGTGTTCTTATCTTACTCTACATACTCTCATGGTAACTTGATTCTATTTAAAAAGAACACACCCTTTATCCTAGGTGGCACATTCAGCGACCCTTCCGGTAGGAGCTGTACGCTCTGGGGCACACTGGGTACACAGTCAGTTACACTTATCTGTTGCCATGGGCCTAATGTTGACGATCCAGACTACTTTACCACACTATGGGGACACATCCTTAAGATAGGATCCACCCACGTCATTTGGGGGGGGACTTTAACACAGTGCTTTGCCCCTCAATGGATTGGTCCAACCCTCTTCCTCACCATTACACCAAAACTCAGGACACGTTAGCATGCCTGCTCCCTGATCATGGGCTTATCGACGTTTGGCGCCATGTTCACCCCTTTGGCAAGGAAGGCATCTACTATACTACGGCACATGCTTTCTGGTTACGGCTTGATTATTAGATAATCTGCCAAGGGGTTGCTCCTTGGATTCTCTCTGGAGCACATGGCAAGGACCATATCGGATCATGCTCCGGTATGCCTGACAATCGCGCCTCCTAATTCGATTGCCTCCCCGTGCACTTGGCGGCTAATGCCGGAAGCGCTATTAGATACTGCCTTCAAGTCGGAACTTGGGGGAAGAGATTATTGATTTCTTTGAGAGGAATAAGGGCACAGTCACCCACGTGAGCACCCTTTGGGAGGCTTTTAAAGTTCTGATGGGCGGCTTCTGCATATCAAAAAGCTTTGGAGTCCTCAGAGACATCCACAATAGTCTGCGCAGCCTTGAAGGGGAACTAAAACAACTAGAAGAAGATATGTGGTAAGACGCAACGGGGGCTCAGAAGGCTACACTTCGGAACAAGTTTATAGAATACACCACCACAGCTGAACGGGAGGTTCGATTTCACCGCAAATACTTTACCGCTCACAGGTTCGGGGAGGGAGAGAGACCTGGAAGGGTGTTAGCGACGGAAATTCGCTTTCCCCATTTCTCCAATTACATTATGGATATCATAGATAGCTTCGGGACACAGCACCGTGATAGTATCGAAATCTTGCAAACATTCACTGAATTCTACATAAATCTTTATCAATCTCGCAGGTTCGTACCCCCGGATTTTGCTCCATTCCTTAAAGACATCGCGGTGGGGTGGTTAGGGGATAATCAACGTGAATTTCTAGTGTCCCCCTTCGAAGATGATGAGTTTCGAGCGGCCATTATGCAGATGAAATCGGGCAAAGCCCCTGGTTCTGATGGCCTTCCGATCGACTTCTATAAGACGTACCTTGAACAGCTGCTTACGGTGTTGAGAGGTATACCTTGAAGCTCTAGAGGCACAGATCCATACAATGCGTGAGGCGTTAATCACTTACCTCCTGAAACCCGGAAAGCCCGCTGACCACTGCGACTCTTACCGGCCCCTATCCCTTATTAACACGGACACGAAAATTCTTGCCAAACTTTCAGCCAATCGTCTCAGTTTATTGATGGAGAAACTTTTGCTGCCTGACCAGGCGAGTTTTATCCCCGGGAGAGCGACCTCCCACAACCTCCGTACTCTTTTCTCCATCCTGCAAACGGTTGATCCCCAGCTGGCTCTAGTGGAAGTTTTTTTAGATGCCACGAAGGCCTTTGATTCCGTGGAATGGGACTATATTTTCACTATCCCTCAATGTATTGGGCTACCCATTGGCTTCTTAGCATGGATATGTCTGCTTTATGCTTCTCCCATGGCACAGGTTCTGATTAATGGTCATACCTCCCCCTCCTTCCTCCTCACACGTGGTACTCGACAGGGCTGCCCTCTCTCTCCCCTCCTGTTCGCCCTTGCCATAGAACCGCTGGGGGCAAAAATACGCCAGCGATGTTACCCTATATGTCAAAGACCCTCAACAGAACCTCAACCCGCTCCTCCGTGAGGTTGTTAGATTCGGAGGCCTCTCCGGCATTCAGATCAATTGGGCCAAATCTCAACTTTTTCCGCTCACAGCATCTGTGATACGATTCCCCACAGATTGTCCCATAGAGGGGTGCGCTACCGAGGTGAAATATCTGGGTGTACAAGTCACCAATGATCGTGGGGAATTAATGAGGCTCAATTATGGACGTACATTGGTGCATATCACTAGCAGCATCACTCGCTGGAACGCTCTCCCCCTCACTATGGCGGGTCGTGTATCGCTAATAAAGATGGTCATCCTCCCCAAACTCCTATATTTGTTTTTAAATATCCCTTATGATCCAGGCAGGCATTTCTTCTCTCAGCTCCGCTCGGAGCTCCTCAGATTAGTTTGGGGTGGTAAACAACCGCACTTTGCAGTGGGATACTCTTACACGATCATACTCCCAGGGGTATTTGATGCCCCTGATTTAGAACTGTATTATATATGTGTCCACGCACACTATGCACATTATTGGTTCCACCCTCCCAGTTATACACCTCACGTAGCAACTGAGCACTGGCTGTCGGACCCCATCCCTCTGGACAGGGTTATACTGTCTACGCTCACACCCCCCCCGCGTCCTGCCCGACTTCTGTAGATTGTACGGTTACAGCTTGGTGCCACATTGCTGGTCACCTACAAGCCCCCATTCTCTACTCCCTGCTGCTCCCGCAGTCCTGCAGGAAGGAATCTTTCACAAAACTCGAACTACACATAACATGCATTGCTGGGGCTGACCTCTATGTCGCTGGCAAGTTCCGCACCAAGCAGCAGCTATATAGGGATACACAGCCCTCTCCCATGGACATCTTCCTTTACATCCGCCTGCAGCAGGGTTTCAGAGAGTACACTCCCTCATACCCTCAAGAACCCTCAGTTGTCGCTCGACTGCATCATGTACTGCGTGCTAGCACTGCATCCCACCTGGTATCTACACTTTATCACAGCGTATACACAGAGAAGGTCTATCCCCCTTATCCATCCTGGGAGAAATGGGGGGCTGACATCGGACAGGCGGTCACGGACCAACAATGGGTGTATTGCTGTATACAAACGGAACAAGTCTCTTCCAGTAGTCGGTTGCGTATTACGCAAAACAAGTTCCTACACCGTCTTTACTACCTCCCGTCAAGCTACACAAATACAAACTACGTGACACTAACCAACGTGACAGGTGTAGGGAAGCCGCTGACTTTCTTCGTCTTGCATGGGGTTGTAGTTCTATCTTCACTTACTGGCAACAAGTATTCACCGCACTGGAGTTGATGACCTCACAAAAAATCCCTTTGCCCCCACTTACCGCGCTACTCGGGTACATGGAAGAGATACCTGTGACATACCGTAAATTTGTCTCATTCACTCTCCTATCAGCCAGGCGACAAGTGGCTTGTAGGTGGGGCCACGGGCGTGAGCCCAAATTCAAGGATTGGCTCAGTGATATGGTACTCTGGCAGGATCAAACGTACTCCTATGCTGAATTGCTCCCGCTTTCGTCTCGACCCAGCGATATTTGGGGCCCATTTAAATCGTATCTCCTTGAGCATCCGGTGCAGACTGGTAATGAGTCTTAGCTGTCCTACCCATCCTACAATTTGTGACCTATATGCAAATGGTCGATGATTGATATTTCTAATTTTGACTGTCTGGACAGTTGCCTTACCACCTGGAATCACTATAGCTTTTGTTTTTGTCTATGGGGTATGGTTGAACTATGCAGTTCATGTACTTGTATTGTGTATCAGGAATAGTTTGTGGCAATCCGAAAAAGTCTATGGTCACTGTTGTGCATATACAGATCTCTGTAATGTCATTATCATGCTGGTGTGTGCATTCTCATTGAGTATTACTGTGATTACTCTTTTCCTTACTATGAAAACTCAGCAAACAAATTTCCCCCCCAAAAAAAGGTATATTATCAGGCTTGACTGACTGACTGACTGAAGTATTTATTAAGCGCACTTATGCCGAGTCGTCTTGGCGCTGTGATAGAAGGAGGTGTGTGGAGAGGGTCTAAGATTTGGTGAAGAGCCAGGTTTTCACAGCCTTTCTGAACAGGTTCTTACTTGTTGTTAATCGTAGTTCTGTTGGTAGGATATTCCATAGTCTTGCTGCCTGGAAGGAGAAGGCCTTGCCTCCCCACCGGGCCTTCTTAAATTTCGAAAGGCCGACTAGGCTTGGGAAACCTTTTTTAACTCTGGAGCTCATTGCAGACAGATGAACCGGCAGGAAGTCGAAGACGTTGTACAGTTTATACTGCAGCTTACCGAGAAAGGTTTCTTCAGATCCAAATTTCAGACAAACTGGCAGGCATTGCCTTCAGGGGGAAACTGTTGTGGGAGTATGCGCTTTCAGCAGGGGACTTGGGTAAGAAGATGTTAGAGGCTTGGGCTAGGGAGCAGGGTAGGTCTAAACAAAAGAGGAGGCCCCTTTCTTGGGAGGTTTTTTATAGAGTGATTCATAGCTTTCCAGGGATCTGTCAGTCCCAGTTGGAAATTGTGTTGTTTTCCACACTTATGTTGTGCATGTTCTTCTGGGCTTTTCAGGTATCAGAGTTGCTGGGGGAAGAGTGGTACATGGCTTGAAGTGGGAGGAAGTCCCCTTTAGGCAGGGCAAGGTGGAAATGTGATTGTTCAGGTCCACGATGGACCAGCAGTCAAGGGGAGCAAAGGTTTTCCTTAAAAGGCAGGAAGGAGAGGTCTGCCCGGTACTATGGGGCAGAAGACTCAGGAGTCAGACGGGGAAAAAACAGGGCTAGCATTTGTCCACCAACAAGGGAAGCGTGGGACTTCTTTCCAGCTTTTGGCAGTCCTGTGGGAAGGGGGAACTTCATTGGGCTTGGTGGCATCTCAGTTTGGCACACATTCTTTTAGGATCAGGGCATTGATTGAGGCAGGTAGGAAGGAATGGTCTAGAGAACAAATAGGGCTGGGTAGGTGGTCATCAGAATACTACTGGAGGTATGTTAGAGCTGACTTCAGGGAAGAGGGTGGCTTTTCATCACAATGATGTGCTTGCACTGATCAATCAAGCCACAATTGGAAGCATAGGGGCACCAATGCCAATATTCCAGAATCAGAGTGGGTCGTTTTTTTGTCTGCCCACTTTTCATCAGGGCCCAAATACTCAATCCACTCCAGAAGCCCAATAGGCCCCCACAGCGCCCAATCTGTGCCCCCAAAGGCCAGCAAAATGTCTGGCTCCTCCATTTCTCACGAAGCCTGGTTTAGTCCAGAGAAACGCTGCACACAAAAACTGGCTATGCTGTGCAAAGACTGAGCTCCAGGTCCCAGCAGGCTACCCTCCGCCTTCCTCGCATCCGACCCTGCTTTCTGGTCTGAGGTACTACTCCTCTGTTTCAATATTGTCAGCCAGAGGACTCCATTCCAGAGTCTTGGAGAGGATCCATAATCCAACCAATTTGTAAAGGGGGCTCGAAATCCAACCCTAGCCCTTTCCACAACATTGCTCTGATTGACAACAACGTCAGCCTGCTACTTGACAATCTCAAAGCTTAGGCAGAACTTCACCAGATCGTACCCAAAAATCAATGTGGCTTAAGTGTGGTACCTTCCCGAACCTGATGGCTCTGGCACTTATGTGTGACAAAGCACTCAAAGGCAAAAGGGTGCTCTAATCCTGCTTTGTGGACTTCAAAGCAGCCTTTGAAAACATTCCAAGAGGGCCCCTTTGGCGTAAATTGCGGGATTGGGGGCTGCTAGATGACCTACTGAAAGCAATAATACAGCTGCACACCATGGGTTTGAGTTAATTTAGGAGAGGGCTCATGCATCTCAAGGTAGATCTCCACAAGTTCTGGATTGAAGCAAGGCTGCAAGCTGGTCCCCCTGCTATTTAACTTATATATAGCTGACATGTTGCAGCAACTTGAAACAAATTGCCACCCGCCTAAGCTAGGAGGTCAAAGTATGTCACATCTGGTATACACGGACGAAATGGTGCTTATCAGTCAGACAAAGGTTGGCCTCCAGTGACTCCTGACCATCCTACACGACTACACAGATGAGAACACGCTGGGATTCAATCAAGCAAAGACAAAAACAGTTGTATTCAGACAAAGGCCAAACCAGGCCCCCTGGTGGCTGCTCAAGGGCATCTGGCTCCAGCACAGTAAGCACTACAAATACTTAGGAATCCTGTTGGACAGCAAATGGTCACTCACTTCTCACATATGCACCATAAGGAACAGAGGCTCTAGCCTAATGTTTGCGCTGTCATCCATCGCGCTACAGCTACAAGGCCTCAGCCTTGACCCCCTCCTCCAGGTGATGAAAGCAAAAATCATCCCAACTCTAACATATGGGAGTGAAGTCACCCTGGGCAAGGAAGCAGGGACCGTAGACAAATTGGTCACCAGGATATACAAATCCACTCTGCGACTTTCTAAAAGAGCATCCCTGGCGCAAGTGAGACTTGAATACAAAATGAAAACAACAGCACTGGGCCCGAGGCAGTTGTTTCCTTAACTTCTGCCACAGGCTCAGACAGGCACCACCTAATACCATGCATGTCCTGATCTGGCGCGAACGTTTACATTTTTTTTTTTTACAGAGTTTTATATAGCACGAACATGACCCGAAGGTATCGGGTTTCAGAGCGCTTTACATAGCACCAATTGCGTTACATGAGGACACATTCATTTTTGTTGGGCACGGGGAGATTCAGTGATCTGCCCAGAATCACAGGATGTTCAGAGTCAATGCTGAGACTCGAACCCAGTTCCCCAGAATCGAGGTCGACAGCCAGGGCCAGACTGGGAACCAAAACCGGCCTTGGCAAACCGCTCGGCCGGCCCCCCGGGGCTTGGGGGTGCCGCCGTGCTCTTTGCCAGGGCCGGTTTTCGGCCGATTTTGTTACAGGGCCGATTTTGCAGCTATGCTGCAAAAACGGCCCTGTAACAAAAACGGCCACCAGGGGCCCAAATCCGGCCCCCACCCTTGCAGCGCACCAGGGGATTGCCCGGTGCCCGCTACGGCCAGTCCGGCCCTGTCGACAGCCCTAGGCGGTGAGCCAAGATCACCATCTTATAATCTGCTCCTAGAGGCTAAAATGTCTGAATTCCAGTGGCGGATGGTGACTTTTGAAAGTGGTGCGGCGTAAAAGTGTCTGTCGATGGAGTGGCTGCGGCACCGATCCCAACACTTCACTTCATAATCTGAACGTTTTACCTGCCTGACAGACGGTGACGTCACTGACGTGGGTTTCAAAGAGATTCATCACTTTTTTGGGGGGCAGCAAGCTCGAGTACCCGATGAAACAGACCAGTGCTCCTGGCCTAATGCCACAAAAAGGTTGCAGGGGGCAGAACTGGGCACCCCCATGACAGTGGGCCATAGTGGTATTGCACCAGGGAAACGTAGGCTCAAGGATCCGAGCATCACAGCCTGGAATGAAGCATTGGGGGTGGTACAGCTGCACCCACGACTGAGGGAGCCAAGTTCGAAAGGGTGTCCATAGGGGTGCTGGGGAGGCCGTTAATCAGCACGAAAGTTGAACTTGTCGGGCTCTGACACCTTCGGTAGTTTATAAAATGTAATATGCATCACAGTGCAATGTTCTAGCAACCTTTGCCCACATGTAACCACTTCCATAGGCATTTAAAGAAAGCTCGAAATCAAGTCATTCTTATTAACAGCGTCATTCCCTGTAGTGTGAATAATGAGGGAGGCGAGACAGAGATGTGGTTAACTCTCAGCCGTTTATTGATTACATCCACAGTTACGGCCCACGAGGAGCAGCGGGAGACACAACCGCCGGCTCGCGTCCTCGTGCTCTTTCCGCTCCCCCGAACCGTCCCCTGACGTCACAGCCATCCTCGACACTGGATTGGCCAGTGACGTCAGGCGGCGTCCAGATGGAAATAGGACTACGGGGTTTGCCCTGGCAGACTAGTACGTTACTTCACGTACAACATCTCCCTTTCTTAACAAAATAGAGAACTATCATAACAATCATCTCATAACAAAATCTTCGAACCTTTTCGGCGCCCTGATATGCCTAGTAGGTCTGCGGGGAGTGACATGCAGGTTGGTCCCCCCGCCGCGGTTGCCCGTACCACCTTGGCTTGCACTCATCACATTATGACTGTCACTCCTCACTGACATGGGGCTGCTGTCATTATGGCCTTCGACATCCCCTAGGCCGTGGCACGTACTCACACCATCCTCAGTGGTCCCGTCATTGTCTTCTTGACCCTGCCACTCGTACATGCTATCATCGCTCTCGGTCTCATGCACCTGGCTGCCTCTCATGATGATTTCCTCTTGACCTGCCTTGAGCCTGACAATGTCCTCCTTGCTACGCCATCCCCCTCCTTCCAAACAGACAGCTCCCTTAGTCACTCCTTGCACACGTGCAGGGGTCTGGAAAACAGACTCTCCCTTCAACACTTTGGTTGGTTTCTTCACCAACACCCAATCCCCCTGCGCTACCTCTTTAACTTTGGCTCTATTCACGCTATCAGCATACCGCTTGTTGCTCTCCTGTTTAGCCACAAATCTTTCTTTGACCCTCAACCTCTCATCGGTCACATCTTCAGGTTCCTCCCTCATGTCATACCACCTATCAAGTTTGGGGGTAAGCTCACTCATACACCTTCTCCCTCTCATCAGGTAGAACGGAGTGTGGCCCGTGACTGCATTGGGCGTGTTGTGAAATGTGTGTACCTTGTCCGCCAGAAATGCTTTTACATCCAAGTTGGAGGCAATAGCCTGTTGCACCCCCTCCTTCAGGAACCTATTCATTCGCTCGACCTGCCCATTGCTCTTAGGGCTGTAGAGCGGGGTCTTCTCCTGCTTGATTCCCAATCTGGACAGGAAGTCCTTCATCTGCCTGGAGACCAGCTGTGTGCCGTTGTCGGACATCAAAATCTTCGGCTGACCTTCACTAGCAAAGACCCTCTTCAGCTCCTTGATCACTCGTTCAGTGGTAACCTCCCTGACGAACTTGTAGTGGATCCATTTGGAAAAGTAATCCGTGAGGACAATGAGATGTCTGCAGTCTTCAGGCAGCAGGGTAAACGGGCCCGCGAAGTCAATAGCGACCTTGATCCATGGGCCGGCAGGAATGTCCACCAGCTGCAGCGTACTTTTCGCCGTCTTCCAGTGCTTGTCGGCCCTCAAGCATGGTCCGCATCGGTCGATAAAACTGCCGACATCGCCGCACATCCCTGGCCACCAGTAGTATTGTTTGAGTAAGTTCCTTGTGGCGGTAGCGCCCGGGTGACCCTTGTGAGCTAACCGGATTAGTTTATCTCTCAACCCTTCCGGCGGCACAAACAGCTCATGCCTTTTCACGAAGCCGCCCTCGATGGAGAGTTCGGGGCTAACCTGCTGGAAACTCCTGAGCGCACCGTTCAAGTTCCGGATCGGGGGCCAACGAGCCATTATATGATCCATCACCCTACGCATAGTCATGTCATTCTCTTGGGCCGCCATCCACTCCTCCTCCGAAATGGATCCTTCGCAAATGGCCGTAGCGTCCACCAGCGCCACCACGCACTCCGTGTCATCCATGGATCCGTCCCCCTCGCCGTTGACCGGCAAGCGCGACAAGCAATCCGCCCTGCAATTGAGGCCGCCCTTGATGTGTCTAATGACGAAATGATATTCCTGCAGCCTGGACATCAGCCGCAGAAGCCTCGAGCTGGCCTTCCCGTTGCCGCGGCCTTCGCCGTCCATCATGTAGATTAAAGGCTTGTGGTCCGTGACCAGTTCGAACTCCATGCCCCACAGATAGTTCCTCAGTTTTTCCACGGCCCATACACATGCGAGCCTCTCCCTCTCGATGGTGCTGTAATGCTTCTCGGCGTCACTCAGAGACCGGGAAATGAAAGCGACCGTGTTCTCCGTCTTCCCGTGGAACTGGCAAAACACCGCACCGATACCCTTGGCGCTTGCGTCGACTGTGATCACATTCCGGAATGCCCTGTTGTATGGCTGTAGCACGGGAGCTGCTACGATGGCCTGCTTGACGGCATCAAAAGCATCTTGGCCTTCACCAAATCATCTTTAGGCGCAATGCCCTCCGCGGTCAGCACGTGCCCCAAGTAGTCGATCCTGCCCTCCATGAACTTGCACTTGTCCTTGGAGACTGTCATCCCTTTGTCGCGCAGTACCCCCAGCACTTCTCCCAGCAGCTCCAGGTGCTCCTCTTCACCCGCCGTGTGGACTAGAATGTCGTCCTGGAAGGCTTCAACACCCTTCATGTCGCCGAAGAGCAGATCCATCAACCTTTGGAAGACACCGGAAGCTGAGGCGAGGCCGAACGGAAGACGGACGTACCTGTACGCTCCGAACGGGGTAACAAAGGTGGTAAGTGCCTTGGACTCCTCCGTGAGGCATACCTGGTGGTATGCGGATTTCAGGTCTATCAAGGTGAAGAACCGCGACCCAGATGTAGAAGACAGGATCTCTTGGATGTTGGGCAGAGGGTGGCAGTTCACCAGAATGTTTCTGTTCAAAGATCGCAGGTCCACACACAGCCGAATGTCCCCTGACCTTTTCTTCTTGGACACCACGATTGCGGACACCCACTCTGATGCGCCTGCTTCCTCTATCACTCCCTCCGACTTCAGCCTATCTAGAACAGCCTTTAGCTCCCCCCTGACAGAGAGGGGAACTGACCTGACCTTGTGTTTTATTGGCACGGCATCCTCCTTCAATCTAATGGCGTGCACGAATCCTCTCACACACCCTACGTTGTTTTCAAAAACAGATTCAAATTTGCCGATGACCTCAGCCAAACCCTCAGGCAAGTCATCCGGCTGCACGTAGCTGACCCAATCATCCCTCAGAACTATGGGATCGTCCGCCCCCGGGACTAGCATCACCCCCAGCTTGGCCAGATCCTTCCACCCCACCAGGCTCCTCCCTTTCTCAGCCACATAGATCTTCGTTCTCACTGTTCGCCCCCTGAAGGTGAGGGAGTCCCAGAAGTACCCCATCATCTCTATGTCTTGCTCCCCGAAAGCCTTCAGATTCACATCCGTCTCATGCAATTTCACACCTTGCCATTTCAACTCATACGTGGCGTCTGAAATTAGGGTAATGGGGGAACCAGAATCGGCCGTAAATTGCAGCTCAACTGCACCAATCAGGACAGAGCCAATAGGCCCCTTCACTCTACCATCTTCAGCATCAATGGACAATACAATGTCCGCATCTGTATCAGCATCGCAGTCGCTCACCGAGCTCACTTTCATGCCCCCACCAGGTCTCCTGGCTTTGCATACTGCCGCGAAGTGGCCCACTCTCCTGCACTTAGAACAACTTTTGGACAGCGCCGGGCATGCCCTGCTATCCGCCAGGTGGTCCCTCGACCCACATCTAAAACAAGCGAGAGGCTTCCTGCCCCCCCCTTTCTCGCTCGCCCCCCTGTCTGGGGTTTTAGATGCACCTCTATGTTTGTCCTGCACCAAGAACACATTAGAAGCCTGACTCGTGCTCGCAAGTTCTTTTGTGGACACCATGGAACGTTCAACGGCCTTCGCAATGGCCACCACATCCTTCAGCGACAGGTTCCTGCAAGAAAGCAACCGTTCCTGCACCTTCTTGGAATGGCAGTAGAACACCACCTGGTCCCTGAGGTAAGTATCAGTCATCTCCGCGAATTCACAGTCTTGTGCCAAAACACGTAGACAGGCAATATACTCCTCGATAGTCTCACCCTCCTCCTGCTTCCGCAATGCGAATTTATGGCGCCCCACCATGATATTACCCTCCTCAGAGTATTGTAGTTCGAGCCGCTTAACCGCCTCCTGGTACACGTCCAGAGGGGCAAGGGCCCCCGGAGGGTCCGCATAGACGGGCAAGCTGTCAAAAACCTCCTGGCCTGCCTTCCCCAACAGTCCGAATAGAAGCGACTTCTTGCGTGCAGCGCTATATCCCTCGCCATCAATGGAGACGATGTAATTCTCAAATGCGCGCAGCCACCCCTTCCACTTCATACATGGCTTACCAGGGGAGTCCAGAAAGAGGGGCGGCACACATATGTTGATGGGTTGCGCCATCGCAGGCGAGCAGGCACACGTGGGACAGTGGTTCAGATCCTGGACAGTCCCCACCAAGCTCGGAAGGACACCCCGGTCGCAGGGAAGCAGGAATACGACGCAGCAGCAAGCAACGCAGCCTCAGGGAATCGGAAGCAGCTAGGACCAGCAGAGACAGCGCTCCCTCCACAGCAGCTCACCAGTGCAGCTCACGGGGTCGTCGGGGCAGAACAGCACCTCAGTACAGCAGGCAGCACCAAACAGCACACCAGGTTCCACCAGCAGGGCCACGCGTGCAGGAGGCAAGGGCAGGCAGCAGCAATCACCAGCGTGGGATCTGGAGCACATGAACCAGCGAGGAGAGATCAGCGTGTCTCATCAGCACATCGGGACATCAGGCATCAAGGGAATCACTCGCGGGCCGTAACGACGTTTTTAACCCTCGTGGCCATTTGTAGTGTGAATAATGAGGGAGGCGAGACAGAGATGTGGTTAACTCTCAGCCGTTTATTGATTACATCCACAGTTACGGCCCACGAGGAGCAGCGGGAGACACAACCGCCGGCTCGCGTCCTCGCGCTCTTTCCGCTCCCCCGAACCGCCCCCTGACGTCACAGCCATCCTCGACACCGGATTGGCCAGTGACGTCAGGCGGCGTCCAGATGGAAATAGGACTACGGGGTTTGCCCTGGCAGACTAGTACGTTACTTCACGTACAACATTCCCTTTCCGGATGGTGCATATTAGCGTCTCTCTCAACAGCAGCAGGGCTCTTATGTTCACTCCCTCGCTGCTCGCACCGTGTTCAGCTGTGCAGTGCAAAAGGAGGGAGCACGCTGCGAGGGAGGGACTTTCACAGGCAAAGGGCCAATCACGGCGTGGCTTCAAAACAAAGCCACACGGTGATTGGTCATGTTGTGTGATTCTCCTGCACCTGCGTTGCCGTTTGAGCCCTGTCCGTCGCCCCTGTGTATTTGTGTTTCAGTTTGATGTAGTGTTTCCAACTAGTTGCTGGCTGGTCGTTTCTCCTGCCCCTGCGTTGCCGTTTGAGCCCTGTCCGTCGCCCCTGTGTATTTATGTTTCAGTTTGATGTAGTGTTTCCAACTAGTTGCTGGCTGGTCGGGGTACTTCTTGCTATTTTTCTCTTTTCCTTTGTAGATTTCTTTTGTCTTCTAAATTATTCTGGGTGACATTAATGACTTGGTGTTTGATGCAGGTTGCAGTCATTTCTTTCCCGTTTCTGGTCAAGTTGCTGTCAGTCTCGCTGGCACTACAAAGCAAACACACCAAGAAGCCCCACGCGCAGCAGTCCAGAGAGCCGATCACGGCAGCTTCAGCTGCAGAGTGCAAACTCACTGCCACGTGCTGCAGTTACTGCACTGCCAAGCACAGGGCTGGTGTGTGCTCCAGGACTACCATTGATTGGCCAGCCTTTCACGGCAGCGCTCTAGTAGAGGGAGGGCTGCAATTCCAAGACATACTGTCAATCGTGCTACCCACGCCACCAAAAGGTAAACAAAGTATGGGCTCGCAATTTTATTGGTTTTGCCGTGACTGAGAGTCGTGTCGCTGCTACCTTAAGAAGGATGCACCAAACCAAACAACAGCAGACCACCCCCTCCCCAGAATGACAGGTGGAAAGTCCTGGTGGCCTCGGCCCAAATGCTCGCATTGAATCGCCACAGAAGAAAAAAACGGCATTTCAATATTTAATATTGATTTAAACATGAGAACTGCTCCTACATAACCCCAGACTGGTAAAAAAAGGCTTTACTCACAGTGAGCCAGGCCAGGCCTAGCGCACAGCATTGCTCTCTGAAAGATGTATGTGCCGAGTGCTGACTGACAGCACATGAGCTTTGCGTGTGCTGAGACTGCTGTCTCGATGAGAGACACGAGTCGTCTGCCGGTGCGGTGAGTGACTAAATATGTGTGCAGATTTGAACCGTCCTACCGTGGGAAGCAGCAGCTCCTACATCTCAGCGGCCGGCGTAGTCCTTTAGCTCCCTAACATGGGGGGGGGTTTGTTTACCGTGGCTGCAGGCGCCTTTCTTTTTCCAAGTGCCTGTAGTGTCCCTTTTAGGCCATCGGGAATGGTCCGGAGCAGCTTGATGGTGTCCGTTGCGCACCATGAAGAGACGTACACGTGCTGATAATAATCCCGATAGATCTGAATGAATAACCCACGCCCCCCGCTTACATTATTAAACAATGAAAAAGCCTAGTGCGAAGCCGAAAGGAGTGCTGCAATCGTTGCCACCCACTGCACTGTGTTGCTGTCGGCCAGCCTCACCCCTTCCTCTTAATGTGAATGAGGCTTTGCTGACCGCGCCCTGGGCCACATCAGAGGCGCCCCATTTGAAGCCTATTCACTGCTGCTTGGTGGAGCCACTCCCACATCAGGCTGATGTCACTCTCCTCGCTTGTGCCTCGAGGGCAAGGATAATTCCTCGCCCTCAAGGCACAAGCGAGGAGAGTACAGTAAAGTACATGCGTTGGAGGACTCTCTCATCCGAGCGTCCGATGTCACCTCACAAAAAAAACGATATCGAAGTGGAGCACCAAGCAGTGAGCATTTAAAGCTGCTCCATTGTGTTAATTAATTTTCTCCCTTTGATTTGTCTTTGATTTGTCTCCGCTCCGAAGCTGGGAGGGCACCGCCCCCTTCGCCTGTTAATACCAGCCGCCACTCCTGAATTCTCACTAACTGCAGCCTGGAACAAACATCTCTCACAACAGGTCTTCAAGAGCTTAGTAGCCCAAACGGCCAAAAAACTCTCAAAACTGGAAGACATGGCAACTCTGTCTAAGCGCTCTCACGCGTGGTCAGTCATAAATTCATACTCTTCACTTAAACAGCAGTGCTACATCGCCTGCTCCTATCCTATATGGATCAAACGGCCGCTTGTGGCATTAAGAATGGGCGAGTGGAATCTTCATGCTCACTTTCCACCCTGGCACTGCCTAGCCACCTACGAAACCAGCTGCTGCCTAAGGGGACAAGGTAAAGAAACTCTAAGCCACATTCTATGCGCTTGTCCTCAATTTATGCAGCAAAGGAGAACCCTTCTCTGAGTTGACTTAATCCAGCTAGGGGTGGGCACATACCAGCAAGCAGTCATCACCAGCCAGAACCCAGCAAATCCATCATTAAACCAGTGGCGGCTGGTATTAACGGGCAAAGGGTGCATTGCCCTCCCAGCTTCAGAGCAACAGGGAGAAAATGAATTAACACCATGGAGCAGCTTTAAATGCTCACTGCTTGGTGCTCCACTTCCATATCGGTTTTTTTTGTGAGGTGACGTCGAACGCTCGGACTAGAGAGTCCTCTTACGATTGTACTGTACTGTACTCTCCTCGCTTGTGCCTCAAGGGCGAGGAATTATCCTTGCCCTTGAGGCACAAGTGAAGTGAGTGACATCAGCCTGATGTGCGAGTGGCTGCACCAAGCAGCAGTGAATAGGCTTCAAATGGGGCACTTCTGTCGTGGCCCAGGGCGCGGTCAGCAAAGCCTCATTCACATTAAGGGGAAGGGGTGGGGCTGGCCGACAGCAACACAGTGCAGTGGGTGGCAACGATTGCAGCGCTCCTTTCGCCTTCGCACTAGGCTTTTTCATTGGATAATAATGTAAGCGGGGGGCGTGGGTTATTAATTCAGATCTATCGGGATTATTATCAGCACGTGTACGTCTCTCCATGGCGCACAACGGACACCATCAAGCTGCTCCGGACCAGTCCCGACGGCCTAAAAGGGACACTACAGGCACCAGGCACTTGGAAAAAGAAAGGCGCCTGCAGCCACGGTAAACAAATCCCCCCCATGTTATGGAGCTAAAGGACTACGCCGGCCGCTGAGATGTAGGAGCTGCTGCTTCCCACAGTAGGATGTTTCAAATCTGCACACACATTTAGTCACTCACCGCACCGGCAGACGACTCGTGTCTCTCATCGAGACAGCAGTCTCAGCACACGCAAAGCTCATGTGCTGACAGTCGGCACTCGGTATATACATCTTTCAGAGAGCAATGCTGTGCACTAGGCCTGGCCTGGCTCCCCGTGAGTAAAGTCTTTTTTACCAGTCTGGGGTTATATAGGAGCAGTTCTCATGTTTAAATCAATAAATATTGAAATGCCGTTTTTTAGGTCTCGCCTGACCCAGCGCATGCGCTGGTCTGGCGAGACTTATTGAGAGGGCTCCAAAAAGTGCTACCACGCCAGCCTAGAGCCACAGTGTATGTGCGCGGGCGCGCGCGCCGCGCTTTACGCAATTACTTTCACTTTCGCGGCCGTACGGCCGCTTTGCATAACCAATAGGTCTCGCTTTTGGGACCTTATAAGTATTTAGTTATGCAACTGTTGCATGGCTAAATATTTATAAGGTCCCAAAGGCGGTTCAATGCGAGCATTTGGGCCGAGGCCACCAGGACTTTCCACCTGTCATTCTGGGGAGGGGGTGGTCTGCTGTTGTTTGGTTTGGTGCATCCTTCTTAAGGTAGCAGCGACACGACTCTCAGTCACGGCAAAACCAATAAAATTGCGAGCCCATACTTTGTTTACCTTTTGGTGGCGTGGGTAGCACGATTGACAGTATGTCTTGGAATTGCAGCCCTCCCTCTACTAGAGCGCTGCCGTGAAAGGCTGGCCAATCAATGGTAGTCCTGGAGCACACACCAGCCCTGTGCTTGGCAGTGCAGTAACTGCAGCACGTGGCAGTGAGTTTGCACTCTGCAGCTGAAGCTGCCGTGATCGGCTCTCTGGACTGCTGCGCGTGGGGCTTCTTGGTGTGTTTGCTTTGGAGTGCCAGCGAGACTGACAGCAACTTGACCAGAAACGGGAAAGAAATGACTGCAACCTGCATCAAACACCAAGTCATTAATGTCACCCAGAATAATTTAGGAGACAAAAGATATCTACAAAGGAAAAGAGAAAAATAGCAAGAAGTGCTCCGACCAGCCAGCAACTAGTTGGAAACACTACATCAAACTGAAGCAACTAGTTGGAAACACTACATCAAACTGAAACATAAATACACAGGGGCGACGGACAGGGCTCAAACGGCAATGCAGGGGCAGGAGAATCACACAACATGACCAATCACCGTGTGGCTTTGTTTTGAAGCCACGCCGTGATTGGCCCTTTGCCTGTGAAAGTCCCTCCCTAGCAGCGTGCTCCCTCCTTTTGCACTGCACAGCTGAACACTGTGCGAGCAGCGAGGGAGTGCACATAAGAGCCCTGCTGCTGTCGCGAGAGACTCTAACACGCACAATCCGGAAAGGGAATGACGCTGTTAATAAGAATGACTTGATTTCGAGCTTTCTTTAAATGCCTATGGAAGTGGTCACATGTGGGCAAAGGTTGCTAGAACATTGCACTGTGATGCATATCACATTTTATAAACTACCGAAGGTGTCAGAGCCCGACAAGTTCAACTTTCGTGCTGATTAACGGCCTCCCCGGCACCCCTATGGACACCCTTTCGAACTTGGCTCCCTCAGTCGTGGGTGCAGCTGTACCACCCCCAATGCTTCATTCCAGGCTGTGATGCTCGGATCCTTGAGCCTACGTTTCCCTGGTGCAATACCACTAGGGCCCGCTGTCATGAGGGTGCCCAGTTCTGCCCCTGCAACCTTTTTGTGGCATTAGGCCAGGAGCACTGGTCTGATGTCATTGGGTACTCGAGCTTGCTGCCCCCCACAAATGTGATGAATCTCTTTAAAACCCACGTCAGTGACGTCACCGTCTCTCAGGCAGGTAAAACGTTCAGATTATGAAGTGAAGTGTTGGGATCGGTGCCGCAGCCACTCCATCGACAGACACTTTTACGCCTCACCACTTTCAAAAGTCACCATCCGCCACTGCATTAAACATTAAAATTGTCAAATTCCTTCGAACTGCAGCAAGCAAACTGGACTCAGCCAAGTGTACTGGTACTGAAGCGCTTTCCTCTCAAACGCCCAAAACTTCGCCCTCCATACCGGCCACCATTACCACCTGCATATAAGGGGCCTGCTGAACTTGTCACATTTCTCAACGCATTTTTTTTGTTTTTCTGTTTTTTCTTTTGGACTGCACAAGGCACACCTTGAGCAAGAGACCCCGCCCGCTGTCCATCTCCGCTTAGCCGATTGCTGCACTTTAAATTCTGCGTTGCGCGACATTTGAACACCGCGTCTCAGTCAAGGCAAACACACTTGTGCCCTGTTTGCTGCTCCAACTGTTCTGAAAGAACTCTGTACACCGTCAACCTTCCTTAGTTCTTTTCACACTCTGTCCTGCATGAGGTCTGAGGCCTCCTTTTCTGCTCATCGCTTAATCTCTCTCCTCAGGAGCCTGCTTCAAAAGAGGCATTAAGACCTATTAGCGCTAGTGTCACTGGCATCTGTGATATTTATACATGGTTTTATCTGTATTTTGGTTATTGTCTTTTTTTGTAAATGTTTTATTAACTATACAATACATTTCTGGCTGTGCTTACAGTTTTCTTTTGCAGGTCCAGTTCCAGGACCTTTTTCCACTGCATTATTGGTGTGCATTGTTGAGCCGTGAGGAACCTGTGTGGGAGGAACCTGGGCTTTCTTGGCAGAACTTTGTCTGTGAGGGGTTCGCGGCAGAGGGCATTCAGTGGCACAAGATTGCTCCCCAAACCGAATAAACGGATGAGGAAGGATGTTTGCCCGGATATATTGATCATCCATTTGGGAGAGAATAACATTGTGGTGGAAAAAGAATTTGCGTTAACGCGATCCATAAAGCAGGATTTGAGAGGCGTAAGGGCACAGTGGCCAGGGTGCTTCGTAGCCTGGACTGGATTTGTTCCCAGGAGTTGCTGGAGGGGTGCGTTGAAGCCGGCAGTCATAGATAAAGCCAGGAGAAAAGTCAATAGGGAGATGAGGAGTTTTGTAGGGTCAAAGAGGTAGGACTGTTGCAACATGTGGCTCTCCATTATGAAGACGCGGAGTTCTTCAGGGATGACTGTGTGTATCGTTCTGATTATGGTCGGAAGCTATATTTGTTGGAGCTGAGGGATTTCAGACCTTTCGGAGGCAGGAATGAGTTGTCAGTTTAGGGTGGGTGGGCAGAAAGTCATAGGTGCCTTTTTCTGGTGGCGGTTGACCCACAAGTTTGCAGGCCTTCCCTTACAGTAAGGCTGTTTAATATAAGGTCTTAGAGAAACCACAATGGAAGTCCTACAGTTAAAAGGTTACGTCATGGGGATGCCAAGTTGAACACAGGTTCTGTTCACTGCTGGGCAGAAGGGGAAGTTTAAAATGTGACAATAAGAAGAAGACAATAGGTCTGGAGGTTAACGTTGTAGGGTTTGAATACAGGCAGGTGCGCAACACCCATTGGACTTACAGGGCTTCAGCCCCCCCCGTCGTGTGTGGCGCCCGGGATGAGACCGCTTCCCGGGCGCGCACACAGCCGCACCCAAGCCCTTCAGAGGTCTTTAAAAGACCATTTGCATGTTAATGAGGCCTCACTGTTGTTTCACCCCTTCTAAGAGCCCCTGCAGCTCCACTCTGCCTATGGCTTAAAAGATTCAGCCCCCCCCCCCCCCGAAATTTGGCTCTAGTTGCGCCTCTGAATACAGGGGTGAGGCTGGGGGAGGGGGAATGGAATGCAGGTTCCTTGATGTATAGAGAGGTTTTAGTTCTGTAAGGTTTAAGGCTGAGAATATTTATGTGATACGTACCTGTTTCAATAAAGCGGCCTTTTTCACACATTTAGCCAGTCAGTGGTCTGATTGTGCCCCATTTCACCAAAGGCGTTCTTCAATGTGCACGAAAACCAGAGAGGCACAACAAGAATCTGACAAAATAAAAGATCCCAGACTGGTTATGAAGGTAACTGCACCTTTCATTGGCTGGGACAGAGATAGTCTCCTCTGGGTTCAGCCAGTCACTGCTGCTACAGGCCCTGCTTCAGCTTTCACAACAGGCAGTTTGCAGATGGCGAGGAGGAGGGGTGATCCCTAGTTGGTACATTCTGATGCCACTAGCAGTCTGCTGCAGGCACCGAGGACTGTCTCTAAAGCCCCGCCCCCTCTCCTCTCAGCCAGTCAGAAAACAAGCCCTTGTCTGCAGGTCCCATCAGCACAGATGTCCCTGCAGGCAGGCACCATCTGAGTGACATTGAGGAATAAACAAAGGCAGATGACATTAACAATCTCATGATGAGATGTCACAGCTGGGTCCGGGAGTGACATGCATGCGAACTGTCCATCAGCTTTGCAGCCCGCTCCGTAGACAGAGCAGGGCTGCGCGTTCAAAACCCAAAATCTGCAATCAATTAGCATCTACTTTAATCTGACGCAATCTATTCGGAAGCATCATTCAGGCACCTGGCAACGAGCCTGAGAGAAGCGGTGACTGCAACAAAACGGGTGTATTTACAAGGCCCCTGCGCCTCTGGAGCGTCACTTTTTTGACTCTCTGGTGGCACACAATGCGGAGCCTTATTCACAAGGCCACGTAAAGCCACCCTGCGTGGGTTTCCATGGCCTTGTAAATCTGGCCCTCGTTCACGCATCACTCTGCATGAAAGGGGCGTTATAAGGGTGTTCCCATGCAACACCCATGGATTCTGACGTATTGCCAGATTTGCAAGGTTTCGTAAACCTGGGAATGTGTAAAGTGGTGCAACGAGGAGAAATACTTTTATTTCTCCTCGTTTTTTCCCTCTTTCTATGTGTGCTGCATTGAAGGAGGAAAACGACATCAATCATTGTTTTTATGTAGGAAGGTGCTCCTTCCTGCACAACAACAATCATCCCTGCAACGCAGGCACCCTTGCACTATCGTGCAAGGGTGCTTGTGTTGGCGCTAGGCAGCCAGTTGTGCACCAGCGCAGAGTTAAGCACAGGGATGCATCTTATTGCTGTAAATACGATGCATCCCTGCACTTTCCTAATTGCGCAGCTCGGTGCGGCAAGATGGCTTGTAGTTCTGCGCTGTGTCATTTTCTAGTAAATATACCCCCTGGTTCCCCAGTTCCAAAGTGGGCAACTCTGTCCATAGCGTCACATTCTTCCCCTCTTCCTGATATACTGGCAGTCAATATTGTGAAGTTGATGTAGTTATAGTTGGTTACTAAAACATTAATATTGTGATATAACACCGTCGGGGGAGGGGCTTACAATGTTTACTGTTTGTCCATGTGCAGTGGTGCTTGTAGCGGCGATCACAGGTTCCATTTTCAAGCCTGGGCTGAAGAGAGCCCAAGGTCCTTGAGAGAGGAGGTACATTTTAAGGTGTTGGGAGGGGAAGTGGACAGAATCGGCTACAGAGGTGGGCATAAACCGAGATGATGCAAGCTGAAGGGTGATGGAACCTCATTGTTTATAGGCAGTAGGTCAGCGAAACAGATTCTCTACAGGACAAAATGTGTCTCTGAATGAGAGATTTTCTGCATGTACAAGTTTCCAACTTGCAAAAGTAAAGTTGCACAACATAAAATGTCAAGTAATTTTTCGAATTTCACATTACACACATTTCATCAGTGTAATCGAAATTTGCCGAGCTCCAGTACGGGTAAGTTTCAATTCTATTAAGGACACAGAGGCGAGGATTAAACAACCAAAAAACTACTACTCCCATGAACTCCCGGGAGTAGAACAAACAATTTCACACTAGTCCTTCAGCACTGTTCATTATCCAGCCTCCACTTTGTCCCTCCTTAGTGCTTAAGATAACATTAGACATGATTTTGGGAATGAAAAGTAACTAAAACAATATCCCATTATGAAAGAGTGTGAGGAAGGAGGCAGAAGATATAGAAGGAAACGGGCATGTCTTTCAACAGTTGTTTTGGTCTAGGGCCTCCCTGACATGTGTCGTTATCTTCCCCCGATTTTTCACAGGAACTTTCCTGTGGGGAACTCCCACCTTCCCAAAGGGCCGCTCGCAGTGCTTTAATTTGTAGAAAAAACCTTGACAGGAGGCCTCTGCAGCGTGCACCTACAGCACTGCCACTGACAATAACAACACAACTACTAACCATCACACTCCTACAAGTCTGACAGTTCAGACCATTCCAGGCACTCAAGGCTATAAGAATGGCTTGGGCGACAGGTATTCGTTATTTTTAATGTGTATTGAATTAATAAACTTTTGTTCTTGAGCTCATTTCTGACTTAGGCAAACAGCGCCACCAAGTGCAGGTGTTGACAAATAAGTGCCTGTCCCGAGCACCGGAAACCATCGGCTCAAATTAAGCACTGCCCGCTGGTCCCTGCTCAGGGGTGGAAGTATCACCTTGGCCACCGCTTTTTCTAGGAATTAGCAGACATTTATTTATTTATGTGCAGGAACCCAAGGCACATCTTCGGCAAGGTCAGGGGAATCCTTTTTTGGTGTCTAACTGTATTTATAATTCTTTATTAACATGCAACGCTTTGAGTTTTCAAAAACAACTGCTTATGTAAACATTGAAAAAACCCAGTTCGTCTGGTTGCCAGCCTTTTGGCATTGACATGAATTTTGTAAGACTTTATTGTTTGGAGAGCTGCCAAGCACTCACCAATATATAAATAATTGCTAAAAGTAAAAACATCATTATGGTTTAAAAAAAAGAGACAGCCATAGCAGTCCTGGCACTAAATGAAACTACTTTGTGTGTGAACGTGCCCTTGGGAAAGGGTGGAATGCTGTCACTCACAGTAAATGTAGCCAATGGCTGATGTGCTGTCCCATTGCCACGTGCTTTATGCTCTCGGGGGCGGGAGAAAAATGTGAATGACAGAATAATTGACCAAAGGATAATGAGGGCTTGCTTAAAGCCCCTATCAGTAAATATATTTTATATATAATTTTACTAAAATCATAGGTCTTTCCTAAGCCAAACCTTAACAGGATGACCCATTATTTGGGTCAATCTTTGTGCGACGTCCCTTCCTGTGATTTGTATCGAGGTCAAAATACACAGTGTCCCTTCCGCCAGCGCTTTTAACTAAGAAATACCAGAGGATTCCAACCTGCCCTCTTCATTCACCCTCGTCTCCCTGTCGGACCCCTAGCTCCCTCTCATGTCCTCGAGTACTCGTTAGTAATAATGTACTGCACAGAGATCTCCCTATTAACGGAGGCCTCCTTACTTCTGCCTCGTTACTCCAATCCCAGCTTCCATTTTATTCAACGGTTGAGCACACCATGTGCACAATACAAGTGCCTCGGGTACAATGAAGAACCAGGGAGTACTTTTACAAATCTGGCATGCTTTCTAGATATCCTGGCACCCAACCACCCCACTGCCCAGTCAACCATAATGAAACGGGGGCCACAGTCTGAGTATTGGCTCAACTGGCGCCATCACTTTCGTCAGCTACCAGGAATAAATTGTGATGGCGCTTCCCTGTCTTATTCAGACATATTTTGATTGTGGTCAAACGCAACTTAATGTTCCCTGGCTTCCTGACCTCAATTTGTACGCAGCAGTTCAAGCATGATATTGTTATTCCAACTACTGATTGCTCCAAATTAGCCCCTGCAAGGGTTCATTTAAGTATTTTAATGACAGGCGAGCATTAATGCTCACGGTCATTTTGCTGCAGAAGACACTGTAATTGTGATGGGACTGCCCGGACATGCTCTGTGCGCTACAGTAGTGGACGCGAGCTCTACGTTAATGCCCAGGAGGAAGTAGGCCGAGAACTGGTCTGGGGGTGCTTGTGTGCCCATCTGGAGGGACCCTGGCCTGGTAGCCCTGGCTGGACTGTTCCTATTGGAGCAGGACCAAGACTGATGTGCATATGGATGGCCCCTGTGTAGAGGGGCCCAATGGGTAAAAAATAATGGACTGGATGGGTCCCCAAGAGATAGCAAATGGTTGTGATTAATTATTGCTTTCCTTTCTTCACTTTTTTGTTTGTTGTAGTAGACACCTTAAGTGCTATTCACAGAAGCTTCTATGGTCCGTCTTAAGGTTTTGTGAACAACCGTGAGAAAATGCGTAACTTACACATCATTGTGTGCCGTCTTCCACCTTTACATTTTCAAATTAAAATAAATTGTCTGGCGGGTCTGTACATAGGAGCATTCGAAAACACCAACATTTACAACGCAGGGAACCCATGGGCCCAACAACATCAAACTGGGCGGAGATTTATCGATGACGTCTTAGTGATTTGGAGAGGTGATGAGGATTCAGTCCAGAGGTTCTTACAGTGGTTAAACAGGAGGAATCCTCTACTAAATTTGAAAACCAACGTCAACCAGAACAGAACTGCCATTCCTGGATCTGGTAATAGAACCAAAAGATGGAAAACTCTCCACTAGGGTCTACCATAAACTGACAGATACAAATTCCCTCCTCTCTTTTGAGAGTTTCCACCCAAAAGCTCGTAGGGAAAACCTACCAGTGGGGCAATTCTTCCGTCTCCGGTGGAATTGTACAGATATTACCACCTTCGATTAAGAAGCTGACCTCCTGACAGAAAAACTACAGAATAGAGGATATCCTAAAACAGTAGTAAAGAAAGCTAAGAAGAGAGCTGTCAACACCAACAGGGACAACCTATCACAAAAGATGGAAAAACCGACCATGAACAAGCCAGTACGTGTAGCCACCTTCAGTACAGCCTCACACCATATAAAACAGCTTCTGCGAAAAAACTGGTGCATTTTGAACTCAAACGGACTGAATATTGTGAAACTTCTTTTTGCGTTCAAAAGAAGCGCAAATCTACGAGATATCCTTCTTCACACTAGACCCAAGGTCAAAATACCGACAAATACACAGCATCCAGGTGCACTAACCCCGGTCACAGCACATGCAAGATGTGGGTCATGTGATGTTTGTCACCTAACTAGAGACACGAAAAGTGTAGATGTGGGTTTATATTCTCCTTGGGAACAAAGGACACATACTAACTGTAACTCAGACCACATCATTTACCTCATCACATGCCCCTGCAGAAAACAATATATAGGGATGACCAAGCGGAAGGTAAAAACACGCATTATGGAGCATAGAAGCACAATCAGGTGTCATAAAACAAACACCAAACTTACAAAAGACTACTTGGAAACAAACCATACAGAAAATGACATAGCTTGGAACATATTGGACAAACCGAGATTTTATTCAAACTCTGGCGATAAACAGAGATCACTCCTGTTAAGAGAACAGAAATGGGTGTACAGACTCTAGAGTCACATGAATGGGTTAAATGATGACATCCCATTGGAACAACATCAACAGATAGAACTATACGACACTGCCATTACTACTCTTCATACACCTTCACCTCGGAGCAGTGGTCTACGTAATTACCACTCGGGTGAACTATAAAATATTAGATCTCAGGGAATAATATTACAAGTGAGGGTCTTCCCCAATAGACTTTGGACACCCTACTGAGTTATAAACCTGTTTTGCCTTCCCAGACACCCCATAGCTTTTTTACACTAAGAGACATCTCGTATACATGAAATGCGCCGTATTTGGGCAGCCACAGCTATCAAAATCGCCACAGAACACCCATGGTCTACACATCATCATTTAGCATGTTTCGGACATATCATTTTCGAATAACGGCATTGTACGTGGCAATAGATTTTATTCAATAATCCCTTTTGTCAGCATGCATACAAATGCCATGGTAGTGGGTAAAGTTTTACCTTCTCCGCGACCTGAGAAAAGAGAAAGTGCAGTGTTTCCGGTTGCTTAGCAACGGAGGGACACAGGCAAGAGGCGTGGTCACGCGACACAGACACGCTACACTGTGTACGTCGCATGACCTGCAGACCGATAGCTAAGAAAGACCCCTTAGACTGGCGTCCGGCTACCTGCACGGTGGTAACTGGACAAAGGGTCCGGAAGTAAGGAGCTGTTTGGATGGGCACTCGGCAGGATGGCATAATGACCCAAGCCTACGCACTCCACAAGCTAGACGGGCCCCTAGGGATCAGTTGCACAACCACGTGCGGGGGCTTGACCACATTTTTGCACAAATTGCTCCTACCTACAACATGTAGGCAACCTGATGCACCGCAGCGTACATATACTAACGTGGGGGCATGATATAACAAGCATTGGCATAGCCAATAGGTCTCGCCTTTGGGACCGTATACGTTTTTAGGCATGCAATAGTTGATGTTGTTGCACCAAGGATATTGTGCTGGATAACTAAACACTTATAAGGTCCCAAAGGCGAGACCTATTGGCTATGCCAATGCTTGTTTCAGATATGCTCTTGAGATGGGATGGTATCTGTGAGCGATGCCTTCCTGAATGAGCATGGAGTACATTTTGAATTGTTGTCTTCTGTGTGGCTTTTTAACCACAGAGCTCATCCCACTATGGATAGCACACATTTTTGTGGATGTTTGCCACATGTATGACTAGTATAGCAAAGGCTGTGCTGGAGCGGGTAGTACAACATTTTGTATACCCCCCCCCCCATTTTACATGTTTATATTAATCCGAATAATCTATTAATTGTAATATTATTCATCCGTTTGAAGTGATAACTCACCAATTAGACTAACAAAAGAATTACACTTGGGAATTGCAGTTTGCATGGCTATATTAATTGTAAACTAACTTGAGTACGCATATTAATAGTAGGAAATTAGTATATTGCATGTTATATGTTGCTTTGGTGATGTATTTGTGATTTGTGCTTTATTCAGTGAGTATAAACCGCTCTGAGTGTTGCTTCTGCTAGATAAATACACACACATATGGGTATTAGCAAGGGGATAACATTTTATTAGCCATTTCTATGTTTTAATTATGTTTTGTGTTTCTTTTGCTTAAGTTGACCATTTCGGCCTAAACAAGATGGCTGAACGAGATGACTTGCCCTTGATATATGATTGGCAAAAGAGGGTGGAGTCTGTGGAATGCTGAAAGTACAACATTGTTGTACTTACATTCCTGATGAAAGTAAAGATTTGAAAATTTATATTAAAAATATTACAGAATTGCATGACGAAATTGTACCACTGGAGGTTGAAGGTGTCTGGGAGAAGATTGGTAAGAAAATATCAGCTATTAAAGACTTTGTAGTAAAACTAGGTAGTACATTTATAGGTAAGATATTATTTCCAATAACATGTGTGATTTCCTTAGTATTAATAATTAGACTAGGTTGTATTTGTTGTAGAAAGAATATAAATCAGAAAAGAATAAAAAGAGAAAACTTAAGGAGAAGGGATAAGAAACAAGAAAGAGAATTCAAAGAAATAGAACTGGAAGAGTTAAAGGCTAGCATGTATAAAACAGCAAAAAGAGAAGAAACCGGGGAAACTGAAATATGAACGAAACAATAAATCAATTTAAATTTCCATAAAAAGGATACAACATTTTTGATTAGTGTGGTGATATAATCACCAAAGGTGGGATTGCCGGAGCGGGTAGTACAAAATTTTGTATACCCCCCCATTTTGCATGTTTATATTAATCCGAATAATCTATTAATTGTAATATTATTAATCCGTTTGAAGTGATAACTCACCAATTATACTAACAAAAGAATTACACGTGGGAATTGCACTTTGCATGGCTATATTAATTGTAAACTAACTTGAGTACGCATATTAATAGTAGGAAATTAGTATATTGCATGTTATATGTTGCTTTGGTGATGTATTTGTGATTTGTGCTTTATTCAGTGAGTATAAACCGCTCTGAGTGTTGCTTCTGCTAGATAAATACACACACATATGGGTATTAGCAAGGGGATAACATTTTATTAGCCATTTCTATGTTTTAATTATGTTTTGTGTTTCTTTTGCTTAAGTTGACCATTTCGGCCTAAACAAGATGGCTGAACGAGATGACTTGCCCTTGATATATGATTGGCAAAAGAGGGTGGAGTCTGTGGAATGCTGAAAGTACAACATTGTTGTACTTACATTCCTGATGAAAGTAAAGATTTGAAAATTTATATTAAAAATATTACAGAATTGCATGACGAAATTGTACCACTGGAGGTTGAAGGTGTCTGGGAGAAGATTGGTAAGAAAATATCAGCTATTAAAGACTTTGTAGTAAAACTAGGTAGTACATTTATAGGTAAGATATTATTTCCAATAACATGTGTGATTTCCTTAGTATTAATAATTAGACTAGGTTGTATTTGTTGTAGAAAGAATATAAATCAGAAAAGAATAAAAAGAGAAAACTTAAGGAGAAGGGATAAGAAACAAGAAAGAGAATTCAAAGAAATAGAACTGGAAGAGTTAAAGGCTAGCATGTATAAAACAGCAAAAAGAGAAGAAACCGGGGAAACTGAAATATGAACGAAACAATAAATCAATTTAAATTTCCATAAAAAGGATACAACATTTTTGATTAGTGTGGTGATATAATCACCAAAGGTGGGATTGCCGGAGCGGGTAGTACAAAATTTTGTATACCCCCCCATTTTGCATGTTTATATTAATCCGAATAATCTATTAATTGTAATATTATTAATCCGTTTGAAGTGATAACTCACCAATTATACTAACAAAAGAATTACACGTGGGAATTGCACTTTGCATGGCTATATTAATTGTAAACTAACTTGAGTACGCATATTAATAGTAGGAAATTAGTATATTGCATGTTATATGTTGCTTTGGTGATGTATTTGTGATTTGTGCTTTATTCAGTGAGTATAAACCGCTCTGAGTGTTGCTTCTGCTAGATAAATACACACACATATGGGTATTAGCAAGGGGATAACATTTTATTAGCCATTTCTATGTTTTAATTATGTTTTGTGTTTCTTTTGCTTAAGTTGACCATTTCGGCCTAAACAAGATGGCTGAACGAGACGTTAAACGTGACTGCTCTGACAACACGAGGTTCTGGGTGAAGTGCGCATGCGTCACCACTAGCAGCAGTGGCCTGGACATAACCCCGGGAGAACCTGTACCCTTCAAGGACGCTCCGGGAACCTGGCCAATAACAATGACAATGCTTGATTTAAAAAACGGAACCAGCAAGCATGATGAGTTCATCGTTGGACACCCTGAGAACTTTACCTCCTAACCCCAAGTCAACCAATAAGGACTTTCTAAACCCGACCTTGATACTTTTTGACATTATTTTTATTATAAAAGTAGGTAGGGAATTGAACTATTGTCTCACGCTCTTCTTTGACGAACTCGATTTCCTGACGTTATGCTGACGGAGAGGACGGTGACACTGCTGGACAGCTGTTATCCTGAATCTTTGAGAGACTGAATTGCGGCCTAACTTTGCTGAATAAAATTCTTCCTTGACTGATTGACTTAGAGGACGACTTTAGCCAGAATTAGCCAGAATAGGTAAATATGATGCACTGAAATGCTGATGATGATTTTTTGAAGAAGAGAATTAAGATAAAGAAGTAATGTGTAGATAGAGGAGTTTAGTCACTAAAATCAGATAGCAACTAAATGATCCATCTCCTTATGAGAGGGATATCTTAGGTTTGAAGTCAATGTGTTTAGGGTAAGGTAAAGGTATTCCTTTCATATCAGCGTTAGGAAGCTTATTTCCCTAGGAAAGCAGAACAACGGAGTGTAAGTATTGGTGTTATGGGCCCCACCAATGAATGTATATGAGTGAAGTTGATGTAGAGGTATTTGGTTTGTGACGAAGGGGAATTTGATGTTCCACGCTGCAACAGTTTTTCTGGTAGCAGAGATATGGTTATTATTGTTTTGGTTTGGTGATTATTGCTTGTAAATAGCTTATGGATTATTGGTTATTGAGATTGGTTTATGTACTAACACTCTATGTTGAATCGTGTTGATTTTTATGTTGTTTGCACGGCTTCTGGGATGTAGGAAGTCGGAAGTTTGTAACGGTTCCGTAGTAGAACAGAGGTAAGCGCTGTTCTTGGGAAAGACGGAATTGTTGTTATCCTGTAGGTACACAGGAGAAACGTGTGATGATTGAAGTTGCACGACGCATTGTCTGGGTTCGATTCGGTGACATCGCTGTGTGTTGCCATTAGAGGCATTTTCTGTGTGAGAGAAGTGTGAATGATAGCGAAGGTTACCTGTGAAATTCTGGTCTTAGGTACCAGGGATCCAATTGGCATTCCGATAACGCTTATCACTGGAAAGGTAATAGGTACTCTCTGAGCTTGTTAGAAGGACAAAGGAGAGGTAAGCGCTGCTTTGTTAACGTATGCTATAATTCTGTAATAGGACAGACTGTTCGCTGTTCTCGGGAAAGACAGGATTCTGTGTGAATGTACTACTTTTTCTTGTGTGAAAGTGCGTGAATGATAAGGCATTCGGGTTAATTGTGAAACTCTAGTTTTATCTCTCAGGAGCATTGGGTCTCCAACTATGTGTCTTAATTCTGGAGAAACGGTTGACTAATGCTTGTTAGAAGGGTGAAGTAGAGGGATGTGCTACTTTATCAACGGAAGTTATGATTCTGTAGTAGGGCAGAGGTAAGCGCTGCTCTCGGGAAAGACAGAATTCTCGTGAGAAAGGTCTATTGCTATTCCTTGGTTAGCGAAGCGGACAATGGTGGTGTTTTTATGTTGTTACTAACAGAGTTGTAGAAATTGAAACAAAGACTTACCAAGCAGATTTGTAAAGGAGGGGTAGACAGGAGCAGGAGCTGCCGCAGCGGCTGCTGACGTCAGAACGACCGCGCTGGGATTGGACAGTTGCTCAGAAACGTAAAACGCTCCGGATTGGTGCGTCAGTGTGCGCCGCGCTAGGAGTGGAGAAATACAGGGTGACGTAAACGCTCCCGATTGGTGCATTAGTGAGAGTCGCGCTGGGATTGGAAAATTGTAAAAGTGACGTAAACACTCCCGATTGTTGCGTTACTGTGAGTCACGCAACGATTGGACAGAAAAGCGGTACAGTTGTAAAAGAGACTAGTGAGACACGAAATAAGGGAAAATGTATTACGATCCACCAGAAAAGGAGAAAAAGTCTTGGTTTGGTAAAATTAAGAAGTGGTTTAAGAAGGACAAACCGATCATAACTAGGGAAGGACAGTTACTTCCTCCACCGAAAACCCCTGCATCCTTCATGGTTGCGAAATATGGATATCACACCTGTATTTGGTTAGATAACTGGGTAAAATATACCGAGAAAGACGGAGTGTTGGATTTTCCAGAGCATGGTTCATTTAATTTGGCTGTTTTGAGAAATTTGAGAGAGAAAATGATGAATTTAGAACCGAGACCTAGACCGACTCGAGGCTTTGACAGAATGGGAAGACGAGATGCATGACCGAGAAAGACAGAGAAATGGTAGAGGTTATAGGTACCTGTTTGGCAGATCATATGGACATGAGACGCATGATGATCGAATGAGAAGGTGGCGGAATGCGAGTATGACTGAGGGTTTGTTTCGCGTAAGGACTGTAGGAGGGAATGAAGGACGAAAGTGTGTAGAAAAGAGGCATATTGTGGAATCGAGAGGGTATGGAATGAATGAATCAGAGGATGATGTACTTGATGATATGTTCTATAAGAATCCACCACCATACCGACCAGAACCAGAAATATTAACTCCAAGTGCCCCAATGAAAGAAACAGTACGAATCATAAAATCGGAACCAGAGTTCCAAGATTTGGGAAGAAACCCTTCCATTAGAGAGGTAGAAAAGACGTCTGGAGGAAAATTGGATGGAGAAAATTCAGTAGAATTAGCAAAAACGACCTTAGAATTAACCGAGAAAATAAGAGAATTGACTAAGAACTTGGAAGCGGTAACTGTTCCAGTAACGATAGGTCCATTAATGCCTATTTTTGACAAGCAGAAAGACAGTGAACATTGTTTGACAGTCCCTTATAAAAGTAATAAACCGGTTGAACAACAAATAATGAGTCAGAGTGAGAATCCATGGAGACAGACTATGAGTATGAATGAACTGAATTTTTCAAATATCCTATTTGTAGGTCAAAACTGTGCAGAAAAACGTATGACAATGATAGAGACAATGTCAGAAACTCAAAAAGATTTTGGACAAGGAAATGTAGAGAAACCAGTAGGACCGTCTACAGAGGAGTTGAGTGAATGGTTGAGAAGCTTGCAAAAGAAAGACAAGGAATCTCAGTCAATAGATGTGGCAAAATTACGAATGGTACTGGAAGAATTAATAGTAGGAACTATCCCGACAGAGAAGTTAAAAACGTACCAAGATGAGGAATTGTTATTTCTGTGCAAAAGCGTAACATGGAGAGCAAAAAGTCTTCATGAAAGATTAGAAGAAGTGGCAAATGAAATGGGTATTGATATTGAAAAGGTATAAGCCCTACAGAAACCCTATCAAGTAGATTTCACCGAAAAAGATATTGAAAACATGAATACCGCAGGACAAATAGGTCCGGTTAAGGAAATAATTATTTTGTTGAGAAAATGGGGAGATGTGGACAAATGGAAAAGCAGATGGTATCGCAAACGAGACGAAGTTTCAGACAAAACGTTTTCAGCTTATCCTGTGAGAGAGAAAGAGAAGGTTGTGAGAGGATGCCCTATGAGAGAGATTCCGGGAGGAGGATATGTACATGTCCCATGGACCAGACAGGATATTTAGTCATTTACGAATGACTTCCCTCGACTGCGTGAAAAACCCGTCGAGTGGTATAGACCGGTGGACAGATTTGTGAAACTATCCAAAGTATTGTGGATTGATCTGAATAGCTTGTTTGACATAATAGTACCAGCAGATCTATGAACAAAATGCAAAATAGTAATAGATTGGCCGACACAGGAATACCCAAGGGATCAAAAGACAGGAGCTCCAGACCCCGAGGTAATGAAGAAATAGGAACAGGTTATGGCATTCTTGAAGAACAAGGTACCCCCTAAAGAGACAGATTGGGTGAAAATTTACAGAACACATCAGGAAAGCAAAGAATCAGTACATGCCTATTATGAAAGGTTAATTTTAGCCTTTAAACAATTCAGTGGAGATGAAAATTTGAGTGATAAAGATTTGAGTCATTTCATATACAGATTTATATATGGTCTTCGTCCAGAAATTAGTGAAATGATAAAACAGCATACGGTAGATTGGCAAAATAAGAAAATAGATGAAGTATTGAGACATGCTAAATATTTTAGTGATGAAATTGAAGCAAAACAGAGAAAACTGAAAGAGAAGGCTATGTGGGCACAGGTAAAGGTAGCAGAGAGACAGGAAGCACAATTAGTAGAACAAGCTGGGTCAAAACAAAGATTTTATCCTGGGAAAAATAAAGGGAATATTGAGGAAGCTATGAAGAAATTTCCGTGTCATAATTGCGGTAGGATAGGGCATTGGAAATCTGAGTGTAAGAATCCACCAAGTACTAATGATGAAAATTCATCCTTGAATCCACAGGTGCAGAATGAGGTGAGTGGTCAACCGCAACGACAACAGCCGGGTGTAACACAACAATCAGGTGCCAAAACCACCTTTTCCACAGAACAAAAATTGCCAGAACTATAGTAAGGAGAATGGATTCTACAACGAAGAACAGGTAAATAAGCCGCAAAGCGCTAGCGCTGCTTCGCAGTATTGGCTGCAACGCGATGAAAGCGATTCAGAAGAGGGTTATTGACGGTGCCGAAGGGAGGAAGAAGAGTGCGTACTTGGCGCAACTCTAGAAGTAGACCAGACAGGCCCATTTGTAGATGGAAAAGTTAATAATGAAAATATTACTTTCCTAGTTGATACTGGTGCTACTCGATCGACAGTTAGATCAGCTGATGTCAAGAATCTTCCTGTCTCGGATGAAATGATCCAAGTAGTTGGTGTGTCCAATAGACAGATTAAAACTTACCTTACAGAACCGGTGAAAGTTAGTATAGGGACATTTTTGAAATGCACAGATTTGTAGTGTGCGACACCAGTCCTGTGAACTTGTTAGGTAGAGATTTATTGTGCAAGATTAATTGCACTATATTTTGTACTCCAGATGGAATAGCCTTTGAAACACCAGATGATGATGTGTTGTATAAAATGACAATGGCAAACAGAGAGAAAGAGGTTACAGGAACCTATGCTGTATTTAGCCCTGACGAACTACCAAAAGAATTAAAACAATCAGTAAAAGCAGAAGTTTGGGACTTTACAGGAGAAGACGTAGGATTGATGAGGAATGTAGATCCAGTAAAAATAACTGTAAAAGAAGGAGTATGTTACCCAAATGTCCCACAAAATAAATTGACACCTGAAATAATCGAAGGAGTTGCTCCTGTGATTGAGAACATTATAAAACAAGGAATTTTGAGAGAAATAATGAGTAGCCCATGTAATTCACCAATAATGGGACTGAAAAAGCCTAGTGGGAAGTTCAGGATAGTGCAAGATCTGAGAAAGATAAAGAAAATAGTTGTACCATGTTGTCCCATTGTACCGAATCCATCTGTGATTTTATATCAGATCCCTCATGACGCAGAATGGTACACAGTGATTGATTTGTACCATGCTTTCTTTTCCATCCCATTGCACCATGACAGTCAGCAAATTTTTGCATTTCGTTTCGGCAAGCGTATTTTGGCGTGGTGTCGAATTCCACAGGGGTATAGAGAAAGCCCCTCAATATTTAATCAGCTATTGAAAAAGTCTTTGGAGAGTTTGGAAATGTCTGAAAATTAAGTACTAGTCCAGTATATCGATGACCTACTTGTGGCATCGAAAACTCGTGAAGCTTGTGAGGTAGACACGGTAGCCTTGCTGAATCATTTGGCGGGTGGAGGATTAAAAGTGTCACTATCGAAATTACAAATTTGTAAGAAAGAAGTCCAATATTTGGGACAGAGCATTGAGAAAGGACACAGGAAAATAACCATAGACGGAATCAGGATCATAAAAAGAATGAGTCCACCAATGACCCAAAGAGAAGTGAGGATGTTTCTGGGAATGGTTGGATATTGTCGTCAGTGGATAGGCAATTTTTCATTGATTGCAAAACCTTTGGTACGATTGACAAGAAGTGATGTGAGAGATCCAATTGATTTGAACAAAGAGGAGTTGGCAGCATTCAAGAAGTTGAGAGAAGGATTGTGGGAAGCGCCTGCATTAGGTATGCCTGACTATGATAAGGAGTTTGAGTTGTATTGCAGTGAGAAAAATGGATGTGCACTCTCTGTTCTAGTACAGAAGCATGGAAAACTGAGGAAACCAATTGCATATTTTTCATCCATGTTGGACCCAGTAGCTGTAGCCCTTCCTGGGTGTCTGAAAGCAGTAGCTGCTACATGTCGAAGTTTGCAACAGAGTGAAGGAATTGTGATGGGATACCCTGTGAAAGTGTTTGTACCTCATGATGTGGCGATCCTTTTAACAAGGAGTCGTACTCAGTATATGACGCACAGCCGACTGACTAAGTATGAAAAGGTCATTTTGGGTGCAACAAATGTGAGTCTTGTGAGATGTGTGAATGTGAATCCTTCAACATTGTTGCCTGATGTAGGGCATGTGGAGGTAAGAGATGAAGCAGATCATGATTGTTTTGATGTACTTGATTTCTGTACAAAACCAAGACCTGACATAAAAGACGAACCTTTGTCAGAGAGTGATTATGTCATGTTTGTTGATGGATCTTGTTTGAGAACAGATGAAGGAGTGCCGAGTGCAGCATATGCGGTATGTACAGTTGCAGCAGTAATGGAAGCATCCTATTTGAAATGAGTAAGGTCGGCCCAAGTAGCTGAACTTGTTGCCCTGACCAGAGCATGTAAGATTGGGAAAAGTGTGAGAGTGACTGTGATAACTGATAGCCAGTATGGCTACGGGGTGGTCCATGATTTTGGCCAAATTTGGCTGCAAAGAGGTTTCCTAACCTCAAGAACTCCCATTAAGAATGCTGAATTGGTTGGAAAATTGCTTGAGGCAATACAGCTGCCTAGGCAATTGGCTGTGGTAAAATGTGCTGCTCATAGTCGCAGTGGTGATTACATAGCCACTGGAAATAAATTCGCCAATGATATGGCGCAATATTGTGCACAAAATCAGAATTCAATCAATCGGGCAAAGGAAAAGGAGTTGATTTCTTGTTTCCCAATGTTTACTAACACTGTGGGAACATGGGAAGAGGTAAGGCAATTACAGGAAGAAGCAGGAGAGGAAGAAATAAAAAAGTGGGTAAAAGCAGGATGTGCACCAAGAGAAAAAGATCATGTGTGGGTCTATCGAGATGGAAGACCAGTTATGCCTGATAGCATGATGTCTGCCATGGCACGGATGTATCATGGACAGGGACATATAGGGAGAGACGCCATGATTAGGTCCTTTAAACAAACTTGGTATAATGCCAAGTTCAGGCTTGTAGCAGAAAGTATTTGTCAAAGATGTCTAATTTGTCAGCAATACAATCCAGGAAGAAAGACAGTGGTGAGTCTAGGAACAATAGGTCGAGAGGGAGGGCCTTTCACCAGAATGCAAGTAGATTTCATTGAGATGCCTCCTTGTAACAGGTTGAGTTATGTTTTGGTGATGGTATGCCTATTCTCTAGGTGGGTGGAAGCATTCCCAACAAGAAGAAATGATGGAATGACAGTGGCAAAATTATTGTTGAGGTTTGGGTTTGGGTTCCCAGTAACAATTGAATCAGACAGAGGAGGACATTTTCATAATGAGATCATAAAATTGATTTGTGAAGCATTGAATATACGACAAAAACTGCATTGTGCCTATCGACCAGAAGCTTCTGGTGTAGTAGAATAAATGAATGGTACTATCAAAAACAGAATAGGGAAAATGTGTTTAGTCACAGGTATGAAATGGTCCGATGTCTTGCCTCTAGTACTCATGACTATTAGATCAATACCAGACAGAACTACTGGTTTGAGTCCGCATGAGATCCTCGTGGGACGTGCCATGAGACATGTATTTATACCAGTCAGCAAGCTGATGACAATAACTAATTACATGGTATTGGAATACTGTAAAAGCCTGGCTGACGCAGTTCATTCTGTGTTTCATCAGGTTGGAGCGGATGCCACCACTCTTGAAAAGAAGCCAGCTCATGATCTAAGCCCAGGGGACTCGGTAAGGATAAAAGTACACAGAAGACGAAACTGTTTGATTCCCAGGTGGGGAAAACGAAGGCAAGTCATCTTGACTACGACAACAGCTGTGAAGTGTGCTGGATTGAAGAACTGGATCCATGCAAGTCATACTTTGAGAATTCCAAATCCAGTTTACTGTAAAGAAAAGGAGTACTTTTATGAATCAGAATCCAGTACTGAGTCAGATGACGGAGAGTCAAAAGATAAGGAAGGAGAAAACCCTGAAAGGGGGGAGACAGAGCCAAGGTTAATTTTGGGCCCCAGAAGTAATTCCCTGAGGAAAAGGTTACAGATTTCTGATACCAGTTCAGACTCAGAGACAGAACAAAGAGCACATTTGTCCAAGAAAGAACAAAGGAAGAACAAAGAAAAGGACAGTGGAGAGACAATAAAAGAAATCCATGAGAAGGAAGTGCTAGATGAAAGATTGAGAGAAATTCCACCCGAAATAACACCTTTAGATGGACAGGTGCTAGATACAGAGAGAGAGAGAAAGATTATTGCGGAAGACCCCAGAGGAGGTGTAGGGAACTCCAACATCCAGTTAGAAGCAGGGACAAGTAGTCAGCAGGAAGATTGCGTGACGGAGATTCAAGGAGGGACAGAAGTAGGGAAAACAAAAGAAGAGGTGGAAAAAGAACCCGTTGAAGGTAAAAAGCAAGTTGGAACAGAGTCTGAGGAAAGCGAAGATGAAATACCAGAAGGCCGAGTTCTGAGAAAGAGAGCTTGGAGAACTGAAAAGAATGATAAAGGGAGTAAATTGAAAAGAGCGGCAAAAGACGAGGTGTGGCCAAACAAAATAAAAAGATTGAGATATCGGTTGACACGTGTAAATTCGCCAAGGGCTGAACAGGTGAATGAAGTAACGAGTCAAGAGAAATCGAAAGAAGAAGAACAAACAGTAGTCCAAGAAAACAAAAGAACAAGAAAACCTAACCAGAAGTATAAATCACCGGAATGGACATATGTGGCCTTGCCTGAAGTGAAAGAAGAGGCGGATAGCCAAGGAAATCCAGAGGTGGTTGTACCGGAAGTGGTTGAGGAAGACGAAGAATCAGAAATCCTGAGAGTTATCTTGTCCGATATTGGAGAAGAAGCGGATGTTCAGGGCAACCTGTATGTTGAAAACGAAGGGAAGGTGAAAGATGAGATGCCAAACTGAATGAGACAAGAAAGTTACTGATGGAAAGACCATAAAATACTGAAAAAGACAAAAACTGGTAGAACCACGTAGGTGCTTAGAAGCCTTGGGTTAGAAACTAGTTGTGAAATAGAAGAGGCTAAGTCAAAAGACACGGTTCATTTAAGAAAAGATGGTAAACATATAAAGTAGCAAAAGTAGATGTACCTTCCTTAGAAGATGGTGCAAAATGTGTTGTTGTAGTACAGGATTATTAATGGTTCTTTGGAGTATTCTTGCTCTATTAATTTCATTTAAAGTTACTGTAGATACATTAGAAGGACATAGTGATAACATAACTAATATAGGGAAAGTTCAAAAGGTAGTTTCAACTAGAATAGATAAAAACTATTTACATAAAGACAGGTCAATAACAGATTTTTCTAACAATGTGTTTTCAAAATTGTTGTATGAATATGTAAAAACTATGGACGTAAGGGATTGCTACGTTTGTATGCAATTACCTGCATCTGTATCTGAAGGAGTGACTTATCATCACCTTCCTGTAACATATGGAATAACATGTAGTGTAATAGCTAGTTTATTTGATCAAACAGGTAAATTAGAGTATTCTTTTTCAGATGTAGATACTATATTTTCACAAGTACCAGCAATTAACAAACTAAACAAGGTAAAACCTGCAAAGGTATTAGGTGAATTTTTCTTAGAGACTAAAGAACTAACCTTAGAATATATATTTAGAAATAACTTGACTTGCAGTTTAAAGAAAGAAGAGAAGACATTTTTGGACATGGTGGAAGAAAGGAGATTGAAAATGCAAAGAAAGGCTTCAGAAGGGAAAGTTGAGAAAACAGTTGGGACGTAGAAATGGAGAAACATTTGAAAGGAGAAACGAGTCCAACTATGGCTTTAGCTTGGCCTCAGAAAGGGAAATTGTGTATAAGAAGGAATCAGACGGCGTATGACAATTATTTTCTAGGGAATAGTGAGTGCCATGATCCATACCGAATCAAAGGAGGATGGGGATTTAAAGGTGGAAGAGATCCAGTCTTTCCAGGACTGTATTTCATTTGTGGGAACAGGGCATATTATCGTTTGCCAGACCATTGGTATGGCACATGTTATGTTGGCCTGGATTTTCCAATGATTTTTCACATGGATGGAGGAGAAGATGGTGTACATAGTTTAGGTAGTTATTTAGCACGTAGTAAGAGAGAATCTTGGACTGAAATTGTGGGTGACATTTTTGGAGCACTGATACCCGCAGTGGGAATATCTCTGAATGCGAATAAAATTAGAAAACTTTCAACAGTAGTGGATCGCTTGTCAACAAGCACTGCTGGAGGATTCTTATTGGTGAATACAGAAATGGTTGCCATGCGTGCTATGGTAATTCAAAATCGACTTGGCCTTGATATATGATTGGCAAAAGAGGGTGGAGTCTGTGGAATGCTGAAAGTTCAACATTGTTGTACTTACATTCCTGATGAAAGTAGAGATTTGAACATTTATATTAAAAATATTACAGAATTGCATGACGAAATTGTACCACTGGAGGTTGAAGGTGTCTGGGAGAAGATTGGTAAGAAAATATCAGCTATTAAAGACTTTGTAGTAAAACTAGGTAGTACATTTATAGGTAAGATATTATTTCCATTAACATGTGTGATTTCCTTAGCATTAATAATTAGACTAGGTTGTATTTGTTGTAGAAAGAATATAAATCAGAAAAGAATAAAAAGAGAAAACTTAAGGAGAAGGGATAAGAAACAAGAAAGAGAATTCGAAGAAATAGAACTGGAAGAGTTAAAGGCTAGCATGTATAAAACAGCAAAAAGAGAAGAAACAGGGGAAACTGAAATATGAACGAAACAAGAAATCAATTTAAATTTCCATAAAAAGGATACAAAATTTTTGATTAGTGTGGTGATATAATCACCAAAGGGGGGATTGCCGGAGCGGGTAGTACAAAATTTTGTATACCCCCCCATTTTGCATGTTTATATTAATCCGAATAATCTATTAATTGTAATATTATTAATCCAGAATTCGGGTTTTTGGAGTGGCGCACTACCAATGTATACACAAAGTTGTTATTCACAATGAGTCGCAAAGTCTTTATAGTTAGTAAACCAATAATGTCTTTTATTGGAAAATGTTTGACATTTTTAAGACGATTGTCAGCCAACGCGTTTCGTTCAGAGATGAACTTCTTCAGGGCTGAAAATTACAATATAAGGTACATAAATATATATACGACAACAAAAACATACGTGTACAAGTTACAAGAGTTCTGGTGACATAGAGGTGAGTATGTAGGCAGGAATAGTGAAGGAAGAGGCAAGGGGATCAGTGGTTTTAGGTCGGGATAGCACACATTTTTGTGGATGTTTGCCACATGTATGACTAGTATAGCAAAGGCTGTGCTGGAGCGGGTAGTACAACATTTTGTATACCCCCCCCCCATTTTACATGTTTATATTAATCCGAATAATCTATTAATTGTAATATTATTAATCCGTTTGAAGTGATAACTCACCAATTATACTAACAAAAGAATTACACGTGGGAATTGCACTTTGCATGGCTATATTAATTGTAAACTAACTTGAGTACGCATATTAATAGTAGGAAATTAGTATATTGCATGTTATATGTTGCTTTGGTGATGTATTTGTGATTTGTGCTTTATTCAGTGAGTATAAACCGCTCTGAGTGTTGCTTCTGCTAGATATATACACACACATATGGGTATTAGCAAGGGGACAACATTTTATTAGCCATTTCTATGTTTTAATTATGTTTTGTGTTTCTTTTGCTTAAGTTGACCATTTCGGCCTAAACAAGATGGCTGAACGAGACGTTAAACGTGACTGCCCTGACAACACGAGGTTCTGGGTGAAGTGCGCATTCGTCACCACTAGCAGCAGTGGCCTGGACATAACCCCGGGAGAACCTGTACCCTTCAAGGACGCTCCGGGAACCTGGCCAATACCAATGACAATGCTTGATTTAAAAATCGGAACCAGCAAGCATGATGAGTTCATCGTTGGACACCCTGAGAACTTTACCTCCTAACCCCAAGTCAACCAATCAGGACTTTCTAAACCCGACCTTGATACTTTTTGACATTATTTTTATTATAAAAGTAGGTAGGGAATTGAACTATTGTCTCACGCTCTTCTTTGACGAACTCGATTTCCTGACGTTATGCTGACGGAGAGGACGGTGACACTGCTGGACAGCTGTTATCCTGAATCTTTGAGAGACTGAATTGCGGCCTAACTTTGCTGAATAAAATTCTTCCTTGACTGATTGACTTAGAGGACGACTTTAGACAGAATTAGCCAGAATAGGTAAATATGATGCACTGAAATGCTGATGATGATTTTCTAACGTTTCTTGCAATATTTCTTATATAAAGAATACTTGATTAATTGAAAAATGTGTTGTGTCGATTATTTGAAGAAGAGAATTAAGATAAAGAAGTAATGTGTAGATAGATGAGTTTAGTCACTAAAATCAGATAGCAACTAAATGATCCATCTCCTTATGAGAGGGATATCTTAGGTTTTAAGTCAATGTGTTTAGGGTAAGGTAATGGTATTCCTTTCATGTCAGTGTTTGGAAGCTTATTTCCCTAGGAAAGCAGACCAACGGAGTGTCAGTATTGGTGTTATGGGCCCCACCAATGAATGTATATGAGTGAAGTTGATGTTGAGGTATTTGGTTTGTGACGAAGGGGAATTTGATGTTCCACGCTGCAACAGCCGAGCTCCAGACCTTCGCAGATTAAAAATAGCGAAATCTGTTTGCCAACCAATTGCCAATAATATGTTATATGTTAAAATGGTGAATTGTAAACATTTGAATGTGTCCACATTTCTGTGGAAACGAGCGCCATGTTGTTTCTACATGCAGAGTCTTGGCGTGCATGTGTGTCACGTAGCCCTGCAGCAAACAAAAAACGCACCTACCACGCACATCTCTTTATTTGTACGGAAAATAAAATGCGTATTCCAACCAATCACTGGAAATACAATTCCTTGATGTTTCTATTTCCCAATGTCTTGCTCATCTCACACATATTGCAAACGTACACAATCGGGAATATTTTATGCAAATGCATCTGTATACTTTTATATACTAAATGTGTACGTCATCTTTCTGTACAAAAGCAAAAACACGCACACAAGCAAACACAATGCCTCACAATTACGAACAACTACATAGAAAGCACACATGCTATATCATACACATACAAAAAACAGGGAGCAGTCATACACCACCCAAAGGCACATACATTACACAAATGCACACATGTACTCGCAAAAAAGACATACATACGTTGAAGGGCAAACAAAACAACAGAGTTCGTAGCCAAGCACGGAATACAAACACGCAGTGCATACACATATTACACACGCATACTTATCTATAAACACAGTCATTCCTATATAAAAAATAATAATAATTCACACCATGCAAAGGCGTTAGAGAAGCTTTTGTATACATGCACAAACGCACAGCTCAAAGTCACAATCATACTTTACACATAGTAGCACTACTACGGAGCTATATACCAAGTACAAAGGTGTACACAAACTACACAAACACACAGGCATGCACAAAGGCACAAGCACAACATTCGACAGCACACACATGCCATAAAATGTGATACACACATCATTGTACACATTTATTGCACAAGCAAACACGCACAAGCGTTTACATACACAATGACTTGTGCACAAGCTCACAAGTAACGTGCAGTGGGGTACACACAGAAAAACATGCTCCTCTATGCAAGCACACATATAGAATACAAAGAATACACATTTTCAGATGTAGACAGTCATACACAGGCTTGCATACATTGTACAGTTAGAAGCAATCTACACAGACACACACATTGCACGTAAGTCCTCACACACTGATGCTCCTTTGTCTCTACTTTTAATGGCCACTCCCACATTCACCAGCAACACTGACGCACACAAATCTCATGTGCACTCACCTGTGTTTCTGACTCTTTAACATGCAGTTATATCCCAGCAACAAACAAGCAAACATACGCATTGCAAACGCCCTGCTCGGTACTGTATGCACCCTAAGTGACAAAAGTGCATGTGATTGGTAAAGAGATGTGCCTCGGTATAATATAGAAACGTAGAGGGGAAGAGGCTGCAGAGGAAAAGGAAGAACGAGAACGACAGAATAAGAGCTGGGAAGACGCCATACACACAAGTTGAAATATATTGGGGCAATGTGCGCTACATTTCACTAAAGAATGCCAGCGACAAAATACACAGGGCCACAGGGGGTTAGAAGGGAGGTCGGGACAGGCGAACAAAGAAATATAGCAAAGAGAGTGAATGGAGGAATTGATGCAGAAAAGTACGAATGAAAAGCTGCAGTGAGTCATGGGAAAAGAAGGAAAACGTGCATGGGAAGGGAAGGAAGCAAGCTGAATGGCAGGGGTGTAAAAGGAGGCGAGAAGGGAGAGGAGGCAAAGTGGCGGGAAGAGGAGAGAGAGCATGAAGGGATCGAAGGCAAGGAAAAGAAAGGGAAGATGGACGAAATTAAGAAAAGCCACAGATGGACTTCAGAAAAAAGAAGAGAGGAAATGGTAGAGGAAAAGACTCAAAAACACTGCAAAGAATAGTGAGAAAAGAAAAAAAGGCTGCATGAAAAGAAGGGCATTAGAAAACAAGAACAAACGGGGCCCTCGTCAGGAAACAAAGAAGCAAGTAAGAGAAGAGCTATAGAGAGAAGAAAAGAAGAGGGAAACAAAAAAGTGCAAGGTGCGAAACCGAAGACTTAATAAGACTTAGAAAGAGAAAGAGACATAGAATGAATTCAGAGGTGCGCAGAAAAAACAGAGAACAATAGAGGAAAGGGAAGGCTTGGGCAAAAGAGATGAGGGAAGAAAGGAGAGATTTAAAGTGGCCGGAGAAGAAAGAGACCAGAAATACAGATAAAAATAGAGCGATAGCGATAGAACCACAAAATGTAGGTGTGGGAGGCGAAGGAGAAACAGAAAGTGAATGAGCGAGAGAAGCCCAGAATCACTGAGAAAATAGAAAGCGGAAGAAGACAAGCACGCGAGTGGTGTGTGTGAGTGGTGCGTGCGAGTGGTGCGTGCGGGTGCGCGCCTTGCGCTAAAAGTAAAAAAAAAAAAGCATTGGCCGCGCAGCTGTGAAAGTGATGCGGCCGCGAAAGTGAATGTGATCGCGGGCTGTAAGGGTGCCCGCGAGTGATGCACTTAATGAGCCATGACGAGACAGGAAAGCCAGATAGCGCCTGTGTTCGTAACTGTGCGCGTAACCACACGCTCTAGGCCACACAAAAAGCTGTGGTCGGCTTTTTGAAGCCCACTTACTAAAAGTCTCGCCAGGTCAGCGCATGCGCTGGCTCAGGCGAGACCTAAAAAGGTGATAATAATAATTAGCAGCTCTTGCTGCTATGGGTCACAATCTTGAAACTGCTGTTTAACATGAAGGACCCGGGCCCGACACACAAAAAAGCCCATAAATGTGTAGGTATCTCTTACCAACATAGACCGCTTGGTTTCTATAGGCCAAACCATGTCTTGTGCTACTGCCTAACCATTCTTCTTCATGTTTTTTTACTTCTCCAAAGTTTGACTACAGGGGGTCTCTCCCCTTTACTCACCAGTTTTAGCATGATCACAAATAAACTCGGTGAGTTGGGCTTTTCGTTGCGCTGGATGTGTGGGCGCTACGAGAGCATTAAGGACTGCTGTTTTACTATGTACGATTGCCCTGAAAGTATTCAGAGGGGAAGTTCCCAAAGTTGGATAACTTATTCTACTAGGGACATGTTGGGTCTGCATAGCTACAGAGGTGGAACATACGAGCCGCATGGTGTCTAAGAGTTATGTATGGATATTTGGAGTGTTCTGGGGTGTACACAGCTGATATCCCACGCATAAGTAAATTGATTTTACTCTCTTTTGTGTTTTCCCCCTGTTGGAAAGTGGGTTACTGGTAGGGGAAAATGTAGGTCTGCCACTGGCAATAACGCCACTAACACAGTATAGGGCTCTGAATAGGTCTTAGAAAATTATTCCTATGCTCAACTCTTGGTAGCTTGGCTGCAAGCAGGCAGGCTTAACTTCAAAGAAAGGTATGTAAAGCATTAAAATGCACCAATTCAGTAAATAATTAAGACACAACACAAAATAAAATTCAACACCAATTATAAGAAATATGTTTATCTTTTAAATTACACCAAAACAAAAAAATCCACTGTAGGGAACCAGATATATGAATTTTTAAAGATTAGTCACTTTCTAGTGCTTAGAAACCAACATCGCCCATTTTGGTCATTTCATTGCCTCTGACAGGGACACATTCAACTTTAGCAATTGTTCTGGAGGATCTCTCACCAGTCTTGTGCAGCCCCCTCCAGCAGGCTGGGTCCTGTTAGAACTCCGTCCTGAAGTTCTTCTAGCGGGTCCCAAAGTATCCAACACAAAATACAAGGTTCTGGAATCTCCAAAAGGGTCCTTGAATGTGTGAGACTTCAATCCCCACAATCCACTTGGACAAAACCCTTACAGATCCACTGATGGTACTCCAGGCTGGGGATTCTTTGTGGTGATGGTCCAAATGAGCTCTGTTAACCTGTAGCTTGCAGGGAGTCCACTCTTTAGTCCTTTTGAATCAGGTTTGATCCACAGGGCTGTAGTTTCAAATGGTGCACAAAGGCGCAATCTTCAGAGTGCAGGCCTTAGGAAATGCACATCAAACTTCCAGCATGGCCTGTCTTGCTTTCCTAAGTTTGAAGCAGCAGATCTGAGGGGCTCTGCTGTTCTCAAATACTTATACCAACTTCTTTGGGTCAAGCAGGAGGTCACTCCTGTCCAATGGGCTGCAGGGTTCCACCCAAAGGTCTGACCACTTCCTGCAGAGTGTTGCGCTATTTTTTCCCAGAGTGCACCAATTCTTCCAAATTCATAATGGCAGAATTTGCAGCAGGGAGAGAAGAGCTGGCTAAACACATCCCTAGAATGGTTAATCTCCATAGTCTCTCCTCCGTGCATCTGCTCATTCCTTCCTTAATCCTTGCATCTGGCTGGAGGTGAACAGGGTAAGGTTGTAAATGACACTGGGGTCCTCCCTTTCTCTTGTAGTCTATGGTTTACGACTCCTCCTCCTGCTCTGGCTTTCCTGAGCAACAGGACCCTGCCCTCCCAGCAGAGCTGTTCAACCCCAGGGGCTCTTTATCACCTCTTCAAAGAAGATTGGCTAATCCACATAACTCTGACCAATCAGGACAGACCACTGGAAAGCTGATTTGGGACTTACAAACAAGAAAGTCTTATAACTTCTTGTATGTATACTTTAGGAGAAATTCAACAATATCATATTGTTGAATTTATTAATACCATTCTGGGAAGTCTTTAAAAGGTAAATGTATTCTTCTCCTATCAAGAGCTATTAGTTAATAACTCTCTGCCATGTTAACCTATGTGGCAATGGATTTGCAATGAGGAAAATGACTTGGGCCATTTTTCCAGCACCAGGGCTTATAGAAACATATTTTATAAGTACTCTTCCTATATCTACAGGGCCCCCACCCCTGGCATACCTAGGGGAGACTTTAGGGGTTCTGAATATGTAGAAATATTGCAGTTACTCCCTCCACATTGGTCCTACCACCAAAGTTGATTTTGGGCAAAACGTTATCACAATGTGGGAAGTGAAATGTGCAATTTCACTTTGCCCAGGGCATATAAAATTCATTTTATAAGGGTCCACCTTATAGATACCTGACCCCCCCCCACCCCTGGGACACCTAGGGGAGACCCTCGGGGTACCTAATAGGCCCAAACATTGTAGGTTAATTTAAGTGCCCCAAACACAATAGTCGAGTTTGGGCACAATTTTCTTTTTTAAACAGTCCTGTACCACAGAGCCACTTTTAAACTGACCTCAGTCTTTAGCAGTGCACACATGCAAGTGCAGAAAGGGCTGCTGGAATCTAAACTGCCTTGCCCATTATATACTAGGGACTGATAGGTAGTTTGAATCCCCCTGCCCTATTACGTACTAGGGCCTTACAGAGGATGTCATGCCAATCATAGGGGTACCCCAAACCTGGTTAGGCGGAGCCCAGGGTCAGAGTCAGTTACAACCAGTACCAGTCAGCAAAAAGTTGGGGGTGCCCCAGGATGACTTTGCAACACCCCCACAGATTAACGGATGTGAGTTACTTAGGGTGACCCTCGCTCTGGAAACTACTGGTTCCGTGGATACATAATTACGGGTACAGAGGGAAATAAGTTACTGGGGTCAGAAAGGTCATGAGGAATGCCGATGTGAGCCAACACTGTGAGCACTTGATACGCAGCAGAAACATGTCAACACTTTGGCAGTAAGGAGGGGTGAAGGAACTCCTAATTCTTTCCTATCACAACCATTTTTCACATTTTTAGCTCTAGCCAGTGGGTCCAGGAATATATTGTTGAGCGGAGACACTACCATACTAGTTTTAACCTTCACAGCACTTTTCTTTCGGTGACCCCAAAAAATTATCTGTATATTACTCTTTTCATGTTTGCATTGTCTTCCCCTCCCTTTGCTCCACCCCAGGCATTGGTTTGCGCTGGGGTGTATTGAAGCAAGCCCTATGATGAAGCATGTCACAATATTGTGAGTGAGGGCAGTATTTTTTCACTGAGCACGTGCCACCGTCTAAAAACCGCTTGCTACTCCTCCACGTGTGATACAGTTGTAATTGGGGAGGCAGGAGTAATGAGATTTTGCCTTTCCCTCCTTCCATTTGTGTGATAAGCTCATCAGGTCAGTCCCAAGGACCTGTGAAAATAAATCTTGTGTACATACTGCTAAGGTCGTCGAGAACCGGGTCACATGGAGCACCAGAGGGCACTACTTCTTTCTGCCCCTCGAGTAGACTTTCTACTCAATCGGCAGCTTCCTCAATGCATGCAGCAGCTTTCTCAATGTGAGTGGTAGTGACGTGCCGCAACTGCCTGCATTCAGAAATCTCACTGGGAGGTGGTCTAGCATGTGAATATTCTTATCAATGGTGAGCGACTCGAGAGAAAAAACTCCGCTCCGGGTCACTTCACAGAGTTTTTCGAAACTCCACGCGGAGTGGGAAAATCTCAGTGAAATCCTCCGGCAGAGCAGAATTCTTCTCTCACCCATAGAACAAATCACACACAAGATAAAGAAGATCTGGATATATTTCCTCTCATATTCAGTTTCTAACCTTTCAGACAATTCTGACATTTCAGAGTAGAAATACAGGGGTTTGCTGAATTTATTACTAATATTGTTAATTGTTCAGATTGAGATTCTTATGGCCCAGGCAGACATACAAAAACATTACATGGAACCCAATACCTTGATTTACAAATATGTAGACCATAATCTACAAACATCCAATGTTGTCAAGCCAAGCTAAATTACAGCCCTAATTGAAATAATCCTCACCTCTCAAAAAGACCAGTGTTTAGGAGAGGTAGTTGCAAGCCTCCGACATACCCTCATTGACACACTGTCTCTTCTTTGCATCTCCCCTCCTTTTTTCAGCTGTCTGTTATATCATACTGATTAGAGGATACCAATGATGTCAAATTTCACCTAGTTTTCCAAGACCTACCTAGACAACCATACCCATCTCAGCCCATGCCCAGGCCCCACCCATTTCATAGTTCCGAAGCATGCTGTGGGATAATTATCCAATTAAAACACATCTGTATATACATTGGACAACATCTCAAAATGTAATATGAACACACATGTATTCTTAAGTGTTCATACTTCATTAAACGTTTTGGAAAAAATGAAGGGTTTGGAACAAAGCAACGGACTGATTTTCTCTATACAGGGACCAGGAGAACTGGTGACCATGAAAACAACCTTGGCTGTCAATTATTTATGGTTCACTGAGTCCAAAGGTTTAATAGGGGCACCTTGTAGACTTTGCAAGACCAGTGGTGAGTCACAAAAGGGCCCTAGAACAACATCCCACTAAAGCATGGATGGCAAACCATTGACTACATAGTTACAAAATGTAGAAACTGCCAAGCCAAAAAAGAATCCCCCCCCCCCCTGAAAAAAGCTAAAATCTATCAAGGTCTCAGGAGGCGGCCAGAAGGGGTCTGTAGGAATGCCAGTAATTTACATTCACCAATGCGTAGGGTGCAGTATCCGGGTGCTAGCACACCTGAAATGTTGGATGCAACTGGACATCTCAGTAGAGCAACCTAGGTCTATAAACTCACCTTTGAAGCTCCAAACCTCAGCCAGCGGTGACCGAGTGAAACCTCTAACAGAAGGGTGCTCTACAGAGAAACAGGACATTGGAAACAACAAAAGAGGCCAGAGTGAACTGGCGAATGAGAGCAATCCAAGGCTTGCTGAAAACTATGCCCAACCATGGGAAGGGAGGGAAGACACATATGAGACCCTGGAGAGGAGAACCTGGGTTCAAGGCACAGAGAAGGCATCCATTCCCCCAGATCTAAGGGGAGGATAGAAGGAAACAGAAATTTAGAAGAAGCGTCTTCTGGGCTGAAGCTAATAGCTGAGAGAGCCCAATCTGCTCGAAGAGATACTAAAATGGGAGAGGACATATACAAAGGGACAATGATAAGGAAATAATCTTGCTGGGTGAATCCTCACACCCATTCTCTTTCCCAGTTGGCCAGGAAAGGAAAGTGCATTTCATTCAGATCCCAATGGCTCAGCTAGAAAGGCTAAAATGGGAATCATAACCATTCCCCATGAGGTTATTATATGCATGAATCACTCGATGTCTGATTTTGACTCTCTGAGGCATCATTCCCATACTTTAAACATTTTTTGTTTTCCTCCTCCTATTTTTTGCTGAATATGTTTTCTGGTGGCCTTGGGACTCTGTGCACTTTACCACTGCTAAACAGTGCTAAAGTGTGTGTGCTCTTTCCCTAAAACATAGCAATATTGACTTATACCCAATTGGCATATTTAATTTACTTGTAAGTCCCTAGAAAAGTGGCACTTCATGTGCCATGGCCTTCAAATTAAATGCCTTTAATGGGCCTACAGCACTGGTTGTGCCACCCACTTAAGTAGCACCGTAAACATGTGTCAGGCCTGCCAGTTTAGAACCTGTGTGTGCAATTTTTAAACTGCCATGTTGACCTGGCAAAATAAACCTTGTGCCAAGCCCAAACCATCCTTTTTAATACATGTGTCACCCCTACTGTAGGCCCTGCACAGCCCAGAGGGCAGGGTGCACTGTATGTACAAAATGTGTACATGCACTTAAGTTGTACATGCTCTAGTAGTGAAAAACTCAACATTTTTCAGTACTGCAAGGCCTATCTCACCAATAGGATAACATTGGAATTGCCTTGTTTCCTTATATAGGTGTAATTTCCAAATGGGGAGAGATAACAAGTACATTTTGGTGTCTCCGAAATCCCAATTTAAAATCTTATCCTCTTTGGTGCTCAGGACGGCCCCTGGCCGTCCGACGTCACGGTGGGCGTGTGCGCAGGACGGCCGGGGTCCGTCCAAACCCCACGCTCATTAATTCTCCTGCACAGTGGGAGAATTCGCGCAGCGTCAAAGGCGTTAACTTATGGTGAAGTCGGATTTCAACTTACAATTCTGAAAAGGCCACTTATAAAAAGTTGTAATTTTCTGCCTTAGCCATATGGTGCCTGCAACCTGTCTCTGAGTAACAAGACTGGGTGTAGTTGACAGTTGGGCTTTGTGTATTCCTCTTAGACAGGCACACTCAATGGAGAGCTTATGTGTGACTGGATGGACCATTATTGGCAGAATGGGTGGGAGTAGTTGGACCTAACCCCACTTACACTTAAATAGGCTGTTTCCTGTCTCCACACAAAGAGCTGCATACCCCCTGATAGTAGTCTGAAGCCAGGGCCAGGAAGGCAGAGCATCTGTGCACTTCAAAGGTATGGCTATAGAAGCTCATCCCCACTTTAAACACACAAATGTGTATAAAAGAAGGACCTCGGACACCAACTCTCCAGTACCCTTCTGGACCTGTGGAAACTGTGCCAGGAAGAAGGACTGCTGTGCCGTTACAAGGACTGCCACTCTGCTTGGCTGCTGCTCTAAAGGAACTGCTGCAATGTTGTCCTGATCTGCTGCCTGCTGCCCTCTTGCCTGGGGAACATGAACTGGACCCGCAACTCCATCTTGTACCTAGGACTCCAGTTTGACTACAAGGGCTAGCATGCTGGCCTCACGATCTGGGCCTCAGGGACAGAAAAGGCTCCCCAAACAGCTATTGGACCCAGCTGCAGCGAGTTCCTAACCCCCAAATGGTGTCTCTTGGGTCCTGGACCCTTGGTCATGGGTTCTTAAAATCAATCTTTTGGACTCTTCGCGACCTCCAATGGGCCTGTGTGCACCAGAAGAACCACGCCACTCATACCAAAAATCAATACAAGCCGCCGTCAGCCCTTTTCTTCGCACAGCAAGCATCAATAGATCATGGAGGAAGACCAACACAAAGCTCCAGCTCCCCTGTCTGCAATGCCAGACCTGCTCTTTGAACCATGCCAACCACCGCCAATGATGCTCTCCTTGCTCCTCGGGACCCTCTCCAACATGAACGGGACTATTGACTATTCAGTGGACTGATCTTTTGACTTTGACTTGGTACATGGCAACCAGAATCCCCGGTTGACACGTTATACTTTTGGGTGCATTTTTTTTAACTTTGTTCTTTTAAAAAAAAATCATAAGTCTGGTTCTATTGTTTGGATCTTTGTTGATTTGGTCATGTTTCATTTATTAACATTTTCTCTATTTTTCTAACCTGGTGTTGGAATCTTTTGTGAGGTGTTTCCACTGGTTTTAATGTTTGAAGTGTTGCACACATACTTTACATGTTGCCTCTAAGTTAAGCCTGACTGCTTTGTGCTTGGCTACCAGGAGGTTGAACACAGGTTAATTTGGGGTTTGCTTGTGCCTTACTCTGACAGGAATTGTGGTTTCTGCTTGACCAGCGCTCACATCTCAGCCAACCAACAACCTGTTTTCTCACATGCAGCCTGACCCTGGAGCCAAGGACCAAAAATGATGAGGGCTACATAGATGGATGCCAGCTCCCTCCACCTGGAATCCTCTCGGGACTGTACATGGTTCTGTCTTCGGTACAGATAAGGGAGAAATAGCATAGATAGTGAGACCTTCCCAGGTTCTTGTACATGGATTAGAAATATAGCTATCCTGGGAGTAAAACCACTGTATGCTTTCACTGTCTCTGACACTAACACTTATTCCTAAATAACAACAGACTGTGTAATATATTCGGCAGAGGCCTATTGAGTAACCATGACACTTGAGGAAACACAGAGTTGGTGGCAGATTGTTTTCACGGAATGAATCACAGAGCAAGATGAAGGAGGCTGGAGAGTGGAGGCCAGGAAACGGTCTTAAGAAATATATAGACAAGCAATCCAAGAGGAAGATGAAGGAGGCTGGAGAGTGGAGGCCAGGAAAAGGTCTTAAGAAATATATAGACAAGCAATCCAAGAGGAAGATGAAGGAGGCTGGAGAGTGGAGGCCAGGAACCGGTCTTAAGAAATATATAGACAAGCAATCCAAGAGGAAGGAGGCTGGAAAGGGGAGTCCAGGAAGCAGTCTTTGGAAGAGTATTTGTCTACAAATTAGTGGGGCTCCTTTGCAGGTTCTGCTGGGTTTTCACAGTGGCCAGATACACAGGGAAATCTATAGTGAACAAGGAGCAGGATGAAAATGCAGGAATATGGATCTATGCCACATTTCCTGGATTCCACTGGCCATGAATGAGATGTATGCAAGTTGATTTCATATACATATAAAATCCTGAGAATTCATCAGGGATCCAGCTCACCAGGATCTGTGTTGGAAATTACTGTATATTTGGACCAGGCAGGAAGGTTGGCCTTGAAGGCCCTATCTGCCCTCCAAAAATAGATTGAGGCGGGACAGAAGGGTATCATGGTCTGACATTCATTTGACACGCGGAAGCCCCTCTCCCTGAATGGATGCAGATGCCTCAATCCTCTCCTCAGCATGGCTCTCTAAACATCCCCTCCCTCTGGCTCTAATCATGCGGTCACTGTTAGTAACAAGTTAGTCCTGTTTAATGAGTGAGCTGACTACTCTCGTTGCATAGATTTACACACTCCTCAGCGAGTTATAACTACTACGCTCATTTCAGCGTCCTGCCAGTAGCTCCTTCATTTACTTGTAAGTACTGAAACAAATAGGCAGCAAACATACATCATGCAGGGCCCTGAACCTCTCCTGGTGTCACTCAGGAGAGATGTCAGCTTTATCATGGATGAGCGGCTAGTCTTTCAGGGGCTGAAGTATCTGGTCCAGAGCAGAGGAGAGCAAGCCAGCAAATTCATATCACAACATAAGAGGGAGAATGGAGTGGTATTCATTGAAGAGAAGTTTTTCTAAAGACAAACTTTAGAGATTCACAAAAGAACACCCTCCTTCAAACCCTGCCGCGAGCGCGACAAGAGACATTTTATCATGTGTTGTTTACAAATGGCCTCCATCATTATCATTATTATTATTATTATTATCATTATTAGCCACAAAACCCTCAGGTGAAGGTGTCAGATGAGTGAAAATACCATGAAATTCGTGGAACTGTCATAATTGCCAAGGACTATGGATTTGATAAAATAAGAGAAAGGGGTCTCGTTAAGAGTGACAGCATTTCAACCGGTCCACCATGCACAATTCCAGGTGCCTCTGGACCCACAAGTAATCGGATTCCGGTCCATAAACTCCTGCCCGATAACTCTGTGCCTGGAGACGCCCGACCCTGTCAGGCACTGGAGGCCCCACATTTGTCATAGGAAGAAGGGGGGACCCAGGGGGTGCGTGGCGCGAGCCAGTCGCCCCCTGGGTTGTTCGCACAATGGGAGCAGCCACACAGGTGGGACAGAGAGGTGATCAGGGAGGCGGGAGGCGCGTGAGGGGAGGTATCATATAGATGTGGGCGGGGCAGGAAAAATCACTGCCCTCGGGAGCGGGGAGGAGGGGTTTCCTGGCCAATTTTGACTGGGGGCGCGTACCGTAGTTGTTGCGATGTCGTCATCGTCGGAGGTGCGGGAGGCCATACGAGTCCTTTGCGCGGCTGGCAGAGGCGATTTGCTTCAACTGGGAGTTCCCGGGCAGGCGTGGGTTGGCCTGGCCCGAGCGCCACGGAAGTCGGCGAGAGGTGTCCGACGAGCGGTGGAGGCGTGCATGTCCTCGCAGCCTGGGGTCGACGTTGAGGACGCTGTAGAAGTGCCGGTGGGGTCGCAGCAGGTCGGGACTTCTGCCGGTGACGAGCAGTCGGGCTCTAGCGAGGCGGCCCCTGGAGGGGAACAGGTACGTGCGCCCACCCATTTTGCTGTGGGCGGGCAACGCGCTAAGGTGGAAGGAATGAGGGGGCGGTCCCTAGGCTCAGCTGGGCTGCGGGGGGCATTACAGTCAGCCGTCCGGGTTTGTCTAGGGTGGGTTGTAGGGGAGGGAGGAGGGCAAGGAGCGTGGGGGTCCAGGCTGCTTCTGACAGAGGGGAGGAGCACGCAAATTCACCGGCAAGGGTCCCAGCTGGTTTTCTTTTACAAGAATGAGGACAATCGGTGCAGGTTAATGGGCAGGCCTGTGTATTGAGCCCAGCACCGTCCTTTCCCGGAGTTTTGCCACATGTTTTTCCCGGGGAGTCCCAGGTGGGGGGGCAGGCAGAGCTGATGCCTCATGGCAGAGGCAGTTTGGCCCACGATGCTTTTCTGCCAGTCACAGCTCCATTAGTGACAAATATTTTGGCTCCTGGTCAGGCACAGGATGGGGTGGGGGCAGTGCTGCGGCCTACAGGGTCTCAGCATTTCTGCGCTGCGGGCCCCATTGTAACACATGCAGTTGGCAGGGGTTCGGCAGTTCAGCAGTGCACCGGCCCCTCGTTAGTGCTGGGGCCACAGGGAATGAGCACGGGTGGGTCCTCCCCGGCGGTGGTACAGGAGCCCCGGGCAGGTCATTGGATATGGGTGGGAGCTGATGGTGCAGCTTTCAGGGCACAAGGTGGCAGCTTCGGGGGCTCTGGGGGTATGACAGGCGAACAGGAACAAGGCGGTCTGAGCGACTTGCGGGACACACCTCTGGTTTTATCCACACGGAGTGCGGCCGGAAAGCGCAAATTGCAGATGGAGCTCACTGCGGCTTCTTCTAGGGGGCCTATTGAGGGAGGGAGATCTGGAGCGGATTTCCTTTCTCATACGGGCTACCCCTCAGCTATGACACGGGCTAAGGGGTCATTGAGTACTGGGGGACAGGGTGCTTTGGCAATGTCAGGGGGCAGTGGGGCACCTTCTGGTGCATGTGGTGATGATTTGTTTTTGGACATTGACAGTGAGGATTTGGAGGAAGGTGAATTGAGGGATGGGGATGGTGTTGGTGGGGACCATTTCATGCCATCTGTAAAGGGTATGAGGGGTTTGTTGGGGCAACACAGTGTGCTTAGTTTTTTGCAGACGTCTAGTGCGGACCATGCAAAGGTGCGGGATCCTGCAGCTGTCATTCGCCCTCAGGAGGTCGGTCAAGTCGGCAATCCAAGTGCAGCTCCGTTGCCGACAGGTACGGCAGGTTGGTGGTCAGTTTGGCAACAAGGGGGTCACCCTCAGAAGTTAACCAGGTCCATTGGTGTTGGGGGAGAGACATTGGGGGAAAGGGTGCCTGCTGGGGCGGTACCTCAAGGTTCTTTGCTGGGGGTGGTGCGGGGGGGGTGACTCTGTTATTGATGTTACAGCACTCTCCACCACAGGTAAGGAGGTCACGGTGGCCGTGGAGGAGGATAAGAATATTCACAAAAAATTGCCGTATATGGGGATTGGTATGCCATTGGGCTCCCATTTATCAGATAGGACTAAAAGCAGAATCTGGCGGCATGAGTTTGTCTACGTTTTTAAATTGTTACATCGTGACATCCAGGCCAAAGAAGGCTCTAAGGAGGAGGACTGGGAGTTGGCCAGACGTCCAAGGGTCCCAAAACTATTGAGAACTAGACTTGTGCCTTTCTTATTTACACTTCCATCTATTGTGAGAAGTATCCGGATAGGGCGGTTGCCTTGTTTAAGTATATGGACATTATAAGGAAGGCTTAGAGTTATTTTGGGGGTTATGCCTGGTTGTCCTATGATGAGGAATTCAGAGCTAGGTTGAGTGTGGCCCCTGACAGACCTTGGGGTGATGTGGATTCCGAGCTGTGGTTGCAATGGATGGCGTCGTCGCAGCCACCTGCCACCACTGATACTGCCAGTGGGTTACCGGTTTCTTATCGGCCCTTTCAATTTCGTCCCGCCCAGCCTGGGGCGGGGTTTGGAGGAAGGGGTCAGTAGACCAATTTTGGGGCTTGTTGGAATTTCAACAGGGGTTTCTGCAGTAGGCAGTTTTGCCGGTACAAGCATGAGTGCTCCCAATGTGGAGGCAAGCATCCCCTCACACCATGTTTTGCGGGTCAGAGGTTCGGTGACCAGGGAAGAGGGCAGCGGGGAAGAGGGCAGTTCTTGCAGTTTGCGGCAAAGGTCTCCTACCCCAATTAGGTTAGAGGTTTTGGGGCACTGGTTGGAGGACTATCCAGATGTGGAGGCTGCCAACAGGTTTTTTGGGGGTTTCATGGGTGGTTTTAAGATTGGCAACCAGGGTCCACGTCAGAGTAGATGGGCTGATAACTTGAAGTCAGCGAAGGAGTTCCCTCAGGTGGTTCAGCAGAAGTTACGGTCTGAAATGGGGGCGGGTAGAGTTGCTGGTCCCTTTGCGCAATGTCCACTACCCAATTTGATTGTCTCCCCTCTGGGGGTAGTTCCTAAAAAGAAAGCTGGGGAGTTCCGTTTGATACACCATTTGTCGTGGCCTGAGGGTTCCTCAATTAACGATTTTATATCGCCGGTTGACTCTTGCGTGTCATACGCTTCCGTGGATGATGCTCTGCGTTTGGTTAGATCGGCAGGGAGAGCTGCGCAATTGGCTAAAAACGATATCCAATCGGCATTTCGTTTGTTCCCCATTCATCCGTCTGATTTTGAGTTTTTGGGAAAGCAAGTGCAGGGGGCTTTTTATGTGGATAAAATGCTTCCCATGGGGTGTTCTATATCGCGTGCCCTTTTTGAAACTTTCAGCACGTTTTTGCAGTGGCGCTTTACTTATGTTACGGGTCATGCCCTCATCTGTCACTACTTAGATGATTTTTTGTTTATTGGTGAGCAGAACACAGGTCAGTGTCAATGGGCGTTGCATTCTTTCCAGCTAATGACTCACGAATTGGGGGTGCCATTGGCGCCAGATAAAACAGAGGGTCCTAGCACAACGTTGGTGTTTCTGGGCATTGAGATTGACACGGTGGCAATGGTAGCTTGGTTGCCGGCAGAGAAGGTGCAGGAGATTTCTGCATTCTTGTCCTCTGTGATGAAGGAGCGCAAATTGGAGCTCCGGAAGGTGTAAAAACTGCTGGGATACCTCAACTTTGCGTGTAGGTTGGTCCAGGCTGGGAGAACCTTCTGTAGGAGGCTCGGGATGGCTATGTCTGGGGCAATTCTCCCGCATCATATAGTGCACATTTCGGTGGGTACTAGGGCGGATTTGTCCATCTGGTTGACTTTTCTGGCAGACGTCAATGGAGTGTCTTTGTTTTTTGCGGATGAAGACATGATTTGGCAAGTTCAGATTTACTCGGATGCGTCTGGAGGAAAAGGTTTTGGCATATTCTGGGAGGGGCATTGGTGCGCAGAAAGTTGGCCAAGTCATTGGCTGTTGCAGGGTCGCAGTATCGCCTTTTTTGAGTTTTTCCCTCTCTTGGTTGCTTTGTATGTTTGGGGTGAGGAGTTAAAAAATCGCTCAGTGCTGTTTAATGTTGACAACCTAGCTGTAGTTGAATTGATCAATAAACAGAAGGCTAGAGATTTGAGAGTTTGACGTTTATTGCGTGCCTTTATGCTCAAATGTTTACAGTTTAACATTGTTTTTAAGGCAAGGCACATTCCAGGAGTTCATAACGGTATAGCAAACTCTCTGACTCGTTTACAGTGGGCAAACTTTCGCAGGCTGGCACATGGGGCAGCACCCAACAAGACCCAAATCCCACAGTGTGTTCGGGAGTGGGGGGACTGAGAATTGTCGCCTTGGTAGAGAACTCTGTAGCGGCATCTATGAGACGGAGCTATCAGCAAGCCTGGAGCGAGTTCTTATGCTATGGTAAACTGTGTGCTGAGCATAGGAGGAGGTTGAATGATGAACAACTTTTACTGGGTTTTGTTTTACACCTGATAGACAAAGGTCTTTCCCACACTACCATTTCTGGTAAATTGGCGGGGATTTCTTTTTACGGGCAGTTGAGGTGGGGGAGGGATCCGGTGACTGGGGTACTGGTAAAGAGGGTCCTTAGAGGTTTAAGTAGGGTTCAGGCAGGGGCAAAGCCGTTGCGGCGGGCGGTTGTTACAAAAAATGCTTTTGCAGCTCCCCCTTTGCTGTTACAATGAGTCTGAATGTGGACTATTTAGGCTATGTTTTCTTTGGTTGTTCTTTGGGGGCCTTCAGAGCATCAGAGGTCCTGGGTTCGGGTCAAAGGGCAGGTATTCACAGTGCAGAGGTTTTTCTAGAGGATCAACGGTTGCGCATTTGGTTGCGGGTTTCAAAAACTGATCAGTTAGGCAGGGGAAAATGGGTTTTCTTAAACAGGAGTGGGGTGAGCCAATGCTGTCCTGTCAAAGAATGGGAGGGGTTCAAAGCTTCTAGTTTCTTTTCTCAGGGAACAAATTTTTGTCATGCCCAGAGGCGTCTGCTTTCAGTTGCACAGTTGTTGGCTGTAATGAGACGGGTGCTTTTTCGTTTGGGTGAGAATCCGTTTTGTTTTGGTACGCACTCTTTCCGCATTGGGGCAGCCACAGAGGCGGCTCGCTTGGGGTGGTCCTGGGCAGACATACGGCGTATTGGGAGATGGAAGTCAAAGTGTTGCAAAAAATATGTTCGGAAATAATCTTCACGGTTTTCTTCTGTTCCCTTGTTAATGTTTGTTTTTCTACCTAGGTAAGCTTCCAGGGCGTGTAAATTGGAAAAAGACAACATGGATAATAGGACATTCCTTCGTAAAATGGGCCGCGGTGTATGCCGAGCACCAAATTTGTGGGAGATCGCTTGGACTTCACAGTGCTAGCCATGAGGTGGTATGGCAGGGGAAGGGGGGAATGCACTGAGGGGGATTGTTCCCCCTTTTGGCCAGGATGTGTTCAAAGTGGGGGGCCACCGAATCTGCTTATTATCCATTTGGGGGAAAATTATATTGTTAGCTTATCTGGTCTGACTCTAATAAAGTTGATGAAACGTGATCTGGAGGTCATCAAGGCTTCTTGGGAGGGCACCCAGGTAGTATGGACAGAATTCATCACAAGGCTGCATTGGAGAGGAGCTTGTAACCATGCGGCGATGGAGAAAGCGAGACGGAAGGTTAATCGAGCCATGAGACTGTACTGTGAGGGCAATGGAGTGAAGGTGCTGGCTCATTCTAACATACGGAGCACCGAAGGCTATCTTTTCAGGGACGATGGGGTTCATTTGTCCAAAATGGTGCAAGCTTACTATTTACTGGAATTAAGGGACTTGATTGCGCAAATTTGGAAAGAAACTATTTGGTGCGCCTGAGAAGGGATTTGTTGCACACATTGTTCAGGGGTGGGGCAGGAAAACTCTTTTGGTTTTCCTGGTTGGCGGGTTTTATGCTGGGGGGGTGGGCAGCCTTGAGCGGGATTGTCCATCCTCCAACAGGGGAGGTGGGGGGGACTAAGTCAAGTGGACAGGAAATAAGAATAAGGGGATGCTATCTACAGGGGTCAGTCATTCGGGCTCTGATTGGGCTTTACATTGGGGGTTTATGTTTTTTGTAGATAGGTTGAAATAAAATTGAGGAATTTATTTAAATTATATAATGACAAATGTTTGAAGAGAAATTTATTTGGCACCTGTCTTAATAAAGTGGCCTTTTTTGCTATGCAAAGAGTTTGTGGGGCGTGAGTTATTGTGCGAGGGGGGACCCAATGGTTGCGTGGCGCGAGCCAGTCGCCCCCAGGGTTGTTCGCACAATGGGAGCGGCCACACAGGTGGGACAGAGGGTTGATCAGGGAGGCGGGAGGCGCGCGAGGGGAGGTATCATATAGATGTGGGCGGGGCAGGAAAAATCACTGTGCCCTCGGGAGCGGAGAGGAGGGGTTTCCTGGCCAATTTTGTCCCACCCACCCTTCCCTCTCTTTTTTCCATCTGGCTGTTCACATCTAGTGGGAGTTCCTGTTTTAATTTTGCTATCGTCAGAGCACTTTTTTAGGTCTCGCCTGACCCAGCGCATGCGCTGGTCTGGCGAGACTAATTGAGAGGGCTCCAAAAAGTGCTACCAGGCCAGCCTAGAGCTACAGTGCCTGTGCGCGGCCGCTTTGATGTTTGATCGCGATCACTTTCGCGCCCGCTGGCCGGCGGTAATTATCCTATCGCTAAGTGCGCTTAGCCATAATTATCGCCGGTTGTTGCTGATATGCCCCCTGGAACCCTCCTGCATTCCTCTCCACGGTTTGCGCTGTGAAGTCTGAAGACTAGTAACTTCGAAACTCGGGACTCTTTTTTGGATAATATGCGCCGGGATCCCTACACATCACTGACTTTACTCCTTGAACGTTGGAATTTGGAAACAGGAAAACACAGCATTCGCAATGCAATAGTTTTTGCATTTGATAAACTCTCAAAAATGTGAGTCCTATTGCATTGCAAATGGTTGCTTGCAAAACCGCCCCTTGTAGCCTTTCACTCTAATAGCGGCCATGCCCATTTCCTCAGAAGTGGCTCTTCTAAAGAAAGAGGTGTGGCTGCCATTAAGGTGAAAGCGCCGCATGGGGCGCTATTACAGACAAAAATTGGAGAAAATGCTGCCGCGTTCGGCACCGCAAATAAACAAAAGGCGTGGCCCCCACTGTGGCGTGCTGTGCTATGGAAAAAAAATGAAGCCTTACAAGAGAGCGCATCCTGCCTGTTTGCAGGCAGGTGAAAAGCATTTAGCAAAATAGTGCTTAGAGGCTGTAATAAAAGCCTACTGAGCAACAACACACGTAACTGGGGGTGTCGCCTTGGGAGGTTACAAATGAAGACAAGGCAGTACTAAGGAGGGACGACCAAGCCTATTAACAAATCAGAAGCTTGCATTTACCAAGGACAATGACACAAGCCAATAAAAAATATGGGGCTAGAGTGGGCGGGGTTTCACATCCCTAACTCAATACTACATGCCTTGCAGGGCAGCGCATGCACGCTGCCAGGCTCAACCTAAAAACCATTGATGTTGAGCTGAAAAAAACTGTAACCATAGGCACACTTTTGGAAGGTTCTGTGGCAACGCCTCTTTTAAATAAAAATGCCCTTGCATCCTTTGTCATCTGCTAAAATCATTTCCCAATAAACTTCACCAAGTTCAACCTGTTGTGATTTGGACTGAAGTCTAGTCAGATATTCCTAGCCAATGCCTTGCCCAACATCTGACGAAAATACAAGTTCCTCCTCTATCGAGGTTAGGATATGACATAGACTATATCACGCACGCGGCCTCCCTGCAGGCTCTCCTACTCCAAGATTGTTTAGGATAAAGCCATTCTTAGAAGTGGAAGTACTTTGAGTTTGGCTGTCACTGCCGGTTGTATGTCAAAATATCAAGTGACAAAATAGCGCCCTGAAACAATATTGGATGTCGAATATTGATCTCATCAGTGTAAGTATCTATAGGAAAGTGTTGAGCTGATATTCGCATCTCTGTGTACTTGAAGATGTCATGGTACAAAGATGTGCAGCTAAGAACTGTAAGCATCTACCCACCCTGACGATATAGTGGTATTCAATACTCCCCATTCGATATTGTGGTAAGACTCCTTAGTCTGCATACTTTGTACAGTGTGGCAGGATTGTGAGCCCGACTGCTGTGCCCAGGCCCTCATAATACCTACAAAAGGAAAGTAGCTGCATCTGGGGACACTACTACCACCTGAACATCTTGAGTAGATCAACTACAATTGCATGAGGTGACATTGTCATGGCCCCTATTCTTGCTGGACCTATGCCCAGGTTTTCTTGCTTTTCATTGGGTGCACCTACCCCTCACTCACTCACTCACTCACTCATGCACTCAATCACCCATTCACTCTCACTCACTGACTCACTCACACTACATCAGTGATGGTCCCGACATATAGCCCCAGTATTTCACCAAATATGGCTGGTGTCTTACCCAAGTGTAAGCATTTGTAGATCCCAGTTAAAATTGGTCTTCAAGATCTTGCATTTACCAAGATATACAGCTGCAGGAAAGGAATGGACCTGCGTGCAATTAGCATAATTCTTAAACAGAGAATTTTGCACGCCTTCTATATTTAAGCTGTCCTCAAGCTTCAAAGTAGAACCTTCTGTAGTTAAAATAAGTCAGCAAGGTAATTGATAACTCTTTCTTTCATCCCAAAGGATGTTAGTGGAATGATGGTGGCATGAAGAGAAGATGGCCTTAAGGATGCTTCAGCCCATCCTTGTACCAATGTAATCTCACCCTTCTTTTAAATCATGATGTAGAGAAGGTTAATCAAAAAGTCAGAGCTTCAGGTGGTTCTACCTGTTTATATCTATCCCACCAAAGACACTTGAACTTCCAGACCCTATGTATATCACAGAATGTAGGAGAGTAGGATCTGCTTCACATGGGTACCCCCACTTTTTGCTGGTGTTTCACTGTTTTTCGACCTTAGTCTGGCTGTGGTCCTGCTAATCAGGACCCCAGCCCAGCTGCTTCCTCTCTAAAATGGTTTCCATGAACATTAGGTACATTCCTAATTGGATTCTGGAGTGCCTTATAAGACCATAGTATATGGTATACTATGTACCTAGGGCATAGGTACCTCAGAGGCCTACCAGGGGCTGAAGCATGTATTATGCCACCCCTGGGAAGCACTCCAAAATGACAACACAGGTCTGCTACTGCAGCCTGGGTAAGGTGGTGCCTACACCCCTTACTGTGGTATAGGCTACCTATATCACTACCATTGCCACACATGTAAAACCTATAAGTCACTCCTATGGCAGGCCTTAACAATCCTGAAGGCAGAGTGCTTGGTTTTTATGTGAGAGGGTGCCCCTGCATGAGCAGAACCCCTCTGCAGCGTTCGAAGAACCTCCTCTGATGCTGTTTGTGGTGCAGCCTGACCATATACTCTTAAGTGCATTATAACCTCGCGGTAAATGCTAACTTTGGACTGGCAGCACGGAAACATTTCGTGTTTGGTGTCAAACACTTTAGAATACTACCCTCCCACCAGTTCTGGCGGCGGGGGTAGCATTCCACCCTTCTAGAAGGAGAGACATGTTCACACTGGTCTACCCGGTAAAGACTTTCTAAAGCCCTGGCATCACAAAATGGATGCCACTGCCACAGACACGGGTCTGGCCTCCTGCTGCTGACCGAAACTCCTGCAGGGGAGGCCTAGACAATAGGTTTCCTGTCCCAGGGAGGTGTAACCACCTCCCCAGACAGGCAGATGTGTATTGGGGCTGGGCGGGAGCACTCACTGGTGCTTTGAAGTCCTGCACTGGGGGCACACTTGGTGTCCCTGTGCATAGTCCAGTTCAAACCGGTTACAGGGGCTACCTGCACGAAACTAGACACAGGAAATGGGTGTAACCACCCCTCTTTCCAAACCCTCCTATAGGTGGGTCCCTAGAGTATATCCAACCCCCAAATTTAGTTAAAGTATGGGAACCCAGTCGTTGCGACTTTAGGTTACCCTGGACGAAACTCTGCAACATATTACCTGGACCTTTGACTTTCTATTTCCGCTAGAAGACTGAAGAAATCTCCCTTGGGGTCAAGGAGTGACTCCCCTGCTTGGCAGGCACCAAAGAAGCAACTGTCCGGTCTGCAACTCTGAAGCTCCCGCCGGACGCCGAAGTCTTTGCATCACCAGAGCTAGATTTCCAGACTTCCCCGAGGCTACCCTGAGTCCACAGCAAAACTGAGGCCCGTGGCTATAGTGGGTGATGTGGAACCGTGACCCCTGGACACCGTGATCTTTTGCTGATCCATTATCTTCCTGGTCTTCCTCGAAGTTGTACTTTGGGCTCCAAGTAGCCCCAGCCTTGAGCACATCCTGCACCGAAGATCTCTGGCCTCCACTCCACGAGTGACCCGTGGGCCAGTTTCAAGTGCGACCGCTCGAGGCTCCTTCACGATCGCTAGTCCATTGGCTAGTGGGTCTCCACGAAGGTGACTCCTCTTCTGATTGGGCTTTCCTAGTTGCTCCAGACGTGCCCCGACTTACCCTCGCTGGGTGAGTACCCCAGACCTTTTTGGTCTGCACCGACGTCCTTTTTCTATTTCCACAAGACTTGCCGTCGCCAAGGCTTGTTGGGTCCATCCTGGTCGCTGACAACGCACCACTCGACAGACTTCGTGGGACAGCTCAAATCCAGCTCTTAGTTGTCGTCGACACCTCCTGGACCTTGTGGCTGAAGAGTCAAGATATCCGTCAACTCACCTGAAGCACCCGACATCGGTGGGCATTGGACTATCCTGCCCCTGGTCACTGGTAAGTGACCAGGACTCTGTCCCCTCTGCTTTCAGGTTCCTTCCATCCTAGAATCAGGCTTGGATATCTTCGGACACTTTTCCTCTTCAAGGCAGCAGCACTTCTTTGCCAGCTTCCATTGAAAACAGCGAGGCGACCCGACACCAAAAGACACCTATGCACCCGGCTTCCCTGGGTGAGGTAACTCGAGTACTCCGGTGCTCCCGTGGGTGTTGGCCCTAGACACCTCTAAGACCAAAAGGGTTCGCTCGTAATCATCCTCTAAGTGTCCATAAACTCTTAATTTCCAACCGCGACTTTCCCCATAGAAGTTAACGGCGATTCGTGGCTGTGTTCTCAAACTGCACGCGACCCCTGTGGGTCCCCTGTGTCACTATCTTGGGTGGTTCATTGTGGTCCAAGCACTTCTACAGGCTCTAGGCCTCAGTCGTGGTTCTTATACCACTTTATTGGAATATGGTTTGGTACGCCCCTAGGGCCCAAACGTGTATTTGTGCTTCTACTGTTGAATGCTGACTTGTAACTTAAGTACTTCGAACTCTAGCCTCACAACGAGACTAGAGGGGTGTGTTTTATCCTAAATATATATATTTTAAATATATACCTGGTATGGTTGTTCTTTCATTTGGTCATTCAAGAGATTATAGACTGGTAAAACAAGCTGCTTTACATTCCTTCAAGACTTAGCCTGAAGGCTGCTCTCCATAGCTACCACTAGGATAGCTTTCAATAAAGGTTGTCTTTAACCTATCACCATAAGGGGTTGTTTGGACTGATACAAGGTGCCCACTATAACTAGTGGACAGCATATATCAGGCCAACTTCTCACATTGGTGGCAGGGTGTGGGATTACAGCTTGCTATTGTTTTACCAGATAATCTCAATTGAATTGATAACTGAAAACCACTAAAGGTACCTCAGGTACATATAATATCAAGTTTAGTATACCGTAAGTTCTACTGAACTTAGAGTTGTGTGTCAAGGGCTTAGCACACCCTTTCTACAACTCAGAAGAGTTTAGTAGGCCACACTAGTGTAGGTAGTGCAATACACCACACCACACTAGTAATGTCTAATCAGCCAGGAACCAGTGAGTCCCTGCCAGAAGCCAGTGGACATTTCCACTATAAATATGAGGATCTCACCTTTGCTCAGCTTAGTGCCTTATGTTCCATTAGGAAGCTGAAGACAGGCAAAAGCTCAACCACCCAGCATCTCTTGCAGATACTCAGGCTGGATGATCTCTCAGGGCCTAGTTGGCCTGAAGGGGTAGGCAGAGTGGGTGGGGCAGCAGTTGAGGGTGGATCTGGGGGTGGAACTCCCCCTGGCCCAACCTCTGCTGTTGACCAGACAGATGACAATGATCAGGATCTGGGGAACCCAACTCCACTGGATGAGGATGATGAGGATGAGCACAATGCTCCCCTTTTTGTCCCTCCAGGAAGAGTTGAAAGTAGGGTTAGAAGGGATAGATCTCTCTCAAGGGAGTCTGTCCAGTCTACCTCATCTGTAGGGACCTCTGTTTCTTCGCACAGAGGGAGGGAAACTTCCCAGGAGAGGAGAGAGAGACTGCTGAAGTATGAGCAAGCTCAGTTTAACCTCAGAAAGCAGCAGATGGTCCTAGATAGGGAAGCCCTAGAGCTCTACAGAGCTAGAAAAAAGGAGGGACTAGAGTCCCTTGGTTGCAGCATTTCCCCTAGAGATAGGGAGAGGTTTTATGACCATAGAAACCTAAGTAAGATTGTCCCTCCCTACCAGAGTGGGGATGACATCCACAAATGGATAACTGCCTTGGAGAGGGCCTGTAAAGTACAGAAGGTCCCTCAAGGGCAGTGGGCAGCAATCTTATGGCTCTCCTTTGCAGACAAAGGTAGAGATAAGCTCCTCACTGTAAGAGAAGAGGATGCTGATGATTACCAGGTCTTGAAAAGTGCACTGATAGATGGGTTTGGCCTAACCACTACAACAATACAGGTTAAAGTTCAGGGATACCCAAAAGGCACAAAATCAAGACTGGGTGGACTTTGTTGACTGTGCTGCTAAGGCTCCGAAAGGTTGGTTATTGGGCAGTAAAGTGTGTGACTTCATAGGATTGTACAATCTGATAATGAGGGAGCAGATTCGTAATAACTGTCAAAATCAGCTGTTGCACCAGTACCTGGTAGACTCTGATCTGACCTCTCCCCAAGAATTGGGAAAGAAGGCAGACAAATGGGTCAGAACCAGGGTGAGGCAGAAGGTACAGAACCAAGGTGGTGACTTAAAGAAGCAAGATTCTAAGACCTCTGACAAGGGTGGGGAGAACGGTAAAGACCAGAAGTCTCCACAAAGTCCCCAAAAATCTTCTTCCGGCTGGGATTCACAGTCCAACAAAGGGAAAGGCCAAAAGAAACCATGGTGCAAAGTCTGTAAGCAAAAGACACACTGGACCAGTGATTGCATCAAGTCCAAAGAGAATACTCAAGCCCCCACCAATTCCCCTAAGGCACCTGCTCCCCCTAGTGCAGTTACAATTGGTGGTAGGAATACACAAGCCAAGGGTATAGTAGGGTTGACCCCGGGTACTGAGTTGGGCTCTGGCTTAGTCAGAGAAACCACTCAGGCTGTTCTTGTCTGTGATGGGGGCATGGATATGACCCCACTGTGAGTCCCACTAACTTGGGCAAGTACAGGCAACAGCCTTTAATCAATGGAGTACAGGCTTTGGCATTCAGGTACACAAGAGAAAGTGTCACTATGGTGACAAAAGATCTTGTGGATCCTGGGCAGACTATTTTTGGTGAAATGTACCAAGTGATCAATGCTAGCAATGTCAGGACAGACCATTCTCTGGCAGTTCTTAACTTCTCCTGGGGAGGGGTAACTGGCCTTAAGAAGGTTGTGGTGAGTGCAGACCTACCAGTCGAATGCTTGCTTGGCAATGATCTAGAGACTTCAGCTTGGGCAGAAGTAGACCTCAGGACTCATGCAGAAATGCTGGGCATCCCTGCAGATGTGTTTGCTGTGACCAGGTCACAGGCCAAAATGTCTGAAACTGAACAGGCCTTGGATTCTGGAATAATGGACCAAGTGCCATCCAAGAGGAGGAGCAGAAGGGTTAAGGCAGAGCCTTCCCCCCTGACTCAGAACGAGGATCAGTCTCTTGAGGGAGATGATCACAGTCCTGAAGAAGGAACTGTCCCAGAGGAGCTTGAACCTGATCGGATTAGCTGACAGAACCAATACCTGTTGCAGATTTGAACGCGTTAGCGCGATTTTAAAATACAAACCCCTGTGTACTGTATTTGATTTGATTTTCTTTGTTATTCCCTGATTTTATTCATACTCTGAATACGCTAACCTGCACTATAAAAATCTTGCATTACACCGCTCTTTGGCGGATCACGTCATTAGGAAGTGTGGGAGATCTTTACAGCCATCTTGGTTTGGGAACTGCCAAGTGTATGTTGGGCGCCATTTTGGGGGAGTAGGCGGGCAGTGCAGGCTCCGACGGTGTATTTAAACCGGGCAGCTGCACGCCTCAGCTGATTAGCTGACAGAACCAATACCTGTTGCAGATTTGAACGCGTTAGCGCGATTTTAAAATACAAACCCCTGTGTACTCTATTTGATTTGATTTTCTTTGTTATTCCCTGATTTTATTCATACTCTGAATACGCTTACCTGCACTATAAAAATCTTGCATTACACCGCTCTTTGGCGGATCACGTCATTAGGAAGTGTGGGAGATCTTTACAGCCATCTTGGTTTGGGAACTGCCAAGTGTATGTTGGGCGCCATTTTGGGGGAGTAGGCGGGCAGTGCAGGCTCCGACGGTGTATTTAAACCGGGCAGCTGCACGCGTCAGCTGATTAGCTGACAGAACCAATACCTGTTGCAGATTTGAACGCGTTAGCGCGATTTTAAAATACAAACCCCTGTGTACTCTATTTGATTTGATTTTCTTTGTTATTCCCTGATTTTATTCATACTCTGAATACGCTTACCTGCACTATAAAAATCTTACATTACACCGCTCTTTGGCGGATCACGTCATTAGGAAGTGTGGGAGATCTTTACAGCCATCTTGGTTTGGGAACTGCCAAGTGTATGTTGGGCGCCATTTTTGGGGAGTAGGCGGGCAGTGCAGGCTCCGACGGTGTATTTAAACCAGCCTTCTGCATGCGCAGCGGTGACGCGCAGTGGTGTGCGCCTCCCTGCGCCGGAGTCGTGCCAGAGTCCTGCCCGTCTGCGCTCGTCCGCATCTCGGGAGTGTCAGGGGCAGGACGGAGAGATGTCTATAGCTGTATTTGCAGGTAATACGTCTGTGTTATGTTGCGGATATGTTAGGTTACAGTACGGCCGATTTACTTGCCTTACGCCCCCCTAGTGGCCAATGTCATCCCTCTTTTCCGGGCAGCCGTGCTTTATGGAAAGGCTGTCTTGTTTGTGGGTGGCGGCTTCCACACATTATTAGAACTGCGCCGGATAATATTCCACCCCCGTACCAATGCCTTCTTCTCAATACTAGATCCATGATCGGTCACTCTCTTGATATTTGGAACTTATTACATAATTCCGATATATCTTGCCTATTTCTTACGGAGATATGGCTGAGTGATTGCTCTGCACCCGACTTAGCCAATGCCATCCCTCCGGAATATAACATCTTCAGGAGGGACAGAATATCTGGCAGAGGGAGAGGGGTTGCTCTTGTGGTTGATAAAAACATCCCCTGCTCAACCTTTCCGGTTGAAAATATTCAGGGTTGCGAAGCCTTGGGCTTCACCCTTCAGCTCTCCCCCCTCCAGGCTTGTACCGGGATCCTCTTGTATAGAGCCCCGGGGTCGGTAGGGTCTTTTTTTGATGAACTACAAGTCGCTCTCTCTGTCCCTTGTCTTAGATCAGAGCACTGTATCCTTTTGGGGGACCTCAATGTCCATATGGATATTGTAGAGGACCCCGATGCAATAAAAGTAAGTGACATTACAACTACATTAGGACTATCTCCGTTTCTGCTGAAGCCGACGCACAATAAAGGTCATATTCTTGACCAGATTTTTTCTACAAAAGCTATTGTGATTAAATCTATACAACCTGTACTGTGGTCGGATCATTTTTTGGTCTCTTTCTCGGTACCTGCTACTGCTCTTATTCGGGTGAGAGAATCCAAAGAGACCATGCGAACCTCGCGCCCGTTCCACCTACTTTCGGCGGAAATGCTATCTGAAGCCCTTGCGATCTTTCCATGTCCTCTTTTGGGTTCTTTGGAAGAGAATCTCAGTCTTTTTCAGAATTGGCTGACAGCCAGACTCCAGACCTTAATTCCCGAAACTAAGATTAAACAAGGTGAACGTAGAGCGTCTGCCCCTTGGTTCTCCTCTCAGTTAAGGGAGCAGCGGCAGGGCTGCAAAAGGGCGGAGAGAGTCTGGCGACGGGCCTACGACTTGACTGAGAAAGCGAAATTCCGAGCAATAACTAAAGCTTATCAGTCAATTTGGAAGGAAAAAAAAGCCTATTTCGAGCGACGAATTGATGAGGCCGAAAACGGCTGCAAGGAAATCTTTCAAGTAGTTTTGGATTTTACGTCCCCTGCTATTTGTACTGTATCTCATACTCATTCTGAAGAGTGGATAAAACAGCTTGCAACCTTCTTTACCAGCAAAATCACAACTATTCAAGCCTCCCTTCTCCACTCTAGCTCTCAGTTGGCCACGGGTCCTCCATCCCCCCCTGTACTTAGGGAGAGTTTAGGCCCTTCTCTCTCACTTTTTCCACACCTTTGCCTTGACACTTCTTTGGAGCTTTTGTCAGGCTTGAAATCAGGCTCCCCACTTGATCCGTGCCCAGCTAAACATCTGGGGAAAGTGGCACCTGCCTTAAATGCCCTGCTGAATCCACTCTTGAATTCTTCACTGCTAACGGGAGTAGTCCCACAAGTGTGGAAACATACTCTGATCCTGCCATTGATCAAGAAGCCCACCTTGGACCCCCTCATCCATGCCAACTATAGGCCCATCTCCCTTCTCCCTGCTCTGGCGAAAGTGGCCGAGAAATTTGCACATCGGACGATCTCTAATTTCATCGAGGAGCACGATTTGCTGCATGACACGCAATCTGGTTTCCGTGCTAATTTTAGCACGGAGTCTGCCCTCTTAGAAGTCACGGATGCCATCAGGGAAGTGCTCGATGCTGGAGGAAGGGCCATGCTGGTAATGTTAGATCTATCGGCGGCCTTCGACACAGTCCCTCATGACCGCCTCCTTGTAAGACTCTGGGAGTGCGGCATTCGGGGGACTGTGTGGAGTTGGCTTAAATCCTTTTTAGGCGGCCGCCGACAAACGATCTGGGCGCCCCCTTTTTCCGCGGATATGGCTCCGCTAGAGGTAGGGGTACCGCAGGGCTCCATCCTTAGCCCCTTGCTATTTAATATCTTTATGGCCCCTCTAGCGGCAGTCGCGGAGTCTTTTGGCGCCCAGATCATATCTTACGCCGATGATACCCAGCTCCTTTTCACTTGTGATAGGGGCGGGACTTTCGATGGCGCACAGATCAAGGATTGTCTGGGGGCGGTCTTCGAGTGGTTTAGGTGCAACGGGTTAAAGTGCAATTCCGACAAGTCGGAACTGCTTTTTTTTGGTTGCACCTCTGAGCCAGACTGGAAAGCCTGGTGGCCTCAAGATCTGTTTCCACCTGACAGTGTGTCCCTTAAGGCTAAAAACCTGGGAGTGATTGTGGACAGCGAATTGTCCTTTGGGCCACATGTTTCGTGCCTTTCAGGTAAATGTTTTGGCATCTTACGGATGCTGAGAAAGTTCCTTCCTCTTTTGTCTATTCAGCATAGGAAGACTATTGTTCAGGCTCTGATTGGATCGCGATTGGATTACGCAAACGCGCTTCTTTTGGGTCTACCAAAATATCTTTTGACCCGTTTGCAAGTGGTCCAGAATTCAGCAGCCCGTGCTATCTACGGGCTCCCAAGAAGAACTGGCGCTACGGCCCTATTAAATGCTTTACACTGGCTGCCGATCGCTAAAAGAATTCTCTTTAAGTGCCTGACTCTTGCCTTTAAGGCTCTACAAGGCTCTGGCCCTAAGTACTTAAGGAAACGTCTTTCCCGATATGTACCGGGTAGGGCCTTGCGATCATCTTTGCTATCCAAAATGACAGTCCCGGTCATTAGGCGCACAAGGATGGGTGGTCGCTCCTTCCGCTACTTGGTCCCGAAGGAGTGGAATGAACTACCACTTTCTCTTAAACAGACTCCCAGTCTCCTCGCCTTTAGAAAGGAGCTTAAAACGTGGCTTTTCACTAAATAAACTTTATTTCTTCAGATAATTCTGGTCTTCTCTCTATCTCCTTTCTGTGGTTGCGTTCTGTTGTGTCTGCCAATGTTCTTCAGCAAAGCGCCGGGATGCTCCTGGGAGTAGCCGAGCGCTATAGAAGAAATAAATTAACATAACATAACATAACATCAGGTTGAGTTCTAGGGGACAGGGGGCCCTTCCAGGGCAGATCTGAGCCAGGAGCAGCAGAGCTGCCCCTCTCTTGAACCCCTCAGACAGCAAGCTGCTGGGAGTGCTAGTGGTACCCATAAGGTGTATTGGGATGGTGGACTCCTGCACTCAGAGTGTAGAGACCCCAAGCCTGGTGCCACCAGGAGGTTGGTTATACCTCTGAAAAACAGGGGCTTCCTATTGACCCTAGCCCATGATATCCCTTTAGCAGGTCACCTGGGCCAGAACAAGACTTGGGACAGACTTGTCCCTCACTTTCACTGGCCCCACATGTCTGAACACACAAAGGAGTTTTGTCGCTACTGTGTAACCTGCTAAGCCAGTGGCAAAGCAGGTGGCACTACAAAGACGCCCCGGATACCACTACCTATGGTGGGGGTGCCATTTGAAAGGGTAGGATTGACATTGTTTTTACCATGGATCCCCAAACAGCATCTGGGTACAGATTTATCCTGGTGATAGTGGATCATGCAACCAGGTACCCACAAGCACCTGTGGTGGCAAGAGCCCTGTTGGGAGTTTTCTCAAGAGTGGGTTTTCCGAAGGAGGTGCTATCAGACAGAGGTACAAACTTCATGTCTGGTTACTTAAGGGCAATGTGGAAGGAGTGTGAGTGACTTACAAGTTCACCACACCCTATCACCCACAATGCAATGGTTTGGTTGAAAGGTTCAACAAAACCTTAACGTGCATGATTATGCGGCTCCCAGAAAAGCTTAGGCGAAGATGGGACATTCTCTTGCCCTGCCTTTTGTTTGCATACAGGGAGGTGCCACAAAAGGGGGTTGGCTACATCCCCTTTGAACTTTTGTTTGGTCACCCTGTCAGGTGTCCATTGTGTTTGGTGAAGGAAGGATGGGAGTTACCTCTCAAGCCCCCAAAGTAAGACATAGTGGACTATGTACTTGGTCTCCGCTCCAGAATAGCTGAATACATGAAAAAGGCAACTAAAAATCCTGAGGCTAGCCAGGAACTGCAAAAAGCCTGGTATGACCAAAAGGCTGTACTGACTGTTTACCAGCCAGGACAGAAAGTGTGGGTGTTGGAGCCTGTGGCCCTAGCAGCTCTCCAAGACAAATGGAGTGGACCCCACACTATTGTTGAATAGAAGGGAGAGGTTACCTACTTAGTAGACCTAGGAACTCCCAGGAGTCCCCACAGGATTCTCCATGTCAACAGGCTAAAGCCATATGTAGACAGGGCTGACATGGGCTTGCTCATGGCTACTGATGAGGGACAGGAGGAAGATAGTGACCCACTCCCTGACCTCCTCTCACAGAACCCTGATGATGGGTCAGTTGATGGTGTGGCCTTGGCAGGCAACCTCACTGCCCAGCAGCAAACTGATTGCAGACAGGTGCTCAATCAGTTCAGACACATGTTTTCTCTGACTCCAAGTCAGACTACCTAGTGCACTCATGAAGTGGACACTGGGGACAGTCTGCCTATTAAAAATAAGATTTATAGGCAACCTGACCATGTCAGGGACTGTATCAGGACAGAAGTCCAGAAAATGTTGGATTTGGGAATTATTGAACCCTCAGATAGCTCTTGCGCTAGTCCAGTGGTCCTTTTGCCAAAACCTCACACCAGTGGTGGGAAAAGAGAGATGAGGTTTTGTGTGGACTACAGGGGTCTCAATGCAGTCACTAGGACTGATGCCCATCCAATTTCAAGGGCAGATGAGCTTATAGATACTTTGGCCTCAGCCAAGTACCTTAGCACATTTGACTTGACAGCTGGCTACTGGCAGATCAGACTAGCTGATGATGCAAAGCCAAAAACAGCATTTTCCACCCCAAGAGGGCACTACCAATTGTGGTGATGCCCTTTTGTTTGAAGAATGCACTGCACTTTCCAAAGGTTGGTGAATACAGTTCTCACAGCTAATAGAATATCTCAAAAAGAGTGGGGGTCTAAGGGATATGATTTAAGGACTCAAACAGTTTATAATCCCCAATTCAACTAGTATATGCAAAAAGAAAAACTGTGAGTCAGAAAAGTTTTGTGACCATAACGTAACCACTCAGTAAATACTGATCTAAATCTAACTGCTGTCAACAAAGTCCCAAATGTGCCAATGGGTATGTGTATGCATGAGAAAGGTTCTCATCACCCACGACAAGTGGCTCGCTTCATCATTTGGGAACCTGGGAACTTCACCAGAGAACCATCCTCTACCAGATGGACGTAGATACTGGTTCAATGTGTGTCCCAAATGTATCTATTGGTATATTGTCTGAATCGAGGGAGACCACGGTAATGATGATAAGGGGTGATGTATGCAGTGCACGTGATAAGAAAGACCAGTCTTTTCCAACACAGTTATTTGTTCAAACTGTCATAGCACTGTTTTATTTTATCTTGGTATCAAGGTAGCACTTCAATAAAAACACATTTGTGCCTTGGTAACCAATCTTAACCATCACTTTCTTATCACGTGCACTGCATACATCACCCCTTATCATCATTACCGTGGTCTCCCTCGATTCAGACAATATACCAATAGATACATTTGGGACACACATTGAACCAGTATCTACGTCCATCTGGTAGAGGATGGTTCTCTGGTGAAGTTCCCAGGTTCCCAAATGGCACATTTGGGACTTTGTTGACAGCAGTTAGATTTAGATCAGTATTTACTGAGTGGTTACGTTATGGTCACAAAACTTTTTTGACTCACAGTTTTTCTTTTTGCATATACAGTTCTCACAGGCCTGGAAGCCTACAGTGCAGCTTATCTAGATGATATTGCTGGCTTTAGCCCCACCTGGGAGGATCACCTGGTCCACCTAAGGAATCTTTTGGAGGCCCTGCAAAAGGCAGGCCTCACTTTCAAGGCCACCAAGTGCCAGATAGGGCAGAGTCAGGTTGTGTACCTGGGCCACCTTGTAGGTGGAGGCCAGGTTCAACCACTGCAGAGCAAAATCAAGACCATCATGGACTGGGTTGCTCCAACCACCCAGACTCAGGTGAGACCTTTCTTAGGCCTGACTGGGTACTATAGGAGATTGGTCATGGGATATGGATCAATAGTGACACCCCTGAATGACTTAACTTCTAAGAAAATGCCCAAAAAGGTTCAGTAGACAGCTAGATGTCAAAAGGCATTTGATGACCTGAAGCAGGCCATGTGCACTGCTCCCATTCTACAGAGTCCTGATTACTCCAAGAAGTTCATTGTCCAAACAGATGCATCTGAATTGGGGGTAGGGGCTGTACTGTCACAATTGAATGATGAAGGTCAGGATCAGCCAGTAGCTTTCATAAGCAGAAGGCTGACCCCTAGAAAGAAACGTTGGTCAGCCATTGCGAGGGAGGCCTTTGCTGTGGTTTGGGCTCTGAAGACGTTGAGGCCATACTTGTTTGGCACTCACTTCCTTGTTCAGACAGAGCATAAGCCCCTCTTATGGCTAAAACAAATGAAGGGTGAAAACCCCAAACTGCTTAGGTGGTCCATTTCCCTACAGTGGAAGGACTTAACAGTGGAACAAAGATCTGGGAGTAACCATGCCAATGCAAATGGACTCTCTAGGTATTTCCACTTAGAACATGAAGACTCAACTGGTCAAGGTTAGTTTAATGTCCGTGCGTTTGGGGGGGTTGTGTAGGAGAGTAGGATCTGCTTCACATGGGTACCCCCACTTTTTGCTGGTGTTTCACAGTTTTTCGACCTTAGTCTGGCTGTGGCCCAGCTAATCAGGACCCCAGCCGAGCTGCTTCCTCTCTAAAATGGTTTCCATGTACATTAGGTACATTCCTAATTGGATTCTGGAGTGCCTTATAAGCCCCTAGTATATGGTATACTATGTACCTAGGGCATAGGTACCTCAGAGGCCTACCAGGGGCTGAAGCATGTATTATGTCACCCCTGGGAAGCACTCCAAAATGACACTACAGGTCTGCTACTGCAGCCTGGGTAAGGTGGTGCCTGCACTCCTTACTGTGGTATAGGCTACCTATATCACTACCATTGCACACACATATAAAACCTATAAGTCACTCCTATGGCAGGCCTTAACAATCCTGAAGGCAGAGTGCTTGGTTTTTATGTGAGAGGGTGCCCCTGCATGAGCAGAGCCCCTCTGCAGCGTTCGGAGAACCTCCTCTGATGCTGTTTGTGGTGCAGCCTGACCATATACTCTTAAGTGCATTATAACCTCGTGGTAAATGCTAACTTTGGACTGGCTGCACGGAAACATGTCGTGTTTGGTGTCAAACACTTTGGAATACTACCCCCCTCCCCTTTCCCCGCCAGTTCTGGCGGCGGGGGTAGCATTCCACCTTTCTAGAGGGAGAGACATGTTCACACTGGTCTACCCGGTAAAGACTTTCTAAAGCCCTGGCATCACAAAATGGATGCCATTGCCACAGACACAGGTCTGGCCTCCTGCTGCTGACCGAAACTCTGGCAGAGGAGGCCTGGACAATAGGTTTCCTGTCCCAGGGAGGTGTAACCACCTCCCCAGACAGGCAGATGTGTATTGGGGCTGGGCGGGAGCACTCTCTGGTGCTTTGAAGTCCTGCACTGGGGGCACACTTGGTGTCCCTGTGCATAGTCCAGTTCAAACCGGTTGCAGGGCTACCTGCCCCTGCTCTGGCGTGAACTGGACAAAGGAAATGGGTGTAACCACCCCTCTTTCCAAACCCTCCCATAGGTGGGTCCTTAGAGTATTTCCAACCCCCAAACTTAGTATAAGTATGGGAACCCAGTCCTTGCGACTTTAGATTACCCTGGACGAAACTCTGCAACATATATCCTGGACCTTCGAATTTCTATTTCCGCTAGAAGACTGAAGAAATCTCCCTTGGGGTCAAGGAGTGACTCCCCTGCTTGGCAGGCACCAAAGAAGCAACTGTCCGGTCTGCAACTCTGAAGCTCCCGCCGGACACTGAAGTCTTTGCATCAGCAGAGGTGGATTTCCAGACTTCCCTGAGGCTACCCTGAGTCCACAGCAAAGCTGAGGCCCGTGGCTATAGTGGGTGACGTGGAACCGTGACCCCTGGACACCGTGATCTTTTGCTGATCCATCATCTTCCTGGTCTTCCTCGAAGTTGTACTTTGGGCTCCGAGTAGCCCCAGCCATGAGCACCTCCTGTACCGAAGATCTCTGGCCTCCACTCCATGAGTGACCCATAGGCCAGTTTCAATTGCGACCGCTTGAGGCTCCTTCGCGATCGCTAGCCCATTGGCAAGTGGGTCCCCACGAATGCGACTCCTCTTCTGATTGGGTTTTCCTGGTTGCTCCAGACGTGCCCCAACTTACCCTTGCTGGGTGAGTCCCCCAGACCTTACTGGTCTGCACCGACGTCCTTTTTCTATTTCCACGAGACAGGCCGTTGCCAAAGCTTGTTGGGTCCATCCTGGTCGCCGACACCGCAGCACTCGACAGACTTCGTGGGACAGCTCGAATCCAGCTCCTGGTCATCGTCGACGCCTCCTGGACCTCGTGGCTGAAGAGTCAAGACACCCGTCAACTCACCTGAAGCACCCGACATCGGTGGGCATTGGACTATCGTGCCCCTGGTCACTGGTAAGTGACCCAGACTCTGTCCCCTCTGCTTTCAGGTTCCTTCCATCCCAGATACAGGCTTGGATCTCTTCGGACACTTCTCCTCTTCACGGCAGCAGCACTTCTTTGCCAGCTTCCATTGAAAACAGTGGCGCGACCCAACACCAAAAGACACCTATGCACCCGGCTTCCCTGGGTGAGGTAACTCGAGTACTCCGGTGCTCCCGTGGGTGTTGGCCCTAGACACCTCTAAGTCCAAAAGGGTTCGCTCGTAGTCATCCTCTAAGTGTCCTTAAACTCTTAATTTCCAACCGCGACTTTCCCCATAGAAGTTAACGGCGATTCGTGGCTGTGTTCTCACACTGCACGCGACCCCTGTGGGTCCTCTGTGTCACTACCTTGGGTGGTTCATTGTGGTCCAAGCACATCTACAGGCTCTAGGCCTCAGTCGTGGTTCTTATACCACTTTATTGGAATATGGTTTGGTACGCCCCTAGGGCCCAAACGTGTATTTGTGCTTCTACTGTTGAATACTGACTTGTAACTTAAGTACTTCGAACTCTAGCCTCACAACGAGACTAGAGGGGTGTATTTTATCTTAAATACATATATTTTAAATATATACCTGGTATGGTTGTTCTTTCATTTGGTCATTCAAGAGATTATAGACTGGTAAAACAAGCTACTTTACATTCCTTCAAGACTTAGCCTGAAGGCTGCTCTCCATAGCTACTACTAGGATAGCTTTCAATAAAGGTTGTCTTTAACCTATCACCATAAGGGATTGTTTGGACTGATACAAGGTGCCCACTAGAACTAGTGGACAGCATATATCAGGCCAACTTCTCACAAAGAACTAAACGACCCTCCCCAGCAAAGAAAGAGATAACTCTATATATTCTCTATATTAGGTGCATTACACAGCATGATGATATTATATGCCTACTATAGCACATGCATTATATAGCATGACTATAATATTGGATCCATTGCACCCTCATACCTCCGCATTGTAATTTAGGGAGACGTAAGCATAGCATATGGTAGATGATGCAAAGGTAAAAATAATAATAATATACTTTCATTGTGATGTGGTGGTAGGTGGTATTCAGATACCATAGACAGCCCGATGGCTTGTTGGTGACATTTGCAGTTATCTAGCAGTCACAAGTATGAATCCCAACAAGACACACTTGGCCTTACATGCTTCTGACATTGATAAATTGAGTACTATTAAATTGGATAATAAACATATTGCCCTGTAAGCCTGTTTTCCATATGTGTTTTTAGGTCGAGCAGTCGAGACCTCTGGTATATACTTAAGTATATACTTATATGTGTATGTACTTTGAGGGCTCTGGAGATCAGCCCCAGGACTTGTCTGCTTCCGTTTAGGGACTTTTTTTTCTGTTCAACTGCCTCTATTTAACTGTCTTATTAGAAAACGACCAGGAGAGGTCAGTAAAATACCAGAATTGCTTTCTGCTTGTTCAACTGCCTATATTTAACTAGCATTCTCTAGATTCCAGCCCATAGAAATTGTCTTCCACAAGCACCCGTAGACAATATTTTTTTTTTCTCCAAATCTTGTATTTTCAAAGATATGACCACAGAAGGCCCCGATTTTATATTAAAAACTGAGCTTCGAACTATACCATTTCCAGCTGAAAGGCAATATTTCTCTCCATGTGTTTCCATACCTGGCGTGTCACGCAGTTTGGTGCTTACTTTCCTTCCATGTTAAAGAACAGTAGATGTTTCAGCACCCAGGCAAATGTGCTGAATAGCTAAATACCTATAAGGTCCCAAATGCGAGACCAATTGCATTGCTAAATGCTTGTTTTCATTTGTCTCTGACTCTGTGTGACCCAAATAGACGTTTTCATTATATTATATAATATTATTTATTTATTTATTTATTGTCCTCGACTCTGGTAGGGGAGACTGGGTCCCTATACATTAGTTTTGCTTATTTTGTCTCCCAGCCCTTTGGGGAGCACAAGGCCTTGCGGGGTACTGTTATTTTAATTGTTTCTACCTGTCTTCCTTTGACCACTGCAGTTAGTTCCCATCCTGCTTGCTGCTCTCAAGGCCGGACAGGTTTTTTACTCCAAACCCAATGATTTTTTTTTCTTGGTTGTGGGGGTCATTATTAGTGGTGGGCAGAGAACTCCGCTCCGCTGGCGGAGCTTGCGGAGTTTTGCCTACTCCGCGTTCCGCTGAGAACGAGGAGTTTAGGTAAAACTCCGAGTTCAGCCCTGGGCCCCACAGTAAAAAGCTCCCCGCCTCCACCCCTTAATAAATATATATATATTTTTTTAAATAAAGAAGATAAAAAAAACACACTTCACTCTATCGCAGCTGCCTTCCTCCTCTTTGCTGTTTTCTCTCCTGCAAAAACCCCTACATCAGAAGCACGTCGTGGTAGGACTGCAGATGCGCGTGTAGTCCTACAAGACGTACCTCTGACGTAGGGGTTTGCAGAAGAGACCACGGCGAGGAGAAGGAGGGCAGCCCAGAGATGCCGCGATAAAGGTATGGGTGTTTTTTTAAAATCTTTTTTATTTTTTGCTAGGCAGTATGGCGCGGGCCAGCGGGGGAGTCGCACGTTTGTGATGAAGGTTGGAGTTCTGTTCGACGATGTGGTGTCAGGCCTGTTGTATGTCACCTGCAGCGTAGAGTTTAGCTGCAGTAAACATGGGGGTGGGACACAGAGGTAAGGGGACCAAGAAGGCTGGAGGGCTAACGTAAGGGTTTTTTGACATATTCACAAAGGTTTCGAGCTATTTACAAATGGCGGCATGACCTTGAAAAACATCTAGAAAGGGTATCCTACAAATGCAGCTGAATATACCTGGAGTCAATGACCTGTGAAGAAAAGTCAGGACTCGGGACGCGGGGGGGTAGGGGGGGGGGGGTAGTGGAGGCGCAGAGCGGAGTTTTTGCCCAACTCTGTGGAACTCCGCGTCGTGCAACTATGCCAGCTCTGCCCGGGCTTAGTCATTCTATATTTTATTCTGTCCCTCGCTGCCAGGTTTGTAGAAATGACATCAACTGTCCATCCTAAATACGGCGGGTAGCTAATGCCCGTCCTCCATTGAACTGCGCTCAATTGGGATGTCGGAGGAAGCTTTCCATCGATGGAGCCACCAGAGGCAATGCTGATGAAAAATTGATGGTCCTCCCGATTCTAAACGAGGCTTCTGGACGGTCAGTTTGATAGACAAGGTGCTCTGTCACATCTAGACAGGAGTACCCTGTCCAGTAAACTATAAATCCTACCCTAAGATGCTAACATGGATACCACCCCATCTGCGGCTAAAACACCTTTTGAACGTACTGTAGAGTGAAGAAGTGAGCAGCAAGACATTGTCTAAATACAAAGACGTCCTTGCTGAACCCACCAGCACCCAAAGAAATCCGCTGGCTCCCAACAGCACACAGAAATAAGTTCAAACTTCTGTGCTCAGTTCTTAAAATACATAGAAACTAACATCACGTTACAGTCCCAATTGAAACCCACAAAGAAGCAAATAAAACCTAATCATGAAATCCAAGTTAAAGGGAAGATTCAAGGGAGCAGGACAGCCCATCTCAGGCACTCTGGAACACCCCACCCCCTGATCTGAGGAGCCAACCAAACCCGACAGCTGAACAAAAACCTGTAAAACAAGAATCTACCTAGAAGTCGCCTCATTGATTACAGATTATTCTGAGCCTAAGGGTCTGATTTAGATCTTGGCGGATGGGTCACTCCGTCACAACGGTGAAGGATATCCCGTCTGTTATATCCCATGGGATTTGTATTTCGGCGGATGGGATATCCGTCACCTATTGTCTACCGAGATTTAAATCGGGTTCAAAGCCACACACTGAGGGACAGGGCTGTATTATTCAATTACACTGAGCAGAGAGTAGATGTCTAACACCCTTCTCTATGGATTGTCCCACATCCACCTACTCACTGAGCAGGTGGTGGCTTTATAGACTGGTCATCTTTTAGGTCTAGTGCTGTGAAGTGGCTACTGGCCGCAAACCGGCGCTGTACAAAACACACATCTAAATGAGTAAATACTTTCTGCATGCTTCGCGCTTTGTAAACTATGCACAAATTATGACTTTCAAAGGTAAGTCTCACACCTGGACTCTGCTCTTTGGAGTTCTCAATTCAGATTTGTGCCAGAGCTTTTGTTCATAGATTAAATCTAATCTTAAATCTGTCCCTTCAAAGTATTCCAACAAAAGGAACTGGCAACATAAATGTAGTTTGAAAGTTGTGAAGAAAACAGAGGTAACGGTACCTTGTAAGAAAAGGGCAAAAAAACACTGGCCTTCCCTTAGCTGGGAATAACAAGATGGGTGCAGTGCAAAACAATCGAACTCTGCACTGCACTACTCCAGTGCTGTGAATCATCACACATCCCTAGTTGTGGTCAGTTGTGGTCAGTACAGTGCTTCATTCCAGGGGGGTCACTCTGAGGCCTGTAGGCGGGCAGTCCAGAGCCCATACTGCCCTCCAGATCTGCAGACGCTTCCACCAGACTCATTACCCACAAACATCACTACAAACATGGCGCCGATGCTGACCCTACGTCACTCGCTGCTTGTGCACAGGTCCATGTAACATAAAGCATGTTCTGTGCTGCAAAAGATATGCTACGGTAGAGGATCAGATTCTGTGGCAAATAGTTTAAAATGTACCTGCCCTCGGTGGCCATTGTCTGCTTCATATGTGTCTGTTCTTTAATGGTCAGCGCATTCACGGGTCAGGCGGCGTATCTCTGGAGCTTCCTTCCTCTCTAGCTGCGTCTGCAGTAGGCCCATTTATGTACTGCTTATGCATTTATTTGGGAGGTTTATAAAGCACTACAGTTTGGGCCTGATGAACAAACTGCACTTTTGAGTAAGTTCACACTTTTGACGAAGTTTACTCGTCTTCAGTATTCACAAACTGCACTTTAAAGCAAGTTTACACTTTGGAGTAAGTTTACTACTATTCAGTATTCACAAACTGCACTTTAAAGCAAGTTTACACTTTGGAGTAAGTTTACTACTATTCAGTATTCACAAACTGCACTTTTGTAGTAACGTACACTTTTGCAGTAAATCCAAAACTACACATGGCCAAACACTGATACTGCAGCACCTTCCCACAGAAAACAATGCATGTATGGATTTAAAATAAAGCCCCATAGGAATTGGTGTTAAATTTGATTATTTAAAATGGTTGACAATATAAATATAAATTAATGTTAAAAATATATTTTAAAAGTACATGTTTATTATTTAGTTATTGTTATATCTTTATGTATTTGTCCCTTGTCCCTTTCCCTTTAATGTTTGTATATATTTGATTCTGGCACCTTCTGTCAGACTTCGTCCTCGTCACGCCTTCCTAAACACTAACGGACTACATTACCCAGAAGGCCTATTCCGGAGGGGGGGATTTAGGCGTCAGCGCGCACCGGAAGTTGCGCGTAATCTGTTATTCGCCGAGAGTCTCTCGCGGCTGCGAGAGTGAAGAAGCGAGAAGGCGTCTTGGATATTCCTGTGGTGGCCGAGTCTTATGGGGATCCGTCGGCTCGGCCTTTGAAGGACCGTGAGCACTGCCTGGGGGAGAGGCGAAACAGCAGGGTACGGCGGTGAGTTTGAACCGCGTATCACCGTTTTCCCTTTTGCGGACGTCGCGCACGCTGTGCGAACAGTAACTTTCCCGTGGAAGGCGAATTCAGCGCCCTTCCCTTCCTGAGGGTCTGCAAAACCCTTAAACCCCTGCGAGAGGCGTCGGAATACGGCGGCGGTCTCTACCGCGTGTTCTTTAGCGCGCTCTCGCCCATTATATGTTGTGTTTGTTACCGGATAGCTCTTTACTTTGTTCCTGGGAGAGGCGGCGGAATACAGCGGTGGTCACAACCGCGTATTACCGAGCACACTCATATAAACCCTTTTGTTTCATGGTTACCAAGGTACGACGATACACCGGCTAGATGCCCTCTGCATAGTTGCGTGGAGGCTGTGGATTCTAATACCGTTCAATCTACGACATTGTTCTGGCGTTATTGTCCTGCCAAGTGACTCAACGGACTCGTTCTCTATAAACAGATTGGTTAGAGAAAAGACTGATGGCTTTCAGAGTTCCTGTGTTATGGTGATGTTAACCCTGCACGGCAACAAGGAGAAGTAGCACTCCTGTGTCAGTCATTTGATCCAAGGTCGTTTTCTGAAAAGGCAATCATGCTGTTGCGGGTATAAGAGTGAATGACTGCATTTATCTTCATGAAGGGGGCTTAGGAAATGTGGTAACGATTGTGCATCTTTGTCGTTCCAGGTGTATGCTTACAGGGCACGTTAAGGCACAAGTACCCGGCCTTCTGCTATCCTTTCCCAGGTAGAGTCACATTGCAGCTCTAGCGAGAAGGGTTGAGAGTAGTCAGACTTCTTGTGTTAATCCTGTTCCCTTTGTCATTTCAGGTTCCATTTCCTTCCCTTTCCTTTCCCTCGCCTGATAATTCGAATGCCCTGTAGATATGGCTATACCAGGGACTTGGTAATATCAGGAGGTGGACACTTTACTCTACAACGACTGAACCCTGCGGAGCCGGGCCTGACACCTGCCAGGTCTTGGTAGAAGTTCTAAACAGAATCAGAACTTACTTTGTCATTACCCATCTAATAAGGTGCTGGTAAAGAGGATTGGAACGTAGCAGTCGCTTCTCGTACCCTCAATAAGACTGAGAGGCTTTATGAAGTTATTGAGAGAGAGTTACTAGCTTGTGTGTGGGCGGTGGAGCATTTCCGCAATTATGTTTGGGGAGCTCGTTTTGTTTTGAGGACAGACCATATTCCACTTGTAACCATTTTGCCCCCTGGGGGTGGTCAAAAAGCGACTGCACGCGTAGGGAGGGTAATGTCTTATTTGCGAGAGTACAATTTTCAAGTGGAGTATGTGCCAGGAAATATTTATGTGACAGCAGATTGTCTTTCCAGGTTTCCTTGTAACATAGGTAAGGAGAGGGGTGATGAGGAGATTGTGGCCTGCAGTGAGGAAGTTGTGTCTGGAAGGTTTGGAAAATTTACTGAAGAGATGTGGAGATATGCCATGAAGAGCGATAATTTGCTTCTTAAAGTTACCGAGTATGTGAGAGAAGGATGGCCTCCTAAGGGAGGGCCCATGCTGGTGTAAGAAGAAAAGAGGTGAAACTTTTTGATGTTAGAATGAATGTGAAGGAAATTGAATTTGGTGAAGGAGAGTGGGTCAGAATACATAAACCAGGCATTTTAGTTAAAGGGGAGGCAAAGTTTGGAAAGCTTAACAAAGTCACAAATGTAAATCGCAACAGTATTGTCATTCAAGTAGGTAAGGTATGGAACGTCAGGAGAGTGGCTAAAAGTGTGGGAGACTGTTCTTAATTTTGTTAAGGAGGTGAAATGTGTTACATCTTTTTGTATTTGTCCTTTGTCCCTTTCCCTGCCAGCTCTTGGTAGAAGTTCGAAACAGAATCAGAACTTTGACATTACTCATCTGCTGGCTGCTGGATGGTACTGCGCCATTTAAGATTAAACTTCTGTTTCCTAACTCCTGGACTCAGACTTTTTATTTTAGAATTTTACACTTATGTATATTCTGTCAATATAAATTATAACTAAATATAGATTAATTGTTAAAAATATAGGACTAGTATATACGTATGATTTAATTATATAACTATTTTATAATTTAATAATAAATATGTTATATTTTTATATTTTTTCTAACAATAAATGTATATTTATTTCTATTTTAACTTTTAAAGAATTTTTCTTTTCCTATTTCCCCACCACCTCCCCTCCACCTAAACCCAGCCCTCTTGGGGGCTGAAAGCCATCCGCAGCTGTTTCAGTGGCCAGCACTCTTAAAGTGTTTTAAAACTATTCCTACACGGCTGTCCGTGTGTGCACAGACGTGCATGTGCGACAGACATCTGAATGAGTTCTATTATTCTTTAAGAAAGTTCATTCAAAGAAGGCAGCCCAAATGCATGGCGGTCACTTTTAAATGGAATTTTATACAGTATAAGACAATTCATTGAAAGAAGACTGCTGCATGTGTGTACATACAGAAGCTGACTTGGGACCAGCAGGGCAAGCATGTGCAACAGGAAGGGCAAAGATAACAGAGAAATCCTGGAAGAAGAACTCAGGAAGTGTTTTTAAAGGAAGGTTATTGAAGGACATCTGTCGTGGGAGGCATCTGCGCCCTGTGCAGCTGCCGCATACACTAGAGCAGCACTTTGTAGCTTCTGTGATTGAACCTGGCGAACCACTGTTCCTTTGAGGGCACGCAGGCCCTGAAGTGCTTATCGCTGGGTACTGGTCTCATGCAGCCCTTGTTGGCCAACTAGAACACCACTAGCAAGTGTGGGCAATGCCAGCATGACCCTCTGGAACCTTCCCAGTGGGCTGCACACTAGGGAGCTTCTTTCAGAACAGGCTGGGCTACCATTAACCCAGTGCTTAATTTGAGCCGGTGGTTGCAGGTGGGGTCCACCGGCACTTATTTTTGGAAACCAAAAACTTAATTTCAACTAGAGCAACAGAGTGATAAACTCACAAGGCATAAAGAACAGGGAAGACGGAAAAGGAAGAAAGAGGGAGTCTGTAAAAGGACATAAAAGGGCAAGAAGTTTCTGGTGATGAATTGAAAGAGACATGAGGTGGAATCAAGACTAAGCAGCCATGGCACTGGGTGCGGCTTCTGAACAAAACTTTGGGCTCTGCCTCAGGCAGTCTGGGGCTGGGTGGAACAATGTGCCAGGGCTGATTTTGGTTTCCATTCCAGCCCTGAATGGAGGACTTGGACACTGTGGGCCTGACTACATGTTTGTGGTGCTGCGCCGGGTCCGCCCCACCACCGCACCGCCAAACCCATGGTCGGGCCGCCTGCCAGATTAGGCGTTTCCTCCTTTCTGGCGGGCTTTTTTTGACATTCCCAAAGCAGTGCCTCAAAAATGGGTACGAGCTAAAAACAGTTCCTGCACTGCATGGACTAATAAGTCCATGCTGTGCAGGAACTGGGGTGCACGCACAAAGGGGGGCACAACTTGTCCCCTCCTTTGTGCATGTACCCCAGTGCGCAGAGGCACAAGGGGGCTGTGTAGGGCCCCCTTTGTTTCCTCTCTGCCAGGGTTTTCATGGAGGAGGGACTGCCATGAAAACCATGGCGGGGTGAAAACTCCTAATATGCTTGGGAGGACCGCGACGGTCCCACCAAACATGTTGATGCCCCTTGACCACCGCAACACCGCCAGGGAATGGTGGATTCCTTGTGGCTGCAGTGGTACAATGGCGGTCCGACCACCCTAATCGTAATAGGGCAGTCGGGAGACCGCTGCCGCCGCGCCCCCACGAGTCTTGTGGTCCGTTGACTGCCAGACTACAATTGAGCCCCGAGTCACCAAAATGCCAGAGTAAGCCGAAGTGATATCACACGGCCTTTGACCCCGAAGACAATGCATGCAAGATACCACAATAGCAGTTGACAGGGTTTATAGCAAGAAAACCTGGATGTCTAATAAGATTGTGATCTTTCAGAGTTCACTGATTGGGTAATGTTTGGCATCTAAATCAAAACAAAGGCCTCCATTACAGAAGGGTGATAACTGGAGATTCGCCAACGTCTCGTTCATTCACCTCTTGATCTTGCTGCCTCATTTATAGATCTGGGTACAATTAAATTCCAGAAGAGGAGCTCCCACTCCAGACTGGTCCTCTGACATGGGCAATCTGTTGATGAGAATGTTTTGGAGGGGCTGCAGTTTTAGGGCATTTCCTCCAACATCATCACCATCGACTTTTTCCATGCCTTCTATGGCCACGCACACCCGGCTGGCTAGGGCATAACAATGTTCAAATGACCCCCACATGCTGGAAGAAAATGTGCAGCATGTTTCTTCTGTTTCTCAAAGACTTTGAGAAAAATGCCTATTTTGCAGTGCTGGCGCGCCATGGGCAGCCAGTCATTATTCAGACTTTTGATGACATTGCTCTACTATGATTGTGGAAGCACTTTTGGCAATAATGCCCCACTGAACAGACGAGAAATATAGATTCAAAAGGCTGGTTCCCTCAGCTCCTCTTGGCTGCCAGTCCACCAAGCCCTATGACAGCACCCAGAAAATGGTATATAGCTTTATAGCATGCTGCTGAAGGCTATACTGGTTATTAAAGGCCCTGAACCCGAGTTATAGGCCCAAGCAGCGGGGAAGAGCTATACAGGGGGAGAGGGCGTTTAACAACCGGTATAGCCCAAGGCAGAGAGTATATAAGGCTACGAGCACATTCCACCCACTAAGGGTAGAATGTTATAAATTAAAAAGGAGGAAATATGAAGTCAAACATTGGGATGTTAATGCTCTGGGCTTATACCGGCCATTATAAGCCCGGAGCCTCTCCATTGTTTTCAATGAAACTCTCAACATTCCAGTGTTCTAATGATTAGTACTTTGTGATTGCAGTAAGGACTCTAGAGCCAAGGTAAGTTTTGGAGGTTTATTTGTTGGCTACACGGCTGTGGAGCATGAGACAGAGGCTCCACCAGTTTCAAGCATCTCAACAATAATGATAATTTCAATTCTAAACATTCTAAGAATGAACACACAGAAGGGAGGCATAACTAGGTAACATGGAACTCTGAAGAAGAATGCCAGAGAGTCATTCACTTGCAGGTAGGATACTACACACCTCCCCTCCTCCTAATATATAAAAAGAACAAACAAAAAAAATAAAGAAAAAAAATAAAAATTAAAGAATACAGCTAACAACCGTACTGGCTAGATATATTTCAAACGATAGCGAGAATCATTGATGCCCCCCTCCTCCCTTCTCCACATCTAGGACCGCTGGGCCTGGTTAACCGTGTTAAGCCCTGCTACCGCAGATTCATAGCCATTGCCATGATGCTGGCAAAAAGAGAGGTAGCGGTGCACTGGGGGGCAAAAATTGGGCCCAAAAAAGCGGCATGGGCACACAGCCTGGCCTATTGCAGTTTACAATGTGAGATATATGCCACACTTCAGACTCCAACCTCAAGACCAAAATATATATGGTGTGTCTATCGTACATAACGGCTTTCATTATGGCGCGCTGAGAGTCAAAAATACAAAATGCATTGATACAATCAGACATGTTAATATTCATGGCGTTTTCAATAGTAGTACGCATTTCATTTGCATTTAAGCCTCCATCACGTCGCATTCACGGTTACTGTTACTATGAAGCGCACAGATAATTCGCACATGTATGTGCCCTGATGGCCGAATGTTATATTGCGCATACTTGTGATGACGCATGGTATACGCTAGTGTATAAATTATGCATGTTCTTTTTCACCACGCACTAAGTCTCTTACAGAAGCATTGTATTGATTCACCCCCTATTGGGGTTCACCTCACGACTCCTCAGATGCAACTGAGCACAGACACACTCGCAGCATGCAAGTAATGACAGATATGCATTCTTTCCAAATGTTTTATATGTGTCATGTACAAAATTGTAATGTTCTGTATGTCCGTTCATGTTATGTTTTCTTTTACAGGTTACCAACCATTAGTGGGTCCGTAAGTATGGTTTTCCCACCCCCTTTTTTCACAGCACACCTTAGCGTGTGTGCTGTTATATCACTCATGTGGCTACCTCCACTTTTGTAGCCCATTCACCTGCTAGTGGTCCTGAAGAAAGCCTTATGACTACTTTGAAAGGCTGAAACATGTTGACCCATACGTAAGGGATGTTGAAGTAACATTTTTATCTTCATTATATCCCGTTACTAATGTTTTAACCTTGTCCTAAGAACCTTTAAATAAAAAAATAATTAAATTGGGCATTTCTTAGAGACGTTTTTAATCTGCACCACCTAGTACTTACCTCACTGCATACACAAAAAACCTGCTCCGCTGTAGTCAGGTGTTAAAGCACAGCTGGGTTGTACTCGACAGCCCAGCTGGGACCCCAATGATGAAGCATGCCACCAACCAGGTTGGTGAGTGAGGGGATCTTCTTAAATATCCACTGGATGTCAGTACTCCTCAACATCATACTGAGTCGTTATAAGTGGCATCACTTATCTTTCAGATTCGTCCTAGTTGTTTATAGTATTGTACATACCTGCAACAGACCCTCAATGCCTCTCGAGCTCCTTCACCAGGCCCATGGGCAGCCCCCAAGAATGAAGAGATCAGACCGATCCCTGAGGCTGTATGACCACTTGCCATAGTAACACCACCCACGTAGTTGGATCTAACCCCACTGCACATACCCTAGCTGACACCTTATAGCAAATTATCACAGAGATAAACAGCCTAGCCACTTAATGAATCTGAGATATGGAACACCCCCGCCTCTCGTTATTTGTCTGTTATATATATTTGATTGACTTATTTTTCAGGGAAAGCAGATGATTATGTTGATTTATGTTATGTCAATGTTTCATTATTATTGAAATATTTGTATTGTGCTCTATCTTTTTTTTCTTCAATAAAATATTTTAAATAAAAAAAAGAATACAGCTAACAAGATAATCACTCCCGAAACCTCTTGGGAATGACCTGTACCCTTGAACTCTTCCTTATACCAACAGGAACAGAATTAGAACAAGAAATGTCGTTCACAAAATTCTTGTCTGTGCAAACTTTGGTACTGGTCCGCACTTTAACAATTTTAGCAAGATTCCACCAATGTCCATCCGAAACTTGAACAGCATTATTGTAAATTCTCACAACTTTAACAGGCTTGCTGAACTTGCTATCAACTTTTTTTAACATGGACAAAGGACTTGAAGTCTCCAACAACTAATGGAACAGTCTTGGCACCTTTCTTTTGATCAAACCAGGTTTTAAGTTTACTCTGATATTCAGACATATTTAATCTCACAATCTCCATAAATTGGCTTAAATCAGACTCGTGTTGGCCTTGCGTCCCCTAAGTAATTCAAAGGGAGAGATCTTAGTAGAACAATGGGGAGTGGTTCTGTAGAACCACAACACACTGTGTAAGGACTTAACAATGTCATGGTTCCCAGACTTTACCCACTTGAAACATTCTCCCACCACCCAGTTCATCCTCTCAACGAGGCCATTAGTTTGAGGGTGGTATAAATAACTTTTGGCATGTCTAATTCCACAAGAGGCAAAAACTAATTCAAACTGCTCACATACAAATTGAGTCCCATTGTCGGAAACAAGAGTTTTAGGAAAACCCTCTCTCTAAAATATTTCTTTTAGGAAAGAAATAATGAAAGAAGCATTGGCCTCCTTAACAAGCTTGATTTTGGGCCACTTGGAAGCATAGTCCATGAGTACAAAACTAAATCTGTGTCCACCGATAACCTATCAAATGGATCCATGACATCAATACCCACTTTTATCCAAGGACCAGAAGGACAAACAATGGCTGTAAAGGAGGAGACACAGTCTTTAATCCATTATCTGCAGTACAGCATACACAGCAATTGGAACTCTGAAGAAGAATGCCAGAGAGGCATTCACTTGCAGGTAGGATACTACAGTGATGTTAGACAAGTTTTAAGCATATTGGTGATGGCTGAAAAGTGGTAGTAAAATTGGGAAATTGTGCATAAAAACAGGAAGAGTACTGGAAGTGACCTGAGATTGATATCAATCAGAAGTAATTCAAATTGATTCCAGAATCGCTCACACAAAGAAGTCTAGAGCCAGACCAGAATCAGAAACTGATGAAACTTTTATGCTTCAAATGTTTCATTGCCCCTGAGGTACTGCACAATGGAAAATGCTAGGGTACCCCAACAAAGTTTAATGAGTCGTAACTGACCCGTAAAGTTTCCCTTAGGCAGCCTGCCTTACCTGACAACTATACCAAGAATTCAGCTGCAAGGGGGTCATTGTCGGGTAGTGCCCCTGTGGGCTGCAGGGCTAGATGCAGTACACATTGTGCTATTGTTGGGTGTGTGAGTGTAACAAAGGGGCAACTCTCCATTATCACTTCGCAGGACACTTTGCACACCTGTTGACCCTTTGAGTGTTCAAATTCTCCGCACACGTAGAGACTTTGCATGCACGAAGACACCAGTAGCATCTGCTGGAGTTTAAGGGGGATTGTGAGATCAGGAGTGCATTTTTGGGGTTGAATTCCATAACCCTGTCCTCTAGATCAGGCCCATTTAACAGATACAACTCAACCAGCGATTGATCTTATTGACTAGCATTACAGTGTCAGATGAGATATGGCTTTCAATTCCTTCACCACGTCCTGGAGTAAACCTTGACTGCTTGACTAGCCACTCTGGAGAGACCAGGTAACAAAATGAAGAACCCATCATCCAAATGGAATGAAATAGTCTTAATACCCGATACACTGACGGTAAACAACACCTTCCACCCGGAGTACTGCTCAGTAACCGCCTCCTGCCCAAGGTCCCAAAGAAAAGGTCTCACAACCCACCTGTGCCTTTTCCACCTTCCAATAAAATATTGGTGCTGTGGGTGCTGTAAAAAACACCTTGGCAGGACCCTGACAAGGAGGCTATTCACTAGGGTGGGCAGACACCACCGTCAAATTTAATCTCTAACCCTGCCTGGTTTTACCTGATTACCTATAAATGAGGGAAATAAGCAATGCATTATAAATCTGGGCACCAAACCTCAAAACAGTGGCATTTCCCTGAAGAGGGTGGTCCCTTGGGCTTTTCATCAGAATCACTGGCACACCAGCTGTGTTCTAGTGAACTTGGGAAATTGTGAGTGCTTAGTCAAACGTTTAACTTATTCCTCTGCCCCCCATCTTTGGCCCAAGAATGGGAGTATTTAGAATCAACCTTAAAGTGGAAAGTACATTTTTGGTTAAACAAAGGGTGGTGGTGGGGGGGGGGGGGTAGACCATGCCCACTCTCATGGACTATTCCCCAAAATGTAACAGGGTAGAAAAGTAATAGCTCTTAGAACAAGCAGATCTACATCACAATCTTGGGGCTCCAACTTCCCAAATGTTGGATCCTGGGCAAAGTATCCACGTCTCTCTGTGTCCTGGTCTGATAATATGCCTGCACCACGAAGCAGGCTCAGTGGAAAAAATAAATGCTACATGCATCACCCAGGATATGGCCCTTGCAGGGATTTCAATCATACATTGAGGGTTGTTTAACTGCAGACCTCAACACTCCTTATCAGCATCTCTAAAGGCGACCTGATCCCTGATGCTGTATTGATCAGGACCCCTCCTGTGGGGCGGCTTCTCCCTCTCAGCCACAGACAGGCACCTGTGAGATGTGGACACCTGTGAGATGGGGACACCTGTGAGATGTGGACACCCGGCCAGGGTGCTTCTGGTGTCCTACGAGCCGTAAACAGCAAAAATGGGGACCTTTATCGTCCTGCACCAGCTCAAGTCATGCAATGGTACAGGCCATCCAAAGGAAGAACAAACCTGCAAGGAATGGGGTGGTTGGTGACCCTAGACTGTAGGTGTGTATTTTATACTGCACATGAGTAAGAAGGTTGATGGGTACATGTGTAGGCATGCATGGGTGTGTGAGCTGAGCTGTAGTGGACCTCACAGAGTTTAACTGTATTAATGCACACTTTTTAAGCCGTAATTTTTAAATGACATTTTCTATGTTTCCATTTGAACCTATTCACTTTTTCCCACTCCTTTTTAAGTCAAGCCTAGCGGCAGTGCGCATGCATTGCTTGGTCTTCGAGGCATGCTGTAATAGAGTATGCAGTGGAAGCCCCGCCCACTCTCTGGCCATATTTGACATTGGCTTGTGTCATTGACCTTCTTAAATTCTGGCTTCTGATTCGTAAATAGGCTTGTTAGTCCCTCCTTGGTACCACCTTGTCTGCATTTGTTACCGCCCATAACAACTGGACCTTTTACTTGGTTTGTTACACAGTCTGCATTATAAGTGGGTGAGCACAGTTTTGTTTATTGACACTGATGGGGACAATAGCGGCTGCTTTTTTTGGGATTTGCATGCTGAGCACTCAGTTTCATTTTTTTTTTACTTTAATAATGAGCGTGGCGCCCGCTTCAGGGACACCGCACTTGGTTACATAATTTTTTTAAACTTTAATAATGAGCATGGTACCCGCTTCAGGGACACCACGCTCTTTTTTTTTTTTTTTACTTTAATAATGAGCGTGGTGCCCGCTTCACGGACACCGCACTCTGTAATACAATAGGTATTGCTTTTGCAAAACTTTAAACTATTGGTATTGGGAATGACAATGCCTTTTCATTTTTTATAAAAGGCATTGCCATTTACAATGCCTATAGCTCAAAAACTCGCAATTGCAAGACCAATTGCATTGTAAATGCTTGTTTTTTGTGGATAGAAGAGCATTACAAAGGGCTGCACCCTTCTTGTTAAAGACATATGATGCAAGCAGATATCCAAAAGCCTTGTTGAATGTACCCTTAATTACTAAAAGTTAACACAAATGTCCTTGAAGCCCCCTGCTGTGCAGCTCTAAGACGCATCCTTCAAAGCGCATGGGCAGTGCCACTCAGACAGCAGCTTCCCGCCGTCTCAGTATAGTGCCCTGTAAATCCATGCAAGGCTCTAATCTGCAAGTGGAGATTCATGTCTTTTTGAATCAGCCTCAAAGATATATGACCCGGTGCTTAATTTGTAAACAAATAAATAAGTGTCAGGGCACTCATCAGGAGGCCACTGCACCCTGCAACACACATGCTGCCAATGGCAGTAACAACACAGCTGCTAACCATCACACTCCTGCAAGTGTGACAATTCGGACTATTTCAGGCCCCCAAAATTAAAACAATGGCTTGGGCGGCAGGTGATCGTGATTTTTTTATTCATACTGAATTATTAATTATTTTTTGTTGTGGTCATGTCTAAATTAGCCAGACAGCGCCACCTTAAGGCAGGCTGTCACAAGCGCCGGTGTTGCCACTTAATTGTGCCAGTGCCGAGCACCAGAAACCACCGTCTCAAATTAAGTCATGGATATGTCTCATAAAGGCTTTTATCTAAGTAATGGCGTCTTACTCCAGTCTTAGTTTGACTGACACCCGCATTGGTGATTAGTTCACTCCTGTCGTCTCCTCAGAGCCCACTGCACCTGCGCGGCCATGGCTAGAGCAGTTTTGGAATTACTAATGCACATACGATTGCTATCCCCAGGGAGACCTGTGCAGGGAAAAGGTTCACTATGGATATAAAAGCTCCAGGAACCCAATAGTCAAAGGACTTTGGAGGCATTGATTTTGGAAGAGCGGTAGATCCCGTGAGAGGCCCAGGATGTGAGCACGGGTTCCCGCAGGTCCCCCCCACCCCGCACTCCTCTCCTGCAGAATCAATGGCGCATTAAGTGCCGGATTGAGACTCAATTTAGAAATACATGCCAATAGACCCGATTCAGATAGGACACTCCTAATTTTTGTTAGCCAAAATTGTTTTATTTTGGATATTCATGCTTGAAGTAGCCTCTCCTTCAATAGAAGTCCATGGAAGAAGAATTACAGTCTCCTGATTACTATTTTTAAATCTCCCACTTTACTCTTCCAAAATGTTGACATGCATGCGTACATCTCATCCTAGATATGGAAAGGTGGATGACAGTGCCCCATGCCCATAGGGTCATCTGTTACTGCAAGCACGAAAGCCATTCAAATTTCCAAGGCAGTGACGTAACGCAAAATAAAATGTCGGGCCTCCCTGCTGTCTGTATGTCTACCCGGTTCAGGTGGGAGACTCCCATTTTTTATGGTAAAAATGGCCTTGTTTTATTTGTCACCCCCTTGAAATTGCCTCTGCTTCAATAGAAGTCAATGGGGAGATAAATTCTTCCGCTGAGTATTATTTTAAATCTCCCCCTTTCCTATTCTAAATTGTTGGCATTTATGAGTATGTGATGGTGGGTCCCTGCGCCTCCCATATCTCACAGATATTCATTGGCCGAATGGGGGCCCCTAATGGGACGGGGTGCCTGAAGAGTTGGAGGTGAGCCCCCCATGCACTGATGGGGCTTTAAGCTTATGTTGCAAGGAAATGCTTTTAGGTCTAGCACAATAGTGCTTTAGCTTTCCAAACCTAGAGCTAATGAGACAGATCATAGCAATATTTTCTAACCTACATTTTAGTTGCTTCTTCGAAAACTGCATTTGTCATATTACTGTCAACTTCAGATCAAAGACTATTTCACTAAATGTGATTTGAGTTTGAGATGTGTTTTATAACGAAAATATATCTCTGATAGGCAGGAAAATCTGAGTGTCAGAATCTCGGAGGTGAGAAATATGCAAACTAGCACTTCAAGTCTCAGCTAAGACAGTACATGCACTGTCTCTTTGAGGCCATTTGCTTTCTAACAGAAGACTTGGAGGACACCCATTACGTACCATTGCTTGGCTTCATTGTCACTCGCATTTCTTTGCTTCTTATTGGTCAGCTGCTATAGTCTGCCTTCCTCTTTATTTGTTTGTCTCTCCCCTGGATTATGGATGCAAAGTCTTTGTTCTTCCACTTCTCATTTTATTAGGTGCTACTTATTTATTTGAGTGTAAGCATTCTACCAGGGTGCATCTTTTCTAGCTGTCTCCCTGGTGTACTCTGTTTTCTTGCCACCGACAACCCTCCGCTATCGATCTGCTAGCCTCCAGCCCCTCCCTCCTTTCCATTGCTGTACGTCTGCTTGCCCTCTGCCCCTTTGTCCCACCCTCCATTGTTGCCAGCTTGCCCTCAGTCTCCCACTCCCATCCTCTTTTGTTGCCCACTTGCCACCATTTTGGTGGCATCAGCCTGCTAGCAACCCTTCCTTCCACCCTCCGTAACATCAATTTGTCCCCAGCCCCTTCCTTTCACCCTCTAACGTCAGCAGCTTGCCCTGTCCCCTCCCTCCCACCTTCTGCTGTCCTCAGCTTCCTCCAGCTCTTCCCTTCCACCCTCCAAGGTAATCGGCTTGACCCCAGCCCCTACCCTTCCATCCCTCTGTGTTCCCTGCCACCACCCATCTCTCCCTCCGTGTTGCATCCTGCCCCTTCATTGTTGTACAAAATGGCTAAAAAACATTGACTAAGCCAATAGCTATCTCGTAGTTGTGATCTCTTTATTTGTCCAATGCTTGTTTTCTGTGTTTCACACTAAAAGGGACATAGCTGCCAGGTGGCCCCAGACCATTTAGTTATTTATTTATTTAATGAGTTTTATATAGCGCTGGCTAGACCCGAAGGTATCAGAGCGCTTTACATGAGGTTCCACAAAGTTGCAAAAATTACATCAGGAAACAGGTTACATCAGATTACTAGTAAAACAATTAAAGAGTATAGAAAAGGAGATAAATGGAGCGTAGAAGGGTAAGGGGGTATGGTGAAAGGGTAGGAGGGAGATACGTCGGCAAGATGAGGGAAAGTCTGCCCTAAGTCCAGCTGGGTAGGTGATGGCCTAGAGGGAAGTCCATGGCCCATGTCCTCTTTAGTTTTCAGGTAGCTCCACCGGGCATCGGCCAAATAGCAAGGTCTCGGCTAAAAAACATATAAAGATCAGAGGAAGGTGAGATAAATGGAGTGTAGAAGGGTAGGGGGAAGGTTAAAGGGGTAGGGGGGATACAACATCGAGACGAAGGAAAGGCTGCCCAAAGTCCGGCTGGATAGGTGACGGCCGAGGGGGAAGTCCACAACCCATCTCCTCGCTAGCTAACAGGTAGCTCCACCGGGCATCAGTCAGCTAGCTAGGTCTCAACGGTCGGAAGAAGATCACATAGTTTATGTCATGATGGGAGAGCCGGTGGGGGAGGATGGTGGGGGAGCACCCCTAGCCTCGCTGGTGTAAGCTCGATGAGACAGTCCATGGAGTCCGGTGTGGTTTGAGGGGCTTCTCTATAGCTGCAGACCGGTGAAGCGAGAAGGGGGTGGGTGGTGTAAGGGCTTCGAGAGTGAGGGATAGTAGGTAGAAGCCTAGTTGTTAAATCCGTTTGTGTGGTGGCCATGACGAGGTCAGGCACCTGGGTATTCTGAGATCTCCCATCCGCTGCCTCCTGATGATTGGGGCTTGCACGGCCGCCATGTTGGAGTCAGGCATCCTCCTTCATGAGTGTATTCTCGCCTGACCCCCTTCACCCCCACACTGTTTTTCCAAGGGGCCAGGGACTGGGGGGGGGGTCCAGGTGTAGACAGCCACCCTCAGTTGCCCCCTGTTGACGTCCTGAATGCACAACACAACTAAGACGAGGCGGGGGGAGGGGGAGGCGTTCACCTCTGCTTTCCGCTACACTTGTTTCTGGGCTCAAGAGAACATGTGTAACACATTCATCCAGACCTGACTTTCACTTTTCATGCTGCAATTTATAACTTAATTTTTGTCAATATATACAGGGGAATCAATATCCCAGAATGTAAAGTGTTGTTGGATAAAGTCAGGCATATTTAAAGGCTATTTAGCAGTTTTGTGGAGCTCTGGAAGGGCTATTTACCTCAAAGCCCTTTAGTGAAGGTGTGCCCCCGGATGATGGCCAGCTGCCTTCTGCATCTGATGGTCCACTCACTAATCTGAGACACTGGTGGGGTCAGTGTGGGAAGAGAAAAGCCTTGGAACTTTCCTTGGAGATGCCAGGAGATGGGGTAGTCAGAGATGCCATGGATACATGACTGACACACAAATGTAACACCCAGGTGACAGGAAGTGACCAGTGACTGTCAGGTGTCTTACTAAAAACAAGCACAAATGCTTTTCATAAGATGCTCGACCTAGGTAGATGAAGCCCAAATGGATCTCATTACAAATAATGACAGCAACGTGCTACTAAAGTGAAGGGTGAATATAAAGATACAAATATGTCCCCCACTCGCGTTCTAAGATGGGCACACACTATATCTGCTCACCAATAGTGTACGTTCAATGTACCCACAAGGAGGTAGGTGAGCCCTCCTTTTTGTCAAATTATGAATTTTCATTGGTCCCTGATGCTTCAGGATCAATGGTCAATGAGTTTTGCCAAAGGAAACATAATTATAGGTATGGCACAGGTGCAGGTGTCTGTATAACGTACTTAACGATTTATCATTATATATAGGAACTAAATCATTAGGGGGAAAAAACGAAAGGAAGTCAACCCCCCGCCCGTCCCCCAACAGAGGCAGGATTCTTCAAGTTTTAAAGGAAATCCCTCTGCTTGCTACAGTTGCCTCAGAGGATATTAAACAGGTGCAATCCAAAAAAGACAACTGAATAAAGTTACTTTGGACTCTCTCGTGGTAATCGAAGTAATAAAATCAGCTGCAGTGCTTTTGCCCCAAAAAAGGAGTGGAAAGGTGTCCCAGCCCTGTGAAGAGACTTACCAGAATAGATGGACCTTGGCGTAAGCCCTTCATTCATGAATAGTACCTAATCTTGTGAGTTGAACTTCTGACACCTTCACTCTAGTAAATTCCAGTACAGGAGTCCTAAAGGGGGACTTAACAATTTAGGGATGATGGCTGAGATTTTCTCTGGATTTTTCTAATGAACAACCAAGTTCCGACCGCCCCTATAACCCCAGGCTATGATACGATCTCTAGTTCTGCTTATTGAGAATGGGTGGGTTTCGAGCTTTTTTCATAAATACTTAGGGGTCCATTAGAATGTCGGGTGGATTGCCACCGCCCGCATGGCGGTGGCGATCCGCCTGACATAATCCCCAACCCGCCTCCCATTTCCCCCGCCATATCAGTATGGCAGGGGTACTGCGGCGGACGGGAAGGCCGCCCGCCGCTTTTCCGCCCGGTCGACGAGTCAACCGGGTGGAAAAGGGTTTAATATGGTGGCGGTGTCTGCTAGACACCTCCATCCATATTTGTATGCAGGTGGGGAGCAGACTTTCCGGAAAGGCATGCGAGAATCACATTTGGGGGTCTGTTACGGGCCCCCAGGACGGTGGGGGGTAGGGGGTGCACATGGGGGGTACCATAGGTACCCCCTGCATTTGCATGCACAATGCGGCAGGCACTGTGCGGTGCCTGCCACGCTGTGCATGCTAACCACCCCCACGGGACCGCCGCACTTATGGCGGGCGGTCCCTTTTTACATCAGAATGGCGGGCGGACGAAGTGATGCCCATAGTGTTCCTATCTGCTTTGGACTCCTGTCATGGAATATTCATGGATTTAGAGACCTGAAAGAAATGACAAATATTGATAAATAAGGTGACCTATAGCCATGTATGTTGTTTTGTGGACGCCTCTGAGGGATAGCCATGTAAGTGTTCGTTTTCCTGACATTTCTCCAAATGCTACTAATAGTAATGGTGTTTAGTCTCCTGTAGGCTGATTCACCTTTCTATGAAGTATCTGGAATCTTTTGCTTGCCTAGAGATGAACTACACTTGGACATTAGTTGTAAGCCAGACTTTAATCTTGGAAAAGAGGAAATAGGATCCCTTATCCTAATTAACGTGTATGTACCACAAGATCATTTTTCTACAGGTTAACAAATGTGCATTGTGAAAATGACGTATTTAATTTTAGAATCTCCTTTCCAACCTCTATTTTTATAGTGCCTAGTGATTTACATTTAAAATGTAACCCCTCTACTTCCAATCTTTGGGTAATTTCATAACTAGGGGTGTGGATTACTAGGTGACTAAGTTCAACCCCTTTTGGGCCTCCAGAAATTACATATGCCATCAGAACCTTTCTAACTCAATAGGGGTCGAATTGTATACTGCAGGTTTTCTTACGACACTCCAGCACAGCACAGGTTTAAGTATGGAGCTATAGAATATACCTTTGGGTCATTTGGATAGCACTCTTGATAGTCACAATTTCCAATTGCCTTGTTCCTTAGAGTCTTTCTTTAGGGTCAGTAAGATTCTGTTTCCTTCCTCTGAAAATGATACACCAAAGACGCTCCGTTCTTCACCCCACTCTCTGGCCCTATGTTTGGAGAAGTAATATTTGATATACTTTCAGTTGTGTTAAGTAGGAAACAGCTCAAGTGTCCAACACGAGATCCCTATCTACTGAAGACGGCTGACCCCAATCTAGGGATTGAAATTCTTCTTATGTAGTTGGAGTCAATCCAGTGTGACCTTCTCCCAGGTTCTCCTCTTTTCAGTTTAGAAATAAGTTCATTGAGAGAATTCAAAATGATAAGAACAATAAGAACAGCAAAGCATTTAATCAATTAAACTAAAATTCAGAATCAAAGAATATTAAATGTATGAGTCAGGGTAACACATTTTGAGATAAAGGAAAGATGGCAGGGGTATGCAAGGTAAACGGTGCAGAAAAAAGAAAGATATAATTTGTATAAAAATCTTAATATCCAGTATAGAAAAACTAATAACTACAATGACAAATTAAGGAAAATCAAAGTGGCTTAGAGACTTCTTGTTGCGCTGGACTGGGGGAGAGAGAGCATTTAGCACTAGCATCGATAAACGATGTGATAGGTAACCATAAATTTAAACGTTTCGTTGCCATGTGAATAGGGTAAACAACAATTGTATCCAATCTATGATTATAGCAGACAGCATACCACCATGCTTGATATGATAACTTGGTAAAGTCTATCCAATTTTTGGTAATTTGCTGTAAAGCCTCTGCTAACAGTAAGTCTATAATCTTTATAGTATGTTTAGATTCCGACCAGATAGGAGATAAGCTTCCCAAAAATATGTGAGCAGTAGAGAAAGGATAATTGGAGTCAAAAATTGTATTAATTTGAGTCCAAACTTTTGTCCAAAAACTATGAACCAGCGGACACGTAAAAAGTAAATGATTTAAATCCCCATGAGAATAGAGACATGTCTAACAGACATCTGAGAGTCCAGCATGTCATATATTTAGAGTGACCGGAGATAATAAAAGCCTATTGTATGCAAAAAAAGTGTCTGTGTGGTGTTTGCTGCTCTAGAGGATTTTCTAATTTTGGTCCATATCTTATTCCAAAGTGCCGTGGGCCAGCAAACCTGTAAATCATGTTCCCATGATAATTCCACCGTAGTTTTTTCTCGTGTTTTATCTGAAGTATGCAAATAATTATAAATAACAGAGGCTTTAGGATAAACACGCAGGGGAGTATGCAGGTCATTATTTGAAGAAGGTGTATGAGCATTAAGAGAGTGTGGTAATATTGAATTGGCGTAAGCGTCTAGAATGGCCTGTTTCAAAAGGAGATATTTAGGGAGGTAAGATGTAGGTAAACCAAAAAGTCTACTAGCATGCGATAAGGACATAATCTCATCTTGTAGGTATAATTGATGTATCCATATTAGACCTTTTTTCCACCAGGATTTCCAATACAAATGTTTATCGCGAATTAAAATCATGTTGTTATGCCATATTGTGGAATTAGAGAAGGAAGACCAATCCGTAGGACCTAACGAAGAGATGGGGGTCAAGATTTTTGATGTGTGTTTCAGTATGGGAGTGGATATAGATTGTGGTTTACGAGAGAAAGATAGATATTCTTGAAATGAAAAAGGGGAAATAAAAGATCGTTCAAGTTCAGCCCATAGTGGAGACTCCACACTGGGATCAACTAGCCACCTTGACGCTTTACATTAAATGGAGGTGCACTGAACATAGATGCATAGTCCAAGAGTTGTTTTATGCTTTTCTTTGTTTAATTTTTATTTCAAGTAGATAGATACAAAAACCACAGCCAACGCGTTTCGTTCCCTTCAAGATATAATTTCTTAGCGGAACTTCTTCAGGGCTGTATTTGGAAAATAGAAAAAAAAAATATATATATATATATAATACAATCATAAAAACTGACGGACATACACATATATTTACAAACATTAAAAACAATTTCAGTGTCATTTTGATCAATCCGGTTGTACCGAAATGAGATTTATATTTACAAAATGTATACACATTACTCCTTTTGCATTGCCAGAATATCTTTAGTTGAATAGACGTAAAATGATAGATTGTCTGGATTATATATATCATGTAATACGGAGTCTTTGAATACTATGTTGGAGTATTAGAGTTCCATTCTCTTTTAGTATTCAACTATAAATTTTTGGAAATTTCATGTCTGTGTATTAGAAGTGGACATGTATAGGAATGCAAAAGGAGTAATGTGTATACATTTTGTAAATATAAATCTCATTTCGGTACAACCGGATTGATCAAAATGACACTGAAATTGTTTTTAATGTTTGTAAATATATGTGTATGTCCGTCAGTTTTTATGATTGTATTATATATATATATATATATTTTTTTTCTATTTTCCAAATACAGCCCTGAAGAAGTTCCGCTAAGAAATTATATCTTGAAGGGAACGAAACGCGTTGGCTGTGGTTTTTGTATCTATCTACTTGAAATAAAAATTAAACAAAGAAAAGCATAAAACAACTCTTGGACTATGCATCTATGTTCAGTGCACCTCCATTTAATGTAAATTATTGGTCAGATTCTGTACTGAGGCACCACTAGGTGAATGGTGCTGGAGAGTTTGTGCACTAACAGCCTGATAAGGCAGCAACTGATTGGAAGTGAGGTGCTACCATTTGAGTCCGTCACCTTTTGTTAGTTTGGATATAGCCACCTTGACGCTTGGTGGAGTAAAAAAGATTTGTGGTATGTAGGGAAATCAGGAAAGTTGACACCACCCTCCGACTTTAGATGGATTAATTTTGATAAGGACATAAGTGCTTTTTTGTTGCTCCGTAAAAAAGAAGATAGTATAGAATACATTTTTGTAAAAAAAAATAGGGAGATAGATACTGGGACGTTGGAAATCGTGTAAACAACTATCGGCGACATCATCTTCTTTAAGGTATCCAAGCGACCCCACCAAGATAAATACAGAGGGTGCTATCTGGTGGTCAAGGAAGATAATCTCGGTATGCAATTTTCCATACATCGAGAGACTGTGCCTGAGATAGAGAAAGTAAACTATAAACCTAGATATTTAATCTGCTGTAGGCTCCATGTAAAACCTGAAATAAGGAAGTCCTCTTTTAAAGTATATTTTGTTAGAGTTAGGATTTCACATTTATCCTTATTTAATTTATAACCAGATACAGCTGCAAATGAATCAACTTCTTTTAAAAATGCGGGAAGAGAGGTTTGAGGTTGTGAAATAAATAAAAAAACATCATCAAGTTTATTTATCTTGTTTAATTAATTAAAATCTTACAAAAATTGCTAAAATATCATCAAACTTAAAAAGTTATAAAACAATCAATCATATAAGATTTATATTTACAAAAAGCTTAATTATATAATATATATTAGCACAATTCATTATAAAATCAGATAAATACCTCCAGCTTTTTCCCAACAGCACATATAAATTTTACAAATGCAGAATTCATTAGTAAGTCTTCAGGATTAAAACATGCTATCAGGGCTTGCCTACATGTCCTTATACCACGATTATTAAATAGCTTCTTAAGAGTGAATTTTCTTTCATATTCCAACTCCGGGCAAAGACACAATAAGTGTATAATGTTCTCTTGGCCGGATTTACATAGCCTGCATAGTTTATCCTCCTCTGTTCTCTTCCATGGAGTGACAGAATCCTGGCAAACAACCAAATCTAGCTTTAATGAAGATGTGTTTGTTTTTCTTAGACCATGATGTCTCAAGATATTTTTGAACCTTTTTTCCCTTAAATCCATTTATAATTGGCCATGCATGATTCCTTTTTACAAGCATATCTTTATCCTTTATGAACAATAGGTGGTTGGTAAGTCTATTAATAGTTTTTTTGAAGCTTTCCTGTGCAATTTTATTATTCCAAATCGATGTTATGCCATATTCCTCTATCTCTGTGTTTAGATAGGACCAAGCGTGTAATTTTCTGTTATCTTTTACTTCTTGCCACAACAGCCATCTTGGTCCTTTTTTATTCTATTCCATACTTTAAGTGCTTGTCCTCTCCTTGCATATTGCTGATTATTTAACCCACATTCCAGTCTCACCTGTGCTTGTGAGGCATTCTTTGGCAGGGAGAATAACATTTTATAGGTTTTTGCAACCGCTCTATTAATGATCTCCGCATCTTTCCCATTCATTGCCTCACTACCATACGTAAAAGTTGGTAGTAGTTTTGCAGCGATTACTTTTAAAAAGGGACAATAAGACAAGTCACTTATAAGCTTTCTGAATAGTCCTAAATGCCGCAACCAGGGTATTTGCTTTCCTTGTAATATCCATTTTTTGTAGCAATAAGTTTCCATTGTCATTAAAAATGACACCCAGATATTTATAGGAAACAACTTGTTCCAATTCGTTACCTTCCAAAAACCATTTATATTTATATTTAAGTTGCGTGTTTTTAGTAATAACCATTACCTTGGTCTTAGCTTCATTTATTATCATACCATTTTCCTTTGAAAAATTTAAGATACAGTTGATTAATCGTTGCAATCCAATTTTAGTGTGATTTAAGAGTATAACGTCATCTGCATACAACAAGTTGGATATTTGTTTGTCTGCTAGCTTAGGTGGATGTGCATTAATTTCATTCAAATCCATAGAAAGATCAGCTAAAAATAAATTGAAAAGTACGGGGGCCAGGACGCACCCTTGTTTTAGTCCTCTAGATGTGGGGATTTATTTTGTTAGTGTGCGTCCTTCACCAATCCTCACTCTGCTCCAAGTATCAGAGTGCAGAAGCTTAATCATTTTTAACAATGTATCAGGGATTCCTTGTTTTGCAAGTTTTGTCCACAGAAGTTGTCTATCAACACAATCAAAAGCAGATTTAAAATCCACAAAACAGAAATATAAAGGGTGTTTTGCTAAGATTGCCTTGTCCATTAGCATGGATAATATTAATATATTTGTGGAGGTACCCAAACCCTTAATAAAGCCTGTTTGATTTGGGGACAGCACCTGCTTTTCCTTTGCCCAATCTGTTAAAATCATCAATAGAATCCCAGCAAACAATTTTGCATTAGTATCTTGAAGGGTAATTAAACGGTAGTTTTCCGGCAATTGCCAATTTCCTTTCTTAAAGATAGCGATATTAGTGATCCTCTCCACGATTTCGGAATTAATCCACTCTGAACCACTTCATTAAAGACAGCAGTTAGATATGTGGACCAAAATTCTGTATCTTCTTTATATAACGCAAACGGAATACCGTTGGGGCCGGGTGCCCCATCCTTTTGTTTCTTTATCAGTTTGGCCACTTGTAATTGAGTTATATTAATTTCATATTCACATTATAAGTCAAATGTATCCATCTTTTTATGTATCTTGCCTTCTATATTTGGTGAAGACTCTGGGTTTAGGTGTTTTATAGGAAACGTAGACAATTCGTCTTCAGTTAGGCCAAATCCTACAGCAGATTTATTCGGTCGGGCCAGACCGTTAATCAGTCTCCAGAATTCCCTTGAGTTTGTTTGAGTACTTGCGTGGAAGATTTTTGTCCACAATTCTTGTCTAACTTTATTTTGTTCATTTCAAATTAATTTCCTCAGGTTATAATTAGTATTTCTTAATTGTACCCTTATATCGGAGGTCTTTAAACTTTTGATGGCCGAGCCCCCCCATCTACACCTTTTTACACGTCGAGCCCCCCCACCACCACCTGATAAAAAAGTTCTGGAAGCTGGTACTCTGCATCATTGATGGCCATTCCCTCCTGCAGAGCCCAGGTTGTATAGGGAAAGTAATATTAAATAAAGTAAGAGTGTTTAGTAAACTGAAGTTTTTGTAGTACATGTGCTTATTCTATAGTTCAAATAAAAAGAAAACAATTAGCACAAAAAATTTCATTGGTGCTTTATTTTTCACATAAAACACACAATTTAGGATAGATTAGCAAAAACACTCCCAAAACTCAGGTGTGGGAGGGCATGTTTTTCTCCACAGAGACAATGTGTGGATGGATTCTTGCTTCTGCCATCCTTAGGTTGTGCTCCACTTCCAGTCTTGAGCAGTGCCTGGAAACGGGAGTACTCAAAAAATGTTGTAATATATTTTTTTCAGTTTTATATAGCGTGAACATGACCCAAATGTATTGGAGCGCTTTGCAGGAGCATCTTTTACATTACACAAGCACACATTCATTTTTGTAAGCACAGGGAGATTTAGTGATTTGCCCAGAATCACAGGATGTTGAGCAGACATCAAGAATTGAACCTGGCTCCCCAGCTTCACAGTCTTCAGCTCTGGCTGTTGCGCCACATCCTTGCCCCTATACAAGATATCAGAAAAAGAAGTTCCACAAACATGCTTTCTGACACAATTAAAAAATCCATGATTATGTGGAGTATGGCCAGGTGTTGCCATGTCAGTAGGAGGCCAGCCACAGTTTTCCAAGAAGGCCTAGGGGACATTTACATCATACACATGTGATATAAGTGATTCAAAAGGATATATACATCTTTATTCTCTAGCAGCATCAAGAGTCAATTTGTTAGCATAGTTGGCTTATAAAGAAGATCGCCTTCCAAAGCTTCAGAAATAACTGCACAAGAAAGCATTTAAATTTGGTCTATGAAAGAAGCGAGGACAGATGGTAGGCATGCTTCACAATATTTGTTATATTAGGCTTGTGGACTCCGCATAGGGATTAGAACATGTTAAACAAGCACCAGTGACTTTAATCAAGGTCAAATTCATTTTTCGTAAGTCACTGGTAAATTAAGTGATTTTGCCCAGGATCACAAGATGTTGACCCGATACCAGGACTCGAACCCAGGTCCCCAGAACCAGAGTCAGCACCTATGGCATTAATGGCAAATCCGCTCCTCCTTGAAACATCCAACGTTCCCACTAGTATTGGGACAAAGGGGAAAAGAGCGAGGCTTTAAAAAAATAATACAAAAAGCTCTTCACTCTTACCTGCCAGAGAATGGAATCTTCAGGAAGGTTCAAAAGCAGTAGCTCACTGACCTATTTACATTATGTGCACTTTGTGATCTGCATGGAACATGTTCTTTGCAGCAGGCACATTAACCCTCTGTGCTACCTATCCATGAGTCAAAACTTCCACTAGACAAAACTCTGATCTCTCTCTAGGAAGAGCATTAAACACCAGAGTCATCATGACATTTTTATTGTTGCCGAAAATTGCTGGAGGCCAGGAAGGAGGCAGCAAGCACTTTTAAAAGCTTAATATACTTGCAAACATAATGCCTCCACCCAAAGTCAGCGCCCGGTCACACCGGTTGCACTGCCCTAGAGCTGGCCTTTCTCAAGGGTCCTGTGACCTCAGTGACAGAGTCACTGTTGTTCTTGTCTGTGCTGCTTCATAAGCCTGCCCGCAAGACTGGAGGTGTAGCATGGGATTGTGCTCTCTCAGGAGAGTGGTCTGGTGGACTGGTCATTAAGGCTGAACCTGGTTCCCCAGTTCCAAATTCAGCAGCTCTGGCCATAGTGCCACATCCTCTCCCCCACTGAACACTATACTGCCCCACTGAGAAAAACTCACACTGCCTTCAACTACAACCCAATTGCTACTTTCAAAAAGGGGGGGGGGTTTATTATTTATCTGCCATGTTGTTTCAGGGCGCTCCCTTTATAATACGTTAATACGTATAGTATTTAAAAGGTATATATCAAAACGGTGCTACAGGAGAGGGATAAAACCCCTAAACCCTCTAGTAGTGGGCCACGGCCCACTGTACAAACAAATCAAAACTGTGCACACGTTAACATCCGTGTAACATGCTTCATAGCATTAAGTTTCAAATAAATCAATTCAATTAAACAACGAATGACAATGAAGGACCACAATGTTCTGATTTCTGTTTTAATCCCAACCCAATTGCTACCAACTATAAACACCTGGATGAGGCTCAGTTTAAATGACGCAATAGACAAGAGCAAAATACGGCCTTCAAAAAAAGTAACAACATCCTGGAAAATGCAAACACTCATAGGGAATGCAAAATTTAGCTAGCCATGTGAAATTTAAGCAGGAACAACATGGTTACCTTAAAGCTTGTACACTCACTATTCAGAAATCAGTGAGTTATTTTGCCTCAAAAGTTAAAGACAAGACTACAGGGCCCTGAATGCACCCATTTCAATGTCCATTGCTTATATCCTTATTAAACGTAAGCAGTATGGTAAAAAGACCACATCCCTGGACGCAGAGCCGCAGTACACATTTTGTTTTCCAATCCATACTTTGCAGTACCTCCAGGATTGGTGCACTAGTTGCAAGCCCAGGGAAAACAAAGACAAGAAAACAAAAATAGCGCTCCACCGGCAAACTCTGTAAAAGTGGTGCTAATGTGCTTAGGTGTGAATAAAATCAATCTGGCCAGTTTGCTACCACTCTGTCTTACTTTATTTTTCATATTTTTAACCTTTTATTCCAGATGCTGCACTTTGGAATTAAAATACGACATTTCCAGCAAAAATGATTTTCTTTTTTGGATCCATTTCACAGGGGAGCAAATAAAAGAAAGGAGAGGAAAGAGAGTTGTTCGAACCCAATCTTGAAGTCACGTTTTCAGTAAGAGAAGAACTGCTAGACAGAAAGAGAGGGAAGAATGAAAGAGTGTGGGGGGGCAGCTGAAGCGGCAGAGCAGAAGTGGACACTGTTTTTTTGTTCTCTGAGCAAGAAGGAAAAGACAGAGTCCTGTTACTTCTCTGCCGCCCGTCCTCGAACGCCAGGAAAGGCTGACCTTTATTTAAAGGTGATGGTGATTTCTTGTCCTGGGACGCATTTTCAGAATAAAAAAGTAGGCGAACAGAATCCTGGGAATTGAAGCAGGAGGGGCACGCTGTGCCCTTCCGCTCCCGCCCACTTCGACCACTGGGCTTTTGACTAAGACCTGGGGATACAATTGCCTTCACATCAGGAGCGCAACGCCCATAGGACTCAAAGGGCTTCAGCGCCCTCACCCCCCCTGGCCCCCAAACCCACCCGTAGTGTGTGTCAGCCCCGGCTGAGACAGCTTCCCGGGCAAACACACAAAGACAGTTTTGGTGCTGCCAGCCGCACCCGTACTTCACAGGTCTTTAAAATACCATTTACTTGTTAATGAGGCTTTGTGTTTTTCACCCCTTCTTAGAGCCCCTGCATCGCCACTCTTCCTATTGCTGGAAAAATTAGCCCCCTTCCACTCCCCACCACCTCCGAAATCGTTGCGCCTCTGGCCTTTAAAGACCTGTGACTCCAGACACTCTCTGCCGATCCCCCAGCAGCTGGAGCTGCAGCGGCCCGGGCTGAGATACAGGACTGGCGCCTGAAACCAGCAATAGAAGATGAAGTGCGCGCCTCACCTGGAGGGATGCTGCGCCCCCCCAGGGGGCGCGCCCCACAGTTTGAAGACCTATGACTTATATCATCATTTAACGGAAACCTAGTTAGCTGTTTCCTAAGTCTGTTGCGGGTGCATCTAATTTTTCTCACAGTCTACGGGAGAATGATGTTATTTTCTCTTATTTCAATCCGGATCACTTGTTTTGTTTGTACATATACAGTTTTTTCATTAGACTTCACTATTTTCTGAATACAATTTTCCCATTGCTCTATTACTGTTGTCATCGCAGTTTCTTTAAAACACTCATTAACTAGGTTTTGTGTTTTTTCCTTTATATCATCCGCATTATTTGGCTTCCATATGAGTTTCCTACAATTGATGGTACCGGTCAGGCCTTGCGTTGTCAAATAGTTGTGAGGTTTGGAACAGGATAGCTTTATCTTCATTATTTGTTGACTGTGGTCACTGTCCGGCACTTCGTTCAGTTGGTAGGAAATCACTTTATTGAAGATATATAATGAAGTCATTGTGTAATCAATTCGTGAATTACCATTCTGCGAATTAAATGTCCAAGCAGGTGGTATAGCCATTGGGAATCTACCATTCAATATTCTTAATCCCAATGCCTCCATGTCCATCAGACAGTTTCTCCCCATTCTATTTTGATTAATATTTGTTCGAGGATCAGTTATTTGTTCAGGGATTTCCCATTGTTGGTTCTGGGACTGGACAAAGTCGTCCCGTAGATAAAGTATTAACAAGTTTATATTAAAATCACCTGATACAATATAATCTGCCAAAGGCTCTTCCAAAATATGCTCCAGAAGAAAACTATTTAGAACAGCACACATTTCTTTCCTAGAGCTCTGTTTTGGTGGAATATATATGTTGATCAAAATTATGATTTTTTGAATCTTACCTTTGCCAGTTGTATATCTCAACTTTACAGCATGAAGATTAGAGTTATTTGTAACTATGCGCTCATGATTTATTTTTAAATCAATCAATATAAATATTGCAAGCCCCCCACATGGACGACCAAATTTGTGATTTTTGATTGCAGGTTCGAAATATCCTTTATATTGATGTAACATAAATGGGTCCATTGCCCATGTTTCCTGCAGCAGTATAACATGACTAGAACTTGGTAATGCATAGGTGTGGTGTGGCTCACTGGTTAGAGGCAGCAGACCCGGAAGCAGAGGACGGCCCTGGACCAGGGTTCAATTCCCGACGCGGCAGGGTTGTGGACCAGGGCCAGTGGACTCGATAATTCTCGCTTCGGTGCCTACTCTAACCAGGGATCACACTCGGCAACTCTGGGCATTAGCTTGCCTCATCTCCACAACGGCCCCCCACATTTGCCAGGGATGCCTGGTTTCACCTTGGAGATACCCTGGAGGGACCATCTCACAGGAATAGCCAGGACGGGTTCCCCAGCGATCCACAGCGCCACGACACCTCAGGGCAGCAGTGCGCTTTACAAGACACATACATTTACAGCTATTTGGGCATCTTTTCATTTTTTACATATCCCATTTATATTTCATGAGCACATTCTTATTATAAAACTGTCGCTATTCTGCTCTACTAATACTGCCTGTGTTGAGTTTTGTCAATGTTCCTCGTCACCATGTAGAGCTGTCACAATCCATTTTTCATTTATACTATTTATGTGTTCTACTTTTGTTTTTTTGAAAGGTTCTTTTTCTGCAAGACAGGTTTTTCCAAGGGGATTTTTTAATATGGAAAAAACAGAATCATTTTTTTCCGGCTTTGGCTTTTTTGTCGGGTTTTCTTTTTATAAAAAGGGTGTTGAATAGACCTTTGGAGTCGGTTGACTAATTAATATCCCCCAGTTTTGAAAGGTTCCTTGCTCTTGCATGATTAAGTCCGCTGTAAACACAGAGACCACTGTTAAGAGCGTTGGGGGATGTTTGCCTTCAGGATTAGGTAAAAAACCTACACATTCAATATCTTCAGATGTTACTTTTTCCAATGTTCTTATTGTTTTAAATAGCCGAAGGATATTTCCTCTATTCAAAATGTCGTGTTTGCAGACTTTAAGAGGCCTACTTCTCTTTTTTGTTTTTCAATTTTTCCCTGTTCCTCATATGTAATTTGCCGATTTTGACCACTTCTTTCAATTACTAGATTATCCCATGTTTGTTTTTGGTCTCATTTCCTCTATTGTTTCTTTGACTTCTAAAGAATTAATCGTTGTTTTATCTACCCACAGTTCATTCCTTGCTCGATTATCTTTTTGTTGGTTCGTGTTCCCACCTATACTTAGTGCAGACTTTTGGTTGTGATATATTGTCTTCTGAATCAATTGCCCCATATAGTTTTGCTCATCATTCTGATTGTGCACTACAGTTTTAGGTTCAAGAAGATTTATGGGGCCTCATGACTTGGGTCATATTTATTGTTTGTTCAGTTTGAATATCACAAGAAGTGACCTCTTTTATAACACAACCATTTCCATTGAGTTTGCATAATGCTTCTTTTTCTTAATCCCTATTTACTTCAAATTCTGGAGAACAAGGTCTTTGGCTAGTTCTACCTGCTAGTGTAATTGTATTTGTAGTGACGGAATTTTGTTCGCCAAAATTGTTCCCAGACTTCATAAAGATATCATAATATTTTTCTTTTTTTTCCAAGGTTTTTGCAAATTTCATCCCAGTTACATTACCGTCTTGATTTTCGAATGATTTTTTCCTTAATTTTCCTCCTACGTCAGCTCGATTAGAGGATGCGTCTAATTTGATGTCTATTTTTTTGCTGCACTTTCCTTTTTTAATGGTGTATCCATATTATTATCTGTTTTTGCTGCACTTTCCCTTTTCGCCTTATTTCTGGCTTTACGTATTTTTTTCTTTGTCTTTTTGTTATTTCAAAGGTTATTGAATCCTCGTCATTTTCTCCACCTTCCCTCAGGTCCTGTGAGGAATCCGACAGTGTTTCAATACCTTTTCTCTTGTTTATATCTTGTTTTTTACTCAGTATTATTACCGCGTTTGGTATAGTAGAGGCCGCAGTATCTATTTTTTCACCCGATTGCTCCATTTTTTTTTCCTCTATCAAAGCGGATACATTTTTATCTGAGTAACACCAATTCTCCTTATGATATTCCTTTTTTGTGCAGACAATATCTTTGACATCCTCTAAGATTGTATTCACGGCGTCTGGAATAGTTACCAATTTGTTGATTAAGGGAGCGCATGTACATTCAAAATAATTTGAAGCTGCTTCCCTTTGGGCTTTAATTATGAGATTATTCAGTTCGGCCAATTTGTGCTCAATCCCAGCGACTGCATTCGCCATAACTCCGAGTATATCAATTTGAGTATCCATTTTATTAGATTGTACTGTTAGAGCTTCAAGAGTTAATACTGATGTTTGATCAAATATATCCCATATGGATCCTACTTCTTGGTTGTCTTTATTTTTTGTTTTGTTGTCCACACCTGTTTCCTTAACACACATTGAAATATTAGTGTCATCATGTCCACTTTCTTTATTTGTTGTTGCTGATACATTTTTTGGCGTAGCCATACTATTATTATTAGTAGGATATTTATTTGTAGATACCGGTTGATCGTTGCTTCCTAGAATTTTATTTATAATTACTGGTGTTTTTGGTTGATTTATGGTGCCCTGTTCTTGGCTTTCAGAACTCTGTTCCTTATTCTTTTTCTCCCCGCAAGCATTATTTTGCGTAGTAGGCCCCCATACAGGAATAATTATACCCGTGGTGCATTTTTGTTGGTTTCCTGATTTAATGCTCAGTGTATATTCATTGACTAAATCCTCATTTTTCTTCCTTATGTCAACCTTTACTTCTATTGGCCACGGAGCTCCTGCGGTGGGCGTATTCTTTGTCTTATCGATTTGTATAAAATCCTTCGTTGCTTTTTCCGCCCTATTTTTATCCATCTCTCTATTTCCGGTTTGTGGAGATAATATTTAGTATACTGGATGTAATAAATGTAATGGATCCACATCCTCTGTTTGCTCTTTTATTTGTCCTTCACGATCTTTAGTTTGATGTTTGTTTACCTGGTCTGATTTCCAGTCTACATGAACTAAATCTATGTTCTCTTTCAAGTTATTTGTTGGCTTGATTGGGGTCTATAGGCTTTTTGTTTCTGCTTCTAAATGCATTGACATAAGTGTGGTTGTTGGATCACGCATAAAATCAATTTTCTGTGGGATTTTAGTAGATTTTTCAAACATCCTAGCTATTGGCGAAAATAACGTTTGGCTTGCCCTCTTAATTTGAGCTTTAGTATTTCTTAGCACTTTGGTGCTTGAATTTTTCGGGCACGTCTTTTTGGAGTACCCACAATTCTTTCTTTGCCTGAGCGCATTTCAAATAACAGCCTTATTTACCCCCCACAAAATATATAAATACTTGTTCTACCAATAATGCGTGTTTACTTGTATGCCACAGTATATGCCACAATATACGCCACAGATTAGGCAATGCAGGCAATGCAGGACAATTAAACAAATATGAAAAATTCACAAGCTCGCTTTCCGATGAGGGTACTCATGCAGCTTTTACAGCTCCTGTTCTCCGTTGTGTATCGTGGATATCCTGTAGCAATCCCGGAGAGAGCACTCTCACACCCCCGAGAGTCCCGCAATCGCAGACACAATCGCAGTTATAGCGCAATTTTAGGGTCATAGACAACTCCTGCAAGGCTCAATGTCAAAACAACTTCTTGACTCCTTAACATCGGTGCTACAACGTGTCAGCGAGTCAGCGTGCCAGTGTGCCAGCAGTTCTCCCACTACTGCTTCCGCTCTGCTCACACTTTATTTTTTTTCCAAGTGCTCACTTTCCCCTAGCACTTATGTTTTTGACAAAGACAAAGCCCCTCCCCTGTAGCTCCTGCGGTCCTGAGGTCTTCTGAAGTTTTCAGGGGGCCGTCAGGGTGAGGCCATGATCTTACAGCCTTGTAGCATCGGGCGGGTTTTGTTTTTTAAAAGAAAGAGAAATGCAACCGCAGGACGGACAATACCTTCCGCCCACAGATGCACAATGAGCACCAGCACCGGCACACCCGCTCCGCCTCAGGCCTCCTATAACCTCCCTGAGCTTGGCGTTATAGAGGCTCTAAAGGCGTTGTAGGCACAGAGGGCGCTTAGAGGCACTGAAGGCCTTTGGAGGCTTGCGCTCACCTCAGCCCACCGGCATTCACTATCCCTCGCGGCTCACCAGCTGCTCCCGCGGCACACCTTGGCTCTGCCGGCTCCACTGTCTCCGCTGGCATGCAGATCATTTGCACTTCACCGGTAGAGGGGTGCCGCTCCTCACAGGTACCTTCAGCCGTCAGGGCTCAGGGATCAGGACTCGGGGTTCGGGGTTCCGGAGATCCCGGGGCTCACACTACCCAGCCCACCGTGCACACAGCTCCGCCCGCTCGCCTCACCTCGCCACGCCTTCCGGAAAAGATCAGTGAGCAGGAAAAGGTGGAGGATTCCAATTCTCACTGTCCTAGGCGGATCAGTAATTAGCTACCAATTTAATTTGAGTGTCTTTGAAGTCAAAACCATTAATATCCTTATTTTGATGGATTTTTGAAAGAAAAGGTTCTAGGGCTAAATTGAAAAGGAAAGGAGACAATAGACATCCGCATCTGACACCCCTGCCCAAGTTAAAATAAGAGGATGTACTACCATTCACACAGCTGCACGTGGGTTAGAATATAGAATTGATAATAAAGAAATAATTTTGGTGCCAAAACCAAACCATTTAAGTGTATGAAAAAGGTAAGGCCATTCCACCCTATCAAATGCCTTTTCAGCATCTAAGGCTATTGCTGCTAGGGAATGAGGGACATGAGAGGATTTAGATAAAACATCAAAAAATAGGCGAGTATTATCTGTAAGAAGACGACCATAGAAAGAATAAAACCATATTGTTCTTTCCCTAATAAGACAGGTAAGTAAGATTCTAGGCTTATAGCCAGGGCTTTTGAAAGTTTTTTATAATCAATATTAACTAGGGAAATAGGTCGATAGTTTTTACAATATTGTAGGTCCTTGCCCTCCTTGGGAATAAGACAAATTAGGGCATCTGAGAAAGAATCAAGGGATTCATTTGAACGTAAAAAAGAATCTAAGAGATTATGCAATTTGGTGATTAACAAGTGAGCAAAGTGTAAAAAAAAACTCAACAGTGAAACCATCTGGTCCTGGGGCTTTATCTTTCTTAAGTGTCTGCAATGCGATGAGAAGTTCTTTTTGTTACAGGTCAGATTCCAAGAGAGCAAAATCTGGTGGATTAACAGAGCAATGTTGAATTTCAGAAAAAAATTGAGAAATATGATACTCTGAGGGAGGTATTTCTGGCGTGTACAAGGTCTTATAAAATTGGAGAAATTCATTTAGAATATCAGTATCCTTAGATTTCGGTATGTGATGTTCATCCATAATGGACTCTATGTTGAGTTTGTTATGTTTAACTTTCAAATAATTGGCTAGTATTTTCCCTGCTTTATTCTGACTCCCATAACATGTCAGAGTAGATTTTAATAAATACGTTGAGGCATTATCTGTCGATTCCTTATGAAACTGAAATGTAACTTTTATGATTTCAGAAAAACATGCTTTGGACTTGGAAGAGTAGTAAGAATGCTCCAATCTCTTCATCTTGTCTAGGAGGTCTTGTGTGAGTTTTGGGGATTTTTTACGCTTTTTAGACACATATCCAATAATAAAATCTCTGGCTGCTGCTTTGAAAGCGTCCCATACCACATGAATAGGTAAAGAATCAGACTGATTAAATAATAAATACAAAATATTCATTAGAAAATACAGCAAAAGAAGAGGTAAATGCAGGGTCTAAAACTAAGGCATTATTAAAACGCCATTTCCGGGGTGTAATAGGCTTTTTGCAAAACATCTAATTGAATAGTGATGGGAGCATGATCGGATATTAGAATGGAACCGATATCCGCCACCATCAATGACTGAGAAATATTGTGCGACATAAAAAAGTAATCTATGCGAGATTGGGTGTGATGGGCCGGGGAGTAATAGGTATATTCCCTTAGAGTAGGATTGCAAAGTCTCCATGCATCTATAAATTTGTGCTGTTTAATAGATTGAATAAAATTAACATGAGGTCTAAATCACCGTGTTAGTACATCTTTTAGACTATTTAAATACCTAATGACTTATTACCATTGATTACTTGTTTTTACTTTTTTTCTTTGTAAATCTGTCGAACAATGCTCTCATGATACATGCTATCGAAATAAAGCAATCTGATTGATTAAAGGTTTGTGTGCTTTATGAGGGACCAAGGAAGCCTGTGAATTGCGATCTAAAAAAGGATCAAAAACTTGGTTGCAATCTCCTGTAAGGATGGTAAGCAGTCAAAATATCGACTTAAAAAAAAAAAACATTTTTTACTATCGCCCTACAATATCGAATTTTTTTTTTCTTTTCTTTTTTTTTTTAAACTGTTTTTATTATTTTCATGTTCAAGGCATATATATTTCTGACATACTGATGCATATACATATAATCCGTACCTTTGCATTAATGAAAATTGTGACACTTGGTTTTATAAAATCGCAAACATTTCCTTAGACTGGTAACTGTCTTCATATTACATTTCTAGCTCACCTCCGTTTTCATTATCTGAGTCCTCCTCTGCTTCGAGGTCGGGGGGTTCACAAATGTATCCCCTGTATTTATTCCATGCCCCCCATATCTTGTTCCATTTCCCCGGACAGCCCCGACTTATAAACACTGCTTTCTCTGCCACCATAGCCAAATCGAGATCTCCACACCAGGCGGCAAGTGACGGTGTCTCTTTCGCTCCCCATTTTTGTGCGATGTTGCGCTTTGCCACCATTATCCCCATTGTTACCCATTCCTCTGCTGGGCGCATGAGGTCATTTGGCTCCCATACATTTAAAATGCATCTTCTAGGCTCGGGCGCCAGCGATATTTCCACCACTTGCGATATGGTCCTCATCACTTTTACCCAATATTCCACTATCTTGGGACATTCCCACAAGGTATGGAGGAAAGTGCCCTCTTCCCCACAGCGTCTCAGGCAGTACGGATGTGATGCCGACCCTATTGTGTATAGGATACGTCTAGTGTAGTAAGTTCTATGTAGGATTTTTAGTTGCACAAGTTTTAGTCTAGACGGTATCCCCACCTCCCGAGGTGATGCTAGCGCCTCCCGCCATTCATAGTCGTCGAAATCGCCCACATCTCGCGACCATTTTCCCCTGAGTGCCCCGTGAGGGTCAGGGAGGTTGTTCACTAACTTTCTATATGTGAAAGAAATGGCTCGTTTATACATACAATCTGTCAGAAGTCTGTCCTCCAAGGGGGTGGCCTCAGGGACCTCCGTGGCGGGTGGTATGGCCGCCTGCAGCGCATGTCGAATTTGAAGGTATCTAAAGCGCTCAGAGGGCGCCAGGTTATATTGTGCCCTGAGATGCTCGAACGTGGCGATCCCTCCCTTATGCCACATATCACCCACTGTTCATATTCCAATTGCATCCCACTTGTCAAAGCCCTTGCAATGCCCCAAGCCGCCCAGCCGCTGTGTCACCCACAGAGGGGTGAGCTGTGTTAGTTTTCCTGCCCATCCCAGCTTTCCGTGTGCTTCGTGCCAGATGTCAATCGTCTGCCGAGTGGGTCCGAGTAGCAGTGGTGTACGCTTTCTGTTATAAAGTGCGGACATCATGCCTTCAGCCCCAAGCCCACATCTATCTGCCTTATAGGCGGGATTCGCCTGTGGAGCATCCACCCATTGATTAATGACTTTCAAATGCGCCGCTCAGTAATATAGCTGGATGTCTGGTAGCGCAATGCCCCCATCGAACCACCCTTTGTTGAGCTTGCATTGTGCGATGCGTGCCGGTTTGTTCCCCCACATCAGCCCCGTGACTTGAGCCGCAATATGTTTAAAGTAGGTGGACGGCACTGAGTATGGCGCATTTTCGAGGGCATATAGGAATCGGGGCAGTGCCATCATCTTAAAAAGTACTGCCTTCCCCAGCAGCGTTAGGGGGAGAGTCCCGCAATGGGTGGCATCTCTTTTGAGACGCTCCAGGGGGGGCATGAGATTTTGCTTATAAAATTCATCGGGATCCGCTGTGATGTAGATTCCCAAATAACGGAATCCCGCCACCAAGATCTGCAGCGGGCAATCCTCTGGGAGCTGCGGCGGCGGGCCCCGGAGTACAAAAAGTATTGATTTGGACCAATTGATAGTGTAGCCTGATGCGCAACCAAATTGTTCAAATAAATTGAGAAGTACCAGGATGGAGCATCTGGGTGAGGCCAGGTAAAGCAGAACATCATCCACATAAAGTGATATGCGATCTTCCCAGTCTGCTGTCCATCTCAGTCCGCGTATCTGCGGCTCCCACCTGATCCATGCCGCCAGTGGTTCCAGCACTAGTGCAAACAATAACGGTGACAGCGGTCAACCCTGGCGCGTGCCTCGGGACAGTGGGAAGTCCTCAGATATGTGTCCATTAGCCGCTACGTGGGCCAGCGGCTTTGTGTAGAGTAGGCGCACCCACGCACAAAACCGTGGGCCAAACCCCAAGTGTGATAACACCGCAAATAGGAAGGGCCATTCCACCATATCGAACGCCATACGGGCGTCCAATGATAGGATAACTGCTGGTTCCTGAAGATAAGGCACACGGGCCAATAATATCGAATTTTTAATATCGTAGGGACAGAATATCGATGTCAAGAATATTCGTGACCAGAATATCGACCTTAAGGTAAGTAATATAGTTTTTTAAATATCAAAGTAAGTAAAATGGAAGTAACTAATATCGTTAGAAAAAATATCGTTGTTAATAATATCGATATTTATATCAGTGGTATGTATTTTAGTATGTATTTTATATGTATGTTTAACATTTTTTGTAATGTATTTTTATTATTTTTAAATATATGTAATAAATATTTAGAAATTAGTAATTCTTCTAAAGTAAATTTTGCGTTTTAGTATCAGAGCGGGTTGTGGGTTTATAGGGGAATAGAGTGGGAAGTAATTTCATTAAAATTAATTAATATGTTTTAGTTATTGTTAGTGATTATTAATTTGTTGTTAATTAATTATTAATTGGTAATTTATTAGTTGATTAATTTATAATGATATTAATTATAATTAATTTATTATTATTATTAATCTAATATTATTGTTATTTAATTTATTGTTAATTTATTAGTAACTGGTAATAATTTTTTATTAATTGATATAAAATTTCATTGTGTTACTTTTTATGTTTTGTGGATTGTGTGTTTAAGGGGGAATAGGGTGGGAATCAAATTTATGTTATTTAAGTAAATATTAATTAAATTATATTGGCATTTATTATAAAAAAAAATGTTAATTAATTATTAATATGTTATTTATTTTACCAAATTCATTTAATTAATAAGTATGTTAATTTAACCCCTACGCTATCCAATGTTTTCCCTACTGTTGCACTCACTGGAGTGGGAATAGTAATTTAACCCCTACGCTATCCAACGCTTTCCCTACTGTTGTACTCCTTGGAGTGGGAATAGTAATTTTTACCCCTACGCTCTCCAACTCTTTCCCTACTGTTGCACTCACTGGAGTGGGAATAGTAATTTTAACCCCTACGCTATCCAACGCTTTCCCTACTGTTACACTCACTGGAGTGGTAATAGTAATTTTAACCCCTACGCTATCCAACGCTTTCCCTACTGTTGCACTCCCTGGAGTGGGAATAGTAATTTTTACCCCTACGCTATCCAACGCTGTCCCTACTGTTGCACTCACTGGAGTGGGAAGAGTAAATTGTACCCCTACGCTATACAACGCTTTCCCTACTGTTGCACTACGTGGAGTAAGTATATATATAAATTTATATGTATATTTTTAATTTATATTAACAGTATGGTGCCGATTCCGATCCGTTAAAAAAAATTACTGTCCGACTCGCATCCGTATTTTTTTACGTACGAATCGTACAAGTCCCGTACAAACGGCGAAGTACGATTCGTACGTGAAAAATCCATACGAATGACTTCGGGAAAAGTCTACGAGACGTCCCCGGACAGTTTTACATACAAATTGTAAAACTGAAGTCCGAGCGCGCAAGTACGATCCGTACCGGCCGTCCAAAAACGCAAGCACATGGAAAAGGCCCCGTACGGAGCGTACAAAGCGTTGGATAGCGTAGGGGTTAAATTACTATTCCCACTCCAGTGAGTGCAACAGTAGGGAAAACGTTGGATAGCGTAGGGGTTAAATTAACATACTTATTAATTAAATGAATTTGGTAAAATAAATAACATATTAATAATTAATTAACAAAAAAATTAATAATAAATACCAATATAATTTAATTAATATTTACTTAAATAACATAAAATTACTTCCCACCCTATTCCCCCTTAAACACACAACCCACAAAACATAAAAAGTAACACAATTAAATTATATATCAATTAATAAAAAATTATTACCAGTTACTAATAAATTAACAATAAATTCGTATGCTTGTGTTTTTGGACACGTACATATGCGAGGATTGGGGTATGCCTGGGGTATGGTCTGTACATACGGGGGTGGGGTACGGTCCGTACATACGGTGGTGGGGGGTACGGTCCGTACAGACGGGGGTGGGGGGTACGGTCTGTACATACGTGGGTGGGGGGGTACGGTGCGGACATACGCACCATACATATGCACTGTTGGCCTATGTACGGTGCGTACCCCAACAGCGCGTATGTACGCACCGTACATATGCAGTGTTGGGGTACGCACCGTACATGATGACACGTACGATGTGGGTGATAGCGTGTACGTCGCGTACTGGGCCCCCTTTTCGTCGTGCATCGCAGCGTACTTAGCTTTTCTGGCACTTTTTGGCTGCCGTAAAAATATAGCTGTGCGGAGTGCTGTAGGTACTAATCGTACTTGCTGGTCCGTAAAACGCTGCCTGACTCCGTGCGGACTTCGCGTACGCGCTGTCCAGGATCAGATTTGTATGTATTTTTTAGTCGTACTGTGTTTTTTACGATTCGTACGGAAATGGTATTTCTGTACGAATCGTACTTGCTGGTTTGTAAGGTGGAATTCCCGGGTACGAGTCGTACGGAGAAAACGCTCCGTATGACCATTCGTACCCGGGTTTTACAGGATCGGAATCGGCACCTATATGTATTAATTATCATTTTTTTAAACATGTTGTATTTTTAACTATGTTTCTTTTATTTATATGTATTATTTACTTAATTTTACATTATTATTAAAACATTAAAAAAACGATATTTTTAACATCGATATTTTTGACAACGATATATTTTTTCTGATATTGTTGTACTTACCATTATCTAGATAGGACTTTGTTATTTATGACATCGATATTTTTGCAGGTCGATTTTCTGTCCTTTGATATTCTGTCAGACATTCGTAAGGATAAAATTATCATCTATACATTGTGAAATTTGTTGAGCTGTGGATGTCCAAAAAGAGGAATCTCCAGCGGTGGGTGCGTATATATTGAGTAAAGCGATCGGAGCATTTCCCAACAACAATTTAGTATACAACCATCTGCTATTTTCATCAGATCATTGTGAGAGCAATTTAACAGAGAGTGATTTACGACAAAGAGTTAAGACTCCATTATGTTTACCATCTCCAGGTGAGTAAAAAACCTCCCCCACCCAACCTCTCTTTAATTTTAATGATTCTTCTGCTGATAAATGAGATTCTTGTATACAGGCTATGTCTGCTCCCAATTTAGCCAAATGTGTTAACACTCTCTGGGGGATATTCCCAAGGATCTATTGCCGAGTTAACGGCACATTATCGCAGCCAAAGTTGCAATAAACTTATCGCCCCAATCACAAGCTGGTGTTAACATCCCACAGCACCTGTTTACCCGTGATAGCAGCCACAAAAAGCAGCGCCACAGATGACCCCCGCAACTATTGCTAATGAGATGCAGAGTAGGCATTTCCCATGCCAAAAGCCACGACAACACCACTCCACTACATTCACAACGACCAGCCAGAACTGCGATAAGAACACAAAACAGGCAATAAGGCGTGTTAGCAGCGGGAAAACAACACTTGCTCTGACCTGGTGCAAAGTCGGACCACATCCTGCACCACAAAAGGGAGCACAGCCCAGAGCCACACCTGAAGAACAACAGATGCACCCGGGCAACCGAACATGCAGCCCGGAGGGCCGAAAGGGCAACAGCCGCCGCCACCACCCCCAGAACCCCCCCTCCCCAACATGCCACATCAGCTACACCTAAACATGTACAAATTAATGCGCTTGATGTCGCACAATCACAACTGGTGACATGCATGCGGTGTCTCAAAAATGAGCATCACACATTCACCTTCGAAGCAACAAATGAAACTTTATTAAAATGAACACTGAAATGAAATGAAGACACATTGCGGCTCCCCTTGGGAAAATCCGTAGGTCACAGCCTGCAAGACAAAAATCATGATGAGAAGGTGTGTCCTGCGCACATCATAGGACAGAGAGAGAGTGGAGGAGAGAGAGAGGAAGAGGGGGAGAGAGAGAGAGAAGAAGAAGAGAGAGAGAGAGAGAGAGAGAAGAAGAAGAGAGAGAGAGAGAGAGAAGAAGAAGAGAGGGGGGGAAAGAGAATAAGAGAGGGGGAGAGAGAGAGAGAGAGAAGAAGAAGAGAGGGGGGAAAGAGAAGAAGAGAGGGGGAGAGAGAGAGAAGAAGATGAGGGGGGAGAGAGAGAGAGAGAAGAAGAGAGGGAAGAGAGAGAGAGAGAAGAAGAGAGGGGGAGAGAGAGAGAAGAAGAGAGGGGGAGAGAAAGAGAGAAGAAGAGAGGGGGAGAGAAAGAGAGAAGAAGAGAGGGGGAGAGAAAGAGAGACAAAGAGAGAGGGAGAGAGAGAAGAAGAGAGGGGGAGAGAGAGCGAAGAAGAGAGGGGGAGAGGGAGAGAGAGTGCCGCCCCTGCACACCCAGACCACACTGCTCACCTGCTGCCACTGGTGTATCTCCAACCACTTGCCGGTATGTATAGCAATTCACCAGGTCACACATCTGAGACAAACCCGTCACCTGAAACAGAGTCCAGATACATGATTGGCACAGTACACACAATTGCACAAGACAACATCGTCTGCCCGCCCATGCACACCCAGACAGAGGCACCCCAGCCCCTCCCACCGCCCATCGGAGCATGCCCAACCATGCACACCCAGGCCTCACTGCTCACCTTCCACCACCGGCGTGCAGACAGGAGGTCCCACCACATGCCCCTGCAAGCCACAAGCCCAGGGACCGCGGACATGGCACCCTCCACACCATGCAGCCCCGCTCCGCAGGCCACCAGGTCTCACGTTTGGTGCTGGGTCTTGATTACTCCATGGCAGAGGACATACCAGTGCACCCAGCCTCATCGCAGGCTGCACACCCGCTCAGCCCAACAGGTGCCACTAACTCTGGGATCCTGGAAGCGACTCCACGTGGCGGTAAGCCCGTGCTGCCCGCTGGCTCTGGCCTACACTGCGGTTCAGCAGGGCACACAAAACCTGAGCTGTCCGGACCGCCGGGACGGGGCATCATCGCATGCTGCACACCCGCTCAGCAGCATAAGGTCCACCTACCTCAGTGCACCCAAAATCACCGTCCCGTGGCAGGGTGCCTGTGCTGGCCGCAATGCTCTGGGTGCCACTAACCTTGCGCAACCCCGGTCAGCACCACATGGTGGTAGGCCCGTGACGGCCGCAAGGCCTTGGGTGCAACTAACCCTGTGCGCAACAACTCATCTGCCCTTTTTGATTGAGAACCGTGGAGCGTCTGTCATCCAGTCACCACCGGCAGAGGGGAAGGTGACGTCGTCGGCCCCTTATGTTGGTGGAGTCACATGGCCTGTGACGCCTGTGCTGGATGGGTGTGGTGTGCGTGCAAACCTGCCCTCAGGAAGTGGCTGTGACATGCTGCCAACTAGACCAGTGACCTGCACACCACCAGCGAGTACGCCTGCGACGGGTAGCAATGAGGGCCCCCCCTCGGAGCGTAAGCAGAGTGGTCTGGCCTGCCATACGCCGTACCAGCGCAGGGCTTGCAACAATGACTTGTGGGCTCTGGGAGTAGTCCAGTCCATGTCCTGGCATGGAAGTGACTGATGCATTTGTCCCTGTTGTAGTGTCCACGGGACCCGGTACACAATATGCAATGTAGCACCCTCTGACTGGCATCCCACAGGATGAGCATCATTGACGCAAGGGAAATCACTGTCCCTACATTCATCCACACATTCATACATGAATGCTGTAAGACATAACACAGCTGTGTGGCACTGGATGTTTATTGCACATTCAGTGCAGTTCTGCAGCTGGAGCGGTACAGGGCAATGCCGGGCACACTACACAATATGGGCCCGTGGAGGGACAGCCAGAGTCCATCTGGGGAAGACAAGTACTGCGGAAGAGGAAGGGTACAGTCCGCAGTCTGGTCTCCGTGTCATTGGTCATCAAACACGATATGGCAGTCCATGTCGCTGTCCAAGCTGAGTGCATCGGAGTGTATCGGGGTCAGTGGAAGGTCATGGAGCCATGTGCGGCACCAAGCAGAAACAGGCCAGGTGGCAGAAATGAATGCTAGTGCCTCCTGATCACAAACCCATCAACGTCCTCGTCTCCGGATGTGTGCTCTGCCCCACCTGTGGGTGTTGCTGTACCAGCTGAGGCACTGTGTGCCACTGACAAATCAGGTGCCGGAGTGGATACATCTGCCGCACTGTGAGGCAATGGCACACCAGGGGGCGCAGATGTGGATTGTGTGGGGGCAGCAGCATTCCTCATCGCCACACCTTGTGGCAGCAATGCCATGATGATAATCTGCAGGGCATGGTAGATACCAGCTACATTTCGCCGGTGTGCAGCGGTGGCTGCCATCCTTTCCGCTTCCATCCGCACCATGTCCTCCATGAGCCTCCGCATGTGTGCCAGCTCATGGCTGGTATCGCTGGTGCCCCTCTGAGCCGACAGGTGTTCTTCTCTCCACGTCAGGACTCCAGCGATGTCAGTCAGGGCTCATTGGAGACCATGGAGCGGGCCTAGACACCCATGGATGAAGTCCAGTTTGGTAGCCATGAGGTCGAACCCCACCCGCACCTGCCCAGCCGTCTCCCTCTGGCCCTACAGCACACGGCGTGGGAAGGCCGTGTGTTGTTCCTGGGGGTCTTGGGAGACTGCCGGGCCGTGGGTGCCTCCTGCTGGGTGGTTTGGGTGGTGGGTGGGGTCTCCTCGATGCAGCTGGTCAGCCCTGATCCTGGAGGTGAGTCGCGGATGATGTCAATGATTTCTAGGAGGGCTTGTGCATCAATGCTGGGGTTGTCCTCCTCGTCATCAGTGAAGAGTGGCTGGGACTGCTCTGCAAGGCGGTGTTGATGGTGGCCCTGCAATGTGAAGGGGAGAGGGTGTATTGCAATGTGTCCACATGTATGTAGCCGCATGGTACATGTTGACATTCAGACAGCATAGCATTGTACATTGTGACAGTCTATAGATCTGGGTGATGACCCAGATCATTGGGGGTGTGCACTGTGCTCTGCTTGATTGTGCATGTGTGCCATCGTGGTCATCTCCACCAGTCCCCCCAGTACCTGGTGGTCACTCACCCTGTTGCGTTTGTGTTGTGTCCTGTCGAGCAGTGTCCGGTCCCCCGACTCTGGCCACAGTATCCACACTGATAACTGTCGACACCAGCTCCTCCATGTCATCCAGCACGAGCTGTGGCAGTGGGCCCCGACCACCAGTCTGCATTGCTGCCTTCTGGTTGGCTGCGAGTTTCTCCTTGGTCTTTCACTTGATGTCATTCAATCACCTCTTGACCTTGTCCATTATCCTCTTGTGCTCTCCGACGGCATTCACATTGTCCACGATGTCCCACCATATTCCAGTTTTGGTGCCCAAAGACACGTTGGAGGTGACGAACAGTTGTTGATGGTGTTCCATCACCTCCGTGACTATGATCCTGTTCGCCTGCGGACTAAACTTCGTCTTCCTCTCCTTCTTGTCCTTGCCCTTCCCTGTCCCCGAGGTCCGCAGGTCGTCCAGGCTGCTTGTGGAGTTGCGCTCGTCCTCTGCGCCTGCTCCGGCTGCTTCCATGGTGCTTGGGTGTTGGTCAGTTTGTGGTTGGGTGTTTTTTCTACTTTTATGGTGATTTTCCCCACCTACCAGGTGTGTGTTGTAGGCCTGGCACTGCTTATCACTGATTTCCTCATCGCGCTTTGACCCATCGCAGGTTTTTTTGTGTTGTGGTTAGTGCTTTTATCTCCATTGAGGTGGTTGTATCGCCAACATTGGCTGCGGTTTCGGCAGACTATCGCATGGTACCGCCTTGTTCTGAATTCCACGTTGACACAGGGTTATTTTCCTGCGATAGGCTGCGATGTGTAAAGTTCCGTTAACATTTTTTGGTGATGTTTAGCACACATTCTTGTGAATATACCCCCCGGTCATTTAATGGGCGAATGCAAACCCTTGACATTCCAACAAATACGTTTTAAGGACATTAGGCTAACATAAGATTAGAAAAAGGGTACCAATTAGAGTTAATCAATAAATAATGGAATGCATACCAGAGAGATAACCAACTACATAAAAAGTTTGTCAAACTAAAAAGAAAGAAAAAAAAAGTAAAAACAGAAAAACATGTGCAGATATGATTTTAGAGAGATTGAGGAAAATCAGAAGGATAATGGATATGAGTAATAAAGGAATATTGTGAGTAATTAAAATGAAATTTACGAAAAAAACATGTAAATGCAAGAACATGAAATGCAGTTAAGAAAACAACAAAGAAAAAAAAGAGAAAGGAAAGGAAATGAGAATAGTGTAAGTAAAGAAAGAGAAAAGGTTAGTATGAGATGAGATGGAAGAGACACAAATAACATACTTACAAAAAATCCAAGACATACGTGAGGTGGGGGGAGATGAGGCCACATGGGATAGTGACAAATCCAGACTCCAGAATGGAAAGGCGGGGAGGACAGCAGAACCGACGGGCAATACATCATAGGGAAAGTACAACAAGGAGATAAAACCTGCAAGGGGAAAAAAGGCTATTAATAGATATTCAGAATAACAACCAAGGAATACACGAAGAAACAGAAAACTCAAACATTTTAACCAGAGGAAAATTGTCGACAATACGGAGCGAATATCATAGAAGAGCACAGGTAAAATCTAAGCAAAACCAACTACTTATTATGTAACGAGGACGTGTCCATAGACTCTGAGCTGCAGGAGTTGAGAAAACTCTTCAGTTTTATGGGGTCTTCATAGCTAGTAGTCTTATTATTGATGGTCACCTTGAAGAGGCATGGGTGAAAAAGGCCATAACGCGCACCCATGGAACGTAGATGTGGTCTCACAAACAGAAATTCTCTGCGTCGTTCAGCTGTGGGCTTTGAGTAATCCTGAGAGAAGAACAAAGGATTACCTGACCAGGTAATATGATTGATAGCTCTAGCGGCTGATAGAATCTTGAGTAGGTCAGTATATTCCAAAAAGTATAAGATGCAACCTCTTGGTTTCCTCATGGTGGAGGAAGACAATGTAGGAGTAGGGCCCAGTCGATGGGCCCGTTGAATGTTGAGAAAAGTATCCTGTGATAGCTTGAGGATCTTTGGGAGAAAAGATTTGAAGAAAGCGATGGGGTCAGAGCTTTCTGAACCCTCTGGCAGTCCATAAATGCATAAGTTATTTTGTCTACTCCTATTTTGAAGATTTTTTACTTGTTTTTGGAGCAAAGACACTTGAGAGTGAAGGGCTTCCACTTTAATATGAGAAGAGGATAGAGATTTGATGTTCTGCTCCGCTGTCGTAACTCTGCCTTCCAAACTTGACCATATGTCAGTTAAAGTTTGTATTTTAGAGTTTGTTTCCTCGACAAATGGATGAAGGGCTCTGATCTCCTCCAGCAACTGGTCCAAGGATACTGAGGAAGGTTGTTTGGGAGGAGAGGGAGGGTCCTTTATCAAACGTTTGCTTGTCGCTTTATTGCTACCAGATGAGGTCAAAATGGTAGATGCCATGACACTCTTAGGTGAGGTGTTTATTGAATCCTCCATTGAGGTGCAAGCCATGCGAGGTTTAGAATGAAGTGACAAGCTGCGTGACCAAGGCAATGATTGAGATAGGACCTTAATTAGCTTGCCCATGCACTTAATCAGGAAGAAGCTGGAATATTGCTTTTTTTTAAAAAAAGAAGACAGCTCTTATGTAGAGACAAGTTCTCAAGAACTTTCGTGTGTGCACTATTCTTGTATTTATCAACAGAGCGTACACTGTGTGAACATTTTATGTGCAGCTGAAGTTTGATATGGTAAAAAAAAAACTTCACTCAAAGATGATATCACACATTAGTAAAAACACCTAGTGAAGTATATTCTAATTGCAGCATTCACCACGTCACATAAGAGATGCGCACTTGCCTGTTAATAAAAAGAAACAATAGTGTCTCCAAGGGTATCCAGTGTGCCATATGGTGTCATAGAGTTCCTCATCTGAGAGGAAATATCCAATGCACCCTTCTAGAATGGCAGAGTTGTCCAAAGGAAGAATGCCATGAGCACTACATAAAACCCAACAACATTTATTTGGAAATAAGCCAAGGCAGGAGTGTGAGAAAAAAAAAAATCCAACCGGCAGCGCTCGTGACTGAAATTCTTCACGAAGCACGGATCAAAGATCTAAGATGGCTGCCGCTTATATTGCGGATCCACTCCGTACAGGTAATGAGAGAAAGCGCTGCTTACGTGGCATTTCAGCGCTTGCAGGTTGGCTTCAAGTGAGCAGGACTGCTAGAAGTCAGGCAATCATTTTTAAGTGTTTGCAAGCGGTAGGTGTCTTGTTTGGCTCACCGCCATCGCCGCCTGTCCGGAGAGTCATAGATTAGCCGCCATCTCCCTCGGGCGCTAGCCACCCCCCCCCGGTACTCCTCTTGATTTAGATCCAATATGAAATTATCTATTTGTAGGCCAATTAATACCGTTTGTTGCTAGACTGTTTTATGTTTTTACGTCAATTAAGAAAATGGTTACGACCTTTATTTATTCAACTTGATATCACCATTTGCGAGGCTGCGACACACTTGTTAGATCATATGGATTCGATTCATATTGTAACAGCCCTGGGTAAATTATTGTGTAAGATAAAAGAAGACATGAGAAATGTGTTTTAGATTTATTTTTTTTAAACAACAGTTTGTCTTAAATAATCACTTTTAATAATAATAAAAAAATTAACTCTAGAATGTTCTTCCTGTAAACATAAGGCCCTCTCTATCCATTGATGAATTGAATTACCATGTTCTTGACATCTCTCACATTGATCCATGATCTCCTGTCTACATTTTCACAATTGGAAGCTTTAGGCCTTTAGCATCATGGATCTTTGAGGAGAATCGTCGGCATGAATGGATTGGAGTATAACCTTGACTCCATGAGGGGGAAAATTTAGGCAAATGTTTGCAGAAAGATTGGTTTACTACACCCCTGCTCATTCGCACACATCCAAACAATGATCTTTTACTTTATATACCAAAGTGTGTGTGTGACTATTGATAGGTGTCTCACAATGAGGTAAGGTGGAACTGATTAAATTGATAACTGACTGTCGTGTTTACAAAAAACTGGAAATGAAATATAAGTTTAGTAAATGGCACGGTGAGTTGATTTTCCAAAAGGTTATGAATATTGCACACACAACTAAATTAATTAGCTATTGTACACAAAAATGTAAGAAAGAGGGATGTGGCTTAAGTGTGGGGAAAAAGGTCAACAAAGGTGACAGTGAAAGCCAAATGTCAACTACTGGTCAGTAAAGGTAGGCTTAAGGTACTAAGACTTATACCAAAGAAATTAAAACAAAGTGTTATTGCTGTGGTAGCTACAGTCACATTACTTCAATAAATGCCTGATGGTTACATTAGAGCGATATACCTGCAGCATTGTTGTCATGATGTGAAAATGATTTTTCCAATTAAGTGCCTGGAAAGTAGAGATTCCTCAAAACAATGATGACCAGGACTTGGTGTCCAATGTTACTATACAATGGAAGCGCAAGTAGTGTCAGGGTTTTGCCTGACTAAGATTTACCATACATTGTTATTGCTGAGAACGAGTAGAAATAATTTTTTGCTGGGAATAACTTGACCCATCTGATAGGTTTTCTGATGGGTACTGAGATGGTGGAATCCATTTTGGAGTGGTAAGAAAACAAGGGTCTCAACAGAATGATAGAGCCCCAACATTGTAGAAGAAGTAATAAAGGTTTGGAGGAATCATGCTTGCAAAGTATTGTGGTGACGTTCCTGAGATAATAAGTGATCCAATTGGTGCCTTTAGGATGTATATATTTGCAATTGCACTCAAATCATGATGTTAAGACTATCCTTATAGCAATCGTAAGGATGTGGCCATGGCATAAAAAACAAGCATTGGCATAGCCAATAGGTCTCGCTTTTGGGACCTTATAAGTATTTAGTTATGCAGCACAATATCCGTGGTGCAACAATATCAACCGTTGTATGGCTAAACACTTATAAGGTCCCAAAGGTGAGACCTATTGGCTATGCCAATGCTTGTTCTACATTCTGGCAGTGACAGGATCATTTGAATTTTGCTGACATAGAGGTATATTCTGTTTAGTATTCTGTGCATATGTAATATCCTTGCCTTCCTCACTATTAATTTGTAACTTAGTAAAAGTACTTTTTAATTCAGTTTGTTTTTTCCTGCACACAACAAAAACATGGCAAAATAACCCGAAGCACCTCAATTCATGGAGCTTATCGTAATTCCAAATTATATGGAAAACAAAAGGAAGCTCTTTGCGGTGCGAAAGGTGCGCGCGTACGCCACTCTTTAACACACTAAGAGGCCACAGTGGGGCCACAGTGCTGAGAGGATCAAAGAACATGTTCCAACCATTGCATCTGATCCTCCATATGCAACATTTCCATTGGATCTTTCTCACATAAGAGGCGGTAGAGTCTCCCTCAGAATTCTTGCCAGAACATTCCTGCACGTAGGTAAAAAGTAAAGCCGCTTGTGTGCATGTCTACACTGTGCCGTCCTTGACACATCTACCCCAGCACAGCCAGCCAATGTCCTGTATTGTAATTGCATTTATATACAGCCTCCTACCCTGACCGGGCTTTATGGCGATACTTGGGCTATGTTACTACATTCCAATAGTTGGTGTGATGAAAAGATGTCTAGGCTAGCGGTGCTGGGTATTGTTAGGGTGCAGGGACACGGTTTCAAAGGAGCAGAGGTCGTGATGTATGAAATGAGGTGTGAGCAAATCAGCAGAAATACAATAGTGGAAATTGAATCAGACAGATTAAGTCACAGACTAGGCTATTTTAAGAGAGAGGTCTTGAAGAGGATGGAAACTAAGGTTGGGCCACTTGAAGGACAGAAAGAAGATGAAACAATTGAAAATGTCTTGATGGCCTCATCATGCCCAATGTCTGCCTTCCTGCGGGTACCCACTCGCCTGATTACACCATATCATAGTAACGCCTGTCCTACACTGATGCCCAACACTTCAACACATTATGTTGGACCCTTCTGTGATACTCCATTCCTCTGCACCCATGCATTCCTCTGCATCCATGCCATCGGCTGCACCCATACAATGCAATCAAAGTCTCAATTTGTGAATATATATATTTTTAATAACTGTCCAGACAATATCCCCACGGTATCCAGACACCCATAGATACTTTGAATAAGTCAGGATGAACAGGTGGTTCTAGGTATTGGCGGTAGGCTGTTTGTTAATGATTCATTGAATAGTAGATACAATAAATAAATGTTTTTGATTGTAAAACATGTACCGAATCCTGAGGGGTCCACAACAACCAGCCATATATCGGGCCACCTGCCGCTTTTTACCTTGTGCTACCAAACTACAGATCAACTGCAAGGGCTTATACTGGAGAGTATAAAAAACAAGCATTGGCCGCGTGGCCGTAAAAGTAACGCCGCGTGAAAGCGAAAGTCATTGCGTTCGCGCTGAAAGCGAAAGAGATCGCGATGACGCGCTCTGTGCTAAGCACGCGAGGGATGCACGTGGAGCATTGGAGAGGTGGAGCGAGGCGCGCGTGCTTGTGCGCGTTACAGCAAGCTGGTGGCCGGAAAAAGCCTGTGGGTAGCACTTCGAAAACCCGCTTACTAAATGTCTCGCCAGGGCAGCGAATGCGCTGGCTCAGGCGAGACCTAAACATGAGCATTCAAGGATCACTGGACCTATGGAATCCTCCCTTTGGTGCATCCCTTTGGTGGTAGGCTAGAAGAACAGTTGCGAGTTTATTTGTCGACCAAAGGGACATTAACCACTGTACAAATTTTGAAAGAAACAAATATAGATCAAATTATGCATGACATAATGAAGAAGTTTGCTTTTTGGGAATTTCATGATGATGTCATGCCATGGGGTCCACCAAGGAAGATCATGGGAATATGCTTGTAATGCTGCTGGGGGTTGTACACTGAACGGTCCTTGCTGTTTAGATGCCCAATAGTTAATTTAAAATGTGGTCATGAGTTCTAACCTAAAGAAAAAGTTATGCGTCTGCCAACAAGTACCATTGGTGATGGAGTCCCTTTTTATGACATTCTGTATTCTATTGCACATTTGTGCCAAATGTTGTTTTTAACCCCTAATCATTTAGGATGCTGACCACGAAATGCTTGTAATTTAGTGAGTACTGTGTCATAGAATTGCTAGAGTTTTTCAGAAGTGCCATAGGTGAAGCTCTTCCATTTACAGGATTTGACAACAAATTGAAAAGCTGGGTGCAAGTGGTGAAAGTTTGAGAACTCCTACATTTGAGAACTGAAGTTTAGGAACACGTTGTTGCTTAGACTTTCACTCTTGCAGATTAAACATATAGATATACACTGCACATGTCGTGTCAATTTGTGTGCAGGACTGAGCTCAGTTTAGAGAGCGGCTATAAACGTTTAACAAACTTGCACAGCACAGGTGGGATATTTCATGCATGTGAATGACAACTGTGTTCGGTTACCCCTGAAATACATTAAGGGGTCCTTGGTGGAACTGGGAAAAGACCACCAGCAGGCTTCTCTGTAGCCTCCATGGCGTACATGCCGTATAGGAGGTCTTTGTGGGCACCTCACTCCCCAGATTTGTCATCATTCAGTATAGGAAGGGGAGAGTGCCCAGGTTAGATAGCTGAGTGAGGCATTGCCAGGTGGTGGGGGGCACAGATGTGGTCTGGAGAAAGCTGCAAGAGCTTAAGATTGGTACAAAACATGAAGTGATGGTGAAATGGGGCCTGTGCTCTCCTTGAGATGATCTGTAGGAGCAAGAAGGTAACAGTGATCAGAAGGTATACAGTGTAGTCTGAGACAAGGAAGGTTACCGCCTGGTCATGTGATTCTGTAAAAGTGGGCGATGGTTGGCCTGACATGAGAGTAGGATTGCAGCTTGTAAATCAGGTTTTGGGGCGGTTGATGGCATGCCTTGAAGTGTGTTCAGGGTCAGAGTTAGGTAGCCGCGTGGAACAGATGGTGTGCCATCTGAAAAGAAATAGTCGCAATGGTAGTGCCAGCTCGTAGTAGCACTGGCACAAACGCTTTTAATGCTAAAAGTGATAACATTGGTAGTAAATCCTTAGTAGATAGAATGGTTCCATTAATAAGATTTGTTGTTGTGGTAGTAGTAGGTATACTAGTAGTGGTGATAGTAGTATTTGTAAATAGAGTACTGCTGTACTGTCCGGCATGACCTGCCGCACGATGAAGTAAAGATGAAAGTTGTGACGATGGTCTCCCATCAGAAAGGGGAAGGATCAGGCACTGTTACAATACATAGGGATTGGAAGACATAAACAGTGGTAATCCAGTGTTAGTGCACTGGACCATGTCAGAGGGAGCGATGGAGGCTACGTCAGAACCTCATCGGCACGATGTCGCCAAGATGTACTTCATGTCCATTGCCAGGGCTGGCCTTGTGCTCAGCTCCCACTTGTCTGTGTGACACTATTGGAAACAGGACTTGGGGGAGGAAATGAAGACATGATCTCAGGGACAATTGTATTTGCCCCCGCCACCTATGAGAAGGAGCATGGAGCTCCCTCAGTTCTGCACAAGTGCAAGTGTTGCTACTTCCCACCGCAGCCTGTCCTACAGATCTCGTGCGATGCTCCTGGCCACCAATGCAGCTCGATGATCGATACTGACCAACCCAGGACTTTGGAGTTAAAAGGAGAGGGTCTTGATGGGAGTTTTGCAGATGGGGTACTCTGCCAAAATGTGAAGGATATTCTGTCCACCGTATCCAAAGTGCCATAGTCTGCGATGCAATTGTAATACGGTGGACGGTACATCTACCATCTGCAGCGCACTTGTAATACGACGGACAGAATGTCTACCATCTGCAATGCAGTTGTAATAAGACAGGTGGGACGTCTATCATCTGGAATGCACTTGTAATACGATGGATGGGACACAGTGGTGGCAGGTAGGGGGACGAGGTGGCAGGGCAGGGGGGACGGGGTTAGAAAAATATTTTTTAAAAACACTTACCTTTTCTGCCATCTCTCCTTGTCAGCTCCGCTTCTCTACTCTTCCTGACTCCAGTTCAGAAGAAGAAGGAAGCACACAGGCTCCCCTAAGCCAATCACAATGCTGCAATGCAGCGTTGTGATTGGTCTGAGCGCTGTAGATCAGCGCTCCGACGGGGACAGGGAGCCAGTGCATTACAGCCTGGTGGGGAGCATGCAAAGTGCGTATGACTGTTTGGCCGGTCCAAGGTGGCCGGCCAAGCAGTCATGCACACTTAGGGGGCGATTACTATGTCGGACAGACTTGCATCCGCACAACACCATCTCGTAAATGGGCCCAACCGATCCCGGGTCGGCGGTCCCACCCGCCTTATTAGGATGTGACCGAACACTGTTCCGACATTTCCCTACAGGAGCATGCATTACGGCCATAAACTGGCCGTAATACATGCTCCCATAGGGAAATTGGAGGTGTTGTTCATCCCTGCACCCTGAGGTGCCTGCCATGAGGTGCAGGGATCGACAGGGGGGCACCATAAGGGGGCCCTGCTGGGGTCCCACAAACACGCTTTCCGACATGGTTTCCATGTCGGACAGGCAGGCCGGAAACCGTGTATCATAATCCCAAGGGTGGAAAGGCCCTTACGAGCCGGTTCCGACTGGCCGAAGGGCTCCTTGAGCCCGACGGAAGCCAGCCGGAATGACCAGCCAGTTTCAATTCTGTCCGGTTGATACATAACTAGCCAGTCAGAATTGAAACTGACAATGGGGGTCGGAAAGCCTCCGATCAAAGGTCTGAGGCTTTCCGACCTCCATTGTAATAGACCCTTTAGTGCACACAAACCACTCCTCCTCCCTAAGTCACCAGCCCAGCCCCGCCTTAACCCAGCCACTCAGCAACGAAAAATAAAATGATAACGTTGTTGTTATTATCATTTTATTTTTACCTTTTTCAATGCTCCAAGAGCAGTGGGACAACGCTTCTCCACCTTAGCGAAGGAGCCGCCACTGACGGGATGTTTACCATCTGCAATGCACTTGTAATACGAGGAACAGAATGTCTACCATCTGCCGTGCATTTGTAATACGACAGATGGGATGTCTACCATATGTAGTGCACTTGTAATACGAGGGACTGGATGTCTTCCATCTGTAAAGCATTTGTATTACCACAGACCGGATATCTACCATTTGCAGGGCACATGTAATACGATGGACTATCTGCATTAGACTTGTAACATGACGGAAGGAACATCTGCCATGTTTGTGATGGGGTAACCCACCCTCCAAGCTCTAAATAAGGCTCTTGGGGGCATATCATCAAGGGCCTTATCTCCGCTTTTTTGGCTTTAAAAGCCAGAAAAGCGGAGATAATGTTTTCGCCCTATTAACAAGAGGGTGCTAACATGCAGAATCGCATGTTAGCACCCTTTTTCCCTACGCCTAATGAGATGCAAAGTGGGCGTTGCTTTCCAAAATAACTGGAGAAATGTCGCTAACTGACATTTCTCCAATTATCAATGGGCACGCTAACAAGCATAGCGATAAGAAAAGTAGGGGCATATCATCAAGGGCAATATCGCCGCTTTAGCGGCACTTTTGGCCGCTAAAGCGGCGATATTTTTATCGCCCTGTCAGCAAGCTGTCACTGCTAAAACCAAAGGAAATGATGGACGGAGCTGTTATCGACAGTTTACTGTCAATAGGGCCACTTGTCAGCACGCCTCCCAACGCATCGCTAATGAGATGCAAAGGAGGCGTGCCTGACCAGACTCCCTTGGGAAAATATCGCGAACCCAGCTTCGTCATATTGACAACGAGGGTTAGCGATATTTAAATCGCGTTAAGTATGCCTTAATGCAGGAATTTAACGTCTGTTAAATTCCTGACTAAGGCATACCTAACATGGGGGGTGGATTGTGTGGCTAAGACCACAGGTCCCTATCATCTAGGACAGAGGTCTTCAAACTTTTTTGCTCAGAGCCTCCCCTAAGCAAAATATTTCGAAGTCGGGCCCCCCTCCAAAACATTATGGCAAGGATTGGGGGCAGTAGGAGGGAAATGGGTGCGTATAGGGAGTGGGGCTTATGAGCTGATTTCGGGAGTACTTTTTCTATAGTTTATAAACCTCGCTAAATATGAGACTTCTACAACAGCAAAAGCATCAAACAAAAACATGTATTATCCCAAACATACTTACCCCCATAATTGGGGTGTTGTGAGCCCCTCCCACTTTTGGACCCCAATGCAACTACACCTGCTGCAATTCTCATAACTGCAGGCCTGAGCAGCAGGCTATCTCCTTTGCATCTTTTACCTCTTCCCCACCTTGGCGGATCATCACCTCGGCCCTAATGCCAGAAAGAAAAATATTCTGCCATGCCCCTTTTTTAAGGGTAAACTGTCATAATTGTGATGCAGTGGGCCCCTCAAACCACTGAGCCCCAGTCCTGCTTCATGTGCTTCCCTGATGATAACCAGCAGTGGCCACTTACACACCTGGCAGCAGTACCAGCTTCACTAATGAATGGCCTTTTAAAAAAGAAATTAAAAAAGAGACAACTTATATTGTCCCCTTCTTTCGGGTATCTCTCTGAAGAAGCTATCTCTGGCCATTTGTAAACATAAAAATGAGTCCCCATACAGTGCTCCATATTCTGGGCCTTCTCTTTGACAATATCAATGAATCTCAATCCTTTCCTCTGTCTCCTAGACCATTACTGTGAGGCTCCAGTAGTCGAGAGGATTAGGGCTCTGCATCTGAATGCAACCCTGCTGGCCTTCTACCAGCCGCCCCATGGGCTCAGCTTTCACACAATGGTTAATATTGACTTTGAGGTGTCTCTGCCTGAAAGCGAAGGGTGTGGCGGTAGTGCAGAAAGTTGAAAAAGAAACCAGCCATTAATTAATTGAGTCACTTAAAGCCAGGGCCACTGGAATTATGAGCTTCTGCAGCAGTATCATTTTTGCACATAATTACGAGTTTACCGCATTTGCTACATAATCCATAATCTGCAGATTCCAACAAAAAAAATTGATTTTAGCTTAAACGGAACAAAAGTTACTTAAAATGAGGCAAAGTGTTCGGAGCAGTGGAAGGCCCTTTGCAAAGATTCACTGGCAATCTTGTAGTTGCTTACGGCTGTATTTGGGTGCTACACTGGTACTAATGAGGTGAAATATTTCCCCTGACAGCGTTACCATGAGTTAAAATAACAAAATAATGAAGTAATGCTAACCACAAATGTGCCACATAATTAACCTTTTTTTGTTGCATTATTTAGTCAACCCTGCAGTATAATGTGGTCCTCTCCTACTGAATTATTCCAGCGGCTCTGCTTAAAGCTTCATGGCGGCAAAGATTTCTTCTTTTTGAGATGTAATGTAGGGGTGTTAGCTGAGATTTGGAATTGTGGAGGCACTTACAAAAATGTCTGCATTAGATACAGTTTTATTACTTATTACTAAAAAGTATATTATGTAAGAACTTGTTTTACCTCAATTACTGCATCATTTTGCTGCAGCAGCAGCCTAGTTTAGACTATTTAAATACTATTTTAAAATATTGACTTACATATTCAGAGTGCTTTCTGCTACAGGCTGGGACCTCATAGCACTATAAACAGGGCCACTTGAATTATGTGGCAGGAGAAGGCCACATAACAAGCAGAGGCGAATAGTGCTGCATAATCTTGCCTATTTTGTGATAGCATTATTTTGCCATTTTTCGACTTGTTAACAGTGTCCTGGCATATATTTCCCCTAATTAGTACCACTTTAACACCCCCATATAGCAATAAGCAACAGAAAGGTGACCAGTCAACCTTTAGAAAGGGCTTTCCGCTGCAAGGTAAGGTGTTGCTGCTGCCGTTTGAGCTCGAAATTAGTTTTTTTTTTTAATCTGCAAATCATGCAGCAGATGATGGATTATGTGGCAAATGCAGGAAATCCATACCTATGCTCAAAATGCTAACACACATACACACACATCTACAGTGATGGTAGTTGCAAACAGGTTTCATAACCTAAAAGAGTGCATTTATCACCAGTTAGTTTAACTTGCATTTATTTTTCAATTCTTCTGTTATTGCATTATTTTATACACACTTAAAAGACTGTGATAACACAAAACACTTGCCCTTTTTTTTTTTTTTAGAAACTTCTTTGATCCTGCCAGCACACTCACTGACCCCCGACCCCATCGCACTCTGCTAACAGTTGTCACTTTCACTTCATGGCCTGGGTGTAAATGAAGACGGCCTGGAAATGCAGCAAATGCTGCACTTCCAGGCCATCTTCGTTTACATGTACTTTCAGAGGCATTAGCGCCCCCCTAGGAACCCATCCACGCCCCCCCAGGGGGGCGCGTCCCTCAGTTTGATGATCTCTGATCTAGGATATCGCCATTTTCCACCATGGAAAACGGCGATATCCCCATGCATGCTGTTAACGAGCTAACCCGGCGATAAATTCCAGAAATAGCCGGCAATAAATATGCAAGCACTAAGCGCGCTTTGCGATAATTATCGCTGGACGTTGATAATATGCCCCATACTCTAACCGCGGTTATCGCTACTTTCCCTACGCCTGCTTTTAGTTTGACTTAGCCATGATATCATTGGAAGGTGGATATCATGGCTAAGTATGCCCTGCCCTATCAAAAACGTAGAGCCAAACGTTGTGCGATTATCGCTGGAATCCCAGTGATAATTGCACAATTGGCAGCTAACTTGGTCATTTTTATCGCTCTGGAGATAAGCGTCGCTGATAGCGCTATCTCCGCGATAAAAACAAGCAATAGCCGGCGATAATTATCTTAGCGCTAAGTGCGCTTAGCGATCATTATCGACGGTTGTTGATGATATGCCCCTTGTTTATTTTGACACCTCATACATTACAGTACTTGGCCTCCTACTTCGAAGTCTCTGACGTCACTCACCCCGCGACTTGTAAATGTATATGCCTCAACATGCGCTGTTGGTGATATGGAATTTTATATATAAACAGGGTTCCAAACATTACAAGCCAGTGAGCTGCGTTACACCTCTTTCTTATTATGTTTTTCAGTGAGTGCGGCCAGTTTCGGGCCAGCTGTCTTCTTGGCGCTGGCATTACATACACTGAGTGCCGTGGAAGGAAGCTCTCTCCCGGCTGCTAATGTGCAGAGACGCTCGGGCGCGTGGCCTGCGCCGCAGCACTTAAGAGCAGGCTGAAGGCAGAGGGAGCCACACCGGGCCCTGAATAATTGATGGTCCGGGCGCATCGACGGCACATCTGCCCGTCCGAGAGCGGGACAGTTACAGCTGCTGCGGCGCTCGGCGACGGTCCTTCACCAGGGGAGGGGGCCCCACTGGCGCAGAGGGGTGACCGGCCCAGTCAACTGGGCGCACCCTCCATTTCCACAGAAATCGTCTGGGTGAACGGAAATGTTGAGCGAGATGTTCACTTCCGGAATTCATGGTGCAGATTTTGAAGCTTCGAAACGAAAATCAATTGTTCTACGAGGCGCTAGTGAATGTGGCATCCGCGTCTAGGCGCAATCTGCAGTTTGGAGGTTCAGGTCTCGTGCCAGCCTCAACTTGGTGCGACAAAGGTTTATTTATATTCGTCAACAGCGCTTCCTTGGGAGGTGTGGTCTGGGAGAGGAACCGACGTGGCGCAAAATGCGTGGGTTCGAGCTGTACCTATAACTCTGTTCACTTCCTGTTCAGGTAAAGGTGTTCCCTCTCTGTCTGTTTAAAACATGGAAACGTGTTTACTTTATGGCTGGTTTAACTAGGGGTCGTGCTCACTTCAAGTGTACACATTTCCTGTCTAAAGCATGAAGCACTCACTTTCTGTCAGAAGCATGTGACCGCTTGTGCCTATTACAGCAGACAATGTTGGTATTTACTCAATTTCTGCATATTACAGCATAAAGTGAGGATGTATGTGAGCACGTCCTGCCTATTACACCGTACAATGCCGGTATATGTAATCAATTCCTGCAAATGACAGCATACAGAGCAGGTATTTGTTTTCACTTGCTGTTTATTTAAAACCTACAATGCTAATTAAGATAGTAACTTCCTGTAAAGTGTACATTGCAGGTATCTTTCTAACTTAATTCTATGGGTTTAGCATTTGTATAGCATGCCACAAATAAATACGGCTGGGGTGCTTCGGAGCATGATTCCAGATTTCCATCAGAGACTGCGTGGTCCTGTGATGATCAGTTCTGGGCACTATTCTGGGGTCTGTCTCTGGTTGGGTGTATGTTCGGTGAGCCGGGGTTTGTTCATTTCAGAGAGTTTGATTTAGAATGTTATGTGACGGAAGATGGACAATCAACAGTGCATACACTCAGAAACCGTGAATTTCAAAGACATGGGATCTACAGCCTTGAGACAACCAGACCCCAAGGAATAAACCAGAACACATCCTCCTGACATTCTCAACATTGGTAGAGCTGTTCTGCTCCTTGACACTGCGGTCCTCTCCTGGCTGTGGAAGCCCTCAAGCCATTGTGTCAAGCCCAGAGCTATCCTCTACCACTGCGTTATGTACTCATTCATCGGAACTGATTAAGAGGTTTATCCTATGCGTTGTATAGGTAACGTAACAGCATCATATCTAGGGTGTAGGAAAGTGCAAGGTAAAAAGTGAAAGCGTGATCATGCATGATAAAGTGGCTGTGCTTGGTAGGTGGATAAGAAGATGCAACAGCCAACCAGGGAGAAGAGCAGGGGTGTCTGGTGGGGCGTGGAATGGGAGGCGGTGGTTCAGGCATGCTGGTCCTGCGTTCTGGAGTGCCTCGTAGGCGTGTGTGCGGAGCTTGAAGGTTATTCTTTTTCACAGACGGTGGAGAAGTGTGGCTCAATGATTAGAGTGGCAGACCCTGATGCAGAGGTCTAGCCCGGGACCAGGGTTCAATTCCCCGCCTCGGCGGGTCTTGCCTCAAAAATTCCACGAACCTGATAACTCTCACCTCGGTGCCTATTCCAATCATGGAGTCCCACTCTGCAACTCTGGGCAATAGCTTGCTTAATCTCCACAATGGCCCCCACAATGCTAAGGATGCCTGGCCTCCACCTTGGGGGTGCCCAGGAGTGGACGCCTCACAGGGAAAGCCAGGATGGGTTCCACAGCGGTATTCGTACAAGCGCCTTGAGACCCTTGCGGGTGAGTAGTGCGCTATACAAGTATCAAATTTACAGTTATTTACAGACTGAATACAGTTTAACCCAAGCAAGATTGATTCACACCTTTTTCACAATCTAAGCCAGATTTAAGTCTGAAAAAGTCCTCTGTAAACAGGACCCTAGGGAAAGAAGATGGAGTGAGAAACAGAGGAGTATTTGTAATCAGAGTAATTCTTTTAAGTACATTGTTGTGATCCAGCGCAAAACTGGGAAATGGGTAATAACATATACCAATATCCTCCCTGCGTCGCAGACCCGTCGTCACACTAACTCATTCATACACTCAGTCATTGGTGGGGCCCATAACACCAGCACTCACACAATATCATTCACAAGTCTGCACACAGGAGGGATGAGTGCTTCAAGCGCTGGACATGCGGGGGGTACCTTATAACCGATAGGGAAGAAAAGTTATTTTACAGAATATACATTAACATTCGCCACCTATAGATTCCTAATCCTAAACATCAAGGCACTCCACCACTTGGTCGACGGACCAATTAGTTGGATTGGTTGATGGTGATTTAGAACCAGCTAAAACACATTTAAGACCTAGAATCTCTTACCGACCTCATTGAATAACCACAAACTCATAATTCCTGTTAATCAATAAGCATTTATCTAAATATTATTTCATTTAGTCTCATCGAAGTTTAGAAATTTAGTCAATCAATACAAGATGCTGGACATTTATATTTACCTATTCTGGCTATCTGGATTTTCTCTAGTTCGTTTGGCTCTGCATAATCGCATTTTAGCTGTTCAATCGTCCTTAATAAGCAGGCCAAAGCTCAAAGTTCAAAAGTTCTTTGCTCAACACGCTACAGTCCCAAAGATCTCCAAAGGACCAGAAACCGTGCAAGCATCTATCAGGGCCTGAGGGGTTGGTGAGAATTTGCAGTCATCGAGCAATCAGGCAGCATCTGGACCATCGGAAAATGTCGGTAGCGGCAAACGGCAATCGGAAGAGTCAGGGTCGGAGCTAGCATCTCCTCTCTATTCTACTACCCTTTTTATAATACATTTTGGGATAACATGAAACAATTTTTGGTGAAAAAGGATTTTGATTGGCTGACGGGGAATCGTCCGATTTGGTTCTCAGGTTTTCCGCTCAGTCATTAGTTATGGTGTCATCAGTCTCTATGTTTCAACTTGTTCCGGTCCCTTGTATACTTCGATTGTTCCTTTAGCTTGGCAGTCCACCAAATTCTTATCCTTGACCAGGGACATGGTGTGCAAAGGTTACTAGGAAGTTCACAGAGCCATCTGAGTCTGCGCAGTAGTGATCGCGCTCACGAGGCGGTGACCACTTCCGAACTCCATTTTGTACCCTCATCGGTTAGGCCTCAAATGTCAACTTAAGCGAAACAAACACAAAAGAATAATTAATACAAGGAAATGATGATTCTAATGTTAACCCCGTACTAATCCATTATTGTATTAGTATTTTCCTAGCATATAGCGACATTTAAAGCAATTATATTTACCTTTTCGGTCCTCCATGATGATGCAAACGTCACAAAGCAACATATATCATGCGATATACTATTACCACATATACTGTTATTAATATGCGTACAGATTTCAGTTATTTGAGTTATTTAGCCATGCAAATAGCAGTTTCCCACGTATAATTTGTGTATTTACGTTGTTGATTAGTTTCAAACAGCACTCGGCTAATAATATTATAATTAATAGATTATGTAATTAGTATTTTCATGCAAAATAGAGGAGGTATACAAAATTTTGCTCTACCTGCTCCATCAGTTGTGTAGAAAGAATACTCCAGGTTGATAGAAGCGGATGGTTGTGCCAGAGTGTGGAGTCGAAGTATAACAGAACTTGTTTTAAGTGTATTTTATTATTTTCCATACATAACATAGAAACATAAACAAAAACAAAAGCAATAACAGTGGAGTCTTCCGTAGGCGAAAACAGGTCGCGTCTCTCAAGAGCACAACAAAACATCTGAGACGTATGGTCAGCCATTACTGTATCTGTAATCAAAGGGAACAAAGCATCACATAAGTAGAACCAAACTCGCTTTCTTGTGTTTTCCTTTCCACAATGTGGGAATTTCCATGAACAGTTGGTTGGTGCTAAATGTGGGATGGAACAGTCCAGTGAAATAGATTGGAGCAGTAGTAGTTAGTGTGAAGGTGTATGGAGAGTGTGTTTTCACACGTGTGGTCCACCACAGAGGTGCTCCTGGTGGGAGGTGTTGATGGATGTTGGTATTTGATTTGGGAGGTAGTGTTGTGTTGTGGGTTAGTTGCAGTGTTCTGAGGTGGGGTCAAGTAATATTGTCTTCTTGTTTGTATGAATTGCCTTTTGACACCTTTGTAAAACTTTCACATCAGCTGCTGATGAGACTGGGAATTTCAGAGTCATCTTTGGATAGACAAGTTGCCTAGAACAAGAATTCGAAGTGGTGGTGTTGAAACACCTGAAACGGTCTTTCTAAGAGCATTCAGGTGAGAAACCATCTATTAGCGCCATGGATGTGGTAGGAAATCTCGCTGTCACTTTTACTCTTTGCTGTTGCTGAACAACATGTGAATAAAATAGGGTGAGGTGTGCATAGTCTGTGCATCTGGCCCTGTGTGTAAAGGCTGCACGCCATACAATGGCTTTTGCAATAAAAAAACAATGTGCACTATATCAACGTTACATTACTACTGCCTGTGAGCTGCAACGCAACATTGGTCGAAAGCTGCCCCCCTCCTTCAACTCGCACGGAATGTATCAATGGTTTGTAGCTGCCCCTGCTGCCACAAATGTTAGCTGCTCATGAGCGACAGCCTTCACCATGTGAGTGACAGCTGTGAGCGTGAGAGAGAGCACAGTGGCCTGATGAATCACTTCCTTCCCCTGCCTGCTCCTTCGCAATGTGCAACATTCTTTCAGGAACAGGGGCTGGGATGTTGACACGTTGCGACTCGAATGCAAAGAGAGACTTCTGCAGATCTTCTTACAGACAGGAGCCGCAGTGCATGGAATAGGCAGGGTTACGCTGCAAACACTATGTTGAGTTGTGATCTGACCAATCATAGACCGGCCCACTCTAGTATCATGCCATGTTATCGATCCTTTTCATCCATGGGCAGGGACCTAGCTTCCAATGGTTCAGCAGGTGCAGTAGCACAGTGGCCCACAATGCCTAAGGGGCCCACTGAACTCTGATTATTGCTGTATCTCATAGTTCAAACACTGGTCAGGGAGCCCATCTCTTTCTTTGGACAAGGGCCCACGACAGGACAGGCTACATCAGAGCCATCGGGCCATTATTCCCAGGGTCACCGTGGGTGGCAGGACTGAATGTTGTAGTGTTTTGATTGACAGGGGTTTGCGGGAGAGGGGTGGTTGTGGGTGTAATCTAGTGGGGTTGGAGTGGGACAATATGAGATGTTCTGAGGGGGGTGTGTACTGCCCCACAGGCGGTGAGTTTTAGTTGAGGGGGTGTTTGATGGGAATTGTTTGTAGTCTAGTGCAAGAGATGCTGTTTAGTGGAGGTAGTAAAGTCTAATGGTATTTTCAGTTTGTTTGTGGAATCTTTGAGTAGCATATACGTTATTGTGGATGTGCTGTGGTGCCGTTGTGATGTGAACTGCTACAAGAGGTAGGATCTAGTTAAAGACGTGTGGTCTAGTGGAGGTGCTGGGATGTTCTTGAGGTGGCACGTTCCTGTGGTGGTGATGGTGTGGTCCATCGTAGCGGGAGTGACCTTGTGGGGGAACATCAGACTCTGAACACGTAGGAGCTGAAAAGAGCTTAAAGAGAGGGCTGGCAGTGGCACTTCCTCCCAGAACATGTATCACTGAATGGGAAGTCTCCTTTGATGGATGGTTCCGTGAGTGAAGGGGTGATGGGTCCTGATCCCTTACTAGCCATTGAGTAATAGAGCAAATTTAGCTGTGATGGTTACCCCTGACAGGGGTATCCCCCTAAAAATGAGCAAGTTCCAAGGTGGGTGTCAGGGCAAGTCCAGATAATAATATTTTTCCAGAAATAATTTCCAATAAGCCAGATTCTTTGTTTTAGAAGTTTATATATCATTCTTTTCACTCATAGGAGAATAGCTGAGTGAGTGTGCGAGAAAATAAAAAACAGCCAACACGTGTTTCGCCCCATAGAGTGGCCATCCGGCCTTGGGGCTTCCTCAGGGCGTTTGTAAAGCTTGTAAAGAAAAGGGTCGTCTTTGTTATATTTTGGATCCTGGTTATATCTGGGAAGGTCACGGCGTAATGCCATCCGGTTCGCGGAGTTGTCCTAATAAGTGTAGCTGGCGTATTGGAAATTCTTTTTGGAATAATATTATTATCTGGACTTGCCCTGACACCCTCCCTTGATGGATGGGCCTGGATCCTTCCTTTACATCTGCTTGCAAAGTGGAAGTCAAACAGGCACAAATGAAGGATGCATTCTGATAGTGACAACATGGGAACCCACAAGTATTTCCAATGGAAGAAACATGAGTGGCCAAAAAGAGTGCAAAGCGTCATGAAATACACTATGCATCAGCAAAACAGAATGAGAAGCAAGGATTTAAAATACCATCAGGTTTAGAAACAGTTCTTGAAAGAGGCCGGATGGTGGGAACCTTCCGCACCCGTGCTTCTTCAGGATTACATCACTGAGCATGAGCACGCGCGCAGCGAGCCTCAGAGTGCGCATGCTCACACAAATGCAAACAGTCCCATTAGCATGGGCGCATATGTAAGACGGCGAGGCCATGAGCTCTTCAGCCTCCTCCTGAAGGTGAGGATCAGCCGCTACTCTTCTTCACCCCATAGGCATCTCTGGTTTAACAAACTCAGGTATATCAAGACCTCCAGGAACTCACATCAATGTGGTTTTGGTCTCTGATGGTACCGAACCTCAGGCATCACTTTAAGAGGTCTAAACCCGTCAGCCGTAGTACAATGTCCCAGCCCCTCTGACACCTAGTGTCGTTTGTAGGTCTGAAGCTTCGCAAGGCTGGGAAAAGGTGCATACATTTCTGCACTAGATATGTGTCATCATGAACACCTTTGCTTGTTTGTGACGTGGGTTTGCAGAACTCACTTGATTCTTGCTGCTAACAAAGTTAGGGCAACTTGATTAGAGGGGTGTTCGTTGAATATGGGGGAGTTTGTTCTTTCCTAAAAAGGGTATTTTGAGTGATCATAATTACACAGGTTCTGCATTGCAGATGAACCTGATTTTGGGGCATATGTTCAGGCAAGGGTACTTTAGGAGGAGTCAGAGGCAGAAGAATCCCTCTGATCCATAACAAGTCTCTCTTACTTCTTTCAAAAGGAATAAGGCCTTAGTCACATTGCAAGAGGTAGAACACGTAGAAAGAAGTTGGACAACACACATCTGAAGGTCTAACACCCTTGGAAGGTAAGATCTTATCTCCAAGTGTCCAGGTGCTGAGAAGTCAGAAACATCTAAGTCAACAATTGTTCATTCAGAGTCATTAAGGAGGGCTCAGTGGTGTCATATTGGTGAACTGCTCGTAATCTTGTCTGGCTCGGCGTTGTAGGATCACACTTCCGTTATTGAATGTAACAATAAATCTCCACAGCTGGATTCCTCAACCACTGAGCAGGGGCTTGCAAAATGACAGTGTGGTTCTGGCCAAGCTGTATTGATCATCCCAAAACACACCCAAAGGTTCACCCAAGACAACATGCCACCCTTTGTTGATTGCTAAGTAACGGTGAGTAAAAGGATTCTCTCCGTTCATCAGGGTGCCACTGATGGTGCGTGGACGGAAGTGGCATTTCGTGGTCGGCAGCCAAGTGCATTTCCTGGTGCTCATAGCCAAGTTCAAGATTTTTCAGTTCCATGTGAGATGACTCATAGGACTTGGGGGCATATTTACAAGCCCCTTTCGCCACAGGAATGTTACTTTTAGTGACGATTCCGTGGCGATAGAGTCTTCGCCTTATTTACACGGCAGCGTTAAGCCAATAAAAGTGGCTTAAAACTGCTTTTTAAATAAGGTCCACTTAAAGGGGGGGGTAAATGGGTGTTGTGGTGGGCGTTCCACCACGCAACACCACTTTAATTTTGACGCTGCCCCATATTTACAAGGGCAGCGTAAATATGGGGCAGTGCCAAAATTAAGACCAGGGAAAACCTGGTCTTAAACCGGCGCAATGAGGAGAAATGTTTAATTTCTTCTCGTTTTTGCTGTTTATATGTGTGATTAAATTGTGCAGCACACATAGAAACAGCAAACGGCTGTTGATTGTTAAGGTGCAGGAAGGTGACACCTCCTGCACATAAACAATCAATTTAAAAAATGACCTTTTGCAACTTCTATATGTGCTGCATTAAGCAACACACATAGAAGTTTCAAATGCCATTTCAGATAGTTTCTGTGCAGGAAGGGACACCTTCCTGCACATAAAAAATCTTCCCCTACAATGCAGGGAACCTTGTACCATGGTGCATGGGTGTCTGCGTTGGCACTAGTCAGCTAAAATTAGTGCCAGCAAAGGGGGAAACGTAGGGCTGCATCGTATTCTTGTAAATAAGGTGCAGTCCTTCTTTTTGGAAGTGGTGGAGTGCAGCGTTAAGCCAAGATGACTAACGTCGCGCTCCGCCATTGCCTAGTAAATATGCCCCTTGGTTTTCCCGCTAGCATGACAAATGTCCTAATCAAGGGCAAGGATGGCACTGGTGATATCTCCAGAAAGGAGGTTGTCAACAATGTCCCACACTTGCCTCTAACGCACCAATCTTCTAGATGGTTTACCTGAGACCATGCACTCAAGGGGAGATGCCTGCTGCTCCTCGTTAGCCAATGACAGATGCATATCTGCACCACAAGGTGAAATCAGAAGTCATCAGGCGTCAGATTTATCAAACTTTTATGCTATATATTGCAGCAAGACAACTTGCTGTGATATGCTGTGCTGCACAGCGTGAAACGGAGAGGGCATGAATGTGCCATATCTGCAGATATATGGCGCCTTCCTGCTCTCTGCCTGCACTGGCACACAATCTGCTGCCTAGCGCCAATGCAGGCACCCTTGCGTCACGGGGCAAGGGTGCCTGCATTGCAGGCAGGATTGTTTTCATTCAGAAAGGGACACCTTCCTACACAAAGAACAATCACAGGGACATTTTCCTCTTTCTAAGTGTGCTGCACACTGCCGCACACTTAGAAAGCCCACTTAGAAACAGGAAACAAGCAGGAGAAATTGAGATATATCTCCTTATGGTTCCTCCCCAGGGAACATTTTGATGCAATCCTACCTTTACCAGTCTTGGTAAACCTAGGAACGTGCCAAGATCCATGGGTGGATGCTTGGGAACGCCCACACTCTACCCATGGAATGCCTTCTCAAGGCAGAGTAACGCAAGGCGGTAACTTGCATTGCTTAGTAAATCTGGCTTAGGGATTGTGTTGCGCTTGCAACATCCTGCATGATGGACGGGCGATGCAATCCCTTCATAAATCTGGCCCCCGGTATCACCAGGCAGGGATGGGCACCTCGGGGAGACGCCAGCTGTGATCAGGTGGTGTTGGAAGAGTCATGCAGGGGGGCAACGTTTCTTCATGTCACACTCATGGCACACACTGGGTTCTAGGCACTGGGGAAGCTGCCAGCCACAGGTAGGACAGCATATGTGAGTAAAACCTAGGTGGGAAGTAGAGAAATAAGCTGGTCACACTGACTCACGGCTCCTGTACTTACCTGTATGCTTGTACATGTGACAGGTTTAGTGCTCAACAGCTGGGCAATTCTTACCCACGGGTTCCCTTCCTGGGACAACACTACTGTTCCCAGGTGGAACAGTTGCAGCTGGACTCAACTTTAGGTCCACCTGAAGAGTTCCTCATTGTCGTAGAGCACCAAAGGCTCAGACGCCTTGAAGATCCTGATGCAGCACGAAGCTAAACAAATATTTTATCATCATACACTTACGTCATCTCATAATACTCAATCTCTCTGGGCCCATTATCTATTAACTATACAAACCATAGATCCTCCGAGGAATCTTTTATGGGAGCTAACAGGGATTTAAATATTAAGAGAACATGGGGCAGATCCTTATGAGGACCTGGAGTAAGAAAATGCCAAATTCATGCAAACAAATAAACAATTTCTCTATAAATCCATGTTGATAAAACTATTGACAAGAGGTTTTACACCAAGAATGACTCAAGGCAATAAACTTGCTCATGTATATCATTTATCCAGGCCTCAATTTGAATGGTCAAGAAACCCAAATCACATTTAAGCTTTTGTTCAAAGAAATCATTTAGTACAAATAGTCACACAATATGATACAGATACAAATTTGCTGATCACCTAGGGAATACGCGAGAGAGAGAAATATAGTGAAAAATCAAGTTCAGCATTTAGGTTATACAAACAAAATGTGCAGAGTTGAAACATAAGGAGTCACAGGATTGAGTCCATAACTCTCCAGCCGAAGAGTTATACCAGCACGCTTTACCAGCCGGTAAAGTACAGGTTGAGTCATTTTGGAAAGTTCATTTCAAAAGGGATGGGCATAAGAATTAGAGTTCCCTCCGACAGCATGTTAGGCAGGGAAATTAAAAATGATAACCAGCCCCCACTCCTCCTCCTCCATGGAGGCAATTATACTTCCAAAAGTTCTCAGTTTACACCCACAAAGTATCAGTGGGCTGCTCACGGTGTGATCAGTACCTCACAAAAAAATCCGGAAGCATTAAGTAATCCTTTTCATCATATCATCAATTTCAACAACTTTAAAATTTGCATCCTTTCCTCTGAAGTAAGAACATTAATTTTGTGCACTGTCTGTCCCTTCTCAGATGCTCTCTCTGGATTTGCAATTGTATTGATACATTTCTGTCAAAAGTGTTGCTGAATGAGAAAATGACTTATTGTTCATCAGCGCGGAGAAGAAACTCCCGGAAAAATATTCATAGCGTCTGAGATGACAACTTCAGCTAGATTCTGCTTTCTGAACAAGGAAAAATAAGCATTTAAGGCCTACATGAAAACTTATTAAAATCTTTACCATGTTAAGACTAATATAAAATGCACATTACTATGAATAATTCAGTTTTCTTAGTAAATTCACTCATTATTCTTTTCTGCAGATGTTACGGGTTAATATTAGTTATTACTAAAAAGAACATTTCACATGGTTTTTATTTTTTAAACAGGTTAATACGCGTGTCCCTTTTGTTATTCACGTTCGTCTTCACTTATTACTAAAGTAAACTGCAAATCTTATTACTTTCAATCATCTTTAAACTAAACATTTTAATCATTTTCAAATATTTCATTATTCAAGCATTCTTTTCATCTGTCACATTAGGTAATCAGCAGTACATTTTCTGAATTAAGCATGTTTGATTTCTTAAACACATTTTTACATTGCATAAGAAAATCCCTTTATTTTCTCTCATTATTTATGTCTTTCACATTTTCAGAAACGTCTGCATGCTTTTACTATGCAGTAAAGATCTCATGTTTCTCATCATCATTCTATATTGCACATTTTGTTAAAATTATTGTCATAAATCACATCTAATAGTGAGCATTGATAGAGGCAACAGTCTTTAAACTTTAGCGCTCCATCAGTCCTGTGGAGTTGGGTCCACCCCGCAAGATCGCAACAGAATCCAGACCGGGCAGGCGCTCGCTCACAGCTGTGCGGTAGAGCTTCGGTAGTTCAGTGTGTTGCCAGCTACTAGCGGCAGCATGGGGCCCTGGAAGGAAGCCGGGCCCAATAGTCTTGGTCAGATCTGAGTTCCTCTGCCAATCAGAGCAGCGGTCACTCTCCTAGGCGTCTTCCTGGGATTTCTGCACTCAAGATGGAGGGCAGGCAATGTTGGGCTGATCTGAGCTGATAGTGTGGGCTAGACAAACATCTGCCAAGAAGAGATTAGGTCTACCTTATGAACAAAAAAGGGGCTACGACCTACAGGGGGTAATATCTGCTGGGAGGGACATACTTGCGGGGACCATCATGTACAGAATACCATCTTGTTAACATTAACAATCCCATTTGGTTGCAAAAGACTCTGGTATGGGGGTCTGCAAGGATTTTGGCAAAAGAGATGGTGGCAGCCCCTTCCAGGCGTACAGGTAAAAACTCTGATTATAATTAAGGCTCCCTGTCTTCCATTTTTACGGATTTTTACAGATAAATACAGACAGAAAACAATGTGTCTTCTGTCTGCATTTATTTTTAAAAGTGGATAAATACATAAAATGTTCTTCTTTTAAGTGACTCTCCGTGCTGTCTTTTATGAATTATAGCCCAACAGCTGAGCAGATGAACAGCATGGGAAATTAAAAAAACAGGATGAAATTTCTTTAAATATCTGCATGTGTCAACATACATTTGTGGTATAATGCTAATATTTACCAGTGAATGTACGGTTATGTAATATTTGGCAACTCAAATAGCTAAAACATGACAGACATCAAAGTACGAGTGCTTGTCTATCATTGAAATAAATATGGAAATGTACAGTTTTACAACTACATTTATACGCAAAACACAAAATAAATATGGATAAATACAGACGGAATTGTTAAAAAAAGAAATACCATAAAACCGGAAGCCCTAATTATAATTCAGTGCTTAAATAGCATTGTAAACAAGCATTGGCATAGCCAATAGGTCTCGCCTTTGGGACCTTATAAGTGTTTAGCCATGCAACAGTTGCATAACTAAATACTTATAAGGTCCCAAACTAAATACTTATAAGGTCCCAAAAGCGAGACCGTTTGGCTATGCAAAGCAGCCGCGAAAGTGAAAGTAATCGCGGTAAAGCGCGGCGCGCGCGCCCGCGCACATGCACTGTAGCTCTAGGCAGGCCTGGTAGCACTTTTTGGAGCCCTCTCAAAAAGTCTTGCCAGACCAGCGCATGCGCTGGGTCAGGCGAGACCTAAAAAACAGGTGCCAGGCGCCTTGTCAGATGGACACTGCAGTTTGCACCACTCATTGCCTGTGCTAGCACCGCCAATGACAGTACCAACTACTCACCATTGCACTCCCACAAGTGTGACAATTGAGAATATTTCAGGCCATCAGAGCTATAGGAATTGATTTAAGTTCGTATGTGACCCCAGGAAGGGGTTGGAGAAAGGATGGAAAGGTGTCAGGGTCGGCTTCCGGATAGCCCTGGACCCCTTACGAAGGTGTTTGACTCGCACGAAGAGGCACATGCTAATGACACTGGAGTGGATGTTGGAGAGTTACACCAATGGATCCAGAGGGCAATTTGCCTTCTGGGGAATATGAATGATGCCTTGTGCATTTAAAGGCGTAAGAGTATATTGAAGAAAATTGATCCCAAGTAGGCGGGGCTGGCAAGCAAAGAGTTTGGAGTTGAGAGCAACGGAATGTTGTTCAGCGAGGAATTTGTCACGGATATGTCTAGATATGCGGGCACATTTCATTCTTTGCAGAAGGTCCAGAAGGATACGCAGAAGGTTTTCAATGGGGCTGGGAGAATGCGGTGTCAATTGCCCAGCTGTAGACAAGTAATCAATTGTTGGTCATTCTCACAGGGAAACAGACCCTCTGGTTAGGGTTTTCGATCAGAGCAGGGTGGATTTTATCCACAGAGACAGAGGGCGATGTCACGTGGATCAGGGAGTGAGAGAAGAGGAGCAGCAGGTGAGTTTAAGAAAATGCCTTTTATGTGCCCATGTAAAGCTGGGCGGCAGACTAGCTCAGTTTGTTACAAGGTGGAGAGAAATTACACAAGACCCCTGGGTGTAGAGTACAGTACAAGGTTCTCAAATATTCTTTGTGGGGTTCCCACATCAGGGGTAGTATCCAAGAATTCTAAGGTTTTCCAAAGATCAGAAAGAGTTGGTAACAGAGGAGGTAAAGGCGCTTTTGGAAAAGGGCACAATAGATAGCGCAGTAGAGGCTCCGAGGTGTTTTGCGAGCAACATTTTTGAGAAGAAGTACAAAGGATGAGACCCGTAATCAATCTGAGGGAACTGAACGATTGGGTGCGTTACAATCACTTCAAGATGGAAGGGACACACATGTTATGAGATTTGTTAAAGAAAGGAGACTGGTTGACGAGATTGGACTTGAAGGATGCTTATTTGATGATTCCAATGTATGTAGAGCACAGGGATTACCTTCAGTTCGGGTGGAATGGGAACTGCCAGAGGCTCAAGAGTATGCCATTTGGGCTGACATCAGCACCATGGTGTTTTATGAAGGTCAGGAGACCAGTGATGTTATGGCTGAGATCAAGGAAAGTCCGTCTAATTGTGTATCTGGAAGATGTGTTGACTATGGCAGAGGAAAAGATGTTGTCATTGGAGCAGACAGAATTGGCTGTGCGTATGCTGGAGGATTTAGGATTTGTAGTAAACAGGGACAAGTCTTGCTGGTCACCAGCACAGGAGATGAACTTTTTAGGTTTCCAGATTCAGACCTTGGAGGGTGTGTTGAGATTACCAATGGAGAAGGTGAGCAGAATTCGCAAGGAGTTGAAAAGAGTGACAGATTTGGAGTGAAGCTCATTCTGTCAGTTAGCAAATGTATTAGGTCTGCTGTTAATGTCGATACTGGCAATGTTTCTGGCACCCCTGCATTAAAGGGCTCTAAAAGGGTTGAAGGGTTATCAATTATGATTAGGGGCAAAGTATTCCCAGAAAGTGAGAATGGATCAAGACACGATGGAGGAGCTGGAATGGTGGCTGATGAACATGGATGCATGGAAGGGCAATATTCTGAGAGGTTCCGGAAGTGGTAATTGAATCACATGCAAGTCTGTAGGGTTGGGGAGTAAGATGTGATTCAGTGACGACAGAAGGACAATAATCCAAGACAGAGAGGGAGGTGCATATCAGTTATCTGGAGCTCCTGGCGGGTTCCTTGGCAGTGAGGAGTTTTGTGAAAGGACAGGTGAAATGTTGTGTGCTGTTGAAGATGGACAATGTGTTAGCAATGCTGTATGTCAATAAGTTAGGGAGTCCTTGTTCGAGGGTGTTGGCAGGGATGGCAAAATAATTTGGGAGGCTTTGTTTGGACAGAGATATCATGGTGCCGGCTCAATATATTCCAGGACAAGAGCAATCTAGAGGTGGACTGGGATTCATGGAATCTAACAGATGCAAGCAATCGGAGGCTGGACAGGCAGGTGTTCATGGGTTTGAAGAAAAGGTGGGGTACTTTTGAGGTGGATCGGTTTGCGGACAGGCTGAATGAACAGTTGTCAAAGTTTTACAGTTGGAGAACGAATCCGGAAGCAATAGGTGTAGATGCTTTTCTGCAAGATTGGGGGAAAGGAAGAATGAATGCTTTTCCTTCTTTCTCAATGGTACAGAGAGGACTCTTGAAGGTCAGGAGAGAGAGAGCGGAGTTGGTGATGATCACTCCATTTTGGCAATCTCAAGTGTGGTTTCCGGATGTGATGAACGTGTTGGATGATTCAGTATTGTTACCATGTTTCCCTCAATTACTGATGGATGCCCAGGTGGATTGTCACCAGATGGTCGTAGCAGGACAGTTGATGTTGATAGGTTGGTTGATTTCAGGAGAGTGCGGCAAGTGTTTGGGATATCGAAGGAGGCTACGGAACTTATTAAGGAGTCCTGGATGCCAGGAACAACTAAGGTGTGAGGTCAGTATGGGGAAGATGGTGTCGTAGGTGTGCTGGAAAGGCTTGGGATCCGTATCAGCTCCTGTAGTGAATAATTTGACAGAACTGTTCAGGAAAGGTCTGGCATATAATTCAGTGAATTTAAGTAGATCTGCGATTCCAGCACGGCATGAGCTGGTGGACAGAATTCCGGTCGGTCAACATGTTTTGGTGAAGAGAATAGATAAGAGTGTCCGTATGGAGATTCCTCCCAAGGCAAAGTATTCTTGTTTACGGGATGTCACTCAGGTGTTGAGGGAGGTTGAGAGTTGTGGAGCAAACCAATGCTTGACGTCAAAGTTGTTATCTGGGAAAATTGTGATTTTACTTTGCCTGGTGTCTTTTAGGAGGGTTTCTGATATTAGGGCTTTAGGTGGCCTCTAGGAGTTTCCAACCTGAGGGTGTGTGTTTTGAGATTCAGAAGAGGACTAAGACTATGTCTAGAACCATTTTTTATCCTAAGATGGAGGCTCATGACGAAAAGAACAAAGAGGTTGATAGAGCAAGGATGTTCACAATTGTTGATTTCTTTTAGACATCCTTTTAAAGCTGGGTCGGCACTTACTCTGGCAAGGTGGGTCAAGGAAGTGATGAAAATGGCAGGTATTGATGTGAGTGATTTTGGAGAGCATTACGCCAGGGGGCGATGGCTAGTAAGGCTTTTTTGACAGGTACCTGTCTAAGTAGTATCATGAAGGCTGCAGATTGGTCTAGTGATTCAAAGTTGCCTATTTTAAACCTGTGGAAAAAGCTGTCCAAATGATATTGCTGAGCTTTGAACATGCAAAATATTGGCCTCCGGGCCTTGCCATAAAATACAGATTTTCCACAGTTTTAATGGGAAGAAACTCATGATGTTATTAAAAGCACGGGGCTAATATTATCCCTCCCTGTATTTTGCCCAACCTGTCTAATGTGTTTGATTTTGTATTTCCAGAAAAAAGTTAAGAAGATGTTTTCGGCCAAGATTCAGGAGGATTTTTTGCTTCTGGTGGGTTTATAGTTTAATTTGAGAATGGACTTTTGATTTGTTCGCAGCAAGAAGAGAAGGAGTACACCTGAACATTCTGTGATTATCTGCATGTTCTACGGGTTCAGGAGTGTTGGTTGTTGTTCTAATTGTATGTTCTTGTTGCTGCTGTGTATGAGGGATAAAAGAGAGGATGCATATTAGCCTCTGTGCCTTTAATGAAATCTTGATTTTCTTCCCATTAAAACTGTGGAACATCTGCATTGGTATTCTTTTTTGATGGACATGAAGCAATTTATTTGCAAAGCGGATCAAGTCTGACACCGTTGATTTCAATTTTGCACTTGAGTTGCTTTCATTTCTGATGCAAAAGCCTCCAAATTTCTATTTCTTAGGATTTTTTTTTTTCCATTCTAGAGTATGCACTGCCCAGCGGCGCGTTGCAGGGTCGTGATGCTGAAACCAGGCCTGGCACATCCAGGGTGGGGGCAGTATCTCTCACGGGTTGTCTGGGCTGGTACTGCCGGCGGTGGAGATTGATAAGTGCATCCCTTTCATTCCTGCATGTCCACTGAGGTGCTGGGGGGGAGGGACATTGTGAAGGAGGGGCACATGCGGGAGGTGTGGGGGGTCATGGTCAGTGTGTTATGTGGGCAGGTACAGAATACCTGTAATTCCGTAACTTGAATTGCAGAGGGCGGTCAGCAGAGGTGTAATACCGGCCCATGGGTACCCTTGGCTCATGAGTACCTTTACTTTTACTTTTATTCCGAAACTTGCATTGCTGATCTTGGGTGGCATGAGGTATGAGCCCAGGGACCGAAGGCTCAGTGGACTAATGCACCTACGCAGGAATGTGTGTCGAATCTATGATCACAGGTTCCAATTCCAGCGCGCCCACTCAGAGTTTCATCCTCACGAGATCAATATAGTGAGTGCCATTGAGAGGGTATACATTAACAGCTGTTATTCAGTGCTAAGACACCCAGCAAGTCTAGCTCTCACCAGGTAGATTTGGGGGAAGGGGCAAATAATCACACAAAAAACATGTGTTTCCTCTGGCTATTTGCAGTGCCACATCACAGATTATCTCCCACTCTGCCCACCCCTGAGGAAGCCGCCTCTTTATCCAGGTCTTTACGTGGCATGAAAAAACTGGGGAGGGGGGGTCTTTCAAATGGGCGTAGCTTATGTAATTAAGGGTGTGGCTTCAAACAACTAAGCAAAAAATCTGTGCTTGGCGTCGTGTGCCTCCCGACTGGTATTTTGCTGCTTGTCATTGCATCCACATATAAAATACAACAAGTAACATTACACATACAACAAGCCAGGACTAACAAGCAATAACCATGGCTTCGTTGTCTATAATATTAAAAATGTAGTGGTTCTTGTGGGAGAGGATGTTGCGTAAAAGCCAGAGCTGCCGACTTTGGAGCTGGAAAAGCAAGTTCGTGTCTCGGCGTCAGCTCAATATCCTGTGATTTTGAGCAAATCACTTATTCTCCCTGTGCCTACCAAAAAAAAAATGAATATGTCCTTGTGTAATGTAACTTGTGTTCATGTAAAGGGCTCCACTACCTTTGAGCCGAGTTCACGCAGTATAGAACTGCAAAAGCAGTGATGGCAAAAATGGAGAGCCCTATAGGGACCGTCTCAGCACCTGCTTTTTAGAGCTGCCAGTGCTGAGCACTGGCAGGACCCGGCCCACCTAAAGCCCTGCCTTCATCCTCAGCTTACTTGGAGTTTTCCCAGCCTGGCCACTCCAGCCCTGGTGCATGGATCGAGGAGAGGAGTGTTTCAGACTGCCGGGTCAAGGGCCAGGTGGCAGTGATTCCTAGCGAGGTGGGCTGGTGGCGATAGCTCTGGGCAGGGCACAAGTCCTAAAAAAAGAAGTGGGGGGACTGACCTATTTTGGCAGTATGCATGTGACATCACGGCACATGACATCACGGCACGTGACATCACGGCGCACGACATAGGGCGCATGACCTTACACATGGCATCACAAGAATTGACATCACAGAAAGTGGCATCGCAAGCTACGGCTTTACAGGAAGTGGCATCACAAGAAGTGACATCAGATCTAAAGCCCTCCTATATGTATAGCAGGTCTATCATGTGTACGTTTGAGCGCATTGCGAAGATAATAGTACAGTGACCTATGGAAGATGATATGTGACTTCTACACCTTGCTATCCCCCAGTTTTATGTAACACATCCACATTACAAACTTATATAATTTATTGTACATGTACTATGCACGTGTTGATGTAAAGCGCTCTGACACCCTGCATTGGAATGAGTAGTGCTATACAAGAAAAAATAGTGGTACTTAAATTATTTCAACACCTCCTCAGGGGAAGTAAGCTCTATATAAATGCAATTTGCTTTGTGTAAATACTGGAAAAGACCAACACATCTGACATGCTTACAGTGCATGCATATCTCTTAAACAGGAACTGAACAAAGTGAAAAGCTGCCTCTCCTAAGTATGTGTGAAGTGCTAACAAGGTGTGAGCCTTTGTTTCCCCTCTGCTTCATTTGAATAAGGTATGAGGTTCCTGACTGCTCCCAGCCAAGAGACTTGAACAAAAGGAGGCCAGATGACCCCTCAGATTCGGCCTTTGTTATGGGCACAGCAGGATTCTTAAATAGGAACGATTCTTCATCTCCTTGCCTGGACCTCTTAGTCCCTCCCGGCTATAACATTGCCAGGCTGGACAGGCAATCTAGCAAGAAAGGCGGAGGCATCGCCTGCATCTACCGCTCTAACCTCAGTGTCACAGAACGTCTGACAGATTACACCCACTCTTGCGAATACCTCGCACTCTCCATTTGTAGCAACTCCACCCTATTGTGCAATTTACACATCATCTATCATCCCCCTGGCATGAACGACTCCTTCACTGACCACCTTATGGAACTTATTACTGCTAAGTTCTCCTATTCCAAAGATATCTTCCTGGGTGATTTCAACCTGCATTGGAATGACCCAAAGGACCCTCATGTCAACGCCATCAAAGACCTCCTGTCCGATCAAGTCCTTACCCAAGCCTGTTCACTCCCAACACACTCGAAAGAGGCCATCCTTGACTGGATCATCTCCAAGGAATCAACAGTCAAGCTTATCTCCATAGACCTGTGCGACTGGTCTGACCACCACGCCATCGCATTCCTGCTACCTGGCACCCAGAAGACAAGGGCACCTCAACCAGTGATTCCCAAATGCTGGATTAGAGACACTAGAAACCTGGACCACAATGAACTGAAGGCTCGCTGCAAGTCTGACCTCCCCCCCTCGCACTTCTCAACGGTCAATGACCTCAATAATCACTACTCTGCAACTATCTCGAACATTATGGATGACCTAGCCCCACTAAGGCTAAAAAGAACCCAAACCAAAGACAGGAACCCCTGGTTCACTGGACCCCTCAACAATGAGAGGAGATGCTGCCGGCAATCCGAAAGAATCTGGAGACAGGACCCCTCCGCCGCACATCTAGAACTTCTCCGCCAGGCCAGAAATGCCTACAACAAGAACATCCTTAACTCTGAAAAAGAATTTTTCAGATCTGAACTTGAGAACGCCAAGAACAGACCTCGCAAGCTCTTCGATCAGCTCAAACACCAATCCAATAAACTGGTCAAAACCTCGAAAGAACCCCCCAAGTCTTTAATATCATCTGAGGAATTCTCTTTGCAGCCTTAGAAAATGAACTTATGCCGCCACATACTCTCTATGCCTTCCTGGCCTGCCCCCTCCTCCTGCGATGCCTCCACAGACTTCACCAAAAAATCAAGCACTTTGGACTGACTTCAACCTCTATGACGAAGACTCCGTATCTAAAATCCTATCGTCCCTAAACCCGAATAACCATTTCAACGACCTGCTCCCCTCCCGCTGCCTAGCGGCCGCCGTCCAATACATTATTCCTAGCTGGACTGCCCTCCTATCAGCATTGGCACCACCTCCATGTCTCGCTGCGTTCCCCACCGCTGCCACTGTCGCCGCGGGATCCATGATCATGGCGGTAGCAGAGATCTCGTGGCGGTCGGACCTCCATGCTCGTAATCGGGCGGTCGGACCACAGAGGATGCAGTGGTCGGTCTGCCACTGACGTTAAAGCAATATCTTTTCCAGCAAACTTAACTTTTGTAGTCTATTTGTTTAATTTTTTATCTGTCTTCCTGGAAGTGAGTTGCAAGAAGGTGCTGCTGCTTGTCGGATGAGGTAAAACCGTTTTTAAGCTTTTCTATAGAATTTTTGGCGTAGTGGGGATGTAGGGAGTACTAGCGAATGGTAGTTAGAGGGTGGGCGTCTAGGTTTTGGAATGTTTATGTGTAATGTGTGTTATTTTATCTTATGGTGTTCTGTGTTAGGCTTAGTTAGAGTTAGGGGTGAGCTTAACAGGGTAATTCTCTGTAGCGTAATTAATCATGGTTATGACTAATTATGTGAGGAGCGTAAACCAGCATTTAATGCTATTTTCTTAGTGCAAAACGCACCCTGACATTCAGAATGGGCCCAAATATGCATTTTATGCTAAGAAAATAGCACTAAATGCTACAGGACATGAACAGCAGTAGTCAGCAGTCACTCGCTCTCTCTTAGGTTGTTGTTCCTGTGTTCCTGCAGTAGGATTTGTGTCTCAAATTACTCTTAATTACTCAAGCTGGTGTAATACTCCGATTACACTAGCATAATTAATATGTCGCCCAGACATACTTAGGGGTCCATTAGGATGGCGGGCGGACTTCAGTCCGCCTGCCACCCTGGCAGTGCTGGGACCGCCCGCCAGTGGTGCGGTGGTCCCGCACCGCCAATTAGGATGCGTCCACCTCCGTGGCGGTCGCATCCTGCATATACAACATTGTGGCGGGCGGTGCTGTGAGCAGCACCCGCCACAATGTTGTAAATGCATGTAGCGGCCCCCAAAGCGATTCCCGCATGCCTTTCCATGCCTTTCGGATCGCCACCGCCGGTCGGGTGGTGGCGATCCGCCCGCCATTCTAATGACCCCCTTGGTGTCTGGTATTATTGCATTGTTATTTTCGATAATGTTATGTTTTACATTTATTTTTACTCATCATCTGGTGTCTTTAGATGCGGAGGTGAAGGGAGGCAGTCGGGTGCTCTGTGTTCGTCCTGTAAGGAAGGAGTCGACTCACTTGAGGGCGTCTTGCTGTATACCTATGATGTAGTGTCTCTTGATGAGGGTGTTGTGGGAGACTGTGTTGAATGCCGCTGAGAGGTCAAGGAGGATCAGGGACAAGGTTTCTCCATGGTCAAGGAGTATTCTGATGTCATCTGTGGCGGCAATCAGTGAGGTCTCAGTGCTGTGGTTGGCACGGAATCCTGATTGAGAGCCATCCAGTAGGTGGTTCTGTTCCAGTAATTCGGCGAGCTGCTGGTTGATGGCTTTCTCAAGTACTTTTGCTGGGTAAGGGAGCAGTGAGATCGAACGATAATTTATTAGATTGCTGGGGTTGACGGAGTCTTTCTTTAGGGGGGGTCTGATGTCTGCGTGTTTCTATCTGTCCGGGAAGGTTGCTGTAGAGATGGAGGTGTTCGGAATGGTGGTGCGTTTTTTACTGATAGGGTTCGTTGATAGGTTCTAGAGGTGTTGGTGGCAGAGGTCACTAGGCGCCCTAGTGTGGATGGAAGACATGATGGTTAAGGTAATCAGGGCAGTGAGATGTGACCAGTTGGTAAAGGTTTGACTGTTGTTCGCTGGTTGCTTGAGAGTATCCGGGTTGGAGGTAGTGGGTGGGATGTTGGATTGTAGACTGCTTTTCATCCCATCGCATTTAATGGCAGTGTCTGCCATTTTTTAATGTCCACTTTGACCTGGCGGGTGAGAGGGGTGATATTAAATGACCAGGTCTTGGCTGGACCAAGAGCAGCACGGCCAGTCCATTGAGGCTGTTGGACCACACACCACCACCTTTTGCCCCTCACAAACAGTGTCTATCAGGCTGAGCAAAGGTCGGCCTGACAGACACTGTTCATTTTCAGGTCAAAGCAAACACAAGGAGATGATGGACGGAGTGCTGAAACTTTTCAAACACTCACCCCAAGTCACAGATCTGGGTTGAATCCATCATCATTCTTTAGCTCACTCTGCCACCCCAGTTCGGATATAGCTATATGCAAACCAGTCTTGACCCTGTGCCTCATGGGAACAGTCCAGCCTGAATTGCCAAGCTATGTCTTCCCTGGACCGGAAACAAGCATCCTGGGACCGGTTTTGGGCTAACAGCCCTCATCAGCCACGCTAGCTTGAATCCAGTGGCAAAGTGAGCAAGGGACCCACATCTGGGCATACCCTGCCCACTTAGGGTGAACAAAGCAAACACAAGGAGATGATGGATGGAGTGCTGAAACTTTTCAAACACTCACCCCTAGTCACAGATCTGGGTTGAATCCATCATCATTCTTTAGCTCACTCTGCCACCCCAGTTCAGACACAGCTATATGCAAATCAGTCTTGATTGGGGCACAGGGTCAAGACTTATTTGCATATGGCCGGGTCCAAACTGGGGTGGTGTAGTGGGCAAAAGAACGATGGATTTAACCCAGATCTATTGACTGGGGGAGAATGTTTGCATTGTCAGCATTCCGTCCATCGTTTGTTTGCTGTAACACATTTTCAGGTGAGGCAGCCAGGAGCTAGACATGCGCTAAATGCGCAGGCTCCTGGCTGCCTGAGCGAAACTTTCTTGGACTAAGGAAGTCACACCTCCTCTGGGCATGACTTCCTCAACCCAGCATAGGTGCTTGAGGCCCTCCTCTGCAGTGATGAGGAGTAGTGTCACTCATTGCCTCACACCTGGGCGCTTCAGTTTTAAGCCCTGATGCTCCCAGGGTCCAGTGTCAATCAGTGACACCTCGTCACAGAGTGGGGTGGGGTCAGCAGTGTCACTGAACCCATCCCACTCTGTGATGAGGTAGGAACTTCTGCCTTCCCTCATTGGCTGACCTAGGAAGGCAGCATTCCCAAACCTCCTGGGACATCTGGGGCAGAGCTTCAGGTAAGTGTGATTTGTTTTTTTTAAATTAATGTTTGGTGCGTGCATGTGTGTATGTTTGAATATTTAGTAATGAGCGTTGTGAATGGGAGCGTATATGTGTCTGTGTGCACGCGTGTGTGAATGCATGGTTGTGAGTGTGTATGTGCATGTGTACGTGTGTGTCCCGTCTGCACCCTACCTCCAACAATTACCGGTCACCACTGGTCAAGAGCCACTTGGATCAGCAAATACTGGAAAGTAAGATGACATATTGGGACAATTGTTTGCCAATCTATGCAGTTCCTTGAGCACGCGAGCAACACCAGAATCGATTTGGCCAGTTTGACTGTTAGTCCTAAAGGCTCTGCAAACAACTGCAAGATGCACAGACAGCGTGGTCCACTATCTTGTGGGTTGGATAGATAGAACAAGATGTCATCGCCACAGAGTGCAATGACGTCCTCTTGCAACGCATTCAACTCCCACCCTCTGATCGATGTGTCATACCGTATAAGCTGAGCAAGGGACTCAGCTTATACGGAAAGGAAGGGGGACAAAGGGAAACCCTGTTTGGTCCCTCACTGGATGAGAAATGTATCGGAGACCGCCAGATTAATTTGTACTTGGGCCATCGGGTTAGAGTATAAGATCCACAGCAGTCCCCTAAAGTGGACCCCAAAACCTGCCTTCTCCAGCGCGCGAGTCAGGTAACCCCAGTCCACTGTATCGAAGGCCTTCTCAAAATCTTTTCAAAAGTAAGGCCAGTGGGGATGAAAGCCTATGATGGTGGGCAAGTGTCACATGCAAATGCCTCAAACAGCGCCTCGTACTCTTAGCAGGCATGAAGCCACATTGGTTTGGATTGATTAGAGATCAGAGAACTGGAGGTAGACTATTGGCCAGAACAATGGCCAAATAATAATTTCCCCGTTGATAAGAGAAAAAGGGCGATAATTAGCACAGGCAGGAGATGGAAGGTGTGTGCATCTTTGGTATGATAACTGTGGTGGACTGGTCAAGGTCTTGGGGGAATGAGCCCCTCTATATTGCTTCATTTTAAAGAACTAACAGGTGAGGTGCCAAGATATCCCTAATTTTGGTATAGAATTCCATGGGATAGCCGTCAGGACCAGGTGTTTTCCCTGCTGCCATCTGTGAAATTGCTTCTCAGACCTCCTCAAGCGTAATCGATTGGTCTAGCTATCACCACTTTAGAGAGGCTTGGGAAAGGAACCTCATTGAGAAGAGGGGTGGTCTGCTCCGTGTCAGGATGAGGAGCAGCTCCGTAGAGGATAGCATAAAAAATCACGAACACTTGGGCAATATCAAGGGAAGAACGGTGTATGCATAATATTTTGATGAATTGAAGAGTATCATTTTTTCGGGTGCTTTAAGTTTATTTTAGTTATATGAAATTGTCACAATTGTTATAAATGTTTAAAAACATTTGTAAGTTTATTTAACATTTTTGGTTAATGTAAAATACTGTTATTTTTCAAGTCTTGTAAAGAAATGCCTTTATTGTTGGAGCTATTCATGTAGTCGATATTTTTTTGTGATACTTTTGAATATTTATATGTTTATTTAAAGCTAACAATGTTTTTGTTTCTGTTATTTTTGTTGTCCATATAAGTAAAATAGATATTTTTAACTGTGATATTTTAGTTTTCTATATTTTTCTATGAGGGTATAAAAAGGAAATATTTTTGTGAAAGATATTTATATTAGAATTTTTTTTGTGAATTACTATAGTTGTCATTGATATTATGTCACTAATCATTAATCCAAATCCTTCCATACAGAAAATGGCTACAATAACAGTATATGTGGTCTATATAAAACTTTTTTTCTATAATCATATGCAGGAGAGAATTTTTAAGATCTTTTTCTCAGTTTCAGCATTTAGGTGGTCATAAAATAATGGATCAAAAACAGATGTTTCATTATATAATTTAGTAATTAGAGGGATCAGAGAGTCTCATAATAATAGAGCAAAGATCTAGTTAGGTATTCACTCTTCACGATTTAAAGTATAGACTATTAATTTACAAGTTAAATCCATGCTATCCAGATGGAATTCTCACCCTTTGGTAATTTACAGCATAGTGGCTTTAATTAGAATGTCGGTCCTCCAGTTGTTTGATTTTGTTTTTACTAAGTAGAGAGTATGTTTTCCTAATTTATTTGGGAAATAAAAAACCCCAGACAGTCACTTGGCACTTTATATCAATCTACAGCACAGGGCGGTGTAGCTCCTCAGAATTAAGAAAAACAAATTATATTGGGTGTTTGCAAATATGTCTTCAAGATATAAAAATAACCACCTTGCACATATATATTGTGATAACCCATTGGTGATAATGATTTTGAATGAACATAGAATCAATGATATTATGAAATTAACCGCAGATAATTAAGTATAAGGTTCTACAATATTTGTTTTTTTAAAAGAGCAGTTTAAAAAATATTTTTCTATTCCAAATATCAATTTAGCTATTTGTTTGTTTTAAATATGATAAAACTTGCTTTTCCTAGATAAATTAACAATTTCTAGATGACAAAAAGTTTTAAATCCCACTAATTAAATTATTCAAAGGATGGCTGATGTGGTCATGCAGTGTATTTTCTCTGAGGGATTGAGTCACATAGCTTTGATTCGAAGATGGGTTTAATAATGGATTTAATAAAAAATCCCATGAGTAAAATCAACTCGTGCTTTGAAAACGTATTTGGTTAGTTATAAAGAAGTAGAAGGTTTCCACCAACTTTCTATTAAATAAAAAAAAAGGAAGAAAATGTTATTATAACAATAGATATGTGGAATAAAATCAATAAGATTAGTTTTACTGTTTTAAGATTGATCATTTACAGTAGAAAGCTATTTTTTGCAAAATTCTTAACTTATCACACATATATATATATCTAAATTTAGTGAAAAAACCATAGGTTTCACACATGTTATAGTTAGCTGGACATTTTACTCGTAAAAAACCAATGAAATTGCCCCGTTATAGTTAGTTCAGCTAACTATAACTCGCGCGCCCGCAATGCACTGCTGATGACGTCACATATTACATCACTCATGACATGGTCAGTGACATCACTCATGACATCACTGATGACATCTCAAATGACATCACTGATGACCTCACTGATGACATCATCCTTGTGATAGAGTGGCAGACCTCCTCTCACCTTAATATAAGCTTTGATACACACATTCAAAAATAGAGACTAAAAATTTCAAAACAATGGACATACCAATACCAGTTACAACAACCTCTTCAGTAATTCTAAGATCCACATACACATCCACTCATTCACCAACAGTCCTATACAGTCACTCATACATGTACTCACTCATCATATGTACTCATACATCTATACATCCTGTTACACAATGCCACTCATCCATAGAGTTACTCACACACATAGTCACTCATGCTAATAAAGAATCAAACATACATTTACTTGCATATACAGTTATACACACACCACCACACTTACTTCTACGGAAACTTACACATACTTAGTCTTTTAAACAATCACTTATAGAAACACATACTTATTCATACAGGAACTCTTTCAATCTCTCACTTTCACATATACTCACATATATACACCAATAGTCACATATACTAGTTTAAAACGTATGTAGTTACTCCTGAAGACACTATTGAGACAGTCATTCACTCACTAACACACCCATACACACACTCATCCACCCATACAGTCCTGCACACATGCTGTGTTCAACACATACAAACAGTGAGTCACTCATTCATGCACCGATGCACTACGTAATACCCCCCACCGAACCATGCAGACACTCAGACTGATACTCAAAAAAACAACTAATAACCTAAATAGGCACCCATGTAGCTACTCACCAACCCATGCAGCCACTTATACACAAAGTGAGAGACTGATACAGATATTTACATATTTAAACATTACTCACTAAGCCATGTATTCACTATGATACACTTAATCAGTCAGTTACACAATCAATTTTTCAAAAACAAATCATCCATTTAGACACTTATATACCCATTTATTCTTCCATCGACCATGAGATATACATATATAAAACATATTTAATTTTCAGAATAACACACATTCACTGGATGATGTCATCAGTGATGTCATCAGTGATGTCATTTGAGATGTCATCAGTGATGTCATGAGTGATGTCACTGACCATGTCATGAGTGATGTAATATGTGACGTCATCAGCAGTGCATTGCGGGCGCGCGAGTTATAGTTAGCTGAACTAACTATAACGGGGCAATTTCATTGGTTTTTTACGAGTAAAATGTCCAGCTAACTATAACATGTGTGAAACCTATGGTTTTTTCACTAAATTTCTAAGGTTTTTTAAATGCTAATTCCTAACTATAACGTGTGTGAAACCTATGGTTTTTTCAGTGAATTTCTAAGGTTTTTTAAATGCTAATTCCTAACTATAACGTGTGTGAAACCCATGGTTTTTTCAGTGAATTTGCAAGGTTTTTTAAATGCTAATTCCTAACTATAACGTGTGTGAAACCCATGGTTTTTTCAGTGAATTTGCAAGGTTTTTTAAATGCTATTTTTTTTTTATATTCTTCATTTTTTTCAAACATATTTTTATTTTAATTTTCTTATCTTTTATAAAGACTATGCTTTAATTTTTAAAATCCTTAAATATTTTTTTTATATATATTTTTTAAAATAAACATGTAAAATTTATTTCCAGATTTTTTTTTTTTTTTTTTTTTTTTTTATAGTACGCGTACCGTAAGCTCACGGTAAGCGTACGGTTTACGCAACGTCCGTAATCTATCTACGCTGCTTGCGTATAGTTACGCACTTTGCGTAGCCGCGCGTACTGCGCGTGGGACGCGTGCGCGCTTACGCAACACGCGCACGTTACGCGGAAGTGCCGGGAAATGACTGTTATGCGCATGTGCGCAAGCGCGTGTCTTTTTTACGCGCACGCGTACTTTTTGCCGTAAGCGCACCGTAAGCGTACCGTAAGCGTACGGTAGGTCATGTGATCTTGAAACACAACTTTTGATTGGTTGAAACTACTTTCAGTTCTAGAACTCTCCTACACCACACCCATTCCCCTCATTTCTGCTTGTGATCCCTTGGGAGAAGGAGCTGGTTTGTCTTTGGGATACGATGGCAGAACAGCAGAGCTCTTCTGAGAGTGAGGCTAGCACCAGCAGCACTGTCTTGAGGCAGAGAGCGAGGAAAGTAAAACCTTCTTATGTTTGGGATTATTTTACTTTTCCAGAAGGCCAGCAAAAGGTGAATGCACCCTTAGTTACTTGCAAGCTGTGTAAGCGTGTACTTTCTAGAGGTAATCCTGACAGGAAGTATTCCTTTGGGAATCACACCATGATGAGGCACCTCAAGGATGTACACAAAAGGACACATGCTCAACTTTTTGGAGGTAACTCTTCAGAAAGACGAGCCAGTACATCCACAGCAGCTCAGCCTGGACCATCACCTGCAGAGCTTACTCCTTCTTCTGCAGCTCAGGTGAGCCCTTCATCTGTGGGGGGAGAATCTCCTTTTGCTGGCCCTCTGGAAATGAACCCTCGATTTCGGAAGGTTGATATTCATTGCACATTTTGTAAAGCTCTAATTTGTTATAGGGAGACCAGTGTTTCCCTAGTGAATAACAAAATAGATCAGCACATTTGTAGCTTTGAATGATTTTCCCATGGTTCCTTTCCTCTGAAACCTTTTTTTTAAATTTATTTAAATGCACATGTCCAAGCTGTTTTTTTTTCAGACCACCACCGTGTGTATTCTCTGTGACTGCCTACACTCCAGCAGGGGCAACCAGCCTTAGTGATGCTGAATGTATTTGCATTACAGACTTAAACCTGAAAACCCCACTCGCTTCTAATTACTGTGCATGACTATACATGGCAAGCACATGGGTGTGTGCTAAACCTCTGCTTCTTCCCCCAAAAATTCGCTCCTCTTTTCCATCTACTGCAACTGTGAAATCACCAGAGCAAGACGCAATACATTTCTGCCTATAATTCTTCTATGCACACAGAGTCATGTTTTCACATTAGTGCCAAAACGAAATTTCTTTGCCAATTTGAAAGCACACTTACTGCTCTTTTTTTTTCGGGCCAAGTGAAAATCTCTTTTTACACTTTGAAATCACTTTTACAGACTGACACATTCTGAAACCTTTTTTTTAAAATTTATTTAAATGCACATGTCCAAGCTGTTTTTTTTTCAGACCACCACCGTGTGTATTCTCTGTGACTGCCTACACTCCAGCAGGGGCAACCAGCCTTAGTGATGCTGAATGTTTTTGCATTACAGACTTAAACCTGAAAACCCCACTCGCTTCTAATTACTGTGCATGACTATACATGGCAAGCACATGGGTGTGTGCTAAACCTCTGCTTCATCCCCCAAAAATTCGCTCCTCTTTTCCATCTACTGCAACTGTGAAATCACCAGAGCAAGACGCAATACATTTCTGTCTATAATTCTTCTATGCACACAGAGTCATGTTTTCACATTAGTGCCAAAACGAAATTTCTTTGCCAATTTGAAAGCACACTTACTGCTCTTTTTTTTTCGGGGGCAAGTGTATATCTCTTTTTTCAATTTGAAATCACTTTTACAGACTGACACATTCTGAAACCTTTTTTTTTAATTTATTTAAATGCACATGTCCAAGCAGTTTTTTTTTCAGACCACCACCGTGTGTATTCTCTGTGACTGCCTACACTCCAGCAGGGGCAACCAGCCTTAGTGATGCTGAATGTATTTGCATTACAGACTTAAACCTGAAAACCCCACTCGCTTCTAATTACTGTGCATGACTATACATGGCAAGCACATGGGTGTGTGCTAAACCTCTGCTTCTTCCCCCAAAAATTCGCTCCTCTTTTCCATCTACTGCAACTGTGAAATCACCAGAGCAAGACGCAATACATTTCTGCCTATAATTCTTCTATGCACACACAGTCATGTTTTCACATTAGTGCCAAAACGAAATTTCTTTGCCAATTTGAAAGCACACTTACTGCTCTTTTTTTTTCGGGCCAAGTGAAAATCTCTTTTACAGACTGACACATTATGAATCCACCATGTGTAACTACAACAAAAACAATTCCCATTTCTATTATTCATTTCTTAAGTTACCACATACATCCCCTCTCAAACTGTAAACTCACCTTTAAAATTAGTTAGTTGTGAAAGAAATGTGTCACTCAAACAGCAGATTATCAGAGCCAGGATCTCTGTTCTGTACACCTCTCTCCTCTCAGCAGAACCAGATAATGGCAAACTTTCCCTCTATTTTTCCACACATATACATGTAAGTTTCAAATCTCAGTGCTTCCCCCTTTTTTTCAAATGTAATGACACATTTCTATTGGTTGAAAACCAACCCTTTTCCAAAAGTACCCTGCCCCCAACTTGACTTCTGCCTAGTACCCTTCCCCCAACTTGACTTCTGCCTGCTACCATAGCAACAGCTCATGGAACACTGCTGTGTGCAGTTAGGTCAGAAGTTCGACACACAATGTTTCAATTCCACAGAGCAAGAGTGCTTGACTTTTCAAACCTAACTGCAAATCCATAGTACTGTTCTTTGGTTACACATTTTTTTGTACCAATACAAAACATGCTTCTATTAATTTTCACATACAGCCTAGTTTTTTTTCTAGAATGGTATGAAACAGCCAATCAGTTCTTTTTGTTTTGTAAAAAATATGTATGCCTCCATTTCCAAACTGTCTTTCTTTTCATATTGCCATTCTACTGAAAGACACCTCCTGAGTGCATCCAGTTCTCCTTTGAAGATGTTCACAGTGTGGATTGTAGGGCACAGCTATGTCTTCTGGAGTGAAAAGTTTGCAGAGAAAACAGATATGGTGAGAGACCTTGCTTTGCCAAATGTAGACATTAAATGGATTGGTCAGAGAGGGTTAAAGTGGCACCAATTGATGCCATTGGTGAAATCCTTCATGCAAATCCAACACCCTGACCTCATAATAGTGCACTGTGGTGGCAATGACCTAGGCACTTTGACTGGGGTAGGTCTGGAAATGCTTATGAAGGACACCTTTGCACAACTGTTTACACTTTTCCCTAAAACTGCCTTTGTGTTTTCCAACATATGCCAAAGGCAAAAATGGAACTGGTCCAATCATTTCTGTCCACAGATTGACAAAGCAAGAAAGCACGTCAACAAATCTGTTTCTGCTTTCCTCCGTGACTATGGTATGGGTGCCATTTACCACAACAACTTGCGTTACGACATGCAAGACATTTATAGAGGAGATGGTGTGCACTTCAATGATGAAGGGAACAGAGTCTTCCTCTTGAACCTTAGACTCTGCATCGGTACTTACTTGTAGGTACCACTAAAAAAATGACTCCATAAACACAACAGCTCTTTTTAGAGCTCCCTAATTTCTAAACTCTTAAATCTGATTTTCATTTATTTATTTTTATTTTTTTTACCGTACGCTTACCGTGAGCTTACCGTACGCGTACCCCGTGATTTTTTTTAAAATCAATAAATGTTTTTTTTGTACTTTTCTGTCCTTCTTTGACCCCCTTACAATTGTTTGGGGGTCTGTAACTCTCCTCATTGCCCCCTTTCCTTGTTTTCACTCTTTTTTTTCAGAGTGAAATACACAAAATGGCGGCCGCCGCTTCCTGGTTTCGGCCGATTCGAATGTTTACTAAGATCTAAGAGCCAATCAGAATCGCGCTCGCGCACGCCACCGTACGCTTACCGTAAGCGTACGGTAAGCGTACCGTAAGCTGGCTCAGATATATATATTGATTTAAAGGCTATTTTCTCAAAATCAACTGAACTGATTTACACCAAACCTACAAAAGGCACTTCCTTGACCTACGGACTACCTCTCTGCCAAATTTCTAGTAATTCTGTTCAGCCGTTCGGGCTGTAGCTCGTTCTAAAGGTCCTATGGAAAAATGCATGGGAAAAACGCGTTTTGGGACCCCCCTTTTATCTCAGCCCCCGCTTGACGGATCCCCCCGAGACTTTCAGGGTAGGAGCGGAGCGTAGCGCCCCACCTATTTTGAGAAATTCGCGAGGATTCGTCGACCGGCGCCAAAGTTATTCAAAATAGAATGTTGAGGTTTTCCTATGGAAACGTGGTCCTAACTATAACTACCTACTGGCGACCGCCAGTAGGTAATATGATTAACTCCGTATACCAAGGGGGTTGTTTTAGATGTGATTCTTGGAAAAAGTGAAATTGGGTCTACATTATTCTATATTATTCTCTGCTGCTCTAGACTAGATCCTTTTTGGATTTTTTTTTTTTTATATTGTGGAAACACATGGAACATTAAATTAAGAGGTGACCCCCCTATGGTTTTACTTGGGTAGTCATCTTCTTTGGGATTAACATATATGTGTGTGTCACGAGTCCGATGACGAACTGCAGACTTTGCTGCCCTTCGACACTGACAAGTCTCTCATGGGACATTTAGTATATTTTAGATATGTAATTTTGTCGTCTGTACCATTTAATTCTATATGTATGTGTATGTAAACATCAACTAAAATATTTGAATGTATAAAAAAAACAAAATAAATCAAAAATTATTTTTGTATCTATATTTCTTGTCTGACGCATTAATCGTACTGTTCGTTCTGCTCCTATTTGAGTGTCTGCTGGAGTTAGGGACCTAATCTTAAGGCCCTTTTATAGAATCTTGGGGAGGTGGTTCCTTTCCTTTTTGAATTTAAGTCTCTCATAAACGCCATCTCACCCTTTGTTCAGGGAATAAACCTCAGGCGGAATCCCAGGGGGTGTGGCCCTTGACATCATCGGAAACCAGCCTATCAGAGGAGCAGGCGGCCAAAACAAGAGGGACGAACTTCTCTCACGGAGCGGAAGCTGGTTTCCCTGGAGCAGGAGCAGAGTTTGTAGCGTGGACAGCGGGATTAGACCGAGGCGGGACAGCGTCTGAAACGAGCTGAGCGGTTACAGAAGAGGACACCGAGGTGAGGGCTGCTGCCGTAGACAAAGACGTCAAGCCGGGAGGCCAACCGGACCGCGTCTCGCCCAGCCACCCTTCTGGAGGGGGGTGGCTCAACAAGGTACGGGCGAAACTACAGGGGTTCACGGGAGGGGGAAGGGCGCTGTGTAGAGGGAGGAGGGAGGTCACATCGGGGCTCACTTGGTGCCGGTTAGAGGTGACTTCTTCCCTCACTCCTAGTCCCTTGAGATAGGAAGTGCCCACTTCCCCGGCGACTCATTCCGGTGTTGTTTTGTTTTTTTCTCTTCCCACGTACGCCGGTTACCAACTCCTGTGAAGCAGAGAACCTGGGGCCCAACCCCAAGTCCAGGAGGAGCCCTGGTGAAGACGGGACCATTCCAACGAGGAAATTTGCCCTGGAAGTCTAAAGAGGTTTATCTTGATGATTTGTTTTTTCCTTCCTGTTTGGGTGCAAATAAAATATTCTGACCCTCAATCATCTTTTCCACAAATATTCATTTTTTGGCCACCTTCACTCTGGCACCAATCCCTCTTTGTGACAGTGTTATAAATTAAAATATGTTTCCTTGTTTATTGCTCAATCATTAAATATTGCAAAAATAAAAGACCAAATTAATTCCCACCTTTTTGGAATGGATGGCAAAATTCTATAAAGCAAAATAGCAAGAACACTTATATGCGGCTCGAGTGGGAGCCACCCCAAAACTTCTTAGGTGGAGAGACAATTTTGTTTAAACTATTGTATTAAGATGTCTATTAAGATGAAATTGGATATTTGTTTTTCTTTTTATGTGTATGAATTGTATATTTATGAATACCTAATCATTTCCAATGAAAATGCCTATGTATTTGTCTATTGAAGTATTTTTTCATTTGACTGTCATATTTTGTGATACTGATAGAGATTTGTATGCATTTATATTTTTGAGCATCATTAATAAGGTGAAGAATGTATATTTAAACCCAATTACACAAGTACACACGTATACAGTACCACTGTTTTGATTCAAATTATCTATGGTGTGTAGAATTGTCTTTTTCAGATACTTGTTAACTTGGCCACAATTTAGGTGTAAATGCCATCTTATCCTCAATGGAATTGACCCTTCTCATTCGCTGCCATTGTCTCTCTTAGCAAATTCTACAGGACACAGTCAAGTTGAGATGTAGTTCTTTATTTCCACTATCATTGTATATCGTGCGCCAAATGAACTTTTCCCGGCTCAGTCACAAGCTGCAACTTTAACCTCAAGGTTCTTCCGCTGGTTCACTGTGCCCTATTAATTCATACAACATGCTATTGCTCATGTTTCTTGTTTGTTCTGGCATCTCCAGATGACATTGGCATAGAGCGGGCAAAATAATTCATGTAGTGGGATAGTGATTGGTGTTAAGGCAATTTGGCATTTATTTTTCATGTACTCCAGTGGCGGCTGGTGACATGTGAAAGTGGTGACGCGTAAACGTTGGGCAAGACTTTTATATAGCAAGTGATGTGAACAAGTTCAAGGTGAGTCCCTCTCCCGAGAATTTTTTAAAAAAAGATTGGCAAATGGTGCATTTTAAAGCAAATGTATGTATTGATAAAGCAAGGCTTATTAAGCAGTGGGAACGTATAGGGCCATATGTAGGTAGCCTAACATTTACCACTTCATAAATACCGAATTTTACCGATTCGGTATTTATGAAGTGGTAAATGCTATGTAGGTAATCCATCGGTAATATATATTATGCACATGTGGCACACATACATGCCCTAAGGGCATGTATGTCTGCCACATTGCACACTTCAAAGTGCAAAGAAATGCTTTTTTACAGCTATTCGTCATTTACCACCAACTTTTAGTTGGTGGTAAATAACGAATCCCCACAACAACCACACACTCCCCCTACATATCATTTCAGGATTCGGTATTTACCGAATCGGTAAAATTACCGAATCGGAAATTTTACCGATTCGGTAAATTACCGAATTCTGAAATGTGCCCCCTACATACCAAAAGCCTGAATACCGGTCGGTAACGGGATATTTACCGAAAATCGGCCGTTGCCGACCGGTATTGGGCTTCCTACATATGGCCCATAGTCTTGAAATATTAAACACATTAAAAACTGCCCCATATCTTCCTGCATTAATTTGTTCAACGGTTACTGTAATGTGTAAATTGTTCAGCATTACAACTTTAGCCCTTTTAAATGTATACTTGCTCAATGTCTTGCACTGCATGCAGTATTAACTTTGGAAAAATATGCTCTAACCAGACTCTGAGAAGCACCCACAGATGCCAGCTGTAACCAGTCATATAGAATTATGTGCAGACAGGTCTTTGAATGAGATGAAAAAAGTGGGTGCTCTCTATAAACTAACATGTCAAATCCATTTCTGTGATTCCCATTGTGTGCCACCTGACCGGTATTTAGGTTTCTCTCTGAGATGTCATTTTATCTCGATAAATAGCACAACAACTGACATCCACCTAAAGACTGTCAGTATGATTGGCTTTGTCGATGGTTGTTAGCTGTTTAAGATAAATTAGTGACAACAATGATATCTTATAAATAATTAACATTGGAAATGTTTAGATTCTGAAAAAGTGAGTCTGTGAATTAAATAGCATTGAGGCCTGTGGAAGGAGTTTGGCCTTCAATTATGTGCGCTTTATGTTAGATATGTATCCTCTTTTTCTCTGCATATCTTGTCCATCTGCACATCTTCATCCCCCTCTCTTTGAAATGAATGAAAGAATGAAAGGATCATTTGTAAAGCGCGATAGCTACCCTGAGGCGTCCTAGCGCTGTGGACAACCGCGTATGGAGGGACGGAGGGGGACCTAGTCTGATTTGTTGAACAGCAGGGTTTTTAGCTTTTTTCGAAAGGGCAGATGATTGGGCTCTGAGCGTAGGTGGAGGGGAAAAGAGTTCCAGAGCTTAGCCGAGTTGTAGGAGAACGACCAGCCCCCACATCTGGATCTCTTGATCTTGGACACTGTGACAAGAAATGAGGAGGCTGATCTGAGCTGTCTATTGGGTTGGTAGGGAGTGATCAGGGAATGGTTGATGATGCCGCCCGTTTTCCAAATGGCTCGGTGAGCAATACACAGGCTCATGAATAGTATTCTTTCCCTGATTGGGAGCCAGTGAAGTTTCCTCAATTCGGACTTGACAGAGAGGCGACGAGGGATCTGAAGGAGGGTTCGTGCTGCACAGTTCTGGATGACCTGGAGCTTGTTTAGGGTGGCCTGGGGGACCCTAGGTAGAGGGCATTCCTGAAGTCCAGACGAGATAGAATGAGACCCTGAATCATGATTTGTCTGGCCTTAAAGGGTAGTAGGGGAAGAATTTTTCGGATGAGCCTAAGTATACCAAAGCAGGTGGCTGAAAGTTTGGCTGCCTGGTGGTTAAAATTAAAAGATTTATCTAGCCAGATGCCCAGGCTTTTAATTGGGTCCTTGGGAGTGGGGGTTGGTCCGAGACACGCTGGCCAGAGGAAATTAATGATGTTGTTAGGCAGTGGCGGCTGGTGACATTTGAAAGTGGTGGTTGTAAAACAATTGTTGTACTTCAATGCGGCGAGCGAGCGTAGCGTTCGAGCCTGAACCACCTACGGGGAGTTTGGGGGGCTCAAATCCCGAGAAATTTTGTTTTACAACCCCACACCCCAATAAAGGAGCTGCCACAGAGAGAGGATGTGGTTTATGTCCAGAGCTGCCAACTTTGGATCCAGGGAACCAGGCTAAAGTCTCGGTGTGCATGCCGATTGCTACAAAGTGGAAAGACCCGGACCATCCTTCCTATTCTGCTTGGTTTGCCCGGATGCTCCATATGTGCAATCAGGAAAGAGCTTTATACAACTGCAAGGGGTGGCGGGACAAGAAACGAGGTAGAAAGATCTGGAGCCCTAGGCTTATTTGGGCTTTTAATGAGTAGCCAGGATTGGCGTGCTCTAGTGTCTTTCCGATCGTTGAGTTTGTTATTGCACTAAATGTATTTTTGTTAGTTGGCTTTGCTACACAGAAACCACTCACGTTACTTTCTTTCAAAGTTTACCTTCCTATTCAGGTCGTTCATCCATAGCTGAGGGAAGTACTCTATTTGAGTAAAATATAGGTTAGAGCAAATTAAGCAAGGTTAGTCTGAAAGCCCTTAATCGAGCACCATAGATTGAATGGACAGTAAATCAGGATGGAGAGAGGCAACCACTAGGTCTGCCCTTCCTCCAAGTCAACTAATCACTATTTATAAAACCAAAAGGCAGAATCACTAAAAACACAGCTGTGTGTCAAACAATAGAACACAGAGTGCAAAATCATCGTGTACCAGCATGAAAACCGGGGTTGTGGAAAGACTACCAAAGCATCCAACAGCCGGGGTAGTGGAACGACTACCAAAGCATCCAACAGCCGGGGTAGTGGAATGACTACCAAAGCATCCAACAGCCGGGGTAGTGGAACGACTACCAAAGCATCCAACAGCCGGGGTAGTGGAAAGACTACCAAAGCATCCAACAGCCGGGGTAGTGGAACGACTACCAAAGCATCCAACAGCCGGGGTAGTGGAAAGACTACCAAAGCATCCAACAGCCGGGGTAGTGGAACGACTACCAAAGCATCCAACAGCCGGGGTAGTGGAACGACTACCAAAGCATCCAACAGCCGGGGTAGTGGAACGACTACCAAAGCATCCAACAGCCGGGGTAGTGGAAAGACTACCAAAGCATCCAACAGCCGGGGTAGTGGAACGACTACCAAAGCATCCAACAGCCGGGGTAGTGGAACGACTGCCAAAGCATCCAACAGCCGGGGTAGTGGAACGACTACCAAAGCATCCAACAGCCGGGGTAGTGGAACGACTACCAAAGCATCCAACAGCCGGGGTAGTGGAACGACTACCAAAGCATCCAACAGCCGGGGTAGTGGAACGACTACCAAAGCATCCAACAGCCGGGGTAGTGGAACGACTACCAAAGCATCCAACAGCCGGGGTAGTGGAACGACTACCAAAGCATCCAACAGCCGGGGTAGTGGAACGACTACCTAAGCATCCAACAGCCGGGGTAGTGGAACGACTACCAAAGCATCCAACAGCCGGGGTAGTGGAACGACGACTAAAGCATCCAACAGCCGGGGTAGTGGAACGACTACCAAAGCATCCAACAGCACGTTGAATGTAATTTGAAGGTGAATGAAATTCCTAATAAATGTAGTAACATGCTGGCTCTTTTTGAGACTTCATTTCCAATAATATTTACAAAAATTATAGTTTATTTGCAGTCCCTAGATGGGAGTCAATGAATGTTTACACACAGGTTTGCTAAGTCACCTGCTATCCGCCTGTTGGTGTGTCCTGTCGTCACTTCACACCCCTGCCCAGTGCCCTCCGGTGCCACTGCTCCTGCTTTACTATAAATAACTACGTCATTGACTTGCAGTTTGCTCAGCCAGCGGTATGGGATGAAGCAGAAACACAGAAGGAATACATAGAGATGGGAAAGGGGCAGCGAAAGAGCACGCAACACTGTAGAACGTTCTCCGAGGGGCAGTGACTGAGCATGCGCCATGCAGGGATGTGGGAAGGACTGCCAGGGCCAGCGACGGAGGAATGTGTGCAGAGCACGGTGTGAGTTTATTTATGGCACGTGGCGGTGTATACGGACTGTGACTGTGTGTACTGTAGATACGTTGAAAGCTGGCGTGTAAGAGGGTGTGTGCGCAAACTGGTATGAGACTTCGCGTTCATGTGTTTGCATCTAATCCCGGCATCACTCAGTCATTTCATTTTTGCCAGTGCTAACTCTGCCACTTTTAGCCAAATGAAACAGCTGAAAGTTAACAAGCCACTGAAAGTTACTCTGGGCAGGCACGCGTGCTACTTCCTTACTATATGTGGAGCGCTATACCACTGCGTCCGTATGAAGTATTTTATCAGGGGAGTAGTCATTAGTGCAGCAGGTGCAGTGGCACCAGGGTCCAACGGTGAGGCATGATCACTGCCACCTCGATATGATTGTCTTGGGATCAGGAGGTTCCATTCCTGCTGGCACAAGGGCTCTTGACGTCCTTGCCCCAGCGCTGTCTCTCCCCAGAGACAGCTGTAGCATACCTCTGCAGGAGACAGCTTCAGTAGGAGAGCGGAGTGCTTCAGAAAAGATATCAGGAGAGGCCATGCGTCAGATAAAGGGAAGGGCACCTATATTTGTAACCTCGCTTAGGAACATGTCATTTTCACTGTCAGCGGCGGCCGGCATGCTCGAGGGAAAGGGGGGGGGGGGAATAAACTCGCAAAATAATCAAACATTAAACCTACCTACCTGAGTGAGTGCCGGGGTACCGCACCGCCTCCGCTCCAGGCCGCTCACTGCCTGGTGAGTCCTCGTGTTCCTGCTGCAGGAAGCAGGCAGCTTCCTGCTTCCCTCCCCTACGCAACGCACTACGCAGTACGCACACCAATCTAAACGCTGGTAGGCGCAGCAGGCGAGCGCCCCGGCTGGGACATTTTCTCCCGCATAGAGAAAAAGGGAGAGTGGGTGGTCCTGCTCGAGGGCAGGGGGGGAGTGGCTTACCCACTATTGTGGGTATTGACTGTTTGGTCGGCTCAGGGCCGACGGCCAAACAGTCAGTACCCACAACAGTGGGTAAGCCACTCCCCCCCTGCCCTCGAGCAGGACCGCCCACCCTCCCGCCCCCAACCAAGCACAGAGGCACTTCTGCTTTCTCGCTATGCGAGAAGGCAGAAATATAAATGGTCGTTTTTACCGTTTATGTTTCTGCCTTCTCGCACCGCAAGAAAGCAGTGGGGCGACGCCCCCACGCCCTAATGGGGGAGCCACCACTGTTGTTAAGGGAATTGCCTAGGAGTATCAGCTCGGTCTTGTCTCCATTTAGTTTGAGACAAGATGATGTCATCCAAGAGGTCACCACTTCTAAGCAATCCCTCAAGTTGTTGGTCCCGGTGTGAGGTTGGTTTAGGGCCACCACTAACTGAGTATCGTCCGCATAGGTAATAATTTTTATACCGAAGGGGCGGACAATCTCAGCAAGGGGGCTCATGTAGATATTAAAGAGCGTAGGGCTCAAGGAAGAGCCCTGTGGCACACCACATCCGAGAGGTTTGCTGGGGGAGGTGACGTTGCCCTCAAAGACTTGGAAGGATCGATCAGACAGGAAGGACTCAAACCATCTGAGTGCTTTTGTTGAGATTCCTAGGTTGGTAAGTCTTTGCAGTAAGATGTTATGATTTACAGTGTCAAAGGCGGCCCTTAGGTCAAGGAGGAAAATGGCTGCGGTGCCTCCTTGATCCATGATCTTCCTTGCCTCCTCTGTCACGGCGACGAGGGCGGTCTCAATCCCATGCATGGGTCGGAATCCCGTCTGGGAAGGGTCGAGCAAGTGGTTGATCTCTAGGAACTCCGTCAGTGTCTTGTTGACGTGTTTCTCTATGATCTTGCTGAGCTAGGATAGTAGGGAGATTGGACAGTAGTTCCCAGGGTTGTTTGGATCTAGGTTGGGTTTTTTAAGGAGGGCTTTGACCATAGCCCGTTTCCAGGGTAGCGGGACTGTCCCGGTGGCTAGAGAGGCATTGAGTAGGTCAAGAATGGTGGGTAGAATGTGTGTAGTGACTGACAGCAGAGAGCGTGGGGGTGCTGGGTCATTAGGGGAGCCAGATTTAACCTGAAGCATGATAGATTGTAGCGTGGAAGAGTCAAGAAAGGGGAGGTTATCGAGTGTTCCTGGGGAGTGGAGCCCTATCTCAGGAGGTTTAGCGGGCGATGTAGGGATCCAAATGTGAGGAAAGGAGGTGTAGATAGTTTGTATTTTATTGTAAAAGAACTCTACCAGGACATTGCAGCGAAATTGGGCATTAAGGGGATTTTGAGGTTTTTCTGGGAGTTTGAGAAGGGCTTTTGCAATTTGATAAATTTCCTTAGGCTTGGAGGCAGCTGCATTGATCTTGTTTTCGTAGAAGGCCGCTTGCGAGATTTTAATTTCATTTTTATATGATTTTATCGCAGCTCTATATGCGATTTTTCTGGGGAGTGAGTAGTCCAGACGCCACTTCCTCTCTAGTTTTTTGCATTGACGTTTACTTTCTCGTAAATCTTGGGAATACCAGGGGGCAGTCTTAGTGCTGCGCTTAGATTAAATGCGTTTTATGGGGAGTACAGAGTCTAATGAGATCCATCTATTATAGTGTTCGTTGGCTAGGGTAGGGTCAGAGTTGCAGGATGGTCTAGACGTTTCGAGGGTCGATGCCCATTCAGCCTGGGGGAGTTTTGACCAGTTGTGTTCCTTCCGAGTAACTATCGTGGGGGAAGGGTGGGTATATGGAGTGACCCAAAAGACAGGGATCAGGAAGTGGTCCGTCCATGGCAGGGGGGACGGATTTCCCACCAGGAGATCTGTGCAATTACTAAAAATGGGATCAAGGAGATGAACCTTGGAGTGGGTTGGTTTCAGTACTAGTTGTTGAAGTTGTAGTGCGGCGAGGCTGGTAGTCATGTCTAAGGCATTGTGGTCCGTGGTGTCATCAAAATGGATATTAAAATCCCCTAGGAGTGTGTAGTTTGCTGAGCTACACGCTAGGTTGGCTATAGAGGAAGGCAGGGAGTTGAGAACTTGTCCCAGGGTCCCTGGTCGACAATATACAAGCATCCCCGAGAAGGTGCTAGTGGGGGAGAAGTCAAGAGAGAAGGCGAGACTTTCGCAGTTGGGTATTGGGTTTGGAGAACTGCGGCAGCCGTAGCAATCTTTGTAGATAATTGCTAAGCCACCTCCTCTCCCTGTAGAGCGGTCTACGCGTAAAATTTGCTATGCTCTAGGTAGGGCCTGGATGATATCAGGTTCTGATTCGGAGTGGAGCCAGGTTTCTGTCAGAAAGAGGGCATCTGGGTTTAATTCATCTAAAAGCAGGGATATCTCTGTGGTGTGTTTAGGGAGCGATCTGCAGTTCAGGAGTTACATGCTTCGCCGGGTGCTTTTAAATGGGAGGTCGGGGAGAGGTCGAAATCCGCAATGTGGGCAGATTGACCCTTGTTCTGCTGGGTTACATGTGGAGAGGTATAGGGGTGAGATCTTTCCTCTTAGTTTATGTAGAGAGTTGGAGCTGTATCTCCTAATATGGGTGATGGGACGAGTGGAGTCAGGGCCCCGGGCCCCTGGCCCCGGCCGGCCGCGGACGGGCGCAGACGGGCTTGCCTTTGGCGCCCGCTGCGCGCGTCCGCTGTGCGTGGAGAAAGGCATCACGTTTATAAAGGGGCGAGCTCAGCTGACTCTCCCGGTGACCCGGAAGTAGTAATCATGTCCGGAGTGTCTTTCTGTGGATCCGGATTCCCTCCACTCAATCCGCTAATCGGCGGTGGACCGGGCAATGGGCACAGAGAGAAGGTGAGCTCAATAAGTTAAAATATGGCGAAGCGTGACAATATCTTATTTGTTTTAAAAAGCAAAGTTCAAACAGTACATAAATTATATATTTTTTAAAAGCGGTGCAAAGAATGGGAGCCCTTTACCAGGCGCTCCTGCTCCTAGCTGTGTCAGAATAAGTCTGCTCGGTCTCTGTTCAGCGCGTCTTTCCTTGTCAGCATCCTCTTTTCACTCTTCCCTAAATGGACTTCCTTGCATCTCTGTCACTTCACCGCCCCCAACATGCACTGCACTCCCTCAGAATTAAGCACTTTAATATCTCTTACTTTTGCCTTGCAGATATTTTGACATCTGTGTACCCCTTCACACACTTATCCTCAGAATTTCAGTTGCAAATGGAATACACAAACATTGTTCTGTGTGCTCTGCAGAGAGGCCAACCCACTGACAGGCACTTTGTTTGGCTTCAGCCTTAGTGCCTGAGCGCTCTTTCAAAGCCCCTCATAAACACCTGGCATGGCTCAAGCTTCAAAGTATGCACAGAACAAAATACAGATAAACAACAACATTATAAAATAGCTGACTCATGGGGTTTGCATGATTAAATAAAGCATGTAAAATAAGAGAGGAACTAAATCGCTGAAATGCATTCCCTCTGTTAAATGGTAGCGGCAGTTTCAGTCGATAACCTTTCAAGTATTGCCCGGCGGTAATCGCCTCTTATACCATTCGATGATTAACCAACACAAGAGGCAGGCGCCGGAGACTGGAAGGCAGGAAACAAAGTTTTATTCCGTCGGAGCAGAACACGTCAGATCGGACAGCAAGGTATCGTCTCGAGGTGCTCTAACCACATCTCTGAGGCCTGGCCTCTTATACACAGGTTTATTGCTTTATTACCGGTTTATTGTACATGGCACATTCTTGAGATTACTTTGATACATGAAAGAACATCCTTGGAATCCCCGGCTCGGATCTGCTCCCACACATAACTACAGTGGAAGTCCCCACCCCACTCACAGTAGGAGATGGCTATCACACAGCTGGACATTCCGCCAATTCCCGGGGGTGTGTGCGACTGGTCGGGTCTCAGGGGGTGGGGGCCTTGATCTACTGTAATCCCTTTGATGTGAGGTGTTTCCCTTACAGTAGGGGCAATAAACTGCATCCGCAGGGCTAGGTGATGGCCTGGGATCGGTTCGGACAATCGGGCGCAGAGGAAGGGGTTATCAAAAGGATGTATGACCATGTATGGGATGAAAGGAGGTGTTGGTCAGGCGCGGGATGTGGTTCCATGGCAGGGTCGCGCAGAAGGAGAGGGTTTATGGCCCATGTATGAGAGAGCGGGGGTGGCCGGCGCGCGGGGGATGTTTGCAGCGCCTGAGGGACGCGCTGGTGATCGGCAATGAGACCATGGTGCCTAAAATGGCCGTCGCGCGTTTTCTGCGTGTGGCGCTTGGGGAGAGACAAGATGGCGCAGATAATGTTCAGATACGAACTAAATTTCCACAGTCCTCCCTTTTAACATATCTCGCCAGCTTGTTTAGTTCGGATCTATCCCCATAATACCATGTACTTCTACTTCGTACAGGGCTTTCATTCGTTCTGCTTCAAAGTTCAGAGTCTTAGGGCAGACAGGAATAATCTGACACAATTGTACATAATTAAATGTAGTTGATGTGATAGGCGAGGAGGTAGCGCATACAAAATTATATCAGCTGCGTCATATGTGAGACCCGGAGATAGGAGGAGGGAAGCTCGCTTGAACACAAACATGATACCGTAAAAATGTTCTGGCAAAACAAGGAATATTACGTACATTACTTAAGGCCTAAACTTCGTGTGGATCAAACTAGACAGCATAGTCATGTGCACGGCTGATGTTATACAATTGTCATTATACAGTTAATGTTTCTTAACTATCAGTGTACAGTTGGGAGTGACCGATGTAATATCTTGAAAACTCGATTGGAAGATAGTCAATACGAAAGTGGTTGGGAGAGGAATTCAACTCAACATGAGTTACAGTCAGAGGGGGGGGGGGGGGGCAATGTCCAAAAGGAAGTTCTTCTTTCCAGTGTCCTATTACAGCGAGCCATCACTGGTAAGCTCTCATTGTTCTTCTTCTTTCGTTGGCACTGTTGAGCACCGGCGGTGGAGCTAAGGTCCAGCTCAAATCCAGGTTTTCACGTTGCAGGGTGTGACCATTCTTTGCTCTCGGATCACAGTCCTGTTTTGTCCTGTTCCCTAACTGATCTTATCATAGGTTCCTTGAGACGGGGTACCCGCATTTCGTTCTTCTTTTGTCAAGTCAAGTTCAAAATCCCATATGAAAAAGGGGGGGATAGGGGCGTGCTTTGGGAGGCCGAGGGAAGAGGGGGTGGAGTGGGATTGAATCAAAAAGCGGACCAAGGAGAGCAGAATCTTTTAGCACTGAGCCCATCAATCGGGCTCGACGGGCTGGGACTTCAGGCACGAGCTGATCAGTGAGCAGGGGGGCTTCGGGATAGCCCTTCTTTCTATCGCTTTCCATGCTGAGAATGGTGCCTCGTCCCGCATCTTTTTGCTCCGTGGCTCCCCCTTGGTCGAGGCCATAGATGTTCCATGATCCGCAGCCAGGCTGTGCGTCACGTACGACCCCTCTCCTCCGATGACCGCATGTTATCTTTGAATGAGTACAAGAAACAAAATCTTAGAGAACTGGTAGGGAAGACGTTTACACACTTCATTCTCTCTCCCAACCCCAAGTAGTCGGGGAAACGTTTATCGGTCACTCTATGGTGGATGTCTATTAACTCTTATGTCGGTGTATGCTACTAACTCATTAATCATTGCTGTGGTGCAGGTTTGCGAGTGTTCCTGCAAATTTACATCATCAGGTCTGCTAGGTGTTGATTCCTGTACCTTATAAACGTGGCAAAATTCGAACCGGCTTCTCCGGTAGAGACTCGTCTTTCTAACACAAGCCCTGTTGATTCATATTTTTCTCCAGGGACTGCTAAGTTTATGAAAAAGTGCGAGGTGCTACTGTCATGGGCTCACAAATATCTGTTTCGGGGAGGAACACAAGCTAAACATTTTTCTTGCTGGAGACAATAGTTAACCTTTATCAGTTTTAGGCGATGTATCTTTAAAAACAAGGTCATCAGCTGTATTGCTTAAAATATCCAGGGACGGCTAGTACAGAACTGGGACTATTCTGGAAGGACGGGGTGTTTAGACGCTCTATTTCTGTGCAATGGGCGGGGCGATTCTGAGCGATGGAGGTGGAGTCATTAGAGCCCTAAAACAACAAAAACCACTGACATATAGTTCCCGTAATAAGGGCCAGATTGGGAGACATCAGTCGTCTTACCTGTCCTTTCTTTCTCAGCCAATTAAGTTCCATCATTTTACAGAAAGGAGAGGTAGTAGTGTGGCAAAATACGGTCATTTTGCTTCTGTCAATTTGTTCGAACACTGTCGTGTTTAGGCCAATTATACATATACTGAGGAGGTACAGTGTCGTCATCTATTCAAAAAGAGGGCAAGTGAGCCTTCAGCGAGGGAGAGAGAAAGAGAGAGAGAGAGAGAGAGAGAGAGAGAGAGAGAGAGAGAGAGAGAGAGAGAGAGAGAGAGAGAGAGAGAGAGAGAGAGAGAGAGAGAGAGAGAGAGAGAGAGAGAGACGTGCACATCAAGTAGGCTATTTGGTACACGTACGACATAAAACGAGAGAGAGAGAGAGACAAACGTGTACGATAATAGGCTACTTGGTGTACACACAACATAGAGCAGCACGGGTCAGTTTTACGTACAAAAACACAAGCTGGGGGAAAACATAAATTCAACGTTCACGTACACACAAATACCGGATAGGGTGTAACAGTACATACATCAAGCACAGAAACCTAAGACGAAGACACAGAGCTATTTTGGGTAAGGGGACCTTTCCTTTCCTGTCCTTTTTCTATGCGTGCTGCGTATTTTCAGTATTTTCCGTAATTCATTTTGGGGGGGTGGTCGGACTTTTTACTCCCCTCCCTTTCTGTGCAATTTTGTTGGAGGCCTCATTTAAAAAAAATACTTACTCCTCTTTTTCCGGTCGGACATTAGTCCAGTCGTGTTTATACTCACGGTGGAGCCTTCCAACCCCTGGGCAGGCGGTGATCCAAACTGAGGCAGAGGAGGGGTATCGGTCGGACGTTCAATGGTACAACTCTTATTTTCTAAGTGGATGGAAGAAGAGGTGGTGAATCTAAAACATGCCAGTATCCCTAACTTCTGGGCTGAGGGGGGGTTTTGGATGAACCTCGACCTGGGGTATTCTTAACTTCTCTTATTTAGTCAGCACACGAATCGACTCACTGGTGGTACATTTGGGTTATCAGTTGGAGTCGGGTTCGTCGTACTGAAATGACCCTTCAAGTTTCTGGTGTAAGTCACCCTCCAATTTACTAGCTTCCGGGAGAGGGAGAGTCGTTTCTTCAAACGAGGAGTTACCATATTCGGGCTTATTTTCCCATCCCCTTGATCGATAGACAGGCATTTCAGTCATACAAAGACGTTCTCTCCAGCGACCCAGGCATACGCAATACATACACATTCATACCGTACAATCAGGGCACGTACGCACAGTCATATCATACAGTTTTTCACGTTCCCAGTGATGGTCTGCACTCCACGCACCATCTCACAGCGCTTGTCTATGTCTTTCCCTACATGGAGCACGGTGTGGTCCATGTCCACTCCATTCTTCAGTCGGAACTCCGATGTAACCTACAGAGAAGAAAAGAAGGGGGGGGCAGCATTCAAAGCACATCAGCGCGCATAAACACGAAAAAGTTCTACTTACCACGTACCAGACTAGCTGCAGGAACGTATAATACCACAGATCTTGACTATCCTTTTCACATTTGTTTTTTTCGTGTACTATATCCTTCCTTTCTACTATGCCAAAAATGCTTCATTTTATTTGTCCCTAAATTCGAGTTCCCTCTTCGTGCATTTGTTTCTCAATTAGTCGTATATTATGGGACAAAATACCATACCTTACATTCGGCAGATACCTTTAAGCTACAGTCAACCATTTTCTAACAACTCTGGAAAAAGACAGATGTGATGGATACAAATTTTCATCAATCCAAAATTCAGGCAAAGGGTCTGCATTATCTGTCTTCTATTGTTTGGGAATGACAGCCATTATTCAAAACCTTACCAACCTAGGCGATTGTTATGACGCTGATTCCATAATTCCTTCCAAAACCCTTTATTGTGAAAATGTCAGTATACAAATACGGGCCCACAACCGTATAGGCCGGCCACGGTGCAAGAGGCGTCGAGTATCATGAGCAACACTACCTTAGCGCGAAAAATAAAAATAATCAATAATGAGAAGACCAGCATCAATAAGGTTGTTCGCATGCCCAGTCAGTACCCTCCCCGTCCCCCGCCCGCCATGTGCAAAAAGACCGTATACATATCCCTTAACATCAATGCCAAGTAACCAGAACGCCATAAGGAGTTGTAGGTCCCTCCTACATTGGCGCCATTTTGGGGCGAGGTCGGGTGGGTCCAGGGTACAGTCTAAATGTTTCCACTAACTAGCGGCCGGACCAGAATCCCTTTCGGCAGTTCAAAAATTTTCATTAACGCCAACAGAAAGAACAGACAGCATGAACCGTGACTCGAAGGTGGGGAAAGCAAAGTTTTTTTTTTTTGGTTTTTTTTCTACCGGGTCATGCTGAGGTTCCACCGGAACTGATTCGAGTTGGTAGTCTACAGTATCTCCTGGTAATTCAAACAGAAGCTGGCGTCAGCATGAGGGCACCACCATCTCGCAGCAACGCCGTGGTCCTTTCGGAGAGCGGGACAGCAGGCGTGTCTCTCTGCCGACGCCCTGAATCAGTCTCTCTCACGGCACCAAATGGGGACAAAATGGCTGCCGCCCGGGGCAAAGACAAGTTAATGTGGAATGATCGAGCAATAGTGGCGGTTGCCCCCACCGGAAGTCCGCGGGAGTCGAGGGCCAATGACTCCCGTAGAATCTGCAAAACTGAGAGGACGTCTTCAAGGGTGGGGCCCATGCCCGAGCAGGCAAGCTTCCGAGTTCTAAGGTAGCCCAGAGCCATCTTAGTGGACCAGGCCCAAATCCGAGGAGCCGGCCGCCATTTTGAGAGTCCTGTGGCAGCAGCGGTTCTCCACCACCGCCACCGGAGTGGGTCCCCCGACCAACAAACTGCGGGGGCCCACTTCTTGGGTGGAACGCTAATGGAAACTTGGTGCAGAAAGGAACCTCCGCCTGGGTGGTCGTCCGGCAGGTGAGACGTTAATGGCTGTCCTGCTGCAGCTGGCCGGCGAGTGAAACGCTAAGGGGTGCTCTTTCAGCTGGTCGGAGAGTGAAACGCTAAGGGGTGCTTCTTTCAGCTGGTCGGCGAGTGAAACGCTAAGGGGTGCCCTACTGCAACTGAGGAGCCTCCACCTGGGGAGGCGGGGGAGGCCCGTTCGCGTCGCCTCCCCCCAGGGCACCCCACGCCGTCTTTCAGCGCAGCATTTGTAGGATGGCCAGACCAGCGCAACAACTTGCTGGACACCACTTCGGTGCCGTCCGGATCTCGGCGCGCCGTGTTGCCTCCGGCCTATTCGCACAACAGTCCGCTACTGACGCTGCCTCGCAGGCCGATGGATTTTGTAGGCGTTTTTTTTTATAGCCCAAATCCTACTAAAAGACAGACCAAAGCAGCCCAATGTTGCTACTCCGAGAAAGGAGGGGCGGGGACTGTGTCAAGCGGACGGTGAATGCTTTGGGATGGATGTTGCAGCAGGCTGCCATGTAAATAGTTGTTTAATAAAGAGTGTTTTAACGTGTTTACCCTGTTGGAGTGTTGCATATACCTATAAGTTTTTAAAGCGTTTTAATCATACTACTTTGTTGGAGTGTTTGTACATATAGGTTGGGAGGGAGCGTATGGAGGGGGCATGTAGATGATCGGAGGACCTAATAGCAATTCATCGTTCACCCGTTGCTTGGAAGGCAACTCAGGGTAGAGCGTAGAGGGGGTCCTAACAGGGCACTCGCCAGACGTTTCAGAATCTTGTTTTTGTTTAGCTTCCTTTCTCTCCTTTATTTCTTCCTCTAACTTTCTAGCGGCAAGGTGAGCTGCCTTTCGTAGTTCTTTTTCTGCCTTTACTTCTTCTCTCTATTTCCGTTGCGTTGTTTCTTTGCGCCACATGCCGATACTGTCGAGCATAGTGGGCGTCGTTTTATTACTACGTAGAGCTATTTCTAGCGTTTCTATTTTATGGTCATCAAAGGATCCCATCAGTGGCCACTGACTTTCGGAGTCCTTTTTTGTATATTTATGCCATAGTTTGCTATAAGCTACAGCGACTAGTCCATATTTAGTAAACATGTCCTTATTAGGGGTGCCTTCCAGTGGAGCCGGATGGTTCATCTCTAATAAGCGGTCCGGGCAGAACCAACTACTACTCAGTGGGGAGAAGATAGGCATGACGGGTTACAACGGGGACAAAAGTCTGCACTACCTATCTTTTCACTGCTTGCAAAGACTAGACAGAATATCTCTATTCCACGTTATTTGTAAGCAGAGAATACCTCCAAAGAACCAATATCGAACAACCAATGTTCGGACAATCAAACAATCAATGGTGAGAAAGAGATAGGCACGACGGGTTACAACGGGGGACAAAAGTCCGCGTTACCTATCCTTCACTATCTGCAAAGACTAGACAGAATATTTCTATTCTACGTTATTTGCAAACAGAGAATATCTCAAAAAGCACTATTCATCAAAAACAATCAATGTTCGGACAATCAATCAGTGGGGAGAATAATAGGCACGACAGGTTACAAAAGGGGGACAAAAGTCCGCATTACCTACCCTTCCCTATCTGCAAAGGGAGAGAGAGTATTTCTACTCTTCCCCGTTTGTAGGCAGCGAATATCTCAAAAAGAGCAATCAAATAAGCAATACTAGTATTTTCAATCAATCAATCAATCGTTTCGCAATTTGTCGTGTTACACGACCTTACCCGGACCGCATGGACAGTTTCTCGTCTTCCGCCTCCAGCGCCCGATCGTCCTCTACTCTCCGTATTTGCCGCGGCACTCCTGATGGTTCCCAGTCAGGACCGTAGATCACTTGAGAGAGGTCTGCTCGGAACCAGTGAAGTTCGGATGATCGGCTGCCAGACGAGGGTCTATCGGGCAGGAGCTCTTCCCGATCGTTGCAGTCGTTCACTCTGTCGTCGGGACCTCTCTCGTTGGATCCACGTGTCGCTGATGGGCCCCACGTTTGGGACGCCAATTGTTAAATGGTAGCGGCAGTTTCAGTCGATAACCTTTCAAGTATTGCCCGGCGGTAATCGCCTCTTATACCATTCGATGATTAACCAACAAAAGAGGCAGGCGCCGGAGACTGGAAGGCAGGAAACAAAGTTTTATTCCGTCGGAGCAGAACACGTCAGATCGGACAGCAAGGTATCGTCTCGAGGTGCTCTAACCACACCTCTGAGGCCTGGCCTCTTATACACAGGTTTATTGCTATATTACCGGTTTATTGTTCATGGCACATTCTTGAGATTACTTTGATACATGAAAGAACATCCTTGGAATCCCCGGCTCGGATCTGCTCCCACTCATAACTACAGTGGAAGTCCCCACCCCACTCACAGTAGGAGATGGCTATCACACAGCTGGACATTCCGCCAATTCCCGGGGGTGTGTGCGACTGGTCAGGTCTCAGGGGGTGGAGGCCTTGATCTACTGTAATCCCTTTGATGTGAGGTGTTTCCCTTACAGTAGGGGCAATAAACTGCATCCGCATGGCTAAGTGATGGCCTGGGATCGGTTCGGACAATCGGGCGCAGAGGAAGGGGGTTATCAAAAGGATGTATGACCATGTATGGGATGAAAGGAGGTGTTGGTCAGGCGCGGGATGTGGTTCCATGGCAGGGTCGCGCAGAAGGAGAGGGTTTATGGCCCATGTATGAGAGAGCGGGGGTGGCCGGCGCGCGGGGGATGTTTGCAGCGCCTGAGGGACGCGCTGGTGATCGGCAATGAGACCATGGTGCCTAAAATGGCCGTCGCGCGTTTTCTGCGTGTGGCGCTTGGGGAGAGACAAGATGGCACAGATAATGTTCAGATACAAACTAAATTTCCACACCTCGATGTTTTTAACATTCATTGTTTGAAGTCAATCCATGTTTTAGCATCAGTGTTAACCTAGGGGCATGTACACAGGGCCAGTTTTAATGCCATACATCAGAGAACTGGCCACTGTAAGCACATGTTACACAGTAAGCACATATCTCTCGCTTTGGACCTGACTCGGATATTTGGGAACAAGAGCGAACCCTGCTCCTTATTTGGATTCATTGAGCAAAGGGAACAAATGCTGCAGCTCCACTTCTAAAGGAGCGAGCAATGTGCAGCGAGGGTCCGGGGTGTCACCGTGGGGGAGGTTAGAGTGATGAGGGGTGTTGGCACAATATACAGAACACAGCATTAGCTTGCAAACACTTAGCATTACTGAGAACAAGGCACCCGATCAGACTTGCATCCACTCTCATATATGACGAAAGGGGTGGGATCTACGTCTTTGAATGAGGGACGTCTGAAATCACGCAGGGATGAAGTCTCGTACGCCCGAAACCGTGAAGCTTATTGCGTCCCTGGCCTACAGTGTGCATGCAACCAGAGACCCCAATGGCAATGAAGGGCTTTAAAACAGAAAGCCCTGTGTGGTGCGTCACGTTAAGAAAGTTAATTTACTGCCTGTCTTCCGTCTCCTGCTTCAGAGTGAGGTGGGGCAGGCGGACTGTAACAGACAACCGAGACTTAAATACATTAAGTTATTTAGAGATACGATCGTATCTCTAAATAAATCGATCTATTTTATATTTTTTAATGTAAATGTGTAGGAATTTTTGAGGGGCACAGCCCCCGAGCCCTAATGAAGAAACCGTCCCTGATGAACACTGATTTGTTGATGAAATGATACATTTCCTCACACTATAGAGTCTGCAGTTTCTGTTAATTTCATAAAATATATGTTTAAAAGCACTCAATAATGGGGTGAGTTAGTAGTCTTTCCTGTTCTACTATGGATGCTGTCAGATGTTTTCCCGATTTTCCTGCCCATTTGGGAATTAGAATAATTTCTGATTTTGCATTTCTTTGTACTACCCTTTATTGAGAGCCTTCATGGCTTGAACTCTGTACCACTTTAGTTTTGAATCTTGTAATAAAACCCTTTAACTCTCTATTGATCTAGAACCCAATTATTGAGTGGGTTCATTTTCTTAAGAGATTGTATTTCTGATTTGTGATGCATTGGGAGGGGCCTTAATGCAGGGACACATTGTCTCGCGAAATTGAAGTTCAACACCGTCTCCAATCCAGTAAATGTGTGAATTCTGATTGAGGTAAAATTTGTGGGTTTCTAAAATTTTGGAGTACATTGTGTCCACAACTTTTGGTACCAGCGGATGGTTGTATGTTAAAGAGCACCTCCTTTCTGCTTTTAAAGGTCCCTTTTTTGTCCAGTCCTTAGTGTTAGTGGATTTACAGATGTGGATTTTCCTGGTGGATTTTGTCAAGAACCTCACTTGCATTGCTGTTCCTGAACAATTTGGATTATACGTATGAATAGGGCTGAATTATTCTGACGATTGTGATTGTTTTGATGTGCTATTGAGGTGAGGAGTTTTGATCTGAGTAATGGATTGTTCATTTGTGTGAGGTTTATGGTTATGCAATGTTGATTTTGGGTTCCATTGGTGGTTTGATCACTGTTGTTTTGATGCACTATTCTTATTTGTGATTTTCCTTGATTAGGTTTATGTTGTTTATTATTAGTAAGATCTCGAGATAATGGGGTTCTCATGTTTTCAAAAAATGTGTTTGTTTTGCGAGGTGCCACATGCACACAGATAAGGTTTTCTGAATGAACCAAGTTTTTCTTTCCAGCAGTCAGTGTGTCTAATCTAGATTGGTGTTTTTTGCTCCTAGGTGCACAGGAGTAAATACATTACCCAAAGGTGGATTGCCGATGGAAAGGGGTCTGCTTACTGTTAATTGGGTTTAACAAGTGCTGAAAAGGTGCTATCTTGATTTTGTTTGCAAAATATGTTTTATTTTAACCTGCTGACTTTCCTCATATGTAGGTTGAGCAGACAAGGTTTATTTTGGTCCATTTAGTGTGAGTTCATTGAGAAAGTTTGCAATTGTTTTCTCATTCATGAAGAATATGTGTTGTCATTGGTTAGTCAGCTAAGGCGTTTCTCTGGGATTCATGAGACTTCACCACAGAGCTGCACTGTGATTTGTTTACCTTTGGCAATGCTACACAGATTGGTTGTTCACTAGCTTATTTTGTGTGATTTTGGGATTATTTTGAGGGAAAGTAATGGGTGCTGTGTTGAGAAAGCCTTGAGTACCTTCTACTGAGGGTCAGAAATTACCTGCTGAGGGAACGCCTGCATGTGAGATGATGAGGGACATTGGGTTTTATACGTGTACCCTGATTTTGGAATGATATGAATATACCTCTTCTGAAAAGGACTTGCAGATATTAGAAAGTTATATTCCTTGAGACAAAATAGGAATGATAGAAAATCTTTACCCAGACCTAAACACTTTGAGGCATTGATGAAATTAGATGGGATAGCTACAGAGAAAGAAAATGGAGACGCAGGTGAAGGGGTTATTTAGACAATGGCTTGATGGCAAGTGGGATCGAAAGGAGTCATTTTGGAGGGAGGATATGACAGAGGTAGTAAGTGTCTTATCTGCAGTAGTCAAAGAGATGACAGGCAAAAAGAAAACCGACAGGGAGACAGAGAGAAACAAAATCAAAACTCAGGTGAGGAGGATAACTTTTTAAATGATCACTTCAATTCCAGACCTCCTCCATCTACAGATGAAATACAGAGCCCCAGCCCTGTAGTACCTGATACAGGTGTAGTGGGAGACAGTACAGGTGTAAAAGCACAGGGATCAGCGGCACCCACAATAGTGAGTGTATCAGCAAGTGGCCCAACGGAGATCACAATGATGGTTTTGATGAGTATTAGTAGAGATACTACAGTTCTTTATCCACTTTCAAACAACATGTCCTTTGTTACTGCTGTTTGTTGAAGACACTCCTAAAGAGTGAATTATTAATGTTGGCTTTCAAAAATGTATTTTGATGAACTTTTACAAGGAACAATTGACATGGATGGATTATTGTATTACAATGTTGATGATGTGTGGAACTTGATCAAAGAAGCCAGCAGCAAGATGTGCAAACGAGGCCATGATACACTCAAGAAATGGGATGACGAGAGTGAGGTAGGAATCGATAAAAAGAAAAATGTCAGGAGAAATTACTAATTGTATCTGACAAATGATAAAATAAAATAATTAGGTTTAATAAGCTTATGAGCTCACATTAAAGATATGGTTGAAAAGGCGAAACTCTGCGAACTACGCCCAGGCCACCTCAACCATTGCCGCCAGAAGGATCTGCGGAAGCAGCACAAGCCTCAATGCAGATGGTCTAACAACAAACTCAGGAATTGCAACAATTGTGAGATGAAAACGTAGCCTTACGCCAGGTTCTTGTGACTAGGACATCTGATATACCAACTTTTTCAGCTTCCATTCCCTGTTACTCTGTTGATCCAAGCAAACTGAAGGAATTTTTGGAGTCCTTGACCGTTTTCTCAGCATTTTGTCTAACCCCGTTTTCAGTAGATTGAAACATGGTCATATATCTGATCAGTGCCTTATCTGGTCCAGCACTGGCCTGAGTGACACCTTTGGTAGCCACAGAAGTTCCACATTGATCTAATTATACAGCCTTTGCCTCTGCGTTCAAACAGATGTTTGAAAGACCTGGTCTGAAATCCTCAGCAAAAGAAGGTCTGTGCGATATCCATCAAGGAAGTAAAGATGTTTTACAATATATAACTTGCTTCAGACAGCTAGCAGCAGAGACCACTTGGGTGGAACACACCTTAGTCATTCTCTTTTGCCAAGGTCTTCACGAGGAAATTAAAAACGAACTCTTACATTCACCTCGAGCTGTCACCATGACAAGTCTGATGGACTTGGCCCTATCGGTTGAACACCATCTCAACTAACGTTGGTTGGAAAAGTGAAAGGCTCGGGTCCAGCAGTACACAGGAACTGCATCTTCTGCTTCTCGCAAGATAGACGCATCTTTGCCTGAAACCTCTCCTTCAACAGAAGAAGAACCCATGCAGATTGGATTAGCTCGAGGGCCCTTGCCTGAAATCGAACGAGCCCATAGAAAGAAAGAAGGACTATGTTTATATTTTGGTTCCTCCGGTCATCTCATTTGTAGCTGTTCTATTCATCCACCAAAGCCGTCGGGAAATGCCGGATCCCACCCTCTGTTGGAAGGGAATGGGTGGGATGGTCTGGAATCCAGTCAATCTGTTCTTCAAGAGAAACATCCACTTCTCTTTTTCTCTTGCCTATGCTCTTACGATTGCCTAATGGTACTGAGGAAAGAGTTTTAGCTCTGCTGGACTGCAGCGCCAATGGGCTATATCTAGATGAGAACTGGGCTACAGAAAAACAAATACTCTGCGTCCCTAAGGATACACCTGAATGGGTACATACCGTGGATGGAACCCCACTTGTCTCCGGTCTGTCAAAGAAATGACACCAATGTTATGGTTGACATTTGGAAGACATCAGGAATATTTGTCCTTGGACGTTATAGCCTGTCCCAGTCACAAATGATATTGGGGATCCCTTGGCTAGTTAGGAATAATCCCAATATTATCCCAATTGGGAACCCAGGACGATCTCCTTGTGCTCACATTTTGGTCAACAATTCTGTTACGCCAATGAGGAATATCATCTACGCAGATGCCAATAGTGAAAGAACGTGAGTATATCTCCATAAATACAGTACAAGGAGTCCTTGATCATTCTCTAGAGTATGCTGATGTGTTTCAGAAACCAAAGACTATGACACTACCTCTTCAAAAAGAGGTGGACTGTGCCATTCCTCTTGAACCTGGGGCAACGGTACCTTTCGGAAGTACATTCTCTCACCAAACCATAAAAAAAGACACTGAAGCAATATCTCTGAGAAAATCTGCAAAGTGGCCTAATTACGAGGTCATCTTCATCTGCTGGGGCACCGCTCTTCTTCGTTCCAACAAAGACCGAAGATCTCCGAACGTGTATAGGTTTTAGAGGAATGAATAAAATAATGTTTAAGGATCATTACCCTTTGCCTTTAATCAAAGACATATTAGAATCTGTGAGAGGGGCACAGTTATTCACCAAATTAGACCTCCGGGATGTGTATCATCTCCGTCGAGTCAAAGAAGGAGAAGAGTGGAAGACCGCTTTTTTAACTCCGTTAGGTCATTTTGAACATTAAGTCATGCCTATTGGGTGACAAATGCCCCCTTCATCTTTCAGAGATTAATGGATAGTGTATTTGCAGATCTGTTCAATCAAATTGTCATAATATACCTAGACGACATTCTTGTCTATTCTACCAATTGAATCATCACCACACACATGTCATTCAAGTTCTTAAAAAACAATGTCAAAATAGTTGGTTCTGCAAACCAGTGAAATGTGAATTTGACCAACCCGAATTTGAATATCTGGATTATCGAATCAACAAGAAAGCAATTGCCATGGATCCACAGAAGGTACAGGCTATAATGGACTGGCTGTCACCATCAACCATCAAAGAAACCCAATGTTTTCTGGGGTTAATACATTTTTTGTGTTAGTTCTTTGATAATTTTGCCCATCAAGCAAGCTTTATTTCTCAAACCCTAAAAAAAAAAGAAAATCTGCGACAAGGATATAAATGGACTGAAGCCATGGAGAACGCTTTTCAGACCCTAAAAAACAGGCTTTCACTGAGGCCCCTATTCTGTGCCATCCAGACAAGACCAAGAAATGTATTGTGGAAACAGACGCCGCAGACAGGGCAGTGGGAGCTGTTCAACTTCAAAGACAAGAGGATGATGCGCTGGAACACCCAGTATTTTACCCGTCCCATGTCCTGTCACAGTCGGAGAGGAATTACTCAGTTGTTGAGTGAGAGCTACTAGCAATGAAAATCGCTTGTCATGAATAGAGACAATTTCTAATGGGTACCAAGGAGCCATTTGAAGTCAGGACTGATCACAGAAATCTACAATGTCTTTGCATTATTCAGTGCCAAAATAGCCACCAAGCTCGGTGGGCCTACTTCTTCAGCCAATACGATTTCACCATTACCTATATGCCTGGTTTCCAAAACAGACTAGTAGATGCTCTGTCACGTCAATATCCCGAAAGTTCTACTATTTCACCACAACACATTATTGAACCACAAAGCATCATTGGTACTGTTCAATCTTTTTTGGACAGGGCCCAGTCTGGCTATGTAACTATAACTACAGAAGAATGGAAGAAAGAGACCAGTCAACTCCACCAACATGACAAACATTACTATAAGGAAGAAGGTTTATTTCTTCCTACTAAAGAGGTGCAATTAGAAGCCATGCAAATGTGCCAGGACTCTACCATTGCAGGCCACTGTGGTTTCAAGAGTACCCTTGAAGTAATACTTTGTTTTTTTTGGTGGCCATCAGTCCGAAAGGATACTGGAGCTTAGATCTCCTCCTGCACGACATGAGTCCAAGCTAAAATCTCACACATCAGGCCTATGGGGCCTCAAGCACCATGGCATACAGTGTCCACTGATTTTATATCTTCATTGCCTCCGTCTGCAGGACACCAAGTCGTTATAGTCATGGTTGATTCCTTTTAAAAAATGTCACATTTTACTACCTTGAAGAAATTGCCCATGGCAATGGAGTTAGAGAAGATCTACATACAGGACATTTTTCGTTTACATGGTCTTCCACAAGTCATTATATCTGACCAAGGTCCTCAATATATTTCCCAGTTCTGGGGGGACTTCTGCAAATCTCTTCACATAGAGGTGGCCCTCTCTTCAGGGTTCCACCCCCAGACCAACGGTTAAATCAAAAACATTAAACAAGACTTGCACCAATATCTCAGTTGTTTTTGCAATGCTACCCATACTGACTGGACTACTTACTTGCCATTGGCAGAGTTCTCTTATAAGAATGTGGTCCATAGTGCATCCAAAGCTACCCCTTTTTTCTGTCGGTATGGCTATCATCCAAGAGCCTTTCCTTCGGCCTTACAAGATTCCATTTCTGTCCCAGCAGCCGCCTCCTTTATCTGTCAACTCCGAGCAGTGAGACAACAAATACATTCCAATTTACAAGATGCCAAAAAGAAAAAAAAACATTCCACTGACATCTTTCGGAGTCAGTCCCCTTATTACCAGCAGAATGATAAGGTTTGGCTCTCCTCAAAATCATATGCCCCATCATATGTCCTTAAACAAATTTAGACCCTGCTTTTATGGTCACGTTAGTGAATCCTGTGTCTTTTCAACTACATTTGCTTCATTCCAGGAAAGTGCATCCTGTATTTCATGTTTCACAACTGAAACCCTACGTCACTGACCCCTATAAGAGGGTATTTTCCAGACCACCTTCAGTTATGTCAGAATTCTGGGACTCTCGTTTTTTTACGAATCGTTTACAATTTTTTATCTACTGCAATGGTTGTCCTCCCAGTAATAGATCAAGGGAAGATGCTGACTCCGTTCACGCTCCAGTCCAGATCCATCAATTATTTTTGACTTTTTTCCTACCAAGCCTGGGGCCTCTCGGGGGGAGACCTACTATTACACTGTGGACCATTGTATGACCCGCAGCATCTTTGCCCCCACCTCAGCGGGCTGTTGAGCGTCCAGCAGCTTCTTCCTCCACACTACCGTGGGCCACCATGACTCAGTCTGCGGTGTCTTATATCACTGTTTGGGCTCGTCACGGTCTCCCGCAGAGGCCCGCTATTGTTGTTAAAATGTACCAGGTATGCCCTGTGATGCTCTCATCTAAACCGCTGAAGACCGCGGTTCTGCCGGCATGGTTCCGGTATGTTGCGGTTCAAGTTCTGTAACAGGGACCTCTTGTATTATTCATAATGAAGCCCTGTAGTCCTCAAACCAGCTCTGGAACATATTTAATAATATTCTGATAGTCATTTCTCCGGCATGGGGGCCATCTTTCTTCTAGTCTTCTTCCCATGATGCCACAGTCTTGCTCCCAGAAGCAGTAGCGGCAAGTTTCATGTTGGGCATCAGAGTGAAAAGCTGTTACAATGTCAAAGTAAAAGGCTTGTGTGGCCGCAACAGTGAAAAGCTCCAGTTGACCCCCCAGAGGATGAAAATAATATACAGTGAATCGAGCTGCTGATACTGATCAAAGTTCAGGTCCACCCGGAGTGGAGTGCATTCATTTGCAGTCATAAGTGAAGATGTAAGGGCCAAAACCACCAAGATGCACTGGTCTCAGCAGTGCTGGCAGTGAAGTGAGTGGGCTCTTGGAGTCACTGGTGGTCTCCTGCAATGGTCTCTTGATACACTGGTTTCAGCAGGGTTGGCAGTGAAGTGAGTGGGCTCTTGGAGTCACTGGTGGTCTCCTGCAGCAGTTTCATGATGCACTGGTCTCAGCAGTGTTGGCAGTGAAGTGAGTGGGCTCTTGGAGTCACTGGTGGTCTCCTGCAGCAGTTTCATGATGCACTGGTCTCAGCAGTGTTGGCAGTGAAGTGAGTGGGCTCTTGGAGTCACTGGTGGTCTCCTGCAGTGGTCTCATGATGCACTGGTCTCAGCAGTGTTGCCAGTGAAGTGAGTGGGCTCTTGGAGTCACTGATGGTCTCCTGCAGCGGTCTCATGATGCACTGGTCTCAGCAGTGCTGGCAGTGAAGTAAGTAGGCTCTTGAAGTCACTGGTGGTCTCCTGCAATGGTCTCTTGATACACTGGTTTCAGCAGGGTTGGCAGTGAAGTGAGTGGGCTCTTGGAGTCACTGGTGGTCTCCTGCAGCAGTTTCATGATGCACCGGTCTCAGCAGTGTTGGCAGTGAAGTGAGTGGGCTCTTGGAGTCACTGGTGGTCTCCTGCAGTGGTCTCATGATGCACTGGTCTCAGCATGGTTGCCAGTGAAGTAAGTGGGCTCTTGGAGTCACTGGTGGTCTCCTGCAGCGGTCTCACGATGGACTGGTCTCAGCAGTGTTGGCAGTGAAGAGGGAGGGCTCTGGGAGTCTCTGGTGGTCTCCTGCAGCGGTCTCTTGCTGCACTGGTCTCAGCAGTGTTGGCAGTGAAGAGGGAGGGCTCTGGGAGTGTCTGGTGGTCTCCTGCAGCGGTCTCTTGCTGCACTAGTCTCAGCAGTGTTGGCAGTGAAGTGAGCTCTTGGAGTCATTGGTGGTCTCCTGCAATTGTCTGTTGCTGCACCGGTGTCAGCAGTGTTGTCAGTGAACAGGGAGGGCTCTGGTAGTCTCTGGTGGTCTCCTGCACCGGTCTCTTGCTGCACTGGTCTCAGAAGTGCTGGCAGTGAAGAGAGTGGGCTCTGGGAGTCTCTGGTGGTCTCCTGCAGCTGTCTCATGATGCACTGGTCTCAGGAGATTTGACACTGAAGAGAATGGTCTTTGGCCGTATCTGGTGGTCTCCTGCAGCAGTCTCTTGCTGCACCGGTCTCAGCAGTATTGGCAGTGAAGAGGGAGGGCTCTGGTAGTCTCCAGCAGCGGTCTCTTGCTGCACTGGTCTCAGCGGTGTTGGCAGTGAAGAGAGTGGACTCTGGTAGTCTCTGGTGGTCTCCTGCAGCGGTCTCTTGCTGCACTGGTCTCAGCAGTGTTGGCAGTGAAGAGAGTGGACTCTGGTAGTCTCTGGTGGTCTCCTGCAGCGGTCTCTTGCTGCACCGGTCTCAGCAGTGTTGGCAGTGAAGAGGGGGGCTCTGGTAGTCTCTGGTGGTCTCCTGCAGCGGCCTCTTGCTGCACTGGTCTCAGCAGTGTTGGCAGTGAAGAGAGTGGACTCTGGTAGTCTCTGGTGGTCTCCTGCAGCGGTCTCTTGCTGCACCGGTCTCAGCAGTGTTGGCATTGAACAGGGAGGGCTCTGGTAGTCTCTGGTGGTCTCCTGCACCGGTCTCTTGCTGCACTGGTCTCAGCGGCGTTGGCAGTGATGAGAGTGGACTCTGGTAGTCTCTGGTGGTCTCCTGCAGCGGTCTCTTGCTGCACTGGTCTCAGCAGTGTTGGCAGTGAAGAGAGTGGACTCTAGTAGTCTCTGGTGGTCTCCTGCAGCGGTCTCTTGCTGCACCGGTCTCAGCAGTGTTGGCAGTGAAGAGGGAGGGCTCTGGTAGTCTCTGGTGGTCTCCTGCACCGGTCTCTTGCTGCACTGGTCTCAGCGGCGTTGGCAGTGATGAGAGTGGACTCTGGTAGTCTCTGGTGGTCTCCTGCAGCGGTCTCTTGCTGCACTGGTCTCAGCAGTGTTGGCAGTGAAGAGAGTGGACTCTGGTAGTCTCTGGTGGTCTCCTGCAATGGCCTCATGATGCACTGGTCTTAGCAGCGTTGGCAGTGAAGAGGGAGGGCTCTTGGAGTCACTGGTGATCTCCTGCAATGGTCTCTTGATGCACTGGTCTCAGCAGTGCTGTCAGAGAAGAGAGTGGGCCTTGGTGTTCTCTCGTTGTCTCCTGCAGCAGTCTCTTGATGCATTGAACTCATCAGTCTTTGCACTAAAGAGGGTGGGCTCTAGTAGTCTACGGTGGTCTCTTGTTTCACTGGTCTCAGCAGTGTTGACACTGAAGAGCATGGGCTCCGGTCATCTCTGATGGTCTCCTGCAGCAGTCTCACTCTGCAGCTCTCAATAGTGAAGAAGGACTATCTCCTTCAGCTGTCTCTTACTACAGAAAATGTACCCTAGCAATCTTCTGCAGTGTCTCTCGCTGTGGGGATCTCAGCATTGATGCCTGCGGCTGTCTTCTGCAGCGTCTCTTGCTGTGAGGCTCTCATCATTGCTGGCTGAGTCTGTCTTCTGCAGCGTCTCTTGCTGTGAGGCTCTCATCATTGCTGGCTGAGTCTGTCTTCTGCAGCGTCTCTTGCTGTGAGGCTCTCATCATTGCTGGCTGAGTCTGTCTTCTGCAGCGTCTCGTGCTGTGAGGCTCTCATCATTGCTGGCTGAGTCTGTCTTCTGCAGCGTCTCTTGCTGTGAGGCTCTCATCATTGCTGGCTGAGTCTGTCTTCTGCAGCGTCTCTTGCTGTGGGGCTCTCAGCAGGTTTGCCTTCGGCCATCTTCTGCAGCGTCCCTCGCTGTGGGGATCTAAGCATTGATGCCTGCGGCTGTCTTCTGCAGCATCTCTCGCTGTGGGGATCTCAGCATTGCTAGCTGGAGAAGTCTTCAGCAATGTCTCTTGCTGTGGGAATCTCAGCATTGTCGCCGGGAGCTGTCTTCTGCAGTGTCTCTTGCTGTGAGATCTCTGCATCATTGTCTGGGACTGTCTTCTGCAGCACCTCTTGATGTGGAGATCTCAGTATTCCTGGCTGGGGCTGTCTTCTGCAGTGTCTCTTGCTGTGGGGCTCTCAGCTTTGCTGGCTGGGGCTCTCCTGCAGCGTCTCTTGCTGGGCGCTCTCAGCATTGCTGGCTGGGGCTGTCTTCTGCAGCGTCTCTTGCTGTGGGCCTCTCAGCATTGATGCCTGGAGCTGTCTTCTGCAGCATCCCTCGCTGTGAGGCTCTCAGCATTTCTGGCTGGGGCTGTCTTCTGCATTGTCTCTTGCTGTTGGGATCCCAGCATTGCTGTCTGGAGCTGTCTTATGAGGTGTCTCTTGCTGTGGAGCTCTCAGCATTGCTGCCTGGAGCTGTCTTCTGCATTGTCTCTTGCTGTTGGGATCCCAGCATTGCTGTCTGGAGCTGTCTTATGAGGTGTCTCTTGCTGTGGAGCTCTCAGCATTGCTGCCTGGAGCTGTCTTCTGCATTGTCTCTTGCTGTGGAGCTCTCAGCATTGCTGCCTGAGTCTGTCTTCTGCAGCGTCTCTTGCTGTAGGGCTCTCAGCATTGCTGCCTGGAGCTGTCTTCTGCATTGTCTCTTGCTGTGGGGCTCTCAGCATTGCTGGCAGGGGCTTTCTTTTGCTGCATCTCTTACTGTGGGGATCTCAGCATTGCTGTCTGGGGGTGTCCTCTACAGTGTCTCTTGTTGTGGGGATCTCAGAATTGTTGCCTGAAGCTGTCTTCTGCAGCGTCTCTTGCTGTGGATTGCTCAGCACTGCCGGAGGGGCTGTCTTCTGCAGCGTCTCTTGCTGTGGGTATCTCAGCATTGCTGCCTGAGGCTGTCTTCTGCAGTGCCTCTTGCTGGGCACTCTCAGCATTCCTGGCTGGGGCTCTCCTGCAGCGTCTCTTGCTGTGGGGCTCTCAGCATTGATGCCTGGAGCTGTCTTCTGCATTGTCTCTTGCTGTGGGGCTCTCAGCATTGCTGGCAGGGACTGTCTTTTGCTGCACCTCTTACTGTGGGGATACCAGCATTGCTGTCTGGGGGTGTCCTCTACAGTGTCTCTTGTTGTGAGGATCTCAGAATTGTTGCCTGAAGCTGTCTTCTGCAGCGTCTCTTGCTGTGGATTGCTCAGCACTGCCGGAGGGGCTGTCTTCTACAGCGTCTCTTGCTGTGGATTGCTCAGCACTGCCGGAGGGGCTGTCTTCTGCAGCGTCTCTTGCTGTGGATCGCTCAGCAGTGCTGGAGGGGCTGTCTTCTGTATTGTCTCTTGCTGTGGGGATCTCAGCATTGCTGCCTGGAGCTGTCTTATGAGGTGTCTCTTGCTGTGGAGCTCTCAGCATTGCTGCCTGGAGCTGTCTTCTGCATTGTCTCTGCTGTTGGCTCTCAGCATTGCTGGCTAGGGTGGTCTACTGCACGGTCTCTTGTTGTGAGTGCAAGGTTAAAATTAAGGCTTGCCTCATTAATTGCAGATCTTTGGCCAAGCATGCAATGGATGTATGGTCAATCTTAATTGATGGTATCTGGGATATTATGTTTCTAACAGAAACCTGGCTTAACATGGATACGGTGACAATAATCACACTAGCTATTCCACCTGGCTTCAAAATGTTCCATGGCAATCGAGAATGTGGGAAAAGGGGGGGCGGGTGGCCATCATTCTTAGAGATTCGTGGGAGCTGGTGTCCTCTGACCCGTTGTGTGTGCAGGGCATTGAAGGTCTTAATTGTTGCATACGATTTAACCCCTCATCTGCTCTTGCGGGCATCCTCATCTACAGACCCCCCGACTGCACAACAATTGCTCTTCAGAATATATGCAGTTTCATTGTTCAAAAATCGGTAATGTACACCAACTTTATGGTCCTAGGAGATTTTAATCTACATGTGAACGATTTGAACTGTTCACAAGCAGCGCAACTGATTTCGTCCTTAGCAGGTGCTAATCTCATACAACAGGTGTCCTCCCCGACGCATATAGCGGGGCACACCTTAGATTTGGTTTTCTCCAACCTCTCTGCCATCGATAAAGAGACTCCGGCCCCTTTAACTTGGTCAGATCACTATCTGATCCCTTTTGTGATTACTTTGCCCAACCTGGGGCAAGCTAAGGGAACTCGCTTTATTCAAAAGAGAAATTGGAAAAACCTGAACGAAGCAGTATTAAGCACTATTTTGCAGGACACTCATCCCTGCCTATCTTCTGACCCCAAAGCAGATGCAGCCTCTATACATCAATGGATTGCTACTGCGGTGGAGTCAGTTGCGCCGGTCAGAATAGTGAAATCTACTAGATTGTCCCCCACTGCTCCCTGGTTTTCTAATGCCCTCAAAGAAACAAAAAGAAGGTGCAAAAGATTGGAACGCCAGTGGAGATTGATATATCTTTTTCATAAAGATATAAAAACAGCCAGAAGGGACTATATCGTTACTCGCATTCAGAACGCAGACCATTCCTGTAGTGAGGTTTTTAAAGTAGTCCAAACCTTTTTTAAACCCAAGGCGTTAGAGGCTGAAGTGACATTATCCCTGGCCTTGTGTGAAAAAATTGCTAGTCACTTTGAAAATAACATTTTAAAGGTTTACGACTCTTTTGTGCCGTCTGAGGCAACTGTGGCAGCGGACACATCCCCGATTGCGGCGGAGGCACCTATGCTTATCAATTTCACTCCAATATTACCTCAGGATGCTCTAGCTGTAATCCATAAATGCCGCTCAGGCGCTCCAGATGATCCATGCCTGCCCAAACTGTGGAAGATATTATCTTCCTCCCTGATGGACGTGCTACTTCAGATATGGAACTCTTCTCTGGATACGGGCATCTTTCCTGATAAATGGAAACATGCGACACTTCCCCCTCTGAGAAAGAAACCAAATGGGGATCCAGAGGATCTTAGCAACCTTAGACCCATTTCTTTACTTTCCGCCCCAGGTAAAATGCTGGAGAAATTGGTTCAGCGCCAACTGACCACTTTTATTGAGCAGAGTGGCGCCTTGCATGATACACAATCGGGTTTTCGGGCCGGCTTTAGTATGGAGGCCGCTCTCCTTGAGGTAGCAGAGTCGGTAAGGTGGTCGCTGTGGATTCAGGAGCATCAGCTTTGCTGGTGCTCCTGGATCTGTCCGCGGCTTTTGACACCGTTGACCATTCCATACTGGTCCAGAGACTACAAGGTGTGGGTTTTGGGGGGAAGGTTCTGACCTGGCTGACATCCTATCTCAGTGGTTGCCCTTAAGCCATATGAATCCAATCCAAAACAGCTCTGGTGCGGCGCCCCTCAGGGCTCAGCCCTGAGCCCTCTACTCTTTAGCCTCTACCTAGCCCTGTTATTCTCTCTGATTGCCAACTGGGGAGTGAAAGCGATTTCCTACGCTGACGACACCCAGCTGGTTTTCTCATTGAAGGAGCAGACAGTAGATGCTTTTAAGAATTTTAAAGGTTGCTTGCGCGACATAGCTTTATGGATGAACTCGAATAAATTAAAGCTCAATGCTGGAAGACAGAATTTCTGTTTTCGAGCAGGGCTTAGTCCCTGATGCAGATTTATGGTAGCCGTCAGAAATGGGCCCACCACCTTCCCCGGCCAAAAGCATTTGAAATTTGGGGGTGAGATGCGAGTCTGACCTTTCTTTCTTAGCCCAAATACAGCAGGTCTCTGCAATCTGTTTTAGTAAATTAAAAAATCTCCGGAAAGATTTGCACTTTTTACCGGAAGACTGCCGCAAATCAGTAGTTCATGCCACAGTTACATCTAGGCTACACTACGCCAATGGCCTGTATCTTGGCCTTCCCAAATATGCCATTCACCGCCGTCAGATGATACAGAATGCGGCTGCGAGACTGGTTTGTCGTATACCATCTCAACACCATGTCTCTCCGCACCTTCAGAAGCTCCACTGGCTGCCAGTGGAGAAAAGAATCATATTTAAGGCCATGACTTTGGCCTATCGGGCTCTGAACGGAAAATGCCTGAGATATTTGAAAGATAGACTGTGTCTCTACAAGCAAAATCGTGCGCTGCGATCTTATTCCCATAAATTGCTACGCTCTCCACGCTTTGTGAAATCATGCATGGGCGGCAGAACATTCACGGTCAGAACGGCCTCACTGTGGAATGCCCTGCCAGGTCACCTGCGGCAGGCGAACTCAGAAACCTGTTTTCGCAAGGCTTTGAAGACGTGGCTCTTTAGGACAGATTAATTAAGGGCGGTTAGCTCTCTACCCTCTCTGACGTTATGGTTACCTGATGTTCTAGCGCCGGGACACCCCTGCTTGGGGTAAGCTTCAGTATTATTATTGTTGTTGTGAGGCTCTCAGCATTGCTGCCTGAGTCTGTCTTCTGTAGCGTCTCCTGCTGTAGGGCTCTCAGCATTGCTGGCTGTGGCTGTCTTCTGTAGCGTCTCATGCTGTAGGGCTCTCAGCATTGCTGCCTGAGTCTGTCTTCTGTAGCGTCTCTTGCTGTAGGGCTCTCAGCATTGCTGGCTGTGGCTGTCTTCTGTAGCGTCTCATGCTGTAGGGCTCTCAGCATTGCTGCCTGAGTCTGTCTTCTGTAGCGTCTCTTGCTGTAGGGCTCTCAGCATTGCTGCCTGAGTCTGTCTTCTGTAGCGTCTCATGCTGTAGGGCTCTCAGCATTGCTGCCTGAGTCTGTCTTCTGTAGCGTCTCTTGCTGTAGGGCTCTCAGCATTGCTGCCTGAGTCTGTCTTCTGTAGCGTCTCATGCTATAGGGCTCTCAGCATTGCTGGCTGTGGCTGTCTTCTCCAGTGTCTCTTGCTGTGGAGATCTCAGCATTGCTGGCTGTGGCTGTTGTAGGAGAGTAGGATCTGCTCCACATGGGTACCCCCACTTTTTGCTGGTGTTTCACTGTTTTTCGACCTTAGTCTGGCAGTGGCCCTGCTAATCAGGACCACAGCCTAGCTGCTTCCTCTCTAAAATGGTTTCCATGTACATTAGGTACATTTCTAATTGGATGGATTCTGGAGTGCCTTATAAGCCCCTAGTATATGGTATACTATGTACCTAGGGCATAGGTACCTCAGAGGCCTACCGGGGGCTGAAGCATGTATTATGCCACCCCTGGGAAGCACTCCAAAATGACACCACAGGTCTGCTACTGCAGCCTGGGTAAGGTGGTACTTGCACCCCTTACAGTGGTATTGGCTACCTATATCACTACCAATGCACACACATATACAACCTATAAGTCACTCCTATGGCAGGCCTTAACAATCCTGAAGGCAGAGTGCTTGGTTTTTATGTGAGAGGGTGCCCCTGCATGAGCAGAGCCCCTCTGCAGCGTTCGGAGTACCTCCTCTGATGCTGTTTGTGGTGCAGCCTGACCATATACTCTCAAGTGCATTATAAACTCGCGGTAAATGCTAACTTTGGACTGGCTGCACGGAAACATGTTGTGTTTGGTGTCAAACACTTTGGATTATTCCCCCCCCCACCAGTTCTGGCAGTGGGGGTAGCATTCCACCCTTCTAGAGGGAGAGACATGTTCACACTGGTCTAACCCAGTAAAGACTTTCTACAGCCCTGGCATCACAAAATGGATGCCACTGCACAGACATTTGTCTGGCCTCCTGCTGCTGACCGAATCTCCGGCAGGGGAAGGCCTGGACAATAGGTTTCCTCCTCCCCAGACAGGCAGATGCGTATTGGGGCTGGGCGGGAGCACTCTCTAGTGCTTTGAAGTCCTGCACACTTGGTGTCCTTGTGCATAGTCCAGTTTAAACCGGTTGCAGGGGCTACCTGCCCCTGCTCTGGCACGAAACTGGACAAAGGAAATGGGTGTAACCACCCCTCTTTCCAAACCCTCACATAGGTGGGTCCCTAGAGTATGTCCAACCCCCAAACTTTGTATAAGTACGGGAGCCAAGTCCTTGCGACTTTAGATTACCCTGGATGAAACTCTGCAATATATATCCTGGACCTTCGACGTTCTACTTTGCTTAGAAGACTGAAGAAATCTCCTTTGGGGCCAAGGAGTGACTCCCCTGCTTGACAGTCACCAAAGAAGCAACTGACCGTTCTGCTTCACTGAAGCTCCCGCCAGATGCCGAAGTCTTTGCATCACCAGAGGTGGATTTCCAGACTTCCCTGAGGCTACCCTGAGTTCACAGCAAAGCTGAGGCCCGTGTCTATCGTGGGTGACGTGGCACCGTGACCCCTGGACACCGTGATCTTTTGCAGCTCCATTATCTTCCTGGTCTTCCTCGAAGTTGGGCTTTGGGCTCCAAGTAGCCCCAGCCTTGAGCATCTCCTGCACCGAAGATTTCTGGCCTCCATTCCACGAGTGACCCGTGGGCCAGTTTCCAGTGCGACCGCTCGAGGCTCCTTCGCGATCGCTAGCCCTTTGGCTAGTAGGTCCCCACAAAGGCAACTCCTCTTCTGATTGGGCTTTCCTGGTTGCCCCAGACATGCCCTGACTTACCCTCACTGTGTGAGTCCCCCAGACCTTGCTGGTCTGCACCGCCGTCCTTTCTCTGATTCCAAGTGACTTGCCATTGCCAGGGCTTGAGTCCAATCTGGTCACCGACACGGCAGCACTCGACAGACTTCGTGGGACAGCTCGAATCCAGCTCCTGGTTGTCATCGGCGCCTCCTGGACCTTGTGGCTGAAGGGTCAAGACACCCGTCAACTTACCTGAAGCACCCGACATCTGTGGGCATTGGTCTATCGTGCCCTTGGTCACTGGTAAGTGACCCAGACTCTGTCCCCTCTGCTTTCAGGTTCCTTCCATCCTAGATCCAGGCTTGTATCGCTTCGGACACTTCTCCTCTTCGACGGCAGCAGCACTTCTTCGCCAGCTTCCATTGAAATCGACGAAGCGACCGGACACCAAAAGACACCTATGTACCCGGCTTCCCTGGATGAGGTAACACGAGTACTCCGGTGCTCCCATGGGTGCTAGCCCTAGAACTTCCTAAGTCCAAAAAGGTTTGGTCCTGACTTATTTCTAAGTGTCCCTAATCTTTAAATTTCCAATCGCGACATTGCCCATAGAAGCTAATGGGAACCTGCGGCTGTGTTCACACACTGCACACGGCCCCCGTGGGTCCCCTGTGTCACTACCTTGGGTGGTTTCTTGGGGTCCCAGCGATTCTACAGGCTCTAGGTCTAGTGTCTAGTTCAGTCGTGGTTCTTATACCACTTTATTGGTATATGGTTTGGTACGCCCCTAGGGCCCAAACGTGTATTTGTGCTATTATTGTTGATTGCTAACTTGTAACTTAAGTACTTCGAACTCCAGTCTCCTAAAGAGACTAGAGGGGTGTGTTTTATCTTAAATACATATAGTTTAAATATATACCTGGTGTGGTTGTCCTTTCATTGGGTCATTCAAGAGATTATAGACTGGTAAAACAAGCTGTTTTACATTCCTTCAAGACTTAGCCTGAAGGCTGCTCTCCATAGCTACCACTAGGATAGCTTTCAATAAAGGTTGTCTTTAACCTATCACCATAAGGGGTTGTTTGGACTGATACAAGGTGCCCACTAGAACTAGTGGACAGCATATATCAGGCCAACTTCTCACAGCTGTCTTCTGCAGCGTCTCTTGCTGTGGAGATCTCAGAATTGTTGGCTGGGGCTGTCTTCTGCAGCCACTCTCGCTGTTGAGATCCCAGCATTGCCCTGAGGCTGTCTTCTGCAGTGTATTTCACTGTGGGGCTCTCAGCATTGCTGGCTGGGGCTGTCTTCTGCAGCTGTCTCTTGCCATGGAGATCTCTGCATTGCTAGCTTCGACTGTCTTCTGCATTGTCTCTTACTGTGGGGATCTCATCATTGCTGGCTGGGGCTGTCTTCTGCAGTGTCTCTTGCTGTGGGGCTCTCAGCATTGCTGCCTGAGTCTGTCTTCTGTAGTGCCTCTCTCTGTGGGCCTCGCAGTATCACTGCCTGGGTCTGTCTTCTACAGCGTCTCTTGCTGTGGGGATCTCAGCATTGCTGGCTGGGGCTGTCTTCTGCAGCTGTCTCTTGCCATGGAAATGTCTGCATTGCTAGCTTCGACTGTCTTCTGCATTGTCCTTTGCTGTGGGGATCTCATCATTGCTGCCTGGGTCTGTCTTCTGCAGTGCCTCTTGCTGTGGGGATCTCAGCATTGATGCCTGGGGCTCTCTTTTGCAGCATCTCTTACTGTGAGGATCTCAGCATCGCTGCCTGGGTCTGTCTTCTGCAGTGTCTCTCGCTGTTGGTCTCTCAGCATTGCTGTATGGTGATATATTCTGAAGTGTCGCTTGCTGTGGACCCGTCATGGTTGCTGCCTGGGGGTGTCCTCTGCAGTGTCTCTTGTTGTGGGGATCTCAGCATTGCTGCCTGGCGCTGTCTTATGAGGTGTGTGAGAAGGTGGCCTGATATATGCTGTCCACTAGTTCTAGTGGGCACCTTGTATCAGTCCAAACGACCCCTTAAGGTGATAGGTTAAAGACAACCATATATGAAAGCTATCCTAGTGGTAGCTATGGAGAGCAGCCTTCAGGCTAAGTCTTGAAGGAATGTAAAGCAGCTTGTTTTACCAGCCTATAATCTCTTGAATGACCAAATGAAAGGACAACCACACCAGGTATATATTCAAAATATATGTATTTAAGATAAAACACACCCCTCTAGGCTCCTTATGAGACTGGAGTTCGAAGTACTTTGTTTACAAGTCAGCAATTATCAGTAATAGCACAAATACACGTTTCTGCCCCAGGGGCGTACCAAACCATATACCAAAAAAGTGGTATAAGAACCACGACTGGAATAGACACTAGGCCTAGAGCCTGTAGAATCGCTGGGACCCCAAGGAACCACCCAAGGTAGTGACACAGGGGACCCACGGGGACTGTATGCAGTGTGTAAACACAACCGCGGGTTCCCGTTATCTTCTATGGGCAATGTCGCGGTTGGAAATTTAAAGATTAGGGACACTTCTAATCGAGTCAGGACCAAACCCTTTTGGACTTAAGAAGTTCTAGGGCTAGCACCCACGAGAGCACCGGAGTACTCTAGTTACCTCACCCAGGGAAGCCGGGTGCATAGGTGTCTTTTGGTGTCGGATCGCGTAGTCGATCTCAATGGGAGCCTGCAAAGAACTGCTGCTGCCGTGAAGAGGAAAAGTGTCCGAAGAGATCCAAGCCTGGATCTGGGATGGAAGGAACCTGAAAGCAGAGGGGACAGAGTCTGGGTCACTAGCCAGTGACCAAGGGCAGAATGGACCCAATGCCCACAGATGTCGGGTGCTTCAGGTGAGTTGATTGGTGTCTTGACTCTTCTGCCATGAGGTCCAGGAGGCGTCGACGAAGTCCACAAGCCGGATTCGAGCTGTCCCACAAAGTCTGTCAAGTGCTGCGGTGTCGGCGACCAGAATGGACACAACAAGCCTTGGCAACAGCAAGTCTCGTGGAAAGAGAAGAAGGACGTCGGTGTAGACCAGCAAGGTCTGAGGGACTCACCCAGCAAGGGTAAGTTGGGGCACGTCTGGAGCAACCAGGAAAGCCCAAGCAGATGAGGAGTTGCCTTCGTGGGGACCCACTAGCCAATGGGCTATCGATCACGAAGGAGCCTTGAGTAGTTGCACTGGAACCCGACCCACGGGTCACTCGTGGAGTGGAGGCCAGAGATCTTCGGTGCAGTCAGTGCTCAAGGCTGGGGTTACTCAGAGCCCAAAGCAGAACTTCAAGGATAAACAGAAATGCGATGTACCAGCAATAGTACGCAGTGCTCAGGGGTCACGGTTCCTCGTCACCCACGATAGCCACGGGCCCCAACTTTGCTGTGGACTCAGGGGAGCCTCGGGGAAGGAAGGAAATCCACCTCTGGTGATGCAGAGACTTTGGCGTCCAACTGGAGCTTCGGAATTGCAAACCGGACAGTTGCTTCTTTGGTGCCTGCCAAGCAGGGGAGTCACTCCTTGACCCCAAGGGAGATTTCTTCCGTCTTCTAGTCGAAATAGAAAGTCGAAGGTCCAGGATATATGTTGCAGAGTTTCGTCTAGGGTAATCTAAAGTCGCAAGGACTGGGATCCCATACTTATACTAAGTTTGGGGGTTGGACATACTCTAGGGACCCACCTATGGGGGGGTTTGGAAAGAGGGGTGGTTACACCCATTTCCTTTGTCCAGTTTCGTGCCAGAGCAGGGGCAGGTAGCCTCTGCAACCGGTTTGAACTGGACTATGCACAGGGACACCAAGTGTGCCCTCAGTGCAGGACTTCAAAGCACCAGAGAGTGCTCCCGCCCAGCCCCAATATACATATGCCTGTCCGGGGAGGTGGTTACACCTCACTGGGACAGGAAACCTATTGTCCAGGCCTTCCCTGCCGGAGTTTCGGTCAGCAGCAACAGGCCTAGCCCGTGTCTGTGGCAGAGGCATCCATTTTATGATGCCAGGGATGTAGAAAGTCCTACCGGGTTAGACCAGTGTGAACATGTCTCTCCCTCTAGTAGGGTGGAATGCTACCCCCGCCTCCAGAACTGGCGGGGGGGGTAGTATTCCAAAGCGTTTGATACCAAACACGACATGTTTCCGTGCAGCCAGTCCAAAGTTAGCATTTACCACGAGGTTATAATGCACTTAAGAGTATATGGTCAGGCTGCACCACAAACAGCATCAGAGGAGGTACTCCGAACGCTGCAGAGGGGCACCCTCTCACATAAAAACCAAGCACTCTGCCTTCAGGATTGTTAAGGCCTGCCATAGGAGTGACTTATAGGTTTTATATGTGTGTGCAATGGTAGTGATATAGGTAGCCTATACCACAGTAAGGGGTGCAAGCACACCCATACCCAGGCTGCAGTAGCAGACCTGTGGTGCCATTTTGGAGTGCTTCCCAGGGGTGGCATAATACATGCTTCAGCCCCTGGTAGGCCTCTGAGGTACCTATGCCCTAGGTACATAGTATACAATATAGTAGGGGCTGATAAGGCACTCCAGAATCCAATTAGATATGTATCTAATGTACATGGAAACCATTTTAGAGAGGAAGCAGCTAGGTTGGGGTCCTGATTAACAGGGCCACAGCCAGCCTAAGATCGAAAAACAGTGAAATACCAGCGAAAAAGTGGGGGTACCCATGTGAAGCAGATCCTACTCTCCTACAGTGAGGCTCTCAGCATTGCTGGCTGGGGCTCTCCTGCAGCGTCTCTTGCTGGGCGCTCTCAGCATTGCTGGCTGGGGCTGTCTTCTGCAGTGTCTCTTGCTGTGGGGCTCTCAGCACTGCTGGCTGGGGCTGTCTTCTGCAGTGTCTCTTGCTGTGGGGTGTAGGAAGGTGGAATCTGACTATATGGTTGCCCCCACTTTTTGCCTGGTGCTTTGCTGGTTTATGACTTAGTTGGACTGGGACCCTGCTATCCAGGGCCCCAGTCTATCTGCTTTCTCTATAAAATGGCTTCCATGTCCATTAGGTACATTTCTAATTGGATTCTGGAGTGCCTTATAAGCCCCTAGTATATGGTATACTATGTACTTAGGGCATAGGTACCTCAGAGGCCTACCAGGGGCTGAAGCATGTATTATGCCACCCCTGGGAAGCACTCCAAAATGGCACCACAGGTCTGCTACTGCAGCCTGGGTAAGGTGGTGCTTGCACCCCTTACTGTGGTATAGGCTACCCATATAACTACCATTGCACACACATGTAAAACCTATAAGTCACTCCTATGGCAGGCCTTAACAATCCTGAAGGCAGAGTGCTTGGTTTTTATGTGAGAGGGTGCCCCTGCATGAGCAGAGCCCCTCTGCAGCGTTCGGAGTACCTCCTCTGATGCTGTTTGTGGTGCATTCTGACCTTATACTCTTAAGTGCATTATAACCTTGTGGTAAATGCTAACTTTGGGATGGCTGCATGGAAACATGTCGTGTTTGGTGTCAAACGCTTTGGAATACTACCCCCCCCCCCCCCTTCCAGTGGCGGGGGTAGCATTCCACCCTTCTAGAGGGAGAGACATGTTCACACTGGTTTAACCCGGTAGGACTTTCTACAGCCCTCGGGGAACAACCTTTACAACGCAACTGTTACAACGCACTACACTTACAATGCATTTTTTACAACGCATAATCCATTACAACGCACTACACTTACAACGCATGACACTACAATGCATTTTTAAAAACTGCCTTTACAACGCATTCCATTACAACGCCTACCATTACAACGCATAATATTACACTACACTATCCAACACTTACTCTACTGTTGCACCCCCTGGAGTTAGAATAGTAATTTTTACCCCTACACTATCCAACACTTACTCTACTGTTGCACCCCCTGGAGTTAGAATAGTAATTGTTACCCCTATACTATCCAACACTTACCCTACTGTTGCACCCCCTGGAGTTAGAATAGTAATTTTTACCCCTATACTATCCAACACTTACCCTACTGTTGCACCCCCTGGAGTTAGAATAGTAATTTTTACCCCTATATTATCCAACACTTACCCTACTGTTGCACCCCCTGGAGTTAGAATAGTAATTTTTACCCCTATACTATCCAACACTTACCCTACTGTTGCACCCCCTGGAGTTAGAATAGTAATTTTTACCCCTATACTATCCAACACTTACCCTACTGTTGCATCCCCTGGAGTTAGAATAGTAATTTTTACCCCTATACTATCCAACACTTACCCTACTGTTGCACCCCCTGGAGTTAGAATAGTAATTTTTACCCCTATACTATCCAACACTTACCCTACTGTGGCACCCCCTGGAGTTAGAATAGTAATTTTTACCCCTATACTATCCAACACTTACCCTACTGTTGCACCCCCTGGAGTTAGAATAGCAATTTTTACCCCTATACTATCCAACACTTACCCTACTGTTGCACCCCCTGGAGTTAGAATAGCAATTTTTACCCCTATACTATCCAACACTTACCCTACTGTTGCACCCCCTGGAGTTAGAATAGCAATTTTTACCCCTATACTATCCAACACTTACCCTACTGTTGCACCCCCTGGAGTTAGAAAAGTAGTTTTTACCCCTATACTATCTAATACTTACCTTAAATGCAATTTAATATTATGCGTTGTAATGGTATGCGTTGTAAAGGTAGTTTTTAAAAATGCGTTGTAGTGTCATGCGTTGTAAGTGTAGTGCGTTGTAATGGATTATGCGTTGTAAAAAATGTGTTGTAAGTGCATGCGTTGTAAAAGTGTGCGTTGTAACGTCATACATCCACAGCCCTCGCATCACAAAATGGATGCCTCTGCCACAGACACGGCCTCCTCCTGCTAACAGAAACTCCGGCAGGGGAAGGCCTGGACAATAGGTTTCCTTTCCCAGGGAGGTGTAACCACCTCCCCAGACAGGCAGATGCGTATTGGGGCTGGGCGGGAGCACTCTCTAGTGCTTTGAAGTCCCTGCACACTTGGTGTCCTTGTGCATAGTCCAGTTTAAACCGGTTGCAGGGGCTACCTGCCCCTGCTCTGGCACGAAACTGGACAAACGAAATGGGTGTAACCACCCCTCTTTCCAAACCCTCCCATAGGCGGGTCCCTAGAGTATGTCCAACCCCCAAACTTAGTATAAGTATGGGAACCCAGTCCTTGCGACTTTAGATTACCCTGGAAGAAACTCTGCAATATATATCCTGGACCTTCGACGTTCTACTTTGCTTTGAAGACTGAAACAATCTCCCTTGGGGTCAAGGAGTGACTCCCCTGCTTGGCAGGCACCAAAGAAGCAACTGACCGGTCTGCATCGTTGAAGCTCCCGCCGGACGCTGAAGTCTTTGCATCACCAGAGGTGGATTTCCAGACTTCCCCAAGGCTACCCTGAGTCCACAGCAAAGCTGAGGTCCATGGCTGTCGTGGAACCGTGACCCCTAGACACCGTGAACTTTTGCAGTAACACCATCTTCCTGGTCTTCCTCGAAGTTGTGCTTTGGGCTCTGAGTAGCCCCAGCCTTGAGCACCTCCTGCACGGAAGATTGCTGGCCTCCACTCCCTGAGTGACCCGTGGGCCAGTTTCAAGTGCGGCTGCTCGAGGCTCCTTCGCGATCGCTAGCCCGTTGGCAAGTAGGTCCCCACGAAGGCAACTCCTCTTCTGATTGGGCTTTCCTGGTTGCTCCAGACGTGCCCTGACTTACCCTCACTGGGTGAGTCCCCCAGACCTTGCTGGTCTGCACCGCCGTCCTTTCTCTGATTCCAAGTGACTTGCTGTTACCAAGGCTTGTTGGGTCCAATCTGGTCGCCGACACAGCAGCACTCGCCAAACTTCGTGGGAAAGCTCGAATCCAGCTCCTGGTCATCATCGGCACCTCCTGGACCTCGTGGCTGAAGAGTAAAGACACCCGTCAACTCACCTGAAGCACCCGACATCTGTGAGCATTGGTCTATCGTGCCCTTGGTCACTGGTAAGTGACCTAGACTCTGTCCCCTCTGCTTTCAGGTTCCTTAGATCCTAGATCCAGGCTTGGATCGGTTCGTACACTTCTCCTCTTCACGGCAGCATGGGTGAGGTAACACGAGTTCTCCGGTGCTCCCGTGGGTGCTAGCCCTAGAACTTCCTAAGTCCAAAAGGGTTTGGTCCTGACTCACTTCTAAGTGTACCTAATCTTTAAATTTCCAACCGCGACATTGCCCATAGAAGCTAACGGGAACCCGCGGCTGTGTTCACACACTGTACACGGCCCCCGTGGGTCCCCTGTGTCACTACCTTGGGTGGTTCCTTGGGGTCCCAGCGATTCTACAGGCTCTAGGCCTAGTGTCTAGTTCAGTCGTGGTTCTTATTCCACTTTATTGGTATATGGTTTGGTACGCCCCTAGGGCCCAAATGAGTATTCGTGCTATTACTGTTGATTGCTAACTTGTAACTTAAGTACTTTGAACTCCAGTCTCATAAAGAGACTAGAGGGGTGTGTTTTATCTTAAATACATATATTTTAAATATATACCTGGTGTGGTTGTCCTGTCATTTGGTCATTCAAGAGATTATAGACTGGTAAAACAAGCTGCTTTACATTCCTTCAAGACTTAGCCTGAAGGTTGCTCTCCATAGCTACCACTAGGATGGCTTTTAATAAAGGTTGTCTTTAAACCTATTACCTTAAGGCAGGGGTCTTCAAACTGTGGGGCGCGACCCCCAGGGGGGCCGTGGAGCAATGGGGGTCGCGCCTTCCCAGTCACACTTCTGCCCATGCCCAAGGGCTTCAGCCCCCCTCTTCCCCCGTCCTGTGTCTCAGCCCGGGCTGCTGCAGTGCAACTCGAGCTGATGTGGGCTCAGCTGGGCAGTGTCTGGAGTCTTATCTCCGGGCACGCCCGAGTTTTTCACAGGTCTTTAATGACCATTTGCATATTTATATGCCTTTGTAACCTGTTTACAGAGGCTTAGTGTTTTTTCCTGGTTCCAGTACCCCCTGCGCCCCCACTGTGCCTATTCCTTACATTTGGATTTTACATTAACTGCCGTAGTGTGAGAATACATTTCATGTAAAGGAATATAAAGTAGGGTTGCCAAAAGAAAAATGCCTGCCGTGTTTTGTTTAAAGAGCCTGCAAAGACCTCGTCTTGACACTAAATAGACTTATAAATAAAAAAGTATGTATGCATTTGTTATGTGACTTTTCTGTCTTTGTTCTCTTTAATTATCAGTCATGGATCATTGAGGCAGCCCTAGAACACAATTAAAAGCGCTTTCTATTTATATTTGCTGTTTGAAGTATGCACAGATAAGTGCTGAAAATACAGCTTTAGGTGACTGCTTATTTTTGTACCGACTGGGCCATCAAAATAATCTGCTGGCAACCCTAACCATAGGACTGTAAGTTTGTTGCAGGATCAGCACATTATTTATTTCCTTCGCACTTGATCCCCGATTAATGCCGCAATAGTTTAACTTATATCTGAAACCCTACGCCGCCGTCAATATCATGCTGAGTTACTTCATGTGTCTGGGAATGCACCCTGCATTCAGACAACTCATTCCTCATTCTCGCCCTTCACTTTCACGCTCACCCTGCACTCACAGCAATCACAATGCACTCACACTGATCACCATGCACTCACACCATTCACCCGCTCACCTTGCACTCACAGTGATCACTCTGCACTCACAATGCACTTGCGCTGTTCACCCTGTACCTCAGCCTGCAGTCACACGAGCACACTACTCACCGTGCTCTCATGTGACACTTCACTCACCTGTCCCCCTCACTGCTCAATGTGCAACTCACTCAAACAAGCCCATCAGTAATCATACATTCATTCATCCCATTCTGAACTTGCATCCGCACCCAAATACATACGCCACCTCACTCACCCTGCAGTCACTCCTCTTACCCTACTCTCACACTGTTGCATCGCTCACCGTGCACTCACAGGGACACTCTTGTCACCTACACAGTGCAGAGGGTTAATGTGCCTGCTACAAAGAATATGTAACATGCAGATCACAGAAATGAGTGTGAGTAAACTATGAGTAGCGCTATAAAAAAATGAAATGTTTGTCAGAAAGGTGCTATAGAGAGATGAGGTGCATTGTTGGTGAGTGACAGTGAAGGAATTCATGGAGAAGGAGGAAACGGGGTTGGGGCATCAAAAAAGACTGTTGCAACGTGTGCAACTAGTGTTAGGACCAGCCCTGGCTGGGAGTGTTAGCCTCCCCCCCCCTCCGAAGTTCTGGTCTAGTGACTCCCCTGCTTCTGCCTATTATTATTATTTACATTTGTGGTGCGCTACTGTTACCAAAAGATGTCCTGGGGCTAATAACCATCTGCTGCCTGAAGGCAAATGAGAAAAGCTCAGAAGGAGAACCAGCCAAATGGGGTAACCTACAGGGCATAGAGAAAGGTTTTTATATCTTCCTAAAGGATAATAGATTCTTGGTGGAGCGAAGCAAAGGAAGGTGCAAGTTCCATAACTGCGCGGCCTGCACCAAAACAGTGAGACAGACAACTCATGCCTTCTTGAATTAGGGAACAATAAGCAGAGTGGCACAGGCCGAGAGGAGCATACGGGTCCGACCTGTATGCTTGGTGAGGAGAGATGAGAGGATGTAAGAGGACAGCAAGGGAGTGAGAGAATTTGATTGAAGAGGTCAGGGATGAGGAGAAATGTGAATTGCCGAAGAGAAGTGTGGACACGCAAGAAGTGAGTGTGAGCCAAAGGTGATGGCTTCTGTTAGAACAAAGGGGAGATGTGAAAGATGAATGGGGGGACTGGAGAGGTGTAAGATACAAATAGACAAAAATGTGAATGGAGAGACGAGGTGAATGAGAAGTGCTGAGGGGCACGGGAAGTGACAGGGCCAGAGAGGCCATGAGATAAATTGGAGAGACTGTTAGAGATGAGGGCAGTGAAAGGACAGAATGGCAAGAGGTGATTAAAGGTGAAGTGAGAGGTTGAATGGGGAGAGATCAGAAGTTGTAAAAAGGGGTGAAAGAAAATGGCCTGCAAAGTGAGAAGGATCCAGGATTAGGAGAGGAGAGAGGGATGGAAGGGAGGGGGTGAGAGGAAAGCGGCATGGGTAAACTGCCTAACTCTGCACAAAACCGCCAGGGTTTTAGGGAGCTCCTGCTTCTCCCGGTCAGGGCCAGGTGAGCTTCTAATATGGCAGCACGTATTCCTGCGGAGTGGAAGACCCTTCACAAAGGTTGACTAGAAATCTTTCTGATGTTAATTGCTGTATTTTGGTTATAAAACGGGTACTGATGGGGTGAACTTTTTCCTCAGTGTTACTGTGTGTAAAAAATGTCAAAATGATGAAGCAATGCTATCCCAAAATACGCGGCATCACATAACCTCATTTACATTTTTTTCCCACACAGTTTAGCCAAGCCTGTCACGTAATTTGTTCCTCACCTGCCTCATAATTCCAGTAGCCCTGCCTACAGGTTTAGACATTTTTGTCGGGAGGGGGTCCTTACGCCTCAAAATGTTGACAGGAGGGTCTCAGCATCCAAAAGTTTGAAGACCTCTGCCATAAGGGGTTCTTTGGACTGGTGCAAGGTGACCACTAGAATTAGTGGACAGCATATACCAGGCCAACTTCTCACATGGGGCTCTCAACATTGCTAGCTGGGTCTGTCTTCCACAGCTCTCTCTTGCTGTGGGACTCTCAGCATTGCTGGCTGGGGCTGTCTTCCACAGCTGTCTCTTGCCATGGGGCTCTCAGCATTGCTGGCTGGGGCTGTCTTCTGCAGTGTCTCTTGCTGTGGGGTTCTCAGCATTGCTGGCTGGGGCTCTCTTGCAGCGTCTCTTGCTGGGGGACTCTCAGCATTGCTGGCTGAGTCTGTCTTCTGCAGTGTCTCTTGCTGTGGGGCTCTCAACATTGCTGGCTGGGTCTGTCTTCCACAGCTGTCTCTTGCTATGGGGCTCTCAGTATTGCTAGCTGGGTCTGTCTTCCACAGCTGTCTCTTGCTGTGGGGCTCTCAACATTGCTGGCTGGGTCTGTCTTCCACAGCTGTCTCTTGCTATGGGGCTCTCAGTATTGCTAGCTGGGTCTGTCTTCCACAGCTGTCTCTTGCTGTGGAGCTCTCAGCATTGCTGTCTGGGGCTGTCTTCTACAGCTGTCTCTTGCCATGGGGCTCTCGGCATTGCTTGCTTTGACTGTCTTCTGCAGTGTCTCCTGCTGTGGAGCTGTCGGCATTGCTGGCTGGGTCTGTCTTCCACAGCTGTCTCTTGCCATGGGGCTCTCAGCATTGCTGGCTGGGTCTGTCTTCCACAGCTGTCTCTTGCCATGGGGCTCTCGGCATTGCTGGCTTTGACTGTCTTCTGAAGTGTCTCTTGCTGTGGGGCTCTCAGCATTGCTGGCTGGGTCTGTCTTCCACAGCTGTCTCTTGCCATGGGGCTCTCAGCATTGCTGGCTTGGGCTGTCTTCTGCACTGTCTCTTACTGTAGGGCTGTCAGCATTGCTGGCTGAGACTGTCTTCTGAGGTGTCTCTTACTGTGGGGCGGTCAGCATTGCTGGCTGGGGATGTCTTGTGCAGATGTCTCAGGCTCCGGAGCCCTTAGTAGTGCAGGCAAGGATTGTATTGTGTAGGTGTCTCTGAGTCCTGCGGGACCCTCTGCACTGCCGACAGGGGCTGTCTCTCGTAGGTGTGTCATGCGGGGCTCTCGCTAGTGCTGACAGGGGCTGTCTCATGTAGGTGCCTCCTGTGGGGCTCTTTCTAGTGCTGACAGGGGCAGTCTCATGTAGGTGCCTCCTGCGGGGCTCTTTCTAGTGCTGACAGGGGCTGTCTCATGGAGGTACCTCCTGCGGGGCTCTCTGCAGTGCTGACAGGGGCTGTCTCGTGTAGGTGCCTCCTGCGGGGCTCTCTGCAGTGCTGAAAAGGGCTGTCTCTTGTAGTTGCCTCCTGTGGGGCTCTGCACTGCTGACAGAGGCTGTCCCAAGCTTTGGCGCTCTCAGCAGTGCTGGGAGGGACAGGGGATGGGCCCTGGCTCACAGACCCGCCCCCTGACTCTCCCCTTCCCGGGAGAAGGCAGTCCTCTCTCCCGCTCAGTGTCTGGAGTCAGCCAGTCCGTGGTGGAGGGTCGGGGTGTAGGAGCCTGTTCCGGGGGGTCTCCAGAGACCGCCCTCTGGGACCACGTGGTACAGGAGAAGAGGCAGCAGGACAGGGCGAGCTGTAGTACGTGCACGCCCCCTGCCCCCCCCCCCCCCACGTCTCCGGAGCTGCATGAGACGTCCCGGCAGGGACCGGAGCATTGCCAACAGAGACAGTCAGTCCCAGCAGGAACAGCAGCCTTTCCAGCGGGTACGGGAGCTTTGCCAGCAGGAACAGGGGCTGCCCCAGCGGGAACGGGAGCTTTCCCAGCAGGGCCTGCTGAGACACCAGGGGCTGCAGTTCTAGCTGCAGGAAGTGCACGGCCCAACCAGTCTAAGGAGCTGCAGGAACCGTCCCGGAGCTTGCCAACAGGGGCAGTCCCAGCAGGAACTGCAGCCTTTCCAGCAGGAACAGCCCCAGGAGGAGGATCTGAACCCTAGACCTGCAGGGGGTCCGGGGCGTGCTCTGCCACTAGTTAGACCCGAAGCTCGGGAGCTGCAGGGCAGCAGAGGGGTCGCGCCAGCACGTGGACTGGACCCTGAGAAGCAGGAGGGGCCGGAAACGAAGAGCACGAGGAGCAGGAACAGCAGTGGGAGGGGCTGGTCCTGCATCAGCTGGAGGAGCAGGAACCGCTGGAGCCACGGGGACAGCAGGACCTACAGCATCTTGTGGGGAGGATGCCCTCTGCGACCCCACAGTGACCCCATCACCGGTGCGGGCCCCGTGGGGCTGACCCCTCCGTACAGGTCGGTGCCTCTCCCTTCCTTTACACGCCAGCATCAGCCAATGATGTGCGCAGGGAGTTAGGACGGGTTGTGCAGGGAGGGGTGCCAGTTCATGCTGAGGTGGGTGTGGCACTGGCAGGGTGGTGCCACAATTTGTATGGGCAGAGGTGGGCTTTGGCAGTTAGCTGTGCAGGTAGTAGTCCAGAAGTAGATGGTAGGTATGTGCAGTGAGAGGATCGGGAGTAGGCGCTGTTTGCAGTGAGGGACTCGGGGAGTAAATCAAGTGTGCAGTGAGACCTGGAGGAGTAGCAGCTAGATACAGTGGGAGACTCGGGACTCGGTAGAGGGTGTGTGCAGTGAAAGGCTTCAGATCAGCCAGTGTGCCCAGCGCGAGGCGCTGGGGTAGATGACGTGTCCTGCGAGAGGCTCCGGAGTAGCCAGTGTGCCTAGTGAGAGAATCAGCAGTAGACTGTGTGTGCAGGGAGGTTCTCGGGATTAAACGATGTATGCTGTGAGAGCCGCAGGAGAAAACCGTGTGCGGCTGAGAAGTAGGCAGTGCGTGCAGTGAGAGTGCGTTATAGCACAGGGAGGGCTCCGATTCTGGAGTAGATCGTGTGTGCAGTGAGGGGCTCCTGCGTAGATCGTGTGTGCAGTGAGGGGCCTCCGGAGTAGATCGTGTGTGCAGTGAGAGGCCTCCGGAGTAGATCGTGTGTGCAGTGAGGGGCTCCTGCGTAGATCGTGTGTACAGTGAGGGGCCTCCGGAGTAGATCGTGTGTGCAGTGAGAGGCCTCCGGAGTAGATTGTGTGTGCAGTGAGGGACCCATGAGTACCTAGTGTGCTGTGAGGGGCCCAGGGGCAGCTATTGTGTGCAGTGAGGGGCTCAGAAGTAGCCACTGGTTGCAGTGAGGGGCTCAGGAGTAAACCGTGTGCAGTGAGGACCTTGTGAGTAAACCGTGTGTGCAGTGAGACGCTCACGAGTAGCCAGTGTGTGCAGTGGGAGGCTCAGGAGTAAACCATGCGTGCAGTGAGGGGCCCAGGAAATAGCCAGTGTGTGTGCAGTGAGACGCTCGGGAGTAGCCAGTGCGTGTGCAGTGAGGGGTTGGGGAGTACCCAGTGCGTGCGGTGAGGGGTTGGGGAGTACCCAGTGCGTGCAGTGAGGGGCTGGGGTGTACCCAGTGCGTGCAGTGACGGTCTCAGGAGTACCCAGTGCGTGCAGTTTATGTTGTGCATTCTCGGCCGAGAAGAGCACAGGAATGTGGGTGTTCGGAGACGTTCACCTGCTCAAACCTTTATTATTTATAAATCCCCTTCTTAAATAACTGATGCACCTGAATATGGATATACGACACTGTCTCTTTGTCTAACACAATTACAAGAAGTGTGCCAAATGGAGGCGTCATAATTTGACAAACACAATGATGACTTGTTTTCAAGAGTCCTGGCGTGGGATACCTTCGCTCACACACCCGGTGACTTCTCGGGGCCTCCACCCCCACACAGACTGCCTCTATACATTGCAAACATGTGCGCAGAGCGGTGCGGAAGCAGACACCGCAGGGGCGCATTTAAAACTCCTACAACCTTGACGTCGGTCAAAACGCCCGTTTCCTATTTTAGGGGGAGATCTTACATTAATAAAGGCTGAGCTGCAGACCCCACCCCTTTGGCCCCCAAAGGACCATCGCCCAGGCCCCAGGTCTTGGAAACGCAGGGAGTGAGTAACTTGAAGAAACTGGAGGGAAAGAAAGGGCAACTCGGGGCAGATTTCCCGCTAAAAGCGTATATATATTTTTTTTAATCGCATTTCACATTTTCTCCATCATTATTTTTGCACCGGGGCCTCTTTAATCCGCCTCTTAAACCCAGATTTGTCTCGGGATTCGGGAAACATATGAAGGGCCCCCTTCAAGGTTATAGGCATCCCTGACATGGGATACAAGCTTTACCTTCTTGTTGTTCATTCCAAAATGTGAGTTGAAGCCGTGCTGACCTCACAACAAACCATTAACGGAAAGTGTGTTTCACTGAACTGTACAACTGATGTACACAATACATCTCACACCTAATTGATTCCCAACGTGTGTGTATGTATATGTGTGTGTATATATGCACACACAAACACACACACATATACAGGGCTTTAAGTGGGCCTGAGCACCGGCAGTTTTTTTTAAGCGGGCCTCGAAACGGGCCTCTATCGGGCTCTGTTTTGCGCCCTGGCACAGGCGGTCCGTTTTTTAGGTCTCGCCTGACCCAGCGCATGCGCTGGTCTGGCGAGACTTATTGAGAGGGCTCCAAAAAGTGCTACCAGGCCAGCCTAGCGCTACAGTGCATGTGCGCGGTCGCGCGCGCCGCGCTTTACTGCGATTGCTTTCACGGCCGCATAGCCAATAGGTCTCGCTTTTGGGACCTTATAAGTATTTAGTTATGCAACTGTTGCATAGCTACACTCTTATAATGTCCCAAATGCGAGACCTATTGGCTATGCCTATGCTTGTGTTTTCTTCCGGACTGCAGTGACAGCAGGCACATCGATGTGCGCTGCTCACAGTACTCACTTCGCACTAGTGGAGAAGTGACGTCATGCCAGGTGAGTTTGTAGGGCAAGTGAAATCCTTTAAAGAGTCATTTTCTCTCTGGATTTCCCTTCTCTTTTTGAATCTTAGGAGCAGCAACATTGTCGTGGTGTCACCAGGGCTTTAAGTGGAAGTTTTTTCAATATTATATATGACAAGCCATAGTTGCTGCTTATTTATCGTATGCAACTCGCAACCATTGACAAAGCCAATAGTCCTGACGTGTAGTTATGATGTGACTTGTTGTATCATATATCTGGACGCAATGAAACAGCAAAATACAAGTCGGTGGCACACTGTGCAAAACACAGATTTGTAGCTTACGTGTCTTTAAGCCACACCCTTAATTACAATGACTATTGGGAGGCCCCCCAGTTTTTTCATATCACTTAAAGCCCTGTGTGTGTGTGTGTGTGTGTGTGTGTGTGTGTGTGTGTGTGTGTATATGTGTGTGTGTGTGTGTGTGTGTGTGTGTATATATATATATATATTACCTACTGGCGGTCGCCAGTAGGTAGTTATAGTTAGGACCCTGTTTCCATAGGAAAATCGCAACATTCTATTTGGAATAACTTTTGCGCCGGTCGACGAATCCTCGCGAAATTTTCAAAACTAATGGGGCGCTACGCTCCGCTCCTACCCTGAAAGTCTCGGGGGGATTCGTCAAGCGGGGGCTGAGAAAAAAGGGGTGTCCCAAAACGCGTTTTTCCCATGCATTTTTCCATAGGACCTTTAGACACAGCTACAGCCCGAACGGCTGAACAGAGTTACTTGAAATTTGGCAGAGAGGTAGTCTCCAGGTCAAGGAAGTGCCTTTTGTAGGTCTGGTGTAAATCTGTTCAGTAGTTCCTGAGAAAATAGCATTTAAATCAATATATATATCTGTGGCAGCTTACGGTGCGCTTACCGTGCGCTTACGGTAAGCTTACCGTACGCGTACGGTGCCGTGCGCGATTCTGAGTGGCTGTTAGATCTTAGTAAACATTCGAATCGGTCGAAACCAGGAAGCGGCGGCCGCCATTTTCTCTCTCGCACTCTGAGGGGGGGAGGAAAAACAAAGGTTGAAAACATGTAAAGGGGCAGGTTAGACAGCTCCTAACCACCTATCCTTGATTAAGGAGTCCCAAAAGAACCCCCAAGGCAAAAAATTCAATTCTATATTTTTTCGAAAAAACGGCGATTACGCTTAGCGTACGGTAAAAATTAATTATAAAAAAAAGATTATCCACATTTTCCCCCCCGTGTGCAAAAGGTGCCCGCAGGGCACCTTTTGCGCATGTCAAACATGATAAAAGAACATTTAATAGTTTACCTTTCACAACGAAGCGCATAATATGTCTTCCGTGTGCGGACGGTGCGCGAAGCGCATCATGCGTACATGGCCCATCCAGCGTAACGTGGGCACGCGGTGCGCGTAGCGCACCGCGTGCCCACCGTGCGTGCACGGCACTAACTGCGTAAAGTGGGCGCGCGGTGCGCGAAGCGCACCGCGTGCTCTCTGTGCGCGCACGGTGCGCAAAGCGCACCGTGCGCGCACGGAACGAACTGCGTTAAGTGGGCGCGCACGCCACGAACGGCGTAAAGTAACTTGGCATTTAAAAAACCGTACAAATTCACTGAAAAAACCATAGGTTTCACACACGTTATAGTTAGGAATTAGCATTTAAAAAACCTTGCAAATTCACTGAAAAAACCATAGGTTTCACACACGTTATAGTTAGGAATTAGCATTTAAAAAACCTTGCAAATTCACTGAAAAAACCATAGGTTTCACACACGTTATAGTTAGCGGACATTTTACTCATAAAAAACCAATGAAATTCCCCCGTTATAGTTAGTGCAGGCAACTATAACTCACGCGACCGCAATCCTCTGCTGATGACGTGTGTCTTTATGAAAAAAAAAAATTTGTAATATATGTATAGCTAAAATTTAATGGAAGAAGACATGGGCAAATAAGTGTCTAAATACAGTATTAGCATCAGCAGAGGATTGCGGTCGCGTGAGTTATAGTTGCCTGCACTAACTATAACTGGGGAATTTCATTGGTTTTTTATGAGTAAAATGTCCGCTTACTATAACGTGTTTGAAACCTATGGTTTTTTCACTGAATTTGCAAGGTTTTTTAAATGCTAATTCCTAACTATAACGTGTGTGAAACCTATGGTTTTTTCAGTGAATATATATATGAATCCGTAAGCTTGCTGTGAATGCCACTCCACACCGTCACAGCATAAACGGACACGGACCAAAGTTGAGTGCTGATTATTTTATTTTGTGCCTTTCTGCCGCCATAACGTTTCGGCTCCTCCGAGCCTTGATCACATGACAACATGAACCAATGAAAAGTTGGCTTTTAAAGTGACTGTGCAAACATTCAATTGATCATGTGACTGCCTACACATTAATATCGATAACAGACTTGACTGATATATTAGTGCAAAACAACGCATTTAAAAGTAGTAAGCGCATGGTAATTGAATTATAAATAATTTAAAAACCTGTGTTGGTATGTACATCAAATAAAATAAATATAAAATATTTAAAATCGATGTAAGTGCAAATAACAATCAATTTTACAAAGAATAAATAAATGTATATTCTTTTACTTGTGCAAAATATCGCTGTTATAAATGCTTAGCGCAACCACCTAAATATATCATAAAGACACATTCAATTCAAAGTGCCAATGCCTATCGACGTGTGTCAATTATTCCACAGCTATAGAGTAAGGATACGGTGCTAAACATAGGGACATCTGAAAGATCATGAGATGAAATACTTCATGAATCTACAATAATACAATTCTTATGACGAGGCCTAATGTTTAAAATGCACCTTACTTGCGATGAAAAAATCTCGTCTTGTGTGTAATCTGATTGGGAACATATTTACAGAAAACATCACAGTAGCCTTCCATCTACATATTCAAGACTATGTAAACCTATTGCGGGATGAATCCCTAAGGGTAACGCTGTAAGCAAGTCTGCGTAAATTAGAACTAATGTCATATGTACAGTCACATGTAAGATTTGTGCAAATGTGCAAAGTGAAATGTGTAACCAATGAGCCGCACCTGTGAAATAATAAAAAAAAAAGCCTCTGTGTGCGTGTGTGTGTGTGTGCGTGTGTATGTATGTATGTGTATATGTGTGTGTGTGTGTATATATATATGTGTGTGTTTAATACCTAACTCACAGATTGAATGCTTCTTTCTGACTTTCAGAGATTTCCAGGTGAAACATCCCGTGCGCGCGCGGGGGGCGGTAGTGTTCTAGAGATTATCATCTGCACCCCCCCCCCCCCATCCCACCTGTTTCAGTGGTGGGCCACTCCCGTTCCTCTCCGCTACTTGCTTGCACGGTTTGTGATTTAGCCCTAGTGCCCTGAAGCCACCTCAGAGCACACGCAGCGCTCTACAAAACTCTCGAATTACCCTCGTGGCCACAAGACGGGTCGAAACGTCAACGCCCCTATATTTAGCCGGGACCCCACACTCATTCCTAATCGTGCCACACAAGTATATATATCTATGTAAATTGAAATTGTAATTAAATTGAGATTTTTTACTGCAAACGTGGCCAGGCCCAATAGGACGGTGAATTACAACCAGTCCAGCTGTTCAGAAATACGAATGTTTTCTTCCCTTGTGTCACTGCTTTTGAAGTCTTTTCTACACCTCTTTACACATGAGCACTTTCCCTTCACGAACGTTCCATCTGGAGCAACCGTCTATACTTGGTGATAAAAGTACATCACTTTGAAAATCTCCTTGAGTTGTACACCATTGGCATAAGAATAGCATGCACGGTGGAGTAGGCTACGGGTTGTTGCCCTTCTTTATTTCAGTTTTTGAATAAGGTATTGAATACGATGAGCAGGTACATTGTGCCTTAAGAATGCTCATGTAAATTGTTACTAAATATCCCAAACAGGAGATTGATTTATGTCTCTGTAAAGACGGTCTAGGACCACTGTTTTTTGTATTATACAGAAATTTAAAAGCACCTGACATCGCCTGACGCGTTTTGATAATATATCTTCCTCATAGGCTTAAAGTCAGAAGGTAGCATTCGAGTCCTCCAATAAACCGACATTTGGCGTCATCGTGTGCCCCAATGGGCTGAAAGATTATCACGTTGCCTTGTGGGAATTGGAGTCCTTTATTAAATCCTGTATGGATGCTGCCTCAATATGTGCTGAATAGCAGGCTCTCGCATTGGGGCTACAAAAGCAGACCAGCTTTCTATAAAGGCATCTGCTGAAAATGTTGACTTGTATATTATGGTTAGCCCTGTCAGAGAGAGAGAGGAATATTTCTAGCTGAGATCGCCAAATGCACTATAACGGCCGACACAAAATTGCGACTATCTGAAAACCCAGCCATAACGGCAGTTTGGTGCCGATATAGCAAATCCTTCCATCAAACCAGTTTACCAGTTGATCCAAGAGATGATTAACAAATATCTTGGATGTTGCATGGAAGCAGTTGATGAAAATTTAGCAAATTTCTACAATCGCCATTTGCTATGAATCAGCCAGACAATGCTTTTTGCCAAGCATTGGGTGTTGGCTAATATCCCCATTCTGAGTTATAATGGGGCTGCAGCCGATGATCCAATTCTGGTGTAATATCTGATAAAGACTCGATGTCCTTCACAGCCGATGATCTGCTTTTCAGTCTCCTTATCCCGGGTCCTAGGTTTGTCCAGGCTCACACCTATTCGGCTCCGAGGATACCGCCCCCGGTGATAGTGGTCTCTACAAACCTGTATAACATACCATTTAAGAATCACTTTAGGAGTAACATGGCAGGTCCTAGTCCAGAGGATGGAACTGCCTTAGAGACCGGAAATAAAGGCAGGCTGACATTCCTCAGATACAGAATTTTGTGGAATTAGAGGAATTTGTAAATCCAGTAACACATTAATCCATAGCCCCCCCCCCCCTCTCCCAAATGAGACCGAATTGTGTTTAAATGTATAACCAATACCCTTGAGCCAAGTTGGGGTTACCACGTCATCTCTTGCAGTAACCGTAATCAGGAATAAAACATGGACTTAGAAAGATTTTAAAGTCCATTATTTAGCATGCAAAAATTCTTAACTAAAATATATTTCCAGAAAGACGCCTTTCAAGGACAGAGGTGGTTTGACCAGTTTGTTCCCCCCTCTGGCCCTCTTAAAAGAACATTCTTAGCCTAGCAGTCCAGCTGTTCAAAGGGTTGTAAGCCAGAATGTCATAGTCTAAATATCATCTCCAGACAAATGTTATCGCCTAAATACCATTTGTATAAAAATCGCAACAGTAGATGTAGTTTCTCAGTTATTAATTCCAATTGGGTAATATTTTTGCAAACTATGTTTAGCACACAATGCTTTGCCACCCAATATTTAGGAAATCGGTTACTGATCAGTCACCTAGTTTTGATTCTGATTCAGGAAGTTATCTTTTGTTTTTATGGTTTACCACTGCTTTTTGTTTTTTCCTCAAAGTAGAGTCTAGTCCAATATTTAGTCAAAAGGTCATTCTTCCGCTTCCATGTCTCCTTGGGTGGAGTCAGTAACTGGTTTGAAAGACGGCGCCTCCATAGCAGCCCTTATCCAGTGTTGAGATACAATTGTATGAGTGCTGTGAAACCCCAGCAGTCCCCGGTGTTCCAATCCGATGTAAGGAAACTGCTGATTGGGTCCTCTCCACCCTGTCCCCGAGGTTAACACTGGGATATCTAATCGAACCACCTCTCCTGCACTCACTTATTCCAACTGGGAGAGGGTCATTGATCTCATTCCATTGGCTCCTGGTTCTGAAGTCCTCTCTGGCTGACGCTACTTCCAAGTGATGGTCTTTCGTGATATTCCTTAATTAATCGCAAATGATTGGCCAGAACTAACATAAATACAATCCTACGCATGGCCATCCGGTACAACGTGTAGGAACCTGCAAATGGTCCTCTCCCAGCTGGCTGATTTGAGGATCGTGAAGTAAATTTGCCGCACCCTATCGATGGTCTTCTCGTGTTGGGATTCACGGCTTTCCGTCACTCTGGCCTCCGGGTGACGGACTCCTCGCGTGCATCTTTCTCAGTCTCCAAACCGTGTGGACATTCAAGTCCCCTGCAGTGAGTAAGAGACGCTTGAAGAGGTTCCAGTTTTTTTGTCCTGCACCAAATCTCATTTAAAGAGTGATGATGGATGTCCTGGTGGCATGTACATATTAGGAATTAGAAAAACTAGTGGGTTGTTCTTACAACCTTTATTGATGATTGATAATCCTAAGATTAGCCGCACCTCAACCTCTGTCGCCTCCAGTCGCTGAGCCCGAAGATGGTCGCCCTGAGGGATGCTCTGTTAACAGCCGGGGTACCCCCTGCCTGGTGCTTCGAACCCCTCTTGCCAGCCTGCAAAAACGCCAAGATATTCAGAACACTAGGATGCCAGTTAACCACACCTCCCTGTAGGCCTAACGGATAACGGGGGTGAAAATGTTAAGACCTCCCTGCCTGAAGTCCAGCAGCCTTCTAGGAAGCAATTGTAAAATCGCATCTTAATGGACATTTGTCAGTAATGCACCCACAAACACCCCTGTCTTAATGTTTGTGCCATCCAGTGCCAGTCTCAAGAAAGGTCAGGACCAATACCACCGCTGGTGACCCCCCCCCCCCCCCACCCCCCCCCCCCCCCCACACACACACACACACACACAACGGTGCCCCAGGAGTAATCCTTCATTTCGATTGTGACATACTTTAAAAAAAATGGCATTAGCTGTGCTCCCTGGGCTGAACATCTCCAATCTCAACCGGAAGTCCCCTCAGTCGCCCTCTCTTGCGAGCCCACCTTTGAAATGTAAGTGCAGCTGAAAGGTAATTGTCAAGTAGACACACTCTCGGTATGCCAAGTACCAACACTGCAAGATATTAAAGCGACTTCATTAAAGTGCTACTGTGATTCGCTTGGGGGCTCTCGTTCTAATATTACTCTTTTGATGTGTGTAGACTCCATTACCCACAGTTGTGGAACCCGCTAAAAGCGCCCACGTCAACCCCCGCCCGCCCTACTGCAGCTCTGTGGGTGAATACAATCCGAGACTCAAGCACAGGTGTGTCTCAGGCTAGGCAGTTCATTGGGATTTCCAGCAGTAGATACGTCATTTCCTTCTAGCTCTAAGATCTCTGTTTTTCTACGGCTGGTGGGTGTTGTTCAGAAAGCCTTCTTCACGTTATCGGGCACAGGGTGTGTGTTGTTGAAGGGTGTGGGCAGGAAACCTCCAATACTGACATGACAAGTCTGAAACTTATAGCTTCAGGCACTGCATGAGGGGCCCCAGCAGTTTGCTGCAGGGGCCATTTGATGGTGTAGGAGGGGTAGTCTCGCGGGCTGCAGAGGGGTAGGGTTGCATGCTTCCTCCTCTTCTAGGAGGGGGTGGGTTTGAGCCAGGCGTCCCATTTTCCTGTCCAGATGCCCGGTGGTTTTACAGGCTTCGTTTCCACACCCAGGGCAGACGTGGACCCAGTATTCTGCATTGAGCTGCAAGGGGCCCCTTGTCATGTGCCACTTTCAAGCAGTCCTGGCTTTTTGGCCATTACACATTGCATTCTGGGACTTGTAGTTCTGTGCTTAGCATGGTAAGTAAGGGCTTAAATTCTTGCATGCATAGTGTTCATGGCTCAAAAAGAGGCCAGGGCTGGAAGTGTTGTACCTGGGGGACCCCAAGGTAGCCCCTGCACCTCTAGCCCGTCTCTTTTATTTATATATATATATATATATAATATATATATATATATATATATTAGATTTCTAGAGCACAGGTGTCACCTTACAGGTATCCTGGCGCTATACACTTCATCTAGACAGGGCCAGCAGTGAGAGTAAGGCTAGAGGCTAACGCAGCCAATAGAATTACTTGGGGCAGGCCAGGTCTTCAAAGCCTTCCTAAGCCCAATAGATCCATCGATGGAGGCTCTAAGGGCAGCTGGCAGCTGATTCCAAAGTTAAGATGCTTGAACTGTAGAGGCTCGCCCACCTTGTCTAGCCTTCCGAAATCTTGTGACGCGAAGGAGGGCGGCTGCGACTGAGCGAAGACCCCGTCCTGGAGTGTGTTTCTTTAGGCTCCGTCGCAAGGGCACAGGACCAGAGCCCTGCAGAGCCTTCAATACAATGTGTAAAGATGTAAAAGCGATCTCTTGCTTCACAGGGAGCCACTGTAGTTTTCATTCCCTCGGGTGCAGGTGCTCTGCGCGATTTGTTTGATGCCAGTTTGGCGGCGGAAGCCTGTACTCTATGTTGTCTTTTAGGAAGGAAGTGCGGTGCGTCAAGGAGCAGTGCCTTCCAATAATCCAGCCTGCTCAAGATAACACTGCGCACTACGAGGGATTGGGCTCTGGAAGGTAGTGGAGGGAAGTGCTTTCTGAGACCTCTCATTAGTGTAAAACATGTCCCGGCCGCCCTGTTTACATGGTGCTCCAGGGAAAGTTTATCGTCAAATACACAGGGGCCTGCACTGTCCCCGAGTCTTGTCTCACTGATCTCTCAGAATTGGGTATGAATCTTGTATCGCGCCGTGTTTTCTTGTCAAGTGTCAAAGCTGACGTACATCAGCACCTCTGAGGTGTATTTTTATTTGCTGTCGCTGCACCTCCTGCTTCCTTCACTCCCGCTGAAAAGACTGCATTAATCATGGCCGTGACTAGGGAACCCTGATAAAAGATGTCCTGATACATTGTTTGGCCGGGCACCTGTATTCGGGGTAATGCGGTAATGCGCACTCGAACTCTTTCTCCCCTCCTCCATTTTGCCAGACATTGGGTTGGAAAGAGGAAACCTCTGCAGACTATTCCACATTCAGCCTCTGGAAATCTGAACGAGGCAAGAATGCACCCCCAGGTTAATAACTTTGGGGTGCAGTCTTCGAATGATGGAATATTTCGGCCAATAACCCGACCAGCTCTGGCCAAAGGTCCCCGTAGAAGCAGATGTGTAGTGTTCAGCTTGGAGTAGGCGTCTGAAAATGTAATCTTTGCAGAACTAGTCCCGATCAGGCGGTTTCCTTTCTTTAATGGGTCTTTACTGGTACAGCCCAAGTTGGATCCTGCAAGTGTGATATTGTGCAGATACTGACACGGACATCTGTTTGTGAATGTACATGCTTTGCTGTGAGTGCATGTGTGATATTGTGCAGATACTGACACCGAAATCTGTTTGTGAATGTACATGCTTTGGTGTGAGTGCATGTGTGATATTGTGCAGATACTGACACGGACATCTGTTTGTGAATGTACATGCATTGGTGTGAGTGCATGTGTGATATTGTGCAGATACTGACACACACATCTGTTTGTGAATGTACATGCTTTGGTGTGAGTGCATGTGTGATATTGTGCAGATACTGACACATGGGCATCTGTTTGTGAATGTACATGCTTTGCTGTGAGTGCATGTGTGATATTGTGCAGATACTGACACGGACATCTGTTTGTGAATGTACATGCATTGGTGCGAGTGCATGTGTGATATTGTGCAGATACTGACACACACATCTGTTTGTGAGTGTACATGCATTGGTGTGAGTGCATGTGTGATATTGTGCAGATACTGACACAGACATCTGTTTGTGAGTGTACATACATGCTTTGGTGTGAGTGCATGTGTGATATTGTGCAAATATTGACACATGGACATCTGTTTGTGAATGTACATGTTTCAGTGTCAGTGCACGTGGAGGTTGTGTCCTCATGTAATGCAACTGGTGCTCATGTAAAGCGTTCTGATACCCAATACCTTCGGGTCAAGTTCACGCAATATAAAACTCCGTAAAATAAATACAAATAAATAGACTTTTTTGTTTACAGAGTTTGTTAGAATAAAACTGTGCTCCTTGACTGCCTTTTTATTTAAAAGGTTGTGCGGTTGGTTAGGCCTAATTCCACGTGTTGCCGATTGTTAATGAAGCCGAGTTAGGAACGCTTTATTTCCTGAGCGCCTATTTTATTTTGACCAGCTTTAAGCAATCTGAACCCCTGCATGGATCATACATTTCTCTGTGCGGTGCTGGCCGGATAGAGAGTGAGACGTGTGCTACTTGTGCACACTACGTTATATAAACATGCCTTAACCTTGTTTAGTTGTTTTTTTATTAGGTTTCGCCTAGCGACGCAGCGCATGCGCTGCTTACCTTGGCGAGACCTATTGTTGTCGGTTTGGTGGGCGAAGGGGGACAGGACATATGCACGCGTACGTCTGTCTAACCGCTTAGCTGAAGACACAGCAGATGTGCGTGTATGGGTTAAATAAGATGTGCACGCGTTTGGCTCTGCTCGGTTGCTCACCCTCTCCGCACGCAGGACAAAACATATGCACGCGCTCTGCTAAAACATATCAACGTGCTCTGCTCCCTCTCTCCGCACGCAGAACAAAACATATGCACACGCTCTGTTAAAACATATGCACGCGGTCTGCTCCCTCTCTCCGCACGGAGGACAAAACATATGCACGCGTCCCTTCTACTTTTGTGATACCCCACCCTACTACAACAATACATGGCGGGGAAGTCGGCGAGTGAAGGTGGTTACCTCTTTCTTCCAGTGTAATTCATACTGCGCAGCACTTCGGATGTAGCCTCAGCCAAGACCCAACAAAGCAGGCATATAAATATTGATGGGGCCTCAGTGATCGTGAGGGGGGGAAGGGCTCAGGACCGATGTATGGCCCATATAGGTAGGAGGCCAGGCGCAGTAATAGGCACTCAAATACTCTCCTCTCCAGCTCGATCTAGCATCCACAGCAATCTTACCCGGCTACAGATAGATGTCAGCTCGGCCGGTGGAGGGCCTAACATCCCAACGCTCTCCCAACCACTCTGCCGAGCCAGGCGCCACAGGCCCCTTGTGGTGTCAGTCGTGTGGAGAGGGCAATTTGGTGAGCACGATCTTCTGCACTGGTGTCCAGCGGCGTCTACTGTCCCAGCCACGCTCCTGCAGTTTCTATTGTCTGGTCCAGGCCGCACATGTCCTATGTGCGAACCCGCCCGGTCTCTGCTGTCCGCTCCCGCAGGCATCAAGAGCAACTAGTGCCAGGGCCCCCACAAAGGCCCCCACAACTGCTTGGTGGCACAGCGGGGCAGTCGGTACAGTGCACCCAGTACAGTGCACCTTGCAGGTCTGGCTTTTCACGGCATCCACGGCTGCACTCCAGCAGCACGCCACACTTGAGGTAGAGAGGCTGTGTTTTTGCGTACTTGTCACAGCGAGTTTTGAATACTGGCACTTACTAGCCAACAACTCTCCCCGCCCAAACCTACCAAAAAGGGTCACAGAACTGCTCCCTTGCTGCACAACGTGCGGTGTAAGGTGGGACTTTGCAGCCAGGGGCTCAGGGCACGTGCCCGGGCATGTCCAGCCACCAGCATTATCACAGGTGAAGTGGTACCGTCCAAAAAGGAAAAATGCCAGGGTGGGGGCAAGGACGTCCTGCGGCTGCCAACATAAATATACAAGTTTCCTCTTGGCACACAGGGCCTCAGGGCACGTCTTATTAAGTCTTTGAGCCGAGCTGCAGTTTGTATTTATGCAAACTATACCTGGGCTTGCACAAGATGCGGACTCCACGGATAAGGCAGTGGAAGAGACCATGGTATCATACCACCTGTGTCTCGTGCCATTTCATAACAAGACTCCCACGAAGCACATTCCCGGTCTGCTTCCATCAAACGAGCACGGGGGACTCAAATAATCTGGAACCTTCTGCCGTCGCCCACGGTGCGCCGGAGACCACACAAGGAGCGAGAGGCAATACACGATTCTTATTTGTAGAGCGAATTTACCACAGTGCTTCTCATAAAACATTTGCATACAGTTGTGCATCAGTGGTTCAAACTCCTTTTATCGACATCCAGGATAGCCTCCCATCACACTAATCTGGAGATCTCACGCATATCTCAAAATCTAGCTCTCAACTCACTTAGCACTCAATGTGGAAAGGGTGCTGAAGTGCATCACCGCCCCTGCGCGCGCCTTATTCCAAAATCCAGTCGCGCTTTAGTGCGCAGACGGTGGATTACCATTAAGCATTTGAGAAAAGTGACAAAAGTCCCTCCCTTGTAAACCGAGTATAAGCAGTTTGAAGTGTGTGCGTTCAGAGTGTATGTTCAGCGCTTATATATGACGAGAGGCGCCCTTCCCTCTTGGAAAGACGCTTTTTAGACTTCAACAGCACGCCCGACGATCACACCTACTACGGGGTTGTGTTAGGGTTCAACATCTTGAATGGACGCGTTGCAACCACCCCCCTTTTTAATATCTTTACTTTTATTTTCACTTCGAAGGCGAGGCAAGTACAATGACAGAGGCCTCAGGGACATGGATACGGCATTCTTGTATAGCATACCCCCGACACAAGAGGAGCAGCAAACATCCAAGCCTTTGCGTTTCCCCGGTCGATGAATGCAAAAATCAAACCTTCTTATTAGCGAAAAAGCAAACCCACATAACGCCTTTAAAAGGAAAGCAGCAAAGAGTCGCTGTTGCACGCACCCCAGCCCCCACATCTCCCTCTATAACAAGCATTTACAATGCAGTAGGTCTCGCATTTACACGAGTTTGAGCTATTGACATTGCAAATGACGATGCCTTTTATTTTTGTTTTTAAAACCTAAATAAAAGGCATTGTCATTTACAATGCCAATAGCTTAAACTTGCATAAATGCGAGACCTATTGCATTGCAAATGCTTGTTCTTAAATGGCGAAAGCTGTGTTTTCAGGTCCGAGTAGATCACATCTGCATGTCAAATTTAGTGAAATTGGATGGAAAAAGTTTTTTAAAATGTGTGCTTTTACATAATCTATGAATAACCCCGTGTTAGATCAGTGCTCAAAAAAACGATTTAAAGAGTGATATTTCACACTATGAAATTCTTGATCAGTTTTCCCCAAAATGTATGGATCCTAGAAGTCCATTTTATAGCTTGTGATCTTTATTCGACAGTTCTGAAAGTTTTTGAAACTCTGGAAATTGCAACTTAAAGGTAACTGAAGGTGCTGTGCAACCAGTACAGTGTTTATAACTCCTACTCCTGAACAAAAACTGAAAAGCACGGGCAGAGAATTACACCTCAATTAAGGAAACTTTTTCTTTTTTTCTCTTAATAAACATTAACAATAGAATACTTTTAGGTAGCGAAGGCCCGATCCACTCCAGACCTACGTATAAATGCCCCTGTTATGCCTTGGGGGGTTATTACGACTATAGCAGTCCTTGGGACCACTGTACTCGCGGTGGCGGTCCAACCACCACCATCCCTACGGTCTGACCCCGTATTACGATGGTGGGACCACCACAAGACTGCCGCCTCTGCCGAGATCCAGGATCCCACTGCAGTGGCGATGCGGAAAGGGGTTTAAATATTCTGGCGGTGTAGATGCTGGCGCCGACGAGCATGTCACAACTTGCATTTCCTTTTTTTTTTTTTTTTTTTTTTTTTTTTTTATTGATTTTCACAGCAGCAAACAGATAATTGACCGAGCACTATATATCCAAAGAGTTACACAGGTCATAACTTAACTAAACAGCTGAGCAACATTTTTGAATAATTAATAACTTTAGGGAATTTTAGGCAGTTCGTATTATTAACATTGTATCCAGTTGTGAATTGGAGCCCAAATTTTTAAGCCAAAATTTTTCTTTTTCGTCCCCTTTAAACAATACACAGCTTTCTCTAATTGGTAAATGTTTAACAATTTAGTTTTGTAGACATAAACAGGAGCATTTTCGTTATGCGCCAAACTGTCGCACTGCTGAGTGTGGGAAAAGCCCCTCCAGTATATCAATTAATCCAGGTAATCCATAATTTAACACACTATACCAAATATTTTACGTTTGTTTCTTCAAAATTTGTGAATTTTTCTTTAAATCACTGCGGAGACAACATGATTTCGTTCAAACAGTTTATTGAAAATCTTCTCATGCGCTGTGCGCCCATCCAGGCTTCATACAACAACACGTTCCTGTTGAAGTCAATTATTTCATGGAAAAGACGTGTATATTAATATCCAATGCATTTCGAGCCATTGTGGCTCTTCGTCAGGGATCTATACAATGAAGTAAAAGAAACCACTAAGCCAGCAAGTCCTAAAACAACCATTGAAATAATACACAAATAATGGCAAACGTCCCACTTAACCACCCTAGTCCCAATCTCAGTGAAAAAGTGAGAAAAACAAAGCCTCTCTACAGATACACCCATATTACCACCCTCGTAAATGTCTATTGTGCCAAAATAATGAAAACCACCAGCGTACCAAGCATTCGTTTTTACTTTCCAACACTTTCTTTCCTCCCAACAATGTTATAAATATTTCCCACAACCCGTCTCTCTATGCTGCAGTACTATAATGATGTTACCTTAAAAAACCGCCAAACTGCAACAGAATCACCTCATGCTGTTGGTTATGTTCCTGATAGTCCTTGGCTAACGTGCGCTATACTGATTAAGTACCCCCTCGTGCACTAGATAAATTACCGGCACCTGGAAAATCTATTTAGTCACGTGACCTCAATGACTGCACTCCGTTCTAATAGAAACTTTGTCAAAAAGGCTCAAACTCCCACAATACATTTCCCACTGAAGCCAATGGACGTCAAAATACTCGTACTCTACCCCACCCCTGAAACAAAAAACAAAAATGACACATAATCGCTGCGAACATATTGACTCTCTGCAATAAGGAAAAAGACATCGATTTAGCCAAACCTCAACATAATAAACAGTTAAGTGATAATGAATCAAAATCAAAAACATGAATGTCACATGATTAAATTGCTGTAGTTTCTATGAGATGTAAAACATCACTTCATATGTCTCAGTTCCATTTAGACGCTGTCTCCGAAGTGACAATATAACGTGTACTTTGTTCTCCATGATCAAAAGTTTTCGTAGACACTGGGGTGCATACCTCGTGGAGGCGAAAATAATTGCAAAGCAGAAGACATCAATGAGGATGCACTCCTTCCCTTTTGTTGGTAAATGTTGAGTTGATTTGTTCGAATCGACAATGCGTGCGATCAGTGACTGTGAAACGCCTCCAGTCACAGTGAATACTACAGTAGACATAAACAGGAGCATTTTCGTTATGCTCCAAACTGTCGCACTGCTGAGTGTGGGAAAAGCCCCTCCAGTATATCAATTAATCCAGGTAATCCATAATTTAACACACTATACCAAATATTTTACGTTTGTTTCTTCAAAATTTGTGAATTTTTCTTTAAATCACTGCGGAGACAACATGATTTCGTTCAAACAGTTTATTGAAAATCTTCTCATGCGCTGTGCGCCCATCCAGGCTTCATACAACAACACGTTCCTGTTGAAGTCAATTATTTCATGGAAAAGACGTGTATATTAATATCCAATGCATTTCGAGCCATTGTGGCTCTTCGTCAGGGATCTATACAATGAAGTAAAAGAAACCACTAAGCCAGCAAGTCATAAAACAACCATTGAAATAATACACAAATAATGGCAAACGTCCCACTTAACCACCCTAGTCCCAATCTCAGTGAAAAAGTGAGAAAAACAAAGCCTCTCTACAGATACACCCATATTACCACCCTCGTAAATGTCTATTGTGCCAAAATAATGAAAAACGAATGCTTGGTACGCTGGTGGTTTTCATTATTTTGGCACAATAGACATTTACGAGGGTGGTAATATGGGTGTATCTGTAGAGAGGCTTTGTTTTTCTCACTTTTTCACTGAGATTGGGACTAGGGTGGTTAAGTGGGACGTTTGCCATTATTTGTGTATTATTTCAATGGTTGTTTTATGACTTGCTGGCTTAGTGGTTTCTTTTACTTCATTGTATAGATCCCTGACGAAGAGCCACAATGGCTCGAAATGCATTGGATATTAATATACACGTCTTTTCCATGAAATAATTGACTTCAACAGGAACGTGTTGTTGTATGAAGCCTGGATGGGCGCACAGCGCATGAGAAGATTTTCAATAAACTGTTTGAACGAAATCATGTTGTCTCCGCAGTGATTTAAAGAAAAATTCACAAATTTTGAAGAAACAAACGTAAAATATTTGGTATAGTGTGTTAAATTATGGATTACCTGGATTAATTGATATACTGGAGGGGCTTTTCCCACACTCAGCAGTGCGACAGTTTGGAGCATAACGAAAATGCTCCTGTTTATGTCTACTGTAGTATTCACTGTGACTGGAGGCGTTTCACAGTCACTGATCGCACGCATTGTCGATTCGAACAAATCAACTCAACATTTACCAACAAAAGGGAAGGAGTGCATCCTCATTGATGTCTTCTGCTTAACAATTTAGTTTGCCATTGAAAAAATAATGGATGATCAGCATCAAGCCAATGAGAGGTGATACAATATCTAAAGATAGACATCGATATAAATAGAAAACCTTCTTGTGCACGTGTATACAGCCGAGCTGGGTTTGCTTGAATGCCAAGTATTACAAGATCAACAGAAAGTACTAAAGGAACATTCATAATTTGATTAAAAAACTTTTAGATTTCAAAAATATATTGAGATAATTTAGGACAGAAAAAAAACATATGAGTAGAGTTTGCACCTAAACATCCACACAGATTACACTTATCTCCTACATTTCCTTTCCATTTTAATAACTTGGCAGGGGTATAGTATAAATCAAAAATGCTCATGAAACATTGGCTTTTTAGAGATCCATTACACAATACCTGCTCAGACAAAACTAAAGCATCCAGTATATTGATATTTTCAATACCCATTTCTTTTTGCCATTTTGCATTGTGTAATTCAAGATTATCCTCTAAACCATTAATCATGACCTGATAAATCACCCCAATTCTATTTTGTTTCCAGCAACATTCTAATACCTCATGTTTCTTAATTTTGTTAGGATTTATTAGATTTTTAGAATTTAGAAAACTGCGTACTTGAAGGTATTTGAAAAAATCTCCCTTAAGTATATTATGTTGTGGTTGAAGATAAGCAAATGTTGCAAATTGTTCATTTGGAAAAAGATCCCCTAGCTGACAGATATCAAGACTTTGCCAGCGCTGCATGATATGATCTGAGAAGATTGGTGGCAGCATAGGATTATCAAATAGAGGCGTGTAAAAATTAAAGTTGCTATCCAGCCGAAATCTTCGTTTACACATTTTCCATATCTGGTAAGCTGTTTCCATAACTTTAAATCTTGTCTTCTTGTTGTAGCTTGGTTCTGTAAAGCGTACTAAACATCTTTGTGCTTGGCTACCAAGAATCATTGTGTATATTGATGGATATAAAAAATCATCCAGGACTATCCCTTGGAAGATTAAAAAACTCATCAATCTAAGTGATACCGCCAAATAATATAAACGAAAATTCGGAATTCCCCAGCCACCTCTAAGCGAAGGCAAAGTACATGAAGTAAGGGACCTCCTCGCTCTTTTATATCCCCATAGAAATCTTGAAATTATCCTATCTAACTTAGTGAAAAAACTAGAAGGAAAGAGTAAAGGTATAGTCCGGAAAAAATAAAGAAATTTGGGGGAAAAAAAGCATCTTAACGACATTAGTACGGCCATACAAAGAGAGATGTCAATTATCTAACCTCTCGAGGGACCTATTCGTAGAAACGAGCAATGGGTCAAGATTAAGCCCCACAATATTTTCTACTTTCGCTGACAATATCACGCCTAAGTACAAGGCCGTCTTAGATAATGTCAATCCAGTTGGTGAGCCAGCGGCAGAATGAATTATCTGTGTTTTTGAGATATTTAATTTGTAACCAGAATATGAACCAAATTCGGCAGCTGCTTCTATAATCTTAGGGAATGCCTGTCTAATATCGGAAGTTACAATTGCTACATCATCGGCATAGGCCAAGATTTTATAGCCTATTTGATGGATCATAACAGGGGGGATGTTATCATCTTGGATAATTTTTTGAAGGTATGGTTCTATATATAACGCAAATAACAGAGGGGAACATTGACACCCTTGCCTAGTCCCCCTCGTTATTGATAATATAGTAGAGGTATCAGAAGCTATTCGTATAATTGCTTTAGGGTCAATATATAAAGCTTTCAAAGCTGTTATAAATTCGTCTGGGAATCTCTTCCAAGTCAAAACAGACCAGAGGAATCCCCAGTCGACCCTATCGAACGCCTTTTCTGCGTCCAGTAGGGCCACACCGACTGGAGATCCCGAAGCCTGCGCCCAGTCAAGAAGAGTAATAATTCTTCTTACATGGTCCGTCGTATCTCTTCCTTTTATAAAACCATGTTGGATTTTTGCTACTAAATTAGGCATACAGTCTTTTAATCGATTTGCTAAAATTTTGGAAAAAATCTTACTATCAGCGGTTAATAAAGATATTGGTCTATAAGACCCTAGATCCAGAGCATCTTTACCTTTTTTTTTAAATACAACTATAGTTGCTAACGACCATGAGGGGGGAGAACGACCAAGAAAAGCTTCTTGAAAAAGTTTTAACAGCTCTGGTTTCAACACATTACGAAAAGTGCGGTAAAATTCTAAAGGAATGTTGTCCGGACCCATCGCTTTACCGGAGGCTGAACCGAGTATAGCTTCTTCTATCTCCTCCCAAGTAATTGGAGCAGATAGTATTGAACTTTGTACTTCGGTGAGGGAAGAAGAGCTATCTAAGTTTAAAAAATAGTTAGACACATCGCTCCTAACACTAGTACCATCATTCGATTTGTTATTTAGGGATTGATAAAAATCCCGAAATGCCCTTAATATGCCAGACATAGACTCTTGAGCGATACCACTTTGATCAACTATTTTAAAAATTTCAGTGATAGCTGCTTTCTGTTTTAGCCTTTGAGCTAGAATTCTACCCGTCTGTTCACTTAGTTCATAACATTCTTTTTTAAACAATTTATATTTTGCAGCTACATGTTCCGCCAAAAAAGAGTAAACAGCCGAGCGCTCCAAAGATACAGCTTTTTGAGCTTCCTGTACACCAAAATCATTTCCGATACAAGAAGCTAGCTTTGTTTCTGTCTGAGTTATTTTGTCCAAAGCAGCCTTAAATTCGGCTTGTTTTTTTTAAAAACGATATTGCGAGAAACTCAAGGTCTCACCCCTAATAATCGATTTAAAAGCATCCCAGACTATTTGTATCGATGCAGACTCATTATTGTTAGAAAAAAATTCTTTAATAATCCCATCCATATAGGATAAATAATCCTGGTCTAACAGTAAGTTCCTTTGAAACGACCATTGCCTTTTGTTATGATACTCGGTAGAAGGAAGTGAAAATTCCAGTACGATAGGGTTATGGTCAGAAATAAATTGTGGTACCACATCTATACTTAGACCTTCAATAGATTTAGGTGAAATAAAGAAATAGTCTAAACGAACTAATTTTTGATGTGGCGGAGAAAAATAGGTGAAACCTGGATCTGTAGGTCTAAGCTTATTCCAGACATCAATCAATCCGTTCCCCAAGATAAAATTCCTAAGGGCTCTATATACTTGAGTCTTCCGGCCTTGATAGTTCCAGGTATCCCTTATGTTGCAATTCGCTGCAATATTAATATTAAGATCTCCACATATAATTAGAGACTGATTCCAATTAGCTAATTCTGAATTAATGAAGTTAAACATTTCTTTGTCATCTAAATTTGGACCGTATAAAGAACAAACTGGGAGTTCAGCCCCATCAATAATAATTTGCACAATTCCCCATGCATTTCCACCGCCCATTCCATGGCAGAATATCACAAATAATGGGACACCCAATAAACCCTTGATGGCTTGGGCAGTTCAGTATGAGCAGGTAAGCGTGCCTACAAGGGATTTGTTCAAGGATATTTCAACAAGTTAAATAAATCGATTAAGGTAAGTTCTATTCAAGTAACTCACAATTAACTTATTCAAAAAAACAATTCAATCAATTTAGCAATGAGTAAATCCTTAAGAAAAGAATTAAATAAAACATGGGTGTATATATTAAAAAAATGATTTAGTATTGGTTCAAATTTGTTCAATTATTCAGGGTACATAAACACAATGTAGCCGCAAGTAAGGATTACATGAGATTAAATATCCTACACAGTTACAGTTGTGGACACCTTTCCATAAAATGTTTTTAAGGCAATTTGAAGAGTTTACACTAAGCAAACATTGCCTACAGTACATTGAGGTAAAGAATAGGTGTAATAGTCGACGTTTCGGTCCAAATATGTCTCTGTCCATTAGACCATCTTCAGGACATTGAATAGGTTGATTAAAAAAGACCCTTCACATTAGGTAGTGATTCTATTTGCTATTTTAGAACCACAATTTATTGGACGACAACAATTAGTTGATTACAGCATAAAGTAATCGTGGGTACTTAAAGCAAGGACTGAGCTGTTTTTGGGCTCCTTAGAGTGAAATCAGATAACAAATCTGCCAAAGGAAGGGACAATGTCAGGCCGTGAATAATTACTAAGACCCGGCTGACTATTGTTGAAATATCCTTGAACAAATCCCTTGTAGGCACACTTGCCGGCTCATTCCATGGCAGGACCTCGCCATGAAAAGTGTTGCAGAAATGCAGGTATAGCCCGGGTGAATGTGCCAATGGGGCTGCATGTGGGGGGGGGCACAGTTGTACTTTGGTGCGTGCACTGTGTGGCATACACAACATGGTGCATGCCACACTGTGCGCACACGTCCAGCAGACTCGCTCACCGCAGCGCTATGTTGTATAGGCTCTCCTATGATCATAACATACCCGCCGCCGTGGCAACACCGCAACACTGCCCGCCTGCTCTGGATTAAACTTTTAATCCGGTGGGTGAGTGCACCACGGGCTTAATGGTTTTCCTAGGACCGCCACGGTGGTGGTCCCAGATGAAGACCACCAATCTCGTAATAAGCCCCTTAGTGACCTTATTGAGGAAATTTCCACACTTGTTGAGGGTGGAACCTAGATCCTTTCGTTTTTAGTTAAATAGACATTTATAGAGTGTCATTATATATAATTTCCTAATGGTCCGAAATAAGGTGAAGGAAATGACAAGATGTGATTTACTTTTTCCTTTGTTGGTCACTCTTACATTGATGTTTCATCCTGTACATGCTTTTCTTTCCTGATACATGTTAATATTTTCAAACACTACAAGAAATGAGTACGAAGTTCTTCAGTGGGTCGCAGAACACAGTAAGGGAGTTTGTGATATCACGTTGATAGGTTCTCCTCCAAGGAGGCGGCAATTCCTCCTTTCGGAACTAGGTCCCTCACACACCCAGCAAGCTAGGTGTCATTCCTCATCATATGGGCCTGCTCCTCATCGGCGCTGCAATACCCGACTGGCACCCATTAAGGGGCTCTTAACCGGAGATCTTTTGTTCCTTGCCGTTTAGGTGCTGTGCGTGCGAGGGGCCTAGTACGTGTAGATGTAATGGTGGATGTGCAAGATAAAACAGGGGAGGGAATCCTCTAAATAAACTTTATTCTGGAAGGATCCCAGCTTGGTTTAAATAAGGATTGGGAGAGGCGACCATCTGGCTATAATGTGTCAAAAAAGCTTTCTGGAGGATGTTTACAATCTTTGAATTGTGTATACAAAATACAATATTGAAGATATGCTCATTCACACCAGACCGAAACCAGCAAGTACCAATGAACAGAGATCACTATGGGACCTACCCCCGGTCCAGGGCCATTGCCCCTGTGGCTCATGTGCGGTGTCCCCTCAAACAAGACCCACGAAGGAGTTAACGCTGTCCGACTCCTTCACCTGGAAGATCATCAAACATACTAATTGTAACACAACTCGATGTGTGTATTTGATAATGTGCCCTTGCAATAAAAAATACATAGGCATGACGATGAGGACAATAAAGACAAGAATAACAGAACATAAGAGCAACATTTGTTGCCAAAAAACCACCACAAAATTGTATGCACACTTCAAAGCATAATCATCACTGTTGTTTTTATTGAGTCACGGGTGTGCTAAAATTACCCCCTTAATAGCACTACATACCTTTAATTTTTATGAGTGATAACTACAGGTATCACTACGTATTGTTTGGGTCACTATTGATCAGCATATAGATCTAGAGTCATGGAGTGAACTTATGTGTGATCACAAATGCCTAACTAATGTATTATGTTTTCAAATATATTTGTCTCTTTCACAGGTTGGCCTCTCAGCCTGCGGGTACAGTCCCCGTAGGACCACTGAGTGATAGCTAGTTTTTCACCTCACCATTAGGTGTAGATAGTTTTCTTTCCATTTGGTCCTGAGGAATCGCCACAGATCATTCTTGACTAGGCGAGAAACATGTTGACCATCTAGGAGCAGAGCGCTTTTTGACACATTATAGCCAGATAGTCGTCTCGCCTAATCCTTATTTAAACCAGGCTGGGATCCTTCCAGAATAAAGTTTATTTAGAGGATTCCCTCCCCTGTTTTATCTTGCACATCCACCATTACATCTACACGTGCTAGGCCTCTCGCACCCACAGCACCTAAACCGCAAGGAACAAAAGATCTCTGTTAAAGAGCCCCTTTATGAGTGCCTGTCGGGTATTGCAGCGCCGACCCGACGAGGAGCAGGCCCATATGATGAGGAATGACACCTAGCTTGCTGGGTGAGTGAGGGCCCTAGTTCCGAAAGGAGGAATTCCCTCCTCCTTGGAGGAGAACCTATCAACGTGATCTCACATAAACTCTCTTACTGTGTTCTGTGACCCACTGAGTAACTTTGTACTCATTTCTTGTAGTATATCGGGGCACGTACGTTGGACCTTTCCAAAAGCCCACTGTACCTAATTGCTGATTGTATATTTCCAAACACATCATTTGATGAAAGTTAGTATTCCAGTGTATAGTCACTGCAGGCGAGTGGATTTTATTAAAGTCCATGCTTGTTGCACCCCCTATTTGGCACGCAAGCCTGGGGCTTCGTCGATGCTAAAAACTAGAGAAGTTAATAAGTACTGTTGACATCTTTTATATTTCACTTGTATTAAGAGTAACAAGCTATAGAGAAATAAAGCACACCCTTGTGAGAACACTTCACTGGTGATATAAATCCAGTTTAGAGGTGTACCTAACTCTTAGGTCTATATGTGCGGTTGGGGAGTAGTTAAGAACTAAAAATAATGTTTTGATAATTAGGAAATAAAAACGAATCTAAGCTTTTGTAAAGAGTTGTTATATCGGTGCTTCATTTAATGATGGGTATTGACGTGCACTGGCAAAATGGTGTTACCTTCAAAATACCTACCGCGAAATCCACTGGTGCGCTCCCATAATAATGTTAAACTCTAAAGTTCTTAATCAATAAAGTTTATCTTAGTTATTAAGCTGTGGAAAACACGATAGGATTTGCATTGGCACATGAATCAAGTGTTATTGGCACAAGGATCAAGTGTTATTTGTCTCTTGTGTTTGTCTGAATATTGATACAACCCGTTTTCAAAACCTAAAGTTTGCCCGGTGATTAATTCCTGTGTGTGCTCAGAGGGCACCTGTGCCCATTGCCCAGTACTGCTACACACAGTACAGTTGGGTACTGGGCAGGGCCAATGTTCATTTCAGTTCCACCCAGCGTTACTAAGTGTGTAATTTTCGATTGTTGGGTTGTATACCTCTTAACCGACCTATCTTATTTTAGTGGGTAGAAAAATCTCAAAAATCAATATAACAAACACCACAATGTTCCCCATAAATACAATGTCTTTACAACATAGATGCTTTTTCTTTGTTTTTATTATTTAGTCAGAAGCAAAACCTAGTTTTTTTTGTATCAAAAATATATATTCATATAGCATTTTCAATTTTTCTTTTTTGTTTTGTGATTTACATAAATTATAAAGAAAAATGAATATACGTGGTCAATAAATGTGAACACCAATTGGATTATTATCTAAAGCAAAACAATGCTTAAATAATTGGCAGTGCCCCTCAGAGAACAACAAAAAATATATACATAAACATCTTGCTAACTAATCTCGCATACCAACATCCATACCACATGCCACAAAATATACAAAAAGAAGATTATAAAACATATATATTGCAACTGGAAAGGTCTTCTTTTGATTATTGTTTGTCAACGTATTATTCTGCTGACATTTTTCTCAGACTGAATTTCTTTTTTCCATTCGGTTTAAGTTGATCCATAGGAGTTTATTTTCCAGTTGTGAGATAGTTGGTCTGGTCTACGTACGTTTCGGTGATAGAATGATTAAGATCACCTTCCTCAGGACCATCAAAGAATTAAAACCGTAGAGGGGCTACTTTTATTCTGTTTCAACATAGAATATATGCATAGTTGAATCGCTGTACTAGGTCCTCTGTGGTAGCTATTTAGTAAAGTTAGAGCCGTTGTTTGCACACTCTGCAATAGGTATGCCTGCTTGGAAGTATGCAGAGTCAGGAAGTCTTGTTATGGTTAAATTTTGTCCTGTGTGACCCGTATTAACCTTGCACATATGGTATCTCTTAAATAAGAGTATAGCTCTTAGCGGAGTGCAAAACGCCAAACAAGAGGGTTGTCTATTTTGTATTGGGGTGTCTGTTGTCCATGTTTACCTCATACTTCCAAGCAGGCATACCTATTGCAGAGTGTGCAAACAACGGCTCTAACTTTACTAAATAGCTACCACAGAGGACCTAGTACAGCGATTCAACTATGCATATATTCTATGTTGAAACAGAATAAAAGTAGCCCCTCTACGGTTTTAATTCTTTGATGGTCCTGAGGAAGGTGATCTTAATCATTCTATCACCGAAACGTACGTAGACCAGACCAACTATCTCACAACTGGAAAATAAACTCCTATGGATCAACTTAAACCGAATGGAAAAAAGAAATTCAGTCTGAGAAAAATGTCAGCAGAATAATACGTTGACAAACAATAATCAAAAGAAGACCTTTCCAGTTGCAATATATATGTTTTATAATCTTCTTTTTGTATATTTTGTGGCATGTGGTATGGATGTTGGTATGCGAGATTAGTTAGCAAGATGTTTATGTATATATTTTTTGTTGTTCTCTGAGGGGCACTGCCAATTATTTAAGCATTGTTTTGCTTTAGATAATAATCCAATTGGTGTTCACATTTATTGACCACGTATATTCATGTTTCTTTATAATTTATGTAAATCACAAAACAAAAAAGAAAAATTGAAAATGCTATATGAATATATATTTTTGATACAAAAAAAACTAGGTTTTGCTTCTGACTAAATAATAAAAACAACGAAAAAGCATCTATGTTGTAAAGACATTGTATTTATGGGGAACATTGTGGTGTTTGTTATATTGATTTTTGAGATTTTTCTACCCACTAAAATAAGATAGGTCGGTTAAGAGGTATACAACCCAATATTTTCAATTCTTTCCCCCCTCTTGGACCTTAAATTAACCGGGGAATACCTTTTTATATAGTGTAATTTTCGATTGTTAACATAAGACCTTTTCAGTCTGTGTTGCTCCCTCCTGACCCAACTTTGTGGCATATCCGTGCTTGCTGGTGGCCGCGGAACTGTGCTGCGATGGTGCTGCCAAGCGCCGCTGTACGTAGAGGGGACTGTGCGATCCTGGGCGAAGACGGCGGGAGGAGTGATGCTCTCTCCCCACTGGAGCTGAATGCAGCTACACCACGACTTTGGTGCCGGCTTTCTGCCTCGGAGGCGAGCGCTGCGAGTGCCCGGATGCACAGTTGATGCGATCCTTGCAGCTGGCACGCGATCCGGCCTGCGAGTGTCTGGGCCCGGGCCAGGATTGCGTCTCTGCTCTCTCCCCCCACCCGCGACCCAGCAGCTGACAGCCCGGAGAGTATTGGCCATGAATCATAGCCCTCACCCTTCGGTTGGGGACCTGAGGACTGATCACGGCAGTGGAGCTGCGCAGCAGGCGAGGGGCGGCCTACTGCATATAAAGCATTGAAACCGTTATTTGGGGACGGCGGCAGGCACAAAAACGAGCAAGACATGCAGGGCAATGTTTATATACCAACTCCCCCGAACTCTGAGTTAACTGGAATCGGCACTTCCTGACTTCAAAATGGCGCCTGCGGAGGACATAATGCCTTGTGATAACTCTGGGCCATCTCAAACAACCAGTCCCTCACCAGGATAGCCTTTCCTATGCTGCGTCCCACCTCTGACTCTATTCAATGGAATCCTGCTCTCTGTGTTCTTCTGGATTCTTGACTTTGGTGACTTTTGTGCATCCTGCCATTTTTGTTTTTTTTGGAGATGGTCTCCTTTTATACCCTTTTGGGTAATGTTCGTGCTATATAAAATCGCATTAAATAAATAAATAAATTAATGTTTCTTCACTTGCCGAACTTAAATGTAGGATTCATCCTAGGAAGGGCCAGCGAAGGGGGCTCCGGGTGGGTGGAGTTAAGACAGCTGCCCCTCCCCACAGGGCCGGTTCTATGATTTGCGGGGCCCTGGGCCAAAAGGGAATGTGCAGGCCCCTCTAATATACTTAAGTGACCCCTTGCAAGGAAACCATTCAGAGACGTCCTTTGTCCAGCACCTTAGTGACCCCACAGTTTTAACTTTCAGCCCACAAGCCATTCTCACACCTTCAGCCTGATAGCGGTAAGAATTGCTTGTGGGCTGAGAGTTAACACTGGGGGCGCTAAAATCTTGTACAATGGGCCTCCCCCAGTGTCTCTGAATGGTCTCCTTGCAATTGGGACAAGGGGAAGCGGCTCCCTCTCCTAGACCTCCAGACACCCTGAGAGGCCCGGGGAGGGGACCCCTCCCATGGGTCCTAATTGCAAGGAGACAGGGAAACGGGGCACACGATCGTTGCGGGGCCCCAAGCTGGTGGGCTGAGTGCGAGGCTCTGGCAGCTTCCCATGCTTAGAGCCAGCCCTGCACCCCCCCCCCACTCCAAAGTTTATTCGGCCAGACTCCGGCCTCTTCTCCTTCGGTGCCAAGCGGTGCACGGGGGGCACGCAGGGAGAGTGTGTGTCTCGGCTTGTTTGTGCTAAGCGGCCTTGGGCTGAGTGAGTGGGGCACATGGGTGCATGAGAGCTGGGCCACTGCCACTGGCTACGGTGTTCACAGGCGTGCCAGGCTCGGAGCTCTCCGGGGCCTCAGCACCCGCCCCCATCTGTCCCCACCCCTCTCCCCGGAGGGCCCCGTCGTCTCTGCCTCCTGCAGCAGCGTCGGTCAGGGGTAGCGTTTCTTCCGGTGGGCTCTGTCGCATGTTGTCCGCATGACCATCACGTGTACAGTGCTTGTTTTTACAGCTCGAGCGCTCTTCTGCACAGGCACTCGTTTCCTCCGCACCCTTCTCACAGACCCAGCAGTGCGCTCTACACCGACGTCCATGGTGGGGGAACACCCGAGGCACTGGGCATCGTTGGGACCTTCTTCTCGACACGCACAGACCTCTGCAGCAGCCACAGGCACCCACCCTGCTATCCTGTTTATAATGCACCGTGGCCAGCTATGTGGGGGAGGATGCCGTGTTTTATTATATATGATGCTGTCTGACCCCAGGGCACGAACTGACATCAGTGAGTTATGAGACCATGTCCTGGGCAGCGGTGCCCCACGCAGGGGCTAAGCCAGGGTAGGTGAAGGACACGTATGGGCAGCAACTGTGCCCACTACCAGGTATGCTGCGAGGTGAGCACCTGCCACAGAGACCACACCTACGTCATATTGTGTTTGCTTGTGCTTAGTGATAACTGTCTTGCTTCAAAGAGACCGACAGCCCCTTCCTGCTTGTGTGCCCGGGTTAGCATGCGGTGTCTCTGCAGGGGCGCCTTCCTTGATCCCACGACCCGGAAGTACACATGTTTAAACTGCGCTTGCTTGAACCGAGTCTGTCTACGGCACTGTTGGACACGGAGGAGCCGGAAGAGCCAGCGAGAAGGGCGATCACTCGTATGTGCAATCCACCCCTCAGAAGGGTCGTGCGTGGCGGTGTGCACCTCTGGAGGCCACACATGGAAGAGTACGGTGCCCAGATCTGGAGCACAGGACCAGTGCTGGAAGTCGAAAAAAACATACTCCGCAAATTCACAAACTGGAGGCAGAGACGACGGTCCTAGTGCATTAAAAGGAGGCATTTTCAAGCCAATAGGCCTCGCAATTGCGAGATTTTAAGGTACTGGCGTCGTAAATGATGCTTTTTATTTGTGTTTTTCAAAGAAACCCATATAAAAGGCCTTGTCGTTTCTAATGTTAATAGAGCAAACTCCTCTCTCAAATGCGAGACCACTTTTCGCCGTATTCTGGTTACGGTGAGCAGCATCTGCAGAAAGGGGCGCGGCCACCATCAAAGTGAAAGTGAAAGCTCGTATGGAGCGCTTTTACACAAAGTGTAAAAATAAAGAAAGCTTTTGAAGCGCAGCCGCTAAAGTGAAAGAGGTCGCGCTGTAAATTAAATGAATAAGCGCAGCCCGCGCTTTAAACTAAATAAGCGTGGGTCTAATGTGAAAGCGGACCGCGCCGAAACTAAAGGAATAAGGGCAGCACTATAGTTAAAGCGGACCGCGCCGAAACTAAAGGAATAAGGGCAGCACTATAGTTAAAGCGGACCGCGCCGAAACTAAAGGAATAAGGGCAGCACTATAGTTAAAGCGGACCGCGCCGAAACTAAAGGAATAAGGGCAGCACTATAGTTAAAGCGGACCGCGCCGAAACTAAAGGAATAAGGGCAGCACTATAGTTAAAGCGGACCGCGCCGTAAACTACAGGAATAAGGGCAGCACTATAGTTAAAGCGGACCGCGCCGAAACTAAAGGAATAAGGGCAGCACTATAGTTAAAGCGGACCGCGCCGAAACTAAAGGAATAAGGGCAGCACTATAGTTAAAGCGGACCGCGCCGTAAACTACAGGAATAAGGGCAGCACTATAGTTAAAGCGGACCGCGCCGAAACTAAAGGAATAAGGGCAGCACTATAGTTAAAGCGGACCGCGCCGAAACTAAAGGAATAAGGGCAGCACTATAGTTAAAGCGGACCGCGCCGAAACTAAAGGAATAAGGGCAGCACTATAGTTAAAGCGGACCGCGCCGAAACTAAAGGAATAAGGGCAGCACTATAGTTAAAGCGGACCGCGCCGTAAACTACAGGAATAAGGGCAGCACTATAGTTAAAGCGGACCGCGCCGAAACTAAAGGAATAAGGGCAGCACTATAGTTAAAGCGGACCGTGCCAGAAGCAAAAAAATACATAACTAATAACTATATTCAGGGACCCAGGCAATCTGCTTTCTCTGTAAAATGGTTTCCATGTACATTAGGTACATTTCCAATTGGATTCTGGAGTGCCTTATAAGCCCCTAGTATATGGTATACTATGTACCTAGGGCATAGGTACCTCAGAGGCCTACCAGGGGCTGAAGCATGTATTATGTCACCCCTGGGAAGCACTCCAAAATGGCACAACAGGTCTGCTACTGCAGCCTGGGTAAGGTGGTGCTTGCACCCCTTACTGTGGTATAGGCTACCAATATCACTACCATTGCACACACATATAAAACCTAGAAGTCACTCCTATGGCAGGCCTTAACAATCCTGAAGGCAGAGTGCTTGGTTTTTATGTGAGAGGGTTCCCCTCTGCAGCGTTCGGAGTACCTCCTCTGATGCTGTTTGTGGTGCAGCCTGACCATATACTCTCAAGTGCATTATAACCTCGCGGTAAATGCTAACTTTGGGATGGCTGCACGGACACATGTCGTGTTTGGTGTCAAACGCTTTGGAATACTACCCCCCCCCCGCCAGTTTTGGTGGCGGGGGTAGCATTCTACCCTTCTAGAGGGAGAGACATCTTCACACCGGTCTAACCCGGTAGGACTTTCTACAGCCCTGGCATCACAAAATGGATGCCTCTGCCACAGACCAGGGTCTGGCCTCCTACTGCTGACCAAAACTCCGGCAGGGGAGGCCTGGACAATAGGTTCCCTGTCCCAGGGAGGTGTAACCACTTCCCCAGGCAGGCAGATGTGTATTGGGGCTCGGCGGGAGCACTCTCTGGTGCTTTGAAGTCCTGCACTGGGGGCACACTTGGTGTCCCTGTGCATAGTCCAGTTCAAACCGGTTGCAGGGGCTACCTGCCCCTGCTCTGGTGCGAAACTGGACAAAGGAAATGGGTGTAACCACCCCTCTTTCCAAACCCTCCCATAGGTGGGTCCCTAGAGTATGTACAACCCCCAAAATTTGTACAAGTATGGGAACCCAGTCCTTGTGACTTTAGATTACCCTGGACGAAACTCTGCAACATATATCCTGGACCTTCGACGTTCTACTTTGACGAGAAGACTGAAGAAATCTCCCTTTGGGTCAAGGAGTGACTCCCCTGCTTGGCAGGCACCAAAGAAGCAACTGACCGGTCTGCATCGCTGATGCTCCTGCCGGACGCCGAAGTCTTTGCATCACCAGAGGTGGATTTCCAGACTTCCCCGAGGCTACCCTGAGTCCACAGCAAAGCTGAGGCCCGTGGGTGACGTGGAACCGTGACCCCTGGACACCCTGAACTTTTGCAGCAACATCATCTTCCTGGTCTTCCTCGAAGTTGTGCTTTGGGCTCAGAATAGCTCCATCCTTGAGCATCTCCTGCACCGAAGATTTCTGGCCTCCACTTTACGAGTAACCTGTGGGACAGTTTCCAGTGCGACCGCTCGAGGCTCCCAGCAATACTACAGGTTCTAGGCCTTGTGTTTAGTTCAGTCGTGGTTCTTCTACCACTTTATTGGTATATGGTTTGGTACGCCCCTAGGGCCCAAACGTGTATTTGTGCTTTTACTGTTGAATACTGACTTGTAACTTAAGTACTTCGAACTCCAGTCTCATAAAGAGACTGGAGGGGTGTGTTTTTATCTTAAATACATATATTTTAAATATATAACTGGTGTGGTTGTCCTTTCATTTGATTATTCAAGAGATTATAGACTGGTAAAACAAGCTGCTTTACATTCCTTCAAGACTTGGCCTGAAGGCTGCTCTCCATAGCTACCACTAGGATAGCTTTCAATAAAGGTTGTCTTAAACCTATTCACCATAAGGGCTTGTTTGGACTGATACAGGGTGCCCACTATAATTAGTGGACATCATATATCAGGCCAACTTCTCACAATCACCAGTCATAAGTTTACATCATTAAATAGCTCTAGAGATTCATGTGTCTATTGAAGAGAACTGCATGTGACATGTAGGTCTCAGATCTCTGTTTTCTGTAAGTTATCTCAGTGGGTTGATGCGTCTGCTGCTGATATTCTCTTTTAACTAGCCGGTCACACGTTACAATCTAGCTCAGTAAGTCCTGCCCCAACTGCAAACGCCAAGGAGGCAGCGTGCATTCACAGTTTTGCTTTGTCTGATTGTTTTCTAGAGTTTTGAGATGTCCTGTGGCATCACTCACCAAGTGGGCCCTGCAACACAGCATTTCATTTTTTTTAGGTTGATAAAAGTGGGTTGGGTTGCGTAGTGCTATATATTAAAATCTCAAAACAATTTGTAATTGTTTTGAGTGCTATATAAATGAGTGTTGATGTGATTCTATAGCCAGACATACCGGGCTGCCCTACAAAGCCACATTCTTAAAAACCACAGAGCTTGAATCCAGAACACTTGAACGTCTTCATCTCCTGGCCACGTGAAGTAACAGCCAATGCACCTCTTTATGCAAGTAGTTGTCCTGCTCTGTTTGACCTCTGGTGCTTCATTTGACCTCTGACTGCTTCCAGCTGGACACACCACTCGGACAGCAAAAAATACTGATTGTTCAGGAATACAGTCATTTGCTGCCATGGAATGCACAGAGCCTTCACCCCCTGTAGCCTGCAGCTCTGCACAGGGAGTGCATAGAAGCTGCATAAAACCTGCTCTCAGCACACATCTGAGAGGCATCCATAGGCCGGCCGGGTGCAGCTTCTGTTAAAGGGAAGCTGCCAGGCCTAGAATCCGACCAGTTGCCTCTATGTTCCAGTATTGATTCTATCCTGATCTGGAAGCCAATTCTGGGATATTGAATCCAGAGCTGCGTTGTGGTATTTAAATCTGGAAGCCAAACCTGGAGTATATTTTCCAGAGTTGGAGGTCACTCATCTGCAGTGTAGTGCCCAGTATTGGAGGTCACTCATCTGCAGTGTAGTGCCCAGTATTGGAGGTCACTCATCTGCAGTGTAGTGCCCAGTATTGGAGGTCACTCATCTGCAGTGTAGTGCCCAGTATTGGAGGTCCCTCATCTGCAGTGTAGTGCCCAGTATTAGAGGTCATTCATCTGCAGTTTGGTGCCCAGTATTTGGGGGCACTCATCTGCAGTGTAGTGCCCGGTATTGGAGGTCACTCATCTGTAGTCTGGTGCCCATTATTGGAGGTCATTCATCTGTAATTTGATGTCCAGTATTGTAGGTCACCCGTCTGTAGTTTGGACCCCAGTATTGGAGGTCATGCTGTTGTGTAGTTCCTATAAACCTATATAGGATCTGTGTGTTTAGACCACATACACTGCAGGATTGGTGTCCGGACTGGTTCCAGACACCCCCACCGGGTATGTTAGCCTGTATACCAGCTAGCTCACAGTGCCACTAGAAACCCCTCTTACCAAGGAGAGAATAGTTCTTGGCATCTATCGAACATGCCAACCCTGGTCCCTCAGGATCGTGGAAACTGTGCAATACTTTTCACTCAGTCACTCGTTCTCACTTTGTCTCAGAGAAATGCACAGAATGAACGGTGGGGACATTTTTCAACAAGCATTTATTGAGCCAGCGTCATTCTAGTGTAAAATAGGTGTGCTGAAACAACCATTCGACAGAAATAGATATAAATGATTAGAAGCGCTAACAGAGTAAAAGGGTGGTAGATTTCTTCCATGGTGCTAAAACGATGAAAACAGAAAAGTATATAAAATACATGACCGTAGTAAATGCGTACTCCCATGATGCGACCCTAACTAGATGTACCTAGCATGTACGTAGGTGTAAAGCCAAGAATCCCTCTAGGAAAAAGTCAACCCCATTACCTGAAGTGAGAGACTGTGGCTCCCCTTCTTGGTCTCCAGATGGACACCCCGCAAGGGAGTTTTTGCATGTAGCAGCCTTGATTTCTCGTGTCAGTGTGTCGGCATGGAAGTCTTTTTTCTCCTCCGACTACCTCAGCAAGATATGGCGTTTATATACCAAAAGTGGTACCCGCATGGGTTCTAACTTGCTGTGTCATGTCGGACTTAGGATGACGGAAGGAATGACCCTTGTACATAGTTATTTTGCCGGAGATGGTAGTCTTGCTGAGTTTCTAAGAATGGATGAGGCTAGTTTTCAGGGAACACCCCACGTCCTGTATGCAGTACCGTAACTAGGTAAAAGGTCAGTCCCCAGAACTGTTATGTAGTGTAATGGTAGAGGAGAATATAGGTGAAAGGTTAGGTGACCACCTGAGCCTATATTGGGGTGCCTATATGAAACATAACAATGCTTCCTTTGTACAGCACCCAGATTGGGTGATCACACATCTGTAGAAATGCGTCCCATTCTGCAACCACACATCTGTAGAAATGTGTCCTGTTTTGCAACCACACATCTGTAGTTTAGTGCCAAGTTTTGGAAGTGGTGCAGCTGTGGTTTACTGGACAGTTTTTGATGTTGTCGATCTGTATTGTGTTGTCCACATTTGAAGGTCACACACCTGTAGTTTGCAGGACAGTTTTGGAGAACAAACCTCTGTACTGTGTTTTTAAACCTTGGTGGTGATGGGGTACACCAGACAGACTGGGGGCTACTGGGCTCCAAATGTGTTTGTCAAGGTCACTTATCACTGGTGTCCTCGGGTCTGTCCAACTATGGTTGTGCAAACTGGGCCAAGTACAGCCTTTCCACACTTGACTCTCAGGGTAACGAGGTAGAGCAGTCACATGCATTCTTCTCAGGGAGGTAGTGTGGGGGCAAAAACTCAGAACTCAACAGACACAATAACATAATGTCCAGCCCAGTGCTTGTATTACACAGAAAAATAAAGTACTTGAATCACACAGCACAACTGCTACACAGCACATTGAGAGTGAACCATAGATTTTTTTTTCAAATTTCAGATTTATACATGATTTACAAATTGTGTTCTTTAAATACACACATTTTGGCTGCAAGAACACACTTTTCTATTCTGGTACATATAGTAAATCAACCAAGGAAAAGCACCTGATTTAGTTGATTGGGCTGCATACAGCAGAGCTACTCCAGGTCGCTCGGCTCGGGAGCTACTCGTTGGAGTGCTCCACACGCTGGGAACACGCTAGGCCTCTCCTCCTGGACAGTGTCTCCTCCTGCAGGGCTAGGCGCACTCCTTCCCTCTCTCGGCAGGCATGCTTAGAAGCTTTTTCGGCAGATCCTCCGCTCTTCCAGCAGAAAGGTAGCAAGGACGCTGGCTCCAAGCGGGAATGTTCAAAACATGGACACAGTGAAGTGTGAGTTCTCGGCACTTGGCTGTCCTCAGCTTTCCTGAAGCAGTAATCGGCCAAAAGGGGCAGAAAAACGTTCTCACATTGAACATGCGCTGCAGTCTCCCCATTCACCCCCACCGTCTGCCAAATCACAGTGCTCGTGAAGAACAAATCCGCACATGCTTGCTGACCAGGCCCTAGCGTGGAATTTCTAAGGGTAGCAAATCACTTTGATTGCATTGTGCCATTTTAACAATAACTTGTGTATTTGTAAAGCGCACGCTCACCCAGAGGTCTCTTGGCGCTGAATAACAGATGTTCATTGTTACCCAGCTCAATGGTACTCATTTTATCAACCTCAGGTGGATGAAAGGCTGAGTGGACCCGTCGGGATTTGAACCTGTGACCATGAGGCCGAACACAGTCCCCTGCAATGGACGCATTAGTCCAGTGGGCCACCAGACCTGGCTTTTAAATGAAGGGCATCCAAAATGGATCCATCTTTCTTCAGCACTGAGACTAACATACCCTGAGTCCTACTGCTCTGTCAGTGCTACACACTTGTGACACACACACACACGTGACACACACACACGCACACACTTGACAGACGCACACAATGTCAGCGCAGGGTTCTGGGTCTCGCCTAACAGAAGAACATTTTACTGGAGAGGGGTCAATAGACTACGCTGTCATTGACCGAGAGAAAATGGAAAGGTTTGTTCACGAATGAATGAATGAAGGAAACGTATTTGTTATAGCGCAAAACCGCTACTCAAACAGTGTCCTGGCGCTGACAAACGTGTGGCAGGGAGCTAGAATACGCAGCTACGTTTTAAAAAGCCACGTTTTCATGTGTTTCTTGAACACTGAGAAGTCTGAGAGTGGCAGGGAGTCTGTTCCAAGCTTGTGCCCCCAGGAAACCGAATGACCTGCCGCCCATCCGGGCCAAGCGTACTTTGGGAGTACGGGCAAGGTCCGAGGAGGAGGACCTTAGAGACCGTGCTTAACTCGTTTGCTAAGGTAGCCGGCTCCTTTTCCATGAAGGGCCTTGAAAAAGACATCGAGGGCTTTGAATTTGATCCTTTCTTTCAATCGCAGCCAATGGGGGGGATCTAAGAAGGGGGGACGTATGAGCCCTTGGTTTAGGTCTGTGGATCGCCCTGGCCGCAGTGTTTTGTACTACTTGCAGACGCTGTATAAGACAGTTAGGAAGGCCCAGATACAAGACATTTGCGTAGTCCAGTCTTGCCGTCACCAAGGCCTGGACCACTATTTTCCAAGTCTCTATTGTCAGAAGTGGAAGAATTATTTTTTAACATGCGCAAAATGCCAAAGCAGGTGCCAACCAGAGTTTGGACCTCATGGAAAGGGCGTTATCCAGAAAAACACCAAAGTTTCTCACCGATGACTGCTCTGCGTGAGGCGGCGAATACTCTTCCCGCCACCATGCGTTCCACATACTAACTGCGGGTTGACCAAAGAAGACCATCTGGGATTTATCCGAGTTACATTTAGCCGATTCGCCTTGAGCCACTGAAACACCTTTGTAAGACGTGCTCCGATATCAACGCTGTTGAAGTCCGTTCCTTTTCCACAGGTGAAAATCAGCTGCGCGCCGTCGCATAGGATAAGATCTTGGCTCCGTTTGCCATTGCCATGGATGCCAAGGGGGACAAGTACAGGTTAAAAAGAGTTGGGCTAATAAATTCACAAAACCCGGTACTCTGCCACCACCGCCTTGTGACATACCAGGGGCTCAGACCATAGTCCCTTGCCTAATATGAGAGCATGCTCCATGGACTGCTTCAGGCCACAGAACCTGGAACTCGCACTTTGAGGGACAGACCTGTGCGCACACGCTAAATTAGGGGGGTGTCCGGCCAAAATAAGTCAGGATACCAGTTTCACATGGAGTCGGGCACTCAGGAAGGGGGTCCATGTCTGTTTAGCATGCAGTGGGCATTCCTGTCCCAACCAAGAGTGTTGTCAAACACCCTCACCCCACACACACACTTTAGCTGCTGGGGGGGGGGGGGGGGTGGTTGTGATGGGCCTCTTCTGTCTCCAGTTCGGCAGACAAATGCTCATAATTAACATGAAAGGGTGGTGAGTGAGTGAATTGATGGATAGACGCATGTTTTAATTAGGGAAAGGATGGATGACTTGAAGGAAGGATGTATGGTTAGATGGATGAGTGAGTGGATGAGTGAGTGGATGAGTGAGTGGATGAGTGAGTGGAAGGATGAATGGAAGGATGAATGGAAGGACTAAAGGCTGGATGGATGACAGAGTGAAAGGATGCAGGGATGAGCAGATGGATGAGTGAACGAATAGATGGATGAGTGAAAAGGAGGGTAGGTTAATGGCTGGATGGATGAGTGTAAGGGGGATGGATGGGCGGATGAGTGAAATTGTGTGTGGACGATTGAGTGAAAGGATGGATGACAAAGGGTAAACGGATGGAATGATGGGTGAAGGGTGGGTGGATGAGTGAAAAGATGGATGGCTGCAGGAAATATTAAATGGATGTCCGAATATAAAGGTGAAATTGTGGAGATCAGTGGGTGGCTGGAAGGATGAATGGGTAGATGCTTCGATGGAAGAGACTAACTCTTCTGGAGAGGGTGACTTGCGTCGTTTGCTTGGTGCCATAGGAGCTTTGGTTCAAAATGAGGATATTGACATCTTGTGGCTACTCTTTTGGTCCCAACATTGGTTATCCATATTTAGAGGCCGCACCTCTGTACAGTGTTGTTCAGTTTGAGGTTACACATTTGTGGCTTTGCTGGACAGTTTTAAGGCTGCAGGGATTGCTCTTTTCCACAGGTAACATTTCTGTAGTGCGGGTCAGTTTAAGAGAATCCACCCATGCATGTTGCCGCCCACTTGTGTAGGTCATGCATTTGCAGTATCCTGCCCAGTTTTGGAGGTTGCATACCTGTAGTAGGGTGGTAGATGTTTGAGGTCACATACATGTATTACGGGGCTGTGTTTAGAGGGGGTCCTCTATAGAAGGCCAGAGACCGTCTTGAGAGTACAGCGATGGGTGGGAAAAGCAGGGACTACAATGGGCAGAGGCCTCAGAATGTACATATTGCATGAGATGTGGCATGTGTGAGGGGAAAGAATGAGACATTCACATTCCTAAGTGAATACTCACAGCCAAGAGTCTGTATTGTGTCATCAGTGGGATTCTCTTGGAAGCTGCAGTTCTGATCAAGAACTGTTGGGAGAGGCCCAGGGGGCGCTTCATAGAATACATTTTTCCACAGGAAGGGAGGAGAGGGAGAGACTGCGGCAGAGACAAACAGTCCTCGACAAAAGCAAGCATTGGCAAAATCAAAAGGTTTGATGTTTTATTTCTGGCATAATGCACGGTACAAAATTCACTAATTATCCTTGCCAATGCTTGTTTGTGTTCTGGGGCGTGAGTGCGGAGAAAAGGGCGAGAAAATGAATGTTACAGAAAATAAAGCAAATCTTTTTGGGTCTGGCTTGTCAACACGTATCTTCCGACCTGTTGTTACCAGTTCTTAAGCTGTGTATAGAGTGGGCTGTGGCTATCCGCAGGGGTGTACATTTCTGTTTCCCATTGGAATGCGCGAGGGTCTACTTGACAACTGAAAAATGCCATCCGTCATCAAACTGTTTGTCGCACTGAATTATTTATTTATCTTATGTGCTCTTTACCGGAAATGCTTTTTTGCTACTTTACATTTGCATTCTCTAAAGCAATGGTGCTGGTTTTAATATGTGGGTGAATTTAAGTTATTTGTTAGGTAATCAAAGTGCCTTTGTTTTTATAAGCTCTAAAGTAGCGTGGAAGAGGCTGTCCTGGGATGGGAATGTCACGTGCATGGTAAACTCTTATTTACCCTGTCCGAGTGGATGTGAATCAGTATCTCGACTTTAATTTTGGCGCTGGCATTACCCTATCTAGCATGTCCGCGATGCCTAGGCCGTCTCTGACCATGCAAGGTCCATGACCTGTCCTGTGACCTGGGTCTGTACACCACGTGTCCCCTCTTATCAGGCAGTGGACTTCTGTCCTTTCACAAGGTATATCACAAAGGGGTGGTGGCAGTTTACCGCGCTTTGTGAACGTAAGTCTGACTAGACCGTTTTCTTTGTCAACGACCGCGTGGCATACAAACTCTTCCACTGTAGAGTAGAGACCCAGAACCCCATGCTGGCATTCTGTGCACGTCAAGAGTGCATGTCAGTGAAGCGAGTGTGTAGCCCAGATGGGCCAGTAGGACTCTGTGTGTGATTTTTAGGTCTCGTCTGAGCCAGCGCTTTAGCGCTGCTCTGGCGAGAGCTATAGAAAGCGCGTTTTGGAAGTGCAAACTAGTGCTTTTCGGCCGCCAACTACAGTGCATGTGCGCCGGGCGCGCGCACCATTTGTCAGCCTGCCTGGTCACTTTCGCGTCCGCTTTGATGTTCTCAGTGAGCCGTGCGGCCACTGAGAACATCAAAGGGGCCGCGAAAGTGATCACCATTTGCCAGCCCCTCCCTTATCCCACTTCCTGCTTGGTGTCTGTTGATGTGAAAACGCTTTTATTGTGGTTTTCCCAGTTCGTGATTAATGTTCTGCGGTTTTCTTCCTGCTAGAGTTCAGGAACTTGTCGGCAATACTTTGTGCTTGGACTTCTTGAGTAGATTTTTGAAGGCCTGTGATGAACATGGGAACTTTTGTCAGTGTTTATTAATTTGTTGAATATTAGCGGTCATGTGCAAAAAATGGATATCCGTGCTGCTTCAGTTTAGGCCAAGATGACCAGAACGAAAAGCCGCGAAAAAGATTACATGTTTGTGTGAGCCTAATAATTTCTCTTTATCAGATTGTGCTATATTCTGTAAACTTACCATTTTTAGGCGCTCTGTCCTGATGATAACCCCAACTCAATGGTGTTTAAACTGCCAACCTTGAAAAGATTAGGGGTGCCTTGTTGTGCCTGGATACAAACACGTGATTTAAGATCACGCAGACCTTTAAGCGCTGCTTCACTGCTCAGCTAATAATCAGTTCTTTTATTGGAGGACTTTATATAGCGCTTACATGCCACCTTCGGCTGCTTCAGAGTGCTTGGAGACATAAACATTTAGAAATTTAAAACACGACAAATGTGTCAGTCCCAGAAAACTGCGGGCACCTCTATTTTTTGGGGGGGGATGTCGAGATTGAATGTCCCAGCGCAAAGATAATTCCTTCAACTTTACAGCAAGTGGTGATGGAGACAGACTGTCCGACCAATACAACCACTCCCAACTGTGACTCCTCGCTGCTAAAATGAGACCCCCCCCCCCAGGCCCCGTCCAAACCCATCTTCGCGGCCCCAGTGCTCAGTATTGCAACCAGCAGCCTATAACTGACATTAAACGCCTGCGAAAATGCAGTGTTAAAATAATCGTGCTCGTGAAAGCATGACAGCAGTATGTGCTGCTAATATAGAGCTTGCGGTGTCTTACCCGGTGGGCACCGAGGGCCTTTTAGCTCCGGGGCGTCACTCCCTTCCCTAGAAGTCACCTGAATGTGTCCTAAAACAGTATTTTGTAAAACAACCGTGTTTTAAGATCTTCAAAACAGGGGCCAGAGTGTGCGTGTGTTTTTGTCTGAGAGTATTTGGAAATCCCAGGTGAAATCCGAGGAAACCTTCCCATACCCGATTGAAAGCTCCTGTACTCAACTATTTATGAAATACATTTATTAGGGGGCGGGGTGTAACCCCTTCCAACCCCCCCCCCCCCTTCACGATGCTATGCCCCTGCCGAGAGGCACACCCCCACCCCTCCTCCCTGAAGCTATAACCCTGCCGAGAGGACACCCCCCCACCCGATGCTACGCCCCTGCCGAGAGGCACCCCACACCCCCCGAAGCTACGCCCCTGCTCTAAAGTAGAGTTTGTGACCGAACCCCAACAGTCTGCTTTTTAAAGGCCGAGACTCTCCCTCCCTAGGGGCTTCTCCAAATGATAATTTAAGGTGTAATTGTAGGGCGCTCGTTCAACCCAAGGGGGCGCTGTAGACCGATAACCTTTGTTTGTTGTTACTCGACTCGGTGGTACTCATATTGACTTTGGAAGGATGAAAGGCTTAGTGCAGGATAAAAAGCACGATCTCTGCAGTGTTGCATAAGTTTAGTTTGCGCAGACGCTGTTTGTGACTTTCATGAGTGTGTGTATTTCTGTATGATTGTGTTTGAGTAATATAGATCACCAGCTGTGCCTTTCTTCTACTTCTCTCTAACGCTGCTGCACCGCGTGTCAGGCCACATTTGACGCTGCTCCACCTCGTGTCGGGCCACATTTGGGGTGTCATGTCCAGAGTCGGAACATTTATCTACAATATTGTGGCCCTCACTTGAGGCCTCTTATGCAGGGCTTTGTTCTGTTCTAGATGTCTCATGCACAGTAAAGGGGTTTTATCCGGAGGACTCGTGCACAGTCTATTGGCCAGTTCTAGAGGCTTTAGGCACTGTGTATTGGCCAGTTCCACAGGCCTCATTCTCAGTGTATTGGTCAGTTCCAGAGGCCTCATTCACAGTTTATTGGTCAGTTCCAGAGGCCTCATGCGCAGTGTATTGGTCAGTTCTAGAGGCTTTAGACACAGTGGATTGGTCAGTTCCAGAGGCTTTAGGTGCAGTTTTTTGGTCAGTTCTAGAGGCTTTAGGTGCAGTGGATTGGTCAGTTCTAGATGCTTTAGACGCAGTGTATTGGTCAGTTCTAGAGGCTTTAGACACAGTGGATTGATCAGTTCTAAAGGCTTTAGACACAGTGGCTTGGTCAGTTCTAGAGGCTTTAGATGCAGTGTATTGGTAAGTTCTAGAGGCTTTAGGTGCAGTGTATTGGCCAGTTCCAGAGGCTTTAGGCGCAGTGTATTGGTTAGTTCTAGATGCTTTAGGCGCAGTGTATTGGTCAGTTCCAGAGGCCTCATAAGCAGTGTATTGGTCAGTTCTAGATGCTTTAGACGCAGTGTATTGGTCAGTTCTAGAGGCTTTAGGTGCAGTGTATTGGTCAGTTCTAGAGGCTTTAGGGGCAGTGTATTGGTCAGTTCTATAGGCTTTAGGTGCAATGTATTGGTCAGTTCTAGAGGCTTTAGGCGCAGTGGATTGGTCAGCTCTAGAGGCTTTAGGCGCAGTGGATTGGTCAGTTCTAGAGGCCTCAGGCGCAGTGTATTGGTCAGTTCTAGAGGCTCTAGGTGCCATGTGGTGGTCAGTTATAAAGGTCTCATGCACAGTGTAGTGATCAGTTCTAGAGGCTTTAGGTGCAGTGTATTGGTCAGTTCTAGAGAAGTGTATTGGTCAGTTCTAGATGCTTTAGACGCAGTGTATTGGTCAGTTCTAGAGGCTTTAGGCACAGTGTATTGGTCAGTTCTAGAGGCTTTAGAGGCTTTAGGCGCAGTGGATTGGTCAGTTCTAGGGGCTTTAGATGCAGTGGATTGGTCCGTTCTAGAGGCTTTAGGTGCAGTGGATTGGTCAGTTCTAGTGGCTTTAGGCGCAGTGGATTGGTCAGTTCTAGAGGTCTCAGGCGCAGTGTATTGGTCAGTTCTAGAGGCTTTAGGTGCCGTGTGGTGGGCAGTTATAAAGGTCTCATGCACAGCGTAGTGATCAGTTCTAGAGGCTTTAGGTGCAGTGTATTGGTCAGTTCTAGAGGCTTTTGGTGCCGTGTATTGGTCAGTTCTAGATGCTTTAGACGCAGTGTATTGGTCAGTTCTAGAGGCTTTAGGTGCAGTGTATTGGTCAGTTCTAGAGGCTTTAGGGGCAGTGTATTGGTCAGTTCTATAGGCTTTAGGTGCAATGTATTGGTCAGTTCTAGAGGCTTTAGGCGCAGTGGATTGGTCAGCTCTAGAGGCTTTAGGCGCAGCGGATTGGTCAGTTCTAGAGGCCTCAGGCGCAGTGTATTGGTCAGTTCTAGAGGCTTTAGGTGCCATGTGGTGGTCAGTTATAAAGGTCTCATGCACAGTGTAGTGATCAGTTCTAGAGGCTTTAGGTGCAGTGTATTGGTCAGTTCTAGAGAAGTGTATTGGTCAGTTCTAGATGCTTTAGACGCAGTGTATTGGTCAGTTCTAGACGCTTTAGGCACAGTGTATTGGTCAGTTCTAGAGGCTTTAGAGGCTTTAGGCGCAGTGGATTGGTCAGTTCTAGGGGCTTTAGATGCAGTGGATTGGTCCGTTCTAGAGGCTTTAGGTGCAGTGGATTGGTCAGTTCTAGAGGCTTTAGGCGCAGTGGATTGGTCAGTTCTAGAGGTCTCAGGCGCAGTGTATTGGTCAGTTCTAGAGGCTTTAGGTGCCGTGTGGTGGGCAGTTATAAAGGTCTCATGCACAGCGTAGTGATCAGTTCTAGAGGCTTTAGGTGCAGTGTATTGGTCAGTTCTAGAGGCTTTTGGTGCCGTGTATTGGTCAGTTCTAGATGCTTTAGACGCAGTGTATTGGTCAGTTCTAGAGGCTTTAGGTGCAGTGTATTGGTCAGTTCTAGATGCTTTAGACGCAGTGTATTGGTCAGTTCTAGAGGCTTTAGACGCAGTGGATTGGTCAGTTCTAGAGGCTTTAGGTGCAGTGGATTGGTCAGTTCCAGAGGTTTTAGGTGCCGTGTGGTGGTCAGGTATAAAGGTCTCATGCACAGCGTAGTGATCAGTTCTGGAGGCTTTAGACGCAGTGTATTGGTCAGTTCTAGAGGCTTTAGACGCAGTGGATTGGTCAGTTCTAGAGGCTTTAGACGCAGTGGATTGGTCAGTTCCAGAGGCTTTAGGTGCCGTGTGGTGGTCAGTTATAAAGGTCTTATGCACAGCGTAGTGATCAGTTCTGGAGGCTTTAGACGCAGTGTAGTTGCCAGTTCCAGAGACCTTGTGCCACGTGTAGTTGCCAGTTCTGGAGTAGTTATGCTTAGTGTCTTGGCCATTTCTAAAGACCTTCTCTGCAGTGTAGTGACAAGTTCTAGATACTCATCTGGAGTGTTGTGGGGGGTTTTGGATGACACCTCTGCTGTACTGAAGATTTGAAAGCCTTATCTGGAATATTGAGATGCGTTCTGGAGGCTGCTTATGCAGTACTGGGATAGTTCCGGCAGCCTCATCTGCTGTACAAGTGCACAGCTCTTGTAGCTCTAATCTGCAGTCTGGTGTCTACTGGTGGAGGCCACTTCTACCGTCTAGTCTCCAGTTCCAGGGGTCTCCTGGGCAGTGCACGTGTCCAGGATGAGATGTGGTCCAGTGGCTGAGCTGCTGAGTTGGGGGCCCTGGAGACCTGGGTTGCAGTGTCCTGTTCCGCACAAGATCCCCATTACAACCAGGGGAAACTACCACTGTATTATTACGAGGGCTCCCAGTTTTATAGTATTTTTAAACATTTCAGTCTGTATTAATTCACATGTATTTTTGGCCCCTCTGATTGGTATTTATCCATATTTCTTTTGTGTTTTGGTGAAAAAATGGAGTTGCAAAATGGTATATTTCCACACTTATTTAACTGAACATGCATTCATACTTTGATACCCGTCGCTTTTTAGAAAATAAATTAAGCAACCAAATATAACAAAACACTATTCCAGCAGGTAAATATTACCATTATACTTCCTATATATATTATATGCCTGGATTTAAGGAAACATTACCCTGTTTTTTATTTCCTTGCTGGCTATCTGCTCAGCTGCTGGCCTGTGACTCATGAAAGACAGCATGGGGAGCCAAGCAAAAGAAGCACAATTTTCAGTATTTTTCAGCGTTTGAAAATAAATACCGACTGAAAACACATTTTCTGTCCGTATTTATCTGTATAAATCTGTAAAAACAGAAAACTAGTATTCTTAATATATAATAATACAACCTCTGAAGCACAAATTTTTTTTTTTGGAGAGTTTTATATAGCGCCAACTAAGCCCGAGACATCGGGTATCAGAGCGCTTTACATGAGCACCAGTTTCGTTACAGATTAACCCATTCATTTTTGTTAGGCACGGGGAGATTAAGTGATTTGCCCAGAATCACAGGATGTTGAGCGTCATTGCTGAGACTCGAACCCAGTTCCCCAGCTTCGAGGTTGACCTAAGGCTACATTCTCTCCCAAGAATTAACAACCTGTTGATAAGGCCACCCTATCCTCTCCCACTGAAAATGTAATGATACACGCTGAGTGGTCAGTCACAGCAGCCATCAGGTCCTGAAGCAGCTGAGGAGCAAGGAAAGATGGTGAACCCCCAAGCCCCTCAGAAACTCCCACGACCACAGCGTATGCACCTCTTATGACTAGTCACCGAGTCCCCCGTTCCAGTCGGCTGCACTGAGGAAAAACTCCACGCAGCGCATGAGCAGAGATAGCCAGAAGGTCCAAGCAAAAAACAACCTGTGTTGCACATGTGGGGTCATAAGGCGCCAGTCGAGGCTAATACGCCACCACCCCAAATTGTTTTTGGAATTTGTGGAGGAGATTGCTGCGATGCCATGCTGTTATGGGTCACAAGCACTGTACTTTTGTGAATTGCACGGTTTGCAGCTGCAGAGTAGTTTTGTTCACCATGCCCAATATTCCTTGGTACTGTGGCAGACCCTAAAGTAACAAGCATTTGCAATGCAATATGCCTCGCATTTACGCGAGTTTAAGTTATTGGGATTGTAAATGACAATGCCTTTTATTTGTTTTAGAAACGAAAACGAAAACAAAAATAAAAGGCATTGTTATTTGCAATGTCAATAGCGCATACTCGCGTAATGCGAGACCTATTGCATTGCAAATGCTTGTTGAGTGCTGAGGCCAGTGGGGTCCATTTTGGATGCCTCGGACTGTACCATACCACAGGATGAGTGCAGCTTCCTCCAGACAGTGGACGTGGACCGACTGCTTCCTGTGACTGACGGATGGAGACCACGCACTGAAGTGAGGAAGGAGATGGGGCTGCCACCGAAAATTCAAAGAGCACTGTGTTAGCAAGGGCTTGCTGATACGTTCTTCATGAGCACTTCCATCTGGTAGATGGTAGGGGGGGGGGGGAGGACTGGCCTGCAGTATGTGGTGTTCATTATGAGGAGGTTTCTATTCCGGGCCTGGCACCTTTACCTGTCCCATCATCCGCATTCCTGAACCAGCAATGAGCCGAGTGCGCAGAGCTCACATTTTAATATGCCCATTCTTGAGCACTGCTGCTTGCAGCCAGACCCATTGTTACCTACTGCAAAGGGAATCAGACCCATTGTTACCTGCTGCAAAAGGGAATCACTTTGCACAAAGACTATGTCCGGGGAGCAGCCTGGAAATAACATTTGAAAGTCAACCAAGTCTAACCGGTTCTGAAGCCTTCGACAATGGATCCACATTCCCTGTCTGGGAAATGTGTATAAATATGGGATCCAACCACCCCACTTTGTTCCAGTCCCAGGTTCTCCTTGGCCAAGCACTCAACGAGATGCTGTGTAACCAAGGTAGGTGTCTGCGTTACCGCCAGTCTCCCACAAATTGGAGGACGTAACCTGAAATCTGCACTTTCAGCTGGAACAGCTAAGTATCTGCCTAAAACCCTTGAAGCCTGAATGCCCTCTGGGAGGGGGAACAAGAGTGCCTGGTCCTGCAGGTGGAGAGGCTGAACAGAAGATGTCCAGCATGTTCCCAGCATACAACCCAGAGGCAGGGAGCCTGGATTCACTTCTGCTGAAAAGGGGTCCCGGACACTTGTGTGTCCGTCTTCCTGTTCACACAGACCAGATTCAGTGGACCCAACTTTACACATTCTCTCCGGTATCGACTTAAAGCCCTTGGAGCACCTCTTAATTGTTTAACATTTAACATGTCAGACCACATTAGCCCAGTCCCTCCCCCTCCCCTGCCTGCAGTATGTAGTTGTATGAATCTGTTGTGTAGGCTATAAAATGTTTGCGTGCCCAGTTCCCACCTCCAATCCGTCCTTAGTCAACCCCGCTACCCCATCCCTCAGTTTTCATTGCTGTCTGTCAAGCCCCTTACAACATTTTCTGTCTCTTTCACCTTTCTCTACAATACTGGAGTAAATGTAGTCCAAGCTAAAGGTGGACTAGCTATTGAAGGACTGAGCCAGACTCAATCCAAATGATGGTGCTTGTCGAGCTCTATGACCTCTTGAACCCTTGAGCCAAAAACAAGCAGAGTCTTCATTGGACTCATAACGCTCCATTTACCCTTGTACTGCATTCACCAAGCCCCGCCACTCCTGCAGCACAGGAGGTTCAGGCCAGTGCTGCACTTGTTCGTTTTACAGGGTGGCTGATAGTGAAGACTCTGCAGAGTGCTGTGAAAGTGCTGTGAAAGTGCCCCGTGTGCTGTGAAAGTGCCCCGTGTGCTGTGAAAGTGCCCCGAGTGCTGTGAAAGTGCCCCGAGAGGGATGTTGTGCTAGGGAGTTTTGTCAGAGCACTTCTGTGGCACCCTACATGTTCTTGATGGTCACTCCATCTGAAATGCCACTGCCTCCCGGGGGTAATGGAAAAGGCCCACACTTACTAGACTCTGTGAAAGTGTGCCTGGAGGTGAGCTCTGTACTTCACTTTTATCTTGCAAACTCTGCGCTCAGAGCCCAAAATATGGTGCCCTTATTGATGGTAGTAAATTAAATGAGGCATCAGGGGTCCCCTTTTGTGTTCACTGGTCTGTGTCTGGATGAGTAGGGACTGACCCCTCACCGATAGCTCAGCTGCCTCACGCGGATGATGGTTTGGTTGATGGTTGCCAGCGGGGCTCAAGGGAAGGCACTCAAGGGGGCTAAAGGGATGTTACAAACGTTTTGCAGTGACACGTGTGCTCACCACATGCACTTCCAAATTGTGTTGTGTGCAATCCTACTGATAGCTGTCATATACTATTTTCTTTACAGGTGTCTTGAAACATAGTTGTAAGAGTTGGATTCGCGCCAACCTACGGATCGTGGATTTGTCTCTGACGCTCTGAGACGAGACAGGAGCCCTTTTCTCTTCACGCCCTGATAAATGCCATGGACCCCCCGGGCCGTTTTGGCAGAAACATGTTGGCAACACAGATGGAGATGGGGTACTAACCCCCCAAGTCTTCAAAAAATCCCCCTTTTAATATCGAGCACAAACTGCATTATTAAAATATTTTACTCATTATTGCGCATCGGTTTTTAGAATCCCTCACTTTTTCAGCACGGGCCCCCACGTCGTGTTAGAAGTGCCTCCCGGCGCAGGCCCACCCTTTATCGAACCCGGTTGCTAAAGGGCGAGGACAGCCGATGGTGAAGCATGACACCTGGTAGTGTATGAGGCCAGTCCATACAATTTTTGTAATGTTCAACACCACCTAATCATTGGCGTAATGTGCCTCTATTTGTATTAGAAATCAGTTTTCTGAATAGGGTAGCTTTTGTGGTGTGTTACATGTTAAAAACATTGCCCGCCATATGATAATGAAAGCCTAAAACCACTTGAAACTGGGAAATCGGAAAGAAACAAAGAGGCAGAAACACGGACAAGGCTGGAGCAAGATTAGAAGGGCGCTGCTCTTGGCAGAACCGTAATGTACACAGCTCCATGCGCCCCTCCGACAATTGGCGCCCTGGGCCTGTGCCCAGCTCGCTCCTGCTAAAGGCCGGCCCGGCCTGTGCTCTTACCAGAGTTCTCCTCTAATACTGAGGGGGTCGCGCTTCTCCTGAAGCCTGTCTTTGTGAAGTCTCAAGAAGCAGGTGGCATCTCCATTTGGAGTGGACTGCCTCCCTTCCGATAACTGTACAATTTTTGTAGTTTCTGAATTGAGTTTAATTTCATAGGTTCTGTTTGTATTTATTTAACACAGGATTCTGCTGTAGATCCTTATAGCATTCAAAACACATGGCCATCTGATGTCAAGCGGGGGAGAGAAAGATGCCCATCTACCTTCAGACCTGCCCATACAAAAACCTAGGAAACCTTGACCAAATTGTGTGATCTTGGTCACTTCACCTAATCCCTTCATAGTCCCCTTTGAGGAAGCAGCCCATGATGTGCCTGTACAAAGACCGAGCCTGCAGGTGTTTTAATGGACTCTGGTGTTACTTCATCTTTAACAACAAGGTGTCGGGAACACGTGAGCACGGACTGGCTCGTGTTTCACTAATGTCACAGTCGTCATGGCAACGGGGGAGGGCCACGGGATGTTTCTAAGTTCGTTTAGAAACTTTCACTTCTAATGAATCTCACTCGCTGCGCTGATGCAACATATCGAAGTGAAACGCTACCGCACACTGAAACACGTTTTTTAAGCCGTTATCCTGCGTTTCACACGGCATTTATTATTATACATTTTACATGCCGAATATGTTGATGGCTTGGCTGGGCTCGGGTTCAGGCTCTTAGAGCCAAGCTAGAACACTGGGCCGGGTCTGGCTCGGCTCTCCCTCTCTGTTTACTCTACTGTAAATCGTGCTTCGAGATCACTTTCCAGCGCGCCCGCTGCACACGCATTACACGTCTGTGCTTTAATAGGGGGAAGGGAGAGTGCCTTGGGGGCATCAGACCGGGATCTGGAGGGGGCGGGGCTCCTGGGGGCGTGTCACCAACCCATGCTGTGCCCACAGGCTTGGAAAGTACCTCCCATCCACACCGACACGCCCTCGCCACCACCTGAGCAGAGTGGAATGGCGGCCCAAGCTCTGTGCGTCCTGCTGGGTGCCTCTCGGCGCTTTAACAGGGCCGAGTTGCACAGCGCTGCCAGCCACACTTCTGCCACTGTGCACATTGGTATGGACGGCACAGCCTGCGCTTCAGCCCACCCCACTTGCCCGATAGAGGGGTAAGAGGTGTTGCACAATCCTCGGGGGTTCAAAGGACGGTCCGCATCTGTGCCACTGGCTCTGGGACTGGGTTCCTCCATTGTCTTCCCCCCCCCCCCCACTCTCCCCCCCCCCCCCCCCACACACACACATCCGTGTCCCTCAACCATTCCATATGCGCCCTAGAATGGCATTACTACACAACCCAGGGCATTTCTGTGCAAAAGTGATTAACACAAAATAATGACCCCTCCCCCTGCGAACCATTTTGTATGTTGTAATGCTCGCATCATAAGCACAGCGCCCTTTTTAGGTCTCACCTGACCCAGCGCATGCGCTGGTCTGGCGAGACTTATTGAGAGGGCTCCAAAAAGTGCTACCAGGCCAGCCTAGAGCTACAGTGAATGTGCGCGGGCGCGCGCGTGCCGCGCTTTACCGCGATTGCTTTCACTTTCGCAGGCCGTACGGCCGCTTTGATGTTTGATCGCTATCACTTTCGCGGCCGCTTGGCATAGCCAATAGGTCTCGCTTTTGGGACCTTATAAGTATTTAGTTATGCAACTGTTGCATGGCTAAACACTTATAAGGTCCCAAAGGCGAGACCTATTGGCTATGCCAATGCTTGTTTTCCCTGCCAGAAAGGAGCGCTGGCCAACCCCATTTGTCCCTACAGAGGGGCTTAGGGGCTTTGGTCTCCTCTCGGTGACTGAGGGTCCTCCATCTGGAGGGGTCTAGGGGGGAAGGTGTCTCTCTACGCTGCTTCTAGAGTTTGGATTCCCTCAGAGCAGGGCTTTAAGTTGGCCGGGTCCTGCCCATGCTCAGTCCGGCAGTTCTAAATAGCAGGTGCGAAAACGGGTCTCTTTCCGGCTCTACATTTTTGCCCTCACGCTCTGGGTGAATAAAAAATATTAACTGTGCAGCAGTGCCACCCTTCACTGCCTGTGATGTAACTTCAAAGAGACTCGTTGGAGTTCTTTTACACCCTCATCATTTCAGGACTGAAGTATTTTCAATATTATATACAACAAACCAGGCGCGCAACACCCATTGGGCTCACCGGGCTTCAGAGCCCCCCCCCCCCTTCTTACAGCACAGATTTTTAGTTTACGCGGTTTAAACCACGCCCTTAACGGCATCGGCCACGCCCCTTTGAGAGACCCTGCCTAAGAGGGGCTCTGGTCTCTCCCCAGCTGCCTGAAGAGCTCTTCTTTCTGAGTCAAGATGGCGAGCCGCTTGGCTCGAGCCTGAACCCTGGCTGTCGTTCAGCTCGAGCCCACAATTGTCTGCCTCCCTTCCCCCACCCTGGATGTGGCGTTATGGACACGCTGCCGACCAGGTTCGAGTCTGGGCGTCAGCTCAAAACCCTGTGTTGATGGGCTGAAGTCACTTAACCCCTTGAATGCCCGCCACTTTCCCCGCCCAGTGCCGCGCCTTCCATTAGCGGGCGGAGTTCATGACGAGCTGGAATCGTCATGGGCACAGCGCCACCGCAGCCCATGACGAGTCCAGCTCGTCATGGGCACTGAAGGGGTTAACCCTCCGCCTATAGAAAATCAAAGTGTAATGTAACTAACGCTCGGGGCTTTAAGTGGGATGAAATAACAGGGGGGGGGGGGGCAATGCAATTAACCCCTTCAGTGCCCATGACGAGCTGGACTCGTCATGGGCCGCGGTGGCGCTGTGCCCATGACGAGTCCAGCTCGTCATAGACCCCGCCCGCTAATGCAACGGCCGGCACTGGGCGGGGAAAGGGGCGGGCACTGAAGGGGTTAAGGGCGTGGCTTAAAACACATCAGCTACAAATCTGTGTATAGCATAGTGTGCCATCCACTCGTATTTTTCTGTTTCTGTCATTGCATCCAGATATATGATCCAACAGGTAACATCATACCTACAAGTCAGGACTATTGGCTTTGTCAATGGTTGTTAGTTACATAAGATAAATAAGCAGCAACTATGGCTTGTATATAACATTGAAAAAGCTTCCACTTCAAGCCCTGGTGACACCACAACAATGTTGCTGCTCCTGAGTTTCAAAAAGAGAAGTGGCAATTTGCAGTTTGCGGTATTCAATAGGGCCCCCCTCACTCGCAACAGCGCTCAGTCTTGTGTTTTAAAAAGCAGACACATGGGAGATGTAAGAGGAAAGGATTTCCCTTCCCCTCCAACGCTCACCTGGCATGACGTCATGCCGTAACTTCTCCACTAGTGAGCAGTGTGAGCAGCGCACATCGATGTGCCGCTGTCACTGCAGTCCGGAAGAAAACAGACCGCCTGTGCCAGGGCACAAAACAGAGCCCGATAGAGACCCGTTTCCAGACCCCCTTTAAAAAACTGCTGGTGCTCAGCACCAGTGAGACCCGGCCCACTTAAAGCCCTGCTAACGCTCATGTACAGCTAGGGTTCATGCCATATAAAAATGTATAACCGTGCACAAGGAAGTAAAAATAAAGTAAAGCCTTAACCTACGGAAAGACAAATAGAAACCCACTTCCTGGTTGATTTGTACAAAGTGAAACCAGAAACTTGGATGAATCGCGACTTCCCTGACTAAATTATATGATCTGAGGCAAATATTTAATTTCACTAAAACATTTATTTTCTTCGTTATTACGTATGAAAGCCCCTTCAACACTGTGAGCTCAGAATGTCCGTTGTACAAAACTCCCCTGTGCTTTATTTAATGGACTGTAATGTAACTATCACAATTGTCTTGCCAATTAGTCCACTAACGGCTCATATTTAAAAACTATGAGTTAATAATCTCGTCTCAGTGCAATGTTGTAATGGGATTTATTGATGTCAAAGGTTCACATATTAAGTAAATGCACTTTTTGAATTTTGAAGCGGTTTATTCACGTTTTACGCTTTGGTTGTTGTGTGATCTGTACAGCACACATTTTCAGGGCTCGGCTCATGCACGGGCTCTAAGATCCGAGCCAGACCCTTGGCTCGGCTCTCCCTGTAATTCTGTTGGCTCGCCCACCTCCGATTCTGAGTGATAGAGGACTCTGGCCTGCTGCCAGTTTATCAACTGAGGGGGCTCAAGAATTGCTGCCACTTGAGGTGTGAGCCCTGCTCCCGCCTCCTTGCACCCGAGCCACCCACTATGGCAGAGACAATGGGGGTGGAGTGCGAAACTGCCCCGGCCACTTGCTACTTCAGAGCTTCTGCAGCGATGCGTCGCGCTGCCAATGAGGGGCGCATTGACGGCCCCCAGGGGAAGTGAAGGTCGCAGACCAGTCAGTCTTCCCCAGGGGCTATTCGCGCAATGGCCGGAAGGACAAGGTGGGGGTGGGATTAGAGGAGTATGGGAAGGGGTGAAATTTGGGAGGGTATATAAGGTGTCAGGAGAGGAGGATCCGGCCTCTTTCTGACACCTTAGCACCACCGGGGGGTCAGAGAGAAAGTTTATCCATCCACCCACCCTACAGGTCTTGGGCAAAGGGCTTGGGGTTGGATTGGACTGAGCGTGCCAGTTTAGGGCAGATTGCAGAGTAGCGACGTTGCGGTACTTTGGAGGGGTGGTTAGTCACATGTAGGCGGATCTACCCCGGGGGGGGGGGGAGAACGGTACACAGGTGACTGATAGCGGGGCATGGGAGGCAATGAAGGAAAGTCAACAGAGGATGCTTGGAGGGCATGTGAAGGTGAGAATGGGGAGAGGAAGGAGGTCACCGAGTGAACGGGAAGAGTTAAACAGGTGAGATGGTTTTGAGAAGGCTGAAGGGAGAATCAGTCGGTGTGGGATGGAAAAAGTATATTTCTTGCATTTATGTAGTGTTAATAAAGTCTAAATGATTGCAACTTTGTCCTAATAAAATGGCCTTTTACGCTTCAAGTAACAGCGTGGAGTGCAGTTATTGCGCGAATAGTGGCCTGCGCAAGTCAAGTGCTCGAAAGCCCCTCAGGAATAAAAGCGCGAGGTAGTGGTACGTGCTGAGCAAATGTCTCTCGGAGCCACACACCCGATTTCCACCACCCTGTACACAAAAACACACTGTCCTGTTGCACGAATGTCAGCGCTGTGGTTACGTCGGTCACAGCACGAGAGCAGCACGTGCACTGATTCCAAACAAACACACAGTCTCTCTCCCGCTGGACTCTTCTTCGCCTCCCTCACTCATTACAAAGCCTAGCAGGCAGTGTAAATTATTAATCAATAACCACTGCAGTCTCTGGCCAACGGGGTCACCAAGAAACACGGAGAGCATGAAATGATAATAACTGAACAGAGCAAAATGGGCCATGACCAAACCAGCGCAGGCCAGTTGCAAGGTGCGCGGCACCCCAGCAGGTGTTTAAATCACTAGGGCAGAAAGAAGGGCAGGACTCGCCACCCTGTGCACCATATCATCACCCAGGAGCACCGTGCACTGTTACTGCGCCATGAAGACAAGCATGTGAGTGGAGGCGCATGGAACCTGCACGGCCTTTCTTCTGCCCAGTCAAAGTGTCAGGAAGGCACATGATTTCATCTTTTAGATAAAGCGCCTCTCTAACTTCAAGGAGGAGCTGGGCGCTTTAAAGAGAAATGATACAACATAAGAAGGCGACTGTCCCGCCCCCGGCTGCTGCACTGCTGACTGAGGAGACTCTCCTCTGGCAAGGTGCTAAATTTGAACCTAAATTTAGCACCTTGCCAGAGGAGGGTCTCCTCAGTCAGCAGTGCAGCAGCCGGGGGCGGGACAGTCGCCTTCTTATGTTGTATCATTTCACTAATGCTGTGCAGGGACGGTCACAGCAAGCTGCCAGCACGCACGTATTCTTAAAATAAGTTCAAACTCCAATTGATTTTGTAAAAAGGGAAGGTGTGCACACGCTACTTGCCATGGATCTCGCTTTAAAGAGAACACATCTATTGTTATGTTATGTTGGAGTATTTGTAAAGTGCATGGCTGCCCCAGCAATGGAGCGTCCCAGCGCTAATTTCGGAAAAGAGATCAGCGGAGGGACAGAGATTAGACGGAGAATAGCCGGGTCTTCAGGGACAGAGGTTAGACGGAGAATAGCCGGGTCTTCAGGGACAGAGGTTAGACGGAGAATAGCCGGGTCTTCAGGGACAGAGGTTAGGCGGAGAATAGCCGGGTCTTCAGGGACAGAGGTTAGGCGGAGAATAGCCGGGTCTTCAGGGACAGAGGTTAGGCGGAGAATAGCCGGGTCTTTAGGGACAGAGGTTAGACGGAGAATAGCCGGGTCTTCACGGCCATTCTGAAAGCCCAGTGATTCTGGATAGTCCTAAAGAGTCCGATTCACAATCAAAGCATAATAACCCTCTGCCTCAACCGGGTCTAATTTCCAAAAACAGCACAACCGCACTGCGGTGTGCATCAAGTACCCGGGGGCTCAAGTGGCTCCTCCCAGGCTTACCTCTGACTGGTTAAAACCAACCAATCGGAGCGAAGCAATACCATGGTGAAAGAAGTTTAGGGCAGAAAAATGAAAATAAATCAGCAACAGCGTTGTTGGCAGACAATAAAAACAGTCGGATTCACAATCTGACCATAAAAACTCTCTTCATCAACGGGTCTTATTTCCCAAAACCGAAAATGTACAACCGAAAATTCTGTACTTAGAATAGTACAGAGCGACCAGAATTCTGTCCTAAGGATGGTGTGAAGAGGGTAAGGTGTAGCCCAACATTGTTAACACATCTTTGCAGTTGGGGCACCAAGAGATGAACTGATTTGCCCAGACTCACACATTTGTAGGTCTCGCATGGACAGCCCATGCGCTGTCTACACAAGACATTTTGTTTACTGTTAATGGGCTTGGAGCCCTCCCATTACTTAGTATTGTATGTATGTATGTATGTATGTGAGTTCTTATATAGCGCTCAACTTACCCTTGGGCATCTCGGCGCTTGCATTGGGAACCCGTCCTGGTCTTTCCCTGTGAGATAACCCGTACTGGGCATCCCCAAGGTGAAAGCCAGGCATCCCGCCGCGGGGGGGCCGTTGTGGAGATTAAGCAAGCTTGTTGCCCAGAGCTGCATAGTGTGAACTTGTGCTTAGAGTGGGCACCGAAGCGAGAATTATCGAGTCCGTGGACAATTGGGCTCCAGACCCTGCCGCGTCGGGAATCGAACCCTGGTCCCGGGTCTGACCTCTGCTTCAGGGTATGCCTCCTCTAACCAGTGAGCTACACTTCTAAGCCACTCTTTACTTCTTGCTTGCTGCTGGTCATTTCTGCGATTGGCACTTCCCTCTTCTTGCATGTGACCCTCCCCTAGAGCATGGCCCAAGTACTTCGGTCCTTACAGTGCTCGCTTTTGGGACCTATTTTGTTTTTCTTGACCCACTCTACAGAGTGCATCTTTCCTAGCTGACTCCGTCGTTTCGTCTCTCTGTGAGTGGTCCCTTTCTGTAAACAGGCCTTTAAATCTTGTTATTATCTTGTCTCATTTGCTATAAATTCAAAGACAGAGGCCAAATGTCAGGCTTTGTATTCTGAAGGAGCTTGGTGTTTACTTTTCTTTCACTGACTTCAAGGTGAGAGAATTTACGTGACAATCCATCCTGCTGAGTACCCATGGAAGAGGACCGGCTGTAGGATGTTATTTTTTCTAGCATAGAACAAAAAAGAACTGTGCTGATATTTCAAAATACATCAGAATGAGGACAGTAGAAATGAAATAATTTTTATTTTTTTGTAATTCTGAAGAGTGGTGGAAACAAATATTTTAATATAAACAAATCCGTACAGTTGGTGATAACGTTTTCACACATTATCATTTGTGCGCAGTCAATCTGTATGTCTGCGCAAATGTAAAACTATATCTGTAATGGCAGTGCGCTATCACACCATGCATACTCCACAATATGCCATTCTAATCCACTTTAAACTACTCCTCTCTTAAACACTCTACACCACTTCATTCTACAACACTCTGCTCCACTCTTTGCCCTTCCACTCTGACATGCCACGCCCCTCCACGACACTCCACTGCAAGACCCTCTACGACCCGGCTTGCCACTCCATTCCCTCCCCAATCTCTGCCCCTCCACTCCACTCCACCCCAACCAAATGCACCCATCTCCGCTCCAATATACCCTACTCCACTATAATCTACCCCACTCCAATCTTCCATACTCTAAACCACCCAAACTACTCCACTCCAAATTACCCACTCCACCCTAGTCTACCACATTCTACTCCACTCCAATATACGCTACCCCAGTCTCCCCACTCCACCCTACTCCAATACACCCATTCCACCCCATTCAACTCCACTTCAATCTGCCATACTCCACTTTACCCCAATCTCCCCACTCCACCCTACTCCAATCCACTCAATCTACCTCACTCTTATCCATCCCAATCTACCATGCTCCTCTCTACCCCAATCTACCCACTCCACTTCACTCCAATCTGTCCAACTCCACTCCAATATAACCCACTCCAATTTAGCCCAATCTACTCCACTACAATCTACCTAACTTGAATCTACTCCACTCCAACATACCCTGCCCCACTCCAATTTCCCCCACTCCAATCTACCCCAGTCTAACCCCCTCCACTCTGCCTCTATCTACCCCACTCCGTTCTAATCTACCCTACTCTAATCCACCAAATCTACCCCACTTCAAGTACCCTGCTGCACTCCAATCTACTCCACTCCATTCTACCCCACGCCATTCTAATCTGCCCTACTCCAATCCACCCAATCTATCCCACTCAAAGTACCCCACCCCAGTCTGCCTTGCTCCACTCCACCCTGCTTCAGTCTACCCCAACACACCCCACTCTTCCCCAGTCTAACCCAATATACCTTGCTCCACTCTACCTAGATCTGCCGCACTGCAGTGTAGCGCAGTCCACTCCAATCTACTCTTATCTACCCCACCCCACTCTACTGCACGTTACCACACTCCACTCCAACCTACCCCACTCTTCTCCACTCACTGTACCCCATTGCACTCTACTCTAAATCAACCTATCCCGCTCCATGCTACTCCAGTCTACCCCACTCCATGCTACTCCAATCTACCCCATTCCACTGTACTCCAATCCAAACTGCTATACCCCACTCCACTCTACCCCACTCCACTCTACCTGACTCCCCGACTCCCCTTATCCACTCAATCTACTGTACTCCATACCACTACAGTCTACACCAGTCTACCTCACTCTACCCTAATATATCACACTCCAGTCTACCCCACTCTACGCAACTCTAAACCAACCTGCCCCACTCCACACTACCCCAACCTACCTCACTCCACACTACCCCAACCTGCCTCACTCTACCCTACTATAAAACAACCTACCCCACTCCACGCTACACCAGTCTAACCCACTCCATGCCACTCCAATCTACCCCATTCCACTCTACCCCTATCCAACCTACCCCACCACACAACTAATGCTTATCCATGCTGAACAGCAGGCACACTGGTGTACAGCATAGGTAAAACACTGCAAAGCCAATGCTTGTTGGTAAATTGCTGACTCTAGGATTTGAATCCTAGCCTGTATCTCCTAAAGGCAGCTGTCTAGGTGCTATACCTCATTTCCCTTTGAGTTGACTAGAACCCTGCTCCTGCCTACTGTCTCCCAGTGCTGTTTCCCTGCCTCAATGCAGCCCTAAAAATGTACCACGTATTATTTACAGTTGTATGAATCTGTATAGCGATGGTCCCGTAGCACTTACTGGACAGTGTTGGTGTTTTACACTGTAACTTCTTACATGCCAAAAGTTTGTTAGGTGGATATGAGCCATGTACACACCTTTAAAGGCCTCACCCCGTAAATAAAATGCAAAGAAACTGTTTTAGTTTTCAGAGACTGCACAGCTGCCACGCTTGCTGCTCCTTGTTAATTATTCGGGGCACAAGAGTATCGTGGAGTGCCTTGTACCCGGGGACTTACATTGCAGTTGGACCTCATGTCACTGGGTCCTGACCAAATAGGGAGGTCTTGCCTGATCCTTTTTAGTTGATGACATAACACACACAGGGCTCCAATGCTTACCTCATGAATTGTGAGAGTGTATCCCTTTTAGTCCTGATGAAGGCCCAACCACAAGTGATGTCCAACGGGGTCGAAATGTCCACGCCTATAGGATCAAATGGTTTATTTATTGCGATTACAAATGGGCACAACATTGAACATCGAAGAAGAGAAGGATCTGGGCCAAAAACAGGATTAGGAGCTATAGCAGTAGAACAAGGCTCGTGGGCAGAAAGAATGATAGCACCATTGCTGGATTCAGGAACACAACGAACCGTAACAACAAAACAAAACACAGGAATCGCGGAATCCCGTAGGATGTAGATGCTGAAGAGTGATGGGAAGGGTTTGGAGCCGTGAGGGATTGAGACAGAGTGAAGAGCATCCAGCCCTGCCAAGTGTCACACATCTCGTGTTACACTAACGCATTTTAAGTCACTTCACCGCGTTACCGCAAGTAAAAGGATTGTCCATCAAATCAGCTTACTAAAAAGCTGAGTAGGCTTTGCAGAATCCGCTATTTCGGAAGGTTACAGTGACGCAAAGCAGGCGGCACACAGCAGCCAATGGGTGTTTGTTATGGTGCGGCCGCTTCACCCTGATTGGACTGTGTTTTGTTTACGTCACTAGTGCAGGCTGGCCTGCCTACCTCCCCCGTCACTAATTGGTCAGTAGCAGTGCGCACGTACGTGGAGCCATTTGGCCTCCTCGCCACAACAAAGTTTGCGACTGTCAGGTGGCCTGTGCACAGTGCTTAATTTGCAAAATATTAAGTGCAAGGGCTCTGACCAGGAGGCCAGTGCAGCTTGCATCTCCCATCGCCCCTGTCAATGCTGCCAAAACAACTACTACCCATCTCTCTCGCCTGCAAGTGCGACAGTTCAGATTATTCCAGGTCCCCAAAGCTAAAGGAATGGCTGGGGAGGCAGGTAGTAGTACTTTTTTTAATGTATATTGTTTTCCTAAACATCTGTTATACTGCTCTTCTTTAAATTACATGAGCAGCGCCACCTTGTGGCAGACTGCCCTAAGTGTGGTGATGACAATTAGGTGCCGGTGCCGAGCACCGGAATCCAATTAAGTGCTAGTGGGAAAGCTCCGGCTCAAAATAAGCACTGCCTGTGCAATGTTAGTGCTGACGAAGGAAGTGCAGCAATCCAGCAGTGTCCGCAATCCTTGTGTGGACAGACACAGTGACAGTCGCGGAAGCTCTCTCGTCACCGCAGGCGAGATGTTTTTCAATTTCAAATTCCTGCTGCTGCCATGGATTTCCACTCACCAAAATACTAGAGTTAGCCGAAGTGACATCACATGCCATATGACCCCATGTGGCATCACAGGAAGTGACATCACCTCACCTTTAACACTGATGACATCACTAGAAATGAAGTCAATTGACATTTGGTCTGATGAAGCCACTGAGACTCTCATAAACGATTATTCATATTTGGAAATACACAGATGCCACTAAAATGTGTATCCCAACTCCCAGGAACGGATTCCACCCACAAGCTCTTGATCAGGGCAGGTGAAGGATACCTGTCTGCGCTCTGCCCTGATGTGCGCGGATTTCTACAGAAATGTAGTGATACGATCACAATTCAGTTGGTCAATGGATGGAACCTAATTAGTGGCAAACTGCAAATGGACTGACATTCTTTTACACGGCTCCCGTTGCTTTAGTTGTCACTCGCCTCACACCATGAAGTTATGCATTTTGTACTCAAAGCCATCTTTATCTTCAGCAATATTCGAGCCAGAAAAGGAAGGGCGAATCTTGGAAGGGGGGGGGGGGGGGGCTGTCAAACAAACCTCTCTGTCGTGTTTCTTTTCTGTAGTTTTTTCTAGTGCATGATTTTGTGAATTGTGGAAACTAACTTTATTTTCGATCTCCGGCTTAGACAGTAAAACTAGCTTTCCACTTTTACAAACTGCTACGAAAGTGTCTGATCCGTTTCCTTGTTATGTTTTTTTCTTCATATATGAGGAAACGCTGCAGCGGTGCATTTCAGATAACTGCAGAAAAAAGACCCTCACTGGGCACACGAGTAGAGGCAACAAGTGACACTGCTGCAAATAGCAAGAACAATGCACACTTTGCGCAACTCCTTAAAGTTTATAATCAAGGGCACAGTAAACTATCGTTGTTTGGTTTGCAGACGCTGAGAGGATTCGATTCCTGTCCGATTCGATCCTCCATGGATGCCTGTAAGCTGGAGATGCCTCACTGCACCTTTTAAAACAAATAGTGGAGTGTCTATCCTCCCAACCTCCCCAATACCCCAACCCCCCCCCCCCCCCCCCCCAACAAGCTACCCAGCGACTCACACGGGGACTTGGTTGTTTATTTATTTTCATTATGCGTGTGGCGCGCTGCCCCTGCTCACTCCAAAGTCAGGGGCCACAAAGGCAGGGGTAGCAGAGGACAAGCCAGGGGTCAACAGCTGCGACCCCCCCCCCCCTTCCCTACAAATGACGTCCATGTCCGCTGCCAGCCTGTGCCATTAGGGGTCGCTGCTGGCACTGCCGAATTGACCAGGAGTGTCCTCCGTGACCCCCTGCACACATGCTGCCGTCCCCTGCTCGTGCAGAGGAGTGTCGGAATCTCCTGTCACTGTGCCAGCCTGCCCTCTCCGGACTGGCAACTGTCTCTGGCATATCACAGCAGTGCCAACTGTCAGACACTTGTTGCCAGTGAGAGCGACTCCACAGACTAGCTACAGCCACTAGGCCGAGCAGCAGGAGTTATTTACCCAGCACTGTCAGTGACTCCGTTGGTAAGGCAAAGAATGTGGAGCAGTCGCGGCTGGCATGGCTCACGGGTGGGGAGGGGACGGGGGCCGCATGCGGGTGGGGGGGGGGGCGTGGTCGCAAGGTCACAGGGGTTTTTTAAATAATAATTAATAAAATCAAATGAACCTTTCCAGGGTCCCGCGTCTTGTCTGCTCCTACTTTCCTCCCTGAACAGGAACAGGAAGCAGGCAGCCTCCCTCCCCTCAGCCAATCACAACGTTGCAATGGCAGCGTTGTGATTGGTCGGGATGCCAACGAGACAGGCACCTATGGGGAGGCCATTTTCTCCATGTCGGCTGCATGCAGTTCTAACATTTTAAATGCCTGCTGAATTGTGATCTTGTTGGGGGATGTTTATTTTCGTTTTAACCAATTCTTAGTCTGCTGTCCGACGGTGTCCTGGTTGTGAGTGTGTAGAGAACCACCACACCATAGAGGGTGAGCTGCTGTGCCAGATACGTGGGGGTGCTGGTCTTAATGACTGTAATTATGCCGCCGGTTGTGAAGATGGTACACGCCATCACAGCAGTGTCCACAGTCACAGCACCTGTACACACCAGCACGGGGAGCCAATTGAGTTCCATCGGGAAGGGAGTGATGGGTTCATACTTAAGGTCCTGGATGAGACATGCAGTGGCGTCTATGATGCCCATTAGTGGTGCCAGTGTGGAGTCTGGACAACCACAGAGCCAGGCCCTTAACCCCATCCAGGTTTGAGACTATGAAGACTTGAACAGCAGTTCTAAAGTCACGCTTTGGCAGAAACTGTTACCCTTACCTTAGAAGAGGGAACTGGTTCCATCTTTGCTGGGTTCTTTTTGGGCAATGTATTACTTGAATGTGAGGTTGGCATCCTGGGTAAGTCCAAGTAATGGCATACTGTGAAAATTGGTGTTCGAGGCCATATAGGGTTCTTTGAGACTGGTTTGTACTCTTTCTTGTTAGATGTTCTTGGCGAACAACAAGAATTGTGTTTTAGTTTGGTTGAGCTTTAGGTAGACACTGGACGTCCAGGCCTGAATGTGTGCAAGGTGTGCCTTAGACACTGGATATATGAAGCACTAGAGACTTTTAAATAGGGTTGTACGTCATCTGCATATTTGTGAATTTGGATGTGAATATCTACATGAGGTGGGGCTCCATGGAGAGACGGAGGACGACCGGAGACATATGGAAACGTGTCGGACTCTGCAGGTATGGAGACCTGGAAGAACCTATGTGAAGAAACTAGTGTCATAGGGCAGCAGCGGATTTTTATGATTTGTTGTAACCGCAAATCTCTAACTCCAGCCTGCATCGGCAACGGGTCCCTAAATGGACCTTTTAGTCCAAGTCAATGAGCTCTGGATCATGTGACCAGGGGCTGGCCAGGTGCTGCAATGTTAGGTATGGCTTGGAGTCAAGCTTCGGTACCCAGGCCCAAAGCTGGTTGGGGGCTGTGCTAAAGGCACAACCGTCAGGGGCTGCATCATGCTGGGTCTAAGCATGGGGTGGAGTGACAAGTCCTCAGGCTTGCCAAAGGTCACGTGGCAGTGGAGGAGAACTCATCATTACTTCTAGGGTTCAGGCCACATGCACTGCATTGTTTTTGCTGCAGCTCTTCCCTTGTTCTGGTGCGGGGGGCCTTTTGGGGCATCTTTTCAGACAATATCTAAAGGGCACCAGCAGGATTCCAGGCTGAACCTCAATCTTGGTCTAAGCCTTGTGGGAAATGTAGGACAGCAGCAGAAATACAGGCTGAACTTCAGGCTTTGACCCGCGCATATGGGACCGGCAGAAACCATCCGGATTACAGGCTGAACTTCAGGCTTTGTCCCGCTCTCACGGGACAGGCAGAAACCATCAGGATTACATCCTGAACTTCAGGCTTTGACCCGCTCATATAGGACAGGCCGAAACCATCCGGGTTACAGGCGGAACTTCAGGCTTTGCCCCGCTCTTATGGGACAGGCATAAACAATCAGGATTACAGGTGGAACTTCAGGCTTTGTCCCGCTCTTATGGGACAGGCATAAGCCATCAAGCTTACAGGGTGAATTTAAGGCTTTGACCCGCGCATATGGGACCGGCCGAAACCATCCGGATTACAGGCTGAACTTCAGGCTTTGTCCCACTCTCACGGGACAGGCAGAAACCATCAGGATTACATCCTGAACTTCAGGCTTTGACCCCCCGCTCATATAGGACAGGCCGAAACCATCAGGATTACAGGCGGAACTTCAGGCTTTGCCCCGCTCTTTTGGGACAGGCATAAGCCATCAAGATTACAGGGTGAATTTAAGGCTTTGCCCCGCTCTTATGGGACAGGCATAAGCCATCAAGAATACAGGCTGAACTTCAGGCTTTGCTCTGCTCTTATGGGACAGGCCGAAACCATCAGGATTACAGGCGGAACTTCAGGCTTTGTCCCGCTCTTACGGGACAGGCAGAAACCATCAGGATTACAGGCGGAACGTCAGGCTTTGTCCCGCTCTTATGGGACAGGCATAAACAATCAGGATTACAGGTGGAACTTCAGGCTTTTTCCCGCTCTTATGGGACAGGCATAAACCATCAGGATTACAGGCGGAACGTCAGGCTTTGTCCCGCTCTTATGGGACAGGCATAAACAATCAGGATTACAGGTGGAACTTCAGGCTTTTTCCCGCTCTTATGGGACAGGCATAAACCATCAAGATTACAGGGTGAATTTAAGGCTTTGCCCCGCTCTTATGGGACAGGTATAAACCATCAGGATTACAGGCTGAAGTTCAGGCTTTGTCCCGCTCTTACGGGACAGGCAGAAACCATCAGGATTACAGGCGGAACTTCAGGCTTTGTCCTGCTCTTATGGGACAGGATGAAACCATCAGTATTACAGGCGGAACGTCAGGCTTTGTCCCGCTCTTATGGGACAGGCAGAAACAATCAGGATTACAGGTGGAACTTCAGGCTTTTTCCCGCTCTTATGGGACAGGCAGAAACAATCAGGATTACAGGTGGAACTTCAGGCTTTTTCCCGCTCTTATGGGACAGGCATAAACCATCAAGATTACAGGGTGAATTTAAGGCTTTGCCCTGCTCTTATGGGACAGGTATAAACCATCAGGATTACAGGCTGAACTTCAGGCTTTGCCCCGCTCTTACGGGACAGGCAGAAACCATCAGGATTACAGGCTGAACTTCAGGCTTTGCTCTGCTCTTATGGGACAGGCATAAACAATCAGGATTACAGGTGGAACTTCAGGATTTGTCCCGCTCTTATGGGACCGGTATAAGCCATCAAGATTACAGGCTGAACTTCAGGCTTTGCCCCGCTCTAATGGGACAGGATGAAACCATTAGGATTACAGGCTGAACTTCAGGCTTTGCCCGCTCTTAAGGGACAGGCAGAAATCATCAAGATTAAAGGCAGAAATCATCAAGATTAAAGGCAGAATTTCAGGCTTTGTCCCACTCTTATGGGACAGGCAGAAACCATCAAGATTACAGGCTGATCTTCAGGCTTTACCCAGCTCTTATGGGGCAGGGAGAAACCATGAGGATTACAGGCGGAACTTCAGGCTTTGCCCCGCCTTTATGGGACAGACAGAAACCATCAGGATTACAGGCCGAACTTCATGCGTTGCCCCGCTCTTATGGGACAGGCAGAAACCTTCGGGATTACAGGCCGAACTTCAGGCTTTGCCCCGCTCCTATGGGACAGGCAGAAACCATCGGGATTACAGGCTGAATTTAAGGCTTTGCCCCGCTCTTGTGGGACAGGCAAAAACCATCAAGATTACAGGCTGAACTTCAGGCTTTGCCCAGCTTTTATGGGACAGGCAGAAACCACCAGGATTACAGGCTGAACTTCAGGCTTTGTCCCGCTTTTATGGGACAGGCATAAACCATTGGGATTACGGGCTGAACTTCAGTCTCTGTCCCACTGTTGTGGGGCAGTAGGACAGCAGCAGGGGCAAAGACTGAACTTTACACTCAGTCCAAGTCTTGTGGGGCAGCGGATATCATTAGCAGGGTTACCCACAACACTTTAAGCTTGATCTCAGTCTGGTCGGACAGAGGGACAGGCAGCAGGCAGCCCCTGTGCAGGAAGCACCAACCGACTCTAGCCTGTAGCTCCTTAAACTGCTGCAATGAACCTCAGGTTTATGTTAGTTCCTGGTACTGTAGTTGGGCAACGCCCCTTGCCCTTCCGGTTGGTGGCACTGATCAGAGGGTTGGCACCAGTCATTTCACTGTTGCAGCTTTAGAATACACGCGTGCTAGGGCTGGCAGAAAGAGTGCAGAGTCGCAGAGCAGATGTCTGGAGTGTGGGTGCTTTGTCGCTGGGTGCCAGAGGGGTGCCTCGAAGATGCCTCGGGTACCGCTGCGCTGCAGGTTTCGAGGAGTTCCCCTCAGACAGGCTACCTGAGCCGAGCGACCTGAGGATTCTCTCTGACAATGAAGAGTAGAAGGAAGGAGGAAACAGGATGCACAGGAGGTTGTGCTGCAGGAACGCTTCCTCCATTGTGTTACACGCACAGTCCTGTTCCAAAGAGCACACTCTGGGCCCATTCACTGTACCCCCACACACTACGGGGAGGGGGGGGGGGTTATACCCCCTCCCTGAGGCACACCCATGCTATGCCCTCAATACATCTTCCTCCCACCAGCTTCTCCATGTGCAGGGTCGTGCGCAATGTTCTCTCGCCATTCCCTATTGCGGGAAACCCTCTGGCACCCCCTTTCTGTCCCAGCAGCAGGAAGTACTCTAGGTGTGTCTGGGTGGTCCCTTGGTGTAGGGGCCATCTGGATACGTCAGAAAGGATGGGATAGTCTGGGAAAGCAAAAAGCTAACTCCAGCAGGGCAGCTGGTAAACACAGCTGGGATCTTACCACCCCTACAAGGGTCAACATGCCTTCTGAGAGTAGGGTGTGTGATGGGATGCGAGAGACTGCAGGTGCAAGAGACCTCGATACTATGTCTCACAGACATGGTGGGAGTAATTGATTGCATCCATCCGGCATGTGGTTGCACACGCAGTGGTACTGTGTGGCCTGGGATGCCCACCCTGGGCTGCTGCGTGGCCAATGGGCGCCTTGCCATGTGTGACTGTGCTTTGGGTAGTCCTCCCGGCACCTCGCTGAATCCTCGGCACCAGGGTGCGGTTCTAGGGGCCATCACTTTGGCTAGTCGTGCAAAGCATGTTCATGGGCACCTGGTGTTTGGGCTCCTTGCCATGTTTGACTGTGCTTTGGGCAGTCCTCCTGGTACCTGGGTGAATCCTCGGCACCAGGGTGCGGTTCTAGGGGCCATCACTTTGGCTAGTCGTACATCGCATGTTCATGGGCACCTGGTGTTTGGGCTCCTTGCCATGTGTGACTGTGCTTTGGGCAGTCCTTCCTGCACCTCTGTGAATCCTCGGCACCAGGGAGCGGTTCTAGGGGCCATCACTTTGGCTAGTCGTGCAAAGCATGTTCATGGGCACCTGGTGTTTGCTCACGCGGAGTTGATCTTCTGTGAGCAACCGTGCCATTGCTTCCTTGGGATCTGTTGAAAGCCATTCCTTGTGGTGTAGTAATGCAATTTTGCTAGTCACGTGAGAATCCGTGTCATTCTGAGTTGTTAAATGTAGGAAAACTCTGCTACTTCGAGTCGACCCTCTTGTGTTGATAGATGGAGAGCACTGGAACCCCCTCTGAAGAAGGTTGCTTCCATCGAGAGTTCCACGAGGGTAGATGCTGTCTGAATGCGTCGGGTGGGTTTGTTGAGTCATTCTGTCTGTGGCATCGGGTGGGCTTGTGACTTATTGCTCCCAAGCGTCAGGTTACTTTTCACTTAATGGCACTTAAGGTGGTTTTGTGGTTCCTTGTTCACTAGCTGCCTCCGGAGTTTGTGACATCTGGTGGGGTTGTGGCTTCCTGCTTTCAGTAGCTTCCGGTGGTTTGTGGGTTCTTGCTCACTGGCTGTTTGTGGTTTTTCGTTTACTTAAGGTGCTTTTTTTCTCAATGTCTTCAGGTGATTTCTCTACCTTCAGGTGGTCTGAAGGTTTCCTGTTCATTGCATCTTCAGCTGGTAATGGGTCTTAATAGGCACTATAGCTTCAAGAGGGATTGTGGTTTCTGATTGTCTATAACATTTTGTGGGTTTATGGTTTCTTGTTCACTGTCGCTTCAGGCAGGTTTGTGGTTTCTTATTGATAGTAGCATTGTGTGGGTTTGTGGTTTCTTCCTCAATATAGCATCGGGTGGGTTTGTAACTTCTTTCTTTCAGTAGCTTCTGGTTGTTTGTGGTTTCTTGCTTTCTAGCGTCGGATGGTTTCTCATTTACTAGAGTTAAGGTGCTTTTCTGCTTAATGGCTTAAGGTGACTCTTGTAGCTTCAGGTGGATTTTGGGGTTTCTCGCTTATTACATCTTCAGCTAGTGATGTGGCTTACTGGTCACTATAGCTTCATTTGGGATTGTGGTTTCTGGTTGTCTATAACATTTGGTGGGTTTATGGTTTCTTGTTCACGGTCTCTTCAGTTGGGATTGTGGTTTCTGGTTGTCTATAACATTTGGTGGGTTTATGGTTTCTTGTTCACGGTCTCTTCAGTTGGGATTGTGGTTTCTGGTTGTCTATAACATTTGGTGGGTTTATGGTTTCTTGTTCACGGTCTCTTCAGTTGGGATTGTGGTTTCTGGTTGTCTATAACATTTGGTGGGTTTATGGTTTCTTGTTCACGGTCTCTTCAGTTGGGATTGCGGTTTCTGGTTGTCTATAACATTTGGTGGGTTTATGGTTTCTTGTTCACGGTCTCTTCAGTTGGGATTGCGGTTTCTGGTTGTCTATAACATTTGGTGGGTTTATGGTTTCTTGTTCACGGTCTCTTCAGTTGGGATTGCGGTTTCTGGTTGTCTATAATATTTGGTGGGTTTATGGTTTCTTGTTCACGGTCTCTTCAGTTGGGATTGCGGTTTCTGGTTGTCTATAACATTTGGTGGGTTTATGGTTTCTTGTTCACTGTCTCTTCAGTTGGGATTGCGGTTTCTGGTTGTCTATAACATTTGGTGGGTTTCTTGTTTCTTGTTCGCTGTCGCCTTAGGCAGGTGTGTGGTTTTTTGTTGAAAGTAGCCTTGTGTGGGTTTGTGGTTTCTTGCTCAGTGTAACTACCAATGGAGTTGTGGCTCCTTACTCACTCTAGCTTCTTTATACCTTTCTGTGTGTTGCAGGTAGATGCAGCTATTCTGTTTATTTCAGCAGGATAGACAATGACGTCATGGTGTTTGCCAAGTGGTCTGCATGGAGTTCTTAAAAGGCACTGTGTGAGTGGAAACAGAACAGATTGAAATGAAGGCTCAATGTAGCGGCAAGGTGGGCACTTGGCACGAGAGTGGGCATGAAGGAGGAACCGTGTGCATAGAACTAACTTAATGAAAACACTCTTACGCCACTAACGGTCGTATGCCGCACTGTGTCGCCAGCCCTGGGTGTCCCGTCAGACGGGGATGTTGGTGGGTTCAGAAGAGAAGATGGGGCAGGGAAGTCAGGGGGAAGAGAGTGCAGATGGGGATATAGGGAGAGGATAGGAGGAAACCGGCCTAATGTAGGATAAGAAACCATAGTAGACTGCGTACGTGTGTGTACGGGCGCGCCGGCCTGGAGGAAGGGGTGGGTCATATGGACATCATGGTATTCTCCCTCCTTTCGTGCTGTCACTGGATCTAACTGGAATCAGAAGCTAAACAAAAAAAAATGATCCAGCGTCATTTTGTAGTTGAACGTACCTATAAAATGACACATCTGTGATGCTGTGTAGCATGGCTATAAAACATTGTCAAAGTCAATAGGTTTCAAAGATCCATTAGCTTTGCCAATACTTGCTGTATTGTGTAGCACTTGCACTGCTTAATGGCGGCCTCGGAACGCCCACGCTGTCCGAAAGAGTGGGGTTGGGAGAACAAGGAAGAAGTGACCATTACCATTCTCTAGATTCCGAGAAGGGACCGCAGTGTCAGTAGTTTGAGGGTGGTCGTGATCACTGAGTTCTCGACACAGTTCGTGAGTAGCACATCGACTCCTGCATTTTTGGTTACAGTTGTTATTTTTTCTCCTAGATATTTTACTATGATGTCAGAACTACTTGTACCAGAATTCCCAAGAAACGTCTGGATTCAATGAATGAATAGAGATTAATTATTTAGCGCACAGCTACTCCAAAAGTGTCCCGGCTCTCAAGATTGTAAGGGTACTTGCGCATGTACCTGCAAAGTTTGAGGGCTCCGTGTTTAGTATCTGCCACTTTGCTGTGCATGTAGATTTGTTTCCGCTCCTTTGTAGAGCACAGTTCTGTATGGCCTTGTAGCACTGTCGACAGTCCTTGTCATTTTCACACTACACTAATTTGTTTTTGTTGCATGCACCCAACGTCTCTACCTAAAGAAATGACCACCCCAACCGCAATGCCAAGATATTGCATTATGTGCCAAACCTTAAGCTGATAGGAAGCAAAGCTCAAGTGGATTATTTGCAGGTTCAGGAACTGCTAGAAATATGTATTTTATACTCGCACGGTCTGTTAATGCAAATCTGTTATTACCTTCCCAGTAATGAGACCGGAAAGGTGCCTTTCAGTTGCCTATTTTCAAAATTAATTCCGTTAAAACCTATTTAACCTCAGTCATTTATAAGAACAATAATCCATTTTGCTCCAGCGTGGGGGTCACAGAATAAATTGAGCTTAAAATGAATCTATCTCTAGAGGGATCTCGAAAAGAATCCCTCTAATAAATCCCGTTCACTGCCAGGGTTCGGTGCAGTTCAGTGCATTATATGACTTCTTTAAAAGTCAAAAGTCCACACCCAGAACAAGAGTGATCCCAAGTCCATATCTTCCGTTTCTGATGTCACTGACGCTAATACACAGCTGTTTGTGTTACTTTAAATTAGGGCTTTAGGCAGCGGCCTCATGAAAAAAGCAATATTAGAAAATATGCAGGTTAACCATGCAAGCACTGAAAGAGATTCTGTAAAGGTTGTGGTCCCTTTGGACATGGGGGTCTTAGTTACTCAAATTAGAATGTTTTTTGATATGTAACACTATTGCTGCTCTTCCGTGTATTTATGTTGAGCCTAGAGGCAGCGAGGCATGCTGTAATCCCTCTGTTAGGTTTGAACACACCCACCTCTTTTCATTGGTTGCTCGGTCTGCCTTTACAAATTCCATAGTTTTTTGTTTGTGAATAGAGTACATTTGTTTGGCCTTGTGGCATTTTTGGTCGCGCCCTGTGCACTGCCCCTGCAGCACAAATCCTTTTGATATGGGACATATGTTTCGTTTGCGTGACCATATATAGTGTCTGCACACTACTTTTTCTTTTGCCATGGCTTGTATTGTAACTTTCCTGTTCGCCTTCCAAGCTCTGATGCTATCTCCAAGCACCGTCCATGTTGCCTTTGTTACCGACTCCCTCCCGCCATAGTTTGTGTTTCTTTTCTTCCAGCCTCCCTCCCGCCATAGTTTGTGCTGACTTTGTTACTGGCCCCTCCCAGTGTAGTTTGACATTGTTTGCTGGTCAGAACCGACAGTGACGCAGCTCTCACCTATACAAATCTGTCCCTCTCTGACCCCAAACACACATGGCAGGAGGGCTGGTAAAATGCTGCTTTCATTCCAAACCCCATGGCGCCTGCAATGTTTTGCTGGGGGGCCAGGCTGGTGAAGTGTTGGAGGAGGAGATAGGCAGAACTTTCAAAACACTGTGGGTTGCATGTGGACCGGATGAGGTTCCGCTCATTTCGGCAGGAGCAGCAAGGAAAAAAAACTGCCATCCGCCGCCTCCGAGCCAATCAGACCCACTGCTAGCACAGATGGCAGAGGTCCCAACAATCAAGGTACGGCCCCCGGGATCAGTGTCAGAGTGCTGCTGGGACCTCCGGATTGTATTTGTTTATGCCACAGGCTGCAATAGACCACCTGGTCCGCAGCTCCTTATAGCCATAGAGTTGTCGATGAGCTGTAATTTGAGAGACAACACCGCACACTTACAGACAACATGCTTGCTTATTAAATGGAAGTCCAGTTAAGAGTGCCTTGTGGGGTGGACCTGGGGTGCTATTTTATTTGTATTTATTTTGAGTGTTTTGTATAGCACGAACAAGACCCTTGCAGGTATCCGAGCGCTTTACAGGGCAAATACAGGTGGTAGACATAAGCATAAAAATACTGTGAGTTAGATAAATATAGAAATGGTAGCTAGTATAGAAAAGAACATATATACATGGGTTTTAAAATAGTTCAAGTGAATTTGGCCAAAAGGATCGCTTTCACTTCTTTTTTGAAAGATGTAAAGGAGGGGTTTAGTCTTGTCAGGATGCAGAGCGTTCCATATCCTGGGTGCCATTCCTGAGACGGTCCGGTTGTATGTTTTCTTCTTGGAAAATCGTTGTGGTTTCAGTAGAAGGTTATCGGAACTCCTGGTAGTTTTGGTACCACCCGATGGTACCAATTTCTCCGCTAGATATCTTGAGGTTTTGTGGTGCAGTGCCTTGTGTGTCATGCAGGCAATTTTCAATTGGATTCATGCTTCGAGAGGTAGTCAGTTCAGGACACGAAAGTCAGGGGCGATGTGAGAATTTCTTTTGGAGCCTGTGATGAGTCTACCGGCTGAGTTGATTGAGGCTCTAAGGGGGGCTGTCGTCGATCTGGGAAGGCTGCAGAGCGCTACATTCCCATAGTCCAACTGGGAATTACGAGAGTCTGAACTGCCTGTTTAAAGTGATTTGCAGGTATGAAGGGTTTCAATCTTCTCAGAGTATTCATTTGAAAATGTGCTCCTTTCGTTGCTGCGCTGATGTGATTCTGCATATTAAGCTTATTATCCAAAGTTATTCCTGGTGATTTCACAGAGTCTGTAATTCGAGGTTGCTCGTCGAGTGCAGTTAGGTGCTTCATCCACTCGCGGACGATGGTTGTTTCGCTGGGGGTTGGCGATTAGGAGGAATTCTGTTTTGAGGGTGTTTAGCTTTAAGTGGTTTCTGGTGAGCCATGTCTGTGTTTTCTGTAGCGTCGAGTTGAGGGACTTGATGTCTTCAAGAGAGTGGACCTTAATGTAGAGTTGTGTGTCGTCTGCGTACATGTGATATTGGACTTTTAAGGAGCTTAGAAGCTCGGTGAATGGTTCCATAAACTGATTGAAGAGTGTCGGAGAGAGGGAAGAACCCTGGGGTACTCCTAAAGTGACAGGGGTGGGCTTGGATACAGATTGGTTGATCTTGATTCTTTGTGTTCTGTTTTGGAGGAAGGAAGTGAACCAGTTTAGAACTGTACCAGATAGTCCCATTCTATGTTTCAGGAGGTCTAGTAGGTTTTCATGGTTGACTGTATCAAAGGCTGAAGATAGGTCGAGCAGGTTTAGCGAACAATCTTTGTTTTTGTCCAATATTTGTAATGCGTACTCTATAATGTGGGTCATGGCTGATTCGGTACTGTGCCCTGTCTGAAAACTGAATTGGAATTGATTCAGCAAGTTGAAATGGTCTATGTGGTTGCTAAGCTGCTTGTGAACACATTTCTAATAATTTGGCCAGGGTAGGGATGTGGGATATAGGGCGATAGTTATTCAAGTCAGACTGGTCCGCTGAAGGTATCTCCAGGATGGGGGAAACCTGTCCAGTTTTGAGGATATCTTGGATGGCTCCTTGGAGAAAGGAAGTGTTTATGATCCTAGTCCATAGAGGCACTAACATTGGGATGAAGTATTTTAGGTGGATTGCTGGGAGAGGGTCAATAAAGTGATTGGAGGGATTCAGAGTCGTGAGTGTTTTCAGGATATTTTCTTTGCTGTAGAGGTTGAAGGTGACCCAGGAGGCATTGTTTTTGAGGTCATGCTTTGTGGGATAAATAAGCGAGGTCGTCCGCGACGTCAATGAGGTGGGCATGTGTGGGTCAGTATGGGATAATGGATCGTTAAGAAGCTCAATCTTTGTTATCGGTCTTGGTTGTGAAAAAGGGGGCAAATTTCTCGCAATTGGGGAGTCTTTCTGCATCGGCTTGTGGGGAGTGGGCGACACCCTTAGATTGAGATTCAATTATTTCTAATAATCTTTTGGGACGGTTCTTGGCCTGGTCTAATTGTTTGCTAATGAAGTCCTCTTTAGATCGTCTAATCTTTCTGTAATAGGAGTTTCTCGTGCTTCTTAGTAGTTTAAGGTGGTCGGAGGATGGTGCAGCTCTCCATTGTCATTCAACTGCTCTAAGTGATCTTCTGTCTTCATTTAGCCTACCATCATACCAGGGGTTTGATACTTTAGAGGTGACTCTTTTCAGTTGTAGGGGAGCTAGATTGTCTAATGGTACGTTCCTAGCATGGAAGTAGTGATTAGTCAGATCATGGACAACCTTTAATCCATCGGGTGGGGACTAGAGGGTCGGACAAGCAGTTGCAAGTGAGACAGAATTTATGTTGTTTAGATTTCTCTTCCAGATTTTCGATCTCGTGGGTTGGACAGAGAGTAGTTTAATAGCTTCATTGATATGGAAAGTAATGATGTGGTGGTCAGACCAGCCACATGGGAGGATCGATTCCAGCTGGGTGGAGTCCGATTTGGAAATTACTAGATCCAAGGTTGAGCCTTTTTTTTAAGGGTGGGACAATCACAAATTTGAAAACGGTTAAGGTCGGATAGGAATGCTTTGAGGCTATTGACCTCTGGGTCATCGAGGTCATTCCAGTCGAGGTTGAAGTCCCCCAAGAAAATCGGAGTGTTCTGTTGTCCATCATTAGTAGCAAAGGTCTCCATTATGTGTTCAATGAAGGTCTGGTTATTGCCTGGAGGATGGTAACATGAATGTAGTGAACACATTGGCTTGTTATGGTTAGCGATGTCTAAGCATAGGTATTCGCCGGACGAGAGAACAGGTGAGTTGGAGCGGGTCACAGCGAGGTAGTTTCGATGAATGCAGGCAAGGCCCCCGCATAGCCTATCAATTCTATCTAGTCTTGTGATGTGATAGTTTGGGGGAACTAGAATGTCTAGGAAGGGCGTGGATGATTCTTTAAGCCAAGTTTCCGTTAAAATTATGAGGTCAGGTTCATTGGTTAGTATGAGGTCGGCAATATCTGCGGCATGGCGTGCGGCCGACCTGCAATTTAGTAGGATATATTTTAGCCGGGTCTTGGTAGGAGTAGTGCCGGGGTCTTCTAAAATGAGTACTCTCTTGAGGTTACTTTCCACAATACCCCTGGGAATATGTCTTGTAACTCTAGAGGAATTGGGAGGGACGGGTTGAATTAGGGACGGTTTCTGTGTGTTATCAGTGTGCTCAATATTAGGGGGTTGGGGTTGGAGGCTCGTAAGAATGTAGTGGGGAAGTTAGGTCCTTTGTTGAGAGAGGATTATTAATTCTGTTCGGGCGGGATGAGGCATTGGGGAAAGGTAGTGTTTTCCATCTGTCGAGCGTCTGTGACGGGGAGTTACCACAAGGTCGATGAGTGAGTTTCACTTGTGTCTTGGGTTGTTGCTGGATCAGCTCATGGAGTGTTTGAATATCCTGTTTGATTTGTTGTAGGGATAGCACTATTTCGTCTAATCTGGGGTCAGGTGTCAGAGATATTGAGTTCAAATCCTGGGCTGTAATTAGGTGAAGAGGAGGAGACCCTACACAGGTTATTATTTGTGTGGGGTCCTGTGATGGGAGGTGATCCATTCCGATTCGATGCTATAATGCGTGTCTTGCACATTTTAGTGCGGTGCTGCGGACACCACACTAAAATGCGTTAGTCTAGCACCTGATGTGCGGTACTTGGCAGGACTGTGTCCTAAAGCTTCATTTACAATACCAGCATTCGTCAGGTGAGCTAAACATTTTTTTTCCGTGTCTACATGATACAATGATAATACAAAGCTGTGGTACTTGAAGTGCCTCCCTCCTGACTTTTACATGCGGCCCCCAGCTTGGTTCTGTATAAAGTAACAAAATGCTTATAACACTTTTTCATTAGAACTTTTCAACATGCTGCAGAGCGGGAACACTACCCTACAGCATAGCTTGAAGACCTTGGCAAAGCCAATAGCTCTGGCTAAACACTTATACAGTCCCAAAGGCGAGACTCTAAGATACCCTCTTAGAATGATTCAGGAGTGGATGAGGAAACATTAAGTTGAACATTTTTACATATTAACCATCTGGTGCCTGGGATAACCTGTTAATCGCATCAGATAGTAAGGTGCTCCTTGTAAAGACTTAGACGTGCAGACTCGCGTGTTTATAAAATCTTAGATGGTGCTGAGATGTTATCCTTTCAATTTCCTAGGATGTTTCGGTTCCTGAATGCCTACTGAATCTTGAGTTATTGCTCGGTGCAACATTCTGTCATCTTTTAAAAGAGCATTCATTAATAAGACAATGCAATGTAAGTGGTTCTAAAAGACACCCACAAACACATAGAATCATAGAACTGTTTTCTTCTACAATAACTTGCCGTCAAATTTTGCATCTCTGTCAAAAGTGTTTAGATTAGAAGGGTGAGGAACTGCCTGATGGAACTGTTCGCGAACAGTGGGAATAGATCCTGGGAGAGCTACTTAAAACATGTATACGTTTACCATCCCAATTATCTCAACACATATGATTCCAGTCACTTTGGTATTGATTAATACGTCTTCAATCTGATGAGTATCTTTCGCCTCATGCTGTTGGCTCTTAAGACGTATCCTTACGCCTTCCGTTGCAGTTCATGAGGGAGTAGGTGACATATAAACAATACAAGTGTATTTACTTTGCTCTTGTAGAACCTGTTGCATGCATATGATCTATTTATGGTAACATTGATACACTATGGATTTTAACTATAATGTATACACCAAAAGGTATGCTGTGGATACTCGGTTGATTCTTGCTTCCTGCCTGATTAATATACCTCCAAGGGTAACCTTATTTTCCCATATAGATAGCGTAGAAACTAAAGCAAGACTGTATTTAAGTCTCAATTTATGGAACAATCCTAATAGCCTGCTTTGGGCCTATGTGGAATAAAGGTTGGATGGAATGCAAGCCTTACTTACAGTCCTGCTTTTGCTTCTATGCCATAGAAACAAATGCAGGACTATAATTAAGCCTTCCTTGCTAACTGATCTTTATTTCCAATAGAAACGAAAGCAGGACTAGAGTGAGGGTAAAGGAGCTTTTAATACTGGCTTTTGTATGTGAAATGATACAAGCACAGGCATGCACCTTTGTTTGCACATACGACAGCATCGAAGCCAGACATATAGACTTTGCCAATGCTCGCCCAAATTGCCAGATTTTAAAAAAGCTCATTTATCCCAAGTGGAGCCTAACAGCCATATTTTCAATAGTATCGGTGTCCAATGGAAGCGAACTCCTCAAATGCCAGGTTCATCCCCAATGCCTGCACAGCCGTGTATCTCCATGTGAAGTCTCATGTGCTTATGTGCTGTTGCAATGCCAAATGTATTGATAATTAGGCCAGGAAGACAATCCGATGCCTATTTTCATCCTCAAAGCCCACGTGCAGCCTCGGTTTAATGTTTCTTTATCATCGTCTTATACCCGAGACTGATTAAGAGGAGATGTTCAGCGGGACTGCTCATGCTATGTTATATTGATTTGTATAGAGAGAGACAAGGGTACCCCAATATGTGAACCTGGGGTGCTGAAATGTAGAAAAACAATGGTTCTGGTGTGGCCAAAAGGTCCATACAAAAAGTGACCCTGTGGGGGGCACTATGTTTGAGAATAGGAAGTGAATTCCTCTACGGAGCGATGAACAATGTACAAAGGGACATGTAGGTCAGTTTATGACAGATATTTATTTCCAAAACAATAGTATTCAGGTGCTCACACAATAAGTGAAAATAAGCGTGACGTGAAAAGTGATGGTGAAATTAAATATTAAAGGTTAGGCTGAATTAAGTAGTCCGTATCTTGAGGCACTCAGCGCAGGCAGTCGCAGCAGCAGGACGCGCTCCGCTCTTCGTTCCTGGACTTTCATTTAGTGACCTGGGTTCGACAGAAAACTAATTACTGGCTCTGAGTCTCAACACTGACTTCACAGCTGTCCCTCAAGATACTGACTACTTAATTCAGCCTAACCATCATTACCACGCATTAAGATGAAGTCAACTACAGCGGACTATAGGCGCTCTTTCCTGATGTTTAATCATATTGCAACTTTACACGAATTCAGCTTGCTCACCTGCTATATGTCCTGATGATCTTGAACAATTGAGTTCGAAACGCCGATGACCCCCTACAACATGAACTCCTCCCACTCTGTAAAAGGTTTTGAGGAGTTTCTACTATTGTTGTCAATGCAATGTCTTTATTTTTAATTTCACCATCACTTTTCACGTCTCGCTTATTTTCACTTATTGTGTGAGCATCTGAATACTATTGTTTTGGAAATAAATATCGGTCATAAACTGACCTACATGTCCCTTTGTACATTGTTCATCGCTCCCTAGAGGAATTCACTTCCTATTCTCAATTTGTTTTTCTACAACATATTGATTTGTATAGCGCACTAATCACCCGAGAGGGAATATGTGACCTTACAACGCGATCAAAATTATCGCGGAACATTATATTGCAGTTTTTACAACGCAAGTCGTTACGACTTGCGCTGGAGGGCGCTGGACTTAGGAATAGTATGATTTACTATTCCAACTCCAGCCTACGTACAGTAGGGTATGTGTTGGAATGGTAAATAATACTATTCCTAAGGTTATAGCGCCATCCAGCGCAGGTCGTTGTAACCACTTGCGTTGTATTACCTGCAATGTAAAGGCATTGCGATGCAATGCCCACGTGGTAATGGAGGTTTCCCCCCCAAGAGGGTATCTAGGTGCTCATGTGTATAGTCTCTTAATTCGGGAATTGATTCTCACCCAACATACACATAAACTTGCACATTGACATAAATATGCAGACATAGAGTACCTCGCTCACCCTTTAGTAGCATCTTCTAAAGTCTTACGGTCCAGTCCCATTAGTACCCCAAACCCTAGTTAGTGGATGTTGGGATCGCTGCTACATGGAGTGGTGCTGTGGACTGTCTGGGCCGGAGAGGACGAGAGCTGCACGGTGCCGGCTGCCGTGCTTGGCACAGGCGTCCCGACAAACCCAGCTTTAGTGCTCGGACCCTGGGCTGTAAGGAAAGGAAAGGGCCGGCGCCTGCTGACCTGGATCTCTTGCCCATTGTCCCATCCTCTTCTCCAGCTCCTCCCAGCAGTGACTTACCCTTAAAAACTGTCCGGCTCAGTCAGTGCTTACAAGCTGTGGGATTGTTGTGTGTTTCCAATGGTTGTGTGTCAGAATATCAACTACAGGAATATTGTGCTACAGGAACGTCAAAGAAAAAATATCAACAGCCAAATATTGTGGAGGTACGTAAACATTGAGAATTGATATACTGCTCTTAAGTCTACCTCTGCCTTAAGGGTATGTGTATTGTCGGGGTGCTTCTATGTAGAATCAAGCGATACTTCACAGTATATGCTTACCGTGTCGGTTTTGGTCGCCAATCTTTTTTCTACAATATTTTGCAGCAGATGTTCTGGTACGGTACTCTTTCCTTCAATGTGCACAAGGACGTTCAGCACCCCCAGCAGTGGAATAAATGTTGGTCTCTGCCCTTATACCAGAGTAATCCTTGCCCGGTCGTGAAGCAGCACATGGAGTGTGAGTTTGTTGAGGGTGTCTGTGTGTGCATGTTTATATGAAAGGTAGTGACATAATTACTTTTACCTGTGGTTTATTTTATCAGATAAGAACAAATACACACTCCACTCTTCACTGAGGTGGTATCTCTTAACGGGTGTGCAAAATTAGAATGTTTAGTTCTTATTCTTTACAAATTCTCTGTATACATTCTCGATCCCTTCGGAGTCTCCAAAGCAAGTAACGGTATGGCTGGGCAAAGGGTAGCAGACTCGATGACGTTTGCCAATCCCACTCTGTGGCACATCAAACATTTCATCCTCTCTACCGCATCAGAACAGAATACGTTCCACTTTACTCCCTCTCGGCTGTGTGGTTTTTAACTGGTTTGGGGGGTGTAGTTGAGCAGGTCATTCCATGGATGGCATATGTCCAGCTCCAAAGATGCCTGCCATTGGTACATGCTAGGATTTTTATGAACGTGCTTGATTAGGGTCGACCCATTGATCGTTAGTAGTCATCCATGTCGCATTAGGCAGGGCCCCATGGAATTGGGAGAACTTTGATGTCGCTTATAGTAATACCTGGTCATTCCAACTCATGAGGGGTAAACGTTTCCTTAGACAAAATTGTTTTGAACATCTTCCCCTCAAACTCCTCTTTTCCAAATGCCTGAGGAGAGTGATCCTGTCCTGGATTACTTGTTGTAGATGTGTTTTGAGGTTCCCCAGAGTGGTGTTGATTTCATTTCCATGCAGTGGTGTTTTTGGTGGCATCCTATATTTGTGCAGTGCTGGCTTCTTAGACCGGGTGGAGTGGTATTTATCTCTGTGGTTGTTGGTTTCCTTTCCATATGAGTACTTTGCGGTTACTCCTGGTGGTACTACCTTTTAGTGGTGGCTGATACTATACAACATGGTTTTTGCAGGTGGTGTTTCATCTGTTAATTGTGCTGTGGGGTGGTTTGTTCCCTCTGGTGGTGCTCTATTTCTTAGTGGTTCTGGACGTTTTAATGTGTGTGAATTCAATTTGCTCCTTCATGAAATGCTTCGTTTGTTAGCAGAGCTGGTTCACAGTGGATTCAGGTTCCACCTGGTGGTAGCAGTGTCGTGTGGCGGCTTTATCCTGAATCGATCCCTTTTCTTTATGTTAAAGTGGTTTAAGATTCACCCTTGTGGTGATTCAGGTATGACTTGTGCTGATTTTCTTTTACTTGAACAGTAATGCTTACCCCGTGAGCCGCGGACCAATGGGATCCGTGAATGTTTAGAAAATTCCATAATATTAGCAGACCAATAAGGTATATACGTATAAAGAGCAACATATTAAAATGTCTCTAAATGCTAAGGGATTTGAAATTGGATGCTAAAATGTAATGTGGTACCCTTATGCTGATTCATGGGGGCAACACGGGTACAGCAAAAGTAATCGAGTATGGATGATGGTGACCTCAATTGAAGCACTGGATACATCGATAAGAGGTGAGCATGCATTTGGAGCAAATTTTTCAAAATGATATAATAGCGTCCTGTATATTGTTTCATCTTTCAGAAATGAAACTACATTTTAAATCGCTCATTTTTGGGGATATGTTTGTGAATTGAATAAAATATTTCATAATTTGTGTTTTTTGTTTCTTTTGCACTTTTCTCTGTATTTGTGTGTATAGTTTTGAGGTTGAAATCATAGAACTTGCTTAGTTGTGGATTCCCGGCTTCAGTAGTGATTCGGTGGGGGTCCACAGAAGACAAAAGGTTAATAAATGCTGGACTAGAAGGATTCACTTGCATTTCCTGGAGGAGCTTTAGCTCTGTTCTGTCTTGTTGACCAGGAGATGGTTGTTCCCTACATGTGCACCACTGTGCACATCAGGCGTTCTGTGGTGGCCCTAAGTATTCTTGGGACCGCGAGGAGAAGAGTTTGTTTCGGTCTGTAGAGGGTTTAACATTGGACAGGTTTAATTTGTTGCTGTGTTTGTTTTGAGGCCTACAGCTCTTTCTGGGACTTGTTACTCAACCAATTTTCGTGTTATACTAGTGCCTCGAAAAAAAAACATTTCACTTCATGGCGCGTTGCGCTTGTGATGGAGACCTGATTGTGAATCTGCTTTCTCCAGCAGCGAGAATCTAAAGAAGAGGTGCAAAAACGGCGAGGAGCCACATTTGTGTTAGTTCAGATAAAAATGAGTACTTGTTAGTTATACCACAGGTTCTGGCTGTTTGATGGGTACCTCAGGGTCTATCTGTGGAGTAAAGCATGCCCCGCTGCCACTCTGCTCCTACCGTTGGCTCAAGCCTTCAACTGCATCTTCTGGGCTCCGGTGACCGCGTATAACAGAAGGCCACTGGCTGAGTTCCTGTTATAATCTGGCAGAACTCCCAGGTGATTTACTGCCTGTTTTTATGTTTAATGGGGGTACTTTATTTCTTATATTACAAGACCGTCCATTCTCACCCACTTCAGGGCATAGTTTGGGGTTCCTGCTGATAAGAAAGATGACTTTTCTAAGTTGCCCTGTGAAAATAAACTAAAACAGCTGGGCGCCTGCAGTTTTTAACAAGCATTTTAAGTCCTTTAATACAGGTCAGTTTCTGATCCTGTTGTCACATGCCTGAAAACATAAAATTTGCTTCCTGTTCTCTTGTTTTCAACTCCAGCAGTAGGCCAGTGCACTGAGGGTCATAAATGTTCCTTAATCATACAATAACTTTGAAATGTCAGAGAAAGAAAGGTCAAATAAAGCAAACATTGGTAAAGCCAACATGTTTGCCTTTGGAAAGCTGGAGGAACGGTTAATTATTGTCTATAGAAAGCATAGGCCACAAAAATTAAAGGAAGGAAAAAAAACTGCCGCCTGAACATAGTGGCCATGTGTTTGCTGCGCAGGTGTAAAAAAAAAAAAATCTTCACCATTGCATATAATTTTGATAGAAGTCTGAGTTTTTTCCTGGTTGACCGGTGTACGCAGAGCAGGAATACAAACTATTTTTACTTGTAATACACAACACAGAAAAATGCGGCTCTTAATGGTGCAAAGCAGTTATGGCACACAAAGGTAACTTAAAAGATGAGGGATGGGGGGCGGGGGGGTGGAGCATGTGCAAAGTAAAATATTGACCCGCCTGCCCTGGCACTGAAGTGCGCTTGTTTTTATGGTACGTGAACCCCAGATCTCTTCAGTAATCCCTGGTTTGTCTGGTCTTCACAGAGAACTGGGGCATCTGTCTTGCTGCAGGGAAGGCCTTTCCCCAAATTCTTCCTGCTCAGTGGTCCGTCCGTCTCCCTGCAGTATGACGCCATGTTTCCTAGCTTATCGAAAGCTGCTCTGGGTTTTTGATGCAGCCAGTTATCTGTCCACCTGCAGTAAGGTCCTTTGTTCTCCATCTCTCACTGGAAGGGGTTTCTTCTGCCCCTCTGTAGTGGTCTCTGGCTCTTTTTGAAAGCTGGTCTGGGTTTTGATGAGTTAATCTGTCCACCGGCAGTAAGTTCCTTTCTTCTCCATCTCTCACTGGGCGGTTTCATCTGTCCCTCTGTAGTTCCCTCTGTGGCCCCTGGTTCTCATTGAAAGATGGCTCAGCTCAGCTTCTGTCCTGCATACCTCGGTTCTCATTGAAAGATGGCTCAGCTCAGCTTCTGTCCTGCATACCTCGGTTCTCATTGGACACTATCCCAGCTAACCCCCTGTAATAAAGGGCTGAGCTCCATGGTTTCGTTTGAAAGTTGCTTCAACTTTATCCCGGTATTAAATTCCTTTGTTCCACCAACTTCTGTCCTCGCCGTAAATGTCTCATTCGTGCCCAGCAAGGCCTTCTCTGCGCTCCTCCGTTCCGGCGCTCGATTCTAATCGGGGTTTGGCCCCAGAGGCCAGTGATACTCTGGCCGTTATCCGCCGCTCTCTTCCGGGAGGAGATACGGCGGCGATGATTGACCGCTCCTATCGGATATGGAGAAAGAGGGGCCCGTTCACGGTTTGCACGCGCTCCCTGCACGCCACGTGACGTCAGCCCGTTCATGGGACCGTGGGACAGGATGTGGACGGTTGGACTCTAGACCACCAGAGACGGTAATTCATCACGATTTGTTTGCAGCCAAGAATTTGATATTCCATTGGTGGGATGTGACTCTCGCAGATGTTGCCTACGTTTCTTGCTGTGGCGCAGTCTTATGACGTGGGGTGTCTAGCATTAGTGCCACAGGCGCAGTGGTGTCTATAATTTGTGCAGCAGGTGCAGTGGTGTCTGTCATTGGTGCAGCAGGCGCAGTTGTCTGTCATTAGTGCGGCAGGTGCAGTGGCACAGAGGTTTGTAAAGGGACAATGAATCCGAATTAAGGATGTCTTTTACTAGCCAAGGAGGCAATCAGGAGGCCATTGTCCTGTCCCTGCTTGCCTTGGGCCCTTGGCTGGCACTTGACCCCATGGGCATGCAGTAGGCACAGTTGATGGTGTGCTCACGTACAAGCGTCCTATCCCAGTCGCATCTAACTCGGCACATCTGGTGCCCTTCTGAGGTAACAGCTGGCTACCTCAAAAAGTAGGCATCTACACTCGACGAGTAGGTATTCTTTCACACTCTGAATGTGCCCCAATAGGACTTCGGGGACACGCTTGCTGTAGAAGAGTGTTGTTCAAACGCAATGCAACTTAAAAACCTTAATTGGATTATGGTTAAGGGTGGGCGTAGTTCGCGAAGTAGCACTTCGCGAAGCTACGCAAAGTGAAGTTCGCACTACGCGAGCTACGCGTAGCACTTCGCGAACAGCGTAGTAACATGTTCGCACTGTGCAAGATGTTGTTTTCAATGATTGCACAGTGCGGACAAGCAACCGGCACTGTGCAATCATTGAAAATGGCATCTTGCACAGTGCGAGCTGTAGTTTTCTGCTGCTCGAGTAGATTTTTACTCGAGCGGCAGCTTTCTCAACGCGAACTGGTAGTTTCTCATCGCGAGCGGTCGCGAGCATACGCGACCCCTCGCAATGAGAAACCTGACCTCCTCGCGTTGGGAATCTCGCCGGGAGGTTTATTTTCCATGCTCGCGATCGCCAACTTGATGTTGCTGATCGCGAACAAGGAAAAAGTCTCGCCGGGATGTCATTTTGCTTGCTCGCGGTCGCCAACTTGACGTTGAGGACCGCGAGCAAGCAAAAAATGACCGCAGCACTACGCAACACTACGCTACACGTGTTCGCACTGTGCTACGTGCAGTTCGCGTAGTGCGAAGTAGCGCGAACTTCGCCAACTACGCTAGCGTAGTGCTTCGCCCAGGCTTAATTATGGTCCAGTTACCAGATCGTAGTGAAGCAGATGTGATAGCTTTATGTCTGACACAACCCCTTTCAGAGGGCCCTTGGGCATGCAGGGGCTACTGGCCCCAACGGTGGTGGTTCAAAGCCTTTTACTTCTGATGTCCTGGGGCCCGACCTACTATGGCTCCCGCTCAACCGGGCCTAGTGTCCCGTCTACACTTCACTCTCAGTGATAGCTGTGTTCGAGTAGATAAGGCTTCTTTTGGGGGTGGGGTGAAAGGGCAATTAAACATGACTCCTGTGTGCAAACAATGAATCCATGTCCAGTCAAATACTTGCTTTTATAAGAAAAAGTAGTATTTTATTTTTAACTCTACACATGCAAAAAGGTGCGACATTCAAATGCAATAACACAATCCCTCTTGAAGTCGGGGCTCAAGTAGTTGTCAGGCGAGTCCCTGTCCCACCCTCCTTCGTGTAACGTGTTGAGTTATTCCTCCATTTACTGATGCTGCATCATCGAATGCAAATGATTAGGCCATACTCGAGTTCCCTTTTGACTCTTCAGACTTTCAGTTAAGTGTCTATGGTGCCGCAGCTCCATTAACAGTAATGATCGAATCCTGTTCGGCAAAGTCGGGCCGCTTGCGATGGAGCAGCAGCACCCGGCGACACAACCTCTTCCTGTCTAGCTTTGCTGCCAGTCAGTTTCCAGTGATCGGAGCTGCTCCCGCTTGGCGGGCACAAAAGGTAAGCGGTTCTCACGAGTGGGGGTGGGTGGGACACATCCGGACCACGACCCGAACATTTGGCCACAGTAATACCGGCCGTTTCGTCTGGCATATGGGGTTGCCACATTGCTAACAATCTGGCACAGACTCTTCAGTGCGATCGCCTTTAATATGGTAGACAAATGTCTCAAGTTCTGGCCCAATTACATCGGTGGCCCCTTCTGGCAGACAAGGTTTCTGTGGTGTTGTGCGGGCATTGTGCTTCCCGCACGGCACACTTGACATGGCTCAGATCACGGCAGCCCTCTCCTGGCAAATGCTGAAAAAAGGAAAACTGAGAAGCAGGAAAAGATGCAACTATTATTCAATCTAACGATTACATCAATTAATCATAGATACAACTCAAACCTAACGAGATCTTTCTTTTATTGGATCTCTCCAAGTATTCACATTTTATCCAAATTTGAATTGAGTTACTGTAAATTGTGGTACATAAAACATTCAAATTATACTATATACAAAAATGAAACAAAATGGTACAAAACATTAAAAAAAGAAAATTGTACAAAGCCAAATTTGATCCCTATAAAAAATATCTTCCACAAATCTACTTTTGGGAGGCTGTGCATCCGATTCCTGCACAATCACTCTAAATGATAGTCTTCGGGGGTCCGTGTGTATATACGAAGCAAAAAATCCTAGATCTTAAAGCAACACACAGTGTATTTAATGCATTCTGTAATCCTAGCCTTCCAGAGACTTCAAATTAGGTGTCAACGCGTTTCAGCATTTGGCTTATAGGCCTCTTCAGGACATAATGAAAGAGGGAGCACCTATACAGAAAAATATGTACAAAGATATGTACATGATTTACAAAATGAACCACACTTGGGCACATGTAAACAGTGAAAGTCTCTCGTGTCAGACCACACTACCAAGTGACCTTATAGGTGTATCAAGATTACTGAAGCAGGTCCAACCAGTGCTCATAGGAGGATGTTATTACAAAATGTAATACAATGCAGGGACGGGTAGTCGGGCAGTAAGATGAAAAACAAAGTGAATAAAGAAGTAAAACAGACGTGGAAGAATACACACCGGCCAAAGAGCAGTGCTATCAGTCTTGTTTCCACAGGTAGGGAGTTCCAGATTCTCGGGGCAATGCCAGAGAATGTACGCGTGTAGGCTTTCAGTTTTTTTAATTTCTTCGGCTTAAGGAGCCGTGTGCTGGTGCTCCTTGAGGGTCGGGAGCCACCCGATAGTGCTAGCATATTTGTCAGGTAGAGAGGGGTATTGAAGTGTGGTGCTCTGTGTCATACATGCAATTTTTACTGGATCCTTGCCTCAAATTGAAGCCATTTGAGCGATTTCAGGTCCGGCAAGATGTGGTTGAATTTCCTGGATTCAGTGACGAGTCTAGTCGCTGCATTCAGGGATGCTCTGAGGGGGGCTAAACTGAGTTTTGAAAGTCCGCATAGAGTGGCACTGCCGTATTCAAGTCCTGAGATGACCAGTGCTTGCACCGCCTGTTTGAAGTCCTCCTGTGGAAGGTAGGGTTTGAGTTTTCTTGGCTTGCTTAGTTGGAGGTTCGCTCCCTTGGTAGATGCTCAGATGTGATCCTGCATGTTTAGGTTCTTATCCAGCACAGCGCCCAGTGATTTTGTGGAATCAATGATGTGTGGTGTGCAGTTAAGAGCGGTGAGGTTTCTTGGATAGTTCACAACCGTGGGGGTTTGCTTAGCAGAGGGGCCAATGAGTGAATGGGCGTGGATGCTGTTGGATGACCGGAGTATGGTGGAGATGCTTTTAGGACTTAGTTCACTCTTCCCAAACCAACTCTTGCTGTATCGAACCAGGAGGTCGAAGGCCACGTGATAAATACATCACCAGGACCCAGAGATGGCATTATGGGTACATGCTATAGGCGACATGTTGTCTGTTTTTAATATTGGACGCTTGGCTGGCATTTGAAATCTGTGCATTTACTCAGCAAAATGTTTTTTAAAATATCATGTTTTTTTATTTAGTTTTCCACAGGAGGATAAAGAGGAAAAAAGATTTGAAGGAAGAACACTTTGTTAGAAATCGATGGATTTATCCCAAATTAGTTTTATTTATAATCGCATAGAGAGCGATGTCCTTTAGCTGATGCACTGCACAGTGTGAGAACCGCCCGGCCGTCGCTGTAGCGCTGCTGTTCTTCGCGGCCTCTTGCTTCCAGACTGTAATTCACAGGGATGACGCAGGGCGCGTGAATTATGTAAAGTAATTCACAGGGAGCACATAATTACCATGAATTATGCGCTTCGAAACCGCAGCTGTAAATGGGAAACGTGTTCGTATGTGTCACGCTGCAAGTTATGTTTTTGTTACGGTGACATTTTATTTTGTTTCATGTTATCTTTTTCTTTGTGTCCGTTTTCGAGGCACCAACTGTGCTACTAAAGGGATTTAATGTTTGATGAACTGCAGCGAGTTCCGCAGTGTTCGTCCACAGATATAGCGCCTAGAGACCGGCACATCGGCACCGTGCGCCATAACTGGTGTCTGATCAGTTCATCTTTGTGTTCTAAAATCGGTGCCTTTTGTAGTCCCTTAAAGTGAAAAACCGGAACAACGTGTCGGCCGGAGCACATCTGTTCAGTGTGAGGTGGCGTCTCCCGGGCTCTGCCAGGGCGGAAACCAGCACCGCCTGACCCCTGAGGGCTCGAGTATAAGCCACCTATCAGTTTACTGCAACTTCTGCTTACCACTCCTAGAGTTTTATTTACTACTGGTGCATTCTGGAACTTGTAGTCTTGGTTTAACTCACCAGAAACTTCTCAAGGTCTATCTATCTTCAGAGAACCATGTTTAAAAAAAAAAAAAAAGTTCGGAACAGGAAAGTCGTGCCCCCATTAATGCCTGATAGAGAGAACCTTTTCTCAAGGCACAGGTCCAAAAAAAAGAACTTGGGGGACTAACCGAGTTAGGCAGTATTCAAGTGACATGATGGTGTGTGGCATCACAGAGGAACGTGACATCACTACGCGTGACCCTGCACATGGCATCACTGGAAGTGGCATCACTGGAAGTGGCATCACCGGAAGTGACATCACAAGAAGTGACATCAGATCTTATTACCTCACACACATGTTTAGCAGGTTTATCGCATTATGAGATTTAACAAATGAGATTTTGCTTTGGGGTTGTGCCAAAAAGGTGACACACACTGCAGGCAAATCTGGGTCTCAATTTATACATTTTTTAAAAACCATTCTGCCACAAAGAACTTGGCAACAAGGAGAAACGTGGAGAAAATTGGCAGAAAATCTGTTCTGTTTTAATTGGTTGTATAGTCCACATTTTAAAATATCTTATGGGGTTAAGGCATCTGCTGCAGAGATCTTTGTGTGCCCAGTAAATCTCAGTGAATAATAATAACGGTAAGATAACTCGGGAGGTTCGCGCATTTGCTGGAGGGATCTGTGTTTTTTCTAGTCCTAGTTTTGTCGCGTCCATCCCACTGCAATCATGTGATTATGCGGCCACTGCATTTTTCGCATAACTATAGATTTCCTGCATTTGCCATACTCTGTAAAGTGCTATGATCCCTTTGGGTTTAGTTCGCGTTCTATAAACCTCACAAATAAATAAATAAACATAATCCGTCATCTGCTGCATAAGTTACAGATTTTACCAAAAACAATTCCGTTTGTAGCTCAAACGGTCAAAAGTAAAAAAAAAAAAAAAGTGGTGACTGTTCACCTCTCAGTTGCATATTGCTGTATTTGGGTCTTAAACCAGTACTAATAAGGAGAAACCTTTGTCCAGGCGGTGTTAAGATGTGTCAATACTACAAAATAATAAAGCGATAATATCACAAGATGTGCCAAATTTTGCTGCATAATTAGCATTTTTCTTGTCGCATAATTTAGTTCTCCCAGGCACATAATTTCATCCTTCATCGCCGCGTAATTCCCGTGGCAATGGTGTTATGTAACCAATCCTGTAGATTGAGGTAAACACACGTGATTTATTATCAATGTGTATGTGTGATGTAGGGCGCTCCGACACCCTGCATAGAGATAAGTACCGCTTTAGAAAAAAGAAATAAAAAATGTGGTATTTTAATTATTTGTTTAAATACTAGGATAGACCAACACATCGGACAGTGAATACATATCTCTTCTAAACAGGGACTGGACGAAGTCAAAAGCATGCCGCTTTTAAGTACATGTGAATTAATAATATGTTGTTTGCCTTTGTTTCCCCTCCCTTGCCTTTGCATCTAGGTGTGAGCCTCCAGAGAGCTCCCGGCTAGCTTCTTGGCAGGGTGGGCGACATTAACCCTGTAAAAAAAAGTGGGTGGATGCAATCTACCACCGTGTACCCCCGACTTGTTCCCTGTCTTATCTGCTATAGTGAATACCTCATCTGGTAACGCCAGGTACTGAGCGCCTTCCCTTGTACTGAATACCTTGTGTTTTAACACATGGTAACACCGGAGGCTAAATGCCTCTTCTGGTACTGCTAGATACAGAATGTTCATCTGGTAATTCCATCTACTGAAAACCTCGTCTGGTAATGTCCTATACTGCAGACCTCCTCTGATAATGCCAAATACTGCACATCTCCTCTGTCAATGGCCGATACTGCACACCTCCTCGGGCAATATCCGATTCTGCACACCTCGTCTGGCAATGTCAGACACGGCAGACATCGTCTGGTAATGTCCGATACTGTACACCTCTGGTAATGTCGGATACTGCACACCTCCTCTGGTAATGTCCTATACTGCACACCTCCTCTGGTAATGTCGGATACTGCGCACCTCCTCTGGTAATGTCGGATACTGCGCACCTCCTCTGGTAATGTCGGATACTGCGCACCTCCTCTGGTAATGTCGGATACTGCGCACCTCCTCTGGTAATGTCGGATACTGCGCACCTCCTCTGGTAATGTCGGATACTGCGCACCTCCTCTGGTAATGTCGGATACTGCGCACCTCCTCTGGTAATGTCGGATACTGCGCACCTCCTCTGGTAATGTCGGATACTGCGCACCTCCTCTGGTAATGTTGGATACTGCGCACCTCCTCTGGTAATGTTGGATACTGCGCACCTCCTCTGGTAATGTCCGATACTGTACACCTCCTCTGGTAATGTCCTATAGTGCACATCTCCTCCGGTAATGTCGGATTGTGCACACGTCCTCTGGTAATGTCGGATACTGCGCACCTCCTCTGGTAATGTCCGATACTGCGCACCTCCTCTGGTAATGTCGGATACTGTACACCTCCTCTGGTAATGTCCTATAGTGCACATCTCCTCCGGTAATGTCGGATTCTGCACACGTCCTCTGGTAATGTCGGATACTGCGCACCTCCTCTGGTAATGTCCGATACTGTAAACCTCCTCTGGTAATGTCCTATAGTGCACATCTCCTCCGGTAATGTCGGATTCTGCACACGTCCTCTGGTAATGTCCGATGCTGCATGTTTTCTGTAATAATGCAGATTCTGCACATCTTATGTTTTTATGCCAGATTCTGCACTCATCCTATCCTGCACACCTTCTATGGTAATGCCAGATTCTGCCCCTCTTCCATGGTAATGCCACATTCTGCACCCTTTCTATAGGAATGGCAGATGCTGCACTTCGTGGGTGGTAATGTCATATTCTGCATATCTTCTGTGGTAATGCCAGATTCTGCATCTCTTCTATGGTAATGCCACATTCTGCACCCTTTCTATAGGAATGCCAGATGCTGCACTTCGTGGGTGGTAATGTCATATTCTGCATATCTTCTGTGGTAATGCCAGAGACTTCACTCCTTCTATGGTAATGCCAGATTCTGCATCTCTTCTATGGTAATGCCACATTCGGCACCCTTTCTATGGAATGCCAGATCTTCTGTGGTAATGCCAGACACTTCACTCCTTCTGTGGTAATGCTAGATGTGGACATCTAATCAGTGTTGGTACTTGCTCCTATGTGGAGAGGGTATAGAAAATGATAAAGAAAAGTTGTGGTTGGAATATACGGTTCCTGGGGAATCTTCCTTATTTGGAAGTTTTGCCCTCACACCCTTGTGGGTGTCAAGCTTCATCTTTGGGCATTTTGCTCCTCGTGGGGCTGGCGCTGCAATCCCCCAGGGGCCCCGCTAGAGGGCTCTTTGTCGGAGCTTCTAGTGCACACGGGTGTGTGGGGTAAAATGTGTAGGGTGGAGAGTGTGATCTTAAAATTACCTAAAGGAGAACAAAATGTATTCAGAGACCCTTTGGTAGGGTTAAAAACTGAGATGCAGTAGTGTGCGCACTACTCACTGAGTGTGTTGTAGTGAACTATCGTGGTTTCACTATTCAGGTCGACGTGTTTCACGCAATGATGGTCCAGTACTGGATCTCTAGCGTTTCTACAGGACCAAAAAATCTGTTCCCTACCCCTGAATTAGGGTGGGAATCTAGAGGTTCATCATACTCAATCCTTGATAGTGATAAAGGAGATCCGAGGTATCGATGACATGCTCACCCCAGTACGAATCCATAAATCCACCCCTACTCATAGGCCACAATGTGCCCTCGGTCAAGGCAAGGGACTACAAGATTATTACGGTTTAGTTCCATGTGCGGTCAGCAGCCCGTCACCTACCCCTCGTCCTGCTGCAACTTCTGTAGTAATGCCAGGTTCTGCACACCTGTGCTACCGCCAGATATTGCGTATCTTCTGTAGTAATGCCAGATACTTTGCTCCTTCTGTGGTAATGCTAGATTGTGCACACCTGCGGAAATGCCATATTCCACACATCTTCTGTGGTAATGCCAGATTCTGTACTCGTCCTATTCTGCACATTTTCTGTGGTAATGTGAGATTCTGCACCTCTTCTACAGTAATGCCAGGTTCTGCATATGTTATAAGGTACTGCCAGATTCTGCACATGTTCTGTAGTAAAGCTAGATTTTGCACTCCTTTTATGATAAGGACAGATGCTGCACATCTTCAGCGGTAATGCCAGATTCTGCACATCTTCTATGGTGATACCAGATTCTGCACTTGTCCCATCCTGCACACCTTCTATAGTAATGCCAGATTCTGCACATATTCTGTAGTAGTGGCAGATTCTGCACCTGTTGCATGGGAATGCCAGATTCTGCTCATCTTCTATGGTTATCCCAGATTCTGCACTTGTCCTATCGTGCACACCTTCTGTGGCAATGGCATATTATGCATATGTTCTGTGGCAATGCCAGATTCTGCACATCTTCTATGGTGATACCGGATTCTGCATGTTTTCTAAGGTAATGCGAGATTCTGCACATCTTCTATGGTGATACCAGATTCTGCACTTGTCCTGTCCTGCACATCTTCTATAGTAATGCCAGATACTGCACATGTTCTGTAGTAATGGCAGATTCTGCACCTATTGCATGGGAATGCCATATTTTGCAATTTTTCTGTGGTAAATGCCAGATTCTGCACTTCCTCTGTGGTTATCCCAGATTCTGCTCATCTTCTGTGGTAATCCCAGATTCTGCACCCGCCCTATCGTGCACACCTTCAGTGATAATGGCAGATTCTGCACACCTGTGGCAATGCGAGATTCTGCACATCTTCTGTGGTAATGCCGGATTCTGCACACCTTCTGTGGTTGTTGATAAACCAAGGGTGGGACGCAGACTAGGTTTCCTTTTCTTGCACTCCCAGCTCACCACCGCTTCCTTCCTGGTCCGCTTTTGTGCACAGTGTTGGTCTATGCGCACCTGTGGAAGAGGTTGGGTTTCATGTTAGTTCTGTAATGAGGTGTGGCGCAGTGGCCAGAGCGGCTGACTCCGTAACGCAGGGCTCACGGTTCGATCGCTGGCGGCTGCTCAGCATCATTTGACTCTGGGCAATAGCTCAATTAATCTCTCCCCCCAGCGCCTGGATACCCTTAGGGGTGATAAGTTTGCGCTTTACAAATCTGGAATTATTATAATGTTCGCTCTTCTGCGCAGGAGTGTAGGTTTCTTTATTTCTTTTTAATACATTGCTGTTACGGTCGGAGATGGCCTGCAGCCTTCACCATGGGGATTTACAGACTGGGATTGGGGGGCAGGAGGAAAGAGGCGCAGGGAAATCTCTACATCTCGGCATGGCGGCACTGGGGCAGGGGCTGAATAGTGGCCATGCAGGAGCAAGAAGACACCGGGGCAGGAGGGGGGATAGGGCTGCGGAGAAGCCCCGGGAGCACACAGGTGATGGCCGGGAGGACCTGTGCAAAAGTCTAACCAGGGCCACATCCCAACCCGTTGTTCTTTTGCCCACCATGGCCCCCCAGATTGCCCTGTGCAAATCAAACTTGATCGGCTCCAGCAATAACAGTCCAGCCGGAAGTGCCAGGCCCTCCCTGAACTGGAAAACAAGCCACCTATGACCAGCTCACCCTTAGTGGGGCTCTTCAGTCGGGTGCAGCTTCCTTCCAGTGCTTCTGTTTTTAATGCACTGCCCAAGGTGGCAAGGGTATGCCCAGACGTGGGTCCCGTGCTCACTGGAATCAAGCATCGCTGTGCCATTGGAATCTAGCATGGACGGGGCCTAGGGGACCATCTCTAGGATGGTGTTTGAGAACCTTGGGGCACAGCAGAGAAGGCCTGGCTCCTGTTTGTCTCTCATGCAACCCTGTATTAGCTGTTGCTGGAAGGTTGCAGATTCCGTTCGATCGTGGCCTTTACGCAAGGTTCTCCTTTCCTGCCTTGTAGACCTAGCTGCTCGTATTGAAGAGGCTTCCATTGAGCAAAGGGAGCCGGTGGACGTCTGTGAGTCTGGTGTTATGGTGTCAAACACCAACCAGCCTTTGAAGGGCCTTGAGGCCACATGGAGGGTCCCCTTATCTGGGCCAGGTGGGCTTTTAGACTGCAGTGAGCAGGGTATTGCCTCTGTTGCGGTGGGACAGGATTTGGACCATTCTGAATTCATCTTCTGGGAGGACGGGCTTCACTCTCGATCGCAGCACGGTTGGTCTCATGTGGTCTTGGTTTTGATGTTGATCATGATTTGAAAGCTGTGTGATCTGGTACTGCAGCAGAGTGGTAAAAGACACACTATTGATGGACGGAATGCAGAACAAATCAAAACATTCACCCCCAGTCAAGAGATCTTGGTTAAATCCATCATTAGTGGTGGCCTGCAGTCTTCCAGGTGAATTTTGTCCTCCCAGCCTTCAGCCAGGCATTGCTTTGTTGGAGCAGAGAAGAGTAAGCGTTTTGTCTTGATTGGGTTAAACTTGAGGTGGGTCGTGACATCCACGCATGGATGATATATTTAGTGACTCATAGGTGATTGTAGGTGTGATTATCTTGCACATTGGGTTCCAGGTTTCCCAATGTGGGCTCCGTACCCTGTATATACTGAAGCTGCGTGGCTAGAGGACAGAGCAAGTCTCTTGCATGGGTGCAGATCTGGAGGGACCCATTTGGACCAGCAGGGATCCGTTGAACCCCTTCCAGCAAAAATTGGAGGTCGTCTGTGTCAAAAGCCAAATAGTATGATGAAAAGCATCCACGCCCATTTTCCCTCTCAGCAAAGTTAAACGTTGTTATATACATCCTCAGAAGATGGCTGTCTGTGCAGGGCTGGTCAAATGTAGCAACTGAGGCACATGCTTATTTGCGATTAAGCACTAGCGGCTCTCTGTGGTTGGTTGGCCAGACTCCCTCTTTGATTGGCTGGCCTGACTCCCTCTCTGGTGGGTTGGCTGGCCTGACTCCCTCTCTGGTGGGTTGGCTGGCCTGACTCCCTCTCTGGTTGGCTGGCGGGCCTGACTCCCTCTCTGGTTGGCTGGCGGGCCTGACTCCCTCTCTGGTTGGCGGGCCTGACTCCCTCTGGTTGGCGGGCCTGACTCCCTCTCTGGTTGGCGGGCCTGACTCCCTCTCTGGTTGGCGGGCCTGACTCCCTCTCTGGTTGGCGGGCCTGACTCTCTCTGTGTTTGGCGGACCTGGCTCTCTCTGTGGTTGGCGGACCTGGCTCTCTCTGTGGTTGGCGGACCTGGCACCCTCTCTGGTTGGCTGGCCTGACTCTCTGTGGTTGGCTGGTGGGCCTGACTCCCTCTCTGGTTGGCTGGCGGGCCTGACTCCCTCTCTGGTTGGCGGGCCTGACTCCCTCTCTGGTTGGCGGACCTGGCTCTCTCTGTGGTTGGCGGACCTGGCACCCTCTCTGGTTGGCTGGCCTGACTCTCTGTGGTTGGCTGGCCTGACTCGTGGTACAGAAAATGATATTGGCCATCCCAAGCAAGTTCTACTCCAGCGGATACATTTGTTGTTTTTTAAAGCCAGTCATTATCACTGACACAGGAAAGCGTTGCCAAAGGAACTAACCAAGACATACACCACAAGGGAACACATTTGCCAGCGCCAAGAGACCAAGGCTTTGGAAGACATTACGCCAGTAGCAACCCATCCCCTCGCAAAGGGGCGGGCGGGGAGGGCCCGAGGACGGAGGTGAGGAGGGCGTTGGGGACAAAAAAAAAAATATTTCTTACTTGAACGTTGCTGCCTGCTGCGTTGCGCTCCTCCAGTCTTCTACTTCTGGGCACAGGCTCCCAGACTGCACTGCAACCAATCCTGATTGGCCTGCGCCCTGTCAACTTGCACTCCCCCGCAGACTGGGAGCCTGCGCAGCTGGGGCTAGAGAGCGCTTCACTGCGCGTGACGGTTCTGCCAGCATGAGACTGCCATCCAAACCCTCATGCGCACTTTAACAGTGCTCACCACGCCCCCAACAGCAGTGTCATCCCCTGGACCCCTCCTCCCCCCCATGACTCATCAGAATCCTGGGGGCAGGTCCAGGGGGATTAAAATAAGACGATATTAAAACCGGTTTAAAACCCGTTTTATTTTCATTGTATTTGAGTGGTGGCAGAGGAGGCGGCGCTCCTCCGCCCAAATGGTGGGGCCGCTGCTGTGTTGCGCTACGAATCCAACAGCTTCTGTGCTTCCTTCAGAGCACATCTCGTACAGTGCGTGTGTAAGGGGTCATATATATGGGCCGCAGAGACTGATTGTTTTTGGCTCCTCTCACTACGTATGAGGGTTTCTTCCACTGCTTGTTTGAGCCTCCTCAAACAGTTTGTACTCACTCGCAGCTCACACACACACTGCCCATGTAGACTTGACTTCTGTCATTATCTTCCCCTGTGTCTAATGCTAATACCATGGACTTTTACTTCCAAGCTGCTGCATGTGCCTGTGCTGCCCATGTCATGCATCCAGCCTCTTCGTGCTGTCATACATGTGCTCCATGCTCCTCCTATAGTTTGTGTATCGCAGCCTCTTTGCGCTGTCATACATGTGCTCCATGCTCCTCATACTATCCGTTCATGCATCCAGCCTCTTCACGCTGTCATACATGTTACATGCGCCTCATACTGCCCATTCATGCATCGCAGCCTCTTCACGCTGTCATACATGTGCTCCATGCTCCTCATACTGCCTGTACACGTATCGCAGCCTCTTCATGCTCAACATGTGCATCATGCTCCTCATAATGTCCGTTCATGTACCATAGCCTCTTCACGCTGTCATACATGCGCTCCATGCTCCCCATACAGTTCACGCGGTCATACATGCGCTCCATGCTCCCCATACAGTTCATGTATCGCTGCCTTTTACGCTGTTCTACATGTGCTCCATGCCCCACATACTGCCAGTCTGTCTACCTCATGCTCTGCATGCAGTCATTATGCTCCAAGGTGCTCACACGGTCTGTCCATTGTCCCCAGACTCCTCACACCGTCTGTCCATGTGTTCACCATCCCATACTCTGCCCAGCTGCCTCGGACTCCTCACACCGTCTGTCCATGTGTTCACCATCCCTCACTCTGTCCAGCTGCCTCAGACTCCTCACACCATCTGTCCATGTGTCCACCATCCCTCACTGTCTCTCCTTGAGCCGCGGACACCTGACAGTGTCCATGATCCACGGACTCCTCACACTGTCCGTCCATGAGCCACGGACTCCTCACACTGTCCGTCCATGAGCCACGGACTCCTCACACTGTCTGTCCATGAGCCACGAACTCCTCACACTGTCTGTCCATGTGTCCACCATCCCTCACACTGTCTGGCCATGTGTCCACCATCCCTGACTCTCTCTCTCTCTCTCTCTCTCTCTCTCGCCTTGAGCCACAGACACCCGATGGTCTGTCCATGTGCGACAGTTTCCTCACACCGGTTGTCCATTTATCTACTGACCCTCACTCTGCCCATTCCTGCTCCTAGAAGCCTATGACGCCCTGGTTCTGCGGGCAGCACTACAGAGGACACGCACATTGAGTTCTAGGAGCATTTTTGAGCGAAGCATCCTGGTCTTCGGATTGTTCCTACATTTTGTGAAGTGCGGCCGTTTACAGTCGCGATTAGTCAGTTCGTCGTATTTTGAAATGATTACTACAATCTTATATAAAGCGCCTTCCCTTGATGATTTCTTCATGCAGATATTTTGTAGTTAGTTCATTTTGCTATACAACCTTTTTTGGCCTTTACATATATATTCAAGTTAGCAAAAGTGGGGGTATTATTTCACACTGCCAGGTTATTGATGAGCGCTCTCTTTTGAACGTTCTTGTCTCAAATTGAAATAAATCAGAAACGGTGCAACAGAAGAGGGAAAAAATAACCCCTAAACCCTCTAAAAGTGGGCCTGAGCCCGCTATACAACGTGAAACAAGACTGTGCACACGTTAATTTCACAGTATTTAGGTAAGTTACCAATTTGTATCAAACAAGATTCATGCAATGTAATAATTGGATATTGAGGGATCACAGGACGATCAAGTAGATTCAGTTTCCGTTTTTATGGTGAAATTCAGAACAATCCAGCCAGCCAACACGTGTTTCGTCATGGGGTACACACACCCCCCGACTTCTTCAGGGCTGGTAAGAAAACATATACAAGGTATATATCACAGACAAGTATCTGAATCTAATGACATACAATGATCTAGTTAAAAATCTAACTAGGATGGTGGGAAAACCGACAAAATAAATAAATAAATGTACCATGGATTTGAGAAAGATGTCCAGGTCTTAAGGGTAAATCACCCAAAACCGTATAGAAATAAAATATAATTTGATTATTCTTGACCGAAACAGAGAGATAGAAAAATCAATAAGTATGCAACGTCCTTAGTGCGTGAAAATACTATGAAGACCCCTTCACAGTAGGTGCCGCGTGAACGAATGTGTCCTCTATTTTTACACGGTGTACGAGTGCGAGTCTAGTGTATTCCAACTTCATGATTGAGACTATATTAAACCGGGTGAACCAAGTGTATGTGGCGAATCTTATTAATAGCCCCACTCAGGGAGAAAATTGCAATAAGCAATATGCATGCGAGAAGATATCGAAGTACCCCTACCTTATCGTAGTATGGCCAATGAATCTGACCTATAAGTGAACACAAAAAACCCATACACTATCACGATCCGTTTCTTAATTACTGATTAACCATGAACACACACTTGAAAGTCCTTAGATACACTTTTCAACCATACGCGGTGCAGTGAGTACTTCGAGTCCAGGCTTACCTTACACCTGGTGATAATTCCGACCCAGGGGGTCATACATTTCCAAACACAACCTGTGCGATTAAGCGGTGTCCGCATTTGTTAAGGTCCAAACAAATCTGTGACTAGTGACACTGTTCCCATTCCGACATTCAGGCTCTGCAAAAAGTGATATAAATCAGTCACTCGCACGCTCTAAAAAGATCGAGTGGGGCCGACATTATAACAGGAATCTCCCAGCTCTGTAGTAATTCTTACCCGTTGACGAGTACGTCTATCCGTAGGTGCTTGGTGTTCTCCGCGTGTATTTTCGTTTCTATTAGTGCGCATACCCGGAAGTGTTTATATCGGGAAACCGAGGCAAACACTAGAACGTATGTGTGTGAATACGTTTAGTGGTGCGCATGCGTTAGATTGAATTTGTGTATATCTCCAAGTTTGTCAAGAAACGCGAACTCGAAAGAATAGTAAGAGACAATTCTTACATGAAAACATGACAGAAAACCATATATAAACTGAACGGTAAAAAGAATATTTTCTTTTCACTTGATGGATTACATTGGAGAAGCGGTACAAATTGCAGCAAAGTATCAATAGGTATTGAAAAAACACTTCTTACAGAAAGGCAAACACATCATGGTGCATATCGGAGAAGAAAGTGAGACACAATATTTATAAAAGTATGAAATGTCGTGGCAAAAAAGGTCTGCATTACACATTACTAAGCATCTGGTATCGTTCTCGGTGTACCCTTGTTCAAATTTCAGAATTAATTGTGACATTTGTCCCTAAGCAAAGGTAGTGTGGTGTTAATGTTGGTACATGATGTTACTTCCCTCATTTAATACGGTTTATGATTCAATGGTGGTCATTACCGTGTATATACTTTGTCGAGACGATCACATGTTCAGGACCATGCCCCAGAGTCAATAACCCCTCGGATTTCAAAATAAAACGAACCTATCAGTCTCCTAGGAAATAGTGCATCTCATTGTCACTATTAAAACCTAGGTCGTAGGTTCTCAAGCGCATGATCCAAAAGGCTTCTAGTCTCCTTAAATTGAGCTCCCTGTTACCTCCTCTAGGGTTCTGTTTGCAAAAATCTATACCATAGAATTTGAACTTCTTGGTCTGGCCTTGTGTTGGACACTCCCAAATGTGTAATGCCATGGGGTATCTTGAATCTTTCTGTTTTAAGGCTCTTGCGTGTTCTGCAATCCTTTCTTTCAGGCATCTTATAGTGCTGCCTACATATTTACCTCCACATGTGCATTCTAGTACATACACTACAAATTTGGTGTTGCAATTAATGTTTACCCTGATCTCATATTCTTTATTTGGGCCTTGAAACGTCCTTTTCTTGTCATCCGCCCATCTACAATTGCCACAACATCCACATTTGAAAAAACATTTGGATCTTGCGCTAAGCCATGTGTCTGGGAAAGCGTTGTGTGTGTAGCTCGGACTGAGGCGTGCGCGTAGGGCTTTACCCCTTCGATAAGTGATCTGTGGTTTCTTGTTAATGAACTTAGCTAAAGAGGGGTCATTTGTGAGGATGTGCCAGTGTTTCTGTAGGCTTTTGGATAGGGCCCTACTGTGATCATCATAATTGGTGATCAACCTGACTGATGTATCTGCGGGTTTCTTCTCCTTGTCTGTGATCGTTTTTATTCTCTCAGTGTTCCTGATTTTGTTCCCTGCTTTCTGGATCACAGATGTGTTGTATCCCCTTTTGATAAATCTTTTTTCCATGTCCCGTAGGCAATATCGAAAATCTGTATCAATACTACAGTTCCGTCTGGCTCTGGTGTATTCGCCTAGTGGAATGGCATTTATTTGGTGCGGTGGATGTGCACTTTTTGCGTGTAAGATCGCATTACATGCAGTGTCTTTCCTATGTAATCTGGTGTGCAGTTGGTTGTTTTTAATGAATATTTCAATGTCCAAAAATTTGATACCCATGCTGCTTGATTCCTGTGTGAATTTCATATGTGAAGTGTTTGAATTCAGGTATATGCAGAATTCTGTGAGTTTTTCAGGGCTGCCTGTCCAAATCATTAGACAATCGTCGATGTAGCGCCCCCAGTATAGAATAGAGTCATGGAATCTGCCTCCTCCTGGTCCCCATATCCAGTCCTCTTCCAATTTACCCATGAATAGATTTGCGAAACTGGGGGAAAATTTAGATCCCATCGCCACTCCCTTCTTCTGTTTGTACCATTGGGAATTGAATAAAAATACATTGTTATAGAGAATAATGCGCATCATATTGATCAACATCTCTGTGTGTTTCCTTTGTGAAGCAGCTCTTTTAAACAGAATATTCTCTATGGATTTTATTCCCAGTTCCAGTTCAATGCTGGTGTACAAAGACACCACGTCCATCGTCACCAGGATCATGCCCTCCTCCCATCTTAAATCTGACAGAATGTTCAATATATGCTTCGTGTCCCTTATATATGAAGGAAGGTTTTTTACCAATAGTGACAGAAACACGTCTACATATTCAGCCAATCTCTCAGTGGGACCCCCAATTCCTGCTACTATTGGTCTACCCGGGGGGAAAGTGCAATGTTTGTGTACTTTCGGAAGTGTGTAAATGCAAGGGTAGTTGGGTTTAAACACTTTGAGATAATGCATTTCTTCCAGGGTCAGCAGACTGTCATTATACCACTCAGTAAGTTTGTGATTAATCGTTTGTGAAAGTGGACCTATTGGATTGTGGTTTATTAGTTCGTAGCATGATGTATCATTGAGTTGTGAAAGTATTTCTGCATTGTAATCCTGCTTGTTCATTACCACTACGTTGCCTCCTTTGTCCGCTTCTCTGATTACAACATCTTTGTTGTTTGCAAGTTCTTTAAGGGCCACTCGTTCCCCTTTGGACAGGTTGTCCGTGTATCTTGATATCTTTTTGTCTCTTTTGTCTTCAAATTTGTTAAGGTCAGCCAGTACTAATTTGTGAAAAGTGTCTATTGAGTTCCCGCTAGTTAGTATGGGTGTCCACTTGGATTTCGATCGAAGCCCACTGGTCAATGTGTAATCTGTCTGGATGTCAAGCTCTTGTAATAGTGAATCTATTCGTTGGGGTGTTTCCTCTGTGTCTGCTAAAGATAAGAGTAATTGTGTATTTAGCGCGTCTTGGATACTGTAACTGATATTCGAAGAATCAGTAGGAATATGCATAGAGATTTTATTGGGTACAGGGTTCATTTAAAAAAAACTCTTCAATTTCAAATTTCTCGTAAATTTGTATAGATCCACTTTAGTATTACACACATCACCCTCGTTAGTAGGGTTGAAACTCAAACCTTTTTTTAACAAATTAACCATTTCATCATTCAAAGACATAGAAGACAGGTTCATGATCTCAATATCATCTGTCGACCCTGCCTTTATTTCTTGTTCTGACCTGACCTCAGTTTGGTGCGGTAATCCTCTTTTTCTCCCTGCCCTCTGACCTCTGCGGGTTTTGCGTTTATGGAATCGCGGATAGGTGGAAGTCTGTTCCCTCTCCTGATTCTCAGTACCTCTCGTAAAAAAGAGGAAGAGGAAGGAGCCCCTGTATTCTCCAATTCGCTGTCGCTAGTGACTGGTGCATTTAAAGAAGAGGTACTGGAAGAGATTGAACTCATATCCTGTCTTTGATTAGTTTTTTCTGATTCTTTCCCTGTCTGAAAAAGATAATCATATTTTCTCGCGTAGGTATACACTCGTCCTTCCCTGTAATCTATTTCATCCCGTTTCAGTTTTCTCGCTTTCCTTTCTTTGATCTCATTCTGATGTTTCATTAAAATCTCATTAAGTATTACATAATTTTTCTCGGTGGCTTCTTTGAGGTCTAGGGCTAATATCTCTTGTTCTAATGTTTCAATATCTTTTTGGAGTTTTATCAATTTCCTGTCTGAATTTTCAATTAGAATTGTCATGAGTGTTTGGGATTTATCATTTAATGTGTCTTCCCATTTCTTTAGTAGGTCCTCCTCCAGGTCATCGTATGTTGGGAAGATTTGTGATCTTAGACCCCTGGGGACCCTATTGAGACGCATATACTGCTTCAATGTAGCTCCGTCCCACCATTTCGAATTTTCAGTTTTTTTCAATTTTTCAAATCTCATGAATTTGTCCCGCAGGCCCTCTTTGCGTGTGGGTATATTAAGCCCAGCACTCGCTGCTACTGATTGCCCTTTGGCAAGGTTGTCAAAAAGTTCCTCTGCAATTTTATCTCTATCGCTGTTCATGATGAGTCCTCACGCGGATGCTGCTCTAACCTGCGTACCAATTTGATAATTAGCAAAAGTGGGGGTATTATTTCACACTGCCAGGTTATTGATGAGCGCTCTCTTTTGAACGTTCTTGTCTCAAATTGAAATAAATCAGAAACGGTGCAACAGAAGAGGGAAAAAATAACCCCTAAACCCTCTAAAAGTGGGCCTGAGCCCGCTATACAACGTGAAACAAGACTGTGCACACGTTAATTTCACAGTATTTAGGTAAGTTACCAATTTGTATCAAACAAGATTCATGCAATGTAATAATTGGATATTGAGGGATCACAGGACGATCAAGTAGATTCAGTTTCCGTTTTTATGGTGAAATTCAGAACAATCCAGCCAGCCAACACGTGTTTCGTCATGGGGTACACACACCCCCCGACTTCTTCAGGGCTGGTAAGAAAACATATACAAGGTATATATCACAGACAAGTATCTGAATCTAATGACATACAATGATCTAGTTAAAAATCTAACTAGGATGGTGGGAAAACCGACAAAATAAATGTACCATGGACACAAACTTACTGAGTGGTATAATGACAGTCTGCTGACCCTGGAAGAAATGCATTATCTCAAAGTGTTTAAACCCAACTACCCTTGCATTTACACACTTCCGAAAGTACACAAACATTGCACTTTCCCCCCGGGTAGACCAATAGTAGCAGGAATTGGGGGTCCCACTGAGAGATTGGCTGAATATGTAGACGTGTTTCTGTCACCATTGGTAAAAAACCTTCCTTCATATATAAGGGACACGAAGCATATATTGAACATTCTGTCAGATTTAAGATGGGAGGAGGGCATGATCTTGGTGACGATGGACGTGGTGTCTTTGTACACCAGCATTGAACTGGAACTGGGAATAAAATCCATAGAGAATATTCTGTTTAAAAGAGCTGCTTCACAATGGAAACACACATCTTCCATAATTGTTTGGTGGCCTCTCTTAATTTCAACCTACCCCCCGAAATAGCCTGTGGTATGGTGACGCGATACACGGAGAACCAATTTTAAAAAGTTGAACACATGAAACATGAATGGGGGTGTTGGACATCTTCCTTTATAGGTTCATGGTGTATAAGAAAATCTTCACAACAATGTTACAAAATTAGATTTGAGGCAATATAAATTTCAGGTGTAATAAATGAATCTATCTTTGGAATGTAAGTGGAGCGAATGTGCTTCCTCTTTCCTGTATTTATGTGAATTTATAGAAAACAAAAACACAGAAGATGGAACGTTTAACATTCAGGCAGTTTTTAGTCTGAATGTGTTGGGCAATTACATGGTGTATATTTTACAGGGCAAGTGTGCAGTTTAAAGATGATGATGTGCAAAGCAACTTTGGTTTGATTTTTAAATGGGAACCTAACCAGTGCTTTAAATGGGGAAAAAATAAGTGCAGGTACTCATCAATTTAAGCAGTGAATGGAGGAGGGGCAATTGTGGGCGGGGCTAGAGGCGGCGCTTGGAGGTAGATATTTAATGGGAGCCACATTTTCTTGCTGCCAATTATGCTTGATAATACAGAAAGATTTCTGCCATCTGTAGAGTATTTGGTTTTTCCTCCCAGGTGCCAAAGGTTGCGTTAATTATTGTGGGAATGTCATACCAATGCAGATTGTCTCTGAGCCTATGCACATATGAAACATAGAAGTCATGAATTTTCTTATTGTGCACAACAACAGCTATTGTAGGCAGTTTGACTAAGAAACCTGGCTAACTATAGGCCTATTCCTTTTGGCCTCCATTCTTTAGGGTACACCTTGCACCTTCCATCTTTACATCCTTTTCCTCTCTGTTGCCCCCTCCACTTTTCACACAGTAAACATCAAAAGAGTAGTCACAGAACCAACCCAAAGGAAAGGGAACATTTTCAATCTGGTCTACAATACTGTCTCCGCCATCATCTATTATGCAGCAGGCACCCACTATGGTCCATCAAAACCATCCCCAGCTCCTTCAATGGGAGCACGAGGTACCTAATGTGAGCAGTGAATTGATTACAGGAAACTAGAGTGGTGACACATGTGATGAATGGCTTATACAAATGAACGCAATGGGATGTGTTGAACTAGCATGTCAACGTAAAATAAATTAAATGAACGAGAGGCACCAGGGTTAGCAAGGCAAGCACAGGGCAACTGTGCCTTGAGCAGGCCGGGTTAGGTGAGAATAGTGAGGAGAGAAAGGATGGGTCAGTCAAGGCAGGTTGAAATCAAACATGGTGGGTCAATATAGAGTGGAAGAGCCAGGCACATCTTGCATGATGTAAGCAAGGGTTGGCAAGGAAACTACAGGATGGGTGAGTCAAGCACAGGTGAGCACATGCTGGTCTAGATGATGACCGGTTGAGTAAAGCAAGTAATCTGGGTCTGTGGGCGAGGCAAGCACAGCTTGCATAAAGCAAACAGAAGATGTGCAAGGCATGTAAAGGCTGGATAAGTCCAGCACATTGTAGGTGCAGTGGGCACCTAAAGGTCAGGAGACCATGGGATTTTAAAGTAGTTTTTGGAGCATGGACCAGGCCTTCTGGGCATTGGAGAGATGCAAAAGAGATGTTTGTACAATTTTCTAGCATTTGGACGTTCCCTACAACATCCCTCCAGATAGTACAAGTGTAGACATTGGGGGAAAACATTTTGGTTTCAGAAAAGAGCTTCATATGGAAGGTGCAAAAAACAAAGAAGGTTCCACCCCTGCTTCTCCAAAATAATGGATCACCGACAAAAGACTTTATGTGCGGTCTGCACTTTATGTGCGGTCTGGACTTTATGTGCGGTCTGGACTTTATGTGCGGTCTGGACTTTATGCACAGCCTGACTTCCTCAAACAGAGACTATGGCTGTAATACTGGCCCAGAATGCAAAGGTTGTGTTGCTTTTCACAAACTGTAATTAAAGCTTTGCTTTACTGCAATATGAAACCCGGGCAAACTCGCCTCTGTGTCTGGATACCTCTCATTGAAAAACACACAAACAAAAAGAGGCCATCTATTGAATGCTGTCACACTAGATCTCAAAACCCCGTCTGACATCAAATTTTCTATAGTTCCTTTTTTAGAGAGATGCTGGCTTGGGCTAAGAGAACTGTTTTTTTTTTTCTTAAACTGGAGAGTCCTGTAAGGGGTATGAGTTCATCAGTTTTTCAAAACTAGGACAACACCACACTTAATGCATAATCACACCGTTTCAAGATCACCTATGGTGTGAGAGGCTCAGTAAAGACAAAATGTTTTTTTTAAAATAGGTTTGAGGAAGTGCCTGAACAAGAAGACAGAATGTGAGGAGGTTACACCGGGACACAATCACACTAGTCATAAAGATTAAAGTCAGTATGTGTGCATTATTTTGAAGACCATTCTTTTTCAAGCCACTCATTTCCCTTTGTTGTTCTTGGCTATCTTCTTCTGTGTCTCAAAATCCATGAGATTTTATTCAACACCTCTTTTTCAGTGTCAAGGAAACCTGTTTATTTTCCAGTCTGTTGAACCTTAGCATCCGTGCTTGAACACACCCCCCCCCCCAACCTATTGCTTTCTCACCTGCAGTATTCATTGGCTGCCTGCTCTCCCATGCCTGGAGGATCTTTATCTTGTGTTCTGCAGGTCATCTGCCTCTCACCCTCAGTCTGCCAAACCCTGTAGTATGGACTTATGCTGCCTCTGGTTCACACAGATCCAACTACATTAGGTGGTTTTGAGCTTGCCTTACCAGACTAAACATGTTTATACACACACATTCGCACATCACATAAAAAACTCCCACACATTCACGACCACTCACACGCAATTTGATTCAGATAATTAGCTTGCACATTTACCTCATGTTAATAGCCAGAAAACCTGAACTCGAACTGGCCCTTCTGAACCTATGATGGACACCCGTTGTCCACAATAATCTCTCAAAAGTCAGAAAAAGTAATATTCATGCACACAATAAAAGGCATGCAAACATGAGACGAGGTTGCAGATTACAAAACTGATGATGGATTTCATTTTTTGAAGGGCAACTAAACTAAAGGCATTCAACCCTGAACTAAAGGGGGAACAACCTTTACAACGCAACTTTTACAACGCACTACACTTACAACGCAACATCCACTACAACGCATTCCATTACATCGCATGACACTACAACGCATTTTTAAAAACTACCTTTACAACGCATTCCATTACATCGCATACTACCTTTACAACGCATACCATTACAACGCATAATATTACACTACACTATCCAACACTTACCCTACTGTTGCACCCCCTGGAGTTAGAATAGTAATTTTTACCCCTCTACTATCCAACACTTACCCTACTGTTGCACCCCCTGGAGTTAGAATAGTAATTTTTACCCCTATACTATCCAACACTTACCCTACTGTTGCACCCCCTGGAGTTAGAATAGTAATTTTTACCCCTATACTATCCAACACTTACCCTACTGTTGCACCCCCTGGAGTTAGAATAGTAATTTTTACCCCTATACTATCCAACACTTACCCTACTGTTGCACCCCCTGGAGTTAGAATAGTAATTTTTACCCCTATACTATGCAACACTTACCCTACTGTTGCACCCCCTGGAGTAAGAATAGTAATTTTTATCCCTATACTATCCAACACTTACCCTGCTGTTGCACCCCCTGGAGTAAGAATAGTAATTTTTATCCCTATACTATCCAACACTTACCCTGCTGTTGCACCCCCTGGAGTTAGAATAGTAATTTTAACCCCTATACTATCCAACACTTACCCTACTGTTGCACCCCCTGGAGTTAGAATAGTAATTTTTACCCCTATACTATCCAATACTTACCTTAAATGCAATGTAATATTATGCGTTGTAATTGTATGCGTTGTAAAGGTAGTATGCGTTGTAATGGAATGCGTTGTAAAGGTAGTTTTTAAAAATGCGTTGTAGTGTCATGCGATGTAATGGAATGCGTTGTAGTGGATGTTGCATTGTAAAAATTGCGTAGTAAGTGCATGCGTTGTAAAAGTATGCGTTGTAACGTCATACATCCGAACTTAAGGGCAGGGGGATTTAATTAATTGTTGGTAGGTGGATATCATTGATGTTTGTAGCTTACTCGCTGCCCGAAGGGGGCCTATTGGTATTTTCAAATCTTTTTATAATAAAAAGGGTTCAACTCACAACTGTAGAATCAGTTTTTTCTCCAAACCTCAAGTCTGTGTAAATTCCTCCATCCCAATGTTCTGTTAGAGAAATATCTAGTGGATCCCCAGTTTTCTTGCTTTAGCGTAATCTGCCCCTTGAAGAGTCAATAGAACACTTGGAGCATGCACATCACTTAACCAGATTAATACTGCAAAACAAATGAGTATGTGAAACTTGTCAAATGGACACAGGTGGGCTGGGACGGGTAGGGACAGTAGTGTGCATGCTGATGGACTGTCTGCCTGCCCTACAATAGACTGCCCAGCTGAATGATAATCGCCCGATATATGGTAGCAACAGCGTTGGATTGGGATCACAATTCGGCCTAGGCACCAACAAAAAAAGCCGCCCACATTCCCGGATCACGCCTGTTCCTGAAACAGCAAAACTCATTGGGCTCATTTTTAGACACATGTTCGATAAATTATGTATTTTAATGCTCATAGATCCAGAAATATAGGTGAAAACTAGAAGTACTACATTTTGGCCAGGCAGGCGAGGTGAAATAGTGGCCTGCAACTCCTGATCTGGCTATGTTTTACACTGGCCGTTTTTTTTACCATCATTACCAATGTCCTTGTCGGTATAAAAATGAAGAAAATCACCTAAAGCTGGTACTTTCTCCTCTGATCGATATGCACTTTAAAGTTTAAACAGTAAACATAAGGTTAAAGCAGTTTAAAATGTAATGTATAGCTGCTTTAATGATCCGTAACTGTTGGTTAAAACTTAAAAAAGAAAGAAAAACCATGTTGAAGAAATACAAACTTTTGTATCATTGTATAAATAATACGCTCTCATTATTATGTTGCAGCCTTTGCAGACTCTGAAAGCATGAGCAAACAGAAGATTATTTTTCTATTGTACTTTTATTTATGTAAAGTGAACTAGGCCCAAGGGAAGATATTCCATGAGCACCAGTTACATTACAGAAAATCAAATTCATTTTTATTTTAGGTATTGGACAATTAAGTCATTTGCCCAGAATCACAGGATGTTGAGCTGGGACTCAAACCTATTTCCATAGTTCCTTAATAGGCAGCTCTGACCCTAACATTACATCCTCTCAATTTTCCTATCTGGAAAAGATGCCTCACAGCCTATGCAACAAACAAATGATGGACGGAATGCTGACAATGCAGACATTCTCCCCCAGTCAAGAGATCTGGGTTAAATCCATCGTTCTTTTGCCCACTACACCACCCCAGTTTAGACATGGCCATATGCAAATCAGTCTTGACCCTGTGCCTCATGGGAACAGTCCAGCCCGAACTGCCAAGCCATGTCTTCCCTGGACCAGAATCAAGCATCCTAGGACCGGTTTCTGGCTATCAGCCGTCATCAGCCAGGATAGCTTGACTCCAGTGGCGTAGTGAGCACGGGTCCCACGTCTGGGCATACTCATCCCACTTAGGGCGAAAAGCGTTACAACAAACAAATGATGGACGGAATGCTGACAATGCAGACATTCTCTCCCAGTCAAGAGATCTTGGCCATGTCTAAACTGGGGTGGCGTAGTGGGCAAAAGAACGATGGATTTAACCCAGATCTCTTGACTGGGGGAGAATGTCTGCATTGTCAGCATTCCGTCCATCATTTGTTTGTTGTAACGCTCACAGCCTATGCAAACATAAACCCCCCACCAAGGCCTGAAAGACACTGGAGTGAAGGTGCTAACAGGTCCTCAGGGAGGCCAATTCACTTACTCTCCCCCTTTCCCAGCCAACTATAGCTTCAGGGCACTAGCCTGTATGGGGAGCAGTAAAGAAAAGTAGAGAGCCCCTTGGGCACCATCCCATCTGTCCAACTTCCCAATCCAATGCTGGGTAGCATGTAATGCACTACCCCACGCCTCCCTGCAGACTGGTGCTGAGAGGTGCATTCATCTCTGGAGTCCCGCTGGAAGTAAATTAGATTGCGGGGTAGCGGATAGGGTCAGAGTCCCACACCTACAGTGTGATTGACTGGGCAGGGTCTGATTGGATCATTCACTTTCATTCACAGAGGGCCGCAGGGCATCAAAGACCCTAAACAGCCCTTAAGTGATGCAAATGAGCCGCTGTGGGATTGCTCAGCAGCGGCTCCATTCAGAGGCATACACTGCCCCGCCCTCCACTCTGCCTTCTCTTTTTCAGCAGCAGTTGAGCAAAGCACTTTCTACACAGCTGCACAGTCCCCAGTGCCATCGAGCCTGCCCTGCCTGACTTTCCCTTAAGAGTACCGGTACTCTCCTTGGCCAAGGACAAGTTCCGGTACTCAAAGGGAGAAAATTATAAAGTGGCGGTACTCCGTACCGGTGAGTACCGGCCCATTTAAAGCACTGAACCTAACTAATTTGAGCATGCAAATGCCATATAAGTACGTCTACCCATGTTCTACTTTTGTTGGGTATTGACAGGGAGAGATTATAGTGACATTTTTAATATACAAATCTTGTATTTACTAGTTGTCATTGACCGTCCTTAGTTAACACTTGCAGTGAGTAAAATTACATAACCAATCAAACAGTCCACAAACTTATATATCACTTAATAAAAAAGTAAAAGTGAGCGTCGGCATACCATATATCATGTTTAGCATGTATGAAAAGTTCAAATGCCCGCTTACACGTACATTAGATTATAAAAACTATTTTCCCAGCTTCTAAAGAATATGACCTGTTAAGAATAATGTGTGAGAAACTTTGCTTCCTCGTGTGGCATTTTATTCCATGCCGCTTCCTCAGAGAACACCCTGCCAAAGTAGGAAAAGGCTCTTGGAGATAGTGGCGAGCCTCACTTATCAGCTCAACATGCCACATGGTATTAATATAATGTATTTCATGTGCGGGGAGATTTTGTTTTGTGGTGAGATTATGGTAGGGTGAGATTTTCCCTGGGGAGACTGCACTGCAGAAGATGTACTATTCCGTGATGTGAGGACATGGGTACATTGTGTGTATGTGGTTGGGTGTGTTCGCTTCTCCAGCAGGAGAACCGGTGGCTCCGTGTGTGCATTGAGTCATCCTGGTGAAAAGGCGGATTCTAACACCATCAGCATTCGAGGTCCGAGGAGGCTGGGAGCAGAGGACCTTCTCCACTGGATGATGAAGGGCAGGGTTCATTGAGGTAGCGTCGGACTTGTCCATGGATGTCAGCCGATTCATGGGCAGTAGCAGCAGTGGGAGCTCTTGGAGCGATGCCGATCGTGTTCTTCCTCCCCCGGTATTAACACAGTTGCATCCGAGTGGACGACTTACCCATGTGCCTCTTGGTCGGTCAGCTGACCAAGGCAGAAAGAGCTTGAGGGTTTGAATTCAAGTTTACAGTAGTTATTCTGTTGATTTACCCTCCTTTTAGTAGTTTGTTTTTGGTTGAGCATGTTCAGACTCCTTCAGGTGATTCAGTGCTCCACAACCACTGTGTTGCTGTTATCCACCATTGCTCATGGTCCTTGCATCAATCAATCAATCAATCAATCAATCAATCATGGCATTTGTAAAGCACACTCCATACCCGCGAGGGTCTCAGCATGTCGGATACTGCCCTGGTGGTGAAAGCTCTCTTGTTTGCAGTACTTGCTTCAGGTGATTGAGTGCTCCACAACCACTGTGTTGCTGTTATCCACCATTGCTCATGGTCCTTGCATCAATCAATCAATCAATCAATCAATCATGGCATTTGTAAAGCACACTCCATACCCGCGAGGGTCTCAGCATGTCGGATACTGCCCTGGTGGTGAAAGCTCTCTTGTTTGCAGTACTTGCTTCAGGTGATTGAGTGCTCCACAAGCACTGTGTTGCTGTTATCCACCATTGCTCGTGGTCCCTGCGTCTCAGCGTGTCACAGATATAGTAGTCCACGGCGTCTTGTGTATAGCGGGAGGGCGGATTCTGCCCTGGTGGTGAATGCTCTCTTGTTTGCAGAACTTGCCACAGTTTTGTAAGCCCACAGCAGCCTGGCCAGTGGTTGCCCCTGCATTAGTTTAATCTCTTGCAGCAAATAACATTTGGTGCAGTTTCCTGGCTGTCTGGTAAAGTCCAGTAAATCTCACTTTTATTACAAATATCAGACTCGTGATTGCCCACTTGGCGTTTCTGTGTGGGCACAAGACAAAGATGTGTTTTTAGATACAAAATCACCTGCTCATTTCAGACAAAGCGTCTGCCAGGAAGAGCTCAAACCGTGGCAACTTTAAAGAGTCTTCCGGTGCCATCCTCTGCGTTTATCTTCCATGCGCGGTGTCTGTCTAAGCCTCGGAGGCCACAGATCGCTCAAACACTCCGGTGCTCCGCTGGAATGCATTCATTATCAGTGCTACGTGCAACCAATTAACGAGGCTCATTAGAATATCGCTTAATGAGAATAAATGGTTTCATGGCAGTGTCTGCGCTCGGCTGCAATTCAAAGCCGGCAGAATCTAGAAAGAATCAGGCAGATGAAAAATTCCAAACCACTGTAAAAAAGTTGTTTAATGTGGAATTCAGTGCAGGGAGACTACAGTTTGGAATTCCGGTTAACTAAAGACAATGTGTCGAAAACAAACCACATAATTAGATGGTTGAGGGGTGGATCTGAAAGGGAGAGAGACAGAGAGAAGGTGGAAAGATCGGTGATTGGTCTGCAGATGGCTTTGGAGTAGCGTGTTGTGTTTTTTTTTCAGGGTGTCCTCTTTGCTTCTTCGAGGGTGATTGTCTTAAGTCTGGATTTGAAGGAAGTGCCTGGCTGGTTCGACAGAGTGGCCTGTACACTGTAAGAAGTTAAACGTATTCTTTCTGCAGACAGTAGGTGAATATTCTTCCATTCCATTGTTTTTAGCCCTCTTCTGCAGCACAGATGATCATTCAGTGTATCAAGTTCACTGCTAAGTAGGTCTTCCTTAGCAGATGCTGTTCCTAAGCCATGGGACTCCAGCTTCACTGTGGGGGCAAGACGAGGCTAAAACCAATCTAGGGCTGTCGGTGATCTCACACAAAGAGGCTGTCGTGCTTCGCACTCCCAAATAAGACATATAGCACTCCGGCAAGGAGACACACATACAGCATTCTACCTCCCCCCCTTTATTTCTTATATATACACATGTATATGAACAAGCATGAATAACACACTTATAAGTAAGCAAATGCAGCTGTTAAATGTATGGGGATACAATACAAGCAGATAATGATAATACCGGACATCCACTGGAAGAAATAGGCACTGTTAAATGCAATTAATCGCCAAAAGAAACCATGGAAATATGTAGGATATATATATACAGAATACATCAGATGACTATAACCACTGGAGACCTGAATGTGTATACAGACACACACACATCACAATGCCAGTAATCGGAGAAAATACATCACCGGCTGCAATAGCTTCCTCTAGGCCCACACAAGACTACGGGAATTACAGCCCCTGCGTCAAGAGACTCATCAAGCCGGGAACTGCAACACTGAGCAGACATGTCCGTTCCTCAGGCCAAAATCCCACTTTCCAAGTCAAGAAACCCCAGTTTTATAATTGCCATGCACTAGAAGTTTCCGAGAAAACCTCCTCTGCGCCAAGGAAACCTACTGGTGTTGGCCGATACCATGCAAGCATTCCAAAGGTAAAGGAGTTATTACAAATTATCCTGCTTTCCCACAGATTCCAGCACCTTATCTTAGTGAAGCTTGAGAAAGTAGAAAACATCTCTAAAAGTATAGAAAACAATCTTGAATGTGAATAACCTAAATAATGTGAGTAACCTGGGGGCCTACTTGTATGTGCACAGCTTAAGAGTCAGAATTCAAGATGGCATGAGGGCATGTCAAAGCCAATAGTAAAAACTTGATAAAACTTACCAATGTACAACATAATGTACATTAGTGGGTCACTGCCTATAGCACTACACTCTGAGACAGATAAGTACATTCCACACCGTTCTCTTTCTCACGCTTTCAAATGCATATCCCACATGTCCTATTCTTGGGGAGGCTGTTCTACTCTGTGAAACAGGCCCACTCTGAAGCTACAAGAAGTCACAAAATGAGATCTCAAGGCAAAATGCATGTGCAGAAAAAATTGTCGTACATTCAAACTAGAGTAAAATAAAACAAATAAAGTCAACCAAAACAATGGTCATCACTTGGTCCCAATGCATGGGAGTGTCTATAGCACAACAGCAGCCTGGCCTAGCAGCTCAGGCAAGCCCAAAACAAATTTAATTGTGGTTGATCCTGGCCTGTAATGGCACAGATGAGCTTACACTTGACAGATTGGGCTGGGCCCAAATTATGCACCAGCGATTGATAATAATTCAATCATTCCATCTTTGGTGCTGTTTCTTCTATTTACATCACAAGAGGGGAGGAAAGCAAGCATACACAAGCTGGAAAAAATACCCCAAACAGAGGTCCAAAGCCTGCAAAGATCTCCGACTCTCAGGGCTACAAGTCCATGTGCGGTGGTTGATCCTTTGTAAAGGTGCGACACTTGAGCCTGCTAAACTCAACAAAGCTTCTCTCCCTGCAGATCTACTACAGCCACATTGGACAAATTGGGGCAGCTATGGAGGAGAATGGTTGTTTTAAGGTGCTGCGACTAGGTTCCAGCCCTGGCTGGGGGTACTCTGGGAGCAAGAAAGGAAGATTTGTGTGCCTTTAACTTCTATGGACCCCCAGAAGAGGAACTCAACCCCTAAATCATGGAACAGGATGCCATTTTTGAGTTACAATTTTCCACTGAGGTTTGGCCACCTCAGCGATATCTTCAGGCACAAATTCAGAATAAAGTCCTGTTCTTAGCACAGCATTACTGATATGTGCCCAGGTCCTCGGTGTGGTACAGTTGATGTTCTCAGAGTGTGAGAGAATGGCTTGGACACCCTGCACACCTGCAGCTTCAGTTTAGGGTGAAAGTATTCACAAGAAGTCGCAAGAGTCCCTCGATCACGAGCGATGCGGCATTTCCAGTGCTTATTGTATGTGTAGATCCAATTAGCAGCAGTTTTCTTTGGCGACCCCTCTTTCCATCCGCAGTAGGGCTCTGTGTATTTCAGATTTTGACATTAAGCAGCGGATAAAGTATAGTTCATTCATCCCTTGACAGCCTCATCAGCTCGGTCCCTATTAATGTAGGTCTGGATGAGCCTGGGTTACCTGTTGGGTGCATTCGATACGTCCAGGACAGCAGTGAAGATAACTGGTACAAAAATTGGTCTCACCCAAATTTATTGATATAAAAGATGAGTTATCGGTGTTTCAGTTCTGTGTTGGCTCACTCCAGATTGCTTGTTCATTTTTTTTATTTATTAATTTACATCCCACTTCCGCTTGGTAACCTAGCCTGGCTTTGCATCTTCTCTGAAAAGCTAACTTCTGGATGGTTGTTCCAAGACGGAATGGAAGCCTTGAACGCCTTACGCCAAGACTGTATGACACTGTGCAACAAACATAACTTAAGGAAGGCAGAAGAAGGCTCTCAGTTAACCTTCCAGATGCACATTTTTAATTTCCCAAACGCCCACATTACTCCTCTTGTGTTCTAATTCACATGACAGAAAGAAATACACGGGCCGCAAATCAAGCTTGATGTAAAATATAGAGGGCAATTTATGTGCAATGTACTCCAGTGATCTCTTCACCTTTGTTGTTGGAAAAAAGAAAAAGATGACACGACTTCTGTTGGCAACATAGTATAGAGTTTATAAAAGCGCGTGGAAAGTCAGTCAGCTCCGTGTAACTCAAATCTGAACTTAAACTTACAATATGGAGGACAGTTTCTCTTATACCTTTGGAACCTCAAATACGTCATACAGTTCGATATTAGATCAAACCGGTTGTGCACATCATTAGATCAAAAGATGGTACTTTTTGCAAAAACAACTAACCACACGTCCATGGAATGCGACTCGTGTGCACGTGTTATTGTTACGTTTTCACGCCACCGCTGTACTACTGATGTCCTTGGCATGCCTTGTGCTTTGAAGCCTAGCAGTTCTCTGCTCCCTACATGTCTGATGCTCTGTAAGGCCCACCCTCCCACTTATCCTGTGCTGCTGTGTTGTATTATCTGCATGTGTTCTTGCTGTGCAGGCCTGTGACTTTCCGTTTCTGCGTATCTACTCCCCTCCCCCAGATCCTGACTCCATTTGTGCTTTTTATTCTGCTACTGTAGACAGCTTAGGTCTGTACTTTTCCTTTAACGCGTACATCTGTACACATCTTTCTGCTGATGCTTGCATTGACATGAGTAGGCCTTCTTCATGTTCTACATTCATTATAACACCTTGAAAAAGGTCTTGGGGTATAATTCAGAGCAAAACCCGTGTCCGCTGATTCTGGAGAATTGGAACATATCAATGAATCCAGATATATTTTTGTGTTGAGCCGAGCACTGGCATTCACTGGCATTCTGTATTTTGGAACTGAAGAATGTGGATCTGGAGACTTGTTTGCACCTTCCGCGAGTTTGTTCAGTTGCTCTAGATGGGAAGGTCAATGCCAGAGGAAACACTGCGAGTACATGGGGTGGGCATCAGAAATACTGCGAGTACATGGGGTGGGCATCAGAAATACTGCGAGTAAATGGGGTGGGCATCGGAAACACTGCTAGTACATGGGGTAGGCATCAAATACTGCGAGTACATGGGGTGGGCATCAGAAATACTGCGAGTAAATGGGGTGGGCATCGGAAACACTGCTAGTACATGGGGTAGGCATCAGAAATACTGCGAGTACATGGGGTGGGCATCAGAAATACTGCGAGTAAATGGGGTGGGCATCGGAAACACTGCTAGTACATGGGGTAGGCATCAGAAACACTGCTAGTACATGGGTGGGCATCGGAAACTGCGAGTACATGAGGTGGGCATCGGAAACACAGCGAGTACATTGGGTGGGCATCGGAAACATAGCGAGTACATTGGGTGGGCATCGGAAACACAGCGAGTACATGGGGTGGGCATCAAACTGCAAGTACATAAGGTGGGCATCGGAAACGCTCCGAGTGCATGGGGTGGGCATCGGAAACACAGAGTACATGGGGTGGGCATCGGAAACGCTGCGAGTACATGGGGTGGGCATCGGGAAACGCTCCGAGTACATGGGGTGGGCATCGGAAACACAGAGTACATGGGGTGGGCATCGGAAACGCTGTGAGTACATGGGTGGGCATCGGAAACGCTGTGAGTACATGGGTGGGCATCGGAAACGCTGTGAGTACATGGGTGGGCATTGGAAATGCTGCGAGTACATGGGTGGGCATTGGAAATGCTGCGAGTACATGGGTGGGCATCAGAAACGCTGAAAGTACATGGGGTGGGCATCGGAAATGCTGGAAGTACATGGAGTGGGCATCAAACGCTCCGAGTACATGGGTGGGCATTGGAAACGCTGCAAGTACATGGGGTGGGCATCGGAAACGCTGCAAGTACATGGGTGGGCTACGGAAACGCTGCAAGTACATGGGGTGGGCATCGGAAACGCTGGAAGTACATGGGTGGGCTTCGGAAACGCTGGACGTACATGGGGTGGGCTTCGGATACACCGAGTACATGGGCATCAGAAACACGGTGCAGTTCAGCTACTCGGTGGCAGTTGCTTTTAATTTTTGTAAAGAATGACATTTACAGAAACAGATCTCTTAAAAGTGCGCCGTCTTCCCCCAAACCCTCAACCCTCTCCCCGCCGACTCCCACACACACAGGGTAAGGGTGACTAATGTGCCGCCCTCATTCCCACTCGGGGCAGCTCCAGGCACGAGCTGCGGTGCAGTCACCGGTCGAACCTGGTCATTTTATGAGGAGCATGTCCCGTGTGGCATCCGCCTGGAGGCGGGCTGGGCTTGTGGCGTGCTCTACACTAAATGAACAGAACATGAAAGTCTTTGGGCATCGAATGCCCCCTCGAGACTGTGCTGAAGTGTTCAAGGCTGGTAACTATCCAGGGGCGGGAGGTGAGAATGGAGGCTTTTAAGCGCCTGCGGGTGGCAGTTTTTCGGAGGAGAGGGAAGGCGAGTGGAGGCCGATGAAATAGTAATACCCTTAGACTGTGTGTGGAGAGTTGTTGGAGGGTACCCGGATGTATAACTTTGGTGTGATTCAGATGTTCAGCTGTGGCTTATTTATTAAACGGGTAGCAATAATAAGGATTTATTCCAGTCCGGCACACGGTGATGCGCTGGGGCAGTACCAGGCAGAGGCGGGCATTGATTGGAGTCCAGGAAACAGTGACTTCAATATTGCCAAGCAGGGCTTTAAGTGGGCCGGGTCTCACCGGTGCGGAGCACCGGCAGTTTTTTAGAGGGGGGCTCGAAGCGGGTCTCTATCGGGCTCTGTTCTGTGCCCTGGCACAGGCGGACCTCCTTTTTTTCCCTGACTGCAGTGACAGCAGGCACAAGGATGTGCGCTGCTCACTTCTCACTAGTGGAGAAGTTATGGCATCAAGTCATATCAGGTGAGAGTTGTAGGGGAAGGGTAATCTTTTAAAGAAAGTCATTTTTTCTCTGGATTTTCTTTCTCTTTTTGAGACTCAGGAGCACCAACATTGTCGTGGTGTCACCAGGGCTTTAAGTGGAAGCTTTTTCAATATTATGTACAAGCCATAGTTGCTGCTTATTTATCTTATGCAACTAACAACCATTGACAAAGCCAACAGTCCTGACTTGTTGTAGGTATAATGTTACTTGTTGTATCCTCTATCTGGATGCAATGACAGAAACAGCAAAATACAAGTCGGGCAGCACACTATGCTGTACGGGGGTGAATGTATGACATTGTTCTGCATTCTGTCCATCAATGGTTCTTTTTGCACTTGTCAACCCGAGTGGGACGGGTATGCCCAGACGTGGGTCCCGTGCTTTTCATGCCACTGGAGTCAAGCTATCCTTGCTGAGGAGGGGTAAAACCATGGCAGGTGTGCCATGTGCGGTGGCTCTGCGCCAGCTTCTGATTGGCTGTGCGTGTGGAATGTTTAGGCCTGTGAGGATGAACGGTGAGTCGGCGCGGATGTCCGGAGCGTGCACAAGAGCTCGAGGGCGTGCAGAGGGTGCCTGTAGCTGAGTCAGTGGTGTTTAGGCACGAGCTGGGAGACTGTGAAACACACGAGGCACGAGCGCCCAGCACTAGTGCCAGTCTGTCCACCACGGAGGTCAGACGGCGGCTCGGACATCCGTCTGTGAACTGCCCCTGTCTGTCCCTCAGCTGTGCCTCTTACTGCGCGGGTACTGCGCCAGAGCTGTGCCTCTTACTGCCCGGGCCCTACCTCAGAGCTTTGCCTCCTGCATGTGCCTTGAAGCCGGGCAAGTGGTGCGCTACAAACAAGAACCAGTGTCTTGGCGAACTCCGATATTCCTCTTGGTCTCCAGCGCCTAGAGGCGGGACAGATGACGGCTAAACCAGGTACGACCAACAATGGTGCCTTTGCGTGCGGGGGGCTGGGGGGGGGGGCGGGTTCATGCACCTTTAGGGCCAGTCCACTAACACTGCATGCTGGCAGGAGTTTGGTACGGTAAGTTGTGATTCCTGCATGCAGGCAGCGCTTGAAGCGCTCCCTCAAGGCACGTAGTAGGGGGTGCGTAGAGTCAGGTCAGGTGCACAGCCTGGTGCAGTGCGCTGGGTGGACGGGTGACCCCTGTGCGCCCGGGTTCACTCTGGTAGTGAATGTATTGCTGGTGACCAGGTCCGGCTCGGCCACAGTGGATGGTGGGGCTGGCCTGGCCCTGGGCTAGCAGGGTGACGTAAAAGTAAGTAGTGAGGAGAAGCTATTATTGTGAAGTTCGGGGTTCTCCAAATTCGGTCCTGACGGCACTGCCCTGTCAGATGTTTAAGATAACTTAATATATCTAACTGGGGATATGCCCAAAATGTGGCATGGATCCGTCCGTCCAGGACCGACTTTGGAGAACCCTGGTGTAGGTGCATTTCACATCCATGACCACAGGGACCAGTTACCTGCCCGGCGTGGCGGAATAAGGCAACACTTTGCCTCTAGGCGCTGCACATAGGGTGAGAGTGCTGAGCCTGGGCGGTTGTGTTAAGCAGTGGCTCCAACACTCAGGCCTCCGATATTGCTTTCTGCAGTGATCATTACATGTGGATTAGTATGACTTATGGAAGGGGCGGGGATCTTTCATTATTGCTTAACGTATTGATCTCCCCATGGGTTGTTGCTTTGTGTTATTCCTGAAACATATATTACATAGTGTCAGAACTGCCTTTCCTACAGCACGTCTGTGAGCCATTAATTCGCGCGGCTTCGTTATCTGACACCTGTGCCCGGAGCTAGAAACCCGCCGGGACCTGGGACATGCATGCTAATGGCCGTAGCAGGAGTGCTGCGTATGTTCAGCTGTGCGCGCGCGCCTTCATTAACTCTACGACCGCTCGTGCACGACACTTTTGGGTGGACCCGTGAATACGATGGATTCCCCGAGTACACCGTGTTACTGCCGCGCTCCCACATGCACGTGCTCTCACATCATTTAATACAATTTAATAAGTATTGGTCTTCTGTGCGACCAACCCCAGTGCATTCTGGTAACTGAAGTCCGTTTATATAGTTCTTCTCAACCCTTCTGGACATTTCTTGAGCGTTTACAGTGTTTGGAACCGCATAGAAACCATGGGGCATATGCATCATAACGTGTTTTTGCAATTACCAATGAGCAATTATTAAGAAATCGTTTTTTGTTAATTTGCAAAATGCGATGCATCAAAAAAGGATGCAAATAGCGATTCTCTAATTGTGATTCCTTGAGTATGGCAATCGCAATTAGGGAATCACCATATGCAATTGTGACTCCATTCTTCCCTATGGGCCATAGGTGGATGGTCTTGCATTACCTAAATTGCGATTACCTCATTGGTAATCGCAAAATAGGTAATGGAAAAGCAAGGGTGCCCGGGGGCTGAAGGCCCCCCTGAGGCGCCCTTAACAAAAAACAGGTGAATATGTAAGGCTGCACCACATGGCACTTTGAAAAAATGCAGTTTTGTGCATTTTTCAAAGAGTTCACAAATTAGCATCTACTTGAAGTTGATGCTAGTTAGCGTTTCCTGAATGCACAGTTCGCACTTGGGAAAGGTTTCTTGTATATGCATTGGGGAATCGCAATTTAGGTAGTTGCAAGAAATTGTGATTCCCTGAATTGCGAATCCAAATAACTGTCATGCATTTGGAAAGGCCATTTTGCGATCACAAACTGTCGATTTTTGCAAATCTCACTGTTTGCGATCACAAAATACCTTGATGCATGTGCCCCCTTGTCTCCTCCTGGTTTGCATAGGGTGGGTCCCAGAAGCTCGTTCCTTTCACAGAGGCCTTCCTTGGGACCCCTCTATGTCCGATTGTCTCAGTCGCAGCCTGAGGGCGTCAGTGAGTACACAGAAGTCCTGGACTCAGCCTACATTTTATCTCGAGGCCACAGACTTAGGGGCCCATTAGGATGGCAGGCAGACTTTAGTCTGCCCGCCACCCTAGTGGTGCAGGTATCAGCCGCCAGTGGTGTGGCAGTCCCGCACCTGCAATTAGGATGCCACCGCCGCTGTGGCATCCTCCATTCCCAGCATTGTGGCAGGCGGTGCTCACAGCACCGCCCGCCACAATGCTGGGAATGCACTGTGTGCATTGTCATGCACAAGATGACAGGCACCGCGAGGTGCCTGCCACCATGTCCATGACAATGCAGGGGGGTACCCCCCTGTGCTCCCCTCACCCCCCGAACATCCTGGGGGCCCGCAATGGGCCCCCAAAGACAAAACCGCCTGCCTTCCCATGGCGGAGTCTCCGCGATGGGAAGGCTGTTCACCGCCACAATGATAATACCGCCACCATATTCCTGGGCATTTCCGCCCGGTAGGCAATCGGGTGGATTGCCTACCGGCGGAAAACCGGCGGACGGTCTTCCCGTTCGCCGGGGTCCCCCGCCATCATAATGTGGTGGGGAGGAAAAGTCATGCGGGAAGTGGATTTTAGCGGGCGGATCGCCACCGCCATGTGGGCGGTGGTGATCCGCCCACTATCGTAATGACACCTTAAGTGTCTTTCGATGGTGACTGGCAGTAACCTCGTGAGGGACATTTAGTGTTTTTTTTTTTTTAATGCCTACAGATGAGTGATTCCTCAAGGTATGGTGGGTACAGGCATGAACCAGAATAGAACGCCAGGTCTATATGGGAAGCACAGGCGTGAACCAGAACAGAATGCTGGGTCTATATGGGCGATAACAAAGGGGATGATGGACGGAGCGTTTGAGCAAATCAAACACTCACCCCCAGTCAACTGATCTAGGTTTAATCCATCATCGTTCTTTAGCTCTCTCCACCACCCCAGTTCAGACATGGCCATATGCAAATCAGTCTGACCCTGTGCCTCATGGGAAGAGTCCAGCCCGAACTGCCAAGCCATGTTTCCCTGGATTGGAAACAAGCATCCTGGGTCCGGTTTCGGGTTCATAACCCTCATCAGCCAGGCTATCTTGAATCCAGTGGCAAAGTGAGCAAGGGACCCACATCTGGGCATACCCTGCCAACTTAGGGCGAACAAAGCGATACCAAAGGGGATAATGGACGGGGTCTATAAGGGCAGCACAGGCGTGAACCAGAACAGAATGCCGGGTCTATACGGGAAGCACAGGCGTGAACCAGAACAGAACGCCGGGTCTATACAGGAAGCACATTTTGAATGAATGATGAATGAAAAGACAATACATAGAGCGCTTCTGCTCACACAATGGGTTTCCTGGCGCTGATTGATGGATGATTAGCCCATAGCATCCAACAAGCATTGGCAGAGCCAATAAATCTGGGTTTTTGTAAGGGGTAGTTGTGACATTAGTTAGGTACTATTGTGTGTTGCCCACAGCTGTCCTAGAAAGAAAATGACATAAATAAAAACATCTTGGGCTACAACTGTATGGCAGCTAGAGCAGAGCCCTAGTTATGAACAGAGTGCACTGGCCGTGATAAGTAGCACCCCGATAAAATATGTTACTAAAAAGAGTCTGAAGATGTTGCATTGTAAGTGGTGAACTTAAAAGTATAGGTAGCAAAATATTTCCTAGTAGATACTTTCACAAGGGGTCCATAATTTAGGTTTATCTTTGATCCTACCCGCGCCTTCACTTCGTGAACAAAAAAAGCTATGAATGCAACAACATGCTATCGTAACCGCATCGAACAAAACCTGAATGTGCAAGGGTGACGAGTGGACAGCGCTGCGTCTTTAGGACGGGGAAGGCATCCAAGCAGCACACACCAAGTACATTAAATGACACCCACTCGGTGTCACTTGCAAGCCACATATTGTGCTACATATTGTGTTGCATTTTCAGTCTCACAAAATAAGTACGTGATGTCCTATCCCCAAAACCCTAAAGGAACAAGACTGAGACCATGTTACCAGGGTTGGCCTCTGCTCCACTAGCCCCCCCACCCCCGGAGGGCTCCCTCCACCAACCTTTCCTTAAAAGATATTTCTTACACCCCCTGCTTGCTTTGAGGGTGAGACTGTCATGCAACTTCCTACCAGTGCTTCATTTGAGCCGGTGGTTTCTGGTGCTCAGCACCGGCACTTAATTGTCAATACCAGCGCTTGAGACAGTCTGCCACATGGTGGCACTTTCTGCCTAAGTCAGGGACGAGCACAAAACAGTTGTTTAATAATTTAATATAGATTAAAAAATATAACGAACAACCGTCTCCCACGCCATGCTTACAGCGCTGGTGGCACTGAATAGTCTGAATTGTGACACCAGTATGAGCGCGACGGACAGTAGTTGTGTTGGTGCTGGCACTGGAGCGCTGGCAGGGGCAATGGGTGGTGCAAGCTGCAGTGGCCGCCTGACTAGGGCCCTGGCACTTATTTTACTATTAATTAAGCGCCGCTTCCTACTCCCAGGGTCTGTAGTGCAGAGATGTAGGAAGGACACAGGCTGCAATCTGTCAATGCTGTTGGTGGAAAGACTTCTGTATGACGCATGCAGAGGACAGACCGCTCCATGTGCCCCTCTGTATGTCGGCGCCCTGGTCTTAGGCTCTCTGGGCCCTCATTAGGCCTGTCTCTGAATGCAACCATCCATGAAAGGACGTGGTCTTGATGGTAAACCCTCCATCAGAGAGCCCACGGGTGCAGGGAGCTGGCCCAAAGCCCACTCTTCCGCTATACCTGGAGTGCTGACATGAGGTCTCTGAAACAACTAAAGCTCTTTGTAGCAAGACCTAAAGACATGGCGTCCAGCTGCAAACAGAATTGCTATTCCTGGTGCTTCTTGGCGTTAGTTTCTGAGAGGCTGCTTTAAAGATTGAGAAGTTATTCTTTTTGTTGCTGAAATGTTGCCTTTCCTCCCCCTTGTGTCCACACCAGGCACAGAAGGGCATCTGCAGGCTGGCATCCTGCTAATAGGCGTCCCTGGGAAACCAATGACCTTGGGCAGCAAACAGAGGGCTGTCGGCTCGTGCTGGTCTGTACCAAAGCTTCTCTCACACAAGACACTTGGTTGCAAATACTTCTGTTTGTAAATGAGATTCTAGACGAAACATCCTTCTCCTTCTGAAAGCAGACAGGCGCCCCCTAGAGGCAGCATCGTGCTTTCCTCTCACTTTCAGTTTTCAGGCGGGAGACCCAGGAAGTCGTGCGTCAGCCGTGCTGCCTGCAGGACACCTTTACGACACCAGACGCTTGTAATAAATTATTACAGGCAGCTTGTTCTGACATCCTATCTCGTTTGTAATGAGAACATAATTGGCACGCGAGCATGTAATGCACGGTGCTAATGGCCTACTCAGACTGTTGGCCTGTCACAGATGAGCAGCTGGGAATAGAGCTCCGGGCCACGCGGTGATGGACTATATAATTACCTTCGCCGTGGCGCAAGGATATCTGAGTCCGGTGCCACACCCTATGTAATGAGCGCCCTGAGACAATCTCCTGCAGTTTGCAGAAGCTGTAATAGCCGTGCAAGTGCTGTGAGTGTCATGTAGCGCCAAGTAACAGGCCCCTGAAAACTCAAATGTTTTGTAGACCTGAGACAGTTGGCTCTATAGAGACTGAGTGATGTTGTGCATGTCGTAAGACGAGAGCTCGCTGTATTAGAACGCGTCCGAAGAATGCTTGTAGAGGTCAGAGGTCATGTGGAGACAGGAGTGAGGTCAGCCAGATACGTTTTAAGGCATGAACATAGTGGGCAATAGGCCGGACCCTCCACCTTCCAAAGGGCCCCCGGGAAAGTAAACTTTCTCTCTTGCTGTCCGTCTCTGTATGTCAACCTTTCTTCTCTGCCTACCTCTGCCTTCCTCTCTCTTTGCCTCATTTTCATCCAAAGGACTTTGAGGCTCCTGGCAAGGCAAAGTTCAAATGTTTATTTACCCACACTTCTGAAAGTTTTTGTGACATCTTGCAAGCTTGAATTCACTTATAAAGGGAATAAAATTCAAATTTGTTCTGAACCTTTCTTGCTTAGGGTCCCAGAAATCCTTAAGATGACACTGAGGTCCACAGTGAAGGTAAGACCCAAGGAAGCAGGGAGGGGGGCGCCGGTGACGGGCTAAGTGAGTCAAAGGAGTGTGCAGTGCCCGGTTGGACCCTTCAGTGGTCGAAGACTCTCGGAGGTGAGGACAGCTCAAGAGGATCTCAGCAGGGGGTTGCAGTCGGATCCTCCAATGGTGATGGCTCTGGATGCCAGCCTGCTGGGCTTGGGTGAAAAGCGAGGAGGCAGTTTGATACCAGCTGGATGGTTTCCTCCAGAAAGCGGTCAATCTTCCAACTAGAGGAGTTTGAGGGCTTGGAACACTGCAATGGGACATTTCAAGACTGTTGTGGGGATAAAATCTGACAATTGTGTCTTGTACATACATCACTGGGGGCTTGCGATCATGTTCTCTGGTGATTGTGGGCCATCTCTGGGGATTGTGGGTCGAGAATCTCATGCAGTCTCTGAAGGTGTTTCACATCTGGACAGTGGACAATAATCTCCTGACAAAGGGAATCTTCCCCGCGCTGATGTGGTGATGGCTCTTACCACGTATTTGGAAATAACTCAAAAATTCAGTGAAAGTCACAATCTTTTTGTTTGTGACTTCAGAGAAAGTGGTTCAAGGGCAGATTGTGTTTTGTCTCGCTATAAGTAGTCTGTATGTGTCACGGATTGCTTTTCTGATGTTCCTGTTTCAGAAGGTTCAACAATTGGTAAAAATAGTTCACCACGATTAACAAATGTATGCTATTGATAAGACAACCTGAGACTCTGCTGGCAGGATGAAAGAATATTCACCTAGTTAGTGGTACACACCTTTTAGTGAGCAGATGGACCGGTCACTCTTTTAGTTTCTCTTATGAGCCCCTGCCGTATTCAGCTGAGCGGCCATCTGTGAGGCGCTACCTCAAGCAGATTGGGGGCTGGTCTGTCCGATGACAAATCTTTCCTGGTGAAGCCTCCATGGAAATTCAGCGCTTTTTTAATTTTATATTTTCCTTGTTTAACGTGTAATTAACATCTATGTTGGATATAAGACTCTGACCCCTTATCAGCAGGGAGCAGGAGGGGGTGCTCCTATTGGGCAATGGTGGTCCGTCGGAATGAGGTGTTTACAGGTCTCAAGTTACCCAAGCACGGCGTTCCGGCTTCAGATAATTCTGGTTGTGACGTCAGTGGGCATTTTGGAGTAGTGAGTAATGCCAAAGTGTTTCTGCACAACAAAGAATTACAAGTTCAATTCACGTAATGAAGCTTTATTTATTGGAACATGAAATGCTTCCCTTCAACTATTACAATTTTGTGTGTCTTGAAGACCAGTCGTCTGGAACAGAATATCCTGCAGGTCTCGGCCCCCCCCCCCCCCCCCCCGGTCCCCCCCAGCTGCTATAGAACACACTCCAAAAAACTGCCCCTGGCATCATAACGGCGCAGCTTCCGCGGTTCAATAACTTTTTATCGCATCACAGTACTTCCGTTTTTACTGTTCCTAAGCCCAATAAATTATAGGCGTTGCCAGTGCTTGATTTAACTGTCCTAAACAAATCGATGTTGGAATGTTAAAAGGCTTAGTTGGCCCTGTTGGGACTCCAAATGTATGACCTGCTTGTCCTACCAAATGTTAGCCGTAAGGATTTAACTAGCCGAGTAATATCCTTGGCAAGATGGTTCACGACTTCCGCAGGCGATGTGTGCACCAGACACCCGCCACTTACCTCCTTAGTAACTTGCTAACTCACCAATTGCACTTCAGTGTTTGTATCTCACTATGTGTAGCTCACTCGCTGTGTACAAAGAGCTCTCTCTGGTAGAGGCAAGGCGCCTTCTCGTGTCCATCAAGGCAGGATCTCCACTTGATCCCTGAGCCCCCTGTAGATCCGCTCTTCCGATGACCCAGGAGGATCCTCTCTTCTGCAGCTCTCCGACCTTTCCATCCACCTGGTCTCAGACCCAAATATTTGGCCTTGGTCACCCCCTTCTCAAAAACCCCTCAGCTGGTCCCAACACCCTCCGCAGCATCTGCCCTGCCTCCCCTTTGCCTTTTTCCAATACAATTCTCGAAGAAGGCAAATGAAAAAGCAACTTTCATACTATTCAGAAGACCACACCCGGCTGGACCCTCTCGACATCCTCATCACAGCGCAGAAACTGCCTCTTAGGTACTTCTCGCACAAGGCTCCACTCTTCCAAGGCCTGCCATGAAGATTTTTGTTCATTCGCAGGTCTGCTCACCCTCCTAACGCGTACAGTATCACTGGTTCCTCGCGGTGGACGCCTCCTCACTTCATGCACCTCACTATTTGCACCTTGTAATGACCTGTAATCACCTCCTCGACCTATAGCACACGCAGGCTACAGGAAATGTTTCTGTGGGATTGGCATCATTCCTTTATTTACAAACAACTCAATAAGTTGGGTCGACAACTGTAACAAAATCTCAACCATTCGAGCGAATTTGATAGCGCAGAAACAAACTCTTACTCCAGAGGATCTTGAGGAAATTAGATTGTAATTGAATGACTGTAGCACAACCTGGGTGATCTGCGTTCATCGATGTCCGCGCGCCAACTGATTGCCGCTCCCTGCGCGCGCATCTCCACTCGCAGTGCAGAGCCCGCTGTGTTTTCAAAACATCAAATTTATAAAGTAAATATGGAATTCTACATAGGCTTTCCTTTATATAATTTCCTACAACTCTAAAGAGTTTCTAAGGAAAAAAAACACATAAAAATCATTCTCCACATGTGACATCTCTTGCCCGTGTGAGTGAGGATGAAAATTTATATCGTTTAGTACTGACTGAAATGCCGCTTGACGTCACGCCATGGTGATAACTGTGCATTTTCAGAGTTCTCCCTCTGGTCCAGGCCTAGGCATTACCCTGAATGATGGGTGCCCCATCACTGACCAGTTCAAGAATTTTCAGAGCTCTGGGTAAAATACCTTTTTGCAGGTATAGCACTCCCTATTTAATATCAAACTCATTTTGTGGCCTAATCTTGTATATTGCAACCACGTATCAGTGACGCCCCATGCCCACTGCCGTCCCTCGCTTTATGGAATTGATGGCCCCAGGAGATGTTTCTTAGCATATGAACTCCCTTCCTGTGTTTTGGGATCAGAGTTCCTCTCTGATGTCCCAAACAGATTCCAAACGGCCTCATGGAGTCTTTTTCAGACGGATCACAGCTGTCCGAGTGCAAAAGACCTATTGCGGGCTTACCAATAATGTACAGGGGTTCGGAGCCCGCCCTTTGCTTAACATTGGTCGGCTTTCCTGTCCCTCTCATTTGCCTTCTTATTCGCGTGAAGCTTGTGCTTGTCCAATCCATGGAGTATTGCCTTTTTCCCATCTCTTTTGATTGGCTAGTTTATATGCTTCCACCGCTTGCTTTTCAAGACTGCATGCATTTTTCAGCTGCCTTCCTTGTGTACTTCTCTCCCCCTGCACTCCATATTGATCTCTATTGTCCACGTGCTTCCCCCGTCTCCTTCCATGTTCCACTTGCTCTTTTGATCTCTTGTCTCTGTGCTTCTCCCATTTATGCTCCGCACTTCTATCTTGTCCTTCCCACTCTGTGTTGCTTCCATGTCCATGCCGTCTGTGTTGCTTCCCCCACCCGTACCCTCCTTCTGTCTCCAGTATTTTCGGCTCCTTACCCACTGCCTTGATTTGTCCAGCCCACACCCTCCGTGTTATTCCACCCACACCCTCCGTGTTATTCCACCCACACCCTCCGTGTTATTCCACCCACACCCTCCGTGTTATTCCACCCACACCCTCCGTGTTATTCCACCCACACCCTCCGTGTTATTCCACCCACTCCCACCGTGTTATTCCACCCACACCTTCTATGTTGCTTCCCATCTTGACTCAGTAATACAATGATACACTTTGCTCAATACCAGTCCGAGATGTCCTTCCAGTGTAAGGCTTACTAGTCAACGAACTTCGAATGGTATTGCACGCAGTGAATCATTATTGCCTGTTCAAAGATGGCTGCCATATTAGAACTTTAAGGCAATGATGCACAGCAGTGATGAAAGCTTCATTGAGGTCAGGTAGTACGAGGAGCTAGGGGTCACCATTGTTAATTTACAAAGCTTCATCAATCACTTGGAAGATTGTCATTTCTGTGCCACAGTGAGAAATGGTCGTCTCATTAAACTTCACCAGAAATAGCAAATGGGTGCTTGATTGGTAAATGGCAAGTTTATTGGGTCCATGTTGGGGTCCTTGGGTTCTTCAGTGGGAGAGGATATGTCTGGTTTGAAGTTAGTCTAATGCGTGCGAGGTACATGTTGACGATGTGAAATAGACATCAGGGCTTCACTTGAGATTTCCATCACTATAGGTGATAGGATGACACGCTTCATATGTGGTGGCCTTCAGAGACCGGAGGATCCTTACCAGATGATGGCTGTGTTTGAAAATACACTTGGCCACACCTTGGGTTGGGATTATTGTAGGGATGCATGATGTGCGTCTGTTCTTGATGAGTGTTCTTGATTTGTGTCTGTTCTTGACGAGTGTTCTTGATGTGCGTCTGTTCTTGATGCGCGTCTGTTCTTGATGCGCGTCTGTTCTTGATGCGCGTCTGTTCTTGATGCGCGTCTGTTCTTGATGCGCGTCTGTTCTTGATGCGCTGCCTGATCGTGGGAGTCTTGTGCTTAGGAAATTATTGTTTTTTCTGCATTTCGTTCCTGGAGCATTTGGGTGGTGAGGCATCGGTCATGAGGCTTGCACCCCTTCACCACCTTGAGAATGCCTAAGCCTTTGTTCGAGGCTCGCAGATGCTGGTCTTGTGGTAGGTGCTATTTGCGTCTGGTATAAATTGCCGGTTGTTGGTGCGGTGGGCCTTTACGGGCAGCAGGTCTTTCATTTGTGTTCAACGCCACTGTTCACTTGACTGATGATGTTGATTGCTGTTGATTATTTCTTGGTACTGTAGTGAAGGGGTAGAACCGGCATTCATGCGGTTCGGCTTGAGGGGGGCATGGTAATCCCCTGTCTTCTGGAGGGCTTGATAAAGTTGTCTGTTAAGCTCTCGTCATGTGTGTGTAAGTCCGGTGTTGATAACAGGAGCCTCCGGCTGTCATGGAAAGCATTTGTAACAGAATGGTTGAAGGAATTGATCAGAGATGGCATTGGCTGGATTTTGTTTGGTTGAAGATGTGTAGCAAAGACAATGACCGTATGGCCAGTCCTGTCTTTGCACTGTGATGGATGTCAGGTGAAGTCGACCATGGATGTGCATATGAGAATGGTGCAGGCGGCAATGTTGGTGGTGTCCCACGGGGCTGATGTGCGAACCATTTGTGGTCTAGGTGCATTTCTGGGTCATTGAATTCATTATGGAAGATGTTACTCTTGAAGCAGTTTCTGGCTGCAGGGACATGAAGACTGTGTCGGTTGTTTATGGAGAAGGTGGAATATGATGGTTTGTTCAGCAGATAGAGGACAGGGGCAAGAGTGGAACTCAAAGGATTTGAAGGATTATCGTTTGTTTGACCAAGGTGATCAATAGGCCACCGCGATGCCTCTGCTTTGGTTCGGGTTGTTGATGCCCTAAATCACCACTTATCAACTGAAGTTTGTGACCCACAGGTGGGTCAAGAGCAGATTTTGGTTGGTCGTGAAAGTCCATATAGTTTTAAAAGTAAAACTGTATGTCTGTGCAAATTTAGTGGCCCTTTCAATGTGCTGTCCGTAAATGACAATGCAGTATCACACAATGCTCTAGTTACATAAAAAAATCGCCTTCCTCATATCACTTAAAGTAGGTAGGTTACAAAAGTTTATTGTTCTAATTGTTCTAAAAAGTGGGTCATGATTCTAAAAAGTGTGGGAGCACTGTTCCAGATGTTGTTTTCCTGTGGAACCTGGACATCCAGGATGTGGTTGATGGTTGGCATGAACCACGTCCTAGTCAGAAATGTTGCTGCTTGTCTGGTTGTGGACTGAGCATTGATGAACGAAATGCAAAGGGCTTTCAGTGCGTTAAATTTGTGACCTGGTGAGTGGGATGTTGAGGTGTTGTTAGTTGGACACATGTGGACAGTGTGCAGAGTTGTGGCTTGTGTGCCAGATAGTTGTGTTGAAGAGAAGAGTTGTTTTCTCTGTAGTAAGTGGTGTAAGATGGTGTTTTTTTCAATTTGCTTAAACAGACCTAGACTGGCGCTGGCCTCGGCTTCTGTCCTTTGCCTCAGACGCCTGGTAATGAGGCCCCAGGGCACTTGAGGTATAAACTTCCAGTTTAGGCTCAAAACTGTTCCTTGCTTGCTGTTGGGTTGAGGGTGGGAGATGCTCCTGGTTTGCGAATGGATTTTGGTTTAGGTTGGAACGTGTTCTCCATTGTTCTTGGCTTCTTGTGTAGATGAGATAATCCTGGCTTGTGATTGGCGTGAGGTTGAGAGACGGACGAATGGTCTCGCCTGAGCTGCTTTTGTGAATAGAGATTTGAGATCAACAGAATGATCAATAGGAGCTGTGATGGGAGTTTAACTTAACTTTAAAGGGGACATTGTAAAATGACAAATGACTATCTAGTGTAAAGCTTTTACAGGTCAACACAATAGGTGGTTAAATGGTCAAATGTAGACATTGGGCCTGATCCACACAGCTCTTTCAGCGAGTTGTCTTCCTCCTGACTTTGGAGTGGCTTACTCCTGGCTCTCTAGGTGTGAGATGTGCTGGGCTATTGGGTGATGTCACGCGCAGGCGTGTATTGTGATCGGGAAGAGTAATTGGACGGGGGGCAAAGCAAACATCTGACTCACTACACTAAACCTAGGAGATCCTACTGGAAGGGGCCAACACCCGCCACTGATTTGGGGCCTAGGCGGACCATAGAATTTAGTGAGTGGGTTTGCTACTCGACTCTACATCTAAGAGTAGTAGTATTCGCTGTGGCTTCGCCTTTGGTCATCCACCTACAAGTAGATGGACTCCTGTCACCAGTCTTGTTCCATCTACTGCCGGACTTCTTCATTTGGAGTGTCCGTTTCATCTCCCTCCTTGTATCCGCTCACTCAGCGCTCTGAGGCTATCCTGGTGGTATGTAGCGCTTTAGAGACAAATTACCAGTGATGTAAATAAGTGCAGCTGAAGTTATCGTAATCAGTTGAGTATGAATATTCAATTTCCCGATCACTCTGATTGCATCAATAAATGTGTTGTATTGCTGTTTGTGCACACAACCAACTCCGCCCCCTGAAAGGTGTTTCCAGCAAAATATTGGAGACCTCAAGTTATGACGGTAATCAGCAACTACCAACGTCTTTAATCATGTTCCAGCCCATTCCTTGACTTTGTGGTAGACGAGCTTCATAGGGCAAAGAGCGCGTTGTGAGAGGGGTGTGTGAATTGTGTCCCAATGGCTGTTCTTGGCTAAGTGGTTTTCAGGGTCTAATGGGGGACCCTTAATAATACCACGGGTGTAACCCGGGCCATGCTGCCCTTCTGGCATGGGGGGCCCCAAACCTTCAAGGGGGGCCTAATATAGGCTAAGGCCATCAAATATGTGTTCGATATGGGGAACTCCAGCCCCCTCATTTTTCTTTGCAGGGGGAGGTGTCGCCCCGGTGCAAACCAAAACATGTTGGACTATTTTGTTTTTGTAAAGTGCTCAATGTTAGTATCATGGTTTCTAGGCGCTAGGAAAAGTAAAGGATGACGACCTGACCCATAAAATCCCGAGATTATGCCTCTAAAAAGCAAAAAGGTGTGTTAAAATAATTCTGAAGTGAAGTTAGTATCTGAGATAGATTTTTAGGAGGAGAGGAACAGACTTCCACAGAGAAGACTGTCTCTCACGCCGCCGACTGTGCTTTATCATCCGCTTAAATACTAAATCCACGTGACCATGTTATTTCACTTCATCGCTCACATATTTGCTGATTATCTCAACTTTATGCGAGAAAGGGAACAACAACGTTTGCTCTATTTTTATCTATTTATTTTATTTGCATTTTCTACAAGCAGAGCAGAAACCCATTCAGATATAATCATGGAATCAAGCATTTGCAAAAGTACTTAACAAGCAAAGGGGTGCCAGATGTTCTTCTCGGTCTCTTATACGATGTGCGGGGATCCCCCTGGTAAAGTTGCATTTATAAAACTCTAATAAAGAACAACTGTAGGGAAAAAAACAAGCAAAGTGGCAAGTAACAGTTTTAGGTAGAACAATAGTTTACATTTTTAGTTACACCGCTCCAGTTTGTGGTCTTGCATTTCAATTAGTGTGTTGAAATGCTGGTGTCTGCCCGCCATGCTGGTATAATTAATTCCTTGTTAGTTTTTGTTTGTGGAGTTCAATAAATTAATTCCTTTAAGTAGCCGTGATTCATTACTCACTGAAGATAGCATTTCCTTGCAGACTGCGGAGAGCCAGGTCTTAGCATTTGTTAATGTGAATATTGGTTCTTTCGGTGTAGCCGATTACTGCGGATAGTACATGGATCAGTCAATGCTGGAGTCGCAGATGAATGGATGCCTCCCCGGATTCCTGGAGTCGTACTTAAACCGCTGAAGGCTGCTTTACAGAACTCTTTCTAGGACATATTCATAACCCCTTTAAAACAACTAAAAGAGCTAAGTACCGGCTGCACCTTTTTAAAGAAATATATAACTATAGAAGGGTAACCGTGAATTGCGAGAATTCTTTACACCGAGGGGTTCTAAATGACATCAAATAGGCAATGAGAGCGAAGCTCGAGTTCTCTATGATGTCACCTAGAACCCCGAGTTGAAACACATCCCCATAATTCACTTTTTACCCATCTTTAATGTTACTTTCTGTACGGGTCCCAAAATCTTCTGCCCCTGTCTTCAAGTACTGCGCAGGGGGAGAGGATAACGTGAGAGCTATACATAACATTCCCTTTCCTCCCTGACGCAAATGTGAAAAATAAGTATCTTACCTGCTATCCATAGCCAAAACCCACTACCTTCCTTGCCCCTCCAGCAGCTGTGCTTTCTTGTTTCCGTCAAAGCAGACAAGCAGACCTGCGCAGACAGGCTCACTGAAAGCTCGGTCACCTGACCTGTGAGGCCTTTATGAGATCACAACAGTGATAACCAGTTTTGTTATCAACTGTTGTGATGTCATAGCAAGGAGTTTCAGGAAGTGAAATAAACTTTAGAGGCTCTCTATGAGAGCCATACATAGCAATACAGGACTCGATTCCGTCAGAACACCTTATATCTGTTTTTCAAGTCCTGGTACTCTTCCTTAACTACAGTGACAGCGCTATTTTAGCAGGGCTACCCAAATCCACTGGCTCGCCTCTGGAAGCCACCCTACATGCACACCCCATTTTAGTAGGCCTAACCAAATACACTGCCTCGCCTCTGGAAGCCACCCTACATGCACACCCCATTTTAGTAGGGCTACCCAAATCCACTGCCTCGCCTCTGGTAGCCACCCTACATGCACACCCCATTTTAGTAGGGCTACCCAAATCCACTGCCTCGCCTCTGGTAGCCACCCTACATGCACACCCCATTTTAGAAGGGTTACCCAGATCCACTGGACGCCACCCTACATGCACACCCCATTTTAGCAGGGATACCCAGATCCCGTGTTATCCACCCTACATGCCGGAGCATGGTTTGTACCAAATGCATGACAATCACGTCCTATGGCTCCGATCCACTAGAAGCTCACATCCATTTCACGATGGACTGCTCAACACACCAGGAGATAGTCTGCATGAAACACTACATACCGCAGAGAGACTTGGTCTCGTTGTTCACTAGTTAGTTGAGTCGGAGGTCCCAAAAGAAAGATCAAGAGCATAAGAGGCCTTCCCGCCCCCAGCCATGAACAAGATCCCTCTAGCCATAAAAACCACCTCCAACCTCCTGACATTTCATGGAAGTATAAAAGCACCTTTCAGGCTCTTTCTACCGTAGTTCTCCCTCCCTTGTCCAGGGATAACTGATGAGAGGGGCGGACCTCCAATGTTTATTTAATGTCTGTTATTTCTGAACAAACACAGATGAGAACAGACCTCCAGAGAAGTCCACTTGAAGGATGTTGCATGATGGAGGACTTTTTTCCAGATTGGGGGATGGCAAGTTGTGTGTCCGGTCTATGTTCTGAAGAGGATGGTGTACTATATATATAGAATCAACTATTCAAACTCTTAGCCGGAATAATTCAGACGTCTGGCTCGGCTGCTGGATGGTTTCTGGAAGGAAGAAACTCCTCTGGAAAAACCTGGGAGCTCACCTCAGGAGCTGATCGTTTTAGGAGACCCTATGCGGAGCCAGACGGAGTGGAGAGTGTCCGCAAACAAACACGAAAAGAACTAGGAAGCTCTGGCAATACTGGCCAGAATTCACATTAACAGGAGCCCCTTCTCTGGAAGGGCAACAGTTGTGAATGATTTCCAGAGAGGATGGAAGTGTCTGACAGCTTGAGGCTCTGATGCAATGGAGCACGCGACATAAAGACACTATTCATTCGTGCAGGTGCAAGACACCTTCACGTCTCCCCCTGCCATTGTCCATATGGCCCGTCTATAACCGCATGTATCACTGGGTTTGTGTGGCTTCCTTGGAAAGTCTTTGGTAAGTGAATCACTTGGCACTGGACGCCTGGCACCTATAGCAGTGCCAGGTTATGATAACTGTCATAGATAATCTAATGTATAGGTATTATAAACTGGTGTTACAATGTTTTACATATCAAAATGTTATATTTAAATCACCTTGCTGCCCTCATGACTGGGGAAATGCTCCATCACTTCCATAAAAAAATGAAATCGATTAGCCAGTTTTGTAACTTTGATGCAGTGTTGTGCAGATGTGGCTGTCATTTTTAAGATAACTTGTTTGCGAAAGAATATGATATAGGTTTATGCAAGGCTATAGATGTGCTGCTTCCCCAGTGATAGGGCTTCTGGGCGCTGTGAACATGATGGAGCCAAGCTGGGAGTCTAATGTAGGCGGTCTGGGTACGCACAGTAGAAAAACTCTATTGTTTTGATGTGGAGTGTGAGAAGAGATTGACATCTGTGGTTGGACAGGAAACCAGTATCTCCGAATAATGGTAATATTGTGTTTGATGTTGAGGTCTTATGAAGATACCATGTCTGTGGATTATGGGGCTCTACATGAATATGACCTCGTGAAGATGTCCTGCCTGCTAGATCCCTACAGAGTTTCTCTGAACTCTCCTTTTGTTGACTGCTGTGTTGGTATGGACCACCATGAATTCCCCTTCTGTTGACTGCTGGGTTGGTACGGACCACTTGGTGCTCCCCTTCTGTTGACTGCTGTGATGGTATAAGCCACCGTAAACTCCCCTTCTGTTGACTGCTGTGTTGGTATAAGCCACCGTGAACTCCCCTTCTGTTGACTGCTGTGTTGGTATGAGCAACCGTGAACTCCCCTTCTGGTGACTGCTGTGTTGGTATGAGCCACCATGAAGTCCCCTGGGGTAGCACTCCAATCCATCGTTTTTTGCTCATCATGCCACCTCAGTTTGGACCCAGCCATATGCAAATCAGTCTTGACCCTGCTCCAATGGGAGCAGTCCAGTCAGAACTGCCAGGCCAGGTCCTCCCTGAATCAGAACACAAGCGGAACCCTGATTGGGGCTCGTCAGTCGGGGGCAGCTTGGTTTCAGTAGCAGAGTCAGCAAATGACCCACGCCTTTGCTGACTGCTGTGTTGGTACGGAGCACCGTGAACTCTCCTTCTGTTGACTGCTGTGTTGGTATGGGCCATTGTGAACTCCCCTACTGTTCACTGCTGTGTTGAGACGGACCACCGTGAACTCCCTTTCTGTTGACTGCTATGTTGCTACATACCACAGTGAACTCCCCTTCTGTTGACTGCTGTGTTGGTGTAGGCCACCGTGAACTCCCTTTCTGTTTACTTCTGTGTTGGTACGGACCACCGTGAACTCCCCATCTATTGACTGCTGTGTTGGTATGGGCTACTGCAAACTCCCCTTCTGTTCACTGCTGTGCTGGTACGGACCACCGTGAACTCCCCTTCTGTTGACAGCTGTGTTACGGACCACCATGAACTCCCCCTCTGTTGACTGCTGTGTTGCTATGGGCCACCATGAACTCCCCTTTTGTTGACTGCTGTTTTGGTATGGTCCACTGTGAATTCCCTTCTGTTTACTGCTGTGTTTGTACGGGCCACCTTGAACTCCCCTTCTGTTGACTCCTGTGTTGGCATCGTCCACCGTGAACTCCCCCTCTGTTGACTGCTGTGTTGCTATGGGCCACCATGAACTCCCCTTTTGTTGACTGCTGTGTTGGTATGGACCACCATGAATTCCCCTTCTGTTGGCTGATGTGTTGGTACGGACCTCCGTGGACTCCTCTTCTGTTCACTGCTGTGTTGGTGTGGACCACTGTAAACTCCCCTTCTGTTGACTGCTGTGTTGGTATGCACCACCGCAAACTCCCCTCCTGTTCACTGCTGTTGGTACGGGCCACCGTGAACTCGCCTTCTGTTCACTGCTGTTGGTACGGGCCACCGTGAACTCCCCTTCTGTTCACTGCTGTGTTGGTACGGGCCACCGTGAACTCCCCTTCTGTTCACTGCTGTGTTGGTACGGGCCACCGTGAACTCCCCTTCTGTTGACTGCTGTGTTGGTACGGGCCACCGTGAACTCCCCTTCTGTTCACTGCTGTTTTGGTACGGGCCACCGTGAACTCCCCTTCTGTTCACTGCTGTGTTGGTATGGGCCACCGTTTGAACTCCATTTAACACACCTCTCATGTTGCACTCTCCGTTTACCTCTGCCTTGTACAGCCATCAGTCTTTTCCCAAACTTGCCTAATGGTCTAGATTAGGGTGTTCCAGTTTAGCGCCACCATACATTTAAAATGTTTTCTAACTACAGGCCCGAAAGTCAGACCTCTGCTCGCATAATGTCTCTACAGGGAAAACCATTTTTTTCCTCGTGATGGAAACCCCTGCTGCCCCCAGCAGTGTTGGCACTGCTCAGCTCTGGGGGTTAAAACCCTGGGAGTGGTTGAAAGTCACTCTGATGGCGTGGGGTAAGTTAACCGAGATGCTTCTCTGTGTGAAACATCTCCTAAAACACCCGGCGGAATCCATCCGGAATCCAGAGCGGAGGCCGCTGCAGGACCCACCTTGTTTCCCAGAAAGGATGCTTTCTCTGGGGAGTTTTGTGGGATGGTTTTGGAAGGTGCGGCAGCAGCGGTGTGACTATGTTCAGAGATCCCATTCCCCACATAGCCGCTCCCAGTCAAGTACAGAGGAGCTGTTTTCATTTCTCGGAGTGCACACTCCCTCTGGGAAGTATTTTGTTCGCTGTAGCGCACAGAGACGTCCGCGGTGGTGGCGCGACAGCTGTGAAATACTTCAAAACAGTGCCTTGCGCTTTCCAAGACTGTTGATGATTTTACATGCGGAAGTGGAAAAGCCATGGTACAGAAGAACCTTACCAGTAAGACTTGCATCGAAGGCTGGAAGGACGTGTAGTGGGTGACTGTGGGTGGCTGATTTGTGGTTGGTTGAGTTGTTCACTGTGGAGCCAGAAGACCCATGAGAACCGGCTATTCTCCTCTTCACCAAATCTTGTGATCCTGGGCAAATCGAATTCTATGTTTTTTTAAAAACTTGTTTGTGTACCTTTAAATTGCACCCCCCTCTGTCTTGAATATCCCAAAAATAATACAACCTGACACCAATTTCTTACATGCATTCACAGATGAGTCACTTAGGTGCAGACACAGTAACAATAAGAACTGTTCTAAAAATAGATAGTAAATCTGTTCTAATATTAACAACCTACGCAAGCGCTTCATTTGCCAGATTCATACATTTGTAGTTTATACTTTTACCAACACACAAAAGTGATGGGGAGAATGCTTGTAGTACGTCTCACCACTGGCAATCGCTTGGGGTAGCACTCCAATCCATCGTTTTTTGCTCATCATGCCACCTCAGTTTGGAACCAGCCATATGCAAATCAGTCTTGACCCTGCTCCAATGGGAGCAGTCCAGTCAGAACTGCCAGGCCAGGTCCTCCCTGAATCGGAACACAAGCGGAACCCTGATTGGGGCTCGTCAGTCGGGGGCAGCTTGGTTTCAGTGGCAGAGTCAGCGAAGGACCCACGCCTTTCCATACCCTTTGCTACTTAGGGCGGTACATCTTGCACAAAAGATGTGACGGGTGATACTTCTACCACCATATTAGACGCAAAAAGTAAATTGACACACCCTCAAGAAACAAAGGCCCATACAGGGGCGTGGCTTGGTCTAAAAGGTTGAGGGGGGGGGAGCTTCAGATTGCCCACGCGCTGGGACATCTTATTAAAACACATTTTTTGAGAAGCGGGACATGAGGGGGACTTAAGGGACAGTGCAAAGAGAGAGGGGCACGAATTGTTAGGGATACTTAAAATAGAACAATTTTCAAATGAATCCACATTTTCAAGGACTTAAAAAAAAAAAAAGAGGTTTTTGTCAGTGTGGGCATGTAAAAATCCAGGTAAAATACAACAGACACTTCATCATAACCGACTGAAAGCACCTGTACCCAGCTATTTACGACAGAATATATACCCCCCGACCCCCTGAAGCAAGTCCCCTGGGCTTATGTGTACCAACACATTTTGCCGTAGACACAGAATGGGTAAAATCCTTTGATGCATCAGGGCCGATATCTGTTAACGTTAATGAATGAGAAGGTGGTAAACCTGGTATTAATTTATGATCCTATACAGTAATTATATTGATTTAAATCTGCAGTCTATGTCTGGTATGAATCTCCATTACAGAAGCATGTCCGAGCAGGGCGAAGAAACATAACTGGGCAATTAATCCCAATCTATTGTGACCTGTCCCACCTACCGGGAGCCGAGCACATCCATACCTGGGACGACTCGGTCTGAAAAACAAACCGCTTCACTTCACCGCAAGGTTGATTTGTTGTGTGTGTATGTCTGTGTGGGTCTGTGCGCGCACACGGTGTATAATGCACTGCAATAAAGTGACGTTTTGGTTACATTGCAATCGCAAAAAAACCAAAAACTTTGCTAGTTGTGCCCGCTCGGCGAACCATAGTTCTCGTGCCTGACAAGCACTGAGCAAGACCTCACGGGTGAACGGCTCCTCCCTTCCCCCCCCCCCCCATTCTGCTCTGTTGACAAACCCTCTGCATCGAAATATATATTGAGTGCTACCACTGCAGCCCAAAATTGTCATCATCCTTTATGCCCATGATGCATGCGTTAGAATTACATCACTCACTTCAGACCATGTGAAGTGTAGTACAACGTACTATAAGGCCATGTAACCAATGTCCTTGGTGGCATTCGGGTGCAGATCCGCCATCCACAATTCGTATGTGGGGTGGTGGCACACTGGTTGAATGTGTGACTGAATGGAATGCTGTGTGCTCGGGCCGCACCCGTGATAACTTCACGGCTCCTGCCCATCCTTTATCCTCTGTGTCTTAGGATCACCACTCAAAGTCCGCAGGAAGCTGAAGACCTAGATGTTCGTATAAGCACCTTGGGGACCACACACCTACACTCCTTGCCCAAGTGCCTAGATACCCTCTCGGGCGATTAGTGCGCCATATAAATCAATGTAAACGTTCCATAACATAACAAATGTCTTGGGGCACACTCCAGACAAAGAGACGCCTTGTCTCCAGTCATTAGATGATGGCCCTCTATAGAAAGGGGTTCGTTCTTTGTACATGGCATACTCTGGACTTGCAGTATGGCTGGAGGTGCGCTGCGGCACAAGCCACACAAGACTGCTCAATGGTCTTCACCAATGGTCTTCACCAATGGTCTTCACCAATGGTCTTCACCAATGGTCTTCACCAATGGTCTTCCTTCTCAAGTCTGGCAATCCTTTACTTAGCACACACTGCCACACTTGATGGTCCACCGCACTTCACCTTCAGGTGCAGGAAGTGGAGCCCTTCTCGCTTCCAATTTTCGATACATGACTGCTTCTGATCCGCTCAATGGTGCCAAAGTGAGTGGTTCTTAGTGTGGCTTTGACCCCACGTTTGGGAAGTTTCACATTCCCTTTAAGAAGATGCACCATCAATGTATGAAGAGCTGTAAGTAAACTGCTAGGCACCTGACACTCATTCACTTTAACCTAATAAGATCCTGAAACCCTAGCCTGAAGCATGATGGTTCCATTTCATTCTACCCGAGTCCTGTTGAAGGCCCTGGTGCAGGCCTGTTAAAGAAATTAATCTAGCTGAAATGTGTTGACGGCATCTAGCCTTAAAATCGCCCACCAACTTGTGTGGGATCAGCTTAGAAGTTTTATGACTCATGAAAAATATGTGATGTTACATAATATATATAAAAACCCACTATTCTATGATGGTAGGGCCAGGAACTGCAAGTGACCATATAAAAGTATATATGAATCATTAACATAAGTCATATGGATTGATCTTACTTAATTATTCATCTTTTTCATTTTCATATACACGTTTTTTTCTTTTTACATTAATGTAAAAATTGTTATTGGCTAAATTCAACTCTTGAAGTATGGGTATAAATCAGGGGTCTTCAACTCCTTCTATAATAGAAGCTGCTTTTAATTTTTGTTAGTGGCACAGGGTGACTTTCATGGATCAAAACAGTTTTAATGTTTATCACATCAGAGATGGTCATCAGCGTGTCAATTTGCATAAACTCACACGCGTCCTTCCCACCTACGTTAATCTGCGTTTCTTTTCCAGGCCTGTGCTGCCACAAACGCACCGTGTGACTGGCAGTTCGGGTGTCTGCTTTACAACCAATCAGCAGGTGGTTTGGATGCTTGGCGGCTGGTCACACTGCAGGCTCTGTGCTGTCTGAGCCCTGGGCTTTGCCCAGGACCTGCAGCTGGATGGAGCTGCCTCCTAGACCGTGTAGGAGGCAAAATCACCAAGCCCCAGCCTGTCTGAATCATTTACGAGGCTGGACCCCATGTTCAAGAGCTCCTGGCTCTCCACTGGTGGTAGCTCGGGGGCTACCCGTTGGAGACCCTTGGTAGAAATGAAGACGACTGTGCTTGGAGTAGATGCATGAGAAACATAATCTATTTATTGGTTTTATTTCTTGGTATTTATATTGCAAGGACCTCACTACTTTGGAGGCGGAGGCCTGCACATAAGCTAGATTACATGGAAATAACGTTAGGGGTGCAACCTATTGGCATAACAACGAGTAAACTAGAACTACAAGAAGAATGAAGTGAACAAATGCAGCAAACCATTAAGTGTAGCATTGGCAAGGAGACCACCACTAAGCATCCGCTTTCAGGTAGAGTTTGACTAGGTGAGCTATTGGGGCCTTCCTGAGGGCTGGGATGCTTGGATTGCATTTTAGATCCATGTCCCTGGGTCTTGGCAGGAGAAAGCTTGGTTGAGAGCTTTGCTTTTGTTGCCATCAGGGTGTCGAGAAGTAAAGTTGATTTCCTTCTGGCGTTTCATTGACCTGTGAGGATTGACTCTTTGATAGGATGGCATTGAGATGACGCGCCTAGTGTGTGAGGCAGGCTATGTTGATGTCAAATCTAGCTTTGGGGTGGCGGCCAGTGGAGGTCTCTTCAAATGGGAGGGATGTTTGATATTTTTTTTTCTCTTTTTGGTTCTGCTGATGGCTCTGTGAGGTGCCACTGAACTTACAAAAGCAGCCTTGGGCACCTATGATAAAAATATCAAAACACCTGCTAACTAGGAAGCCCCTATAGTGGACAGAATTAACAATGCTGGAAACTCGACAAAGGAATTATATAAGATTTTAAATGCGTTTGCCAAGCCTTCAGCATGTGCCTAATCCATCCCAGCATCTCCGTCTCTTTGTGATGACCGTGCCAGTTATTTTGCAGAAAACAATCTCAAAACTTTGACACTTTGTCAAACGGTCTCGCGCACGAAACACTGGTCTCACCGGCCTCTTCGTCTAATCATCCCATTTTCCTGGAATCTTTTGATGCAGTCTCCCCTGAGCAAATACTGGTCAAAGATCAAATCTGCCTCTCCTGAGGATTCTGCTTCGCCGTACATTATGGTGACTTTAGCCCCAGAACGCCTTCCGACCATTACAGACCTGCTCTGTCACTCCCTGAATACTGAAACGATTCCTACAAAATGGAAAGACCCATTAAAAAAAAAAAAAAAGAAAACACAGCAGATCCTTTAGACCTTACTAATTGCAGACCAATCACCATCACTCCTTCCTTTTCTCTGCAACATTTTGGAGACTGTAGTTAAGAAACTGTTAATGTCCTTCTTGGAACCCCACTCTCTGCTAGACCCTTCCCAGTCTGGCTTCAAGGCGTCCCACAGTACAGAAACTGCATTGGTGGACATCTTGTATACCATCAGACTCTCTCTGGATGAAGGCTACCCAGACATACTGGTATTACTAGATCCATCGGCAGCATTCAACACCGTTGGCCATATTATCCTAGTCCAAAGACTGCAAGATATTGGTGTCGGCATTAAAACACTGGGTTGGCTATAGAACGTCTTAAGGGATTGGACCCATTTGGTGCAGTTAGACCTTTTTAATGCTGAACTATGACCTTGGACAGGGGGGTACTGCAGGGCTCATCTTTGAGCCCCAAACTTTTTAATATCTATGTGACCCCCCCCCCCGACCACCCCCAGCTCAAGTGGTTAGATCTTGCGGGTTCGAAGGCACCTCATATGCAGATGACACGCAACTTATTATTACCATGGGGAAACCTTCTGAACCCACTAAGATCAGTTTCAGGGATTGTATGGAAATATAGCCCCATCTATGGATGTCGTCCATTTGCCTTCAACTAAATACAGGAAGGACTAATCTTTTTCTTTGGAAAAGCTCCCACCTTTTGGTCTGATGACTGGTGGACACTGGAACTGGGGCCAGCGTCTACCCCCAAAAAGGCAGTACAAAATCTGGGCTTACTGACTGAATATGCCCTCTCTATGAAAGAACAAGCAAGTTTCACCTTTGGGTCCAGTTTTTGAATGATTTGCCTGCTCAGAATAGCCTTTCAATGGCTGTCTTTCCAGTCCAGAAAATCCATCACTCAGGCACTTATAAGTCGCCTACACTATGGAAACGTCCTAAGGTTGTGACAAATGAAGCTTTTTAATCAAGCTTCAAGTGGTACAAAATATCGCTGCTCACCTGATCCGCAATTTTCCATCCCGCTGTCCGCGACAGCCCACATTGCAACTCTTTCATTGGCTTCTGATAAAAAAGAGCTCCTTATTTAAACTTATCTGGCTTGTACATAAGTCCCTCTTTGGAAATGATGTGATCTATCTACAGAAGAAGTTGGTTTTATGCACCCACGCACAGTCTCGGATCCATTGGACTATTTTTACTTCAGCCCCGCCTTATTCAAACTGCCAGATCTTTTTCTTACTTTGGCCCGCATCATTGGAGCAAGTTACCCTTGCACATACGAGCCTGCCCGGATTTTCCTTGTTTCAAGAAATTGCTCAAAATCTGTCTCTCTTAATTCCTTCAGGTAATGCTGTCCTGTTTTCAAGTCCTTCGCGCCGAGAGAACCTCTTGGGGGTGATTTTTTTGCACTTTACAAATATAATTAACATAAGATAGGATTTGTGCAGACCAGCTTGCAAGGCGTTGCCTCCATCCAGGTGAGTGGTACCCAATGATGGGCCACTAATCTGAAGTCATTTCCTGTGGTAAGGCATGTGAGCTTCCTGGGGAGGTAGCGACGGAAAGAGGCAATTTTGGCCAGCTTCGCTATGTGAGGCGTCATTGTTGATTTCTGTTTGGTGGTAAATCTAGATGATTTTGCTAAAGGTCCCAACGAGAGATTGGGTAGGCCCTTGGAATGAAGCTTGACCAGATCAAAATTTATTTTTTGGAAAGTGAAAGAAGATGCTAGTCACCACTGCACCCAAGTTATTAAGACTGTGAGTGTATCTATCCTCTTGTTTGCATTTCAGATCTAATGGCATATTCTTGTTGCATTTACAGAAGTGATTCAATAGCAATGGATTTACAAAGTGCCTTAATCAACTGTTGTTTTTAAAAAGTAAAATAAATTAGATGATTATGTAATAAAGTTTGATTTTAAGAAATATCTTGAATTTCACTTTCATTTCACTTTGCCAAAAAGCATGATTAGGCGGTGTTTAGTAGGATATGTGGCTTCTTGATAACCCACATAGAATAATCCATTCACTGGCAGTGAAAACATTTTATTTACCATTATTTTTAAGCACGGTCTAGCATGCCAAGTATCATCTAATCTTTAGTCTTCATCAACAGTATCCTCAAAGGAAATGTATCTTCTCCTCAAGAATCATTATGCACGCTAGAGCTTGTTACGCATAAACACGAATAAATGGTTGTATAATATGAATAGGGTTACTGTCTGACAAAGGTAAAGGTATTATACCAAATTGAAAGTTGGGATGTTGGCCGAGGCTCTGAGTTCATTTTGTAGAAAGTGCTGCACGAAGAAATAACGCCCTGAAATAGTCCCTGGCGTGCTGATGCGTTCACAGCTGCTTTAGAGCTTTTGTGTGAAGTTAATGTTGCTCAACGTCCCATGGCAAGTGTCAATACAGCATTGTGTGCCGTGAACCGCCCGCTGAGCACCATTGTTAGGCTGGCACTTGCTTCATGGAACGGACGGCGTGTTCTTCAACATGTTTCGGCTGGATGGTGGCAGCCCCTTATGCTTTGTTCACATATGGAAAAATGGTTTATTGGGGATTTTAGGAATGAAATGTTGGAATTAAATCCACAAGAAGAAAGGTGAAAGACACTTCCTTTATTTGGACCCACAAGAGCAGCCAACTGAAAATCCAACTCCTCCCCACCACACACCCAACAGCTTCCAGTTTAACCTACTATTTCATATAATTACATGTACGTAATAATGTGGAACAGATCACAAGCTTAGATTACACTTCCAGGACATAACGTTAACCTATACAAACAGTGCAAGGAGAATATCAAACACATGCACATATAAATGGCACACTAACCAATAGAGACACGACCAGCCACGTTTACAAGAACAGGACACAAAGAACAGCAAAATAACCAACGTAAAACTAAGATTAAACAAAGTCTTTCTTCCAAAAAGGCTATTTCTTGACAAATAGATCTTATCAAAATATCTTTATCCATCATCTCCCCCTACTCAGTTTTCTCTTCACCTCCACTTATTTACCCCCCCATATTAATGATTGACCCTCGCCACACTTTCCCCAGGAAGCCACTTGGGTTTCTTTTTAGGACCACCCTTTCTTTGTTCCACCTCTTGTGTGAGTTAAGGTACTCTGCCACTTTCTTCCTTTCTCACGCACCATGTATGTGGGGGCAGCATGAGCGTTGACCCTCCCCTCGAGAGGCCGTCTCCATCTCATTGAGTGGATGACGGTCATTGTGTGGGAACACTGATGTGACATTTCTCGACAGCCTTTTAAGCCATCATTCCTGGACGCGTCTAGTACATCTGTGTCCGCGGCATATAATTTCAGAAACCATTCTCGTTGCATGTTGATGCCACCCACATTGCGGCTGAAGGGTTAGAATAGAGAAATGCCCGAGCACAACTCTCAATAATACAACGTGCCTGTTAAAGGCGGGCACTGGGTACCTGTTCAGCCTGGCAGAGAATTGATGGAGACCTGCACCCTCGCGACAAGCTCTCATTTGTTGGGCAAGCCTCAGCACCTCCTGCTGTGCTTCCAGCGTCTAGGCCCTCACCTTCCAGTAACCACAGTGACGTCCCTGCTGGTCGCGTGTACCACTCCACTGGTCACAAGCATTGGTGACTCCTCACAGTGTGGTGCCAGGCTCCTCATTGTCTCCTACATTTCACAACACACATTTCCCAGAGCTCAACAGCATGCTTCAGTGTGTCCTTGTAAAGGTGTGCAGGTTTACCTGTTGAGATGGAATTGGGGCCAGACTGGAAATCAACCTCAGCCCTGGCAAAAAGGATGAAACCAGCCCTACTGTGGAGGAGGCTTTAACTACAATTGAGTAACCGGGGTATTGTGGGGTCACGGCAGCTCATCCTGACATTAAAGCAGATGTCTGCACCCTCCACCTACTGGAAAATGCCAGTGTGGCAACATGTCCAGCTCATCCTGGAGTGTATTTGTTAAAAGATTCTTCTACAAAGCAACTTCTCTGATCCTTTATCACTGAGCGACCGAAGTCTCAGAACAGCCTTGACCAGACTTCCAGTAAATCGGAAGATTCTGGCTGGTGGGACTGACTCAGCAGTCTGACCTGGACCATAAAACCTTTGCGGCTAGTGAAAATCATCTCGGACTCTGCTGGAGAATTCCATCAATGAGATTGTGACTCTGATTCGTCCAGAAGCCCATGTTGTTATTAAACTGCTGTTAAACAATACTGATCACTGCTGTTACCAAACCACTGTTGACAAACAGTACTCATCACTAGTAACAAACCACTGTTCACAAACAATACTCATCTCTGCGGTTAACAAACCACTGTTCACAAACTGTACTCGTCACTGTTAACAAAGCACTGTTGACAAACCGTACTCCGCACTGTTAAGAAACCACTGTTGACAAACAGTACTCAGCACGGTTAACAAACCACTGTTGACAAACAGTACTCATCACTGTTAACAAAGCACTGTTGACAAACTGTACTCGGCACTGTTAACAAAGCACTGTTGACAAACAGTACTCAGCACTGTTAACAAACCACTGATGACAAACTGTACTCGGCACTGTTAACAAAGCACTGTTGACAAACAGTACTCAGCACTGTTAACAAATCACTGATGACAAACCGTACTCAGCACTGTTAACAAACCACTGTTGACAAACAGTACTCAGCACTGTTAACAAACCACTGATGACAAACCGTACTCATCACTGTTAACAAACCACTGTTGACAAACAGTACTCATCACTGTTAACAAAGCACTGTTCACAAGCCGTACTCAGCACTGTTAACAAAGTACTGTTGACAAACCGTACTCGGCACTGTTAAAAAAGCACTGTTGACAAACCGTACTCAGCACTGTTAACTAACCACTGTTGACAATCCTGAGCACTGTTGTTAACAAGCATTTGCAATGCAATAGATCTCGCATTTACGAGAGTTTGAGCTATTGGCATTGCAAATGACAATCCCTTTTATTTGTGTTATTTTTAAATAAAAGGCATTGTTATTTACAATTTCATTAGCTTAAAATCTCACAAATGCGAGACCTATTGCATTGTAAATGCATTTGACGCATGTGCTATAAATGTTTTTTTTAAAGCATTCAGTGAGAGTGTGCCCTGCCAACAACAGCAGGCAGGACAAAGCTATCTGAGAAAATATTGGTCGGAGGCTGTAATTAAAGCCTACCAAGTAACAACCCACGTAACAGAGGGTGTCGCTGTGGGAATTTACAAGATGAGACAAGGCGGTACTAAGGAGTGGCTACTAAGCCTATTGACCAATGAAGAGCCACAGTTTACAGTGGACAATGACACAAGCCAATGAAAAATATGGGCAGAGAGTGAGCAGAGCTTCAAGTCCCTACCGGAATACAGCATGCCTCGCAGCGCATGTGCTGCCCAGGGTCCACTAACAAACCACTGTTGCCAATCCTGATCACTGCTGTTAACAAACCACTGTTCACAAACCATACTCATCGCTGCGGTTAACAAACCACTGCTGACAATACTGATGACTGCTGTTAAAAAAAACCCTGTTGCCAATCCTGATCACTGCTGTTAACAAACCACTCTTCACCAACAATACTCTTCGCTGCGGGTAACAAACCACTGTTGATAATCCTGATCACTGCTGTTTACAAACCACTGTTCACAAACAAAATTCATTACTGTTAACAAGCCACAGTGACAATCCTGATCACTGCTGTTAACAGACAATTCTTTACAAGCAATACTGATCACTGTTGTTAACAAACCACGGTTTGCAAACAATCCTGAGAACTGCTGGTAATGAACAACGGTTCACAAACAATACTCATTACTCCGATGAAATACCCATTGTTAACAACCCTGATCACTTTTGTAACAAACCACTGTTCACAAACAATACTGATCACTGCTGTTAACAAACAATACTGATCACTGCTGTTAACAAACCACTGTTCACAAACAATACTGATCACTGATGTTAACAAACCAGTTTTCACAAAGAATACTCATCACTGTGGTTAACAATCCTCTGTTGACAATCCTGATCACGGTTCACAAACAATACTCATCACTACTGTTAACAAGCCATTGTTCACAGTAATGATCAGTGCTCTTAAGAAACGCTTTTCACAAACAATATCAATCACTTCCCCACTCATAGTAATAAGTAAGCCTGGGCAAAGCACTACTCTACGCTCGCGTAGTTTGCGAAGTTTGCGCTACTTCGCACTACGCGAATTGCACGTAGCACAGTGCAAACTAGCGTAGCGTAGCGCAGTGGTCATTTTTTGCTTGCTCTCGGTCCTCAACGTGAAGTTGGCGACAGCGAGCAAGCAAAACGACATCTCGGCGAGACATTTTCCTCGTTCGCGATTATCAACATCAAGTTGCCGATCGCGAGCGTGGAAAATAAACCTCCCGGCGAGCTTCTCAATGCGGGGAGGTCAGGTTTCTCATTGCGAGTGGTCGCGTATGCTCGCGATGAGACACTACCAGTCCGCGTTGAGAAAGCTGCCTCTCGAGTAGAAATCTACTCGAGCGGCAGATAACGACCGCTTGCACTGTGCAAGATGCAGTTTGCACTGATTGCACAGTGCCAGATGCTTGTCCGCACTGTGCAATCAGTGCAAACAGCATCTTGCACAGTGCACTACGCAGTTTGCGAAGCTACGCGTAGCTCGCATAGTGCAAAGTGCAGTTTGCATAGCTACGCGTAGCTCTACTTCGAAGACTACGCCCAGGGTAATGAGGCCAGCATTTCAGCCTCATGGACCGTTTCAGAACTGTCCAGGGTGCTGAAACACATTAATAAGAGATGCTATGGAAGCACCCAGGAGAACTTAAAGTGGCTTCTAGGTTACTGAATGTAAGTGTCTTGCGAGCTCTACAGTTGATTATCCTCCCAGCATCTGTATCTCTTTATGATAACTTTTGAAGGTAGCCTAGTGCCTGACAGTACAGCCAGATGCATATCCGAACTTCAATAAAACGCAATAAAGCTATTTATATTGTAGGTCATGGTGGTTGTGGAAGAGGGTTTTCTTTTTTTTTTTTTTTTTTCTTCAATTTTATATAGTGCCAACTTGACCCGAATGGGGTATCGGAGCGCTTCACATAGCACCAGTTGCATTACATGAGGGCACGTTCATATTTTTTTTTGGTCAGGCACGGAGAGATGAAGTGATTTGCCCAGAATCACAAGTTGTTCAGCTTCATTGTCGAGACTCGAACCCAGTTCCCTAGGTTCGAGGTCAGCCTCTCTAGCCGTTAGGCCAACTCCTCTCCCCGAGAGTTGTTGAGGTACCCGGAGGATCCTTTGCTTCCAGTATCAATCTCTCAGGCTCTGTTGGCCCTGGTCCAGGATCTCTCACTCTTAGCCCCAGGGGGGATTCAGGAAGCCAGCTGACGGGGTTTATGGAGGGTGACCCTATGCTGAGCGGCAGTGGAACATTTCACACAGCACTAGGGTTGTCTGCTCACCTATGCAGTTTCAGGTGTGTCCAAGAGTGTAGTGAGGAGCTGTAGATCAGGATGTCCAGCGGGGACTGGGAGGGAGGGATGGACTTCCAGAGGCACAGTCATGGTGTTTGCTGCGTGATGACGTCTTTTTGGGGACAGTGGTGGCCCCCATCAGACTGATGGACGCACAACCCGTGCTGAGCCTTCAGTGAGGACTTACAGCCACTTCAGAACTACTTTCTAATGAGTCGGGAGACTGCTGCTGTCTTTACAGTTTGTTTATCCTCCGTATATAGTTTGCATTATGAATGTTATTATCTTTCTGTTGCCTGGTGCTTTTCTGTCTGAGCTCTGGTGTGTGGCACCTTCTCGAGTGACTTTGGCGTGATCTCGTGTGTTAGCGCTCTACGTTGAGTAGCTTCGCATTGTTCGACAGCCCAGTTTACCATCTGCCTTTTTCTTGACTTCTTTTTTACTTTGGAAGTTACATGCATGTGACAAGCATTTTCGTACCCCTCCTGCTGTGGTAATCTTGCTTTTTTGAGGGGGGGGGGGGGGTGGGTCCTGTTTTTGCCTCTGAGCTTGATTCTTTGCCCTCTATTTCAGTCCCCGCACACCCCCTTTCATCTTTTTCATCCCGCTCATCTTTTTCATCTCACTCACACCCCCTGTCATCTTTTCATCTCACTTATCCTTTTCACGCACACCCACTTTCATCCTTTTCATCTCACTCACACCCCCTTTCATCCTTTTCATCTCACTCACACCACCTTTCATCCTTTTAATCTCACCTTTTCCTTTTCACGCACACCCCCTTTCATCCTTCTCATCTCACTCATCCTTTTCACGCACACCCCCTTTCATCCTTCTCATCTCACTCATCCTTTTCACGCACACCCCCTTTCAACCTTTTCTTTCATCCTTTTAATCTCACTTTTTCCTTCTCACTCACACCGCCTTTCATCCTTCTCATCTCACTCATCCTTTTCACGCACGCCGCCTTTCATCCTTTTCATCTCACTGACGCCCCCTTTCATCCTTTTCATCTCACTCATCCTTTTCGTCTCTCATCCTTTTCACGCTTGCTTCCACCTCTTCTCCCCGTCACAAAGCTTCACTTGCTCTCCTTGTCGTCGTGTTGTCTGCCGCTTGAACCGCCGTCCTGTCTGCTTCCGCCTACGCCCACGCATCTTCGGAAATAAAGAACTCCTAGTTCTTTCCTTTACAGGGGTGTAGAGTCTTTCATCCATTCTCATTTTGGTTGTCTTTTTTTCTTGTTGAATTATTTATTAACCTTTTCTTTTGGTGCAACCGGAACAATAAACTCCTGTCTTCAAGTTGATTTTGCAACTGTAGTGGAAGGATCAATGCCTTTTGGGCAACGATTGAGAAATGTTCTGCGTGAGGGAAGAAACACAATGAATTCCTTCAAGGTGTTATTATGAGATTTTAAAACATTCCAGGAGTCCTAACATATTTGGGTATTTATGAAGTACGGTCTGACTCCAAGGGTCAACGGATCGCCTTACAGAGAACCTTTTTATTGCAGCATCGGCATCTCTGCTAATTTATTTAAAGCCACCCAGCACTAGGTCTGGGCGGAATTCGCAGAGTTCCGCTATGCCCAAAAACTCCGCCATGCCATATGGAGTTCGAAAGTGCGGAGTGCATTAGGTCGCGTCGGTCACGTTGATTTTTAGCGCCAGGTGTTTGTCCCGTGCTGGAAAATCGGCGTGAACGGCACCACGCGCAGCACAAGAGGGCGCAGCTTCTTTCTGCCACTTGTGTAGAGGTCTACTCAAGCAGCCGCTTCCTCAACGCGAACAGAAGGTTTCTCATGCGAGCGGTCGCGGCCATCCGTGACCGTCCACAGTGAGAAATCTCGCCGGGACGTAGTCTGCAGTAAGCTTTTCCTTGCTCTCGCTCGCCAACTTAACGCTGACGAACAAGGAAAATACTCTGCTACGCGGGGGCTTTGTTTTTCGGAACTCTGCGTCCTAAGTAGAGTGGAAAAAACTCTGCCAACTCCTCGTGTGGAGCGGAATTTTACGCCCGGGCATACCCAGCACCCCAATGTGCCCCACTTCGCATTGGTGATCTTCTACTATGGGAATTCGACTTTTAACTTATTTCCTATCTCCTACCCTTATGCAGTGGCTTTCAATGAAGAACTTTAGTAGAAGATTTGTAGCTTAGTAAATGGGATTGTTCGTTAACAACAAATAAACAGTTCAATTTAAATGTTCGACTAGTCTGATTCGATAGTTCAGCAATTGTTTAAATATGTCATTCAAACAGTCCATGTCTCATAGAAGCAGAAAAAGCTGAATGTTGATTGTTATTCATGAAAAGATTCAATAAAAGGCCTGTTCTTTTCAAAACAGTCATAAGAGGGTATTTAAGCTAAATACAAACTACTGTTAGGGAGAGAGGGATCTTCATCCCCCTAAGGCATTTGAGAGCTGGGACGGCCATGAGCGAGGACCTTGGTCCACCAGACAGACTGGGAGACTAACTATCTTCATACAGAACAATATCTCTGCTATTCCGTCAAGGTATGCGGGTGAAAGGCAGGACCACTAAGAATCTCATACACGCCCTTGTCGGGGCTAAGATAGCTTAGGGACTAGTAGGGAGGGTTTGGAGAAAAATGCAGGGAAGCCCTAAAATATGGTTATAATTTTGCAATCCTTTCCAATATTCTTTTTATCAGATGCTATTGTTGCCCCTATTGTTTGCTTATACACTATATAATTGAACATTATATGCCATAGAATAGAATTCTGATTTCAATAATAGTCATAAAAGTATATTGTTGGTGTGTGTTTTTGAGTCTGTGTATTCATGGGTAAAAGAGGTTTGGACCTAATTTGGAACCTACTGATAACAAGTACTCCTGTGAGTATCTGAGGACTGATAGTTGCCCATAACACACCATTCTCCTTTAATGCACAGGTAGTTTGTGGGTTACAGACCACCCGGTTCTTTGTCTCAAGTTGGTATGTTGACTAAGTCTGCGCTGCTAGAGGCTTCTAGAAATCCCAATGTTCGGGACATATTCTGGAAAGGTTTGACAAAGCATATCAAATCTTTTGAGAACTCTTAATTATTGCTTTATGACCCTTCATATGGTGGGCTTATTAAACTACCATGCTGTACTAATTTAATTGAGCAATAGTGTGTTAGCTCAGTCCACGTTTGTCAAGATTTAATATAATAATAATAATAATTTAATGACGTCCCAAGACGAGTAGAACAGATCTGTAGTGTGAGTTGAACACATTGATCATCAGTATTGATTATCGGTAGGCATCAGAAAGGCTAGGCATTTGCCTTTCTAATCTTTCAAGTATTAGCGAATCCCAATGTTTAGTAGTACGGCCAATAGTGCACAAACCATGAAACACAAAATATTAAAACCCAGAACATCCCATGTGTCCTGAAAAATAATACATATATTGTCTTAAAAGATTGCTGATGATTATTTAAATACATTCTACAGAATTGTTAGAAGTGCCATAGAAATGTGTAAAAAAAGACCACAGAATAATGCATAAAAATCTGGAGACATATATAGGAAATTCTAAAGACTGTGTTTGCAACAAAAAAGGTTTAAACATGGGGGTGTTGCCTGGATCTTGCTTAGAGCTACTTGAGTAGGCAGAACATTGAAGTTTCTTTAAGTACGTGTTTATATCTTTCTAAGGAATCCCATAGAATTGATTAGAATTCTTTATAAATCTGGGCATATGCAAGGAACTGACGGGGTACTGGGCCGCCATCCTAGATGACATCGACAGACAGTTCGAGACCGAAATCCCGCGCTTCCCTGCATACACAATTTTGGGGCTCCCTAATCCAATCACATACCCGTTGAAATCCATTCGGGGGAAACAGATGGTTCTAGCGCTAGGAGCGGCTATCCAACATATCCTCTCCCTATGGGGCACACAGACCCGACCAACACACACGGGGTGGTTACAAAAATAATGGTATATCTTAGCCATGGAACAAATTCAGGCCTCTCTCACAAACTCTGCAGAATCATTCAGGGCTACCTGGCGTCCTCTAGTGTCTCTGCTGGCAATGGAATTGAATGAGGTAACCTGCCCGAAATACCTTCGACTTCACCAGCTTAAGGAGGCACAGGCAACGACTGAGGCTACCCGATCTGCAGTCCAAAGACAACCCTTTGACCAGGACCCTAAAGGGGCGTATTCCAAGCACACCGGTTCAGGGGAGGGTGGGGGGGGGGAGTTTCGGGGTTGTTAGACTTTTGAAATGCCTGAAGGGTCCAGCTCCGTACCCTGCCTCGACAGAGACCACCCCCTTGATCGCACCACAGGAACATTCCGGTGCTCCTGCATGCTCACATTCGTTCGAGCGGACTGGAGGGAGGGGGGATATCTTGAGAATGAGGTACAGGAGTGCCCAATGTATGCAATGTATTATCTCGTATGCTTAAAAGTCAATAAAACAGAGTTAACCATAAATGTGGGCATACACATGTGCTGTTTAAAAATATCTGTGTATGGAATGAAAGAAAAAGTATTACATTTTCTACAAGAGTGTTCTAATTGGATTTTGCTTCTCCCTTTATTGACTGACTGGTTTTTGGCTACCATAACTCCCATTTGCTAGCCTCTTCAAGTCTTTATGTAGTTTTTGAGTAACTTGATTGTGTTGCTTTTTCTCTCTAAGTTTGCGTCTGTTGCTGCTTCTTCTGCAGGTGTTGTAGCAGTTTCGCTGCACCCAATCTCTACAATGAGCTCGAAAGCTGCCATTAACAAGGAGGTATTCGCCCCCCATGATGAGCGGATGCTTGGTGCGGTGCAAGTCAGACGGAGAACGAAAAAAAAGATCCCCTTCCTGGCCACTGGAGGCCAGGGGGAGTATCTCACCTACATCTGCCTGTCAGGTAGGGGGAGCTGCATCTGCTGCGTGCATCGATCAATGCATGTCCTGTTAGGTTGACCATTAGACTCTAGGTTACTACAGACATGTTCTCTTGTGCTGTCCTTTTCACTCATAAGTGTTTGTTTTCAGGTTTTGGAAGCACAAGACTACAACGACCAGAATTCATTAGGCTATCGTGCAAAAATCCAGAGTTGACCCTAGATGCCATTATAATGGTCTGCTCCATAATTACCACTTTGGTTCTTCTGCAGCCCTCCTTGTGATCTTGTTTATTAATTTAAAAAGTCAAGCCCATCCCCATTGACTCCACCCACCCCCATTGACTGCGCCCACCCCCATTGACTGCGCCCACCCCCATTGACTGCGCCCACCCCCATTGACTGCGCCCACCCCCATTGACTGCGCCCACCCCCATTGACTGCGCCCACCCCCATTGACTGCCCCCACCCCCATTGACTGCCCCCACCCCCATTGACTGCGCCCACCCCCATTGACTGCGCCCACCCCCATTGACTGCGCCCACCCCCATTGACTGCGCCCACCCCCATTGACTGCGCCCACCCCCATTGACTGCGCCCACCCCCATTGACTGCGCCCACCCCCATTGACTGCGCCCACCCGCAATTACATAAACAGACTTACAGAAAGATAATTATTCTATTATAGGAGAAACCGTGTTTTATCCACTGTGGTCTACGTTTCGAACAGACTGAGATTTCCTTTTTTTGTTGTTTTCATCTTGAGCTATTCTTGCCTGACTTGGTGTGCCTGCCTAAAAGAGAAGCTTTAATGTTTTCCAATTCAACACATTCAGTCAGCACTGACATGCAAGCTTCTAGCCAAATGCACTAAATATTTCGAAAATGTTGATCTAAGGTGGAGAAAAAAGTATTTGGAGAAACAGTTTGTTTGTATACAATCCCAGTGTGAAGATTTTTAATGTAAAATATAACAAAAGAGTGAATAAAGACTTTATTGTGTAGTTAATTAAAACCATTACAATTTTAACACAAAATACATCAAGTGTGACAACATTCCTAGTTACATGTTGAGTTGTGCAAATTTGCAGGTTCATTCCATCTTCGTAAAATGAGGCATAACACATAATGCATCTAAAACCAAGTCAACACGTGTATGACCAGAGTGTGTAAATGACCGTTGACTACACTCGCTGAGATTGCAAGGAAGCTCTGATCAATATTTTTGTCTGCCGTTAAACTAGTCCGGAAAATTCCCCTTTCCATTATCAAAAGGGTCCCTGCTAATAAGTAATTTCATATCTTAGCACAAGTCTGAAAATGATGGCGATATTCTTCTAAAAGCAGGATTTTTTTTTTAAAAAAAAGTGCGCTGTGTGCAAGTGGATGCCAAACAGCTGTCCTCCATTATAATTGTATGCACATCTGCACTGTGCCCTTTGTGCCCGTTACGTGATCGCAGTTCATGTGCAAAAATGCGGATCGATATAGCAAACTTTTAGTAAACAGCACGATCCGAACAGTTAGGAAGGGAGTGTGTTCAGATCAAAGATGCGCTTATCCAGGGACTCCATGATGGTTGGCCGAGGAGGGATTGTATTCGCACAAGTCGGGCATCAGCAAGCAAAAATGTGGATGAATTTTTCTAATTAATATTGGGTTAGGATACACTGGAAACATCAGATGGATCTCAGTTTGAAATTAAATAAAGCCGAATTTCCTCTTTAGATTTCTTGAATATGTGTTCATCCCTCAGGTTCGAGGTGAATATTTCTAGAATATTCTTGTTTTCACTTACTATTAAGTGAATGTTTCTCTAGAAATCGTGTTGTTAAATAATCTCCGATGTCCTTTTTAACGGCTTTCAGTAAAAATGTAAAAAGCCTTATTTTTAAGAGTGCAGGAGAGAGATGCACCAAATGAAACCAGCATTGGCATAGCCAATAGGTCTCGCTTTTGGGACCTTATAAGTATTTATTTATGCTGCACAATTTCTTTGGTGCAACAACAACTGTTGCATGGCTAAACACTTACAAGGTCCCAAAGGCGAGACCTATTGGCTATGCCAATGCTTGTTTATAATTTTCATGTGTTCGTCATTTTTTTGCATAGGTTTGCGAAAAAGAAATAAACCGCACATTTTTTAAGGTCAGACCTACTGGCTTTGACAGTGCTTGTTTTTAAATGCAGACAACACTTTTGAAATCAACAAATGCACCTACTTACCTCATCTACTCAGTGCATTAATCAAAGAGGGATACTCTAAGTCATAGAGCATAAACAGTGCAATAATTACTGCAGTTTGAGCGAACCCTAAGTACCAATATGTTCAAAGCACCAGTCGAGTATTACATAATTATGACATCAAATGATTTCTGAATAACGTTAGTTGTGAAGCAAATAAAGTCTTCACCATTGCATTGTCTGGTTGTGGTACGAGCAGCATCAAATGTGTATTGAGTGTTGCGGTGCGCTATTCGTAATGAATGCAAGTGTATAAAGCACAATTTGTTATGCACTAAACTGTTTTTACATTATGCTGGAAACCCCAGGAACCCCGTGCTAAGTGCAAACCTACATAAACCAATCCCACACATGGCCTGTAACCTTTTTGAAACACTATTTGTTTGGGAGACACAAGCACTTTTGACAAAAGAGAAGGCTCGAGCCAACTTGGAACAAGGGCAGCTCACAATAACATCCAAAGAGTCGATACATGTAGTTATTTAACACCCGCAACTGATTATATTAAAACTACACAGCTGCAAAATCTTAAGCTTGAACCATGTGAATATTATACTGCGGCTCTTCGGCTTGGCAGGGACTCCTTGACACTTGTTCTCTACAGGACGGCAAGCGTGCACTCCATAGAAGGAATTCCAAATGAGCAGAAAGGGAAGAGTCCAGCAAAATAGCTAGAATATATTCTATAATAAAATAGAGAAGAAAGCTGAACAGGGAGGGTTTAGGAAAACAGAGTGGAGGAGTGAGGAGAAAAGGAAGAGAGGCTGCGGGGGCGGAAGGAGAGGAGGGAGGCATGGTCAGAGAGGAGAGGTGGGGAGCGAAAAAAAAACAAGACGGGCGCAAAAGTGAAAGCAGGCTGGCTGGCGAGTGGTGTGCGATGTGCGCGCACCATGACGAGAGAGGAAAGCCATATGGCGCCTCTGCTCGTCATTGTGCGCGTAACCGCACGCCCGTCGCCAGTGCACGTGCCAGTGGCCTGAAGCGCTTCCCCAAAAGTGGATTGCATGGCAGCGCGATGCACGTGATTGTGCGCGTGCTCGCCATGCAATCCGCTTTTGGGACCACTTTTGGGAGCCCCTTACTAGAGTCTCGCTGAGCGATCGTGTGTGTGTGTGTGTGTGTGTGTGTGTGTGTGTGTGTGTGTGTGGTTTTTTTTACTCTCCCAATCCAACTGAGATCGGTAAATAAAAACCAACGGTGCCCTCGTCGCGTGCATATGTTATGATTCATGCATGCACACACCCTAACAACGGTGTGGCCCTGTCTTTGCATCTTCATGTTTTTTCCATATTTTTTATACTTTTCTATATGCTGTACAGCAGCCGCGGCCCGTGCAGGTAAGAGCAGTGAGCCGGTGGGGGGAGGGGGTAAAGTTAATTATTTATTTCGTTTCCCCTCCTAAAGCCAGGCGGGAGTCCACCAGCAGCAGAATAGGGTGCTCATTCGGACGTCAGATCTAGGGTTATGTTGATGACGAAGATTGTTTTTCATTTCTTATTGATTTCCGTTTATTGTCCATGGGCGCATTGGCAGTAACAAAGCTCATGCAGTGTGTTACCTGGAGTTCTTTTAGTTTCAATATCTTACTTTAAACACTGCTTAAGTGGACACATTCGTACATATGTTGCCAGCATAGATACGGCTCCTACTTGTCTGCTTTTATGGATTTTTACATACAAATACACACTGAAAAAGCATCGATTTCCCTGCACGTGTTTGTTTTTATAAGCGGATAAATGCCGAACTGCGATGGTATTTTGAATGCCACTTTGTTGCTAACCCTGACTGTCAGATTGAATAGATGGATGCATATGGACAGCACACGAGCAAGCTCTGCAGAGCGTAGCTACACAGGGTACTAAAATCCTACAGAAATCAAAGTGTGGCTGGACATATATCGGTTAAATCAAGGGGGAAATATGCTGATTGCATTTTAATTTATTCATCAAAGAAAAAAAAACATGGGTAAAAGAATAAAAGTTAAGTGTTGATGAGCAAAGTCTAAAAACCAAGTCTAGGAAATGTAAAAACAAAAAATGGCATTCCACTTGGAAGTTCCAATGAACATTTCTGTGATTGTAATATCCTCGTCTGAACTGTATCTCATTATATCTGGGTCTTGTAAGGGTTAGTTACTGTCTCCAAGTAGTGTAAAATTGGATAGATCCATCTGCAGCTGCCACCGGGGGAGGCTTTTGACGGAACAGGACGGTGTCCTCTTCAGGGACCCCCGCGTTGGGTCTTATGATTGCTGGAGATTATAATGATTGGATAGGATCATCTCGGAGTACTTTGCGGGTGAGTATCCTTGCCTTCAGGTCCACAGTGAGGCAGCTGCCATATCCAGGGACGCTAGCGCTGGGTATCCTCATGTCTGGGTTGTATAACTCTTATATTGTTTCCTCTCCAAGTTACTCGAAGGTTTAATATAGCTCCATCTTGATCTACCGCGGCGAGGCAGGTCTCATCGTTTCTGGTGCCTGTACTGTATATCGTGAACGTTGGGCACTGTAGTATTGGATGGTATCATCTTGAAGCCTGGGAGTTGTACATCATCATTTCCAAGTACTGAAAGTGTCAGATATCCCCATCTCTGGGTGTGAAATTGATTGCTATCGCCATTTCTCGTTACTGTAGGGTTTGCGTACTTGTCTTCACACACTCTAAGTGATGCATATCATATCTCTCACATATATCCTCACCTCCAGGGACTGTGAGGTGTCATTGTCTCCAGGGACTGTGAGGTGTCATTGTGTCCACATGCTCGAAGTGATGGATATCATATCTCTCACAGATCTCCTCACCTCCAGGGACTGTGAGGTGTCATTGTCTCCACGCGCTCGAAGTGATGGATATCGTATCTCTCACAGATCTCCCTACCTCCAGGGACTGTGAGGTGTCATTGTCTCCAGGGACTGTGAGGTGTCATTGTCTCCAGGGACTGTGAGGTGTCATTGTCTCCAGGGACTGTGAGGTGTCATTGTCTCCACGCGCTCAAAGTGAAGGATATCATATCTCTCACAGATCTCTCCACCTCCAGGGACTGTGAGGTGTCATTGACTCCAGGGACTGTGAGGTGTCATTGTCTCCAGGGACTGTGAGGTGTCATTGTCTCCAGGGACTGTGAGGTGTCATTGTCTCCACGCGCTCGAAGTGATGGATATCCTATCTCTCACAGATCTCCTCACCTCCAGGGATTGTGAGGTGTCATTGTCTCCAGGGACTGTGAGGTGTCATTGTCTCCACGCGCTTGAAGTGATGGATATCATATCTCTCACAGATCTGCTCACCTCCAGGGACTGTGAGGTGTCATTGTCTCCAGGGACTGTGAGGTGTCATTGTCTCCAGGGACTGTGAGGTGTCATTGTCTCCAGGGACTGTGAGGTGTCATTGTCTCCAGGGACTGTGAGGTGTCATTGTCTCCACGCGCTCGGAGTGATGGATATCATATCTCTCACAGATCTCATCTCCAGAGACTGTGAGGTGTCATTGTCTCCACGCACTCGAAGTGATGGATATCATATCTCTCGCAGATATCCCCACCTCCAGGGACTTTGAGGTGTCATTGTCTCCAGGGACTGTGAGGTGTCATTGTCTCCACGCGCTCGAAGTGATGGATATCCTATCTCTCACAGATCTGCTCACCTCCAGGGACTGTGAGGTGTCATTGTCTCCAGGGACTGTGAGGTGTCATTGTCTCCAGGGACTGTGAGGTGTCATTGTCTCCAGGGACTGTGAGGTGTCATTGTCTCCAGGGACTGTGAGGTGTCATTGTCTCCACACGCTTGAAGTGATGGATATCATATCTCTCACAGATCTGCTCACCTCCAGGGAATGTGAGGTATCATTGTCTCCAGGGACTGTGAGGTGTCATTGTCTCCACGCGCTCGAAGTGATGGATATGCTATCTCTCGCAGATATCCCCACCTCCAGGGACTGTGAGGTGTCATTGTCTCCAGGGACTGTGAGGTGTCATTGTCTCCAGGGACTGTGAGATGTCATTGTCTCCAGGGACTGTGAGGTGTCATTGTCTCCACGCGCTCGAAGTGATGGATATCATATCTCTCACAGATCTCATCTCCAGGGACTGTGAGGTGTCATTGTCTCCACGCGCTCGAAGTGATGGATATCATATCTCTCACAGATATCTCCACCTCCAGGGACTTTGAGGTGTCATTGTCTCCAGGGACTGTGAGGTGTCATTGTCTCCAGGGACTGTGAGGTGTCATTGTCTCCAGGGACTGTGAGGTGTCATTGTCTCCAGGGACTGTGAGGTGTCATTGTCTCCACGCGCTCGAAGTGATGGATATCATATCTCTCACAGATATCCCCACCTCCAGGGACTGTGAGGTGTCATTGTCTCCAGGGACTGTGGGGTGTCATTGTCTCCACGCGCGCTAAGTGATGGATATGTTATCTCTCGGAGTACTGAGAGTTTGATGCCGTCATCTCCAGGCGCTACAAATGTTATGTTATCGTGACTTGTAAAGCGCGCGATTACCAAGTAGGTGTCCTGGCGCTGTCCACTACTCCCTAATCCTAAGCGACAGAAATTATTTTTCGAACAGCCAGGTCTACAGCGCTTTTTTGAAATGCAATAGGTTATCCATGCGTCTCAAGTGCAGCGGCAGGCCATTCCATAGCTTGGCTGCACCATAGGAAAAGCTACGTCCTCCCCAGAGAGCTTTTTTTATAACCGGGACCATGATCAGACTGGCCTCAGCTGATCGAAGACACCGGGAAGGGACATACTTTTTAAATAGTTTTATTAGGTAGTCAGAACCGTCACCATTTAAGGCCTTGAAGACCACGCATAGAGACTTGAACTGGATTCTGCTTTTGATTGGAAGCCAGTGTAGGTCTCGGATGGCCTTAGATATGGGTGAAAATTTAGGGATGCCGGTTAGAAGTCTAGCGGCCGCATTCTGTAATAGCTGCAATCTATGCAGCAAGTTTTCCTGAATGTTAAGGTACAGGCTATTGCAATAGTCCAGTCTGGATGTTACAAGGGCCATAACCACAGTTTTTCGACAATCGTAAGGGAGCAGGAACAGAATCTTTTTCAGCATTCTTAATATATAGCCTGTTTTAGAGGCTACCGCCTTAACCTTTAATGCCATGGAAAGTTTGTCGTCTACCACCATCCCGAGATTTTTTACTTTGTTGACCGGCATGGGGAGGGTCCCCAGTTCCTGCGGCCACCATAATGGGGTCCAGAAACTGTGGTTATTCCCAAACAGCATGACCTCGGTTTATTTTGAGTTCAGCCTAAGGCAGTTGCTAGCCATCCAGTGGGCCACTTCCGACATACAGGACTGAAAATTATGGTCCAACCCCCTTTCACGGCCAGGAAGTAGAGATACCACGATTTGCGTGTTATCTGCATACGAAGTGACACTAAAACCGTGGCATCTGATGATGGGAGCAAGGGAGGACACATAAATATTGAACAGGGTGGGACTCAATGAGGACCCTTGCGGGACCCCACAAGGTAGAGGGAAAGGTTGGGAAGAAAAATTTCCTAAGGATACTGTTTGGCTCCGATCAGAGAGAAAGGAGTTAAGCAATTCCCTTGCTTTATGCTGAATTCCACCTTTCCTTAACCGGTCCATCAACAAGCCGTGATTGACCGTTTCGAACGCGGCCGACAGATCCAAGAGGATCAAGGCCGTTCTGCCTCCCTGATCCACCGCCGACCTGATCTGTTCTGTGGCCGTGATCAAAGCGGATTCGGTACTATGTCCCTCCCGAAATCCGTGTTGGTATCCCCAGTTCCACTGAAGTCGAGTGAGTTTTGGGTGTCCTCACCTCAGTTTGCTCCGGGTTAGTCTCGGTTTGTTTATACATACCGTGAACACGAGGCTTCCGATAGAGCAGACGGTGCCCTCAAGTAGTCGCATCTCTCTCAGACCCAGTCACTCGGAGGCTAACAGGTCGCTTATTTTGGCCACCATGTTTATTGGTCTTTTTTGGGAGCTGGGTTGCATACACTGCTCCTTGTGTTCCTGTCATCTGACATTGTGGGTACAATCAGGCACCTTAATAATATCTGCAGTGGGCGCTACTTAAAAGAATGTACTTTTACATTACTTCCTTTTTGTGTATGGTGTAAATGGGAAGTAGGGGCGTGTCAGTGATGCGTTCAGCGTCTCGACTGGCGTCCCTGGAGGGGGTCCAGATGGGGATGGTGCCCCAGTTGCCTTAATTCTGACTAGCCCCCTCTGACCCTACCAGGCTACCACCGAAGCTGTTGGAAGCCAACGGAGGAAGGAAGCGCCGACACTCCCCTTGCCACAGTCGCACACATTGTGTGCAACTCCCTCTCCGTGCATAGCAGAGATTGTGCCAATACGAGCGCTCCTACCCCCGCCCCCACTCTCCCCGCACAGCGAACAGGTTGAATAAACAGGATACAGGTGCGTAACTCGCCGCGAGAAGGAAGGTCACGGCTGTGAACAGGTGCTTCGAGCTCTGCTTGTGAAATCAGCCGGCGCCGTCCCGGCTTCACCAGAGGTGAGCGGTGACCTTGAGCGAATACCCCCACGAGCTGCTGGTGTGAGGATGCCGGTCTGCGCCCACCTGGCGCTTATACGAGGCTACCCTGCCCCCTGCTTGTGGGGAGCCCCCCGCTGTGGACAGCAGCAGGAAGGGGCCACCATTGGTTTCATTACCACGCCCTCCCAGCGCCTGTCCAAGGCCACGCACCTTACTCCTGGAGGAAGGTGTTTCTGGAGGATGGACACCGGTTGCACCTGTTGAACCTTCCGTTCCTGAATGTTTTAACTTATCTTTTTATCCATGCGTCCCTAATGACGTCAGTTGATGTCCCATGTGATGGGGACGTTTAGTATGACGTATATCTGAAGTACTGATTGCGAAGGTGGCGGCAGGTAGGAGAAGGGAGGAAACGGGTCCCTCCAGCCAGCTGCTCCCGCAGCTCTCCGGCGACCTCTGAGCAGCTCACCTGTGCGCAGCCCAGCTTATTAATTCTAAAGTCTTTGCTTGGTTGAATTATTATACATATAAACAATTGAAATTCTACAGCACTAATATTAGTAACTCTCAATGCGTTTCATTGAACATGAGCAGCTCTCAGTACAGGAAAGGTTGGAGACCCCTGTGGGAAGAAATGATCTGTGATAGTGGGGAACTGGTAGGGGACTGACTCTACAGATCCGTGTGTCTATCAGTTAACAACACATACTTGGTCCAGTGTGCACATAAAGGCCTGGTCCAGGTGAGTGCAGGTCCAGGCCTGCACCAGATGAGCTCACTCAGCCATGTTCTTTCAGTGTCCTGCCCCTGGTCCAGGTGAGCGCAGGTCCAGGCCTGCACCCGATGAGCTCACCCAGCCATGTTCTTTGTGTTCTGGTCCTGGTCCAGGTGAGTGCAGGTCCAGGCCTGCACCAGATGAGCTCACTCAGCCACGATCTTTCAGTGTTCTGGTCCTAGTCAAGGTGAGTGCAGATCCAGGCCTGCACCAGATGAGCTCACTCAGACACGTTCTTTCAGTGTCCCGGCCCTGGTCCAGGTGAGTGCAGGCCCAGGCCTGCACCAGATGAGCTCACTCAGCCACGTTCTTTCAGTGTCCCGGCCCTGGTCCAGGTGAGTGCAGGCCCAGGCCTGCACCAGATGAGCTCACTCAGCCACGTTCTTTCAGTGTCCCGGCCCTGGTCCAGGTGAGCGCAGGGTCCAGGCCTGCACCAGAGGAGCTCACTCAGCCACGTTCTTTCAGTGTCCCGGCCCTGGTCCAGGTGAGTGCTGGCCCAGGCCTGCACCAGAGGAGCTCACTCAGCCACGTTCTTTCAGTGTTCTGGTCCTGGTCCAGCTGAGCGCAGAGTCCAGGCCTGCACCAGATGAGCTCACTCAGCCATGTTCTTTCAGTGTTCTGGTCCTAGTCCAGGTGAGTGCAGGTCCAGGCCTGCACCAGATGAGCTCACTCAGCCACGTTCTTTCAGTGTTCTGGTCCTGGTCCAGGTGAGTGCAGGTCCAGGCCTGCACCAGATGAGCTCACTCAGCCACGTTCTTTCAGTGTTCTGGTCCTGGTCCAGCTGAGCGCAGAGTCCAGGCCTGCACCAGATGAGCTCACTCAGCCATGTTCTTTCAGTGTTCTGGTCCTAGTCCAGGTGAGTGCAGGTCCAGGCCTGCACCAGATGAGCTCACTCAGCCACGTTCTTTCAGTGTTCTGGTCCTAGTCCAGGTGAGTGCAGATCCAGGCCTGCACCAGATGAGCTCACTCAGCCACGTTCTTTCAGTGTTCTGGTCCTGGTCCAGGTGAGTGCAGGTCCAGGCCTGCACCAGATGAGCTCACTCAGCCACGTTCTTTCAGTGTTCCGGCCCTAGTCCAGGTGAGTGCAGGTCCAGGCCTGCACCAGATGAGCTCACTCAGCCACGTTCTTTCAGTGTTCCGGCCCTAGTCCAGGTGAGTGCAGGTCCAGGCCTGCACCAGATGAGCTCACTCAGCCACGTTCTTTCAGTGTTCTGGTCCTGGTCCAGCTGAGCGCAGGGTCCAGGCCTGCACCAGAGGAGCTCACTCAGCCATGTTCTTTCAGTGTTTTGGTCCTGGTCCAGGTGAGTGCAGGTCCAGGCCTGCACCAGATGAGCTCACTCAGCCACGTTCTTTAAGTGTTCTGGTCCTGGTCCAGGTGAGTGTAGGTCCAGGCCTGCACCAGATGAGCTCACTCAGCCACGTTCTTTCAGTGTTCTGGTCCTGGTCCAGCTGAGCGCAGGGTCCAGGCCTGCACCAGAGGAGCTCACTCAGCCACGTTCTTTCAGTGTTCTGGTCCTGGTCCAGGTGAGTGCAGGTCCAGGCCTGCACCAGATGAGCTCACTCAGCCGCGTTCTTTCAGTGTTCTGGTCCTGGTCCAGGTGAGTGCAGGTCCAGACCTGCACCAGATGAGCTCACTCAGCCACGTTCTTTCAGTGTTCTGGTTCTGGTCCAGGTGAGTGCAGGCCCAGGCCTGCACCAGATGAGCTCCCTCAGCCATGTTCTTTCAGTGTTCTGGTCCTGGTCCAGGTGAGTGCAGGTCCAGGCCTGCACCAGATGAGCTCACTCAGCCACGTTCTTTCAGTGTTCTGGTCCTGGTCCAGCTGAGCGCAGGGTCCAGGCCTGCACCAGAGGAGCTCACTCAGCCATGTTCTTTCAGTGTTTTGGTCCTGGTCCAGGTGAGTGCAGGTCCAGGCCTGCACCAGATGAGCTCACTCAGCCACGTTCTTTCAGTGTTTTGGTCCTGGTCCAGGTGAGTGCAGGTCCAGGCCTGCACCAGATGAGCTCACTCAGCCACGTTCTTTCAGTGTTCTGGTCCTGGTCCAGGTGAGTGTAGGTCCAGGCCTGCACCAGATGAGCTCACTCAGCCACGTTCTTTCAGTGTTCTGGTCCTGGTCCAGCTGAGCGCAGGGTCCAGGCCTGCACCAGAGGAGCTCACTCAGCCGCGTTCTTTCAGTGTTCTGGTCCTAGTCCAGGTGAGGGCAGGGTCCTGGTCAACATTCTGATAAGGGGGCAGAGGTGGCTCTCGACTTTGTGTAGATCCAATGTAGGCCAGTGTGTATGTGTCTGGTTGTTCAGCATGGGGACTGCGTGATCACTGCTTGTAGTGTGCATGTTGTGTTCTTATTGGCTGAATGTTCCTAACTACATGCGGCATCTTAATTTGTGGTATTTTGGTAACGCGTGCCCCTCTGGCCAAATGTGTTTTATCGGGCCCAGCCTCCTCTGACCTTTTTTAGTGTAGCTGTCTATCTGTGGGATTGAACTGGGTTTTCCCTGTTCGCATTTTTGTCTTTGGTCTAGGTGTAACCCCACCTGTGACCTATCATTCGTTCGGCTTGGGTTTGGATCACAGGGCCTTTCTTACCACGTATCTCTAACTCTGGGTTGATGGGGAGTTCATCTCGGGTGGATTTGACATTAATGATATGATTTTGTTATTACGTACAGATATAACATGGTGGTAATTGATATAACATTTACCGACATTCCGATTATTATGTATACATTTGTCATGGTGTACATCAAATACATATTGACATTATGTGTACATATATTATGGCGTACATTGGCATTGCATTCACCAATATTGACATATCCTCCTAAAGTTCCCACTGCCACCCAGGAACTCTTTGAATTAGCAGAGCGCCAGCATCTTCCTTGGAGTCACGCCAGCGTAGGTGCTGATGAAGATGGGTACATTTGCACTCCGGCGCCTCTGTTGTCACTATGCCAGCCAATGCCTTCTCTCTAGTCCTTTCCAGGGCCGTTCCCGCTGTCCCCAGACACAAGTAGATTTATGGACTGTCAGCAAAAGGAGTGTTTTCAGTATTGCATTTTTGTTTCAATTGATTTGAGGGGTCTGCAGAGAAGACGGACAGAGAATAATGAATGTGGGGTCAGCGGCAGTCACCCAGCTGCTTGGGCAGTCTCATGTGACAGTATTTTATCTGGCTGCAGGTAGCCTGGAAGGGAGTGCAGCATGTGCGGACATCTACGTGCCGCATAGTGACACAATGGGAAGCCCAGGGCACAATGGGCATTTCATCTGTCCGCGGGGAGCATGGAAGGGAGTGCGGCAGGTGTGGACATCTTCATGCAGGGAGATGCCCAGGGCACAATGGGCATTTCATCTGTCCGCGGGTAGCATGGAAGGGAGTGCAGCAGGTGTGGACATCTTCATGCAGGGAGAAGCCCAGGGCACAATGGGCATTTCATTTGTCCGCGGGTAGCCTGGAAGGGAGTGCAGCAGGTGTGGACATCTTCATCAGGGAGAAGCCCAGGGCACAATGGGCATTTCATCTGTCCGCGGGGAGCATGGAAGGGAGTGCGGCAGGTGTGGACATCTTCATGCAGGGAGATGCCCAGGGCACAATGGGCATTTCATCTGTCCGCGGGTAGCATGGAAGGGAGTGCAGCAGGTGTGGACATCTTCATGCAGGGAGAAGCCCAGGGCACAATGGGCATTTCATTTGTCCGCGGGTAGCCTGGAAGGGAGTGCAGCAGGTGTGGACATCTTCATCAGGGAGAAGCCCAGGGCACAATGGGCATTTCATCTGTCCGCGGGGAGCATGGAAGGGAGTGCGGCAGGTGTGGACATCTTCATCAGGGAGAAGCCCAGGGCACAATGGGTGTTTCATATGTCTGCGGGGAGCATGGAAGGGAGAGCGGCAGGTGTGGACATCTTCATGCAAGGTACAGATGCAGGGAGATGCCCAGGGCACAATGGGCATTTAATCTGTCCGAGGGGAGCATGGAAGGGAGAGCGGCAGGTGTGGACATCTTCATGCATGGTAGAGATGCAGGGAGATGCCCAGGGCACAATGGGTATTTCATCGGTCTGCATGGAGCCTGGAGGGAGTGCTCCAGGTGCAGACATCTACATGCAGGATAGAGATACAAGGAGAAGCCCAGGTCACAATGGGCATTTCATCTGTCCTTGGGAGCCTGGAGGGGAGTGCGGCAGGTGTAGACATCTTCATGCAGGGAGAAGCCCAGGGCACAGTGGGCGTTTCATCTGTCCGCGGGGAGCGCTGCTGCTGTGTTCCCACTCACTCTAGCTTCATGCCAACTGGATGACTCTTCAGAGCAGTTTAGAAAGGGACAGTGTCTGGAGCTGCTAAGTTAAAGCTACTTGGAATGTTAATGTGCGTGTGTGGAGAGCTGTTTGTACAGTTGTGTGTGTGGTGCTGCTGAGTTACAGCTGCTTGGAATGTGTGTGCGCGTGGGTGGAACTGCTGGGTTAGAGCTGCTTGGACTGTTTGTGTGGAGCTGCTGAGTTAGAGCGGTCTGGAATGTTGAGGGTGTATGTGCGAAGCTCTGGGCTGTGTTAGAGCTGTTTGGAATGTGGTGTGTGTGTGTCTGTGTGTGGAGCTGCTGAGTTAGAGCGGTTTGCAATTTTAAGGTTGTATGTGCGGAGCTGTTGAGTTCAAGGGTTAGGTGGAAGGAGACTGAGTAGCTGAGAGGATTCTGAGCCATCAGTCACCGCCAGGATCCGGCCAATAAATAGTCAGTCTTCTCAGCATCTCAGTCTTGTTGCACCTGACCCTTCAACTCGGAGAGCAAGTGACAGATGTTTCATAACAATCACAATATGGCAGAAATGCATTTGTTTGGCTTGGGATCTGTTTAAACTAAGTTCTCAAGAGAAGATGGAGGGTGATGAAGAGTTTAAAACAATACACACCCAGAAATGTTCGGACAATAGGTAAATTACTTTTTCTTCTGATGGATACATCTTCCCGCAGACTCCTCACCTTATTTGTGCATCCCAAAACAGTACCCTCTGGGAGGTGGTATGGAGTACTGCTGTTTAACCAAGGAATTCATGCAGCACAACTCTGGCAAAGTTCCATCACTGTGTACCTGAGCTGTAATTTCTTGTAAAGTTGGGTGACAGCAACCAAGTGCACGTCCTCCAAATGTCAGTCACCAGGATACCCCCGAAGAGGGTAGCAGAATCTGCCATCCCCCTCATGGATTGAACAGGAATGCCAGCAGAGGGACCTATCTTGGCCAATGTGCATCAGACCTGTCCAAATTGAACTGGAATTGTCCTCCTCTAACGCCTCTATTCCGGGCAAACAAATATCTTCTCTGTTAAACTGCTTTACTAAACACACAGCAGGTGGGGGGAACCTTAGTCTGGGTCTTCTGCTCAGACTAATGTATTTTAAGCAGAAATTGATGCATTTATGGGTACCTTAGCAACATGTTTGCTGCTCGGAGCACAGAGATGAATGTCTCCTCAGGTTATTACTAATGATGCTTGTCTCACTGTCCAGATGCTGTTCAAACCCCTCATACACTTGAGGCCCTTACATACATTCCTTTCATCATACGGCAAACAAATAAAAAGATCTCCGCTAATGCGACCCTTTGTGGGGCCCGCAGGGCATTGCAGCTCCAGCCTATGGGAAGGATGCCCGATGAGGAAGCAAGATATCCCCAGGGATGTGTGAGGGCACCAGGAAGTAACCCATAGGAGTCCCATTTATATATCCTCCCTTACTTTTCTTTATTTTTCTGCTCCCCGATAGGAACAGTACCCCCACCTCCAATTTCCTATAATTGCCAAATCAAGCCGTTGGCTATTCAATTTTATTACATCTAAACTGCGATTGCTTATCTCTTGCTAGGGATTATCAGAATTTATTCCATAGACGCCTGGAAGTGCCATGCCCTTCTTAGATACGTGGTTGGGATGTTCTTCGTATCAAACTCCTTTATAACTGGTCGGCTTCGGGGCCTGGAGATCCCAGCTGCAGTGGAAGTGCCTCAAAGCAATCGTAAGAGGACACAACGCTTCTGCTAATGCTTCACACGTACAATCCTCTTCTTCTCTGCAACTGAAGTTGCCCTGGCTGGATGCCTGAGCCAATGATGCACTAAAGCCAAGTTTAAAGTTGATTTGTTTTATTTTAACTCCTTTTTCTTTTATTGACTATAGAATGGGCTCTCGGTGGTGATTCAGACTGAGATAAACCACCTGCCCTTCTGGATAAATTGTGAGCTTATGTTTTCTGGATTGTTAGTGTGACCACCACATCAAGCTGAAAAGCAATCCATGTAAATTGCATAACTGTGCCCAAGAAGTCCATGTCCATTGACCTGGCAAGCAAGTTCCAGTTAATCTGGCATTTAATTCCATGCAGCACAATAAGCTGTTGCTGATATCCAGCGCCCAGTTGTCCGGTCTTCAAATGTTCTTGCACTGTGTCATGAACATCTCGTCAAGGTTTCATGTTGAAGAAACTCCAAGTACTCCTGCGCGCACACCACGGCTCCACTCCATATTGTTGGCTATCTTGTCGTACATCCTTTTGAGTTATACTGCTATTCACTTGTGCCAACCTGCAGATCTGCCACCCTGAAGAACTTAACTTAAAGCTACCTCACCCTCCTCTCGTGGCATCAAAATATCTTCAGACTTGACAGACCGATGGAGAGCTGTACAGCCCAGCAAAGCAGAACCCTCACCATTGTCCTTCGGCCCATGCGTCAGGCACAGCATGCTCCACACCGAGCCATAACCGGATGTATCCGATCACTAGCCAATGCAATCCATCACTAAACAATACGCAAGTCTGCTCCACCTCGCCCGCCAAGATCCAGCGTGACGCGTCTCTAAGAGCGTGAACGACAAGCAAGCACCGTGTCTGGTGACTAGTGGGGATCCAGTCAGCAAGAATCTCAGAACTCTAAACTGTGAGCAGATTCCATAGCTCCTCGAGACTGTACATGGTGGCAATGGGCGCTAGACAATAACTTAACACCGACAGCAGTTTGTAGACTGCACTCTTCTGGGGTGTGGCCTATGATTAACCCCTCCCACGTGGACTAACCACCATCCATAGTAGTTTGCTGGTAGTGTCTCCTGGGTGGCATTTTGTACACTGCACTGACAGCACCAATAATGCACCTTTAGCCCCTATGGCCCATCTCCCCAGTTACAACTGGTCCTAGTGTCTGCCTGGTCATCTTACAAGTGCCTTCTGGGTAAGGATGTGGCCTCCAGAAGCCCCTGCGCTTGGCTGAAGGTTAAATCAGCAGTGCACCGTCTGTGTGGAGCTCACATGGGTGTAACTTCACCTGCTGATGCCTACACTAGGCCAGACCCTGAGTAATACACTGCACCTCCCCAGCTACGCTCTGTACACCCCAGTTAGGTCTGCAGGCCCTTAACAGTGCTCTATGCACCCCATACTTGCTCTGCACGTCCCTAATACTGCACCCAGCCTCAGCCACTCTGCAGTCTTCCAGACATGCTGTAAGCTTGTCCAGCCAGACTCCCTCAGTCACTATGTACCAGTGCGTACCCAGCCATACTCCCTGCACACTCCAGCCACAGCCTGTGACATGCTTTACATGCCCTGATGATGTCCTGCACACCCTGATACTGTTTTGTACACCCTAGTAATATCCTGCACACCCCAGGAATGTGCTGCACACCCTGTTACTGTCCTGCACACTCTGGTGATGTGGGGCACACCGTAGTAATATGCTGCGCACCCTAGTAATGTGCTGCACACCCTAGTAATGTGCTGCACACCCTGATAATGTGCTGCACACCCTGATAATGTGCTGCACACCCTAGTAATGTGCTGCACACCCTAGTAATGTCTTGCACACCCTAGTAATGTCTTGCACACCCTAGTAATGTCTTGCACACCCTAGTAATGTCTTGCACACCCTAGTAATGTCTTGCACACCCTGGTAATGTGCTGCACACCCTGGTAATGTGCTGCACACCCTGATAATGTCTTGCACACCCTAGTAATGTCTTGCACACCCTAGTAATGTCTTGCACACCCTAGTAATGTCTTGCACACCCTAGTAATGTCTTGCACACCCTGGTAATGTCTTGCACTCCCTGGTAATGTCTTGCACTCCCTGGTAATGTGCTGCACACCCTAGTAATGTGCTGCACACCCTAGTAATGTGCTGCACACCCTGGTAATGTGCTGCACACCCTGGTAATGTGCTGCACACCCTGGTAATGTGCTGCACTCCCTGGTAATGTGCTGCACTCCCTGGTAATGTGCTGCACACCCTAGTAATGTGCTGCACACCCTAGTAATGTGCTGCACACCCTAGTAATGTGCTGCACACCCTAGTAATGTGCTGCACACCCTAGTAATGTGCTGCACACCCTAGTAATGTGCTGCACACCCTAGTAATGTGCTGCACACCCTAGTAATGTGCTGCACACCCTAGTAATGTCTTGCACACCCTAGTAATGTGCTGCACACCCTAGTAATGTGCTGCACACCCTAGTAATGTCTTGCACACCCTAGTAATGTCTTGCACACCCTAGTAATGTGCTGCACGCCCTAGTAATGTGCTGCACGCCCTAGTAATGTGCTGCACGCCCTAGTAATGTGCTGCACGCCCTAGTAATGTGCTGCACGCCCTAGTAATGTGCTGCACACCCTTATAATGTCCTGCACATACTAATAATGTCCTGCACACCCTTCTGTCCTGCATACCTCCAGACATGCTGCTCGTTCAGCCATGCTTTACATTATCTTCGTTCTAACAGCCCATCCACTCTGCCAATGCTATGCAGAATCTCGGCTGTGCCTTGTGCACACCCAGTCGGGCTTTGCACAGTGTTGAGCACCGCCTCGCACCCCCACAGTTATGCTTCACACCCAGGTACCTCCTTCGCCCCGCTCTGATTTCATCGCCACACTGCACGTGCCCATTTTCACATGTGCCCATTTCTGCGCGTGCCCGGAGTGAGGAGCCTGGTGCAGTCGTTCTTTTGAAGGGTAGCGGTGTACGTCAAACCCGGGCCTGGCCGTTCAGAAGTGAGGCCCATCTGTATACGGTAGACCTTTCGGAGTCCGTAGGTTTTTAAAATTATTAATTCATTAAAATATGTGGAAGGTTGTTAGGATAATCTGGCGCCCACCAAAGCCAACCACACAAACCCCCCACGTGGCACTTCCTGCTACGTATCCATCAAGGAGGAAGGAACATTATCCGGTACCGCTGCCTCCTCCGTGATCAACGCTGTAAGGCTCCCGCCTCCATCCATGCCAGGGACCCAGCGGACCGGCCTTCGGAGGAGAAAGGAAGGCTGTTGTGGAGTGTCCATCCTCTCACCTGTGCTGGACTGGCCTCCTGGACAGCCTAGTGCTGGCAATGGGCCAGCTTGAAAGAGAGAGCGTGTTGACTGGTTTGTTTGGTCGTGTCTGGGCCCATGAGACCAAAAAAAGGCTCTCATGTGCCCTTTCAATCAAGCCCATGTGCCAACGTCAGGCTGCCCGCAATGCCAGCCCATCACTGCCTGCTAGAACCAACCTCCCCAATGCCCTCCTCTTTCCTCCCATCTGAAAATGGATGACATTGACATGCAGAAGAGGAAGGGAGATTGTCGGGATGCCCCCCTCCCCCGAGGACCAAACCAGAGCGGGGGAGACAGCTCTATTTTAGACACCCTTCCTCCCACACCCCTCTGTCCTAATAAATATGGCAAACTTGTCTGACATTTGACCAGTACTGATTGGTGAAATTGTGATGGGCAGGTCTGGGTCCCTCCCCTTAAACAAACCTCTTACGCAAGCCACGCCCCTTCCTTTTTGATCAATGTTTCTTTTTTCTTCTGATCCCTTCATTCCTCTCCGGATAAGCACAGCCTGGTCTCAGCACTGAGGGGGCCTATGATGCAAGGGTGAAGGTGGCTGTCAGCTCATCATATGCCCGCATGGACAGGGGCAATAGTCCTCTGGTGCCCGTAGGGTGCAGGAGCTCTGCAGGTCCACCAGGGAGGTGTACCATTGGCTGCTGTACTGGGCATTGACTTTGGGTTACACAACCCTGAGGTGCGCGATGCAAGTTCTGGCTCCATAAGCACGGCTCTCCGCGGGCGCTCGCCGGGCCAGGGACCGTAGGGATACTTCATTTGTGCATGAATAGCTCATGCCTGTAGGTCCACAGGTAACCAGTGAGAACAGAGGGCGGACTGCAGTAGGGTTTCTCATACCAGATCTAACCCCTAGGTGTATTTAATAACTAGAGATTAAAAGAGAACTTGTATTTTGCTGTTCCAGGGACCTCTCTTTACACTATCTGGGTCACAGGCTGTTCAACTACCCATCTTCCCCTGCACGGGCAGACATCCGCAGTGCAAGCATGGGGTGTCAATCAATCAATCTGTATTTGTAGAGTGCTGATAATCACCTGTGAGGGTATCCAGTTAGATGATCACTACTCTGTCCATTAGTTTCTCAAACTCTTGTCAAGTCTGTCAGAAACAACATGTTGTGAACCTAGTTCACCTAGTTAAATAACCAAGCAAGAGGTTATGGGTGCCCCTGGGCATGGAGAAACTGACTTGCCATGCAAGAGCCCACCTGTGTAGGCCATATTGGCAAAGCTCGAAGATAAAAGCTAACGAAGCAGTTTCTAGTGCGGTCACTTGGGGGTGGGAGGGTGCACACAAGTTGATTGGCTAAGACCGCATCCAATCAGGTTATAACAATGCTGTTTTAACACCTAGTTGGCTGCAATGTGTTAGGTAGGCGTGTGCTGTCCTGCTCAAAGGCGTGACGTGGCCAAATGGACAGAACAGACTCAAGGTCTCACCGTGTGGGCAGCTGTTGGTTCAAGCTCCATCAAGCAGCACGCGGGACTTTAAAGCTATTTAAGGAAGATAATAAAATCCGTAGACGATTTACTTTGTAAATTGAGCATTAATGGTAAATATTTAATTTTGAAGGAGGTATTACAGTAATTCTTGGACTACTAGTCATACGTATGTGACCACTGTTGATCTTCACCTCTTGCTGTGTCCATCTGTCCTCATTGTGTTAACTCATTGAGTTAGATGGTAGAAGTGAGGAAAGAAGGGGTCTATTCAACAAGTGCACAGAGCCTTGAAAATGTGTGAGTGGCATGTACGGGGGAAAGAGAAAGGAAGAAGGATTTTCCTGGCCTTACATGTGTGGGTGTTAAATGCAGGAGTGAAGACATGGGTGCTCTGCCATGAAGTTGCATCCTGCAGTGTTCAGACCTCATTGAGACGATCGTCTTAGTTACTTCAGGCATTTAGAGAAGGTGGAGGCTTGGAGCCCTGCTGTGTGGTCTGTTGCGTACCGGGGCACCTTTTACAAAGTTTGTAGACTGGTAGTGGCCGCCTTGGGACCCCCATTTTTGGGGCAGGGTGATCTGGAGGCACAAGTGCTTGGGGTGTTGCTAGAAGAACAGGATCTTGAGTTCCTTTCAGTCCTGAAGGATGGAAGGTGCACAGTGGATGTCCACGGGTTGTTGTCGGGGAGCGTAGCATCGGACGGCCTGAAGGTTTGTTGTCTGCCGGTGTCCTTGCTGTGCTCATCGCCAGGTGCGGTGGAGTGCCTTCGTTGAATACTTGTGGGAGATGTAGTTGTTCGGGCTGGGTTCAGTAGGAGACGGTGGGTCATCGGAGTGTAGTTATTGATCTACCAGACCTCTGAAGATCTCGGAGGTGTGCTGCGGCATCGAAGATGCTCTTCATGTGGACCCTGAGATGCCAGTGAGAAGGCGGTTACCTCTGTTGAAGCGAGGACCAGTGCTTGTGCGGCTCTTTTATCTTCCAGGAGACAGGGCTTCATTCGTTGCAGAGTATTGCTTCCCATTCAAGGAGGCAGAGCATCGGCTTCTGCATGTATTAAAGTGAGCCGTGAATGGCTTACTCTTGCGGTTGTCATATCTGAGGGATGAGGGATGTAAGTGGCACTGAGGCACATCACCAGGACAGTGTGAAGAGCATCATTCGTAAGAGCCGGAGGAGACATTCGTCTCCGTGCTCTGAGCGGCAGCGTCGCTGAAGAGCCTTTATATGCATCAAGTTCCAATCCGAGGGGGCTTCTCACCGCTGAAGGCTCTAATAAGGTTTGCATTTCGCTGTGTGTACTTATAAAGTACTCCAACAGGCAGGGTGAGTCCCTAGGGGGCTGGGGAGACTGAGGTAGATTCAGAATTCTCCAGCCCTCTGTTCTTTGACTTGGCAACATCTAACCTGTCTCCTTATTCTAGATTGTTTGGTTTTTGTGTTTACTTCATTTCACCCAAAGAGTTGTGCCAACCAGAAGAAACCTGGTGGAAAGGAAACTGTAATGTAACTAGGGGTGGGCTGAATGTTCCGTTCTGCTGGTGAAGTTGGTGGAATTTTGGCCACTCTGGGTTACTCCTTATCGTGGAGTTCTGGCCAAATTCTGCCAATCGACGCCTGGTGGAAATTTCTCACACGAAGCTCCAGAATATGTGAGCTGGCGAGCACAAGGGAGAATTGGCGTCCCATAGCGTGATTTTCAAACGTGGGCGGGTGAAAGTGGTCCCAGGGCTTCCGTTCGAGTAGATTTGCTGGTGCTAGAATAGGTTTTCTACTCCAGTGGCAGGAAAATCAACTCAAATGGCTTTGCGCTTTTGAGCAACGCATGGTGCCGTTGAAGATGACTTTTAGCTGTGCCCACGCTACTAGTGCTAAATTGCAACCCGAGTTGCATATTTTCCACCAGTTGGGGGAATTCCACAAAATCTCGCTGAGTTTTTGTGGCATTTATTCTGCCCACATCTAAATGTAACTAAAACCACTTTCAATCTATAAACTCAAGTCTGGAGATGGGCTTCCAGTAAGTTCTTATAGCTGTGTGGGGTGGATGTACTACTCGTGGTGAGGACAGGCAGTTCATTCCACAGTCGAGGCGCTAGAAGAACTCGAGCAGACGTGGAGCGGAGCACCTCTGGGTTGATCAATGGCAATAAACAAAGCAGCGTGAAGAGTATGAGAGCAAGATAGAGAAACTAGAGAGCGCTAGTAAAGTGGGGTCTGTAAGTGAACACCTCTGAATGCAAGAGAGAGAATCTGAAACTATTGTGTTCAAGTAGGGGGTGGTCAATGAATCAATGAAGATGAGCATGGTAGGTGACATGTGTATGATGCGGAAGATGGGGGGGAATTGAATGTCAATGCAGAGAGCACAATAATTGAGATTAAAGCAGAAGTTTCAAAGACCAGAAGGGAAGAAGTGAATGGATTTTGCATTCCAGATGTTGCAAAGGCGCCCAGCGTTATAAATGGGAACTTAAGCCCCTTCACTAGCTCCCTACATTTAAATGATTCCAGTTTTCGGTACTCACTGTGGCTCAAGGAGCCTTCTTCAGCACTTAAGTGTTGCGCTCAGTTTCGCATTCCTTTTTAGGTCTCGCCTGGCGATAGCAGCGCATGCGTTGCTCTCACCATGCGAGTGTCTTTTGCAATCAATTCTCCCAAAGGCTTCCATGCACGCGTCTGCATGGACAAAGATGGCTGCTCTCACCATTTGTCCACAGCAAACAGCATGCGCATGTCCGTAGGGACTATGGACAGTCCGACGCCATTTTGTTGCGATCGCTTTCACTTTCACGGCTATGCCATCCTGCTCGAGCCGGTAATTTGCTTTTTCTTTCAGAGGCATAAATGGCATAGTTAGACACATTATTTTGTATATTGCACATAACAATACAAGATGCACAAAAACAGCCGGTACCAAACATTTCATATTGATAGAGACCGTGGCTGCAGCCTCGGATTAGCATAAATGTGCGCGCGGGCTCTCTCAAGCGCCTGCAGGCAGCGCCGCACGAGGAGGCACAATTCCTGCTAACTTTAAGGCAGGGGCAATATATGAAATGATGTCTGTGGGGAGACGGCGGCCTAAGGGCAACCTGATACATTTGGTGCCCCCATGTCTCTTGCCTAGCGCACCCCCACAACCGCCCATGCTGGAAGTGCAGCTGCCATCCTACCCGCCCAAAGTGCCTAGAAGCTTCTGATCACGCACACTGTGTAAATGCCATTCCTACATTATTCATTGATTAACAGAAGTATGGCCGGAGGTTTCCAGGCTTGTGATACACCGAATTGGGCCAACAAGCCCCGCCGCACTTGCCAAGACAGAGACATGTCCGTAATGTTTTCCCGAAAAGTGCCAGGGGTTAATTTGCACCAGGGTCCGACACCTACGGTGGTTCGTTCGCATAGACAAAGATTGTGCTGTCAGACTGACGTAGCCATGGGCCGGTGCGTAGGAACGGCTTGGGTCTCATATAGTAAATATAAAACAGACGCTATAGGCGCAGAGCACAGGAGCACGCAACGCAGATCGTCGTCCATTGGTCTGTTCCACTGCCATTTACATTTTTGCTTCTGCCCACAATATGGAATAGGGCGTCCACAGCTGGCAGTTTTTGACCCGGAGTGGCGACATGTTCTCAGATCACTTGTGTACATACACTAAAAGAAGTCCACTTGAGTGCCATGGATGGTTGGCTAATACTTTGTAATTTTTATCATGTAAATGTATTATCAATTTTATTTTTTTCGTCATATTTGTGGTTTAAACAGGGTCTTGTGGTTGCAGCAGTTCAAAGCCAATAGTAAGCTTTTTGCATTAGTAATAATCACATTTTCTTTTGATTTATATTGAAAGTAAAAAGTTTCCATACTTTTAAGTACACCTCTCTGCCAGGAAGCACCCATACTCTACTATTAAAATTATATGTGATGGTTAATAATTTTAATATTGAAATGTTTTATCCCAAGCATATGACTGCAGCGTATATGCAGCAGCACACATGCACATATATAGAGATTAACATTTGAGGATAAAAGAAACTCAGAAATCCAAATAGAAATGCCGTTGGTGAAGATTTAGTTACAATGCCAACCCTAACAAGCATTGAAAATGCAATTGGTCTCGCCTTTCATTAAGTTAAAGGCACTTGCTTTGCTATACAATACCATTAGCAAAACAAATGGCTTTAACTTAATTAAAGGCGAGACCTATTGCATTTTCAATGCTTGTTGAAAGTGCTGTCGTCTGTTCGCTGGAGCAGGTGGAATGGTCCTTGTAGTGAAGAGAGCAACACTTAGATACTCTTCAGACGCATCTCTGAGAAGGGGACCTCCTTGGCCAAGAAGAAGTTGAAAACCTGCCTCTTTCCGCAGTAAAGTCTTCTATTGTCATTCCAAATCTTCCTGCAGCCACCGGTGCATTCTCTGCCCCCCTTCCATCATTTTTTGATTAGCCCCTGGAAACTCCTTCAACATGCAGAGCAAATACAGCAATATAGGTTTGAATCCGGAGCACACACAGGAATATTAAAACTCTTTATAATGCCTTGTCATATTTCCTAGTTATACCCTTTTTATTATTATTTCTGTCTAGTTGGGGGGGCTCTCCCCTCTCCCTCCTGTTCTGGGGTGATGGCTTCTGCCTTAGGTAAATTTTTTGCTCTGTTCCTTGGCGCAGTATATTTAACAATCTCCACTTGCAACTAACCGGTCAGACTGTTATTCATAAAAGCCTGCTTGTCTCATGCCCTCATGTGGTCCCTGACATACGGACTTGGCTTTGGCCCCTAACATATGGACTTAGTTCTCCTTATTGTTTCTGCTGTTTTTTGTGACACTACTTCTCTATTTGATTCTCCAATGGACTGCATTGAAACTCGTGTACTAATTTGATTTATGAGCGAAACACACAATGACCTACCATACATTTGTTATAATTACACACACACACCATTGTTGGTGTAAAAGTCGCCATCTTGGCAGTGTGTTTTTTATGTCTATCATGCTCAGTCTATTCAGATCTATGGGCAATGTGCAGGCTTTTCACTTGAGAAAGGCTTTTGTTGAGCCGAAACGCATTGTGTTTGTGAATACGAATGAACTCGGTGTGATACTGCAGCGGAGTGCCTTCTTTATTGGGTCACTTTGAGCATGTTAGACTGGTCTCACTGCCCCTCCAAGGCATCGGCATCACTAGTGTGGATGTGATCGTCTCTGTGTGGACTTTCAGTATTTATATATTTAGGACACTCCCAAATAGGTCGGTTTCTAGCCTTGGAGAACTGAAGAAATCTTTCTACGTTCTCGTCATTGTTCTCAAATCCATGTGATCCACCAGAAGTCATCTTTCAGTATGGAAGGAGTGCAGGTGTTCAGCCTTCACAGGTTGGTGATGGAAAAAGATGAGGTTGTTCAGACAGAAAGGAGGAGAGCTGAGCAGAGGAACAGTCTTTCCTCCTCCTCCGATTGTAACTGGAATTTTACTATTATAGCAGACGATTTTCCTTTTCTTTAGAGACTTCTTTCTTCAGGTTTTTCCCTTAATATCTTTTGAAAATCTCTCTCTCCTGATTCCTCTCCGTCAGTACCAGATCTTTCTTCCACATTCCCCCCTCATGGTCTTCTCCTGATCGAGGCACCTAGAGGCCCTTCAGTTCATAAAGTATGTAGAGCTAATGACCACCATCGTAGGACTTCTTCTAAGTAGGCTATCCTTCGCAGCAGTGCATGACCTGATGACACAAGTTTCTGTTGGGAGCCATCTTGTGATGCACAAGAGGTGTGAGAGATGGACCGCTCCATCACCCGTATCCGTCTTTGCGGGATCTAAATGCAATTCAAAATTTTTAGAGCATGTAGGATTGGCAAGCCTTGGACTTTAAAAATATTTCAGTCAAAATGTCTTACATTGTTTATTTATTTAATGGTCTTGGACTTTGGAGTTGGAGATGCATATTAGCGCTCTCATATATGCTCTTGTTCTGGAAACCGAGCTTGTCCAAGTGGGGTTTAATACATATTACATGAAGAGCTAGAACAGAATTGATACCTTTTTGTTTTTTACTTTCTTTTCTGACTATCCCATTATCGTGTTTAATAGGATCACTGAAATCCTCTTGCAGGACACCAGGTCTTGTCGCATTTGAGGCCCAAGTGAATCTCCATTTATTATAGGAACAGAGGCCTCTATGTTTGCTTCGCGTCCCACCTTGGGCAGTGGCCCAGGGAGCGACAGAAGAATGTTTTAGATTTCTCCTTTTGGGTCTTAGCTGAGAGGTGCCTCCAACCATAATGCGTTAAGGTGTAAGGATGCGCGTCTGATGTCTGCATAGCTGTTTCTAGGAGGGAGCCAAGGGTCTCTTCTTGTTTGGGACAGAAATAGAAGCCCCCAACCCTCTCTGCCTTCCTGGTAGTAGACGGAGCAGATACTTAGCCGAGTCCTTACCACAGACCTGCCCATGTTCGCTTCTCAGCTTTTCCAGTGTGTCCTTCACCCCTGTAGCGGTAGGTTTGCATGCTGCTGCTGCCATGTTGGAGCCCGTGGACTGTCTGCCTTCTTGCAAGCTGTGACGCACAATAAAGATTAGAAATAACTCTAACCCTCTTTATAATGTTTGGTGACCAGACGACACGCAAGGGAGGTAAAGTCCTTTAAAGGGCAAAACCCGAAAAAAATCTGCCTTTAGTGTAACAAAGAAGGCCATATTTGCAAAATGACACCCCAATTGTAGGCAAGCTGCCTTTTAGAATTGCATGAAAAGTGAGACTAGTTTGGAAGGTGATACATAAATCTATTATAAAACTTAATCCAAGTAAGGAAATCGCTTGCTGATTTCAGAGCAGCTACTGTGATAATTTCTGGAATAATGTAGTGTTTAAATGGTGTCTTCTTACTGTTATCTGTAGTTTTTGGCTACTTTAATCATTTCTGTAACGTAGTGTTTTATATGGTGTATTTTTACTGTTATGATCTATAGTTTTTGGCTCGTGTAATAATTTTTGTAGTGTAGCGTTTCATACGGTGTTATTTTTACTGTTATGATCTGTTGTTTGTGGCTACGGTAATAATTTATGTAATGTAGTGTTTATGTTGTGCCCTTTTACTCTGATCAGCTTTCGTTTTTGGCCATTGTCTTTGCCTGACACCGGATGCTTGTGGGGTGCTTTGTTTCATTATAATTTAGAATGTGTGGGTCACTTTTTTTCCTTGATAATCATTTCTGTGTGGGGTGGTTTGTTTACGTGATAATTTAGTAATTATGGGTTAGTTTGTTTCTGATGGTGTTTACAGGTTCTATCATTGCTATTGTGTTTGTGGGCAGTTGTGGGTTGTTTTGATTTCTTTGTGTATTTATGTACAAGGGCACATGGCGGTTCCAGTGAATTATTGTATAAGAAACAAAAAAAGGCAAAGGCATGACCTGTAGAAAAGGTGACAAATAACGAGTGAAGAATCGAAGCATTGTACAGAGATGAGTAGTGAACAAGGAAGACAAACGCACCATAAAACAGGTCACACAGCATAGTTTTACAAAGCACGCGCTTACAGTTGGTGTTGTTTCCTTCTTAACCCTGGTAATGAGATGCACTATTACCATGATATTCTGGTCTCTGTGTTTGTTGGTTTCACGAACAATCTTGTATTTGGTTGGTGAGTAGTTTCATTTGCTTTCTGGTCTTTGCAGTATGTGTTTTTTGTTTGTTGGTAAGGTGTTTTGTGTCTGTGATCATTTGGTATGGGAGAGGTGGATTATTTCTGGGGTAATTTAATGTTTTTGGAGTGACTTGTATTCTTTGTAACCGGTTTGTATTGTGCATGGTATGCTTTACAATCACCGGTTTATATGTGCTTTTTTAGTTTCTGATGTTTATCATTTGCTTGTGGGGTGCTTTGTTCCTATTACCATCTGGTGGTTTTGGAATGGATTGCTTCAATTTTATTGTAGTGTTTGCATCTTAGTTACCCTGATAATCATGTGTGTGGTGGTTGGTTCCTGTGATCATCTTTTGATAATGAGTTTGCTCGTTTCTGTAATAATCTGGTGCTTGTGTGGTGAGTTTCTTCATCTGTATTAAAAGGCGTTTTTCCTTGGTAGTTACATGTGGTGGATATTTTACTTCCTGTGAAAATCTGGGCCAGGAACAAATTCTGGGTGATACACGAATGGCCTTAAGGAACTGATCGTGCTTCTGGGTTCGTTTGTTATAGCTTGTGTTCATGGGTAAACATGTGTTCTTTATAATCTGTAGTGTGCAGTGTGTTTGGCTCCTTGAAAATATTCAGGGTTTTTTGTTCCCATGAGGATGTTCTTGTTCTAGGGTGGTTGGGTTCTGTGATAACCTGGGGTTTGATGGATTGATTCATTTATAGTGTGCTGTCTGTGTGATTGTCTTGTTACTGCTCGTGTTTGTAGGCTTTATTCTTGTAGTAGTCCGAGGATAGTGGGGGGGTTGGTTCTAATCTTAGATAATTTGGTTCCTAGGGATGATTTTGTTTTAATCCTATTGTTTGTAGCATGTTTTGTTCCTTTGATATCCACTTGTAGTAATGGGGTGTTTTGAGTGCCTGATTATGACTGGGAGGGGGGGGGGGTGGGTGGGGGGGTGCCTTGAATGCCAGATCCCTCTGGTATTTGTGAGGTTCAGAGAGTTCCTTAACCCCACTGGTATTTGTTGTGCCTCGAGTTCCTGATTCCTCTTGTGTTTGTGGGGTGACTTGAGTCCCTGATCCCTCTGGAGTTTGTGGGGTGCCTCGAGCCCCTGATTCTACTGATGTCTGTGGCGTGCCTTGAGTCCCTCACCTCATCGCTCTGGTGTTTGTAGTGCCTTGACTCCCTGAATCCTCTTTTACTTGTGGGGTGCATTGAGTCCCTGATAGCTTGGTGTTTGTGACGGACTTTGTTTCCACCTCTGGTTGACCGTTGCTTTGGAGTTACATGGCCAGCGCGCCCCTCCCCTCCCCCATGTGGTTAATGGCACCTCTGGGGTCGGTGAAGGAGAATCCCCTTTAATACTTTTTAAGATCCCTTTGACCATGTTACAGGGAGACCCGGCATGACAGAGCACCATTTTCTGTATTTTTTCCGGACCGATGTATCTTTCCCCCCCCCCCCCCCCCCCCACCCCTGTTCGCGGGGCGCGTGCCTCGTTTCTGCTCGTGCGGGTGATGGAGAGGTGAAACCAGCCGCACCGCCCCCAGGCAGCCTCCTGCCTTATTGCAGCAAAATTGCTTTGTGAAGATCGAAGAGAAAATGACCAATAAAAGGCATCCAAAATATCCCTGGCCTAAGGTGGATATAAATGAGGCTGCAGATGGAGCGCGCGGCGTGGGGGGCTCAGCAGTAAGTCAGCGCCGCTTGTTCGTCGGGATTGATGTTCCAGGGCTGTCATATGTCTGCTTTTATTTATCTTTATGAGGCGCTATTAGCAGCCAGCGGCGTCGCACTGCTACACTGCACGAGCCACAGGATGCAAGTAAGGGGGTATGCTTTTCACATAGCGTGCACTGTTAGCTGAGGGGCCTCTAGGCACTTGGCACCTAGCTCCTCTGACTGCTTGGCATCATAACACACACGAATAAACAGGTAGTGGGGTATAGACCGCCAGTAATGTAACTAGATATTTATCGTCGTGTGTATGAGGGTGCTCCAAGGAGATTGAACAACGACCACCCTACGTTGTTAAATGAGTGTAAAACAAGTCTACACGCATATACTATAAGAACAGAATCATGTCCTGAGCCACACTCGTACAGGAATGCCAAAACTTAAATCCACACGGTAGTCTTTTAAAATGTTCTTCTTTGTTGTTCTTATGCTTGGCATTATACTCCAAGCTCCCTAGTCTGCCTGTCCATGTACCCCAGGTTTTCTGCCCTTACTGCCTTTGAATTGTGGGTGCTCATAAAGTGTATACATGTACCCCACGCTCCTTAGTGCTTCTGCGTACCCCAAAGATGCCTGCGACCCTCTCACTGTACACCTACGCTCTTTCTCCTTGTGCCTCGAGCTCCTCACACTCTGTCCCCTAGTCTCCTCTCACTGTCCATCACTAGCTGTCTTCTCCCATAGGGTCCGTGCACTGTCCATCACTAGCTGTACTTCTCCCATAGGCTCCGCGCACTGTCCATCACTAGCTGTACTTGTCCCATTGGCTCCGCGCACTGTCCATCACTAGCTGTACTTGTCCCATTGGCTCCGCGCACTGTCCATCACTAGCTGTACTTCTCCCATAGGCTCTGCGCACTGTCCCTCGCTAGCTGTACTTGTCCCATAGGGTCCACACACAGTCCATCGCTAGCTGTACTTGTCCCATAGGGTCCGCACACTGTCCATCGCTAGCTGTACTTGTCCCATAGGGTCCGTACACAGTCCATCACTAGCTGTACTTGTCCCATTGGCTCCGCGCACTGTCCATCGCTAGCTGTACTTGTCCCATAGGGTCCGCGCACTGTCCATCGCTAGCTGTACTTGTCGCATTGGCTCCGCGCACTGTCCATCGCTAGCTGTACTTGTCCCATAGAGTCCGCACACTGTCCATCGCTAGCTGTACTTGTCCCATAGGGTCCGTACACAGTCCATCACTAGCTGTACTTGTCCCATTGGCTCCGCGCACTGTCCATCGCTAGCTGTACTTGTCCCATAGGGTCCGCACACAGTCCATCGCTAGCTGTACTTGTCCCATAGGCTCCGCGCAATGTCCATCGCTAGCTGTACTTGTCCCATTGGCTCCTCGCACTATCCATCACTAGCTGTACTTGTCCCATTGGCTCAGCACACTGTACATCACTAGCTGTCTTGTCCCATAGGCTCTGCGCACTGTCCATCACTAGCTGTACTTGCTCCATTAACTTCTCACACTCTCCATCACTAGCTCTACTGGTCCCATTGGCTCCTCACATTGCCTCTGTATGTACTTAAGACTCCTCAAGGGTCCTGGCAGTCTGTCCGTGGACCCACACCCCTGGCAGTCTGTCCGTGGACCCACACCCCTGGCAGTCTGTCCGTGGACCCACACCCCTGGCAGTCTGTCCGTGGACCCACACCCCTGGCAGTCTGTCCGTGGACCCACACCCCTGACAGTCTGTCCGTGGACCCTCGACCCTGGCAGTCTGTCCATGTACCTATGTGCCTAACTGTCTGTACATGTGCTCTGAGCTCCTCACACAGTCTGTCCATGTACCCAAGCTCCTCACACAGTCTGTCCATGTGCCCCAAGCTCATCACATTTTTGATCCAAGTACCATACCATGATTTAGCTATGTGGCCCAGGTTCATGTACTAAAGCTCGTTTAATTACAGTCTTATCTTCGGTCTAGTCTAGTCCGTGGACACTCAGCAATGCTTAGCGCACAGAAACCTCGACAAGAAATACCAGCACTGTCACCTGGATGGCTGAGTGTAGATCTCTGAAAGTGTCTCTCAAGCGTGGTAAGATAGGGTCCCTGTTGTTGCTACTACAGCAAGATAACATGGTGTACAAAAGGGTCTGTCTAAGGTCTTTGTAAGCCACAAGGAGTCCCTCAAGCAAGCTCCGAAGAGGGCGGCTTCTTGACGATGGTTTGTCTGCTGTGCAGCTGGCCACATCGGCGTGGGCAAAGTCTTTCGGTCGAACAGCAGCAGGTTTCTGGCCGCAGCTCAGGGGAGCGAGCACAGGCTCTCTTCACCCAAAGGTAAGAGGGCCGTGGAAAGCAGAGCATAGGGCCAGCAACACTGGGCTAGCTCTGCGCAGCAACCTGTAACTAGTACAACATTGTATTATATCATTTCTATAGCGCTTTCATTACTCCTGTCCAATCCCTAAAGAACTTTTCAGGCCATATAGATCGGATTCTGAGGTGCACAGATTTGTGGGGGTGTTAGCGGGGTGTCTGTTAGAGTTGAGAATTAGTGTTGGCTGTGATAACCAGTACGTGGTCTTCGAATGTGGTACAGAGCGTGTGGTTGTGTTTTACGCAAATAAAGATCTAATTGGATAGGTCAGAGACAGTGGCGTAATGAAAGTTGAGGGGGGCCCCCCCGCCACGCACAGAGGGCCCCCGCTCCTGATTTAATCCGAGCTATTGGGCTGGAGTACTGTGCTGAGGGGGCCCCCTGCAGCTCGGGGACCCCCCGCACCGTGGGGGGATGCGTGGGCCTATGTTACGCCCCTGGTCAGAGAGCTTCATATACTGACTGCCTGAGGTTCTAGCCTTCAAGAATACCGAGTTGTAGATGAAGGGAGGGAAACGTCACTCTATGGCTCAAATGATTACAGGTGATTTGGATCTTGTCTGGGTCCCCAGGACCAGTGACAAAGTTGTTCCTCTATTTTGGAGACCTGGAGTGTCTTGCTGTGAGGTCCAGCCCCTGGGAATCCTGCACAAGCACTGTTTGGGGTCCCAGTCATGGTAGAAACAAGAAGCCTGCCCCCCTGCAGGTGAAGATTTTTCAGCGGTATTGTATCATAATCACCTTCATATACAGCAACTTCAGCCCTTAACTGGACTCTATTATCATGGCAACTGAACTTCCCATCATAGCCGAAGAATGAACCCTGAACTTGTGGCTGCCACCACCTCTACTGTTGAGATCACTGCTGCTGTGAAGGCCATCCAATAGGAGGACCCGTCCGACTCTTGCCCCACCACGCCCTCACCAAAGGACTGATACTGATCAGCCAAGCACTATCACCCCTCCTAAATGCCTTCATCGATTCAGCCACGTTCCAGGACTCCTGGAGACATGTTCACGTCCTATCCATCCTCAAGAAACCGTCCACTGACACAGCCACACGTTACAACTTCAGACCCATCTCCCTCCTACCACACCTGGCTAAGATCTTAGAGAAACGAATCAACCAATGCTTCACTGAACACCTCAGCAAGCCCGAGTTCCTCAATGCCATGCAGTTCGGATTCAGTCCCAACCACAGAACAGAAACGGCACTCATCGCTGCCACAGATGCCATCCACACGGTCCTAGACCGAGGAGACATGGCAGCCCTCCTGGACCTCTCTGCAGCAGTTGACACCGTCTCACACCCAGTCCTCATCAGGCACCTGCACAAGATTGGCATCCAAGGACCCGCCCTCTGCTGGATCTGCTCCTTCTTAACAGAACACAAGCTGCCAGCCTGGCACCGTACACCCCTGAAGCCTGCAAACTCATCTATGGAGTGCCTAAAAGGTTCAATGCTGAGCCCCGTCCTCGTCAACTCATACATGATCCCGCTGACCAATATCATCTGTGCACACATCAACATCTCCTCCTGCACAGATGACCCGCAACTCGCACACTCCCTCTCAGACAAGAAACCACTTCAACGCCTGCATGACCGGAGTCGCTAACTGGATCAAGGCCAGCCATCTCAAGCTCAACACTGACAAGACAGAAGTAGTTATCTTTGGCAGGAACACCTTATCATGGGACTCCAAGTGGTGGCCCGCCCAACTCTGGCCCACACGCAGAACCCACACCAGGAACCTCGGAATAATTATCGACCTCAAACTGGACATAACTGCACACGTCCATGCTGTCGCTGCACCCTGCTTCCACACCCTGAAGATGCTGTGAAGATCTGAAAATGGCTCCTCACTAATGCATTAGTTACCAGCAAGTTGGACTCTGGGAATCCCCTCACAAGAGCAACTCACTAGAAGAGTACAAACCACCCAGAGCTCTGTACCCAGATGCAGCCTCAACCCCCCACACAAAACTCTCATCACACCGCACCTCAGGGCTCTACACTGGCTCCCGATACACAAACGCACTCAATTCAAACTCCTCACACACATTCAAGGCCCCACCTACCTCAAGAGTCCCATCCCCTTCCATCAGTGACCTAGACACCTCCACTCTGAAGGACTCCTACTCGCACACATCCCACACATACACAGAACAAGACCAGGAGGACGGGCGCTCTCATACATCACTCTTAGAGTGAGAAGAACACTTTAAAAATGCACATAACCTGCAGCCCAGAGTTACTAACAAGGGTCGAGATGAATTCAAGCACTGTGCCATCACTTTTTCATATGCTCCAGTGTTATCCCAGACCTGGATCCCGTGCACACTGTGCCACTGGAAGCAACTTATACCCGGTTTATGCGCTCTAATAAGGATGAAACCGGTCCTGCATTGCATGTGTTCTGGTTTGGGGAGGACTGGCAGTTTGGGCTGGAATGTACCCACTGGAGCAGATTCAAGACTGATTTGCATATTGCTGGGTACAAACTGAGGTGGCACGGTGGGCAAAATAACGAGGGACTGGGAGGTAGCCCTGATTAATTACCGGTGTCTGAGATGAATTCAATCCTTCCGTCCATCACCTTATTGTATGACACTGGAGGTGCTGCCCCCTATCCCTGGAAGCCTGCTAGTGTCCCGGGTGTGCGCATTAACCAGACACCCCTACATTGCTTTTCACCAGTGCTCAATGCAGAACCGCAGTGTAAATCCAAGGCTGCCTTTCCCTACATTCTCGCACTACTGCCGACTGATTTGTCCCCAGCTCTTCCGACCTGTGAGAAGATCCCAGCTCAGAACTGCACGTTTACCGTGTGACCTGTTTAGTACGTAGGCCAGCTGGTTTTATTTTATTTGGATCCCTTTTGTGCTAGGCAGATGCGGCCGGCATGGCTCGCAGGTGGAGGGGCGGGCGCACGGGTTTGGGCGGCCTGGCCACTCCTCCCCTGCCCTTCTCTGTTAGTCGAGCAGCCCGTACCCCCCGCCCCCCAAAGGATGACCAAACGTTATGACCCTTTTATGTTTGTGCTCCTTGCAATGCGAGAAAGCAGTGGGCCGACGCTCCTCCGCCCTGGTGGCGGAGCTGCCACTGAGATGGTTAGGCTTTTAATAGGGCTCTTAAGTTTACATTTCTTCCACGTTCTCCCATTTTTCGAGGTAACTAGTAAATACATTTCCGCCGCCCCTGTGCCTACCTTTCATCGGGCCCAGGGCGCTGTGTATGGCGCCTGCTGCCTCCCGGTGACCGGCGGGTGCTTCCCTTTGGGTCCGCTCGTGAAGAGCTCGTTCGCTGTCATTTCTTCTGCCTGATGCGCGGGCTGTGTGAGAATCTTAAATCCAGTTAGATGTGGAAACACTTCCATGGTGCCGCAGGTGCAGTGGTACCGGGACCTTTCTGAACACTTTTTTGCTGCATTTTATATCTCTAGGGGGGGGGGGGGAGGGGTGGAGATCATTAAGTTAATTTACCTAGGGCCCATGATACACTGGCTTCGCGGCGCCATTCGATACCTTACCTCTTGTAGCCTCGCATACCGCGTTCCCAGGGCCCGGCCGAAGGTAAACTGACCTCTGTTTGCTTTGCGGACCATTTACCAGAATTCTCCGGAGCTGCCGCGAGTCTCTTGTTTGTCTTCCGGTTGGCGCGGCCCGCTTTCTCTCAATTGGCGTGGACGGGGTACGTGCCAACCAGCTGTGGCCGCGAGGAACACTTCCCTCTGAGTGCTGCTGCCAAGAAGTCTGTATTTATTCAAAGTAGGAGCTTCATAATGCGCTACACGTCACCCACTGAAAGAGAAGTTAAAAGATAGAAATTCTGAAGAATAATGGAATTCTGAGCAACATTGGGAGTTGAGACCACAAGCCCTAAGAAAAATACTGGGGGGGGGGGGGGGTTTATTAGCATATTTGCTTCAGAATGACGTCACAGGGAGTGACATCAAATAAGTGATGTCCTCATTCCTCACTTAAAATTAGACGGGCCTATTTTACCAACAGAAGCTACAAAAATTAAGCGAGGAGTTTGGAAAAAATGATTTTTGATTTGTTTAAACTATTAATAAATAACTAATGGTTTTGTACATTTAAGTTTGTAATTGATCTCAGTATTGGCAGAAAAGGAAAATAGCTTTAATCAGAATTATGGAACTTGGTTTTACATCTTTATACTGCGTTTAGAGAATAAACCATGTGCTGGGTCGGTTTGTGGTGCAGTCAAAGTTGCTGTTAATGTATGTGTGTTTGCAGCTTCTGCTATTTATCCAGGTTCAGAGCACAAAAGCGCAGTACATTTTCAGTTCATAAGGAGACACAAGGGTTATTGGTGTGCTGTTCTCTTTTAGTTCTCAGATAAGAGATTCAAAAATAGCCTTCTAAGGGCCTCTCGCAAATAAAGGCGGAGCCTGCCAGTGCAGAGGGGTTTAAACACCCTGTGGGCACATCACAAACAAACAGTGGTAGCAAATGCTGGACGCCCGGGCGCTGGGCACAAGATCACACCTCTCGGACTGCTTTTACCGCTGGTGAGGGGAACTGAGCCCTCTCGGAAATAATGGGGGACCCCTGCCACCCGCGTCCACTCCCCACTCTGGTATGAGCCAGTGGCGTAGCTAAGGGGGGCAAGAGTTTTGGGGGGCGGCGGCTGCCCCCCGCTCTTACCTGCCGTCTCGGGGCGGCAATAGCACCCTCCACCCCGGCTCTGCACTGCGGTCTCGGGGCGGCAAACGCAGGGACCCAGGGGCGGCCGGAGGGCGCCAGCCACGCCACTGGTCTGAGCGGATGGATGCGTAAGACGGACCCTGAGCCAGACGCACTTCAGGGGCCCCATCAACATTTGAACTGTAATTTAAGGCCTCCTTGAAAAATTCGGTGTTCCCGAATTTATTGAAATAAACGTGACCGGTTTCAGTTCCAAGCTGAGGCCGCAGGCTGTTAGGAACTTTCCGAACTTGGATGCCCAAACGTCGTAAGCCGCAGTTTAGTATTTTAATGGAAATGAGGGGTTGGAGAACAGTGGTGTGCAAGTTTTTCAACAATGTGTGGATGACCTCTGACCCAGTCGGTTGTGTGCACAGTCATTATGTTGCACATCCGGGTCAGTGAACTAGTCCAATACCGTCCACCCGTGTTGCTCCAGGATGTTTCTGCCGCCGGTGGGAATTGAGCAGTCCAGGTGTTCACACCGCAGCAGGGCCACGGCCTAACAGCAGGCACAGGGTGAGGGTGGTAGAGCCAGGCACGGAGCCTACTGCCCGAACCAAGAATACATCTCTAGCAAAGAAAATACTAACCCCTCCCACCATGATCGGTTTGAAACATTGAAGTTGAATATAGAAATCTTAGCTCTGACGCTTGTCACGATGTGTGATCTGGCACACTCTGCACTTCAGTTGTTAAGCCATAAATCAAGGTGCTTAGAAGTCTTAAGAGAGCACTTTCTCGTGTTTCTCAGCATCTCCCTCCTACTGTAATCACAGTAAAGCTGATTGCAGTTTGGCTTGGGATTCCTGGCTCCATCACCTGACACCATGTGTGATGTGGCACACATCAATGTGCCCTCAGCAAGTCTTAGGTTATTCAGCTGTAACCTGTAGTGTTTAGAATGAAAATACATTGGCACCAATAATCACCAAGCCTCAAATACCATGTATTTCGTTAGAATCAATGGCTATATCCTCCATTGTGGTTAATGAAATTTCCAAAAACCTATAGATCAGGAATTCACTATATACAAGTCTTGTGAACACGGTGAAAGGGCCACGTTTGCACCTCATACCAGAAGGACATGTCTTTGGGGGCACCATAAGTTTTCCAGAAAAAGGCAGTTTGGTAGTCAAAGGGTACAGGGTGGGCTATGCCGCTCCCCCCTCAGAAGGCAGCACCGCTCCCCCCAGCAGTGACGGGCGGGCCCCCTTATAATCAACATAACCCCACTGCCTGCCTTTCATCTCCGCGCACAGATTCGCCCGTCATCCTTCTCGCGACGGACGGCTGACTCTGCAGGGCTACCTTGGGCCCACGCAGGGGGCCCTCCTAAGAGGGCGGCCCCCCTTAGTGCCACAGGATGGCACACGACGAGTCGGCCTCCCAGTGTTTGGGACCCTCGTGGGTCCCCATGCCCACGTCACTTCTGGCAGGAAGGGGTGGGGGGGAAGAGGTACATATACCTCTCCCGCCCACTGGTCGCCCTCTTTGTTATTCTGCCTGGACGCCATTTGGATCGTCCTGCTCTTGCGTCGGGTTTTCGTGACCCCGGGTATCCCGGTGAGTGTTTGTTGTTTGCAGATGGGAGCGAGAGTTTTGTGGAGCGGCGGGGTAATGTGCAAAGGGTGCCGGGTGTTGTTGCGAGGCCGGGAGTGCCCTGTGCGGTGCGGGGCATTCATGCCTACGTAGTGGGGAGCACGGTCGTACATTTGGTCGAAGGGAGGAGACACCCATATCCTGGGTCCCAGCACGCAGGCCATGCCCGGGTGGGACCTTTGCCTAGTTATAAGTCTTGGCCCAGCCCACCGCTGGAGGTCCACGGGGGTCGGTGCTGGCAGGTGAAGTGTGGCGAGAGTTTGGAACGGGGGTCGGGGCAGGGGCTGCAACGTCCGCCGCGTAGGCCGGCACGGTCCACCGTAGTATGAGGAACAGTTCCGCTTCACTCCCTAGCACCCAGCACGCCCCCCTTCTCACAGCTGCGCCTGTGGGGCCCAGGGAGATGCTGTAGGGGATAGAAGCCTCGCTGGCCAGCACCATTGCCGCCGTTGGGGGCTGGTTTAAGAGGTACAGCGGTCGGGGGGATTCTTTTGGCGGGTGTTGGACAAGGCGATACCGTAGGGGATAGAAGCCTCGCCGGGCCAGCTGAGCGCGAGCACCCACGCCCTCCGTTCACCCGTCCAGGGTGGGGTCATTAGAGGTGCTCACCCCCCTTGCACGGGGAGGGGTGGAGGTAGGGCCACCTAGCTGGGTCAGCTGCGGGGGCCTCGGCCCGCTTGGGTTTCGGGGTCTAGGTCAGAGTGGGCAGTCGATGACGGGCTCCAACTCGGGCGGCCGCTCGGGCCCCCGGGCAGCGTGGGCTGTAACCGGCTTCACAGCGGTGTTTGCGGCACGCTGGGTGGTCGTTGCGTTTGTGTGGCTTCGACTTACCGGGTGGGGGAGCCGGACTGTGCGGGTTGCGTAAGTTTCGACCCCCGGGCTTCCACAGGGGGAAAGACGTTGCTCCGCCGGACCCCAACTTGCGTGCGGAGCAGGGGAGGCGGCAGGTCTGGTTCAGCGAGCATTAAGAAAAATGGAAGCAGGAATATAAACGTTAAAGTAGTATAATCATTAAAGTAGTATTATTTCCGGTGAATACATTTATTTTCGGAAGACGAACAGACAACATATGCCTGTAAGCAGAGGGTGCTTCTAAACTGAGTGGGACGTCTCGTCGGTTTCTGTTTCCACATTGAGAACACGAATTTGGCTGGGCAAAATTTTGTCTGCTTGTCCGCTGAGAGGGCTCATGGTGTAAACTCACCGCTATTAGCATACTATAAAGGGCTGGAGGAAGGTGAACTGCAGGCAGCAATTCTGCAGTGATTGTAGGAATACTGTAAATTTCTCTCCGGCTCTCTAGTCACCTGTAGTAAACAAAGTTCACATTAGGGAACTGCTGATTGGCTACCAGTAGAACCTAATAAATGGTCTATTCTCATTGGCTGAAATGGTGATGAGTAAACCTTTTGAAAAAACAGGAATTTGATTGATCAGTATTTCAACCAATCTGAATAGGTCCCTGTGTTTTGGCCAATCAGAATTGCTCCAGGCGGCCCACACCTACTTCAACCATGGTTTGTGGCCCAGGCGGAGCCCAGGTGTTTTTCCTGTGTTGGGGCATTAAGTCCACCCTTTTCCTTAGTTTGCCTGAGTAGCTTCTTTCGGCAGTTTACAAATCGTGATCTTGCTCTACAGTCAAAATGAAACTATAAGTGGTTTGTACTGAAAACTGAGCCAGGCAGACACCAAGGCTGAGATGTACTAGGGGCTGTTCAAGCACTCGTGTGGTACTTACTGCACATGGGTGTGCTGCATCTGAGGGCTTTTACAATGGTGATTAAGTCACAACAGGGTTTTGCGGCACACGAGTGAGTGCACAAACATATCAGTTTATTGGTTAACTCCTGCCCCACGGGAATTCTAAGATCAGCTCACGTTATGGAGAGGAGTTTATTATGTGTGGAGCGGTGGCGACGGGCCCAAAGCGGGTTTTGGTGCACGCGGACGGTGTGTGGCCCGGGCGGGCGCAAACTGCTGGAAAAGCGGGGCCTGCTATGGGTGGAAACCGGGTACTGCGACGTACTGTTGGTGGTGAGCAGTTGCAGGGTAACTCGGTTAGACGCTCTCTTGTCCTGCACGGTCCCGAACCGGGAAATAAGATGCCACTGTATCCTTGGACCTTTCACTCCACTTTTCTTTCTGAAGAGGTTTGAATTCGTTTTGTTCTTGGTTCTCCTCTTCTTCGTTGGGAATGCTGTCGGGAGCCGGATTGTATTTTGCAACGAGCAGATTGGCTTTGGCGCCTTGATGTCCATTTGGTTGAATGTGCCGGTTGTGGGGGATCTGCTAGTCGCTCTTGCCGTCACACGAGCCTTCTGACCATGGGGAGGTATTTGTCATTTTGAAAAGTGAGAACGCTGGTTTGCAGATGCAGTTGATGTCATGCGAGGACACGATACACACAGAGTTTCTTCGGACACAAGCCGTTGTCATCGCAGGTTGCCTATTGCGGTGTATGGAAATGGATAGCAGATAATTGGTGTTTGGTATGGTATGAATTGTCACGCTTGTAGGAGTGCGATGGTTAGTAGTTATGTTGTTGCAGCCATTGGCGGCACTCGTGGGGGGCAATGGATGGTGCACACTGCCTTGTCCGCTTGACGAGAGCCCTGGTACTTGTAGTTTTACAAATTGACCACTGTGTGTTGCGCGTCCCCTCGGCTGGTGCTGCCCTCAGGTTTGCGAACGGCTTGATTCCGTGCCATCCAGTGGCCAGGCACAGGTGTTTTTCTTGGATCGCTTTTGACAGCGGGAGGGGGGGAGGGGAGGTGGGGGGGGGCTCCAGGATTGCCTCGCCTTGGTCGTGTTTAACAGATCAAGGGAGGAGAACGAAGAATGACATGTGAGACGTCTTTGTGTTAGGATTGCCGATCCGGTTGGCGCGTGTCTCATGTGTGGTGTAACGCTGGCGAATGCGGATTCTGATTTAGCGCAACATTGGACTTTTTGGGCTGGGGTCGCTGTAAACTTGTGTATTGTACTGCCTTCAGTTTGCGTGGCGGTGCGTCCGCCTTGGCTGGAACAGGACTGGGTGCCCATCAGTTTGTGGGAGTAAGGTTGCAAAACTATTTTGTACTGCTAGGGTGCCATAAGTGTGAAGGCCACCTGGGGGCAGTGTTTCTCGCCTTGGATGAACAAGAATGTTTATTGTTTTCAGTCACTAAGACCGATCAGGGGTAGTGCACTACTTAACCTCGTAAGCAGGTCGGGAATGGTTTCTCATACCCCCTACATGGCTGTGCGACGGGGCATATTTAACTAAAGCGGTGGAATACACAGTCAATTCAATGAAATCATTATTACTTTGGGGCCCAACTCTAACAGTCAGTAACGTGCACAAGGCATACAACACGGTTGGACAGGGGTACCATCTTGATTGAAAGGGACCTGCTTTTCTGCGGTGTGTTTTTTTTTTAAACGCGGATTGTTGCAATTAGGGAAGTATGCCTGTTATCCTTCTTCACTATTGGTTTGCGTTGCATTCCCCAGTTTATGTACGACTTGTGCCACATCCCACGAGTGAAGGGTATATGCACAGATAAGTCGAGCATAACTGATCCTGTAGGGGGATCCTGGTAGCAGGTTCAGAACCTGGTAGGTACACTCAGCAACTCATCCTTCAGAAGTCGACAATTCAAGTGCCTTTCAGTTGGGTGGCTACGTTACTCTGCGCCAAGTTACCATGGGGGGAACATATTTACATTCAGTCCGGATGGAACGTTGAAGGAACTTTGCAATATGCTGTGGGGCTGGTGGCATGCCCTTACTTCTCTGAGGCAATAGTTGGGGTCGGATGGGTATGCAGGCAAGTAGGCCAGGGTGATCCACCCCTTGCTGTTTGCAAAGTGGGCGTAGGTTGAACCCAGTTTCGCGCAACATTTGCCGTCTCTATGTATGTGTCGCCGCGAACAGTTTTAGGTCTGAGCTGTTTTACTCTTCCTTCAGTTGGCCTTGCGGTGCGTCTGCCTGGGTGGTAACTGGACAGGGTGCCCTGGGTGGGGCAAAACAGTACATCAGTTTGGGGTGGACGATTGGGCGTTAAATCAATTTGTACTGCCAGGGTGCCACAAAGTGGGAAGGCCACTTGGGGGGCAGTGTTTCTCTCTTTGGGAGCATGAATGAATGTCTTCACTTACTAATACCGACAATGGGCATGGCTCCATCCTTCTCAGCGAGGTAGACCTAAGCAGTTTGATATGTCCTCAGACTTTGATGAGCGATTCATTCATTGCGGTTTGTTAAGAATTTACACAACTGCTAAAACAGGAGGAAATAACATTTAGAGACAATCTTGAGTAACGCCATGCATCAAATCAGCAACCCAGCATTGCAATTGTTCACAGGAAGGGCCTGTTGTTGTGTGTCAGTCAATTTTAATTGAGAGGCGGTCACACCTGGCACTGCATTTGTCAAATCAGTCCGGAGCCAGTTGCTCAGAGCCAGGCGTAAGTCTTGGGATAACGTGACGGGTGCTCAGGTAAGGCGCCTCGATGCCTTCAGCTTGGCTATGTGCCAGCTCGAACCGCGAGGGGACTCCAATGGCACTTTGCATTTATTTGATCAAGGTGAGCGTTAAACAAGCAGTTTGAGCATCGGTAGGTTGGGTGGGCACGACCACTTCCAGCGTAGTGGCTTTTGACTCCTGATGTGACTCCTTGAGTCCATAATCCTGCTTGCGGTAGACAAGGGCATGATTATTATGGCAGGCAAGGCGGGTCCTGACAGGTGCTTTTGCAGTCATTCCTTTAGCAGGGGCAGCAGACACAGCGTTCTGGGCGGGCTTGGTAGCAGAGTGCACCATGCAGGTGGGATGATGGGAATCCCAAGGTTTTATAGGTACAGCTGTCAGTGGCCATCCTGGGGAGTGGCCGGATTGAGAGGTTAAGTGCATTATGTACAGGCGAACTTTAAGTTGTTCGAAGGCACCCTGTGAGGCACCTGCGGTGACTGGGTGCAGTGTTTTGTGCAACTAGGTGCAAGCTCGAGTAGTTGTAAAATATGGTGTGCAGCGCTCATTAAAGGGGCTAGCAACTGAGCATATCTTTATTTTGCCAGAATCCAAGGTCTGGGCTAGGGCCGTCCATGCGTCCTGAGTGTGGCGTGACAGGTGGAATCCAATAAATGGAGGCATGGGTTTTCCACCTCGGAATTACTGGGGGGGATGTTCTCCCCTCCCATCTTTTTGGTCATACACTAGGGGAGGCATGAGTTGACTTTCCTGGGAAGGAAGGCACTGCGGTAAGATGTGAAGCCCTCCATGCGTAAGATGAGCAGCTAATTGGGGAGCGTATGAGTTATAGGGGTCAGGGATAACCCCTTGTTTAGTATGGCGAGGAGCCCGGCCAGGGGAGGCCAGGAATCCTTGTGCAGGAAAGTTAACAGTGCCATGCGTAAAATTCACTGTGCAAACGTGGTTTAGCTTCATCAGGCAGGGGGTTTTGCAGGCCAAGTACACAGGGCGTTTTGATTATGAGGGGTTCACCTTTCCAGAGTGAACAGGGATCTGTACCGGGAAGAGTCCGGTGAATCAGGAGGATATAGGTAAAGATGTCTACCTTGGTGGGGGGCCCTGGGGTGACGGTGGCCACACCCAGTGCTGTGGCGGAGTTTCAGGGTGATCCAGAGGCTGTAAGGTACAGAAGGGTACCCTCTGCACGAACACAGTAAGGGTGCTAAAGCCAATAACCCCAGGGAGGTCCTCGCATTGGACCCTGGAGGAGCGACGGCGCCCCGTTAGTCCTACCGGCGGTTGTGGACCTGAGCAACTGGGGGTTGCCTCAATGCTCTGCCCCCTTTAGCTGGGGGGGCGTGAGTAAGGGGGTGGACTGGTGGTCCACCGGTGGGAGGGGCTACCCCCTCCCCCAAATCTAACAAACACCGGTTGACTCGGGCCACGGTGAATTTTGGCTCATCAGGAGGGCAGGCGGCGAGGGGCTGCCTACCCTGGGATCGGGCGTAAGATAACCCACCATGTTGGCAAATTTGTTATGCAAATAAACCTGCAGCAATTTTCTCCACTAAGAATGTGTCTTGTCTGATTAGTTCTCTAAGATATTGCTGTGGGAGGGATGGGGAGTGTTGCCGATATTGGCACTAAGAATACTGCTCAAAATAATGGCTTGTATTAATATGCAAATGTTCAGAGGCAATTGAGAGCTTTAGCTAATGCTAACTGCCTCTCTGTGATGGTCCTATCGAGCCGGGGGGTGGAGTACTGTGGGCGCAGCTGCCAGCATTTCGCGCCAGGCATCACAAACAAGCTATGACCGCCGGGGTGTTGGGGTTCTGCCCCCACCTTGCGTAGCCTTTGAGTGTCATCTCGGAGGCATATGCCCTAGGCAAGGCCAACGCTACTGAAGCCCACTGTAGGCAGCTGCCTTGTTGCACTATCAAAGATGGCCACAGGATGGCACCAGATAGCTAAAAGTGGTCCCAGTGATGCTCTTGTTGCTAAACGAAAAAGAGTGACAAACCAGTATTATCATTGTGTGTGGGTCTCTGAAAGTCCTAGCTCGGGAGCGGGCCTGGCCACACTGGAACAGTTGTGTTTGCCCTGTAAAGCATCTTTGTGATAGAGGGTTTTGACCGACCACCAAAGACCGATGTTTTGTGTATACCTCTACGTAGGGGGGCCTTCAGCTACTGGGGTTGAACACAAAGGAGTGCCCCTGTTAGGAATCATATTTGTTTCACATACTCCAAGTATTTGTTTAATTTTGTAACCTCTTTTATTGGTGAACTTGTGGCAATGACCTCAAAAAGCATCAACATTAATGACAATCTATCACACATGCTCGGTGACATCCTTTTACCCACAGCTCATCATCGCTGTTATGACAATAATTGGCCCTATCCGAAAAGCCTTTATTTACAAATCCAAAATGTAAGGAAAGGATTAACAAGACAAGGGAAGTCTTAGAATGAATTTTGGAAAACTGCCGAGGGCGCCTGTCATTCCAAGATTAGAGGTGCGGTGACGCTGTGTTCATACTGTATTTCTGGACCCCAAGATTTGCAGGTGCTCGGAGGAGAAACACGCCGGTGCTTGCCTCTGTTGACCATCCATAGCGCCTCGAATGGTCGCCTATCTAGCTCCTCCGCCGGTGTTTACCCTCGTGCACTACATCTGCACCGCCTTACCTCTGGAGGCGAGGCGCTCTTGATAAGGGACCCGTGATGCACTGCACGGCGCCCGTGATTAGCTTTTCATCCGCGGAGCTCAGCCTCGTTTTAATAAAAAAAGATATAAAACTGGCCTCTGGCTGGGCGTGACCCCCCAGTCCCCTTGAGTGCTGCTGTGCCTCGGGAAGGGGGGGCGGGGGAGGCGGGAGCGGGGTGCAGCAGCCCCCAATCATCCGTTTACAGGAGTCAAGCCTGCATCGATCGCCCCCCCCCCTCCGCCGCGCGCCTTTTTGCTGAGGCGGGCTTTCTTCTAATGACTTTGCGATGAACGCGCCTGCCTGAAATCTCTAAATCTTTACCCTTTAGCGCGGCCGCCCGGCGGCTTTTACAGTTTTGTTTCGGCTCCAGAATCAATTCTTCTTTTTTTTGTGTGCCTTTGACTTTTTCCCTTTTCTTCTTCTCTGTCCCACTTAATATCAGCAGAGCCCCTGTGAGGTAGTCCTTGTTCACTGTAAAGTGGCCGAGCGCGAGGGCGGACTATGTATGCAAACTGGGCAGAAGATCATCTGGCCAATCTGAATAAGGAACATTGGCTGAAATTAAATCCAGATGAGAGGGAACTGGTGATTGGCCCACCTGTGGCGTAGCACTAAATGATGCAGCCCCCCCCCCCCCCCTGCAGAATTTGATGGGGAGGGGACCCTGGTTCTCCAATATTTCTCACAGATATTCATTGACCGTAGACTGAATAGGGGGCTCCCATGGAAGGTTGTGGGGGTCCCTGGAGGCTTGCATTACGCCCCTGTAAAAGACACACTCATGATGGACTGAATGCAGCGCAAATCAAACATTCACCCCCAGTCACAAAGATATGATTTAATCCATCATTCTTTTGCTTAATCAATCAATCAGGGGCTTATAAAGCGCACTCTCACCCGTGAGGGTCCCAAGGCGCTGGAGGGGTGGGGGTGGGGCAGCTCCGGTTCAGGTGAAGAGCCAGGTCTTGAGGTTCTTCCTGAAGGTGTGCAGGTTCGGGAAGCGTCTGATATTCACTGGGAGACCGTGCCAGGTCTTGGCTACGATGTAGGAGAAGGCTCGTCAGCCTGCTCTGTTCCTGCAGATGCGTGGGGTCTCTGCCAGTGCGAGGTCATCGGAGCGGAGGTTCCTCTTGGGTTTGGAGCTTGTACAGCAGGGTTCTGTTGATTCCAGGGTAGAGGGTGTTGCCTTAGTCCAGTCTGCTGGTTATGAGTGCGTGGGTAACGATGTTTCTGCTTTCGGGGGTATCCATTTGAAGGTCTTTCGGAGGATGCGCAGGCAGTTGAAGCTGGTGGAGGCGACGGAGTTGATCACCATGTGTCGGGGTCACAGCGGTTGCCGTTCCCCCGACATCCTGTAAACACACACAACACTGCCGGGAGACTCACTTCCGGTTGGAAGATGAGCCCCGGTCTAGTTCTTGCAGACCACTGAAGCACTTCCGGGGGAAACGCTTTTAGCCCGCGCTTCCCGCCGGCTCTGTGCTTCAGATTTCGCCAGAGGCTCACGTCGAGTGGGAGTATTCCAGTTACCCACCGTTGTGTGAGCACCAGTCTACAGTTGCTGAACGCGTTGGAGCGTTACCTTGTGTTCCGGGTTACCGCGCTGTAGCGGTAACACCTGCGGTTTCCTGTACACCGCGCTGGAGCGCATATCTTGTTATAGCTTTTGAGTTTTAGTTCACCGCGCTGAAAAGCGGATATTGTTTGTCTTCGCTACCGCGCTGGAGCGCGTATATTGTTTCGTCTTCGCTACCGCACTGGAGCGCCAATCACTTTGTTTCGTCTCACCGCGCTGGAGCGCTGACCTTGTGTATTTTGGTTTCCGCACTGGAAACACCAACAGGCTTGTTTTCTTTTTCCAACAGCGCAGAAGCGCCACCTCTTACGTTATAGGGAGTCAGAACCTTGCGCAATCCTTCTTCTATAGTGACTAGCGCAGGAGCGAGTCATCCATCAGTTCCTCGAACCTTCACAAGGGGGTCCATGCTGGGGAACGCCCCTGGAGTATTCAATCCGTCTTGAGCAAGTTGAAGGCCTGGAGCTGCAGACACACCGGTGAGTCCTGGCAGGATAACGCTTGTGTGTGTTTTAGGGAAGGCTTGATAAGGGGCGGAAGTAGGGGATCTTACTTAATTTCATTCTTGTTCTGTTTTCCAGTTGCCCCGGGGATATCCTGCGCAGCACCTTCCACGCATTCCCACCTCATTCCCGTTTTCTGGCTCCTTTCCTTGCGCCCATCTCATCCCTGTTGGGTCCTGATCCCGGGAGAGGTCAGGTGGGGGCAGGGACGGGTGTTCCTGTCGTCTCTGCGGAATCACTTCGCAAGTAAAGTAAGTCTTGTGGGGTACCCGACACCATGCCACCTCAGTTTAGACCCAGCCATATGGAAATCAGTCTTGAACCTGCACCTCATGGGAACAGTCCAGCCCGAACTGCCAGGCCAGGTCCTCCCTGGACCGGAAACAAGCATCCTGGTACCAGTTTTGGGTTATCCCCATATCAGCCAGGCTAGCTTGAATCCAGTGGCACAGTGAGCCTGGGACCCATGCCTGGGCTTACCCGGAGCATTTAGGGCGTGCAAGCCTGGCTGATGAGGGATGAAACCACGAAACTGGTTCCAGGATGCTTCTTTCCGGTCCAGGGAGGACTGTTCCCATTGGGCGTAGGATCAATACTGATTTTCATATGGCGGAGTTTAAACTGGAATGGCATAGGGAGCAAAAAAACAATGTATTTCGGCCCAGATCTATGTTCTGGGGTGAATGTCTGACATTGTTCAGCATTCTGTCCATCAATTGTTCTTTTTACAATAAACCCCAGCAGTGCTTAATTTGAGCTGGTGGTTTCCAGTGCTCGGCACCAGGGTTGGATTGGGGCCACAATTCGGCGTGGACAGCCCAAAAAGTGGCCCACATCCGCAGATCTCACAGCCTTTCGCAATACACTGCTTAGTTAGGATTATGGAGCGAAATTATGACAAACATTTGCTGTAATAAAAGTATTTTAAAACTTGTAGGGCATGTACTTAAATAGCAAATTAACATTCCAATGAGAAAAAAATACTTTAGAAGCTCCAGAATTATCAAAAATACAAGGAACTCCGTTTTAATTGTGTTTTTTATCCATTCGTTTTCTGTGGATGTTCTGATTAATGTTAACTGGGGAACATGATGTGACACATACCTAAACGCCAATGTTGAGAGACTGGTGAAAGGTGCATCTGTGTTTTTTGTTTTACTTGCGGCTAGCATCACATGTACGTTCTGAGAAAGGGAATGATGCTGCTGTGTTAATGCAAAAAGAAACAAACAATAGTGTCACTTTCCTTACAGCCAGTTTTATATAGCATGAATTTGGCCCATAGGCATGGGAGCGCTTTATGTGAGCCTATAACATTACAGAGAATTATTTATATATATATATCTATATATTTATTAATTTTTTTTTGTTGTTTTTTTTGTTTGTTTTAGTTTTCTTAGGTTCATGTAGATTAAGTGATTTCCCCAGAATCACATGATGTCGAACTGACGCTGGGACTGTATCCTGGTTTCCCAGTTTCAAAGTCAGCTAAGGTCCCAACCTGTCCTTGTTGACTGCAGTAATTGTTATCTGGCAGACAAAGGAGAAGAGCAGAGACTGATTTATCTCGCTGCTGCATGGAGTGGAGAAGGACAAAAATCATCTGAGGAGCTCCCTCGCTGGCCCTCGCCAACCCCGCCTCCCGATGGTCGAGGACTCTCCCCATAAAAGTAAATGCTAATGGCTTCCCATCAGCAGCTCCTTGCTGACTCTGTCTCACCTGGAGGGGGGCAGGCACACCTCATGTCGTGACAGTTGGAGCAGAGCAGCTCGTTGTCATTCGGCCTCCGACATTGGCCCGCTGGCCTGACTTCACGTGCATGGGGTTGTGTTTGTTAAGGCTGTAACATCAGCCTTTCACGCTGTCCACCAGGGGTGGAGTCCTTAGTAGTGGCCCACCAACTGGCCTCGGCCAGAGGCCCATCGGCCGATGCCCGATTGTCTGCCTTGCCAATCCAAGGCTGCTCGGCACACACCGGCTCCGATGACAGTCCACCACGTGGTGGTGCTGTCTGTCTAATTTTGAGATGACCACAACAGTTTTTAATAAGTCAATATATATTAAAAATGAATAATACCTGCCACTCACGCCGTTGTTTATATAGCTTTGGGTGGCCTGGAATAGTCCGAATTATCACACTTTTAGAAGTGCGGTGCTCAGTAGTTGTGTTGGTGCCCACTCTGAGGCCACGCCCCTTGCAACCAGTACTAAATACGCGCTGAATTACGAGCGCAATAGATAGTTTGCTTGGAACCTCCTGAGGCTCAGCCGGAAGTAGACAGCTGTTAGAGCTTGTTTGCTTCGCTTTTAAAACTTGTGGATTGTTTTAACTTCACTCACCCCCTCTCCTTGCCACTTGATCTTGGTGTGCAGGCATCCCCCAGCTCAACGCTACGAACGCTGGCAAGGGAATTCGCCGTCCCACTCCATCTGCCTCCCCTCACGCCCAGACAGCGACACGCCCACTCTGAGGCCACGCCTCTCGGACATTTTCTACACTATATAAATGTGTAGCTTCCGGAAGCGCAGCGGACGAGCGCAGCGGGCGCGACGATTGCGCGCCAAAGGCAAGCTCGTCTGCGCTCATCCGCGCAGAGTCTGGGCCTAGGGCTGCTCCCCTTACCCCCCAGACTCCAAAACTCAGGCACTACAACGCCGAAATGTTACACAGTCTATGCCCTCCTGCCACGAACTGCCCGTGGCACCTCCTTTCAGCTGATGACATCCCCCAAACCTGCTCCATATGCAACTCACTTCTTAAACTCAAAGCCGATCTAATCCAGGACTACCATATGCTCCTGCTAAATTGTAGATCCCTGCCGAAACACAGGTCAGAAATCTTCCTGTTATTAGACAAACTCATTCCGGATGTACTTTTCTTGACAGAAACATGGCTTACCACAGACTCCGATCCTTCCTTCTGGCTTCCAAATTATTCGGCAGGATCGCCCTGAGGGGAGAGGCGGAGGCCTAGCTATTATTTATAAAGAACAGTATCAATGCCGTATCATCCCGGAAATCGTCTCCGACTGTGAGAGTCTCACTTTTAGTATTAATTTTTCCCCGAATAACTGTCTCTCTGGTTCTCTCATCTACCATCCCCCAGGCCCCCTTAATAATTTTCACCTGCTTCTCTCTCAAACTGTTGCAGATCGCGTTAGCACCTCGTCCAACTTCATCTTGCTAGGTGACCTTAACCTTCACTTTGACTCGGCATCGGAACAGGTAGTCACCACATTGGTAGACGACCTAGCCGCGATACAACTTACCCAATATGTCAAAGCCCACACCCATATCAAGGGTCACCTACTGGACCCGGTCTTTAGCAACTGCTTAAACTTTACAGTCGACCCACCCTCTCCGCTCCCCTGGACAGATCACTTTTTGGTTCCCTTCACATGGACTACATCCAAGCCGTTGTCGGGAGGATTAACAACCAAATCCGTCCGAGCTTGGTCCCGTCTCTCAACCACCGATTGGTCCTCGGAGCTCGCTTCCAATCAACCTCTTCATAATAAGGACCCAGGCTTAGCCTACCAGGCCTATGCTGACTGGATTTCGCAAACTCTTGATAAAACCCTTCCAAAAAACAAAATCACGCTAAAACGCACCCTCAAAACGGCTCCGTGGTATACGGATTCTCTCAGGGAAAATAAAAACGCCAGTGTAGGAAATATGAAAGACGCTGGCGTTTAGACTATTCTCCAGGTAGCAAAATCAGTTATCGAGAGGCAATTAACGAATATAAAGCGGAAGTCAAACTCGCCCAGGCCACCTATTTCTCTAACAAAATCCTTTTAGCCAAATCCAAATCCAGAGAAATCTTCCAGATTGTAAAAATACTTACCAAACTCCCTTCTAGTCCGCATGACACTCAATCGTCAACCCACTGTAATGATGTAGCCGAGTTCTTTCATCAAAAAATTAATAACATTTACTCCACTTTTCTTCCCAGTAATATCCCCTCCCCAACTCAGTCTAAAGAAGTCCCAACCACTTCCCTCTCTCAGCCTCTTTTTACTCCGGACCACTTCCCGCTCCTGGATCTCCCCACCCTGGAAGCCATAGCCCGGAAAGTAAAAACTGGCTCCCCAAAAGATCCAGCCCCTCCAGACATTCTTATGTCTGTTTCATCAATTACACTACCAATCATTAAAGATGTACTAAACGCCTCGATCACTACTGGCCTAGTCCCCCTACCTTGGAAACAAGCCATGGTTCGTGCATTATTAAAAAAGCCCAATCTTGATTCGTCAGATCTCAGCAATTATCGGCCCATTTCCCTGCTCCCGTGGGTAAGCAAAATATTAGAAAAACACGTCAACTTTCACCTGGTAAATTTTTTGGAAAATGCCCAATTGTTAGATGCCACCCAGACGGGCTTTAGGCCCAAACATGGGACTGAGACCGCCCTCCTCATGGTCACGGAGGAATCCAGAAAAATCCTGGATCGAGGAGGATCAGTGGCAGTGATCCTCCTCGACCTCAGCGCAGCCTTCGACACGGTCAGCCATGACACCTTGTTACACCCTCTGTCCAGCGTCGGAGTTAAGAACAAAGCCTGGCTTTGGCTCAAATCCTTTCTGGAGGATAGATCCTTCCGAGTCTTTGACGGCGAGGCCGTGTCTACCAGCAGACCACTGGGGTGTGGAGTCCCTCAGGGCTCCTCCCTAAGTCCCGCCCTTTTCAACATCTATATGAGGCCACTGGCTGATGTCGTCCGCCCATTTGGGATTAAGATCATATCCTACGCGGACGACACACAGCTGGTGGTCTCATTGGCACAGGGAGGCAATCCCCCGGTGTCAGGCGGACTGAGAGACTGCCTAACTGAAGTAAAAAACTGGATGTCCTCATCTTCCCTTAAATTGAATGGGAACAAAACGGAGCTAATGCTCCTGGGCCCCTCCGATCCCCTTCTGTTTAACTGCCTGTGGCCCTCTGACCTAGGTCCCCCCCCAGTACCTAAAGACAACATCAAAAGTCTTGGGGTATGGCTGGACAGTTCTCTTTCATTTAGGACCCAAGCCACCAAGCTCTCGGCAACCTGTTTTGGCCTCCTCAAAATGCTTAAAAAAATCCTGCCTCTCCTTCCGCTGGAAGCCAAACAGGTAGTCATTCAGGGTCTGATACAGTCCCGCCTGGATTTCAATAACGTGTTATACCTTGGCGCCCCAGATTACACCCTACGCAGACTTCAGATAGTGCAGAACTGTGCGGCCCGCCTTCTACTTGAACTCCCTCGCAGTCACTCGGTGAGGGCTGGTCTGATCAAACTGCACTGGCTGCCAATTCGGCAAAGAATTTATTTTAAAGCCATGTGCATTGCGCATCAGTCCTTCTGAGACACAGGCCCCATGATCACTCGCGATTTAGTTGCCCACTACACACCTACCAGAAATCTCCGCTCTAGTCAAACCTTTCTGGCGACACCCCTGAGAATAAACAAGACCAGATCAGGCGGCAGGTCATTCACACACAATGCTGTTAAGTTCTGGAATACTCTTCCTTTGCAACTCAGAGCTAATTCCAACCTTTTGTCCTTCCGTAAACAGTTAAAAACCTTCCTCTTCAACCACTCTTACTAGTCTCTCCCAGTCACCTATTAGGCTCCTTTGAATACTATCTAACGCTTGGACGCCCTTGGGCAGCAATTCGCGCTCTACAAATGCACATCTATTCTATTCTATTCTATTGCCAGCCCTAGGAGTGACAGTGGGTGGTGCAGGCTGCCGAGGCCTCCCCTGGAGGGCACTGGCACTTATGCTTTTACAAATTAAGCACTGACATGTCCTGGGGAAGCCGGTGGAATCCATCGTCTATTTACATACAGTGCCTTGAATGGTCATTGCAGTTATTTTTATTAATCGTATGTGGCTTCTCCATGTGACCCAGACGTGCTGCAGAATCTATTTCTCCTTGGACCATGGTCTGCTCCAGTAGCGAGGGGCCTTATGTTTGTGGTTGTTATTATGTTTTAAGTCTAAAGACACGTGCATTGGTTTTCCCTCTTTTATTCTCCTTGGACTTGAACTCGGTGGCCCACTCTTGTGTAACGAATGAGATCTAGAGCTTTACACGCGTCATGACCCAGTAGCTTCTCGTGCAGAGATGGCTCACACTTCGGGCCCTCGCTCTGATCTTGTTGGATCTGCGCTGGTCAGCTGGGTATTCTTCACAGCGCTTACAAATACGTGTTGGGGTTCAAAGTTTTGCTCAGAAGCCTGCGGCCGGCGCGATCGAAGGTCAGGTGTGCCGAATATCAAGGCTGCACAGACTTGATTCCACCTCAGGCCTCTTGAATCCACCCCAGACACTCCCTGCCCCTTTATCTCACTCTTAGAAGCTCTACTTTCTCTCTGTTCTAGTTTTTCTCTTCCTCCTTCTTTTCCTTTGTGTGTTTGTCCCTCTCTGGCTCTCGGTCAAAGACTGATGAAATAAAATAAGTGCTTTCCCCAAAAATGAGTGTCTGTGGGCTCCACCGGTCCAAATTAAGCAGTGTACCGTCCAGACCTGGTCGTGACAGACTTGAAAGCTTTTCATAGCTGTTTGCAGTCACGCTTGGGACCTCAGGAAGCAACAGAGACTATCTTCTGGCTGGGAGGGGCTGGTTACAGTACATTTAATATCATCCAAGAGGGGTAAGTGCATAGACCCCAATAACTCCTGGGGTGGAAGGAAGGGTCTGGCAGACAGCACATCATTGCGCCCAGCCTTGCATGCCAGCTCGACTCACACCTCAATGTGGAAAAGCTTTGAGGTTTGCGATTTGTTATACATGTTTAGATTTCCTTTGAGAGGTAAATTGTCACTTCTCGTCAGCAAAATTAAATCTTTTTTCTGAGGTAGGCCATAGTGCTTTATTTGTAGCACCTTTTGGTGCTTGCCAGCCCCACCATGCATCTCAAGTGGAAACCCAAGTGTCCCTTTGGGCACGCTGTGTGGTACTGGGCAAATCATGCTAGTTTCCTGGGCCGGGGGAGGTGGGCATTGGGTGCAATGCACACTGCTGGGATCTGAGTAGAAGGTTCCCCGTCGCATTGTGGTAAATGCAGTAACTCACAAGTAAAGGAGTGTTCACTCTCCGTTGGAGCAGCCAGTGCTGGCATCTCTGTGCCTTTCTGGACACGTGCTCCTGTGGGAGTGCCCTTCTTCACCAGGAAGCAGTTCTTTACTGGTGCCTGAATGGCTGCTTGTGTCTCATGAAGTCACTTCCGCTCCAGAGCCCACAGGTGCACCCCAGTGCTCGTTAGCCTGATCCCTCCAGGAGGAGCCGTAAGAGTGGAGGAGGTAAGGGGGCAGACTGCTGGCCTCCCAGCAGAAGCTCCCCATTGCATTCTGGTAAATGCAGTTCATGGTAATTTCAATAACTCGCAAGTAAAGATATGTTCACCATTAGTTGGTGTAGACAGCGATGGTGGTTCTCTACATTCCTGGACTTGTCCTGTTTCCCTGGGTTGCCACAAATCTGGAAGCCCCGAGAGTTGATTGTTTGCGGTGTGTGCTGCACACAACCATAAAGTTGTCAATTCTCTGAACTGCTGCTCAAAATGTTGTGTCCTCATACCCTCTGAACTGGCCTCTTCCTTTAGAGAGGCCATGGTTCTGTTAGGGTTTCGTTGAGAGTTTGGCAGTTGCATGTCTCTTGGTAGGACGCCAAAGAGCATTTTTCTTTGTCAGTCAAACCTCTTTATTCCCTCAATGGACCATAAAAGCACAAAAAACCACAATAACAACAGTCAGAAGAGCATCTTATTGCAGTAAAACTATAATGCATCAAACACAAAATTACTATACTCCCCCCATTGAAGGGTGCATAGAATAAAAAGTCTTGGTCAATAAACAAACCAAGAACATTTTGTAAAAATCATCATGAAAGGAGCAAGTGCCAGGTATACTTCAATATTAAAACACTACCATCACTCAAACTACACAGCGTATTTTCTTCTCACTTTCAGTGCTTGCATGATAAAATTCAAAGCGAGAACATTTACAGGAAAGAGGAATGCAGCGTACTTTCTCCAGGGAGCCTGCTTGTGCCCTTTTTATATTATTTTATTTTAGACATAGCCATCTCAAAAGGTATCTTGTTCTTTAGCTGCACATAACATGTGCCTTTTTTTTGCAAAATTACTCTTCTTTTGTGAGTCCATTTAGTTTGTGAAACTGCCTTCTAAGAACAAAGTACAACACCGTATTTCAGACTCCGCATCAGCCTAACATATGGTGTTCTTGGGCAATTGGCACGGTTTATGGCCCATTGACTGTCAGGCACAGGATAGCATCTTTACACAGGTAATAGACAGCCGCATTGTAATGCAATTTAACAATGCTTGCCTTTCACTTTGATGTGTAAAGCATATGTTTTATTTATGAACTCTCTGGCAATTCGTTTTGGAGAGCTGGATAAGTGTAAAGACACTTTAATGAAAGCTTTTGTGTTTAAACAATTATGTATTCCATCTGTAACTGTGCTTTTTTTAGAACACATATATTACTGGATATAAATGATTTCCTTGTTTGTCCTTGCAGCCACTAGGGTCATGATTTCAATGGTGTGGCAGGTGCAGTGGCACAGGGACCAAGAGGTCTATCAAACCCACTGAACACCTATTATTGCTACATTTTACTACTAAACAAGCAGTCACAAGTGCAGTTACCTTGCAGGCATTAGGGGTCATGATTTGAATGGTGCAGCAGGTGCAGTGACACGGGGACCAAAAGCTCTAGGAAACCCACGGAACACCTATTATTACTATCTTTTATACTAAACAAGTACAATTACATTGCGGGCGCGAGGGGTCATGATTTGAATGATGCAGCAGGTGCAGTGGCACAGGGACTAACGTGTCTACAAAACTCACTGAATACAGATTATTGCTATATTTTCCTACTATCCCCAACTTGGAACCAGCTCTGTCTGCCATCCCAGTGCTGTCTGTGATGGGAGTGCGAGCACAGCCTTCTCCACCGCTACGCTTCCGAACACTTCCTCTCTTCCCCTCACGGGCTTCCTCCCTCAAAGGTTGTCTCTTCTCCTCACCTAGGACACTGGCACACCTTAAAAGTGTACAGTTCACCTTTTCTTTCAGAGTGTGGGCAGCTTTTATAACAAGCATTGGCATAGCCAATAGGTCTCGCTTTTGGGACCTTATAAGTATTTAGTTATGCAGCACAGTATCCTTGTTGCAACAACATCAGCTGTTGCATGGCGAAACACTTATCAGGTCCCAAAGGCAAGACCTATTGGCTATGCCAATGCTTGTTTTACGAAGGGACAGAATGTATGTAGTAACACCGGAGGAGTTTCGGAGTGGGCTGGCGCAGGGGTTGAGGCGTTGCCTAAGAAAGGAGGCAGCTGAAGGATGGGTGGGGTTTTGAGTGTTGAAACGGGACGCGAGCATTTAAGAGAGATAGGGTTAAGTGTGGCGGTGGGGACTAAATGAGAGTACACATGCAAAGCTGCCATTTAGATATAAATCTCTCTCGCCTTTGACAAAAACGTTCGCATATCCCCTAGTTTTACTTCCTCTCTCGAAAAATATCCGTCGCTTCACTGCAAGTCAAATGGAAAATAAAAGTCACGCACTTCCTGCCGTAAGATCTCTTTTCTGTGGTGACTGAAGCCTTGGTATATTTGTCAGCGGTGGGGATATTCATCGGTTTGAAACTGAATCTCAGTTCTAAGGTGTAGCTGAGCGAGCGTCTGATGAGTGCTTAGTAAAACTGCTGAAAGTTACTCTTGGGACACAGTTTGTTGGGGAGGAGGGGTGCTGGCTTGAGACGAACGCTGAAGGAAGCTAAGGGAGTGGTTAAGTGCCAGAATAGGGGTGCAGAACAGGATGGGGGTTGAAACAAGGCTGTGGAAAAGAATATAACAAGCATTGGCATAACCAATAGGTCTCGCCTTTGGGACCTTCTAAGTGTTTAGCCATGCAACAGTTGCATAACTAAACACTTATAAGGTCCCAAAAGCGAGACCTATTGGCTATGCAAAGCGGCCGCGCTGCCGCGAAAGTGATCGCGATCAAACATCAAAGCGGCCGTGCAGCCGTGAAAGTGAAAGCAATCGCAGGAAAGCATGCACTGTAGCTCTAGGCTGGCCTGGTAGCCCTTTTTGGAGCCCTCTCAATAAGTCTCGCCAGACCAGCGCATGCGCTGGGTCAGGTGAGACCTAAAAATGGGTGGCAGCTGAAACAACTGCGGATAGCGATGAAACAACAGTTTGTTTTAAGAAGAAACTGGCGCTGAAAAGGTGAAACAAAGTTGGGGATGCTGGAGGAAAGGATTGAAAATTAAAAGCAGGCGGGTCCTTGGTGGAGTAGAGCATACTGGAATGGGGATCCAAAGACGAATAAGTAGATTTGTGAATGTTGGGGTTGTGGGCTGAAGTACAAGGATGGAGCGCGCTGAAAAGAGCAGGTTGTGCGCTGGGATATAGCGTCAGTGGTTAAAAGGAAGGAATGTTGAAACAAGCGGTGCGCTATGGGGGAGTGTATTAAAACACTGTTAATAGTGTAATAAGAGTGGAAACTGAAGGCGGGTACCAAGTATTGAAACATGGTCTAAACCGATAAAATGGCTAAACGCTGTGAATACATTGTGTGTGTGTGTGTACATGTAACCACGCATGGCTCTTCTATGGTTCGTGGGCATTATCTACACCCCCCTCCACCCCCCTTCTGCAGAAAGAATTTTGTTTTTTCATCATGTTAAAGATTCATCGGCCCATCCAGTGGTGCCATCAGGACACACATAAAATGGAATTTTATCTCTCGAAATTGTGTCCTAATTTGAAGTCGGGTGGGCATTGGATAATATGTCAATCACAGTAGGCCTGATCCGGTTATGGTAAAATACCAATTCCAAAGACCATTAGCCTGATTGGTCAGTTGGAAAGGTATGTCATATGCAATATGTCTGATCTGTTCATTGTGAAAAGTTACAACAGTGGTAGGCCTAGTCAATCTTTATCAAAAAAAGAAAACACACATTGTCATAGTAGCGCCTGGCACTTAAGGGACCTATTTTGTATGTGGAAGCGCAGAATACAATCCCTCGCAGTGAAGTTGGCCAATGGCTGAAGTGGGCTGGCCCATTTCTCCAAGCTCTATGATGTAGTGGCTGAAAATAAAATGCGAATGACACAACAGACCAATGAATGAAGAGGGCTGGCTGAACGTACCTAAAAAAAAAGGGGAACTTAATTTTTTTGTAAAATCATAAGCTCTTGGCTAACGCCAGACCTAATAATCTAATCTGTCTGGTGACATTTTCCAATAGAGCTTTGGAGTGTCTGTGAGAGACAGAGGATGCTAGGAAGAATGCACAGTTTCCGACTGACAGGGTGCTAAGGAGATGATTTGTGTTCACCCTAGGAGGTTGTTAATGGGCTAATGAGCTCGCGGAAGGAATGAAAGCTTTGCAATTTGCATGCATCATTTACATTGCAAATCAGATGCATAGACAAGCAAATATTACTGAAGGAGGGCGGGGTGAATTGTAGGTGTCCTGCACTCTGTATGGAAGCAGCGGCTAGCCTGCAGGGTAATGCTGCATCCTTGCAACGTTTAATGGTCGCCATCCTTTCTGGACACTTGGTGTAAGTGTAATCCTAACATCGTTGACCATTATCAACACTTGCCTGGTTTCTGCCTGCTCGAATCATTGATACTAACACTAGCATCCATTACTACTGTGGTGTGAACAATGGAGAGGAAACTCAGGTGGTCAGCAGTGTAAAAAGAGGAAGATAAACCAAGCAGTCCAAGGATATATGTGAGTGACTCAGTGAGCTGTGGAGATGAAGGTGAGTAAAGAAGACTGTGCAGTTTCTGTTTAAAGAAAGGGACTAGGAGAAGGGTGAGAAGATTGTTAGAGGGGGAATATGAAGTTAGTCGGACAGAAATTAGGTGTCCTAGGTTCTTAGGCATAAGAACAAAATTAGAGTACAATGTTATAAACAAGATGACACCAAAGTGACAAGAAAAACAATAAGGGGAACAAGAGGTGTGAATTTTTAAAGTTTTAAATAGAACTATCGCCAGAAAGCGCAAAGTGCCAATGATAGCCAATGGTTGCAGTAGACCAGACTTGGGTGCAGTTTGAGGCTGCTCGCGGGTCAAATACACCAACCAGGTTAGTCCTTTTGAAATATTTTACCTTTTAAGTCCCTGTCTACCACTCAAGTACACTTCTAAAGCCCCAAAGTAGCTCAGGGGTGGCACTAGAAGGCTCACATGGTGTCAGGCACAGGCCAACAGCGAGGTCCATTTGAGGTCCAGTTGCCACTGGCCAGCTGGACAGTTGCGGTAAAGGCCTCCTGTAGTTTTTTGTCACCCTGCAGCCACACAGGAGGTCAGTCAACTAACCCTTGGAGTCCATTTCTGTGTCCTGGCTACAAGAGGAGCAGGTCCAATCCTCTAGGGCTCTTCGGGGGTCACAGAGAGCAAGTCCAATTCACTTGATCTCACACAGGTCCAGGAAGTGTTCTGAAGTGGGTTCCTGGAGATGCCACATGTATGGGTGGCACCAGCTAGTTGGTAGGAATGACTCCTGCGCACGCCCTAATCAATGGGGTAAATGATCCCGTAGCCGACCCTACCCACTTTAGACTTGTTCAAGATGGTGTAGTCTCTCACCACACTAAACTTGGTCTCTGAGGGCTGGGGGTGTATGTGAGAAGGCTACAATGTTAGTCCCAGGGCCCCCAACATCTAACACTCAAATTTAGCTTGAAGCAGCCACTCTACCCCAATGAACCCAGAGACAGGCATCTGGGAGAAAAAAAGGCGGGTTTTCCATTAGACAGACGGTGAATACACAATAATTGTCTTGCCTTCCTTTCAAGTGTGCCCCAAGTGTTATTTGTACAACCCAGAGACCGAAGTCTGGTAGGATAAAAGCAGGGTTTTGCATTAGCCAAACAGTGGATACACAAAAAATTATCTGTAAACCCAACAGACTTGTCAAGCAGGATTTGACACTCCAGGAGGATTTAATACTGTAGCGACAGCGAGGATGCCCTTATCTCCCACCCTGCACATGTAGTAAGGTTCAGAGAATTCATCTCTGCCCACTCAGGTTATCCTATTGCTTACTCCTGCGAGACATTTCAAACCTATTCCGTTGTTAATTTCTGGCTGGGAGAAGTTGCAGAGCAAATGCAAATTAGCATCCAGAAACTTCAGGCAGGGAAATTGTGACTTTCTAAACAGTACTTTTCCATAATGTTTATTAAGAATCTGACTTCCCATTGAATTTGTTTTAAATATTAAACATAGTTTTGTGATATTCTAGCTAGCCTAAATCCTGAGATACAGCATTAGTCTTTTAATCTGCACTCAGGTTTTCTACATAGGACAGCTAGGCCCACAGCAGTGAAAAATATAGCTGTTGGGTGCTAGTCACTGTAAGGACATGTTAACATTACGTTTCTATATATCTACTTTTAAATATCACGCACTCAGCCTTCTGGGCTACAAGGAATACATAGGGGTGACATTAATATTTAAAAGGGAGGTTTTTACCTATGAAAATGGTTTATTGTGACAGATCGCACTGCAGGCTTACACTGCTATAGCCAACTAAAGAGGAAGTGGGTGCCCTGGGTGTGCTCCAGGGCACCCACCATTTACTGGCTGGGCCCCAGTGGATGGAATTCCTGGAGCCAATATTGGCCATGGGAAGGGGCTGTGTGCCCCCTTCACCTTCAGACAATTGCCAGGCCCTGAGAAATGAGGTTCTCAGGCTGAAATATTGCCTGGGGAGGGGGGGCTATGTACCCCTAACCTAAAAAAAGTGACGGGCCCCAGAGTATGTGGTCTCCGGGGCCGAATTTGGCCCAGGGAGGGAGGCTGTGTGCCCCCTCCCAACTTGGCTGCCTTTGGGAGGTTGGTGGCAGGGCCTGGCCAGAACCTGAGGCCAACTCCCCTGCCGCTCATGGCCGTGTGGGGTTGGCTGCAGCAAACTCCCTGATGCACAAGGCTAAAGGTCGAGCGTCATATGGGGTTGGTTGCATGCGGGGGGTTGGTGGCAAAGCCTGGCCACAGACCAGGCCCTGCGGTCCACTCCCTGGTACATAAAAAAAAAAACACCATTGAAATTCACTGAAAAAACCCAAAGGTTATAGGGACGTTACTGTTTGGAAATAGAATTTAACAAACCTTAGAAATTAACTAAAAAACACAAAGGTTACAAGGACGTTATAGTTAGGTTTAGAAATGACACACACAAAACCATAGAAATTCAGCAGTTTTAGTTCGAGTTCATCTCAAACTATCACCCGTGCCCCAAAGTAAATATAATTCGCATCCTCGCCATGCTCTGGTAATTACCCCACATATTACATTGCTGATGACATTTTCTATGAAATAATTAATAATATCACTGCAACAGATGCAGTAACATTTTTGGTGAGAAACTGTGCATTGTGGGAGAGTTATAGTTACCTTAGGGCATGAGTTTTAGTTTTGGACCGGTTTCTGAGAAAGGATTTGTGTACTGAGCGATGCCTGCATCTGATGAGAGTCCATGGAATAAGAATAACAATATATTTTCAAGTGGTTTGGTGTTAGATCATTTATTAGCAATACATATTTTTTGTAATAGTTGAAAAGCACTCAGTAAAAAGATGATGCATGAATATAAAATGGTGTCAATGTGTCGCATTTGCCATTTCTAACCCTGCTTCTTTAGAGCTCTCTGAATCCAAAGGACTGTGGCAGCATATGTACCGTAAAAAAGTGATTGTTATAGTCAATATTATAAAATGTATTTATTTGAAACATTGTGACTAATAAAGCAATAGACCAAAAAGCTGAAGTAAATGATTTTGACAACCGTGCACAGACGGAACATAAAAACCGGTTGAAACCTCGGGACGAGTTGGAATCAGCAGAGTGCAGTGGAAATATGAAACTATAGGGGGTGCCAGAGTGTAAGGACTGGGATGAACCTTCAGTAGCCGGTGTCAAACCAAAGTAGAGGGACGGGGGGTAACAACGACATAATGCACAACAACAACAAAATTTATTTCCTGCTGCATCGCCGCTCTTCCGCTCCTCTCTGGTTCCAGTTCACTGCAGGCACAGACTCCCCTTCGGCCAATCCAGACGCTGCTCTCTTGCTGCTGAGAGCAGCATCAGGATTGCCCTGAGCTCCCTCGATTTGCGCTCCCAAAGAGACTGGGACCCTGTGCCTGCTGTCTCCAACCCGGCAATGCTGCTCGGTTTGGAGACCGCTCAGGTCGCATGTCGGCTTGGCCGGCTAAACATGCATGCGCACTGATGGCAGTGCCTACCACTCCCCCACTGTACCAGTCATTGCGATGGCCCCACCCCCAAGTCTCTGACCTCCGAGCAAAACAAATCCAATAATTAACATGTTTTATTTTTCATGTTTTGAGGCTGCTGGCAGGGGGGGGCAACGCTCCACCGCCATAGCGGAGGGGCCGCCACTGTGAACCTTAGCCTTTCCACAAAGTTAGATTATTTGTACATTGAAAACTTGTGAGCTGCTGTAACTTGCACCCGAGGGGGTGCCTGGCTGTGCTGTGGTGTCTAGGGTATATGGACTAAAAATGTATGAAAGTCAAATGTCCGACTGAATTCTGAAGTCGATTGTATGCACAGAGTGGACCCAAGTCAGAGGTTTCTAAGTATGTAACTGCAACTTAAATGTGCAAAAAATGATCTACAGATGAAAATTGTATATTTCTAGTTCACAGAATATTATTCAGAGGGCTCTTCTACCTGGAGATGGGGCTTACAACGTCAGACAGCCATGCATTGTGGGAATTCTGTGACTAGGGCCAGGAATAGACAGAATGAGCAGATATTCACTCCTCTTTTTAGATGTTCATTAAGGTTTTGTCTGTCTTTCCTCGCCCTGGAAAGTTACAATACCAAGAGTAAGAATAAGACACTCTCCAGGATGGGAAAGGAATACATAATAAAGTCCCAAATATTACTGAGATTTTGTGGAATAGTTTGTTTCCACAGTGAAACGTGTATTCCCCATTAACAAAAAATAAATGAAAAATCTATTCTTTTGCACATTTCCTCAAAGCTGACAGTCGACTGATGTACGCAAAGTCGCCTCTGTAGAAGTTTGGAAACCTGTCATCTACACACCTATTCAGGGTGCGCTCATTGGCGCTGTGCAAAGCCATCACACGGTTTAAATCGATGCACATATTCGGCAATCGTTTGAGGTATTCGTTTTCTGCGCCTCGAGCCCCGAGGTTCCCGATCACCTGTGCTGCAGTGAAGAAAGTCAGAGCAGATGTGCAGTGTATGGCAGAGTATCCAGTGTCCAGCGGTTGCCTCTGGCCCTCCAGCTGTCCTATGGGCGTGCTCGTTTGATTAGACTGAAGGGGAATCCCTGATGACATAAAATACAAACCTAGCTTGTTGATGTGCAGCCCCTCCAAGCAGTCGGATGAAGGAGAGCTTCACTGCATGTCTGAGCCACGTAATGTGATCAAGATGGATGACGTCACAAAGGGGGTTTAAATGATGCAATGGATGGAGAACATGGATGTGTCTAATTCAGATTGCTTCTGCTGAAGAACTAAAGGGGCCGCAGTGGGGGCCGCAGAGAAGAGTGGAACAGGAAACACAAGGGTAACAGTAGGTCAGGACTGGTGAACACAGACTGCATAGATCAGGGAATACACTGGTCTAGGTGATGCTGTTAATGTGGATGTGTTTGGGTAGGAGCGCACTCCTGCAGCCTAGTCCTGGTAGGAGCGCACTCCTGCAGCCTAGTCCTGGTAGGAGGGCACTCCTGCAGCCTGGTCCTGGTAGGAGGGCACTCCTGCAGCCTAGTCCTGGTAGGAGAGCACTCCTGCAGCCTGGTCCTGGTAGGAGCGCACTCCTGCAGCCTAGTCCTGGTAGGAGGGCACTCCTGCAGCCTAGTCCTGGTAGGAGGGCACTCCTGCAGCCTAGTCCTGGTAGGAGAGCACTCCTGCAGCCTAGTCCTGGTAGGAGGGCACTCCTGCAGCCTGGTCCTGGTAGGAGGGCACTCCTGCAGCCTGGTCCTGGTAGGAGGGCACTCCTGCAGCCTGGTCCTGGTAGGAGAGCACTCCTGCAGCCTGGTCCTGGTAGGAGAGCACTCCTGCAGCCTAGTCCTGGTAGGAGAGCACTCCTGCAGCCTAGTCCTGGTAGGAGGGCACTCCTGCAGCCTAGTCCTGGTAGGAGGGCACTCCTGCAGCCTAGTCCTGGTAGGAGGGCACTCCTGCAGCCTGGTCCTGGTAGGAGGGCACTCCTGCAGCCTGGTCAATCAATCAATCAAAGAAATTTATAGAGCGCACTATCGAGGCGCTTGGGGGGGGGGGGGGGGGGTGCCGCTACTGCTCGAACAGCCAGGTCTTGAGCTTCTTCCTGAAGGAGAGGTGGTCTTGGGTCAGGCGCAGGTCGGCCGGGAGGGAGTTCCAGGTCTTGGCGGCCAGGTAGGAGAAGGACCTTCCTCCAGCAGTGGTTCTGCGGATGCGTGGGACGGTGGCGAGGGCGTGGCTGGCGGATCGGAGGTGGCGTTTGGGAGCGTAGAAGTTGATTCGGTTGTTGAGGTAGCTCGGGCCTTGGTCGTGGAGAGCTTTGTGTGCGTGGGTAAGGAGGCGGAAGGTGATTCTCTTGTTGACCGGGAGCCAGTGCAGGTCTCTTAGATGTCCGGAGATGTGGCTGTGACGTGGGATGTCGAGGATGAGTCTGGCTGAGGCGTTCTGGATGCGCTGGAGTCTCTTCTGGATCTTGGCGGTGGTTCCGGCGTAGAGTGCGTTGCCGTAGTCCAGTCGGCTGGTGACGAGGGCCTGGGTGACGGTCTTCCTGGTCTCCGTGGGGATCCACCAGAAGATCTTCCGAAGCATGCGCAGGATGTTGAAGCACGATGAGGAGACGGCGTTGACTTGCCTGGTCATGGAGAGGGAGGAGTCCAGGATGAAACCCAGGTTGCGTGCGTGGTCTGTCGGTTTGGGTGCGGTGCCCAGGGCGGGGGGCCACCAGGAGTCGTCCCAGGCGGAGGGCGAGGAGCCCAGGATGAGGACCTCCGTTTTATCTGAGTTCAGCTTCAGGCGGCTCGTCGTCATCCACTCGGCTACCTCTCTCATCCCTTCGTGCAGGTTGGCTCTGGCGGCGGCGGGGTCGTCGTTGGTCAGGGAGAGGATCAGCTGGGTGTCGTCGGCGTAGGAGATTATGTTGAGGTTGTGTTGGCGTGCGATGGCCGCGAGAGGGCTCATGTAGACGTTGAAGAGAGTCGGGCTCAGTGAGGATCCCTGAGGGACGCCGCAGATGACTTCGGTGGCCTCTGACTTGTACGGTGGTAGGCGGACTCTTTGTGTTCTTCCGTCGAGAAAGGAGACGATCCATTTCAGCGCCTTCTCCTGGATTCCGACGTTGCTGAGGCGCTGTACTAGGGTGCGGTGGCAGACCGTGTCGAAAGCCGCGGAGAGGTCTAGGAGGATGAGGGCCGCTGTTTCCCCGTTGTCCATCAGGGCTCGGATGTCGTCAGTGGCGGCGATGAGGGCGGTCTCGGTGCTGTGGTTGGCACGGAATCCGGACTGCGATGGGTTGAGGGATCCATTCGTCTCGAGGAAGGCGGCCAGCTGTTTGTTGACGGTTTTCTCGATGACTTTGGCTGGAAACGGGAGTAGAGAGATGGGGCGGTAATTCTTGAGTTCGGTGGGGTCTGCTGTAGGTTTCTTGAGTAGAGCGCTGAGTTCGGCGTGCTTCCAGCTCTCGGGGAAGGTGGCGGTGTCGAATGAGGTGTTGATGATGTCCCGCAGGTGGGGTGCGATGACAGCGTTGGCTTTGTTGAAGACGTGGTGAGGGCAGGGGTCGGTCGGAGATCCGGAGTGGACGGAGTTCATCGTGTGGACGGTGTCTTCGGTGTTGACCGGGGTCCAGGCGCGGAGGGTGGTGGGTGGCGTTGCTGCGGTCGTGGCGTGGGTCGGATGGGTGCTGAAGCTGTTGTGTATGTCCGCGATCTTGTTGTGGAAGTAGGAGGCGAGGGAGTTGCAGAGGTCTTGCGAGGGGGTGATGTCGTTGCTTCCGGCGTTGGGGTTGGAGAGCTCTTTCACGATGTTGAAGAGTTCCTTGCAGTTGTGTGCGTTGTTGTCCAGTCGGTTCTTGAAAGCCGTCTTCTTGGCGATGCGGATCAGTTGGTGGTGTTTCCGGGTGGCAAGCTTGAGGGTGGTCCTGTTGTCCGGCGTGGGTTCCCTTCTCCAGGCTTTCTCGAGGGCGCGGCAGTTCTTCTTGGAGCTCTTGAGTTCGTCGGTGAACCATGGGGCTCTCTTGCTGCCGGGTCTGCTGGGCGGGGTCCTCAGTGGGGCGAGTTCGTCCGCGCAGTTGCTGATCCACTTCGTGAGGTTGTCGGCGGCCTGGCTGGGGTTCGCTGAGCTGGCCGGAGGGTGCTGGCTCAGGGAGGCGGCGAGCTGGTCGGCTGTGATCTTGTTCCAGCTTCTTCGGGCAGCCTGTTGCTGGTGGTGGTGGATCGTCGTTCTTCTGAAGGTGAAGTGGATGCATCTGTGATCCGTCCAGTGGAGTTCTGTGGCGTGGCTGAAGGCGATGTCTTTGCTGGATGAGAAGATGGCGTCGAGTGTGTGTCCGGCGAGGTGGGTGGGGGTGGACACCAGCTGCTTGAGTCCAAGGTTGGCGAGGTTGTCGAGCAGGGTGCTGGTGTTGCGGTCGTTGTTGTTCTCCAGGTGGAAGTTGAAGTCCCCCAGGAGGATGTAGTCGGCGGAGGGGAGGGCGTGCGGGCTGACGAAGTCGGCGATGTCCTCGCTGAATTGAGTGCGTGGTCCCGGAGGTCGGTAGATCAGGGTGCCTCTGAGGGTGGTCTTCGGGTCGGTGTGGATCTGGAAGTGCAGGTGTTCGGCGGAGGGTGGGGAGTTGTCGGTGCTGGTCGTGATGCGGATGGTGTTCTTGTGGATGATGGCGATGCCTCCTCCCACCTGGTTGGCGTTGCGATCCTTCCGGGTGATCTTGTATCCTTCTGGGATGGCGATGGCGATGTCGGGCGCTGAGGAGGCGTTCATCCAGGTCTCCGTGATGAGGGCGACGTCGGGGGCTGTGGTGTCGATGAGGGATACAGAAGGCAAAAGGGGCGGGGCTGAGCGGCGGTGGCGGGAAGCGGGGAGCGGGGAGGGAACAGAGGGACAGAAGACGACAATGCTGGCAATTAGGAGAAAATGAGGAAATCACACAAAATAAAGCAAACCGAACTAATAATGGGATACAAAAGACAGCAGGGCACAGGAGCAACCACGGACCTCGAGGCTCGAGGGAGGGGGCGTGGTCAAGCGGCAGCAGCCGGGCAGCGAGGCACAAGGCAGAAGGGGCACACGCAGCAGCTGGTGGCCGTGCGGCGCGGGGGTGTCCCACAAGTAGGTCACACTCACCTGCGTCGCACGGTCGCCATATATGGCCAAGTGCGCGGGTGGGCGGGGCAGCTGGGAGGCGGGAGCGGGGAGGGATACAGAAGGCAAAAGGGGTGGGGCTGAGCGGCGGTGGCGGGGAGCGGGGAGGGAACAGAGGGACAGAAGACGACAATGCTGGCAATTAGGAGAAAATGAGGAAATCACACAAAATAAAGCAAACCGAACTAATAATGGGATACAAAAGACAGCAGGGCACAGGAGCAACCACGGACCTCGAGGCTCGAGGGAGGGGGCGTGGTCAAGCGGCAGCAGCCGGGCAGCGAGGCACAAGGCAGAAGGGGCACACGCAGCAGCTGGTGGCCGTGCGGCGCGGGGGTGTCCCACAAGTAGGTCACACTCACCTGCGTCGCACGGTCGCCATATATGGCCAAGTGCGCGGGTGGGCGGGGCAGCTGGGAGGCGGGAGCGGGGAGGGATACAGAAGGCAAAAGGGGTGGGGCTGAGCGGCGGTGGCGGGAAGCGGGGAGCGGGGAGGGAACAGAGGGACAGAAGACGACAATGCTGGCAATTAGGAGAAAATGAGGAAATCACACAAAATAAAGCAAACAGAACTAATAATGGTAGGAGAGCACTCCTGCAGCCTAGTCCTGGTAGGAGAGCACTCCTGCAGCCTAGTCCTGGTAGGAGGGCACTCCTGCAGCCTAGTCCTGGTAGGAGGGCACTCCTGCAGCCTAGTCCTGGTAGGAGAGCACTCCTGCAGCCTAGTCCTGGTAGGAGGGCACTCCTGCAGCCTAATCCTGGTAGGAGGGCACTCCTGCAGCCTAATCCTGGTAGGAGGGCACTCCTGCAGCCTAATCCTGGTAGGAGGGCACTCCTGCAGCCTAGTCCTGGTAGGAGGGCACTCCTGCAGCCTAGTCCTGGTAGGAGGGCACTCCTGCAGCCTAGTCCTGGTAGGAGGGCACTCCTGCAGCCTAGTCCTGGTAGGAGGGCACTCCTGCAGCCTGGTCCTGGTAGGAGGGCACTCCTGCAGCCTGGTCCTGGTAGGAGCGCACTCCTGCAGCCTAGTCCTGGTAGGAGGGCACTCCTGCAGCCTAGTCCTGGTAGGAGAGCACTCCTGCAGCCTAGTCCTGGTAGGAGCGCACTCCTGCAGCCTAGTCCTGGTAGGAGCGCACTCCTGCAGCCTAGTCCTGGTAGGAGCGCACTCCTGCAGCCTAGTCCTGGTAGGAGGGCACTCTTGCAGCCTAGTCCTGGTAGGAGAGCACTCCTGCAGCCTGGTCCTGGTAGTAGGGCACTCCTGCAGCCTGGTCCTGGTAGGAGGGCACTCCTGCAGCCTGGTCCTGGTAGGAGGGCACTCCTGCAGCCTAGTCCTGGTAGGAGAGCACTCCTGCAGCCTAGTCCTGGTAGGAGGGCACTCCTGCAGCCTAGTCCTGGTAGGAGAGCACTCCTGCAGCCTAGTCCTGGTAGGAGAGCACTCCTGCAGCCTAGTCCTGGTAGGAGGGCACTCCTGCAGCCTAGTCCTGGTAGGAGGGCACTCCTGCAGCCTAGTCCTGGTAGGAGAGCACTCCTGCAGCCTAGTCCTGGTATGAGGGCTGCAGCCTAGTCCTGGTAGGAGGGCACTCCTGCAGCCTGGTCCTGGTAGGAGGGCACTCCTGCAGCCTGGTCCTGGTAGGAGGGCACTCCTGCAGCCTGGTCCTGGTAGGAGGGCACTCCTGCAGCCTGGTCCTGGTAGGAGGGCACTCCTGCAGCCTAGTCCTGGTAGGAGGGCACTCCTGCAGCCTAGTCCTGGTAGGAGGGCACTCCTGCAGCCTAGTCCTGGTAGGAGCGCACTCCTGCAGCCTAGTCCTGGTTTGAGGAAACTCTGGCGACAATGTGCATAATGTCCTTAACACCTTTACATTTCCTCACGTTGAATTAAATGCCTGTGGCCCTCGATACTACTGTGCCAGGACTCCGATAATGAAGGTTTAGGCTCCACTTCCCATGTTTCCCACCTTCTGGGTACTGATCCTAGGGTAACTTCACCTGGCTTTACTAGGTTACACATCTGCTGGGGGTGGGGAATCCAAGTGTTCGTATTTACCGCCCAACCTGTACTTCCAGTCCGACCGGTAACCCATTACTTGCCAAATTGGGATTTCCAAGGAGCTCATATGACGGTCTGTTCGGAGAGAACAGTGTTTAACCCACAGCTCTTACTACAATAATACAACAAACACGGAAAGATTGCAGTATGTTATCACAATTACACAATCCACTGGAGAAATGCACCAATGCAGAAGGTCTGTATGAAGAGCGTGAAAAGAACAAAGGATGTTGGTCCTAACAAACCAGAGAAAGCATTTCATAGCTTTGGAGACAAAGATCACGTGCGATGGACAGCGGGGTGGATGAGCTGGGAACGGCTGTGCACCAGGAGCCAAATGAATATTGGGAGTGGGAACATAAAATGCGGTCAGGGAATAGAGGTGAGGTGGGACCGGCCACACCTGATTAGGCAAATGAAGGCTGTGAGTGGGGACATAAAATATACTCCGAGAACAGAGAGGAGGTGGGACCGGCCACACCTGAGCAGACTAATGAAGGCTGTGAGTGGGGACATAAAATATACCCAAAGAAGAGAGAGGGAGCGGGGTCAGCCAAACCCAAGGATCCCAATGAATGCTGGGAGCGGGGACATAAAATATAATCGGAGAGGAGAGAGGGAGCAGGTCAGCCAGACCCGAGGAGCCCAATGAACACTGGGAGCGGGGACATAAAATATACTCGGAGAAGAAACAGGAGGTGGGATGGGACCGGCCACACCTGACTAGGCTTATGAAGGCTGTGAGTGGGGGCATAAAATATACCCAAAGAAGAGGGAGGGAGCGGGGTCAGCCAGACCCGAGGAGCCCATGAACGCTGGGAGCGGGGACATAAAATATACTCGGAGAAGAAACAGGAGGTGGGATGGGACCGGCCACACCTGACTAGGCTTATGAAGTCTGTGAGTGGGGACATAAAATATACCCAAAGAAGAGGGAGGGAGCGGGGTCAGCCAGACCCGAGGAGCCCAATGAACACTGGGAGCGGGGACATAAAATCTACTCGGAGAAGAAACGGGAGGTGGGATGGGACCGGCCACACCTGACTAGGCTTATGAAGGCTGTGAGTGGGGACATAAAATATACCCAAAGATGAGGGAGGGAGCGGGGTCAGCCAGACCCGAGGAGCCCAATGAACGCTGGGAGCGGGGACATAAAATATACTCAGAGAAGAAACGGGAGGTGGGATGCGACCGGCCACACCTGACTAGGCTTATGAAGGCTGTGAGCGGGACATAAAATATTATCAGAGAAGAGAGAGGGAGCGGGGTCAGCCAAACCGAGCGGGGACATAAAATATACTCCGAGAAGAAACAGGAGGTGGGATAGGAGCGGGAGCACAGAGTATAATCAGAGAAGAGAGTGGAGGCGGGCTCAGCCAGACCAGAGGAGCCCAATGAAGACACAATGTAATTGGAGAAGAGAGAGGCGGTGGGATCAGCCACACCCGACTTGGATAATGAAGCCTGTGAGTGGGGACATAAAATGTAATCCTGAGGAGGAGCACACAATATAATCGGAGAAGAGAGAGGAGGAGGGACCAGCCAGACCCGAAGAGCCCATGAAGACTGCGAGCAAGAACATAATCTGCAATTTTAGAGGAGGATGAGTCAGTCCAGGTAGACACATGAAAAACTTTATAAACAAAATGAAACTGAGACCCAGCACAAAAAGATAGCCCCTGTCCACGTTTTTTCCTGTAACTTTGGCTGATGCTATGTACAAAATGTAGGCGTCTTTACTTATGAATAAGATAAATCATAACCCGAATGATAAACTTATTTCCTTTTGCCATGAAACATATCCCAGGGAAGAGGCTGGATATGTAATGTAACCCGAATAGAGTTTATTAAAGTCTTTACATCCTTCTGCTTCTATTCTAAAGAGTGGAAGTCGAAAAAGGGGCTGATAAACAGTGATGTGACGCATTTTGTTAGCTGCCATATTGGTATTGTGCCCGTACTGCCGACGGCCATCTTACAGTGGTGCTACGTGTAAAGGGGGGGACCAGTGCAGATGGAAGTACAATCAGGAGAAGGTTCAGAAAGTAGCCAAGTAGCCATTGGAGCCCAGAGGCAGTGGCAACATTTGAGTCCAAGCAGAGGGGAGCTGGCAACCGCTGATTGTCAAGCCTTGCTAGGGAATGTCTTCCCCATAGCGCTTTTATCACCGTCCATTGCCTTGGGTATCTGGTCCGTCTGAGACCATCATGGCACCTCACTTGAGATTAAGGCCCAAAGTAGTGTTCAGCCGTGGTCCGTGCAGGTAACGGCGGTGGGGCGGTGGCGCTGGGTAAGGGGGGATTTCGAGGGATGATGCTGACGGAAAATAAATGATTTATTTAATTTTCCCTCGGCATCGTCCCTAAAAAGTCCCTGCTTATGCAGCCTCACCGCTGTTACTTGCATGGACCGTGGCTGGTAGTGTTTGAGTCTGATACAGTGCTTTGCGAGTGATAGCTGAGTAGACTGGAGAATGTGGGTATTAGTAGAATGATATATGGCGAATCCAGCTGTTAGTTGAGTGATGTGTAGTGAATTAAATTGTTGGTCGAGTGATGGATGGCAAATTAAGGTGATAGTTGAGTAGTCTGGTGAATGTCGACGTTAGTTGATTGACATATAGGGGAGGCTAATGTTGGTCAAGTCATATATTATATCAAAATTACATTTATATACCCCTTACTAACCTTGATGAGGCATTAAAGTTCTTCACGCTGGCCACCAGGCTGCTCCGTAACCCAAGATTAGTGGTTAGTCCAATGGATGTTGATTATTGTTGGTTTCTAGGATTACTCTTGTGTTTACTAGCAAAGCAATCCATGAATTTGTTCCAGTGTCTTTGTGGTAGATTAGATTTATAGGAGCTAGGTGTGATCATTAGTGGGGGGTGGGAACGTGAGCTCATGCAGATTGTTGGTGGTATTAATGGATGTGGTTTTTAGATTAGGTATTGCTAGGTCTTAGGTTATGACTTTCAAAGGATGACTGGTTATCTTTGATAGGAGGTGTAGGTAATCTTCAGAAATACAATAAAAAAGATTAAAGTAAACATACAAATGATTGAGAATAGTCTATTGGGAGAGAGGACCCATACAAAGGCTGGAAATAAAGAAGTTCATTCAAAAGAAAAAAAGGAAAGGGGACAATTTGAAGTTTTAATGTCAAGGTCAACATTTAATGCACGGTTTTAGAAACATGGGGAGACTCCTGAGATAGCAATGTGCTCTTAGGATGCAAAACTGTAGAAAGAGGCATCATTATTTGTATGTGAGAGTGCAATATTAGGTACCTTGATGTGCTATAGAATCTGGAGAATAGCCTCTCCGTTGCCCGGTTACTTCTACAGCACAGTTTAATCAAGAACGAGTGATCAGCGCAGGTGTTGGAAGTGTAAAGTAATAACTGTATGAATACATAATGCAATATCAAGAGCTTTGGGCTGTCCTTCAATGAAGCCGTAACCTCACAATCAAAGCAACGTGTGCAAATATACAGGGAAAATGATGCAAACATCTAATGCAGACATCAAAAAGGAGATTCTGCAAATGCCGGAGCTAATTTCTTCAATTATTTACCATTAAAGTCTGCCTCACAGTATTAAGTACCAAAGCAGAGTGGGATCTATTTGGATGACCCTGGTTTAGCATGAAACGGGATCAGCCTGAGAGCAGATTCCCAGACCGTGGAAGTGCATCTCCCACAGTCCTGTAGCTGGAGTCAGGAGGTCCGGACACTCGAGTGAGGAAGGAGAGGCTGAGCTACCTTTTTATAAATTCCATGAGGCCTTACTACTCCTGTGTGGGGTGCTGAAGCGTGCTACACCGTGTTGGGTGTGTGATTGGAGGTATGTTGTCTTTGTTTTGATTGTATGTGGAATGTGTGTCCATGTCATGCGTGATGACCACCGCGGTGCGGTTATCATGTTATGGGACGCAGCACATAGCAGTGTGTTCTATGATGAAATGGGAGAAAGAGACTCACATTTTTATGGTTTTCAGCAAGCTGGCAGCTTTGAACATGTGGCACACCGCATGGGAAGGGTAAATGGAGAGGACTTGTAGTCACCGAGACTCACTAATTGTGTGCAGTTGGAAAGAAACGAGACCAGTATTTCTTTGGCCTTTGATTTGATGCCAATGTTTGAGACACGATCGATCAGTGTAGCGTGATCGACCGTGTCAAAAGCTGCTGATAAGTCTAGCAGCACTAACACTGCGGACCCACCTTGGTCTAGGATTGTTCTAATTTCGTCTGCTGCTTTGATGAGACCGGTTTCTGTGCCATGGCCTTTCCTGAAGCCGAATTGCCTCTCATCCAGGAGGTTATGATCTTCAATGTATTGGGCTAATTGTGAGTTCATTAATTTCTCAAAGATTTTTGCTGGGAAAGGAAGGCTTGTGATAGGTCTGTAATTTTTTGTATCTAACAGATCGAGGTGCTGCTTCTTCAGCAGCGGATCGATTATAGCCTTTTTCCATGTGGCAGGGTAGGTGCGGGAGTTGAATACGGCGTTGCAGATGTCTTAGGTTTGGGGAATCAGTTTTGAGATGGTGGCTGGGCAGGGGTTGTGGGGGAGCCTGACCCTTGATGGTTAAGATGAGGTTCTTGATCTGTTTTGGTGAAACTTGGCTAAAATTCGAGAAAGAAGGGTGTTTTCGTTGATATCAGGAGTGGCCATCGAGTAGCCAGTTTTAGGTTGAGCAGCAAAGTTGACATATATATTGCTGACTTTGTCTAGGAAGGAGCTGGCCAGGGCATTGCACAGACCTTGGGTGGGGGATGGTGGGGGGTTTGTCACGGACCCTGATAATTTAGTGACTAACCGAAAACGTTGTTTAGCAGAGTCTTTGGCCGCTTCTATCTGACTGAGGTAGTATTTGCTTTTCTCCGCGATAATGAGATGCTTCTACTTGGAGATGGCTTCCTTATAACGAGTTTCATCAGTGATATTATAATCTCTGCGCCAGCGTCTTTCAAGGTTCCTGCAATGTTTTTCAAGTCTGAGGAAATCGGAGAACCAGGGGGCGGTTCTATTTTTTTTTAAAGATTTTCAGAGGTACAAAGACGTTGAATGCATTATTAAGCCATTCGGAATAGTTGGAGGCGGCAAGTGTAGGGTCTGGTGTAGGGTCACAATTGGTGGATGACAGATGTGTTTTGAGGAGCTGCTGGTCCAGGCAGCTCCAAGCGCTGAATTGTGTGGGTGGAGTGGGAATGGTATGCGGAAGGGGGGGGGGGGGGGGGGGGGGGTTTATTTGCCTGAATGTCGAAGATGACTGCCCAATGGTCAGTCCAAGCCAGGGGAATGGTTTTTATTATTGATAATTGCCTGTTGCTGGTGAAGAGCCCGTCAAGCATATGACCGGCTGTGTGAGTGGGGCTGGTCACCAACTGGCAGAGATCTACAGCCTCCAGTTCTGCAATGAGGGTGGAGGGGTCATGGTCGTCAAGGGTTTCCAGATGGAAGTTGAAATCACCCAAGATGGTGAAATTTGCTTCTCCTGCTAACGGTTCCAATAAACTACCCAAGGCCGAGAGGAATTCCCCTCGAGGGCCTGGGGGACGATAAAGGAGGGTTCCTTGAAAGGTTTGTGAATGATTGAGCTGTATGGTAAACGTCACAGCTTCACAAGTCGTGGTGGGGATAGTCTCCGTCCATTGCGCGTCTGGGCAAGCATCCAAATGTATGCAGCCAGATTGACAACTAGACTACTGACCGCCGTAATGCGTTTAGCAAAACAGCACTGCCGGTCTGCGTCGTGGTTCCCTCCACACAAGCAGAAGCATCCATGACGGTCTTCACCCTTATCCCTCCTTTTGTATTTATTTTGATCTTGTCTTCAGTTTTCCTTTTTGCTTCTACTGCAATATCACATGTTTTACATTCTTACTCGCACGTTGTGTTCTTGTCATTCTCTGGGCACATTGGCATGTTTTTACTACCGTAATAAATTGTGTTTTTGCCCTTCCTGTGCACACCGATATATATTCTGCAATATTCCTTCTGCTTCTCTCGACCCCCGCAGCCCTGAAAGCATATAAAGTATGCTTTATGGCTCTAGCACAACAACCCATTTTTATTTTATGTATACTTTTCATATAATTACACTTTTAAGCCTTTTATGCTTCGCGTTTCTGCGCAGCTGCACACAGTGTTAGGAACTATTTACAGTTTATACTTTGCTCGAGGCACATGTTCGCCCTTGTTTTATTATATTTACTCTCTGTTCAGTCCTTGTTAGTTCCATTATGCTGCCTGTCTCCATGTGCTAATAGACACATTAACGGTTTTATGTAAGCAGCGTGTTTTGCATAGCGCTGACATCCAGCGTTTCAGACACTTCAAGGCGCTTTGCCTAAATCACAGTGGCCTGTGGTAAAGAGACACATTTGGAAACGCGCGCCGGTGGTGCCGTGTACATTTTCAGAGCTGGGGATGGGGAACGGAAGGGGGGGGAGGGGGGGAGGGGGGGGGAGGGGTGTCTGTGATCTGTATTCAGTCAAGATACCGGACAGGCTACCTGAGACAGGTAGAGTTTAGAATGGTTGTTTTCTGTGCACACCAATAGTTTTACCCAGTGCTTTAAATGGGAAAAAAATAAGTGCAGGTACTCACTAAAATAGAGGTGTTGCAAGTGGGCGGGCCTAGGGGCGAGTCTAAGGGCAAGATATGATCATACTTAATGACTTCTGTACCATTTGCAGCACATATCAAAGCACACGAGAAATGCGTTCATGTCAGTAAAACAGATGAACTCATTACAAGCTCCTCGGAAGCAGAGCCGCATCTGCCCTGCACTGGAGGGAAAACCTAATCTGCGCCTGCCGTGCTGATCATGGTACCGGTACTCTCTCTGGCTACAGAGAAGTGCCGGTACTGACGGCAAAAAACATTGGAGGTGCCGGTACTCAGTACCGGTGAGTACCGGCCCATTTAAAGCACTGGTTTTGCCTCTCTAGCTCGCATTTCCTTTATTCACTTGTTGTCAAGCACTGTCCTGGCATGCCTTGAACCACTTAGATTATTGTTATGATTCAATTACATCGTAGGCTGAACGCGTAGCGTAATAACCAAAATAAAATGTATTCTTTTCACTTTCCTGTGAGATTACATTGATGTTATTATTGTTGAGCACACACTCGGATAACTTGGTTCTCTTCCAAGTGCCTCTCAGGCGGACCTACGGGCACAGCCTTTGTGTAAAGTGATGTTTCTCACAGCAGGAGGGATTGGCGCACCCACAACACGGGCACATTCAAGAGAAAGCCCTTCCTGAAGCATCAATCAGGGACAGACAAACACAGGCCTGACCCAGTAACTTCCTGACCTTGAAAAACAGAAACCACTGTTGCACCACTCAACCCCTACCACCTATCACACATATTCACTACCGATGTTCTGTGCACTCAAGTTATTGCGCTTTTTCTCTAGTTTTTCCAGAGCCAAGATGGATTCCAGTGGGTTGACTGGGACCCATCGGAGGTTAACCCTAAATATTTCTAGGGCGTGTCTAATCTGCAGGTATCTGAAGAATTACAATTTATAGAGATTAAACTGCTATTGAAGTTGATTAAAAGTTTTAATGTAGTTTGTTTCCTAAACATCTTGCACTATTCAGATCCCAATGGCATCCCATCAGGAAGAGCCTGTCAGCTGGGGCACATCTGGCAGCCACTTACCCTGCACAAAGGGGTCTCCTTAGTTATCCTACCCTGATATACACCCTTACTTACCCTTCATGTATGTATGCAGAATGTGGTTTGTTGGTTAAGAAAGAACTCTCTGCAATTTAATGCAGATAAAACTGAAATCCTCTGTACTGAGGGTGGGAGAGTGCCCTATTCCCTTCCGGTCAACTTCTGGCCTATTCCTGCTGATCCCCCATTGCGACCATCTAAGGCAGTCCGCAATCTGGGAGTCTCATTTAATGAGAAACTGACCTTGGAAACACATGTCAATAAAATTATGGGGACCTGTTTCTCTCGTTAGGATCCTGAGGAAGATTCTCCCCCATCTCCCCGCTCAAACGAGCCCCTTTAAGTAGTTAGGAGCGTGATTTTGAGCAGGTTGGATTATTGTAATTCAGTACTGCTAGAATCCCCTAAATTCTTGACTGGGAGACTGCAGAGAATCCAGAATATGGCAGCCAAGTTGGCTCTGACGCGCCTCCGTCAAACTTCTTCCACTCAGGCCCTTGCGGAGCTGCACTGGCTTCCCATAGCATAGAGGATCCATTTTAAATCCCTCTGCGTTGTGTTTAAGGCACTGCATGGATTGGGTCCCATACCATTGCAGAGTCAATTCTGCTGGTATGTCCCCCCCCCCCCCCCCCCCCCCCCGCTGCCTTCGGTCCTCTACAGCTTACTGGGTGAAAGTACCTCGGACTAGAAGAGTTAATCTGGGGACAAGCTGTCAGTGTTGCCGCTGCAAGACTTTGGAACAAACTACCCCTGGAGTTGCGACAGATGAAAGATCCTTTATCCTTTCGTAAACAAATTAAAACCTGGCTCTTTCCCAGAATTTAACATCACCCTGCTCATACTATAGTCATTGTTACTGTCTTTTCTCTCTTTAGCGCCAGGATGCTCAATGGGTTGCAGTGCGCTCCATAAATTTCTTTTACTTTAAATTACATTACTACTGGGTCCGCCCCGCCCACAAACAGCGAATCATTTACTGGGAGTAGTTGTGCCTCTTGATAATACCGATCAATATTTGCAAATCCCACCCTTCCGCCATAAGGACATGGCACACATTTATTGAACTCTTCCCTCAACAAGAAACTGGTTACTGATCCCTGGACAGTAGTGAAAAAGTCCCTGGGAAGTGCGCAAGGATAATGTTGGAATGTGTAAAGATTTAATTTGACAGTGCCGTCATTTTAAATAAGAACAATTTTCCCACTCTAGAGATCAGCAATGTACCCCAAACTTCCATTTGTGGTTTGGCTTTATACATTAGGAGAGCAATGTCCAAGTCCCCGCAACTCTCCGGGTCTATGGATATGCGTATGCCAGGGAATTACTAATCTTTAGTACCTTTTATCTCCCCACGCTCCCGTGGTGATCGCACCCTTCAGTGGCATTACTATGGATTCCCCCAAGTTCACCATGAGGCCCGACTCCGACACTAAATATCTTAAAAGTTCCTAAATGCTCGATCATATCTATCCTTATTCACCATCTACCCAACCCCTTACCAAATCTGATCAAATCCAACAACCTCACCTGTTACAACTCACAGAGGACACCCACATCATTTTAAAAATGGAGAGCCCCAAATACGTGTGCATTTCACAACTCATTGACGGCCTTCCTGCCATAAACACATGGATTATACATAACCATCTATAGCTCAATACCACAAAGACAGACATTCTGACCTGCGAACAATGTAAAAACTACCAGGCTGCCGCCATATGGCCTAAGGAACGTAAAGCCCCTCTAACAACATTAAGTGGAGTTAGAAACATAGGAGTAACCATGGATTCAGACCAATCCTTGATACCGCATGCTAACAACGTCACAAAGCGTGCCATTTACACTATGAAAACACTACGCCGCATCTTCCCTTACCTTACACACCAGCATAAACTGCAAGCCATCCTCACACTCCTAATCTCCAAGCTTGACTATGCCAACAGCCTACACCTTGCCGCACCCACACTCAATACACACAAACTACAACTCATCCAAACTGCAGCCTGAAGGCTTCTTCTCTGGCTTTACACGAGAGAAGTCATAACTGCGGTCTTGCAATCGCTCCACTGGCTGCCGGCAGCTACATGTGCAATTTGTAATGCACTCTGTATGGTCCACAGAGCCTCCCAAGGGAAAGGACCGTTTACTTACAAGTTAAATGCAAGCAATACAAATTAAACAGAACACTGCTCTCCAGGCTTGCATCACTTATCATGCCACCTTACCATAAGAAACCCATAGGCAGCACAGCTTTCTTACTACAAGCTGCCAAGCACTGGAACTCACTACCAGCCAGCATTAGAAGCACCCAGGAGCATCTACACTCCGAAGAGAGATAAAAAATGCCTATTTACTAGATAACTGCACCACCAACATCCCGGCAACAGAGCACAGAAAATAGTCCCACCCTCAAGCACAATACTCGTCTTACAACCAATGAAATGCAAACAACCACCAGTAAATCGCTTTCATTATGCAGATAAGCTAGGAGGGACGGACCAATGGTTTGCCGTAGCATTATATAGTTATGTACTTCCAGATATACCAGTTATGGCCCACAATAATTCTAAACCATAATACGCATTAATCGGAAACAAACTGACACTTCTACCTCTTAAATTCACATAAGATGCATCTTCTATGAAGATTGCCCATCGCAAGCACTGTACAGACAACAAACCAGCCATCACCAAATGTACAGGCATGGAATAACTGAAGAGATCAGTCACACCTTACTGGACAGTGTGAAGGACTTTAATATAGCCCACCACTGCAGATCCCACACATCTATACAATCTGGCCGCTTCTTTACATCTCACAGAGACACTCCGATATGGGATGATAATAAAAATGCCCATCTTAACAGAGCTCTCCACTTCTCTCCCCAAGAATGCCAGCTTAGCACCAGGACTATACACAAAATCTCAGAGTGGACAACCCAGTGCAGTAACCAGCTAAGCTAATACCATAAAGGGACCTCACCCTCCTTTGTGCAGGTCTCAATGTCCTGGCACTCACCCTCCTTCATGCTGGTCTCCTACAGCAGGGGGCACTCCTCTTTGGTACTTTCGGGCAGACGCTGTCCCTCTTATGTCTATAGATACAGTGACCCATGCAAAGGCGAGCATTAACCACACGACAGACAAGTGGCCTCTGTGGTGAGTCTTTGCTTATTACATAAAGCCCTTCACCCACAACATGTGACGTTCTTCATCATTGGATCCTAACACATCACTGACAGAATAATGTAGTCATGATGGGCGCAGCCACCCCTGGTAGTACTACATATTGCATGCAAGGAATGCGATATTGGCAGTTTATGGTGAAAGAGTATGGATAACTGCATTAATGGGGTGGGCACTACCTGGAGGTGGGAAGAGCACATGAGTGACATGCACAAAATGCACACCACACCAATGGGAAGGCCATGTTACCTGTTCAGTTGCTGAAGAATATGCTGTTGTATATCTCTTGGAGGATGTGAGGGCCTATAGAGACAGAGAAAGTATGACAGTAACTCATTACAACAAGCATTGGCAAAGCCAGTAGGTCTCTCCTACACAATGTTTTCTTTTTGCCATGTTGTACAACACACCCTTTCCATGTTGTCACGTATCTATATATGTATTACTTTACTCCTACTGTTGAAGAAAAAAAAAATTCACTCTCTAAAGCACTACTGTCTTGCCCTATATTTCTCTCAATATATCCTCTACCTCCAATCTCTGACTCATCCCAAACCTCATTTTACTGCTATGATCTCCAAAATAACATTTTCTAGACTTTTCCCTCCTCTATCCCTCTTTGGCTGACCCCCAGACCTCATTTTACTACCATGATCTCGCCGATCCTTTTTAAGGGACTCTTCCATTCTCCATCTCTCCGGTTTACTCATCCCAAACCTCATCTTACTACTATAATCTCCCAAAAACACTTTCTAGACTCTTCTCTCTTCTGTCCCTCCATTATCCTTTTCAATCCAACGCACAGACTTGCATGTCCACTGCTCAAATTAACTCATAATTCCCTATACTAATCCACCACTAATCCTTTTGGGTACCAGAGTAGCGTGCTACTCCATGAAAAGCGATTTGGTGCCCCGTCAGGGGTAGTGCGCACTATAGAAATACAATTACAACTTAAAGACTCACAGGCTGATGAGCAGAGGCCAACAACAGGGCCCAGTCGAGGGCCACTTGCCAGTGGTCAGTCGAGTACTTCCAGGAAAAAGCCTCTTGCAGCATGTTATTTGCTTGTAGCCACACAGAATCTCAGTCACCTGACCCAGGGAGTCGCCTTGACATGGGTGCAAGAGAGAGCAAGTCCAATCCTCCAGGACACTGATAGCAGGTCCAGAAAGTGTCGTGAAGTGGGTGCCTTGAGGTGCTGCATTTATGCCTGACATCAACTAATGGTTGGGCCTGACTCTCAGGCACTCCCTAACAAATGGGGTAACAATTTCAGCGGCTAACCCTACCATCTTCAGCAGTTTCTGTTTGCCTTACTGCAAACAAGCCCAGAATGCCTTGTGTCAGGGCAAAATATCAAAATGTTTGGCCACACTAAACCTGGGCCCTGAGGGCTGCGTGTGGGTGTGAGAGTGTCCTAGGGAAATCGCCATCATCCACCGACATCTAACACTAAAATCCAGTTTGAAGTTGCCACTGCACCTACAACAAACCAAGAGACCAATGTCTGGTAAGACAAACACAGGGTCCTCCAGCCTCAAGATAGGGGATCCAAAAGAACGGCCTTGGCATCCTGTCCTCTCCAGTTCAAGTGTGACCCAAGTGTTACATGTGGCCTGTCAAGCAGAATTTGACAGTGTGGTGCCACAGGATTCCCATAGCACTCACTATTTTGTGGAGATCAGAGGAGCCCTCTGTGCCCATTCAGGTCAGCCGACTGTTAGTTCCTGGGAGGCATTTCACACCTATTGCGGGATCAGCACAAGCTGAGAGCTGGCAGAGGCTAATGCTTATTAGCCTTTAGATGGTTTAGGCAGGAAAAGGGTAACTTTCTAAAAGTTACTTTACCCCATTAGTTATTAAAACTCTGAACTCACAATTGAATTAGATTTTTAATAAATACTGAAATAATAGCTTCATTATTTTTCTATCGGGCCCCATTCCAGAGAAACCATATTAATATTAAATTCTGTACTGTGGTTTTCTACATTACACAACGAGGCCTGCCACTGTTAAAAACAGGTTTTAGGGCCACTGTAGGGACATGGTGACATTCATTTTTTACCTGTCCCAATTTGACATACCATGCACCTTATGGACTGCAAGGCTTACATAGGGGTAACCTACCAATATTTAAAAGGTAGGTTTTTACCTGTCAACAAGCATTATTTTAACAAGTCACACTGCAGGTTTTACATAGCAGCCGTGAGGCTAACCAGGGTAGGCCTGAAGCTGTGTTTGTATGGCCATTATAGTGGATAGCACAGTAGGTGCTGCATTCTATAAGTGGCATTTAACTTCCAGGCCCTGGGGGTACTTTCTACACCATTTACTAGGAGCTTAGAAGCAACTTAAATGTGACAATGAAGAATAAGTGAATTTAGCCTTGTTTAAAAGGAGAGCACTGGCACGCTGCTCCTGGATACTACGAGACTTGGACAGAAAAAGGTATATGCTTCCCACACCAACTCGAGAAGGAGACCTCCCCGATTACATTCGCTGACCTTAAAGCAACTCACCAGCTGGAAGACATAGACCTATATAAATTCCTAAAGATAAAAACCACCCTGTCAAAGACAAGTCTAGCCAGCAACCAACCCTCAATCTTCTGCTACGTAGCAAACGTCAACAAACTAGGCCATCAAGTCTCGCAATTATATAAAATACTGCGCCCAAAAACACCAAACTTGACACCAAAACAACCGAATACTGGGATAAACACATCCACACCCCGCTAAACGAACGTGAATGGAAAACTCTGTGGACCTCGGCCACGCGAAACAAGATCACCCCAGTCTTAGCACAAATAAAACTCTGGCTACTCCACAAAACCCTCTGGACCCCAGATCGCTTACACACTAGGCCTCAGGGAAGACACCCTCTGCTGGAACTGCACCACAGAGAAGGGAGACCTAGCTCACCTAATTTTCCATTGCCCAACACTCCAGGCGTTCTGGGGAAGGGTATTTGATTTCATAGACAATGTGTTTAAATGCAAGCTAACAAGAGACTTTGCCTCCATCACCACGGCCTTTATACGTACTGATCTCTCCTCAGAGAGAGAGAGAGAGAGAGAGAGAGAGAGAGAGAGAGAGAGAGAGAGAGGGAGAGGGAACTAATGGACCTACTTCTGACTGCCGCGGTCAAACTGGTACTAACCAACTGGAAAGACACTAGCAAAACCAGCTACAAAGGGTGGATCAACTGGGTCACTCACCTCCAGAGGAGCGGATCGCTTGGCGTTGCAGCACTCCCCATGGAAAGCATCAAGAAGGGGGTTATGGGAAACGCTGGACAGGTCTCTGGACCCCTACAAACTCCCATCGGAAACCACCAGAACACCTACTGTAAACGATCCAAGACCCGGCAAAAATACGGACCGGGGAGACTCGGAAACTAGCCTGAATATCTCCATACAAAACGAACAGTAGTGGACATACCGGACACCAATGTTTTAAGCCAAAAATGTATACCTCTCTATATGCCTGTCCTATCCTCTTTCTCTCTCTCTTTTCGAACTTTTCTAGCCACTCATCCTGCACCTACTTCTCTATCAAAAATGTAGCAGCAAGGGGATAACTGCCTAAGAACAGTAATGTACTAAGGTTTTCTGACAGCCGTGGTTAACCACACTACTGCTTTTGTGATTGTATACAATTTATAAAAAAGTAATTAAAAAAAGAAAGGGTAAAGTGCAAGGAGCTCTAAAACCAGCAAAAATATAGGGTCCAGCAAAAGGTGGAAAATCTGGGGTGACCACACGGAAAAGGCAGATTTCCTACAGGTGCCAAGAACAACCAATTTTCAGGTGCCTGTAATGCATTTATTTAAACAGTAAAAATATATATCTGGGCTGTTGAACCATTAGCCCTGCCTCTGCGATCTCTGTCTCTCTGAGTTCTCTCTTTTGCTGTGTTTTTATCTTCGTTAGCTCTGTCGCTGTTGATTCTATCCCTGATAGCTCATCTCTGTTGGCTCAACCACTGCTAGTACTGTCTCTTTTGGCTCTGTCTCTTCTATGTGTGTCTCTCGGCTATGCCTGTGATGGTACTGTCTTTATTAGCTTTGCCCCTTTTGCTTTTGTCCCTTCTGTCTCTGCTGATTCAGTGTCTATTCACTGTGTTTCTGTTTTAGCTCTGTGCCTATTGGCCGTCCCTTGTGGCTCTGTCCACCGTGTCCGTGGTAGCTCTGTGTTTGCTGCCTCTATCTGTTAGTCCTGTGCCTCTTGGCTCTCTCTGTTAGTCCTGTGCCTCTTGGCTCTCTCCGTTAGACCTGTGCCTCTTGGCTGTCTCCGTTAGACCTGTGCCTCTTGGCTCTCTCCGTTAGACCTGTGCCTCTTGGCTCTCTCCGTTAGACCTGTGCCTCTTGGCTCTCTTCGTTAGGTCTGTGCCTCTTGGCTCTCTCCGTTAGTCCTGTGCCTCTGCCTCTTGGCTCTCTCCGTTAGCCCTGTGCCTCTTGGCTCTCTCCGTTAGGCCTGTGCCTCTTGGCTCTCTCCGTTAGGCCTGTGCCTCTTGGCTCTCTTCGTTAGGCCTGTGCCTCTTGGCTCTCTCCGTTACTCCTGTGCCTCTGCCTCTTGGCTCTCTCCGTTAGGCCTGTGCCTCTTGGCTCTCTCCGTTAGGCCTGTGCCTCTTGGCCCTCTCCGTTAGGCCTGTGCCTCTTGGCTCTCTCCGTTAGGCCTGTGCCTCTTGGCTCTCTCTGTTAGTCCTGTGCCTCTTGGCTCTCTCCGTTAGACCTGTGCCTCTTGGCTCTCTCCGTTCGACCTGTGCCTCTTGGCTCTCTTCGTTAGGTCTGTGCCTCTTGGCTCTCTCCGTTAGTCCTGTGCCTCTGCCTCTTGGCTCTCTCCGTTAGCCCTGTGCCTCTTGGCTCTCTCCGTTAGGCCTGTGCCTCTTGGCTCTCTCCGTTAGGCCTGTGCCTCTTGGCTCTCTCCATTAGGCCTGTGCCTCTTGGCTCTCTCTGTTAACCCTGTGCCTCTTGGCTCTCTCTGTTAACCCTGTGCCTCTTGGCTCTCTCTGTTAACCCTGTGCCTCTTGGCTCTCTCTGTTAACCCTGTGCCTCTTGGCTCTCTCCGTTAGGCACTGTGCCTCTTGGCTCTCTCCGTTAGGCACTGTGCCTCTTGGCTCTCTCTGTTAACCCTGTGCCTCTTGGCTCTCTCTGTTAACCCTGTGCCTCTTGGCTCTCTCTGTTAACCCTGTGCCTCTTGGCTCTCTCTGTTAACCCTGTGCCTCTTTGCTCTCTCCGTTAGGCACTGTGCCTCTTGGCTCTCTCCGTTAGCCCTGTGCCTCTTGGCTCTCTCCGTTAGCCCTGTGCCTCTTGGCTCTCTCCGTTAGCCCTGTGCCTCTTGGCTCTCTCCGTTAGCCCTGTGCCTCTTGGCTCTCTCCGTTAGCCCTGTGCCTCTTGGCTCTCTCCGTTAGGCCTGTGCCTCTTGGCTCTCTCCGTTAGGCCTGTGCCTCTTGGCTCTCTCCGTTAGGCCTGTGCCTCTTGGCTCTCTCCGTTAACCCTGTGCCTCTTGGCTCTCTCCGTTAACCCTGTGCCTCTTGGCTCTCTCCGTTAACCCTGTGCCTCTTGGCTCTCTCCGTTAACCCTGTGCCTCTTGGCTCTCTCCGTTAACCCTGTGCCTCTTGGCTCTCTCCGTTAGGCCTGTGCCTCTTGGCTCTCTCCGTTAGGCCTGTGCCTCTTGGCTCTCTCCGTTAGGCCTGTGCCTCTTGGCTCTCTCCGTTAGGCCTGTGCCTCTTGGCTCTCTCCGTTAGGCCTGTGCCTCTTGGCTCTCTCCGTTAGGCCTGTGCCTCTTGGCTCTCTCCGTTAGGCCTGTGCCTCTTGGCTCTCTCCGTTAGGCCTGTGCCTCTTGGCTCTCTCCGTTAGGCCTGTGCCTCTTGGCTCTCTCCGTTAGGCCTGTGCCTCTTGGCTCTCTCCGTTAGGCCTGTGCCTCTTGGCTCTCTCCGTTAGGCCTGTGCCTCTTGGCTCTCTCCGTTAGGCCTGTGCCTCTTGGCTCTCTCCGTTAGGCCTGTGCCTCTTGGCTCTCTCCGTTAGGCCTGTGCCTCTTGGCTCTCTCCGTTAGGCCTGTGCCTCTTGGCTCTCTCCGTTAGGCCTGTGCCTCTTGGCTCTCTCCGTTAACCCTGTGCCTCTTGGCTCTCTCCGTTAACCCTGTGCCTCTTGGCTCTCTCCGTTAACCCTGTGCCTCTTGGCTCTCTCTGTTAACCCTGTGCCTCTTGGCTCTCTCTGTTAACCCTGTGCCTCTTGGCTCTCTCTGTTAACCCTGTGCCTCTTGGCTCTCTCCGTTAGGCCTGTGCCTCTTGGCTCTCTCCGTTAGGCCTGTGCCTCTTGGCTCTCTCTGTTAGGCCTGTGCCTCTTGGCTCTCTCTGTTAGGCCTGTGACTCTTGGCTCCATCTGTTAGCCTTGTGACTCTTGGCTCTGTTTCTGTTGGCTGTGGGCCTACTGGCTCTATCATTTTCAGTTCTGTCTGTTCTAGCTTTGTCTCTGTTAACTCTGTGCCTATTGGCTCTGTCCTTTTGACTCTGTCCCCGAAAGCTGTGTCTCTGATGGCTCTGTGCCTGTTGGCTCAGACTGTTAGTTTTGTCCCTTTTAACTGTCGCTGGTGGCTCTGTGCCTATTGGCTCTGTCTCTGCTGGATTTATCTCTGTTGGCTCTGTCCCTGTGTCTGCTGGCGTTGTCCCTACTAGGTCTGTCTCTGTTTGCTCTGTCCCTGGTGACCCATTTCTTGCTGGCTCTGTCCCTACTACCCCTGTCGCCATTGTCTCAGTTAGCTGAGCCTCTTGGCGGTGTCCCTGCTAGCATTGTGTCTGGTCATTCTGTTCCTAGTAGGTCGGTCTCTGTTGACTCTGACCCATTCCTTGCTGGCTCTGTCCCTACTACCCCTGTCTCGGATGTATCTGTCACTGTTAGCTCTATGCCTATTGGCTTTGTCCCTTTTGTTTTGTCTCTGTTCCTGCTAGCTCTATATCTCGAGGCTCTGTCTCTTCTGGGCCTGTATCTTGTGGCCCTTTACCCGTCACCTCTGTCCTCATAGCCTCACTTGCCTCTGTCTCTGTTAGTTCTGTACACACGTTTAAGCAGAACACAGACGTCCTAGAAGGTACTTGTCCAAGGTACTTGTTTTGGGCAGTGCGACCTCTTGTGATGACAGAGCTGACAGGTGCGTTATAAACCATTTGGGCGTCACAGCGGGTCACTCCAGTTTTAATTCCATTGCAAAGCGGCTAGAAGGTCTTTTTGGACCAAAGTTGTAAATATTTACTGAGTTGCATCCCAGTGATTTGTCATCAGTGAAGGTGTGAGCAGCATGTACGGAGGGGTAATGAAGGCTTTCACCTATGAAGCAGTATGAAAAGGCCAATGCAGCCCTCTACCCGGAAGTGAATCAGCTCCTCGGGTGCTGGAGCATCGAGGGACAGATGTCATCAAAACAAGCCCCTTGCACCAGAAGATGTAAAGATATGGGGAGGTTCGGTGCGGCTGCACGGTGCACCGAGTCCAATTTGAAGATGGCAAGGCTACGCATCCACACAGCCTTGGATTGGCTGCCAGTAGAACCAATGCCAGGGACGCGCACACACTGTGACAGCCTGCGTTACCTGCAACGTCACCACGTCTCCACTCTCAATCTAGCGAAGTCATATGGACGTTGTCACTTTGCAAGCCCCACTCTGTGGATCATACAGTAAGTGGAAATTGGGCCATAAAGGGTATCCGCAGTAACCAGAGTAACAATGGACTGGGATGCGGCCCTGAGTATTACCAGTGGCTGAAATTAGTTCAAGCAGCCCGTCCATCGCTTGTTTGTATACTTCTGTATGCAAAGGTGAGGCTCATTACTTTATCACTCTTCACTTCACTCAGTTGGGACTTCAGCTTGTCTCCTTCGGGTCCCAGCTGACGTAAGCAGCAATCATTTAACCCACTGAGTTATATTGCAAACCGATTTATGAGCGGGTAAATAAAAAGGTTGGGGAAGAGTTTGCCAAGTTTCTGTGCTTTTCAGAAATGAAGACCAGGTCTGCGGTCTGGAGGTGCTGTTTAATAACTTTATCATTTATTGTGGTTACATGATAAAGTTAGATCTTAAAAACCTTCTCAGGGACGAAAATATACTGCAGTGTAATGTCGCGAAACGTATTCTGCTGAGAACATTGTAAAACTCCGTGACCTCTCGAATTGCGATATGGAATTTCTATAATTGACTTCTGGCCTCTTGACCCCAATGTTAAAATTAAATCCCAAACTTATTACTTTGACTTTCATTTTCAAAATGACTCCCTAAAATATATCTTTCGTCATTCACTCAATTTCTAAATCTCACAAAATGCACACTTATCATGGCAACCTCCAAGATAACATATACATGTTCAGTTGTAAAAAAAAGAACAGTGTGTGTTGTCGTATCAGATCTGTAGACTCCATTTTAGTAGTATATTGTGTACGTTTATGGGCCCCATTAATGGCTACTGCTCATATACAACTCGGTTTGTAGGCTTAGGCAACGTAAACACACTTCTTGATTTAAAAAAAGCGTCCCGGGACTGCCCTAATTCAGGCCCGGTTCTAGTAAGGGCTTGAAGGCAGGCGCGAAACGCCATGGGGCTCAAAGTGCTTCAAAGCCGCCCCCCCTCCCCCACCTCCCCCGTCGTGTGTGTGCGCCCGGGCGCGCACACAGACAGTTTCTGAGATTATCGCAGCCTTACCCGAGTACTTCACAGGTCTTTAAAAGACCATTTACATGTTAACGAGGCTTTGTTTATTTTTTCACCCCTTCATCTCCAACAGGGGCATGGCGAAAGGCGACACATCCTTTCTTTGGCCGCGGTAACCTTTGCCTACTGTCCTGCTGCGTGGATGTTCTTTTTCTATGCAGCGCAGGAGAAAAGAAGTTTGTTTATTTTGATTCACCTTTCCCAACCCCTGCAGCTGCTTATCACTTCAGGCTGCGACACTAAGTTTGACTAATGGAGTAGGTAGGAGAATGTGTCACTATTTGTTTTTCTTTTTAAAATCTGCACAGGACCAGCAGGACATGTACTTCGTGTGTGCTTCATTTAATCCGTTTTTATCATTATCATGGCCGATGCAGGACAACAATAAAACAATAAAAAATGCCCAGATAACGCTGGGGATTAATGATCCTGCTGGAGAGCAATCATTTCTCTGTTAGTAGTTAAGTGCAGATGAACTGTATTTTATGTGGAAGCTCAGTGGGTTACTGTCATTGTGACAGAGATCCTTGTGTTGCTTGCAGTTCAGAAGTTACAATCCTAACATAGGACAGTGACCAATGAACTGTCATCAAAGAGCTGCACGCAAACCTGAATGGTATAGTTAGAACTTCGCGTTTTTTGTTTTGTGATATAGTTAGAACTTCCCCAGTCTTTCATTATTCTAATGTTGCTAAAATGAGTATCTTTGGGCAGATATACATTTTATCAGTAAAGCCAACCCCTAACCACTGGAGTACTCTTTAAATCCTGAGTTTATGCTTCTCCAGACCAAACCCTCTTAAAATAACTGCCCACCAGTATGGATGACATGTGATTCATACACCTTGTAATCCTCATTGGCTTATGTGACATTCCCTGTAGGCTGATTTACATACTTGTATGATTCGTTGTCTCTGTATAATGTGTGTGTGGTGTAAAGTACTGACACACACTACACTGATATGAGTAGCGCTACACAACAAATTAAATGCATATGAGAGAGGGGCTACATAAAGATATGGGGCACTGTTGGAGGGTGGCAGTGAGGGAATCCGAGGAGGAGGTAGTGGGAGTGGCTATGGAGCGATGAGGGGCACTGTTGGAGGGTGGCAGTGAGGGAATCTGAGGAAGAGGTCATGGGGGGAGAGGGGGGAGCTAGGGAGAGATGAGGGGCACTGCTGGAGGATGGTAGTGAGGGATTCTGAGGAGAAGGTCATGAGGGGGAGGGGCTACAGCGAAATGAGGGGCACTGGTGGAGGGTGGCAGTGAGGGAATCCGAGGAGGAGGTCATGAGGGGGAGGGGCTATGGGGAGATGAGGAGCACTTGTGGCGTATGGCAGTGATTATTGGTGTGGCGCCAAAAAAGACTTTCGCATCAGCGCTAAAGCCGGCCTTGTCATGGCCTTTCTGTTTTTGTTTATTTAATTAGCAGTCGGGTCATAAGGGCTACTGTGGAACATACTTTAAAGTGTGTGCTAATTATATTTACTGCTATATTCAATGTTTTAAGTTTGAAGGTGATTTTACTAATGTTTTTACCGGGAAAAATGAAAGTGGAGCCCGATGGTGCCTGATATGGGGCTGGGGCCCAAGGTCAGCTGTGAGATAAGGTGCACTGGAGAGGAGTAGTGGATAATCAAGCCTGTAAGGGAGTGCGTTGCGGAGTCTGGGGTCAGGTGGAGGTAGCAATGAAGAGGGATCCTCCATGAAGGCTCGCACAGAGGGAGCCCAAGTAGTGTCACTTGCCTGATACTACCACCTCAGAAACCTCCTCTTCCCATCAAAGGAAAATGACATAGAAAAAAAAGTTTTTGAGAGTGATAATATTTAGAAAGAGATTTGGAAAAGAGTGCGATTTACTGGGCCTTGTAAGACTAAGAAGAGATAAAGGAGGGCCCGGAGGATTTGCAGTCTGGGTGTTGCTACTCCCAAGATAATTTTGAAAAAAAAACTATAGGGTCAAATACTGCATTTTATTTTCAACACCCCATTTTTACACAAATTCTCTCAAAAGCCATTACTGTGCTAAGACAACATCCCCAGGAGTTGACCACATTTTTTTTCAAGATGCACAATATGTTCCTCCCATAAGTCAATATTTACCTCCACTTTGCCTTAGAAGCCCTGGTCTCTTAGCACCAGCAGGTGAACCCTACCGGTGGCCAGTTGGGTAAACTTGAAGCCCTGTCCACCACAATTCATACCCAGGTTCACCACCAGTCTTGCGGGCAGGTCTACAAAGCAGCACACCCTAGAGCAGCAGTGGCTTTGTCACGCAGTAGTTTTCCTGCAATAATAAAAGTTTCCCACACAACCCCCACGGTTTTTGACGCAGTCATAGATTTACAAGGACTTGTAATCCTGGGAATGCGGCAAAATCTTGCGCTGCCCCAGAGGAGGCATAACTAGGAGAAATATCTTTATTTCTCCTTGCTTTTTCCTCTTTCAAACTGTGCTTTATTCTGCAGCCCACATAGAAAGATGAAAAAGCCCCTCAAGATTGTTTTTGTACAGGAAGGTGCCCCTTCCTGCACAAAAACAATCCTGCATGCAAAGGAGGCACCCTTGCACCATGGGGCAAGTGTGCCTGCGTTGAAGCTAGGCTGTCGAAATGGCGCCAGTGCAGGGGGAAAAGACGGGAATGCACCATATTGGATAAATACGGCACATTCCCGCCCTTTCCCTGTGACGCAGGGCAGCGCAGCAAAGTAACTTGCTGTGCTGCCCTGCGCCACCATTCCCATAAATATGTCCCTAAGCTCACAAATAGTAAATTGACCACACTAATTATCTGTGTAAGAGCATGTATTGATAAACACAATGAGCCACTGACCTTTTTCTTGGACCTTGTTGAGTTGCCAAGCACAGCAGCAGATCTAATCTTAGATACCTTACATGCATGCTTAGAGAGACACGGTTTTACTGATGAGTATTTAAAAAGTCATTTGGTTCAGCTTGTAACAGATGGTGCTTCCAATATGATAGGTAGGAAATCTGGTGTGGCAACTCTTCTGAAACTGAAATATCCACAGTTGAGTGTATGGCACTGTGCTAACCACAAGCTGGAGCTTGCTGTGGGTGATATTTGTAAAGAAGTCGCAGGCATTAATCAGCTCAAATTTTTTGGGGATAAACTATATACCACCTACCATGCCTCTCCGAAAAATCAGAGAGAGCTTGGGGAATGTGCTCTGGAGGTAGAAGTAAGACTTCTGGCAATTGGAAAGGTGCTAGATATACGTTGGGTGTCCTCAAGTGAAAGATCTGTGAGAGCTGTTTGCATCTCTGAAAGCCTGAAACCATTAATGCACATTATAAACACCTTTTGTACCTCAACTGCTGAATGTGAACGGGGCTTTAGTGTAATGAATGATGTGCTCACACCACTGCGGAACAGAATATCAATCAATCGTCTGTCTTTTACAATGTTCATAAATATCGTGGGGCCACCTGTCATAGAATTTAAACCTGAATTTTATGTTCAGAAATGGTTAGAAAAAGGGAGGAGAAGTGCAGATGAAAGAAACTGCATGGCTCGGAGACAAATGGCTTATGATTCCACTTATAAGCGTATTTGGAATATTCTGTGATTGGAAACATGTCCCACGTTGTAAATGAATTAAATATAAACAACTTATATATTAAACCTCAAATAAACATGTTTATTGATTCTTTGAATTAAATAACGTTATAAGCTGTAACTGGTCAGTGAAATGCCAAACGTTCAAAAATTGGTATGTTTTGCTATTTCTAGCCACACCTCCGACTCCGCCCACTAATCTAATCCTTGGGTTATTCCCGCCCCCTGAGTCTCCGCCCACAGTTCCCCTACTTTTTTTCCCCCACTTCGACCACTGGTATACGCCAGCTACAGTCCATCCATATGTCTTGAAGATAGATGTTTATAATGTGTAGATATAGATGCAGAGATACAGAGGTATAGATATAAAATATTGAAATCATTGTCTAAGCTAGAAAGTTCTACCAGGCGGATTCAAGAGATGTCATTAAAAAGTAATTCTCTGTGATATGCATTGCTTTCTAACAATAAACATTTGCATTTAAAACACCGTGAACAAGCTAACCAACACTTGTGATATGGGGAATTAATTTTCCACAAAAACTATTTTTTTTTATTTCTCACACTAAAATATGTAACGGTTAAAGCTTTGCAAACAGTTGATTGGGAACTGGTCTAGTAGAACATTCTCAAGGCAGCACCTTTAAAAAGCATGCTGTAAGTGTATCCGCAAACCACTCGTAACTCTACTGGAGATCACTCCTCAAGCTGCAATCGTACTCGCCCCCCCGCTGCTGTTACCACTCATAATCCCAGACAAGGTCCGTTGCAGCCCGGTATGGATTTACTGCTCTCCTGGCCCTGTAGGTTTTTCCGATGGACCAGTCTCCAGAGCACTTCATGGAATTGCAACAAACATGTCTGCTTTCGCCCACCACTACTGAACTTAGGCCCATTTAATAAAGGTTTTGTTGTAGGACTTATATTTGTAGTATTATTGACTTACTCCCAAATTCAAGAAGTAAACTAGGAGTACCGCTGAGTTACTCCTGAAATGCATGAGTAAGTCAATAGTACTCCAAAAACAAGAAACCGCAATATGTTTGTGGCTTGGGTCCTATGAGTGCATCATCTAAATAATAATTCTCTATTTCAAAGTGCAGCTAAAACCTCTTCCTAATAAAAAGGGAAGCGGTGCACACCATTAACTCTGGCTTGTATGAATCCATAGTTCAATTGCACGCTAAAACCTGGCAAACGGAGGTGCCAAACTCATCCGTGCAATGTCTAGAGTAAGGCCCTCTCAAAACACAAGATGCCAAAGTGTGGGACACGCCCTGGCCTCTGTTGAATCAACACCTGGGGTTGTTTAGAGCTTCCCAACTGCTCCAGAACAGTTTTCACATGGAATAGGCCAAAGAGATCTGTCTACCAAGTTAATGGAGCTGGCATCTTCAGCCCTTGTCAATGCCTCCTGAAGTCTGCTTTGGGCTGTGTGGGGGTGATTACCAAAGGGTTTGCCATGAGATTGTACCTTGGTGGGCGGTAATGTTTTGTTCTGGCTCAGCCTCAATAGAATTGGCAATGTCGAGGCCCGACAAGGAGTCATTCAAGGATCACTGACTGTTACTTGGAATGCCCTCCATCTCAAATGGCAGCCTCCCAGAATTCCTGGCATGCCTTGCTCTCTTTTACATACTTGATGCATGACACACTTTAAGCTCCTGCGAGTGTGTTTAGTAGTACCAAGGACCTTGCCTGGAGGTGTGTTTTCTGTATTAAATTCCGACTTAGAGAGCCCATTCCAGGAGCTACCAATAATGGAAAAATCTCATTTTTGGAGAATCTCCATTTCAGAAAGAAAATAATTTCTGCTAAATAAATTATACAGACAACACACCTTATATGAGATCTGTGCACGATGCTGATATGTAAAGTAAACAAATTGAGAACCAAAATTTAGTATAATTCAAAAAATATTATGAAGTGTAAGGAATGGTTGCTTAGCAAGACAGAAAAAAGCGTTGCAGTGGTCTTTTTAGGTTTCACATCAGCCAAGAACCTCTGTTTAAAAAAAAAAAAAAAATCTACACACAACAAATACACATATGTATATATATATATATATCAATTAAAAAACCATAGGTTTCACACATGTTATAGTTAGCTGGACATTTCACTCATAAAAAAACAATGAAATTCCCCCGTTATAGTTACTGCAGGCAACTATAACTCACGCGACCGTAATCCTCTGCTGATGCTAATACTGTATTTAGACACTTATTTACCCATGTCTTCTTCCATTAATCTTTAGCTATACATATATTACAAATATTTATTTTTCAGAAAGACACATATGTCATCAGTGATGTAATATCTGACGTCATCAGCAGAGGATTGCGGTCGCGTGAGTTATAGTTGCCTGCAGTAACTATAACGGGGGAATTTCATTGGTTTTTTATGAGTGAAATGTCCAGCTAACTATAACATGTGTGAAACCTATGGTTTTTTAAGTGAATTTGCAAGGTTTTTTAAATGCTAATTCCCAACTATAACGTGTGTGAAACCTATGGTTTTTTCAGTGAATTTGTACGGTTTTTTAAATGCTAATTTATTTATGTATTTTTTTTATATATTTATTTTACAATAAACTACGTATTAAAAATTATTATTTTTTTTGTTTTGGTTTTCACCCTGCGAATTATTTTTTTTTTTGTAAAAAAAAAAATTTTTTTTTTTTGTGTTTTTCAGGGTGCGCGCACTGTGCGCGCACCCCCGCGATTTTTTAAAAAAAAACAAATTTTTTTTTTGCCTTCGGGGTCCTTAAGGGACCCCCTGACAAAGGCTAGGGGGTCAGGAACTCTCTACCCTGCCCCCTTTTCTCGTTCGCCACCTTCCTTTTTCACTCTCGCACTGAAAACAAACAAAATGGCGGCCGACACTTCCTGATTTCGACCGATTCGAACGTTGACTAACATGTAACCACCAATCAGAATTACGCTCGCGCACGTTAGGGTGCTCGCACGGTGCTCGCACGGTGCGCGCACCCTGCGCGCATATAGATATATATATGCTTTTAAATGCTATTTTCTCCGGAAATACTGAACAGATTTACACCAGACCTGCAAAAGGCACTTCCTTGACCTTATGGCTACCTCTCTGCCAAATTTCAAGTAATTCTGTTCAGCCGTTCGGGCTGTAGCTGTGTCTAAAGGTCCTATGGAAAAATGCATGGGAAAAACGCGTTTTGGGACCCCCCTTTTATCTCAGCCCCCGCTTGACGAATCCCCCCGAGACTTTCAGGGTAGGAGCGGAGCGTAGCGCCCCACCTATTTTGAAAAATTCGCGAGGATTCGTCGACCGGCGCCAAAGTTATTCAAAATAGAATGTTGCGGATTTCCTATGGAAACGTGGTCCTAACTATAACTACCTACTGGCGACCGCCAGTAGGTAATATATATATTCACTTAAAAAACCATAGGTTTCACACATGTTATAGTTAGCTGGACATTTCACTTGTAAAAAACCAATGAAATTCCCCCGTTATAGTTAGTTCAGATAACTATAACTCGCGCGCCCGCAATCCACTGCTCATGACGTCACATATTACATCACTCATGACATGGTCAGTGGCATCACTCATGACATCACTCATGACATCATCCTTGTGATAGAGTGGCGGTTGCGCGAGTTATAGTTATCTGAACTAACTATAACGGGGGAATTTCATTGGTTTTTTACGAGTGAAATGTCCACCTAACTATAACCTGTGTGAAACCTATGGTTTTTTAAGTGAATTTGCAAGGTTTTTTTAAATGCTAAGTTATGTATTTATTAATATACATATTTTTTTAAAGGGTTTTCACCGTACGCGCACCGTGCGCTCACCCCGCGATTTTTGTAAAAAAAAAAAAACATGTTTATTTCACCCATGGGGGTCCTTCTGTGACCCCCTGACAAAGGCTAGGGGGTCAGGAACTCTCTTCCCTGACCCCTTTTCACGTTTTCCACCTTTTTTTCCCCCTTTCCTTTTCAGTGCGAGAGACCAAATGGCGGCCGACACTTCCTGATTTCGACCGATTCGAATGTTGACTGACATCTAACAACCAATCAGAATTTCGCTCGCGCACGGTGCGCACACGTGCGTGCACCGTGCGCGCACGTGCGCGCATATAGATATTTATATGCTTTTAAATGCTATTTTCTCAGGAAATACTGAACAGATTGACACCAGACCTGCAAAAGGCACTTCCCTGACCTGAGGACTACCTCTCTGCCAAATTTCAAGTAATTCTGTTCAGCCGTTCGGGCTGTACCTTCGACTAAAAATCCTATGGAAAAATGCATGGGGAAAACGCGTTTTGGGACCCCCCTTTTTTCTCAGCCCCTGCTTGATGAATCACCCCGAGACCTTCAGGGTAGGAGCTGAGCGGAGCGGCCCATTAGTTTTGAAAATTTCGCGAAGATTCGTCAACCGGCGCCAAAGTTATTCAAAATAGAATTTTGAGATTTCCTATGGAAACACGGTCCTAACTATCTACTGGCGACCGCCAGTAGATAATGTGTGTGTATATATATGTATATATGTGTATATATATATATATATATATATATATATATATATATATATATTCTACTGGCGGTCGCCAGTAGATAGTTATAGTTAGGATCCTCTTACCATAGGAAATCCGCAACATTCTATTTTGAATAACTTTGGCGCCGGTCGACGAATCCTCGCAAAATTTTCAAAATAGGTGGGGCGTTGAGCTCCGCTCCTACCCTGAAAGTCTCGGGGGGATTTGTCAAGCGGGGGCTGAGATAAAAGGGGGGTCCCAAAACGCGTTTTTCCCATGCATTTTTCCATAGGACCTTTAGACAGAGCTACAGCCCGAACGGCATGGGCAAATAAGTGTCTAAATACAGTATTAGCATCGGCAGAGGATTACGGTCACGTGAGTTATAGTTGCCTACAGTAACTATAACGGGGGAATTTCATTGGTTTTTTATCAGTAAAATGTCCAGCTAACTTTAACATGTGTGAAACCTATGGTTTTTTCAGTGAGTGTATATGTATATATATATATATATATATATCAAAATAGCACATCAGCCCGTGAACAAGGTGCAGGAGCACTGAAACGCGTAGGGCTTTTGCAAAGGTTTGAAAGGAATGCCGGTTTGCTACAATAAAGGACTCTGCACCAAACTATGGGGTCCTGCTTGATATCTGAGTGCGTCTCCAAGAAAGGGAGATAAACTGTGGAAAGATATACAGACTGTGACGAATCATTCCTGCCTGCTGCTCCGGAGCCCACTTAGGGTAAAGAAAATGCTTTAATAATTGAAACTATCACAGGACCTACTATAGGCAAAATGTTTGTTCTCAGGACTACGAAGTCCAACTTGCATTGCGCGCACTGAGCGCGGAGCGTGAATAAATATTGAAATGAGAACCACCTGTGTTTTTCAAATTGCAGATGACCTTCGAGAAAGAGGCAGGAAGCCTCGAAACGCGTCAGGTCGGCGACAGGTATCAGAGCGGCATTGCAGGATATTGTAAATGTGGGAATGCCGGATGGTACAGTCTGTTGAGAGTGCGCCCCTAAATGCTTGGATGCTTTGATGGATTATTACTACACGGTCAATCCTACCGTGGGGGGCAGCAACATTCCAGAGATAAAGGAAGGCCGTGGGTCGGAACTGTCCGAGACCCCCCTTTGCGGCACAACAGACTGTGACGAATCATTACTGCCTGCTGCTCCGGAGCCCACTTAGGGTAAAGAAAATGCTTTAATAATTGAAACTATCACAGGACCTACTATAGGCAAAATGTTTGTTCTCAGGACTACGAAGTCTAACTTGCATTGCGCGCACTGAGCGCGGAGCGTGAATAAATATTGAAATGAGAACCACCTGTGTTTTTCAAATTGCAGATGACCTTCGAGAAAGAGGCAGGAAGCCTCGAAACGCGTCAGGTCGGCGACAGGTATCGGAGCGGCATTGCAGGATATTGTCAATGTGGGAATGCCGGATGGTACAGTCTGTTGAGAGTGCGCCCCTAAATGCTTGGATGCTTTGATGGATTATATATATATATATATATATATATATATATATATATATACACATACATTTCCCCCACGAGCCGTCGCCAGTAGGTAGTTATAGTTAGGACCAATGTTCCCTCTAATTGTATTCATTTATGTGCTGTAATAAAGGTGCTTCATGCACTACAGTCAAGGCTGCGTGCACTGAAAACAAGCAGCGACTTAATATGCAAGTATGTGCCGAGTGCAAGCTACCAAAATCAGTGACAGGGAAAGGGTACCATCGGCCCTAATCTAAGCCATAAAAAAATTGAGCATCCCTCATCTTTGTGTTGGTGTTAAAAGACACTCATTACAGGGGCAAAGTGGATTCCTTCCACCTCTGAACCCCGGTGACACTGAATCTTATTCCTTAATCATTCTAAGTATCATTCCTCTCTTTTCACTATCGTCATGAATCTCTTTTCTCCTCCTCGCACCTTTTCTTATCCCTATCCACTTCCACTATCTCTCGCTTGTCCTTACCTCATTGCTCCCTTACCTCGTTCCTGCCTATCTCCTTGCACCTCTTTATCTTCCCCACTTTTTTTTCCCATTCCACTCTCCTCTACTTCTCTCTCATCCCGGCTCCTTTCTTCAATCGTCATCCTACTATTCTATTTTCCCCAAACTCTCTCATCTCCCTGTCCTCTCTCCCTCATTCTACCCTTTTTCAATCAAATCTAGATCTTGACTATGCTTCTCTCCTACACCTCTCGTTCATTATCTCTGAGCTTGGTTGTCACCTTTCTATTTTTAAAAAATCTGTTTTATTCAAGTTTTCAATTTGTTGCATTTGAAGAACACAACAACAAAACACCCCCCCCCTCACTCAGATGACAGCACTTACCCATCAATCTTGCACAAAGCCACTTAACTACTGTACTAATGAATTTCATTTGCTAGGGGATTAACCCATTGACCAAGAGTGTCTGGTGTTGCCCTGATAGTCTTCAAATTGTCCATTTCATTTATTTTCTCTCCCCTCGTGTTACCTATCACCTTTTGTTTGTTCTTATCGTCCTTCTTTCCCCTTTTCTCTCCTTTCTATGTTTCTCACCCCTTTCTTTCGTTCTTTTCCTCAGCTTTTCTTGTTATTCACTTCTTTCTTTTTACTTTCTCACTCCCTTAGTTTATCCACTCAATGCATGCCCCCTTTTCTCTCTACAGCCAAATCTCCCATTTCCCTCGCCCTCTTCTCCAAATCTTCTCTCTCCATCTTCCTATTTTTTCTGTCATTCCAATTATTTCGCTTTTCTATCCTGCACCCTTTTCTTTCTTTCCAGTCCCCATTCTTATCTTTTCTCTTTTTCTCCACTCTCTCATCCTTACTTTCATTCTGTCTTTCCTACATCCTTTATCCATTTTCTAATGCTGTGAATCATCTGCCATTATTCTCACTACTTCTATTCCTCTATCTAACGCCTCCATAGTTGCCCACTCCTCCTCCCAACTTCTTTCTATCCAGATCTATTGCATTCCAAACTTCTGTTTTTCTTGATTTCTATTTCCATTTCACCTCCTCTATCAACTTCCACCCTTTCTCCTTGTCCTCTTTACTTTTATACCTCATGACAAGCTCCGACACAAACCGAGTGAGTGAACGTTTCTGATGAACTCGCCCAGTCTGTGTAGCTGCTCGTACGTGGCATGGGTCAGACTCTTGCAACTCCTGACCCCAGGTTGCCTGGTTGCCTGCTTTGTGGGGATATGGGGCCTAGGTTACAAACTGGCTCTCGTTGGCAACAATGTATCAGCGGGCACCCCCAGCATGTGCCAGGCCTCTGAAGGTACCTCTAACTGAGTAAGCCACCCTGCGGGCATATGCATGCTCTGCATTTCTCGAAATGGAATACATGAAAGGCAGTGTGTAGGAGTGAAAATCATCCTTCAGGACCCATGTAATGAATTTCCCATCTTCACAGAGCTGTAACTCCATCCAACCGAGCTAATGTTCCTTCACTGGGCCTTCCAGAGCCCAGTGCAGATGTCCTCATTCACTCTGAGTTCCCCACAGAACTGACATGCTTCTTCTCTACGATCCTTGCAACCCAATCTATAAGTCCTTCATACCACTGCCCCGGACTGACATGCCCCTCATTGAGCCTCAGCCTTCTAAACTCTACCTCCATTTCTGACACCCGCCAGCAGACTGATTCTTTGAACTCTATTTCACATTGGTATGCCGGGCTATTCATCCTCATGACACTAACAAAAACATACAGCTAAAAGTTAAACCTTGAGGAGCTGTTACCCAACTCATTGGTGCTCAGTCTATCAACCTCAGAAGGATGAAATGCTTGCCTTTCATCCTGAGCACAAAATTCTCCATAATCCGGCTCTCTATTTCAAGAATAGATCTCTCCCCAACATGCCCTCTGCAGGTCTGGTGTTGCCACAAGTCACTGAAACTCTTCCCAAGACCACACACATGGGTCCTCTCCCTACCCCATCTATGATGCTCTTGAGTATGACAGACTCTGAGGGGTGGAGGGAAGGTAGTGCATGAGAGAGATGCACTTGGTAGTGGGAGAAAGGGGTAACAGGGTGAGGCAGGGGGGGCTCGGGAGACTGGTACCAGAGCTTCAGCAGTGGATTAGACGCAATAGGGGTGCTCTAAGCTGAGACTGGCTTAGCAGACCTACTCAAGTATTGCCTTGTGGCTTTAAATACTGCACAGCTGTCTTTATTTGCTTTTTAGTGATATCAGCTAAAAACAGGACTAGGGCAAGAATCTGAAGTTCTTGACCGACATGGACTAGACTCCTCTTCTTCTCGATGACTGTTTTGGGAAACATGATTCAGTTTCCTGGCAAAACACATATTTTTCAACATTGACTGTTCACACATCCCAGCCCCTTCTAAACAGAGGCACACAGCACAAACAGATCTTGGAGCTGTGCTTTTCCAGCCCTAGCTGCGGCTGCCGACAGAAGTGCATGGCTCAGCCTGGATTGATACCAAGTACAGTGACAATTTTACATTCAGATAAAAACAGTTATTTAATTTTTATATATATATATATATTGATGGCGGGTATAAAGACTATTTAGTTCGCACTTGCAGTGGCCTGCATGTATTGCCAGTGAACAAGGGCAGTCTGCCCGAAACGCGTATGGCGCTATGGACATGGAGAAATAATGCGCTGCTTTGCTACCCACAATAAAGAAAGGATTTACCCTCACCTGAGTTGGCGTTTCCAAGCATGGTAACTTTGTTTTTGTGAATTCAAAATGCGGCGTGCCTCGTCGCGGAAATGCCCCACCGCAGAACCTGCGGACCACGGCTCCTGAATCGGGGGGCCATGTGGAGGTGACGGTCCATTATTGTAGGATGAATATTTGCTGGACAGTGCTGCTTTACTCCATCCAAACCCACTTGTGCGTCGAAGAAATTGAATTAGAGGTCAAAGTATGCTCTGTGCAGTCTGCGCGGTCTCTGTCATCCCAGAAGAGCATACCTTGACCTCTAATTCAATTTCTTCAATGTTAGCTAACAAAACCTTGCCTTGCAAAAGCCCCCGGCTGTCTAGCCACTGGGTGAAACTCGTGTAGGCTGTTTTCTTTTTCTTCTTTTCGTTTTGCACCAGCAACTTGCCTACACATGACAAAGATTATTTATTGTCCTACGAATGCATCGTATGAACTCTATTTCCGATTAAATCATTGCGTGATAAAGAAGGGTACGAACCTCCAACAACTACCTACGCTTTCTCCGATAAGAAGTTAACAACATGGGATAACTCTGACCCCACGGGATCCACATGTTGTTCCATGCACCAACAAACCCAGCCTTTACAGGCTGAAGAATATTGCTTCCTGGTGGAAGGAGCCCAGGCCTGGTTAATGAAGGCCGCTGCTTTGTCCGAAAATCCTGGCATTTCCCATTGCTGCCTGAAAGCCTCCAGGCCATCCGGGACAACTGACCCGACCCTACCATCGGATGTACCTCTCCATGAGGGCCCTGCAGCATCGTGAAAGACCACGGAATCATCCTGGGGAAGTCACTGCTCATCTCCAATAATATTGGGAACCACGGCTGTGACTTCCACAGTGGGGTTATCAGAATTACCTCCACTCGTTGCCGGGTGATGTATGTGGTCACCTTCGGAATCAAGATAAAGGGGGAAAGGCATAGTTCAAACCCATGGACCAATCCTGAGAAAATGCATCCATCGCTTTCGCTAACGGATCCGGCCGCCAGCTGAAAAACGTCTACAGTTGATGATTCAGTCTGGACGCAAAGAGGTCTATCTCGCAATTGCCCCACACAGCTTGCAACCAACTGAATATCTGGGGTTGGAGTTGCCAGTCGCTGTAATCTTTGAGGTACCGTGAGTTCCAATCCGCTACTACGTTGGATTGTCCCGGAAGGTATTCTGCTATTACCGAAATCTGATGACTCAGGCAATAGTGCCAGAAATCTTTCACAATCTCCACTAGTAACGACAATCTCGTGCCTCCCAACTTGTTGATCTACCTCACTGCTGAGACATTGTCCATCCGCAGAAGGATGCAGCAGGAGACCTGTTTGGGAGAGAGCATCTGGATCGCGAACGACCTCGCCGACAGTTCTAGGCAATTGATGTGCAGCTCGAGCTTGCATAGAGACCGGGCACACTCGGTGGAAATATCGCCGTAGCACGCCCCCCAGCCCCACCGGCTAGCATCTGACTCTATGACCACTTCTGGTTGAGAGCCGAAGATGCTCTGCCGTTCCACACATTCACGTGGTGCAGCCACCACTGTATTTTCTGTTGCACTTCGTTGGAAGTTGGAACCCGGTCCGTGTAGGACAGACCCTTCTGAAGGTGTTGAATCTTCAATCTCTGAAGGGCCCTGTAGTGAAGAGGGCCCAGAAAAATCGCCTGAATCGAGGATGCCAGAAGACCCACGATCCTCGCAAGCACTCTCAATGAGACCGTCTGCTTGGACAACAGAGTGGAAAGCTCCTTCTTGATGTCTTTCAATTTGGAGCGGGGAAGGCTCAACTGGGCCGTTTGTGACTCTATGACGAAACCCAGAAAATCCATAGTCTGAGAAGGCCTCGGAGCTGATTTGGGCTCGTTGATCACGAAGCCCAAGTTTTGAAGAATAGACACGGTCATGTGCAAATGCTGAATAGCCAAACTCGGAAATTGTGCCATGATGAGAATATCGTCCAGATACGAGAACAGGGCATACACATGGTGGTGTAACTGTGCTACCACCGGTTTCATCACCTTGGTGAAGCACCACGGCACCTGGGAGAGTCCGAAAGGAAGGACCAAATATTTGAGCTGCCGGTTCCGCCACTGAAACTGTAGGAAACGACGGTGAGGAGGAAAAATAGGAATCGACAGATAGGCGTCTTTCAGATCCAAGCGGACAATCCAGTCTCCTTCTTTTAACAAGTCTGCCAATAGATGGATGCCCTTCATCTTGAAATGGTTGTAGGTCATGAAAGGGTTGAGGTCCTTCAGGTTCAGTACTAACCTGTGCCCTCCGCCTTTCTTCTGAACCCAGAAGATATTGCTGCTGAAACTGCAAGGACCGTCGTCGCAATACGCAATCGCGTGTTTCTGCAGCAAGGCGTCAAGCTCTGCATCTATAAAATCACACTCTAGTTGGGGGAAAAAGGGAGCTGCCGGGGTGGAATATCCTGAAAAGGAGTCTTGTAAAATTCTAGGTGAAAACCCTGAATTGTCTGTAGGACCCATGCGTCTTGCGATATCAGAACCCAATTGTGATAGAAAATATGAGTACGACCCCCCAAGGGTAACAGACACTTGTCCGCAACTCTTACCTGCAGAGTCTGGAGCCTGGAAACCTGCTCGATATACGCCTCTATTGAAACATCTTCTGTTGAAGCGTTGTCTGGTGGGGTAGATGGTACCCCCACGAGTGGAGTCCCACTCGCCTCGGCCACGGTCGTAATCTCCTCACTGAGGACCTTGGTGGTAGTGGCGGCCTGGCGAGCGTCCTCTACCTCGCCCGGCCCGGTTAAAAAGGCCAGTCTGGAAAACTCGCTTTATGCCAGATTGGGCCTTGTCAAGGGACGTGAATGTACCTACATATTTGGAGACATCCTTCACGAAACGGTCTCCGAAGAGGTTCCCGTCTGCCAACGGGTCCGGTTCCGTCGAAGCCAGCTCCGTCAAGTTAGAGTCCATCCGCATGAGGAGTGATTTACGTCTCTCAGAGAAGATAGCACAGTTGGCGTTCCCCAACAAACAGATCGCCCTTTGGGTCCACTCTGCCAAGACGTCCGGATCTACGAGAGCACCAGACTCATTCGCTTCCAGGGCAATCTCCAAGATTTTTGCCAGAGGCCCCGCAACATCCAGGAGCTTGTCCTGGCAACCCCGCCAAGCACGATCAATTCCCTTTTTGGGGTCTTTAACAAACTTCTGTTGAAAAGTGAGGAGACTAACATCTATGTCCGGTGTGTCCGCCACCTTATCGGGGATATCCGGCCTAGGGCATTCCGAACGCAACCTGTTGCGCACTTCCTTATCGAAGCTTCTGCGCAGGTTGCCGTGAAGATACGCTGCCACATCTGGGGCCGGAGCCCAATCCAATGACCTAGGATGCACAATATCTGCCAGATTAAATGTAAAGGGTGTGTTCAAGGAGGTGGATCCTGTTCCACATTTTTTGACTTTCGTGAACGCTACTTGGGAGGAGCTTCCTCCTCGGGGTGTCGGTCCCTGTAGTATTTGTATCCGTGTCGGTGTCCGTGTCGTGACGCTTAGCCTTATTTCCCCTACTGGGTGGAGTAGTAGGTGTAGGTAGTGTTGCTAACGCGCCCGAATGGGGCCACAACTTCGCCTGAGATGCAGTCGATGCTTCGCCTTTTGTAGGGTTGATGCCTTATAACCGTGTCGCTTAGCAAACCTCTCCAACTGCTTAGTGATGGGTTTCAACGCAGAGGCCAGAGCCTGCTGCTCAGTGTCGGGCACTGCCTTTTCTATGGCCTGGTTGACGGACTCCTGGACCAAAGCGTCCAGAACCTGAACAATATTGTCCTCCAAAGAAGTAGTTTGCACTTCTCTTGGTAAACATCATCCTCTTCATACCTGACCCAGTCATCCATTGTAATTACATTTGTTTTGCAGAAGAGCTTCAAGAATGAGGACTAACACAGAGGAGTAGAGGGGGGAGACAACCCGCAGCACACCAAAATAATCTGGTACCTAGCTCCTCAGCAAAGCTGTATACACACTGTTGCAGCCCACAGGGCGTAAGGAGGGCAAAAACAAACCATATATATGTGGAGCGTGTGCTCACTCCAGGGCCAGATGTTTATTGCAGCCAAGTCAGGCGTAAAATATATATATATATATATATATATATACAGATCTGCTCCGGTCAAATTCCATGCTCTAATGAACTACGGAGCACTCAGGAGGAACGCGCGTGCGACGTGCGTAGCCCAAAAATCGACAAAAAAGTAGCCCAATTGGGCTAGCACTTCGGAGCGATACCAGCTCTCTCTTAGACCACACCGGCATACCAGGGAAGCCTTCCGCGGTATGCGCGAGAAGCGCACAATAAATCAGGATAACGGTGCCTGTGACAGCGCGGTATCCGCTCCCAACGGGAGCCTAACACTGCATTATCCTCTCGGCGGAATACAATTAATAGCCCAGAACTTCCCGCGGGAGTCCGTCATTAAAAGCGCTGAAGCGCGGTCAAACAAAGCGTGTTAAAGCGCGCGGTATGAACAATGCTAAAGCATTAAGCCCTCTAACAATAATCACAATAGTCACATACATATACATGCCACAGTATATATTCATAAGTCACTTATCTTTCTGTGTGAGCAGCAAATTAAGAGGCTCAGTTTCCGGATATGGTGGCTCTTATTGGGGCTTACAGGATGTGATGTAAACTATGCATCATGGGAAATGTAGTTTATTTGCATAACAAACGTTTTTTACTGGCTGCTATGAGTAGCAAATAAATAGAAAGAGAAGCATAATCAGAAGCCTACGGTCCTGTAATAGAATTTAAAGAGGCATTGGGCGGACTGATGGAAGGTCATGGGTACCATGGCTCCTCGATGTGTACTTGGTGTGTTACCTCCTTTCTAGAACAGCGGCTTTGTCCCTCTGTTGGTCTTTACTTACAGCATCTTTAATTGGCAGCAGTTATTAGTCTAAGAAGTAAGTAGATCCAATGCTCAGACCTGAAGGATATATTTAACTTGGACCCCATGTTATGTTATGTTAGGGGTTTCTTATAGAGCGCACAACTCACCCTGGGGCATCTAGGCGCTAACTGGGAGAAGGCAAGACTGAGGGAAAGGAAGATACTAGCTCCTAATGAAAAAAGTTAGAACAGGAAAGTTTTTAATTGCTTCCTAAAGGTAGTCAGTGACAGGTTTTAACGAACCGCTATAGGAAGCTTGTTCCAATAGCTTGGGGCTAAGTATGAGAAAGCTCTGCCTCCCGTGCGCGTGAGACGAATTCTGGGAACTTGAAGGAGGTCTAAAGTGCTGGATCTGAGTTTCCTGTCTGGAGAATATTTGACTAATTTCTTACGAAGGTAGAGAGGACCTCTTCCCCTCAAGGCATTATAGGTCAGGCAGCAGATCTTAAAAACTGATCTGTTTCTAATATTTAACCAGTGCAGTTCCCTCAACAGAGGTGTTGACGTTGATCCTGGAGGACGGTTCAAAACAAGCCGTGCTGCTGTGTTCTGAATAACCTGAAGTTTTGCCAGGTGGATCTGACTAACTTAAGCCAGCAAGGCATTCCCATAGTCTAAGCGGCTAACAACCATCGCCTGGACTAGGGTTCTGCGCTGAGACATGGGCAGGTAGGGAAAATTTTTCCTAAGCAACCTTAATCCATAATAGCAGGAGCTGGTTGTTGCTGCTACCTGATCTTTCATGGACAGAGCCTGATCCAATTGGACCCCGAGATTCTTTACAGACTGTTTAGGAATGGGGGGGTGACCGAGTTGACTAGGCCACCAGTCGTCCGACCAGCTATTTTTGGCTTTGCCTAAAAGCATAACCTCAGTTTTTCCTGGATTGAGCTGGAGGCAATTGCTTGACATCCTGTCGAAGATGGCAAGCATTCCAGAAGCAAAATGGAGTTTGTCGCGTGCTGGGTTGGGTCCGATGGTAAACATAAGCTGGGTGTCATCCGCATATGATATAATTTCAAAACCCAGATGCTCGACTATTTGAGCCAAAGGAGCCATATATAGATTGAAAAGAGTGGGGCTCAGGCAAGAACCTTGCGGAACTCCCCTATTCAACAGCATTTTACGAGAAACATACGGTCCCAACATAACAGTTTGGGTTCTTCCCAATAAGTACTGTTCTAGCCATTTCAGGGCTGACCCTTTTATGCCACAGTCCTGGAGTCTCTCCAACAGCTTCGAGTGTGAAATAGTGTCGAAAGCTGCGGAGAGATCAAGGAGGATCAGAATAGCTGAGCCTCCTCTATCGGCCGTTAATCTGAGTGAGTGTGTTACGGCCAACACAGCAGTCTCTGTGCTGAAGCCAGGACGGAAACCAGACTGTGAAGGATCCAAAAGGTGGTTTTCCTCTAGATACGAACTTAACTGTCGGTTGATGAAGCTTTCCAGGATTTTACCTAGCAGTGGTAGCAGGGAGATGGGACGATAGTTACCCAAGACCAGAGGGTCTGCCGATACTTTTTTCAATATGGGACGCACAACCGCCTCTTTCCAGGCGGTCGGAATGGTGCCCGAGATGAGGGAGTTATTGAATAAGTCCCGGATTACGGGGGCACAACTCGGGCCAGTGCTGCCATGGTTTTGGGTGGACAAACATCCCATGGTGATCCAGATTTACTCCCCGAAAGAGCTTTAACAACCTCCTCAACTCTAACTAATTTAAAACCGTTTAGGGAACATATTTCCATGCGAGTTTGATTCTGGAGTGAATGGGAAAAAGCCGCGGGGGGTGTTGGTAGGGGAGGGAAAATTGGCATAAATATGTAATATTTTTTCCCGAAAATAAGAAGCCAAGGAATCACATAGCTCCTGGGATTCCTGGGGCGTCTGTCTACAGGCTCTTGGGGAGACAAAATCCCGGACAATGCTAAATAGTGTTTTCTGGGAGTTACTCGCATTGTCAATTTGGCTAATGATGTATTGCTGTCTAGCTACTTTTAAATTCAGATGGTATTTAGACAAAGCCTTCTTATACAGTGCTCTGTTTTCCTCTTTCCTCTGTCCAGTGCAGAATGAAGAGGCTGCATGGTGTAACCCTGAGAGAAATACAGTAAGAAGGGGTTTTACTTTGCAAACTGTACAAGAGCAATAATGAAGTGGGAAAGATTTTTACTTTGTGAACTCTGACAAACACAATAGGAAGGGGCTTTATATTTAACCCTGAGAGACTGCCCTATGCAGATATCTCGTACAGGAGGGGCTTAATAGGCCTGATTCTTTTTATAATTTTAAGTTAATGTATAGTTGTTTGTGAATTTTTTTTTTAATGTAAGGCAGTGATTGAGCATGGCTTTGTTTCCGTGTGCTTTAATGAGTTGAGAGTTTTAGACACACAACATTTCTCTGTTTAAGCCATGCACTGCTCCCCCTGTCTACTTCGGGTGTCCGGTGCTACGGGGGTGTACTGTGTGCCCAGTGTGATTCGATAAGCAAGGTTGCCCACATGCTATGGCTCCACCTGTTTTTTAATTTTCTGCTTTGCAAGTTTATGATTGGACAGTATTTGTGTCGTCCCGCCTTTGAAGTAGTTTCTTTGCTCCAATTGAGAGAGATCTTGTTAACGCAGGACCCTTTCAAGGGCAGTAGAAGGGTCTGTGCCTGGTGCAATCCTCTATCAGATACAGTAGGAAGTGATTTACATTGTGAGTTCTGCTTCAAATAAAATGGCAATGGATTTTATATTGTGACCTCTGACAAGCAAAATAGGACTCCGTGACAAACACCATAGGAAGGGGCTTTGTATGGGTTTACACCGAGACACATTTGTATCCAGATCTCTAGTTGAGGAGCGGCTGAGGGGTCTGGGTTGCATTGTGTACATTCTTAATCTAAGGTTTTAAATGTAGGTGTTTGTGAATTAGAGTACCTTTTCTTTTTAAAAGCACAGCCCTGACTGCACAGTGATGGTTTGGGTGTTATTGGTGTGCATGGCTGGGCACTTGGTTACTAGACCACAACACCACCCTATCTCAGCCTTGGGCTGCTCTGCATCCTGGGGGAGGGTCAAAGGTCAAGCAGCTCCTTGGAACTGGTGCAGAGCTGTTCCTGTGCGCCCTCGGGCAGCGGCCCCCAGGACACTTCGAGTGTCTGTGAACAATAAGGGTCCTGGGGCCAAGGTTCAGTTCAGTGTTGTGACCTGTGCCCACCTTTGATGCAATGGTAAAGTCTCCTCAGGGCACCAGATTGGCACAAGTGGAGCCCTTTAACCCCCGATTGTCCTGGGACTCGCCTGTTGCCAGTTCTCACATCACCACATGAGCTGGGAGGATGGGTGGTGCATTGTCGCTGTCCCTGAACAAACTAGCCCTGTCACTGTCCATTACCCCCACCCCTCTGCTATGACGTCAGACTCCAATGGCTGCTGTGCTATCACATGTCATTGCATATGTGCCGCTATCACAGCTGGTAAGTGTGGCATAAAGTGCTGTTCTCCTCATTAGATGCTGAAACTGGTCTGGGCAAACCCTTCGGCTGCCAGATTACACTACCACATTATGGATCGGGGAAGGGCATTGTCTGCAGTTAATGTAATATGTGTGTCCATATCTTAATGCTGTTCGAACTTGTATTTAAGGTTCATTAATGCAAAGCCTTTATTATTAGGGGGAGCACTTTAACCCCTTCGGTGCTCATGACGGAACGGTTCCGTCATGAGCCACGGTTGAGCTGTGCTCATGACGGAACCGTTCCGTCATGACCACGCCCGCGCAAGATTCCGTCAGCACAGCGGCGGAATCTGCGCAGCATGGAAGGGGTTAAGGAAATGTTGTAAGTTCAGACTGCACTACTGACAGTGGTGCCAGTGTAAACACGCGTACACACGTTTGCAAAGTTTAACTATAGAAGGCTACGTCTAATGCTTCCAGAATGCTCTCAGATTAAATGCAAATATATGCAAAAGCTTGAAAGCAAGATTGATGATACTTTGCTTTCAAAATAAAGTAGTCGTAAAAAAATGCAGCTAGGAAAAAAACATTGCTTAAAGTACTGTGAAATTTTAGGTACCATTTCTTTGAAGCATCATTTAGCAAAATGTGTTGATGTATGCTTCTATTTCCCAAAAATATTCATAATGGAAATTCAGTGTAACCAGTGGCAACAAAATTATAGGGAATATGAAAATAAACAAACATTGTCAAAGCCAATAGGTATGACTTTGGGGGCCAGCCTTTTGGGTATGTGTATGGGTACCTTGTTTTGATGTGGGTTTTGTAAAACGTTTCTGTTGTGGGAGCTGCCGGACCCTTATCATTGTAACAAACCTTGGCAAAAGCAAAAATATTTTTGGTCTCAAAAAACAAAGATTGCCACACTGGCTCCTGTCACTGAACAAAATTACTTTGCGTGCCAATATGCTCCTTGTGAAAGACTAGAATGCTGTCACTCACAGTCAAGCCAGCTGGTATATAAAGAGAGAGAGATAGCATTTAATAGAACCAAAACGCTTTAGCTAAATAGGGGCCCAACTAAAGACAGTCACAAAAGTGTGCTTTTGCAGTATTGCAGGTTTATGGCTTTAATGAATTCCAATGAATTTACAGAAGCAGATCAGGAAAGTGTTCTCCTAGAAAATATTTGTGAATTGTATTTTAGCACTGGCAAATAATCATGTGTAGGTTTCCTCATGCAAACATCTGTTGCGCGGTAACAAGTTCACTTTACCATGTACCACTTTTTTCCCCAACCCTGGAAGAAGTTTTACCCCTGGCCTTATCCGGAGTCATTTTCCAACCTTTCTCTATATGGAAAAATATTAAGGAAAAGCTGATGAAAACCCATAAATCATGCAAGTTAGTAGGTTCACACAGACTCAAAAGGGCATTCCATCTCTGGAACAATTGCTTACCGCTACCTCTAGCCCCAGTATATAGATCTGCGGAAAGGTGACAAATTAAGTGAATTCCTAGTCCTCAAACCTTACTACGGTATGAGCTCTGGCATGTTTTGAGAGGCTATTTTCAGAGCTCTTATATAATGAGATAGCTTCCATAATGTGTCACCGCACTACAGGGCACCAAAGGGACGAGTGAAGTTTGTTACAGGACAAGTAGTTTTAAGAAGCAACCTGTCCCATGGACAAGTAGATATTTTATTAAATTCCACACCCATGTCATGTGCTGCATTAACAGGGAAAAATGTCAGAGGCTGCAAATGTATCTACCTCATTGGCTTGGATGGTGTGATTGAAAATGATGCATCCTTCTCTTACGTGATGACTTGTAGCGGAAAGCAACTATAATAGAACAATGCATAAGAACCAAAGCTTTTCAGTGCATAAGACAGCTGTGGAATGAGGTGTGTCACTCTTGAATGAAGTCCCAGAAGCCTCTGCTTCCCCCATGATTGCATCTCACTAGACAAAGGGATAATCTGATCTAGGATTCTGCTCTTGAGCCCTTTGTTGGCCAATAGTCCAAAGAGAAAGCAGCCTTCATGGTTCTCGGCTCCTTGAAGCTCTCCTCAGCAGAGAGGCTACCTTCAGCCCCATCGCAGTGATCCATATGCGCGGGCATGACTGTGGGAGCCCGGTCCTAGAGATGTAGATGTAGATGGTGGGCCATGCTCCTGGCAACGGCTTTGACTTGTAATTCGATAGAAAGGGAAAGGATGTAGGGTGCAGAGTTTTCTAGATAACAAAGAATAATTTAGAGCAACAACATTCAATGTAGAAACATCTAAACAGTTAGGGAAACTTATATTCACTTATTATTTCAAGTCTGTATATATTCAGATCCAAATCTTTTATTTATTCTTTGGTCTTTATTGAAATGTTTCAAAGTGGTTTCATTCCACAAAAACTTCTTACAGGCGCAATCTGCTGATTCCACTACTATAATGTCAAAAATGGCAGCCAATACCACTCCTTTGAAAGGAAAGTGCATATGTGACAGCCAATAAAAAACATCTTAATAAAATCAATACAAAAATCTAGCTGTCTATTGTAGCCATTTCATTTGATATTCAGATTTTCATTGCTCAACTTAACATAAATAATTGCTCAGTTCCTTATGATTGCTAGATATGCTAATATGAGCAATTCATTACACTTCAAAGAAGTTATTCTATGATCTAAATTGAGATACCAGATTGGATTTGTGTGAATATATATAAGAACTGAATTTAAGTGCTCCCATTTGTTTACAAATTTACAAAGGCAATCAGAGGCCTCAACTCCATTTAGAAAACGCCATTGCTTAATTTGAGCCAGTGGTTGCCGGTGGGGAGTACTGGCACTCATTTATGTGGACAGGCACATATTATTCCTCATCAGCCATTTACCGAGAGAAAGCGGGGAAAACACACGAAGGAGAAAGACAGAAATTCCGTCACAAATGGAGAAAGCAGGAACCTGCAAGAGTGAGATAAATGGACAGCGAGTCTCTGGTAGTTTTTTTTTTTTTAAGAGGGATGAGATTAACTTCAGACTACACAGCCTTGGTATCCGACACGCCTGTGTCGGCTGCAGGCTTCCGAGCAGAGCTTTGGCCATCCGCACTTATTCTTCTACAAATCAAGCACGAGAAAATGCACCATTCCTGCTTATCCATTGGAAGACGTCTTTCCCGTCTGGGAATCCAAATCTCGAACTTCCAACCAAAAACACCTTGGTGCTCTTAGTCCTGAAAACCATGTTCCATGAACATTGCCACCAGGGCAGTACTTTGGGCCGTCACTGTCCCTCGAGGAAAGTAACCTTGTGACTGTGCACTAAAACCAAGCAAAAAATACAAAAAATACAGACCCATGATTCCTCCCAAGTTACTCCTGTTGTCTCTTCTCTTGGCACCCCGTTATTTCCGAGGTCACCTTCGCTTAAAACGTCATGCACCTTTTTCATCCCAAATTGCTCGGGTCTGTTCATCTACGCATTTTCTGTTTCTTGTGAACCTTTTATCCCCTCCCCTTCCAGTGCTAACTCCTCCGAGGGCTCTTTAGGTGCAAAGTGCTTGTGCTGTGCTTGTGAAATCTATTGTTTTTAATATAAATCTTTAAAGGGGCTTACATCCTGCCCCCTCACTTTCCTGGCTTTTCATTGGTTCCTGTGCTCGCCACTTACTTTTCCTCCATTTCAATTGGCTGTAGCATATTTTCCTGCAGTTACCAATGCTTCTTATTCGTATGCTTTTCTTATCAGTTTCACATAGCTGAAATACTGTTAACATCTGCTTTGGTGGAACTATTTTGTCATAAAGTTTTAGTCTTGCAGCAGATTTACGTAGCACAAATTATCATAGAGAGATTAGATGATTTGCCCATTCATCACATAGGTGAAACCGAAGCATTATAAATGCTTGTTTCGTTAGTCTGTCCTCCAGGCCCTGCTTCTCCTACAAACCCCTGTTAGGGGAGGCTGGATTTCCCGCTCGGATTCACCTCTCGGCCTGGTTCATTGTCCTAATTAAATGTCTCTGCCTCCTACACTGCCTCCGATGCCTGAGGGGACTGTAATTCAGACGATTAAACTAGGACATATAAACCGCAGCGTCGGATACATCTTATAAAGACTGCTGTGATGGATGGTCCATGAGGGATAATTCAGCCCGGCCAATCTCTGGCGCTGTTCCTTGGGATCTGGGACCGCAGCAAGGCCTTGGGGTGCAGCGAGGAAGCAGTGGCCGTCTTTTGGCAAGGGCGAGCTGGGCCCAGGCCCAGGGCGCCAGTCTTGCGGGGGGTGGGGGGGGGGGGGAGGGCATAAGGAGCTGTGTGCATTAAGGTCCTGCAGGCAGCAGAGTCCCTGTCACCTGGCTCTAGGGCTGTAGGCGCTCTTTATAACACCCCATCCGCCTGCTTTCATATCCTCCCATCTCCTTGTCGCCCCCTGCTGCCATACACAATTATTCCCTCAACCCGCCCTCCCCTCCGGAACAAACCGCCTGGTGCCAACGGCGAGGAGTTAATCCGTGAGTGATTTAGGTGAGCTGGGGTGGGGCAGAGATATTTGTGTTCAGGGTCAAGTCACAGTTCTGAAGTAGACATCCAAGGACTGACCTCAGAGCACACACATGGCTGGTTTGTAAAGCATTGTTAAAAAAAAGTAGAGGAAAATGATTTCAACACATTTGAGGAAGTGCAAACACACGTCGTAAGGTATCTCAAAACTGTCCATTAAATTCAGTATTTTCAGCAGCACTGTTTGTTTCAAATACTCTTAATGCTGGAAACTCTGAACCGAATTTAAAAATACTAAAATTGTCACTATTCAAAGGAAAGTGCTTGCCAAGGTCTAATTACTTCCCACTGACCTCGGAACTGAAACACATGCTCTGGTTATTTAATTTGCTGTCAGCGACCCAGGGGGCAGATGAAGAGCGTCCTGAAGAAGACCCCTCTTTATCAGGCATGCCAAGTACACCCGCTGCCTCAAAGGCTGTCAGAGTGGGTGCAGCAGCCCAACCCTTCCCCAGCCTGGGTTTTCATGCAGCATGTGACATCCAGGAGGTAAAACCAAATCAAGCTGATACAGTAGAGCCCTAGTAAAAATCGACCTCTTGCTGTGCCCTTATTGATGAACGGGGGAGGGGATCCAGACTGAGAATATGTAGGGGGTGTGCAGGGGGGAACAGCACATGGGAGAGTGAGAAAGACAATATGTGCAATCTCATGGAGTGCTCAAAGTAAGACAAAAAAGAAGTTCTCTTTTGTGAGCTGCGGAAGGTTGTTAGTCATCCAATTAAAAGGATGGTAAAGAAGCTATACTGAAGGGGCGTGACAAACACAAGAAGAGAGAAAACAATTGGATAAGAAGCAAGCAAAGGAGTTTGACAACAAAAGCCAACCAATCAAAAGCCCACTTTTGAGTATTGGCCATGTGCACAATAGGTCGTTTGACAAACTGTCTGTAGGCAAGACTTAAAAAGCTCTTCCTGTGATCTATTTAACTACAATAACTGTTTCTTTTACAGTTTGGTACTAGGGTTGTTTCTCATCCCCTCCTTTCTAGACACATTAGTGTTTTTTGTCTCTTGCATATCTTAAAGTTTATTTTACACTTCTTTGCCTTGATATGCACCACGCGAGCCTCTCCTGCGGTCCTCGCTGCCGTGCACTGGAGTACTGTGACCAGTTGTGAGAAACGTCAAGAAAAGCTTAGCTGTGCCTTAACACCCCTTACTATCCTGGCTCTTGCTAAGCACACCACTACCCACTTGAGTCAATCTCTGCGCCATTCTTACCCTTGCATCAAAATACATTTTCCCACGCCAGTTAACTGAGTCACTTGGCAGCCACACAGGTAATCAGTTCTATGCTTCTAGTAACATGTTCCACGTTCCCTTACATATTCCAAGATCTCGCACCGTGATGAGGTTTCAATGCTCCTTTCATTACCATCTGTTTGTAGAATCCCCGCCAGCCTTTATAATCTGTCACGCAAAGTTCATGTGTCTGAAAGTCTTAATTCATCTTTTCTCAATGCACAAACTTTTGAAACCAACCCCTTTCACCTTTCCAGTCTGTCTTGTTATAGTCTGGATCCTAATGCAACTCTGTGCCACAAAAGTCAACTTTGTTCTCTGTGCCTAAAGTTTTTTCTGCTGCTGGTCCTGTCCCAAATTCTTTGTCCATATCTTGAAAATGACCTTAGTACTCCAAAGAAAGTTCTCCAAGTCCTGCTGTCCTTGGCCTCGGACCGCGTCAGGCAGTCAATGTATGGAACCAGGAATTTTGTTTGATCTAGAATTCTATTTTCCACAAACTGTTTCCTTAGAAGTCAATCATTATCCAGATAAACCTGGGATAGTCAATTCTCTTTCCGCCATGTCAAGGGTTGAGGGTCACCTGGCAGTCAGGCAGGTTCATTACTTTGTTTACAGGTTTCCTTTTAACATAACCGAGGGGCTCCATCAAATCATGTCTTAACTGCTTTGGGATGAAGCCCCAGGAGGAATCCTACTGCGTTCGATGACTGCCTGGCATGGCCCTTCTGCTCTTCACTAGCATACTTCCTTATCCAATTTGTTCATCAATGATTTGTGGCCTCTCACAGATCTCTGAGGGGGAGGGGTATTAAAAGCCTTTATGAGCGAGGCACTCACTGCTCTATCACTGTAATATCTAGTCAGTTGTTTAAATTGTTTAAATTAAGCAACTTCCATTCATAAAGTGAGTTAACTCTGAACACAGCAGTTTGGTTACATATGGGAACCTCAAGCCCCTTCTGCGTTCCTTGTTCTCTGCCTTCCTTAATTGAATCCCACCGCATCTCTTTGCTTTGTCACCCCTGGAGCTTCCTTCTCATTTGTGGAATCTTTCTTCTCTGTCTGCAGGATGTAGCTTCTTCGCTCTGTGTTATTGTCTTCTGACACCTTTCCTTCATTTCCCTCATTTCAGAATCTTATTTTCGAGATACTTTTCTCCTGTATCCCACATCCTACTCAATTCTGTGCCAGGGGGACCCTCCTACGGGTTCTTCTTATGCCTCACGCTCATTGCCCTTCTCGGTTTGTCTCCGCGTTCCACAGCGGTAGGCCCCATCCTCCCTCACCCATGGTCCTGCCTTCTGCTCCTCCTGGTGGCTTCAGTTGTTGGCCTCCTATCTTGGATGACAACCTCTTTTCTGAGATTTATTTTATAAATGTATTTCTTGAGCCCATGTTCATCAACAATGCGCTGAGAGCTTCTTGAGAGGCGAGTTAAGCTGGCTAAGATTGTCTGGGCCACATAATTCCAAAATATTTCTAAAGTTGGGGTCCTGACACCCCAAAGGCCATGCTACCATGGCAAGCTTGCTTCTGAGGAGACATTGTCAACAGAAGGCGGGTACCTGACCAACGGGCTTTCACAGGCACAGGGTTGCATTATTTCACGCGAGAAAAGAGGTGTGTTTGATAGAATGCATGATGCATACGGCTGAGGGCCTTGAACTGGATTCTCTCCGTGAGCAGGAGTCAGTGAAGAGAGATGAACCAGGACGTACCTGTGTAGTCTTGCTGCCAGAGTTTGGATACCTGGAAGTCCAGAAATACAGTCCTGTGAAAGACTGCAACGGCCGGCATTGAATAGTCCATGCACCACTCGCCTTTTGACCATTGGCGTGTCAAAGCTGTGAGGCGGAAAAAGCATGCAGCATAGTGCAGGCAGTGCACTGTAAATACCAAATTTGTTGTGTTCCCAGCATCCAGCCTAGTCAGGTGGGGCGTAGTGCCCTTTGGCAATAGGACCTTGGCCTGGACCTCCAGTAACCCTGGGACGTGAGGTGGGCAGTAGTGTGGCATAAGTGTTAGTGATGCTTTGTCATAAAGAGTGTCCCTCACTCACCCCACATTTGTCAGCAAATTGACTCTCTCCTCTTGGCTCAGAGCGGGCATGGCCCAAGAGTGCAGTAAGCGGGGAGGGATATACCGTGTGGACCCTCATCTCGTATATGTCTGAACACACCCTGCCAGAAGGAAGCCAGTCCCAGTCCAGTCCAAGAGGAGGAGCAAGAAGTCTGCTTCCGGGTAATGACATCGCCTGCAACTAGCTGAGACATCGGTGTGTTGTCTGTGCAGAAACGTATATTTAAGGAGTCCCTGCCAGTTGTTTAGGGTAATCTCTTGTCCTTTCTGAGCTGAATGTCCATTGTTCGTGGTCAGCTAGATCCCTAACCCAGTGGGTCCTGGATTTCTGACCACCTGCAAGAGTGTTTGAGAGACGGTGCCAGAGGGAATGTCTGTAGGCGGCGGATGTGTACCTACTTCAATACCATCATAAAGAAATTAACGGGTAATTTGCCTGCTGATGCCCCATGTGTAAGGCCAAATGATGCCAAGCCCAGCGTGTGCAGACAAGAGTGTTGAAATATGAAGTATGGATTTTACTTTTGCTGCATAGTCGTAAGATGCATGTCTGGGAGTTGCAATATGCATTCCCGCTATTATATGAAGAACGTATGGAGATGGATGAAGCCAGAATGTAGCATAGTGTGCCTGAGCAGCAAAGACATATGGTTCAAAACAATCGGGGGCTGAAAAAGGATAGTGTCGGTCTCCCATTCAGTTCAGGGTGTTTGCTTGCGCATGCCGTTCTACTTATCCATGACCTAAGGTTTGTAAAGAAAGCACGTGGCACTGGAATTGGGACGTTAAGAAATACAGTAACTCACATAGGACCACCATCTGCATGAGTGATGTGCCCACCAGTGTTGGCAGATGTGAGCTCCAGTGGTCCATCAGGCTCAAGAGCTTGCTAGTGGCCATGCCATAGTGCCCTCCAAGTGGGATTTCCACAACTCAATGTATATACACTCCTGGCTAATGAACTGAAGACTCAAGAAATAGATTATGACCAGTTAACACATGGTCCACAGATGTCCACAAAGCTGAAGATGTCTTCTGTGGTCAGTGAGAGATTCCTTTCTGGGTCATGTACATATAGAGAGGTCTCCTGCGTACAGGGAAAGTAATATCTGCTCTCTCTGAAAGTGCAACCCTAGAGAAGAGGAGCTCCTGCAGCAGTCTCGCCAGAGACTCTGTGGCTGAGACAAAGAGCAGGGGTGGCAGTGGCCATACCTGGTGAGTTTCCAGCACTACTGCAATCTGATTGGAGATGGCACCACTGGCGCGATCTGTGGGGTTAGCATGAAATAGTGCATTCCAGGCGATGAAGCACTAGTCTAGCCTGATCCGCCGTTGAACTTGAAGCTCCACTGGAGGATGCCAAAAATCTTTTCTGGTGCCCAGGACGACAGTCTTGACTACCCCCAGTGGAAGGTGATGCAGCATTAATGTGAACATTATACAAAGTCTGTCTGATGTGGAGCTGCCTGGAACAAAAACCCACTTATTAAGAAAGAGACAGATCTAACATTTTTTGTTATAGAAAATGTCTGTAATCCCACTATTACCAGCTTCACGCTCAAAACCACGTCTCGATGAGTACAGGGTGGCACACAAGTCAGTGAAGGCTTCAACAATACCCCAGTGTTATAGGACTATACATTTTCCGTATTCTTTCTCTACTCCTGCTACATTGCGAAGCTCCTGCTGTATTTATCATTCTGGTGAGAAGTCCTCCACGGCGATCACAGTCGCTGTACACCCTAACCACGGCATATTTGCCCAAGTGTTTCCATGGTCCTCTGTGTCTCTGAATTCAAGAATTACTATAGTGATGTATCAAAGTATTGATTTTCCAAGCCCCTGAAGCTTAACGTTGTCCCTCCAAATTGTGAAGAGTAGCCTTGGGGTCATCCAGATGGCAGCTTATCGACATCACCCCAGGGTGTTTAGACATGCAGATCCCACTAATGTATTCTTTGAAGGCATCCCAGACCGAGCTGTGCCCGGGGACCAAGTCAGCATTGATTCGAAAGCACTCCAGGGTTGCAGCCTTCCTTCAGATCGAAACCCTGCAGCATGCTGGGCCTTTTATGGGAAAGTGTCAATTCTGATATGTGGAGAATGAGTTTGTAAATGCAAAGAAAGCACAACCAGTGAGTGAACATATAGCGTCAGGGTCAGATGGCTAACCCTCTCTGTCCGTGTACAGATGTCCTGTGAGAGCACCCAAAAGTCAATGGATGACATCATGGCACTGATGGCCGAGCAGAATGTGAGTTCCTTGGCTTCTAGAGGTCTGGGACGTCAGATGTCTGTCGCATCACGTTGTTCCTTTACTTCTAACATCGCATTAACCTTTGCAGATAGGACCCTAGGAGAGGTGTTAGACCTACGCAGGAAGTGTTCAGACTGGTGTTCAAATCACCACCCTGCGGAGTGCACGTGGACCAACGCGGGAGCATTCAGACAGTACGTTGTTGAAATATTGGGGCCACATGTCCACAGTATGGACTTGCGGGATCAGCATGAAGGATAATCTAACGTGGAAAACATTTACTCTTTGGGTGCCTAAACTTTATTTTACAAGTGCCTTCCTCTTACCTTTTTTCTGTGCTTTATTTGTACCTTGCCGCATGCAACTTGTTTGTTGGCGTTGCAGTATATACCTCATCTAAGGGTTAATATTGGCGGTAGAGAGTAGTGACAAGGTAAAATCTGTAATGTATGCTTCCACTGGTTCTGTACTCAATGGCACAAGAAAACCTAGTCCATAAGTCACAATGATTATTTCTGGACCTCAAATGTTCGATTAATTGCAACTTTTTTATTCCAAACGCGTCTGTTGGAAAGTGGGTTATTGGTAGGGGCAAATGTAGGGCTGCCACTGGCAATAAGGCCACTAACACATGATATGACCCAGCATAGGTCTTTGAAAATTATTCCTATGCTCAACCCTTGGTAACGTGGCTGCGAGCAGACAGGCTTAACTTCAAAGACAGGTATGTAAAGCATTTAAAAACACAATTTCAGTAAATAATTAAGACACAACACATAATAAAAATCCACCACCAAATTATAAAAACAGGAAATATTTTTATCTTTAAAATTACACCATAACGACAAAAATCCAATGTAGGCAACCGAAGATATGAATTATCAAAGTTTTAATAAAATATATCACTTAGAATATTATAGCACCATATTGTGATACCTGCTCGCGGTAGACCGGACCAAAGTCAAAGTTTCAGGCCGGGCGCGATGGAGCCCTGAGTGGCTGCAGCTTGCGACAGGTCCCGGTCTCAGTTTCTACCTTCATACTTATGAACTTTTCTGGAGCTTTTTCTCGCGAGGCCCCTCGAAGCTCCCAGCCAGTCCGGGTCCGGTGAGGGTTCGCCGGCTTGACTTGTGACGAGGTCCTGGTCAACTTACCTGGAGCGGACGTAGAAAATTTCTCAAGATCGCTTCAGCGGGGCAACCCAGGAATCCAAGCTGGTACGCGATGGAAGACAGGTGGCTTGGCTCTCGCGGTTGCTCCCGGTCACCTTTTCTACGAGCGGACTTAGAAACTTTTCTGGAGCTTTCTCTCGCGGGGTCTCTCGTTGCTCCTCATGTAGCCGGATCCGGTGAAGGTTCGCCGGCTTCAGATTTTCTCTAGTCCCGGTCAATCTCTGGAAGTTGGACCCATGGAGCTTTTAGCGGGACGAACCTGGATGTCTTGGCCGGCTCGTGGTTGAAGGCAGGCGGCCTGGCTGGCCAGGTTGAGTCTGTCCCTCTATGGAGCTTTTTTTCAAAGTTGATCCAAAGTTCTCCAGACTTCTTGAACTTCTTCCTGAAGTTCCTCAAGGGGTCCTAAAGTATGTCAAACTTACTTCAAGGGTCTGGAAGCTCCAAGATGGTCCTTGAAAGTTGAGGACTTCAGTTCCCACAATCCACTGGTACAAAACCCTTACAAATCCACTGGTGGTTCTCCAAGTTGCTGAATTAGTTGGTAATGTTTCAGTTGAGCTCGTTTCACCTGTAGCTTTCACGGAGTCCACTCGTTACTACTTTTCCAGCAAGGTAATCCACAGGGCTGCAGTTTCAGATGGTTCAGTCTTCAGAGGTCAGGCCTTAGAATTCTTTGCACAGCAAAATCTTCTCAGCAGGACACTTCTTGCTTCAGTAAGTTTCAAGCAGCAGATCTGGAGGGCTCTGCCCCTCTCAGATACTTATTCCAAGTTATCTGGGTCAAGCAGGAGGTCACTTCTGACCAATGGGAGCAGGGTAAGTCCTCATAGTTCTGACCACATCCTGTAAAGTGTGGCATTATTTTGTCCCAGAGTGCATCAAATCTTCCAAATCCATAATGGCTGATTTTTCAGCAAGGAAGTAAGAGCTGGCTAAACACACCTCCTAGGATGGCTTATTTCCATAGACTCTCCCCCTACCATCTGCACATCCCTTCCCTAATCGTGGGTCTGATGGGGGTCAAAAGTGTGAAGTGGAAACTGACACTGTGGCCATCCCTCTGCCTTTGAAGACCATGGTTTACGACCCCTCCCCCTGGCCTGGCATTCCTATTGAACAGCACACTGCCCTGCCAGCAGAGCTGGTTAACGCCAGGGGCTCTTTATCACCTCTTCAAGGCAGCCTGACTAATCCACTTAACTCTGACCAATCAGGGCAGACCACTGGAAGGCTGAATTTGGATCCACAAACAAAGTCCAATAACTTCTGGTCTGTACATTTTAGGAGGAATTCAGCAATATAATATTGTTGTGTTATGTTACGTTAGTAATATTTTTAAAGCGCAGCGGTTACCCGTGGGTGTCCTGGCGCTACTCATTAATCCTGAAGGTAAGAGCACGGAGGACATGAGGTCTATTCAGCAAAAAGTCAGGTCTTTAAGCCCTTCCTAAAGGCTAAACGATCCGAGGCATTTCTTTAGTGGAAAGGAAGGCCATTCCAGGCCTTCGCCGCACCCGCGTCAAAGCTTCTGCCACCCGACAGAGCTTTTTTTGTGAGACTAACTTGGCCCCCAGAGACTGAAGTGTCCTCCTCGGTGTGTACCACTGGAACCTGTACCTTGAAGGGCTTTGAAAACCACACAAAGTGATTTAAAACGCACTCGACTTCTAACAGGGAGCCAGTGCAATTTCTTTAATTCCTTGGAAATGGGAGAGAACTTGGGTGTGCCCGTGAGGAGTCTAGCAGCTGCTTTTTGTAGCAGCTGGAGCTTGTTTATAAATTTCTGCTGTATGTTCAAGTACAGTCCATTGTAGTAATCCAGCCTAGACAACATCAGAGCTGTGACCACTGTTTGTCGGCTGCCAGCGGGAAGGAATGTCCGTACTTTCCTAACCGTTCTGAGCACATAGGCTGTTGTTGCTGCCACTGCATTTACTTGCTCCCCAAAGGTAAGATGGTCATCAACTATTACTCTCCATTTTTTTTACCTTCTTAGAAGGTTTTGGGAGAGAACCCATCGAGTCAGGCCACCAGTTCGGTGTCCAGAAGTTGGTGACCTTTCCTAATAGTAGGACCTCTGTTTTGCCTGAGTTAAGCTTTAAGCAGTTCTCTGTCATCCATCTTCCAACTGCTTCAATACAAGCTTGGAAGCGTTTATCCGTACCTAATTCCCGGCCAGGTAGCAGAGACACCACAATTTGGGTGTTATCAGCATACGAGGTGAGACCAAACCCAAATGCTCTGATAATGAGGGCCAAAGATGATATATACACATTAAAAATGGTTGGATTTTTCACTACCATTCTAGGAAGTGTTTGAACGGTAGCTCGATCTCCTTCCTATGAGGAGATATTATTTAATAACTTCTTGCAATGTTAACCTATGTGGCCTGGGATTTGCAATGGGGAAAATGACTTGGGCAAGTTTTTTAGCACCAGGGCTTATAAAAACATATTTTATAAGTATTTCCCTTATATCTACAGGAACCCCACCCCATGGGCAACTAGGGGAGACTTTAGGGGTCCTGAATCTGTAGAAATATTGCAGATCCTTCTTCCCCAGTACTCCTAGCATCCAAGTCGAATTTGAGCAGCACTTTACCACAATGTGGGGAGTGAAATGTGAAATTTCACTTTACCCAGGCATATAAAAACTCATTTTAGAAGGGTGTGCCTTATACATATCTGACCCCCCACCCCTGGGATACCTAGGGGAGACCCTGGGGGTTCCTAATAAGCAAAAACAGTGTAGGTTATCAATTTTTAAGTGCTCTAAACACCAAAGTCGAGTTTGGGCACAGTTTACTTTTTAAAACCAGTCCTGGCACCCAGGGCTGCTTTTAAACTGACCTCAGGCTTCAGTAGTGCACACATGCAAGTGCAAAAAGAGCTGCTGGACTGTAAACTGCCATACCCCAGAGTACTGGAGACTTCTAGGTAGTTTTCTAGGTAGTTTCAATCCCCCTGCCCTATTATATACTAGGGGCTTATATGGTAGGTCATGCCAATCACAGGGGTACCCCACCATACCATTGTGTACCCTAGTGTATGTAGGTGTTTTAACTGTATTCTGATGTGTTTCCTGCTGCATAGCACTGGCCCGGGGCTGGTTAGGCAGAGCCCAGAGTCAGTCAGTCAGTCAGTTACCACCAGCATCAGTCAATAAAAAGTTGGGGGGTGCCCAGGGCACATGATGACTTTGCAACAGCGTCTTTTTGACAATTTACATTAGTAAATGCTCCAGCACGTTTCATTCCAAATGGAACTTCTTCAGGGCAATCATGTCTTTCTATTCCTCTGCGCATTATATTTCAATCCATTCTTTGCAGTTGAATCAAACGCGAGTATTTATTGAGAATTGATTCCTCAGATGAGGCAGTGTTCAAGTTATGTCCAAGAACAGGGTTCTGGAAAGGCTTCAGAGTGAGGAGCATGCGGAAATGGTATTGTTATCTCACCTGACAAGGATACACATGCGCATTTACATGAAAACTGCCTGCACTGCATGTAGCCCTGCCTCAGTACACGTCTCAGGCAATCGCTGGAGCTCTCCATGCCCCAGCCAGGGACGAGCGTGCAAGGTCCTGGAGACCCATGTATCTGCCCGCAGTAAGCCATGGCGACCCCAAGGGTTGCTACAGCGATGCCCGCTTCTTCTTGACCCTGAGGCTACTGGCAATATAGAAAAGAGATTGATTAAAGAGTTTACAATAGAGACTTCATAAAGTGTCGGCCTCTGTGTCTCCCACTCTAGACCAAGACTTAAAAAGAAGGGGTAGATATCAGAAGGGTTTTACTTCAAGTAATTCTGGTACACTACAACCTGGCATGGACTACTCACTGGAGATCTATCCTTCCATGGAAGTCTCTCTTGGTCCCTGAGCCCCTCACAACAGAATGACCGGCCACTGAGCTTGGAAGGACGGGACCTCTAAATGACAGCCAGCTCTGATCTGGGAAGTTGGTCTCAGAGCCTTCCAGTACTTCGGCTTCACACCTGCTATTCAGTTCTGTTGCAGGTCTTATGACTCTCCAAGATGATGTAAAAGACACAGGTATTCCAGGAGATAACGTAAATACGTATCACAATATATGATGTTTACTTGCTAATATCTGCTGTATTATTTGTTAAAAAAATAAAGCTTTTAAAAAAAATAAGTATCACAAGATTACAATATAAATAAAACCGTGCCCACACGAAAATTCAAAACAATTTAGATTATTATTAAGTAATACGTTTCTCAAAAAATACCACAATACAATATACAACCAAACAATTTGTGCTCAACATATTACAAAACATACACATTCAAACAATACATAGTTTTCACAAAAGGACAATTACTGGCAGAAGGTCTTAAATTCAATTAATTAGTCCACACAGGATAGAACCTATTACTAACAATGTTCCTTTCCCAATTTGCCAATAATGTGTCAACGGCGTATCGACCCTAATAATTTATTGGGTCATCATCAGGACAGAATTAGTTTTAAGCAGAAAGAACAGAAATGTTATTGACCAGTGAACAAAACACAAAGTCAACAATTTGGCGTCTCAAGGGAATCTTTCCTGCAAACCGGGATTGAATCATGTTTTAATGTATATTGTAGTCATGTGATATGAATTTACGTTATCTCCTGGAACCCATGTGGCTTTTACATGTTTTGACTACCCCTGGTTCTGGGTCAGTACGGCTGCCCCTGTTCGGGCTAATCCTCGCCAAGATTATGGGGGCCTTCACCTCCATACCTCAGTTCACTGAAGCCTGAGACCTCCTGGAATCCCGGATAAGTGAAAGCATATGGCATGATGCCGCACAAGACTGTATGAAACCTGACATGACAAGGAGGCACCGGTGGCTCCTCCTCAATGATGGAGGAGTGTCTCCCCACTGGCTCAGAGCCAGCAGCAGAAAAATAGAATGAGAAATTTTTATTGTTTTATTTTTCAGCTGCTGGATGAGCCAGTGTGTGCGGAGAGGAGTGGGCCGGGCCACGGGATGGGGAGGGTGGGGGTGGGGGATGCTTGGTGCTCTTTTAAGTGCACATGTCAAACTGACATGCGCACTTAACCCAGTTGTATTGCACAGCCAAGTTGGAGAAACAGCACAGACTTCCCTGTGTCTGAGCGAGCGTTAAACCAGCTCTCTCAGGCCAATACCCATGCTGCCTGAGAGCAGTGCAGGTATTGGATGGGGAGTCAGTGATGCTGTCCCAGGGACTGCTGCAATCAGAAACTGGATGCGGAGGAGCGCGAGGCAGCTGGCAGCACAAGGTGAGTCTTATTTTTCTTTTATTATCCCCCCCTGCTGTGCTTTCCCCCGCGAGCTCCTCGGTGCCCCCTGCACCTGCCCCACCACTTTTTATCTTCGTCAGCCCCCATTGCAAGGAGGGTCAACATCTACCGCCATGGTGCCCCTCCCTCGCTTCACAGATTGCCTCGCCTGGAGAGGGCGTCATTGACCTATTCAAGAAAAGGGCACCACATCTGAGACCATGAAGAAAGCCGAGGAGGAAGTCCCACAACACCAGTGAACATCCCAAGCCTGACGAATGCACCGGCACTAAAAAAAGAGAAGAGCCATGCCATGCTCTTTGAGCCAGTTTGACCAAGCCCGAAGTTCGCCAGCTTAACTGACTTGTACTATTGACTCTGAGTACATGAATCAGTCCATGAGAGGCAGGCCACTGAGGAACAGTGACGGTGTAACAGAAGAACCAGGGATAAACCAAATGCACGTGCAGTAGAGTCTCTACCTCTGGCTTACCACAGCAGCAATCTAGACACCGTCCCTGACTGTCTAACGCAGCATGGCATGCATGACATGAAGCGTCGCTGATGCTTTGCACGGTCTGTAGATGTTCACCATCACCAGCAACCATCCAGTAACATACAACTATGAGTGCAGTGGAGAGAAGACATAATGCACTAAAGAATAATAACTGCAGATCCAGAAGCAACCCCCTGACCACCAGGAAGTTAAAAGTTGAAGTTACAACGATTTATTTTTTTTTTTTTATTTTTTTTTATTTTTTAAATTTTATTGAACAATAAGTCAATTACAAACATGGGCCTACAACCACAAGGGCCGGCCGCTAGATTCAGACAGGATCATACAGATGTTAAGGCAGTAGTCGACTCCCGGGGCCCAGCCCCGTACATGGCTCCGGATAGTCCTAGGGAAGCAGGATACATAGGTTTAACATAAATAACAAATAAAAACAAAAGGCGAGGCGTAAGGGCAAAAGATGTGGGTCAGGCTACATCCAGGGGACTCTACTTCAGACCTTCAAATAGCTATCTAGAGAAAGGAGTACTGATAGGTCGGGGGGGATCACGGGAGAGGAACGTCTATATTCGGTTATTCCAAAAGTCGCAAGGAACCATCAAGGGTCAGGGGGACAAAGCAATATCGGTGTCCACTAGGGGGGGAATACAGATACCCCCACGATACGCGTTCCATTGCCCCCAGATTCTACCCCATGCCCCCGGTTTACCACGAGCCACATACACAGTCTTCTCCCTGAACATGCACCAGTCCATGTTCTCCTTCCATACGGACCCGGTGGGAGGCCGCTGGGAACCCCAAAGCTGCGCTATATCTCTCTTGGCAATCATGTTCCCCAGGGCCGCCCACCGAGTCTGAGCCGCGTTATAATCATTGGGCTCCCACACATTCAGGACACAGCGACGCACCTCCGGCAGCAGCACAACCCCGGTGACTTGTCCCATGACCACGTGAACCCGGCGCCAGTATTCCGCCACCTCGCGACACTCCCAAAGGATATGGAGAAAGGTGGCTCTGAGTCCACATCCCCGCTTACAGAGCCCGTCTTCAGAAAATCCCATCGAGACCAAACGGGGACCCGTCACATATACCCGGTGGAGAATCTTGAGTTGGACCAGGCGGAGACGGGCTGGAATGGCCACTTCCTTGGGGGACGACAGTGCGGACTGCCAGTCCTCGTCGTCCAGTTCAACCCCATCCCCCGTCCACGCCTCCCGGAGGCGCACCAAGAGGTCAGCCCGATTATTGATAAGTTTTTTATAAATTAATGAGATAGTACTGTCGGGGACATGACCATCGAGTATGCGGTCCTCGAGGGGCGAAGAAGCCGGGATCTTGGTCCCCTCCCCAAAAACAGAGAGCAGGGCATGCCGAATCTGGGCGTAGCGGAAGAATTCCCTTTCCGTAAGTTCGTATTCGCTCTGGAGCGCCGCGAATGTTTTAACCGCACCCTTAATCCATAAGTCTCCCACTCTACTAATACCAATCGTGTCCCAACGTTCAAACCCCTTCGTTGTCCAGAGGCTTCCCAGGCGGTCGGAGGCAAACAGAGGAGTGGCACATGTTAATCGCTCACTCCAGCCCAAGGCTACATTGGCCGCCTTCCAGATCCGTACCGCAATCTTAGTAGGGCCCGTAAGGGTCCGTCCAGCCGAGCTGGAGTAAAGTGCCCTGTTATAGTTTCCGCCGGGAAGCAGGAATTTATCCATCTCATACGCCGGATTCAAGCCAGGCGCATACGTGGCATGGTTAATGGCCGATAGCTGTGAGGCCCAATAATACCTGCGAATGTCGGGAAGCGCGATGCCCCCGTCGTACCAGGGGAGAGTAAGCTTTGCCAGAGCGATACGCGCCCGTCCGTCCCACACCAGTCTTCTCTGCAGGCTCTCCACCTCCCGAAAGTAGGACACAGGAATAACATCGAAGGAGTTCTGAAGTGCATAGAGAAATCTGGGAAGGGACATCATTTTAAACAGTGCTGCCCGACCCAGCGGGGACAAGGGCAGCTTACACCACCGAGCCGTGTCCTCCCTCAGACGCCGAAGTGGAAGCAGGAGATTCTGCTCATAGCGAGCCACCGGGTCCATCGAGACGTATATTCCCAAGTATTTAAAGCCGGACAGAGATAATTGGATCGGAAGCCGAGGCGGCAAGAGAGGAGGGTCACCGGAGATAGGATAGACACAGGATTTAGACCAGTTGATCGTTAGACCCGAATTTCTCCCAAAGGAAGTCAGAACATCAAAGAGAACATTAAGCGACTGCCGCGGCGAGGTGAGATACAGGAGAATATCGTCCGCATACAACGAGACCCGATCCTCGAAGCCCGGGGCCCACCGGATCCCTCTGATCGAGGGCTCCCAGCGGAGCCAAGCGGCGAGCGGCTCCAAGGCAAGAGCAAAGAGCAGAGGGGACAACGGGCACCCCTGCCTCGTACCCCTACCGAGAGCGAAGGGCCGAGAGACCCGCCCATTAACTACCACCTGAGCCATGGGTCCCGTGTAAAGAAGCTTCACCCAGCCAAGAAATCCCTCCCCAAAGCCGAATTTGGTCAAGACAGCCCAGAGGAATGGCCACTCGATGGTGTCAAAGGCCATCGTGGCGTCTAAAGAAACCAGCACGGCTGGTTCGGAGAGGTACTCCGCCCTGGCGAGGGCGCCGTGAAGACGCCGCAAGTTAAGAGCGGTGTTACGGTGAGGGATGAAGCCGCATTGATCAGGATGAATCAAATCGCAGATGACGCTCAACAAACGATTGGCAAGGACTTTAGCCAGGATTTTAGGCTCTGCATTTAGCAGTGAAATAGGCCTGTAGGAGGCACAGCGATCTCGTGGCTTACCGTCCTTGGGGATCACGACTATCGTAGCCAGACGCTGGTCGTCAGGAAGGGAGCCTGCCTCAAGGGACTCCTGAAACATACGACGGAGGAAGGGCGCGAGTTTATCCGGGCGCAACTTATATAATTCAATGGGCAGCCCGTTGGGACCCATCGCCTTGCCCGAACGAAGGGACCGAATCGCAGTTGCAATTTCATCTACAGACAAGGGGGCGTCCAGCTGCTCACGGTCTTCGACGGACAGGCCGGGCAAAGCAATATCCCTCAGCAGAAGGCAAGAGTCTTCTTCATCCCTATCAGTCACCGGGGAGGACACGGCCCGGAGGTGGTCAGCGAAACATTCCACAATCTCACCAGGCTCAGTCACACACACTCCATCCGAGACACACAGCACCGGGACCACACGATTCACTCTCTCCTTCTTATCCAGCCACGCAATCAACTTTCCCGCCTTGTCCCCGGCATCATACAATCGACCCTGCTGCTCCCTATACATCGTTTTGGCAGCGTCAGTGACAAGAGACCTGTATTCAAACTGTTTCAGGCTGAGGGCATGGAGCCCGTCCGGAGTGACACCCGTCTCCAAGGCCGACTCCAGCCCCGAAATGTCAGTCTCCAACTTCACCACTGCCTCACTCTTGAGCTTCTTAGCCACCACTATCTGGGAGAGGGCGTGTCCGCAGATTACGGTTTTAAAGGCTTCCCACAGGGACATTGCGGACGACACCGACCCCTCGTTTTCAAGGAAGTATTGGTCCATAGCCTTAACCAGGCTGTCGCGAGTCATAGGGTCTCGCAGGTACCACGGGTTAATGGGAGCAATCCGCCCTGCAGACCGCGACTCGGTGTCAAAGAGCAGCCACAGCGGGGAATGATCGGAAATACCCCGCGCCAGGTGCCTAACCTCTCGAATCCGACCAGTCTGCGCCGCGGGCATAAGGAAATAGTCTAACCTAGAAAGACTCCCATGCGCCCCAGAGTGAAAGGTGTACTGACATTGGGTCGGATGCATTAATCTCCAACTATCCACCAGGCCGAAGGTCTCCAGCAGGCCACCAAGCCATGCCTGGGCAGCGGGGAGGGCCCTGGGTGGGTGACGATCCAGGTCACCCGAAACCACCGAATTAAAGTCCCCGCCCATAAGCAAAAGACCTTCCGGAAGTTCAAGCAGCATTCAACCCAAGTCCGCGAAGGTGGAGTTCTGGAGGCCCGGGGGGACGTAAACTGAGACCAGGGAAAGGGGCCGCCCCTCCCACCTCCCAGTCAGACACACATAGCGCCCTCTGTCATCCGAGACTACCCTAGTGATATCCAACGGAAGTGAGGATCGCAGGAGAATGCCCGCCCCCCTGGAACCAGTTGTGAAACCAGAATGGGCCACGAGGCGGTATCCCCCCCTGTTCATTGCATGACAAACATTGCCAACCAGATGCGTCTCCTGGACAAACACCACATCAGGAGTCAGACGACGCAAATACTGCAGTACTACCCCCCGTTTGATACGATCCCCCAACCCATTGACGTTCCATGACATCAGTCTCAACCCGTCCCCCCCCATCCCCTCCAATAGATCAAAGGCCCCCCAGTCAGTAGCACAGTTCCCGAATCTGGATAAAAAATCAATACCTCGCTCTGCGAACAAAAAACACACAGCAAAACAACCCCTCCCTCCCCCCAACCCCCCCCCAAATCCAACTCCCCCCACCCTGCACCCCTGCGGGCCAGAAAACCCCCCCAACTTGCAGTGTGCCTGTCGCCCTACTAACCCCATTCTACGAAAAGACCCCGGAGGAGGAAAGGGACCCGTCCCCGCCCGCCCCCCACACTGGTCCTAGTGAGACAAAATGAACAAAAGAAGTAAAACCCAGCTGAACAATGCAAAATGGCAAGATCAAGGACCAGAAGTCACTCCAAAAGGGACCCGTCACCTTCGGCGCCTGCAGAGGGCCCGGGACGGTCACCTCTGTCCGGCAGCGAGTCCAGCCAGTCACTCACGGCCACAGGAGAGTCAAAAAAGGCAGTCCGATCCTCATGTTCCACTCGGAGTTTTGCAGGGTAGAGCATAGAGTACTTTAGGCCCAGTTCACGGAGACGACGCTTCACCCCCTGGAATCCCATCCGCTGTTTCTGGACAAGTTGGGTAAAGTCCGGATAAAAGTTAATGGATGAGTTCTCATGACGAACCGGGCCGTGGACCCGTGAGGCCTGCAGAATCGCATCTCGGTCTCTATAGTGGAACAGTTTGGCCACGACAGGCCTCGGGGGGGCCCCCGGCCGTGGCCGACCGCCCGGAACTCGATGGGCCCGCTCCACAGCAAAGAACTTACTTAGGCCTGCAGGGGCCAACTGTTGGAGGATGAGGTCCTCGACCAGGAGGTCAACCGGGCGGCTGTCGGAGGACTCCGGTACGCCTATGACACGGATGTTGTTGCGTCAGGCCCGTCCCTCGAAGTCCTCCAGCCGCCGGGCCATCCGATCGTTGACCGCCTTAATGTCACCAAGCGCGGCCTGCAGGTCCGACACATCCGTACCAAGGGTGGAGGTCCGCACATCGAGAGCCTGAACCCTCTCGTTAGTTTTGGAGAGATCTGCACGAATTAGGGTGACATCGATTGCCACCGTGTTGATTTTACGGGCCAGGGCCTCGTATTGCGTGGCGATGGTTTCCCTGATGCCATCAATGGCGCCCATGATGTCCTGCAGGGAAAGCTCCGGAGAGACTGTCGTGCCACCACCGACGGCATCCGGGGGGGGGCCGGTCGCTCCGGGGGACCCTCTGCCCTGAGTGTAGCGGTCCATGTTGTTGGCCTGGACCGGTCCCCCACGGAGGGAGGCCTTAGTCTTGCGCCCCTCGGGGCCCCCCTTGCCCCCCATGTGGTCACGGACACCAAAGGGGACCGCCGATCAAGAATCGCAGGGGCACCGGCACCGCAGACCAGCGCCTCACCAGAGACCACAATATAGCGGTGCGGGGGGACCCAAGGCAATGGGCACACTAGTGGCAGGTGGAGACAAGGCCTCGCGCAGAGGCCAAGGAAACACCCCGCCACATCAAGTGCATTCGCAGGCCAGCCCCCTGAAGTCCGAAAGTGAAACCGAAAGTGGTAGAGCGGCCACTGGCACCGCACTGCAGCCGCTGTTGTTCAATTACGACACGGCTCCACGGTTCACCTTCGCCCCGGGCACCTCCGTCGGGTGGGTCCCAAAAGTTCGAACAACGACAACTCAGGAATCCCAGGTCCGATTCGAGTTCTGAAAAGAGATACGTGCTCAGCCGGTCTTCATCTGCCAGATTCCATAAACCACATCAGGATATTCTCAGGATATATTCCGAGGAGCAGCAAGGGTCCGGGGAGCCCTGTGCTCACGCGACCATCTTGGATGCGCGCTAGGCTCCTCCCCCCTACAACGATTTCTATTAAAGTTTCCAAGAGTTCCTTCTCGCTTCCTGCTTCACTGCATGGGTATGATCCAGCCACCTGGACTGGTAATCCAATAGGAACTGACCCAGACATCCATCTCATATAGGACGATCTGAAACAGTGACCGTTGCGTCCTACCTGCTCATCCCCAGAACGCATCGACGCTACCACCTGTAAAGTGACTCGCCATCGCCAAGGGTCCAAAGAGTATCACACGAAATGTCAAGAAGCATCTTCTACACTCCAGAGCGACAGCTAGAGTATCAACGCCCCATCTGCCCACCTCAGTGGTGTCCTGATCCAGTCTTCAGCACACCCTTGCCTCTAGTCCATCAGTTTGGCAAGTGCTTTGGAAGTGGCTCATTAGCAGTTGTGCAGTGTCCCACATGCGGCTCACGTGTAGTCCCACAAGCCCATATGCAGTCCCGTGCTAATGTATGTAAGCCACCTCCACACCCAGTAGATGGACTCTGCACTGCTCCACTGAAGGATGCCAGATTCTGAGGTGCTTCTGAGGGAGACATCAGAAAATCTGTGGCAAGTTTTGAGGTCCATTGGAAGACAGTCTTCAGAGAGTCGAGCAACACAAGCCGTGGAACGCAAGCTTCGCAAAGGACTCCAGCAATGGTCTTTACCTGATGCACTGTTGGAACTTTTGGACAATAACAACAAACTTTCAAAGACATCAGCAAGGTTGACCGACTCCAAGCATCAATGTCTGTGCCCTGGATCACTGTCAAGTTAACTTATAATCTTGAGCGATGACGTCATTTTGCAGCTGGCATCATTCGCGTCCACCGCTATCCTACTAATTAACTCTGGCGTTCCGAGTTAAAGTGGCATGCTGTTTGTTTATTTTGTTTTGCCTACTGGACTATCTAACCTCACATTTGTTTTTGGGGGAATGTAGTGTTGATAATGACTCGTCACTGCAGAGCCCTCTTCCCAGGAGGGTTCCCTCATACACATGCCCACACCCATCCCTCACAGGCATTACCTGTTGAGTGACGACCGTGACTCCAGTTTACCTCCAAACATGGCGCCTGTGCTTTTGCAGTGCAGGCCTGCTCCTCACCGACACTCCAGTCGCCATGTTGGGTGAGGCATCCCCATATGACAATGAACAGCTTGTGAGACAATCTGCCTGAAGGGATAAGACGCAGCCCTCTGCTTGCAAGTGGCACCGGCTCTTAGTGTAATGGTGTGGAGAATGTCCAGCCAGTGTGGTGGCTCCACACAACACCTATGTGGATCTGTCAGAACATTTAAAAATGGCATTGAGATACAGTGCGCTTTTTGGCATTAACGCGCCGGTCACTTCTCCGAGTGATTCTGGTATAAATGCCATTTCTGCAGCGTAGATGCCAAATGTTTGCCACAGTACAGCCTGAAGGGAAGGAAAGCCACATCTTATAGGGAACACGTCCAACCCTCAGCGATGGCTCATTAGTGTCTGCAGTGCCTAGGGGTGTAAGACCTCATTCTAGCCGCTAAGGATCTCCACGGTGACGAACTCTGCAGCTTCACAAAGTTGTGCAGCTCTTGTCACTTCTCCAAAACCACGCCTGGAGCCCGCAAGTTCCTGCACAGCTCTGCGGATTTTAAGTTTACCACAAACACTGTTTTGTGAGAAAGTTCTACAACAAAAGGTCGTGCTTCAGGTGATCTGACCATAAAGCTGGTTTCACAATATTTTTCTCCCACGGATGTTTGCATCCTTTAAGGTTCGCAGTATTTTGGGGGGAAACAAATTCATGAAGCTTACCAAGTAAGACCATTGCAACTTCACAAGACCCCAGAAGTAACTCAACAATAACCTGGAAAAACGAGATCCTCGCCAAAGTTCCATCAAACAAAAAACATTCAAAATCTCATGGTCTCTGAATCGCGTATACTCTTTTTCCACTTACTTTTCATACGTGCACTGCGAGTGACTCTGTCGAGTTGTTGTGTCTCTCCATCTTGGAGAAGGAAACCGTGACTTGGGAGATGTTGCTACAGAATTTATGAATCTTCATCACAGGTTTTGTGTATTAAACAAACATTCGTGCACCCGATTTAGATGTTACACTTGGCAACTCTAAATATGACTGGTTGATTGAGGTTGCAGGCTTGAATAAAACCAGTTTGATTGGTTGATTGACTTGGTCGGCTTGCAGGGAGCTACATTCATTGGCTTACAAGGTGGTAATGCTTTTTATAGGCAGCATCCTGCAACAGAAAGTGAGACTTTGGAGTAAAGTTGACCGAATTCTCCACCAGTAAGGGGGCACCAAGGAAGAAATGTGCCCCCTCATGTTCTTGAGGACCAGCACTAGGCATATGAAGTCCTGGCATGGTTTTCAGAGGCATTATATAGAATATCCATATCGAGCTTGGACCAATGTGTGCCACTTGAACGCACACCTTACAGGGAGCAACTATTGGTCCTAAGATTTTCATTGAAGATTGAAGGGTTTTTTGCAAAGTTTTTTTTTTTTTTTTTTTAAAGTAAAAAGGTGCTGTCCTATTTGAAATGTTTTTGAAATTTATGAAAACTAGAATTATGATTCTGATCAGGGAATATTGAGTGGACTTTTAGATGAATGTATGTTCTGAAATGTACACAGTGAGAGTGGTTTACCTAAAGCTAATTGATGATAGCACATACAAGTGGGTGCGCATGCAAAGGAAACTGAGGGGGTCAAAGGCCGTTGGGATGTTGATGGACCATGCCATGGGTAGGCAGTAAAGGATGCTTAGGACTTGTGTGATGTGGTTGCTTAGGCATTGTGATTATACAGTGATACAATTTGGACTCTTTGAGTCCCCAGAGTAGGGGGAGCGGATCACCTTAGCAAAGTCCATTTGTGTAGTTTGGGCAGCACAGGACAAGGGTGGCTGTATCCTATAGTTTCTTTTGGAAAACATGATGTGTGAATATGCATCAAAAGGCCTGCTTGGGGGTACAAAAGCTCTTCCTGTAATTTGATTGGTTAAGGGATCAGTGGCAGGCTGGAGTCCATAATCACTTCCAGATGTTGTACTTCTGTCAGTATCACCTGTGACAGACTGAATTTCTGTTATTCCTGTTATTCCACTTGCCACAGGTTAGGATCTCCTTGTTGGAGGAGTTCAGTTTCAGATGGTTCCTCAGCATCCATTGGTCGAAGACTCTGAAACCATGTTGTAGTCCTGTGCCTTAGTTCCTGCTGGTTCTCTAACGTCTCGATGATCCGAGGGTTGTTGCCATAGCTGTAGCAGGTGAGGTTGAAGGCCTTCATGAGGTCCAGCTTGAAGTGGAGATGGTCCTCGAATCTTTAGGGTGTAGGAATTAAATAAAAGTACAAATTGTGGTAGAAAGATGTTTTGGTAAGACTGAGATTTTGAGAGTCTATATGTTGGATTCTGATGTTGTGATCCATTGGTTTTTAACCTGTGTTCCAGGGACGCCTGGGGGTCTGCAAAGAAAAATGTAAAATTGGAAATTTTAAAATATTCTGTAAATGTGTGAGGAATTTGAAATTGGAGGCTAAAAATAAAGTTAAGGTCCTGAGATTGATTTGTTTGAGCAGTACATCAGACTGACTATAGTATGGACAATGGGTGACCTCAATTGAATTTAGAAAAGCTTCATCCTTCCAATGAAAATTAAAATGTAGATTTATTTTTTGTTTGTGAATTAAAAAAATGGTTCATCATTTGTGTATTTTATGATGAATGCTTGTTTCTGTATTTTTTGTGTATTGTTTTGCGGTTCAAATCATCGAAACTGCTTAGTTCGGGTCCCTGGCTTCCAGTAATGATTTGGTGTTGGTCAATGGATTATATTAATGATTCAGTGGAGGTCTCTGGGGTTCTAGTAATGACTCAGTAGGGTGGGGTGTCCACATAACTCTGAATGTAATTGGTTCAGCCTCATAGACTCATTTAATAAGCAGCATGTAGTGTTTCCCCAGCCCTGGAGCATGCAGATAGATTACACCACACGGTAGCTACAGTTAAACACACCTTTATTCCTCAGCATACACTCACAAACGACCTATTATGTAATACTCGCGCATTAAACACACCCTAACACCTCCCCGCATAGGACGTAGTTCCTGTGCAGATAGTCTGCCCCAGTTCCCCGAGGATCCCAATGCTCACAGCATCGATTTGCTAGATCTCCCCCTTTGTTAAATAACATGTAGTGAACATTACAAAATTCCCATCTCTACAATCAATCGGTGAGGTGATCCGGGATGATAGAGGTTCACCCTGATCAGATGTTTGGGGCATAGGCTCAGGTGCTGAAGCTGGACTTGCTGGCAGGGTGGCCTCACACCTTGTTTCAGGACGCAACAAGTGTTGCGTTAATTGCTTGAAATGTGATGTGTCCTGAGTGATGGATTATCCGGGACGATATGCTGTTATCGTGCGTCCCTTGTGCACCACAACCTGTAGTTGATCAGTGGCAAAAGGAGTGTCTGTCTTTCATCTTCCTTTCTGCTTGACCAATACTCTGTCTTCTTTGTCAAAGACTGTCTTCTGGGCATGACACCGCTGATTGTCATATGTTTTCATTTCCCTTTTAAAAAGTCACATCGGGTCTTGAACTAGATCAGTATTCACCAGTCGATCCGAAGTTCATGGAGGTAGTTTCGTTCTGATGGCTCTCCCAAATGGCAAGGTGGCGGGGCTCTCCCCAGTTGTGGAGTGAGGGGTTGATTCATAGGCCCAAAGGGCCTGGCACATGGCTTGGTTAGGATCAATTCCTTCCGTGGACTCTTGCTGGATGACTCGAGGGCCCATGAATCGTTCACCTTCACCATTGGCTTGGGGCCAGGGAGGTGTACTCCTTTGGTGTTGAACATTGAGTCGGACAAGAAACTCTCTGAACTCTTTGCTATTGAAGGGTGGGCCGTTGTCAGATTTGAGGATTTCAGGAATGCCCCACGTTGCAAAGTTGTCATCAAGCCCCACTCTATGACCTTGTCATGGGTAGTTGAAGACAGGTCTTCCATCAAAGGAAAACGTGAATATTTATCGATGACTACAACAAGATGGTCTCAATTTTCTGTAGGTCTAAAAAAATCAACTGCAACTCTCGCCCAGGCTTGAGCATGAAGATCCGGCATGGTCACTGGGTGTTGCGTTTGCTGAGGCAAGCCGTTGCAAACGTGGCACATTTTTATCTCTTTCTCACCTCCACCATCTAGTCGAGGGAACCACACTGGCTGTTTTAGAGCTGTTTTGATGGCTACGATGCCACAGTGCCCTTCATGAACCAGCTTGATAATGCGCTGTCTTAAGCTTTCAGGTATGACGATTCTCAAGCCTCTCAGTATTACTCCTTCTTGGGTAATGGCGAACTCATTCTGCACATTTTTGAACTTTTGGAATTCAACCTCATCAGCAAGAGGCCGGGTGCTTCTCCTCCATGGTTGCGTAGCAATAAGTTCTCTAACAATAATCCTGTCTTTGGCAGCGTTAGTGGCAGCAGTGATTTGTTCCGCTGACCGAGCCGCTGGTGTACCGGTCCTTGTGATCCAGTTGTGATATGATTCGGCTGTCTTGGATGTTGTGGCACTCGTGAAAGGTAATCTGCTGGGTTTTGATCCTTCCCCGGTTTGTACACAATCTCAGTCGTATTCTTGCATTCTTAACCCCCACCTCTCGATGCCATGGGGCATCTTGGCCTTCAGGTTCTCAAAAAATGTGAGTAGCGCCTGTTGATCTGTGATGACAGTGGATTGTTTTCTGTAGCGGAATACATGAAAATGTTCGCAGGCCCACACCACAGCCAGACTCTCCTTCGCCAGCTGAGAGTAGGCACGTTGTGTTTCAGACGGGCTCCAACTGGCATGGGCCACAGTGTGTCTCTGAGCATTGGGTAATGGCTGTTTTCATAGTGCATGTCTCAAACTCTTACCAGCTAGGCAGTGTAAGAGAGATGAACAGTTAGTGGCTGAACTGCACAATGTGAAACCAGATAATGTGGGATTGATCCTGGCTTGCCCTTCTTGTCCACATTGTGTGATCCTAGGCAAATATTTTATGTCACCGACACTATGCTTCATTATTACACGAGGGTGCGCGAGCTCCCTGTTCATTTGTTTTCTCGCTCACCTCTGTTCTGTCTGCCTTTGTGCCAGGTCAAGAGCAGGAAGCCTCTTTCCTGCCAGTGAAAGCTGTGACCCTTTCGGTATTTTCATTACATTTGCACGCAGGATGCGTTGACAGACTCATGGCGCAGTTTTTGTTGATCTTTCCTCACTGCGCGTTCTATGATGGGGAACACAGGGTGAGCGGTCACCGACACGTTTGTGTTGCTCGTTTAGGAAAAACAAAATCATGGAACAACCAGAAGATGCGCCAAGATTTCGTCTTTCGGTTTGCGTGCAAAATAATAGTGGCAATGCGCCCGCGTCATTCTTGATTGAGCCCACTGGAGAAATGTGGATGTGGCCAAAGTCTACAAAGTGGGGCAGGAAGAGGGATTCATCCTTCTGTGGGGGCAGTTTACCTGAATACACACGGAGAAAGTTGGAGACAGAACCGTCTTTCCACAGTGGTCCTGGCTGTTTTTCCTGAAAGGATGCGGTCTGTGAAAGGTCTTCAAGACTTGGGTAGAGTGCCAGGCTCCAGTCAACCAGGTGTAACCGCTCAGGGGACCTGCCCCCCCTCACTCCCCACCTCTGGCCTGGCTCTCTTCACGGGCCCCAGGAACCTGAACACAGATGTTCTGGTCTGAGTCAAACCAGTGGCGGCTGGTGAACTTGGAAAGTGGTGAGGCGAAAGTACATGTCTTAGATCCAATGTAGTTAGTGAAGTGAACATCCCCATGTCCTTGAAAGGGATTCATAGGGGTCTTCCTGCTAGAAATGTTGAAAACAGCCTGGGCCTGGAAATATTTTTGAACTGTTTAAACACTTTTTACACTGGCTGGGCAGCCATAGGCCAACTTTTTGAGTTGGTAAACCAAGCTTTGCACTAGCAGTGCATCCCGGGGATGATATCTTGAGTTGTTAAAACTCTCTGTCCCAGCAGTGTGGCCCCAGGGGGCCTTTTAGAACAACTGAAGCGCACACAATTCTTTCTAGTGTAATTCAGTAGTGAAAGGATGTTTTTAAAAGGTTTCTCATGTAATTACAGTTTTTTTCTTTTAAGTGGGCATTTTAGTTCTTTATTGCACAAGCGGGGTCTGGTAGCTTGGTGGACTATGCTCAAGCGAGACAAATGTGTTGATTCTGCCTTATCAGCTCAGCCTTTCATCTTTCAAAGGTCGATTATCCTTAAAGAAGGTAACAAAAAACATGTTACCATTCAATTGGCTGAGAAGCCCAAGTGGGCGACCGTTATGACCTACAAATACTTATGTTCTAGCAACTTGTTTTACTAAGTAATAACACCTGGTTATTTTCCCTCTTTTATATTTGTAGTAATTTCGTTTATACCATTTTTATAATGCACAATTTGTCACTGGCATGGCACAACTGCCCTTTCCTGTATGTGATTTGGAACAAGTATTCTAAAAGTACGTAACTCTAGGGCCATTAGGTCAGATATGTATACAAATCTCAATGAAAGTCTATTTTTGAACATCTTATCCCAGTCTGAATGTTGCTTTTTAATATTCTTTTTTTTATACTATTTAATTTAGGGGTTTTAGCATAGAGTGTAAACACAGAAGGGTTCATGGCACTGACAAATCTGTGAATTTACTGCACTGACAAATGAAAAGTGTTTTCTGTTTCTTGCTGAAAGAGAGGTGAGAAGGGATGATGCAGCGGGGGCAGGAGGAATAGGGAAGCGCCACTAAAGTGAAGAAAAGTCTACTTGGAAAGGGCACATCATTTTGGATTTTGTAAATATCAAATAAAAACGCCCCACAAACAATGTAATATAATTTTACTCCTGTTTCTTGTCAGTTCAAAATAAACCGCCATTAGTGTTCATTATCAGACATAGAACTTGAAGCAGAGCATTTGCCTGGAATCACACAATTCAGGCAAGTGGAGTGCAGGGATTAAAATCGGTGTCTTCCGATTTGAAAGTTGGCGTTATATCCACGAGTAGTTATTGGTGCATGGTAACAATGAAAACATGATTTGAGGGAGAGAATGCTTTGAGTGAAACATCAAAAGGCACCTACAGCAGTTACAGGAAACCTTATGCACTGGAGATCTGATGCTTTTATAATCTACGGCCACCAAGTGTCTCGTTTTGTTTACCTTGAGTGCTTGTTGGAACTCCACGGCTGTGTAGGTATCTGGAAGACTGAGCTGTGTGCTCCTATCCAACTGAAGTGGGTCTGTCGAACTCGAGATCGGAAGTCAGTACAGGACTGGATCTGAACCTGCTCCTCCCCGCTCCAACGGGTCTTCTGTTAGGGTGCTTGGGATAGCGGGTTGAAATGCGTCTCGGCCCGAGCAGGCTACATTCTTCAGACATGCTCCACTGATTTGGGCATGCAGAGCATGTCTATGGCCTGCGAATGTGTGAAGGGAGCTGAGATGTAAAGCGCCCCTCAAACATGCGCAGACCCCAGAACTCTGCTCATAGTACTTTCCATTTTACTGCTGACATGCGCACTTAGCCCTGACAGCACGCAGACAACAGTAATGAAAGCATTCATATTGACTTGTGTGTTTGTCTGTTTTCATTTCTGCTGCCTTATCTGCAAAAAGCAACTTCTTCATGTTTTTCTGATTAAGTTAGTGAGGCAGCGGTCCAGCGCCCTCTATGGGCCAGCCGCCCCTGGCTATTGGCATTGTAAATTACAATGCCTTTTATTTATGTGTTTAAAAAACCTTCAATAATAATAGGCATTGTCATTTACAATACTGACAGGTCAACTTTTCTAAATTGTGACACCTATTGCATTGCAAATGCTTGTAGTTCACAACTCCCCCATGCTGCGCTTTCAAGTTAATAGAGGCCACACCCCTTTTTTTAGATGAGCTGTGTCTCAAGAAAGGTCTGTGGCTGCTATTAAAGTGAAAGCGTGGTATGGGACGTTTTTACCCAAAAAAAACATTTTTTTGTCAAGTTGACAAACAAATGCTTTTTTTGTGAAAGTGCCCCGTGAAAGTGCGCATGGCCCGCTGAATGTTGCTGGTAAGCATGTCATGCCTGCAGTAGGAGAAACACATTAAAGAAAATACTGCTTACATACTAAATAAGAGGTACTGTTTAACAACCGAAGTAAAAGGGCCAGTCCTCATAGGAGGTTACAAATGAAGAGAAGGCGGTACTAAGGAGAGACTAACAAGCCTATTAACGAATCAGAAGCCAGCATTTACGAAGGACAATGACACAAGCCTATGACAAATATGGGAGGAGAGTGGGCGGGGCATCAAGTCCATACTCCAATACAGCCTGCCTCACAGAGCAGCGCATACGCTGCCCAGGCGTGACCTAAACACAATAGCTTTGATAGATCAGACCCCATAGGCTTATGGCAATGCTTGTTTGATAAGTTTTTTTGTCTACAAATTGTGTTTTTTTGTACTTGTCTCTCCAAGATTGGCATTTGCCATCTTGGATCAGTAAATAGTAAAAGAAAAATAGCAGCTGTGTCATGCTGTATTTGCGCAAATGTGTGGTTAATTATGCAAGAGTATACGCAGACCTGCCAACTCACACAGTGCCGACACACACGATATCGGCTCCCATCACACAGTCACCCGTTGAGGAGCCAATATCACTCAGTGGAAGGTAAAACGAGTTGAGAAACACTGTAAATAGTGGATTTCCAGCTTGTTTTCCAAGGTTTTGACCTGCCAATGTTCCTGAAGGGGTGCAAAAACACCCCAGGACCTTGACATCAGCCTCAGCAACTATTTTTGTTTTGTTTTTGGAGGAGGGGCTTTGAGAGCAGGGTATAGGAGCCAAAGTGCCTTATATATTACAAGGAAACAGTGGCTCGTGTGGATTAATAATCAGTCATATGCTATACGACACATAATAGTAATCAAAAAATTTTTGGGGGGATTATGTATTGTGATATTGTTTTTACTTTTCAAAAAACTCTTTAATTATAAATATAAAGAACAAAGTTTTTTACCAAAATTCTAATGTGTATGGCTAACTTTTCTTTCTGACGTCACATTTAACCCCCTTTTTTTTATTACTATTATGTGTCGTATATCATATGACTGATTATTAATCCACACGAGCCACTGTTTCCTTGTAATAATTAATACCCAGGCTCTATGTGAGTAGGGTTTCCTTGTCTCCTAGTCAGACCAAAGTGCCTTATAGGCAGGGCTACTGCTTTATGCTATTTATTTTTTCAACAGTTCCGTCTATATTTATCCATATTTATTTTTATTTTGTGTTTTCTGTATAAATGAAGCTGCAGTGGGTATTTTTCCAAATGTATTTGACTGATAAATGTACACTTGCATTTGAATGTCCAAAAGGTTTTGGCAGTATACAGTGCAATAGCGTTATCTGAGAACACTTGCATTGTAGGATAGCATAAATAAATGTAGATCTGCAGTTAATTAAGGTTAATTGTGAAATCCATTGTCTTTTTCCTTCTCCCCTACCTCTCAATCTGTACACCTACTGACCTGCCACTCATTACTGACATTAGAAAAAAAGTCCAAAGAAGACCTATTTCCCAAAATTTTCTGTATTTAAAAATAAATACAGACAGGAAAATAAATTGTTTTTTTGTCTGTATTCATCTGTGAAAATCAGTAGTAAATTAAAACTGGGAGCCCTACTTGTAGGATCTTCTCTGCACATGACCCCTCCCATCCTAGGCCCCGCCCCCTCCTCACACGGAGAGATTTTTGTTTAAGTTTTCAGGTATGTATACATCTTTTTACTGGTCCCTTCCATCACCACACAAATGTACACATAGGGAATGATTACGCATATGAACACCTGTGTTTGATTTGGGAAAAGAAGGGGCCCCCTGCAACAAAATGACTCGCTAAGAGCAGGGGTGATAACAATACGATTCAAAAGGTAACTTAGGCAAGTAAATTTAAAAATCTAATTGAGGGCACCAAAGAATGACACAGCAAAAATATCTATTGATATCAAAAATTTGAAAATCTTTTTAATCAATGAAAACAGTATTGCTGTGTTTATAAGCTCAATAATTAACAATAAAAATATGTACATAATATAAATGACACACATTGCAATCAACATACATACTCATGCTCATACATGCATGCATCCATTCCTCATCCTTCCAATTATAAATATATAGTGAAAATACACAATATTTAATTGTCCTTAGGAAAAAATGGAGCAGAAAGTATTTCAATGTATTGATATTGACAAATAGAGTACATTATTGTGGCCAAGAGACAGAAATCGAAAAAGTTATGATATTCTACACGTTTCGGCATGGTGGCTTCATCAGGAAGCCACAGGATTAACCGAAGTAATATAATGCAAGATACGACCTGTGTAATTGGGTGACGAACAATGTTCCAAATGTGACCAAGGGTTACTGGTATCTCCTAGAGACCGTTGTAGAATATGGAGTCAAGGGAACGGTGGGTTCCATTAAGTGTCCGTCTTGGGCATAAATATAGGGAGTCGAGTTATGGCAAGTCCATACATTTGACGCATATACGTAATCGAAATACGAGGGCAGTGCCTTGATATAGAAACTGCATATGTGCTGCGCATAGGCCGTCTCGTCATGCGACATAAATGCACTCATATGTAATGATAATGCATACGCACACTTGTGTTATCACTTTTTTTCTGATGCTGAGCATTAGCACAAAGCATTTTTTTTCTCTCCTTGCTGACACCATCAGCAAATAAATTGAGATGCCAATAGATCTATACCGGCAGTCATAGTGAGAGCTGTTGGCTTTACCAATGCTTGCATAAATTAACCCTTGGCTAAAGGTTATTCCAGATTTATAGCTAAAATAATTGATGAACAGGGCAATTAAGTAATTTCTCTTCGAATCAGGCGGGATGGTCAAGTGGGGGGAGTTAGAAGGTTAATTCTGGGTTTCTGGGGGTCCCCAGGGCTTGAAACCGACAAACTCAAGGTTCGATTTTGCACTGAAAGTAGCGGTCAATGGCTTGTCATGGGTGACCTCGGGCGACTGTGAATTACTTTGACCTCGGGCGACTGTGAATTACTTTGTACTTGTCTAGTTGGAATGTGCGGGGGTGAAAGTTCACACGTTAAACAAATAAACCACAACGCCTTTGCTCCGGATGTGAATTGTTTAACGGCTGCAGTAATTGGTCTCTGTGTGGCCATAACACTGATTAATGAGGGCGGAATGACCCCGCCCATTTCACTTGCACTAACACGTTCGCATTTTTCTCCTCTTTTACATGGATTTGTTTTAATCTAGCGCTTAATGCTCAGTCTGTTTCTAAGCTCCCCTGAACCTGACCGTTATGAGTATTAACAAAATTATGTAAAGATGTCAGTCGTTCACTTCTTTACGTGAATTGACTAGAATTGCCCATGTTGCCAATGCACAAACGGCGACAGAAGTACGTATGGCAGTTTGCACAAATCCTATATTTTCAGGCATGCATCTTGCGCAGCACACGTTGCGTTTAATTGTTGACATGTGCTGAACATGTCCAAACTTTATTATTTTCTACCAGGAAAGTCCTTCACTCCAGCGTTTTGCAGGAGTATATTTGTGTGAATCAAGTAGGGTGACCAACTGGCATTGGTGCAAATTCAGGACGGTGAGTGTAAAAATTCAGGACAAAGGTTCAAAATTCAGGACACAAATTCAGGACAGGAGGTCAAAATTCAGGACAAAACTTCAGGACAATAGGTAAGTTTTACAGACACATCAGAGGAGGTCGCGCAATAGTATATAAGTAAGCCCAGCCTTATCCAAACAATTTCAACCATTTGCAAACCTATCCATCATGTATCCTTCCATCTCCTTCATCTATCATTTCACTCATCCATCCCTTCATCCATCCTTTCACTCATCTATCCATTATCCATCCATCCACCCTTTCACCCTATCCATCTGTACACTCATCCATCCACTCTTCTACCTACCCATCCATCCACACATCCATCCAGCCATTTACCCTTTCACCCATCCAGCCATCCTTTCACTTACTCATCCATCCATCCATCCACCCAGTCACTCATCCTTCCACCCATCCACCCTTTCAGTCATCCATCCATCCTTTCTCTCTCCATCGACCCTTCCACTTAGCCATCCTTCCTTCCTTCCATCCACCCACCCATCCATCTACTCATCCACTCATGAATCCATCCATCCTTTCTCTCATCCATTTATCCTTTCACTCCTTCACTCATCTATTCATTCTTTTGTCCATCAACCCTCCCTTTCACTCACTCATCCATCCTTATAACAACCCTTTCACTCATCCGTCCATCCATTCACCCTTATCAATCCATCCATCATTTCACTCATCCATCCACCCACTCATCATCCACCTTTTCACTCATCCATCCTTTCACTCATCCATCCACCCTTTTACCCATCCAGCTACCCTGCCACCCATACATCCAGCTAGTTACCTTTTCTCTCATCCATCCTTCCACTCACTCATCAATCCATCCATCCTCTCTCATTATCCATCTATTCAATATTTCATTCATCCATTCACCCTTTCACTAATTCATCCAGCCATCCACCCATCCATCCCTTCACTTACTCACTCGCCCACCTTTTCATATTAATTTTGAGATGAGCCTTTTTGAGAAGAGGCCCATCAAGAACTTCACCCTCGCTGCAGGAGCCATTCCAGGACCGGGACAGAAGCCACCCAGGGCGGAGACAGGATCCACCACAGGGGGGACAGGAGCCATCACAGGCCAGTGGGGGGGGGGGGGGGAGGACAGGAGCCACCACATGGGAGGACAGGAGCCATCACTGGGGGGGGGGGGGGCAGGAGTCATCACAGGAGGGGGAACAGGATCCACCAGGGTGGGCACAGTGGTGGGCATGCAATATTCTAGTATCTTAGTCTCTTCCAGGGTGGGGTAGGGCTCCTCACTCCCTCCTGGACAAGACAACGAGAAGACAGGCTCTTTCTAAAATGTTAGTTTTGCCATCCCCCACTGTGGTGTGCAGTACTTAAAGGAGATACTCCAAGAGAACTGATTTAACGCAGACTATCCCTAGAACCATCGTTAGGGAAGCGATCATCCCTGGGTGCCATCACAAACATTCCCTCCCCCAATAACCTTGCACACCCCCTACTAGGTGGTTCTCCAGTTGAGGTTCTGTTAGATGACCCCCCCCCCCCCCAATTGCTTCCACTCAATTTAATTCAACTGCCCCTGGGCAAAATCAGGCTGACCACTTTCTTTCAGACCCTATTTTCACGTGTGCCACGACAAGATCGATGGCGGATAGGTCCGCCAGAGGCAAATGTCCCGAGGCGAATCTCCCAGCCACAAAAGGGAAAAAACGTGTTGGAGGTCCTGTGAGTTGTCCCACTAAAAACAAACAAAAAAAATTGCCCGCTCCTAACCAAGATAATATTACTCCCTTAGAAGTAAACGACCAAGCAAACTTCCCGACCCAACACTCAGCCGTATCACCCATAACCATTGCTTCAAGTCTGGATACTCAGGAGGGACTGAGCTCTAGTGCTTTTTGGAATAGAATGGCTGCACTAATTGATGGGAGGTTGTCCCCCCTAATCGAACGCCTTGTGGCCTTGGAAGGGAAATTAGCATCACTATCCAACTTGACCCAGCCTAATATAGTGGCATCCGTGCTTCCAGCTCGGAATTTGCCATGCCAACAATCGACTACCTCACCTCTCATTTTGCCCATTAAACAGGCGACTGGCTACTCCTCTGCTCCTAATGTAGCCCAATCTGGTGGGGAACTAACCAATACTAAAGTACCTAGGCAAGCTCGAGCTGCCACATCACGACAGGCTGACACACCGTGTGAACCAGGAAGCTTAGTGGGTCCCCCACCCCAATGTTCCCTCCCTTCCTCGACCAATATTGGAACTAATCCCCCCCCTTCTTCTAACAATCTCCCAAGACTAGACTTACCTCCAGAATGTAGCCCTTATGTTGTGGTCTTAACAGGTGTACCTGAACTACCACAAGGCAGAGTTGAACCCTATCAGTCGTTGAAGAACAAGATAGTTCATTGGTTGAATGTAAAAAGACCCCTGCCTCCAAATTTGAATGGGGAAATTCTGATGGTCCGAAGAGTATCTTGGGTAGGCCGGGGTGTGAAGAACATCAAGGGGGACTGCATAATTGTGAACTTTAAAGATCCTAGGGTGGTAAAGTATGTGGGCGAGTATGTGGGTGAGGGTGGTTGGAATAATACGATTGATGGAATTCACTCCCCCCTACTCTCATATTTCTATCCGTTGGGAGCATTAAACCACAGGAGGAATATACCTAATGTACAACCGGCTCCAGAGAGATTATGCATAGGCCAAAACGGAAACCAAGAGTCTGATTTACAACTTGACTACCCCAACATTCCATGTCACAATAGGTTCAGTGCCTTGGATTGCGTCGATTGACTGAAGTTGGTTGCCAATTCCCGGAACTCTGCCCCAACCCAGACAGAGCCTATTGAGAGCCTGGCTGTACTTACACAGCCCCAGGCTACAACGGGTTCAGATACCTTGAATTACCTCGTCGTTGCCTAGGACCCTGGGCCACGGGGAGAATCTTCAAATTGCCCTGTAGCGTCTCTCGAATGTCCAGAAATCCTAGAGGTCAGGAATCCTCTATCTTTAGGTACTGGTCAGGGCATCTCACCCGTTCTGAGCTCGACTATGCCCCTAGGCGGATCCCCCAACCCAGGGCTATTGCGCCAAATTGAATTGATGACATCACCCCCTGAGCTAACAGTGTCCTGTTCTGACACCACCCTTGTCAACACCTTTTCTACTGATCCCTATACGGAGCTAGGCCCAACACCTATCACTGTAAATGGCAACCTTAGAACTCCCCCCGCCTATAACATCTATACCACCAAGGTCCTACCTTGCCCATCCCCCTTCACACAAGGCTATGGGGCTGAAAATTTTGTCCTGGAATGTGGCAGGTCTGTCACGGCTGTTAGAACTCCCCGACTGGGGGGACTTCATTGACGGTCATGATATCTGCCTCTTTCAGGAGACCTGGGCATTGAAGCCCTACCATCGTGCGGGGTTTGCTACTTTCTGGGAATCTGCAGTAAGGCCAAATGGGGGAAGGCCCTCTGGAGGGCTGTCTATTTGGGTACGGACTCATTTGGAATGCGTATTTAAGAGAATTAATACTGATTCGCCGGATATTATGTGTGTAGCTATGTCCAAGAGGGGAAACCGGGTATTGTCCATCGTAAACATATACTCTCGCCCTGTGAGGTACGGCCAGGAGTCCCCCACTCTGAGCAGTTTAGATGCTTTTTTGAGCTCTATTATTAATATCGATACTCTGGTAATTGGTGGCGACTTTAATTGTCACTACGAACCCTTAAATGGGTTGATTACCTCTGTATCCCAGGATGAGGATCAAGAGTGGGCTATACCACCCTCCAACTCTTATCCCACGAAGGTTTGGACGCCATTGATTCTCCAAGTTACCCAACTGACACTTACTTACTCACTAAGGGCATGTAATGGTAGGTTCCCTGCAGATAACCCAGGTAATCCTACATTTGAAAGAAACGACCAAGCGTCCATCATTGATTATATTATGCTTAGCATGGGACTATGGCCAAGTATTCTGGACTTTCGAGTTCACAAACGTAGCGAAAGTGACCATAACCCCATTATTGTCACCTTAGAGGGTTTTACAAACAATCACTCTACATCTATAGTCCCACCTAGTGTTGTTCCCTTGATCACATCTGATGGCTCCCGAAGAGTTAGGTGGGAGAAGTTTGCTCTATCTGATAGAAATCTCGGCGTAATGTATTCTGAGATCTATCCTCTTTTGGAAAAATTAATGGGAGCCCCAATCTTATCAGAGGGCTTCTCAGATTTTGAGCTGATAGGAGCAACGCATATAGAACTATGTGCCAGGCTTGAGACCCACTTCAGTCGGGTAATTAAGAGAAATTTACCACCTACAAGGGAGATCCCTACTTGGTTTAACAAATCGTGTAGGGAAGCAAAGCTCTCGCTTCTGTCAACGCTTAAAAATGGAACCAAGCTAAAAATAAAGGAATCCAGGGCCCACTTTAAGAAAATTATTCACGAAGCCAAAAAAGAGTGGGAAAATAGCAGATGGGAGGAAATTTCCCACGCATTAAAAAACAGGGACCAAAGATCATTCTGGAATTTAATTAAAACTGGAATGTCACGTCCAACACAGGCGCTTCAACCCAATCTTGGCCAAGAAATCTGGCGTACTTACTTTAAAGAATTATACGCAATTCAGCCCTCAACATTGCCCACCCCCCTCATCCATACTACCTTGCACCCTCCTCCAATTCAGGCTTTGACCCCGATGTGCACCCTCAGTGAGGTTAGAGTTGCTCTCACTAAAATCCAACCGAACAAAGCCCCAGGCTTAGATAGGATCCCAGGTGATCTCTTCAAAAGTGAGCCCGACATCTGGGTTCCTTATCTATTTGGTCTCTTTAACGCAATCCTAGCAGGAATGCCGTTGCCATCCACCTGGGCCGGTGCCGAGATCATACCAATACACAAAAAGGGCTCGCCACTTGATCCGGCAAACTATAGGCCAATTAGCCTAATAGATGTCGCCCAGAAGATTTTTGCTCGCATTCTCTTAGGGAGACTACAAACCTGGATGGAGGAAACCAACATCTTGACCCCCCTCCAGGTGGGATTTAGAGCTAGGATGTCAACTGTGGACCAATTGTTTAGGCTGCAAATGATCCACTGGAAAAGCATAAAATCTTAGAAGGGGGCAGCCTTTACCTCACGTTCGTTGACTTAAAGTCTGCCTTCGACATGGTGGATCGCAGCCAACTCTGGGAGCTATTAAAGGGGATGGGCGTACCTCTTTACCTTTGTGATTTATTAGAACACCTCCATAAGGACACTTTTGCCAGAGTCAGGTTTGGACTCCATGGAGATCTTACCGACCCTTTCAGGGTCGAAAAGGGTGTCAGACAGGGCTGCGTTCTAGCTCCAACACTCTTTGCCCTCTTCCTGAACGGACTGGTTGATGATATCTTGGCCTTGAGTGACATAGATTCCCCTAAGTTGGCAGGCAGGAAAATTCCCGTACTTATGTTCGCGGATGATACTCTGCTCCTGTCAAGATCACCTATGGGCATGGCTAGAGTTTTGGATGGCTTTGCCACCTTTTGTAGGAAAAGGAACTTAATAATCAACGTGAACAAGACTAAATACATGGTGTTTCACGCAGATACCATCAACCGTCCTATACCGAAATTGGATGGACTGCCCCTAGAATGGGTGAACACTTTTGATTATCTTGGCCTGACCCTCAATAACAAAATGACCTGGGTTGACCAGATTTCAAAAGTAAATCTAAAACTCGTCCAGATATCAGGGGGGATCTTAAAGATGCTTAAAAATAGCCCCCTAAAACTAATCAGTCCATTGGTAGAGATTTACAAAAGTCAGGCAAGGGGGATGGCAGCCTATGGTGCGGAATTATGGGGTCATAACCCATCCTTGATTTTAACTAAGTCAGAAAACAAATTTTTAAGACAGCTATTCGCACTTCCGGTGAGCACCCCTATACAGCCGCTCAGGATGGACCTGGGTATACAACCAATTGCGGACATGGTCGCCTCCAGGCCAGTAATGTACTGGCGACGACTATGGAGCACTCCTGAACTTGCCATCTTTCAGGAAGAATTGAAATCCATCCTACTGCTACCAAGGGTAGGTGCTATCCCTTGGTTAGCTCATGTTAGGAAATCACTCAGAGATATAGGGAGAGAAGACCTCTGGCTTTCACCTGAGGACACTTGTCCCTCTTTGCCCAAAAATCCATTGGCAAAAACACTGCAGGAATTTAAGCTAACTTAGATCATTCGATCAGTCAATACTTCAAATCTGACCTCGGCTTTTCTCGAGGCCAAAATTAGTTATAGCTTTGAGTCCGCAATCGGCTTGATCCAACCTGTATTGGCTAAAAAACTATACCTACAATTCAGGCATGGGTCTCTCCCCCTGTTCTCAAGAACAAATAAATGGGCTGGCGTACCAAGGCAATCTTGTCCTGGGTGTGGTGCTACTGATGAAACTGAGGTTCATGTTGTAATCTTCTGTTTGGCATATAAAATATCTCGTAGGAAATGAATAATTCAACTTGCTAAGAACATAGGGGTTACGAACCATAGAGATCTCTTCAGGCTGCTGAAATATGATCCTCCCCCCCCCTTTACGTCACTGTGATAGCTAAATTTCTCTTTTCTATGTGGCTAACCAGAAGAAAACTACTACCTCACTAAGTCAATCACATTGGCATCAATCTTGGTTATTAATCTGTTTTAATCTGTGAATTGCTCTATTCTATTGTTCTTATCAATCATGTTTTAAATTTGTAAATATTATACCATGATATTTTATGACTTTTATGGCTTGTAGCCGAAATAAAGTTTTTCTGACTGATTGATTTAACTGATTGTCCTCCATACTTTGTTAATCAGTGTGGGTGCGATTGTACCATTTCTTTAATTTATTACATTATAGACTGCATGTTTGAAGAACCGAGGTTTGCTTACAATTTAGTGACAGTATTTAAGCTCTGTGAAGAGAACCACGTGGTGCCTCGGGGTAATCAGGGCCGGTTCTAGGATGTTTGGGGCCCTGGGCAGGAAGGGAATGTGTGAGGCCCCTCTAAATTGCAGAGACATGACACATTCAGGGCTGTTTGCATCTGAATAGATGCCCCTGCTCATGAAGCTGCACCCCCTCCCTCTCAGTCACCTTCAAACACCTCTTAACAGCTCATCAAGGGCTGAAGGTGTGAGGGTTGCCATCCCGCTGTGCCTCTCCAATGCTGCTTGGTATCTGAGCTTTGGTACTGCATCGGAGTCTGTTACACCCGACCTCAACAGCATCGGAGTCAAGGAGGTGGTGGGTGGAAGCTGTGCTGCCTTTAGGGTGATGCGACCGGTGCCCGGTTAAAATTACGGACAAACGGCGTCCGTTAAAGAATCCTTCACGGTCAACGGACAGACGGATGAAATTACGGACTGTCCGTGAAATTTACGGACGGTTGGTCACCCTAGAATCAAGTCCTGGATAGGGAACGACCTGCAACCCGTGAATAGCCACAGGTGTGACTTGTGTATTGTAGTGTTCATATTATCTATGGTTGCACATCAGTATGGAATGTTGTTGGTCTAGGTGGGTTCTATGTTCCATGGCGGGTGGTTAGATCTTCGCTGATGGGAACTGTCTTGAGTGGGTGTGTAAGCTGTCTTCTTTACACCTAATAAAATTATCCTGGAATCCACAAGGCGTCTACCCGTGTTACCTCACATTGGCGACGAGGATGGGAGTTAAGGAAGAAGACAGCGTTCACGTTTGGAGACTGTATTAAGGTACCTCGTTAATGTGCGTGAATGCACCAGCGGCTGTTTGTGAGGGATGTGCTGATGATTGCACCAGCGGCTGTTATAACTCTCCTTCAAGTGTTGTCTTTGCGTTAGCGGAAGGAAAAGCGTGAACGCTAATCTAATTTGAAGAGAACAGCCGTATTTGGGGAGTCGTGTCACACTAAGCGCTCTGATTGCGCCTGCGGCAGTTTTCTGTGTGGCGTGTGAATATTTAAAAAGAGTAAGGAGACGCGCTCTGATCGCGCCCGCGGCAGATTCTTGTGGCACATTGCTAAAGTGGTCGGTACTTTCATGCTTTCAGCCATAACTATAAACATTTAAAAGAAAACAAATTACCAACGTATGATCTCGGCGATCCAACGCTCGGCGATCCAACGTTCGAAGCTTTGCTGTCTTCCATCTTCGTAAGAGGATCTTGGGATTTGCACACTGCATGCTGGGAGCGTGATGATGTCACGCGTCTGGCGGCCATTTTAGGTGTTTACTATTATGTAATTTCATGGTGACATCGTTTTTGAGATAGTTTACTTTCATTTTAACTCAAAAACATTACTGGATGCGAATTTCACTTCGGTGATTCGCACACCTTTCAAGTAAGAAAGACAAATAACTATAACAAGTTATGTAGTGTATTTGGTGACATCCATCACAAAGTTGGAGTTGTTAGTGAATGATATACATCTGTGCTTTACACATTATTTAGACTGAAGATTGCACGGAAAGTTCACACATTTATATTTTTTTCAATTTTTGATTTTATTATTTTTTTTTCTTTCTTGGTTTTGCTCTTTCTTATTGTTACAATGTCAAATATTTCGGCCCCTCCACATTTTTTGCCTTCTGCTGGGGAACCTAAGATGGAATGGGATTTATGGTATCCCATGTTTCATGCCTATGTGGAAGTGTTAGAGGAAGATGGTTGCTCTCCTAAAAGGAAATTAGCCCTGCTGAGACATTGTTTGGGTGGTCAAGGGATTAAAGAATTTGATAATTTGCCTCCTCTCGAAAGCACAGAAGGAGTAAATGTGTTTGAAGTCGCTGTTAAAAAAATGAGTTTCAGATTTGGGAAGAAAATAAATATAGTAATGGAGAGATTCAAATTCTATTCTCGCGCTCAGAGGGAAGATGAATCTATTGAAAACTATGTATCTGCTTTACGTTCCTTAGCTGGTTCATGTGCATTCGATACCATTAATTACGAACAGGTACTCGGGGATCAAATTATGATGAAAACAAAGAATAAAAAAATACAAGAAAGGTTATGGTTAGGCACTGAATCATCATTAAGTGCTGTAGTTAACACTGCTAAAGGTATTGAACAATCTGAAAAGTTTGTCAGTGAGATTAGAGGTCAACCCCAAACTCATAATGTGAAAGTACAAGATCCTGTAGAAGAAGTATCGCTTGTGAAAAATCAGTTAGAAACCAAAGAGGACGTCTTTCTTTAGTAAGAAAGATTCAGGATTCGAAGACAATAAATTTGGTAATCGAAGAAATCCTGTGATCTGTTATAGATGTGTTAGTTTTGGCCATGTCGGTAATTACAAAGGATGCCCGGCATGGAATAAGATTTGTGTTAAATGTAAGAAAGCAGGTCATTTCGGAAAGATGTGCAGGTCCTTACAAAAAGTTAATTGTGTTACTTGTGAAGAAGACGAAATTTCTACCGAGTTCAATGAATTTAATTGTATTTCTTGCGTTTGCGAGAATAATTGTAAAGGTTTTCCATCGGGCTCTATATTGGTCGATGGGAAGGAAGTGACAATGATGATCGATTCTTGTGCCTGGTATTCCATCATTGGAAAAGATTTATTCAAAGAATTGTGGGATGATAGAAAATTACTACCTCCTGATATTAGACCTGGTAGCTGCTCGGGGCATAACATTGATTTGGAAGGATTTGTGTGGGTAGATTTAGCTTTCAAAGGAAAGAAAATTAAAGGCAAATTGTATGTAGCCACCAAAGGAGTATCCATACTTGGATGGCCTCACCAACAAGAGTTGGGTATAAAGTTGGACCCAAATGCTTCCCCGCCTGTATACAGTGTTTTCACAGATGGTGAGGCATTTGTGGCAAATATAAAAAATATGTTTCCGAGCGTATTTAATGATGAGCTTGGGAAATATGTGGACTTCAAACACAAAATCATTCTTAAGGATTCCGCTGTTCCTGTGAGACATAAAGTCCGCAATGTTCCTTTAGCTTATCGCAACAAATTGAAAGAAATGCTAGGAGACCTGGTTTCGCGGAACATTATTGAACCAATAGAATCCTCTCCATGGGTTTCTCCAGTGGTTCTTTCCCTTAAAAGCAATGGAGATCTTCGTTTGTGTGTTGATCGCCGCAGCTTGAATAAAGAGATTTGGATCGACCGGCATCCTTTACCTAATATACACGAATTGATTTCGACCTTGTCTGGCGCTTGCGTGTTTTCTACCGTGGATCTAGCAAGTGCATATCACCAAATTATGTTACATGAGCAATCTAAATGCTTAACGGCGTTTATTACACCGGAGGATATGTTTAAATTTATACGGATGCCATTTGGGCTAGCCAGTGCTGCCTCTGTCTTCCAGAGACTCATGAAAGATGTGTTAGAAGGTAGTTCTGGTGCAATTGCCTTCCAGGATGACATTTTAATCTTTGAGAAAGATTTTGATGAACATGATTTCAATTTAAAAAAGGTATTGAACAGCATACAGAAGAAAGGCTTAACGCTTAAATTCTCAAAATGTAAGTTTAGGAAGGATAGTGTTGAATACTTAGGTCATGAAATATCTCGTGAAGTCATCAAACCAAAGTTAGACCATGTTGCAAGTATCTCAAAAGCACCTGCACCTACTACGAAAGAACAATTATTTTCATTTTTAGGCCTAACTGAATTTTATAGTAAGTTTGTGAAGAATTACTCTTCAAGAGTATTTCCTTTACTCATTTTGTTGAAAAAGAACGCTAAATTTGTCTGGGGCGAGGAGCAAAAACTAGCTTTTGAAGCACTTAAAGAAATTAGCGTTGCTCCTTTTTTGAGACCTTTCACGATTGGTGGTGAATGCATTGTAGCAGTAGAGGCTAGTAGTACTGGCCTAGGTGCCGTGCTTATGCAAAAGAAGTTCGGAGAAGAGTACGTTGTGTCGTATGCTTCGAGATCTTTGCGTGGAGCGGAATATAATTATTCCACGATTGAAAAGGAATTACTTGCATGCACTTGGGCTGCTCAGCATTTTAGACAATTTTTATGGGGGACAAAATTTCAATTGAGAGCAGATCATAAACCACTAATAAATATGTTAGCAGCTGGGGGTGGCAGAACTCTTACAGCCCGTTTGGCTAGATTAGCTGCAAAATTGCAAGAATACCAATGTTCAGTTGTGTATATTCCGGGCCGCATGAATGTGCATGCTGATTGCATGTCGCGGTTATCATTATCTGATGGTCAAAATTTTGTTAAGGATGCAGAGGAGTGCGATATAGCATATACAATAGAAGATGTCCATCATAGTATAAGTTCGGATGCCATCTCGGAGGAAATCTAGGCGAAGGCAATGTCTGAAGATGACATCCTACATGATGTTGTAAAATACTTACAAGGTAGCTGGCCTGAAGACAGGAAGTTGAGTGGAGAGATGAGTTTGTTCTGTAAAATCAAGGATGAGCTCATGTTTTCACATGGATTCGTAACTAGAGGTGATAAAATTGTTCCACCTCGGAAAATTAGGGAACAATTAATTAATTTGTCCCATGAAGGACACTTGGGTATGTCTTCCACTAAGCGACGTCTGAGAGAATTTCAATTGGTGGCCTAGTATCGATAGTATGGTAGACAGATGGGTTAGAGAGTGTGTCCAATGTGCAAAGAGTGACAAGTCTGTTAAACCTTTGTCTGCAGAGATTTCACCCATTGAATATTCACAAGGACCATGGAAGAAACTAGGCATTGATATTATTGGTCCTTTGAGTCTTCCCTCTGCTAAACATGTTTTTGCTCTAGTGTTGGTGGACTATTTTTCAAAATGGCCAGAAGTCCAAGTAGTTGATAAAATCACTTCCAATCAAGTTATAGAATTTTTGGATAATATCTTTAGCCGAGAGGGTCTCCCCGCTGAGCTCGTTTCAGACAATGGTCCACAATTCATCAGTAATGAGCTAGAAATGTTCTTACATAAATGTGGTATCATTCATAAAAGAGTTTCTAATTATAATCCTATGGCCAATGGTCAAGTTGAACGCTTCAAGAGGGTTGTAAAAGAATCCATACAACTTGCCATCAAGAGCAATATTGACTGGAGAAAAGCTTTACGAGCCACCTTACTTACATATCGGATGTCTCCTAATTCAGTTACGGGTTGTTCTCCATTTAAAATGTTGAGAAAAAGGAAACCATGCTCTAAGCTCATGCCGTGGTGTTTGAAAACAAACAATGTTCACGATCCCATATTGGATCTTAAATTAGTCAGAGAGCGTGTTCAAAAATACCAAGACAAAATGCGGAGGGACAATTGCAAAAATCGTTCTTTGAACTGCAAAATTAGAGTGGGTGATTTTGTACGTGTTAAATTTGGTGGTCTGGACAAAAGATGGTCTAAATGGTCTGACCCGGTCAAAGTAATTGAAGTTTTTAGCAAAGCTGTCAGAGTACAAGGGGGTAAAATCTGGAATTATAGGCGAGTATCTATGTATAGATCTAAGGATGTTGGTTGCGAACCATATGTCCCTCCAGAAAAAGAGCCAGCAGTTATTGATGAGAATGAAGATTTACAGAATTTTCTAGATACTTGGGGCTGTTTTGACTCTGAATCTGGGGTTTTGGTTCCAGCTCCTGATGCTTACGTCCCTGGTACTATTACAAAACCTATTTCAACTCCGGGTGCCGGTATGACGCCCAGTAATGTTCCCATTGTAAACCAAGATGTTAGTCCTGTAGAATGTTTACCTACTAAATGTGAAGAAACATCTGTCAAAGAAAGAGTTCTCGCATTAGAAAACCACCTGTTAAAATGCATGATTTTGTTAGATTTTGAGTATCATTGTTAAGAAATTTATTTGGTAATATTATTGTACTCATTTTTTTTTTTTTTTTTGCTTTTGCTTTTGCTTTTTTCAGAGGGGGAGGTGTGTAGTGTTCATATTATCTATGGTTGCACATCAGTATGGAATGTTATTGGTCTAGGTGGGTTCTATGTTCCATGGCGGGTGGTTAGATCTTCGCTGCTGGGAACTGTCTTGAGTGGTGTGTAAGCTGTCTTCTTTACACCTAATAAAATTATCCTGGAATCCACAAGGCGTCTACCCGTGTTAACTTATGTATCTACCTCCTCACACCGTATTGTGCCTGGCCACGCCCTTGAAATCCACACTTTGTGTATTTGTAAAATGCAGCATGCACCTATCCTATGGAGCAGTGGCGTGCGTGGTGTAATGGGGGGTGTTTGATGACAATACCGGATCGTGCACATCAAGGGGCGTTACGCATCTGAATTACAGAATTATATTTAAGGCTCCCCGTTTTCCGTTTTTATGGATTTTTACAGATAAATACAATGTGTTTTCTGTCCGCATTTATTTTTTAAGGTGGATAAATACAGAAAATGGTGCTTCTTTAAGTGAACCTCTGTTGTCTTTAGTGAATTATAGCCCAACAGCTGAACAGCATGCGAAATGAAAAAACAGGATGACATTTCTTTAAATAACAGCATATGTCAACATACATTTGTGGTATTCTGCTAATATTTACCAGTGGATGTATTTTTATGTAATATTTGGCACCTTAAATAGCTAAAACATGACCTACACCAAAGTATGAGTGCACAGTCAGTTAAATAAATATGGAAATGTGCAGTTTTACAACTTTAGTTTTATGCAAAACACGAAATAAATATGGAAAAATATAGATAAAATGGCCCAAGAATAAATATGGATAAATACTGACGAAAATGTTAAAAAAATAAATACCATAAAACCAGGAGCCCTAATTATATTACATCTCACATATATACATTTCTTAACCGTATGCATATTTACAGTCTTTGTCTCAAAGAAATGTAGTAAATTGTCAAGAATCACACATTTATTAGTCAAGCGTTGCAGCTGAGATTTCAACCCAGGTTACAAGGTTCCAAAGTCGACAGCTAACTGCTATACCACGTGTACTGCTTTTCCCTTCCATTACATCTGTGGCTAAAACACTTGGTTGTCCCGTTTGTATTTACGATCGCCAAATGGAATTGTTCACTGCATTCCAAACTACTGATGTGATGTTTGCACTTAAAAGTTCTCGTGCTTTCAGAAAACCCTAGTGAGTGAGGCCCAAGAACACACATTAGTCCGTCTCTGAAGCCTGGTCTAGAATCTGGATTAAAAAGTAGACAATTTAGCCAGTGCGCACGCGTTGCTCCCCTCGCCTTGTATTCCTCCCGTCCCCTCTGCTCCGCTTTAATTCTCTCTCTACTAGCGCTCGCTTCCGTTTCTTCCTTTTCGGTTCATTCTTTTACACCTCTGAACTTTTCTTCTCTCCTCCTCTCGGTCCTTTCTTCTAGCAATTCATTCCCTTCCATTCCTCTTTCAATTCCCCCTTTGTCTTCTTTTATTTCGTCCTCACCATCTTATCACCTCACATTTCTCCCTGGCCTCCCTTCCTCACTCTTCCCTTTGTTTTCCTCTTTTCTCTTCAGTTCCTTACACCCCTCCACCTCCATTCCCTCTCCTCATTGGAGAGGACGCTCTCACCATGCCGCGTGCAGAGATTCATCGCTGTTAATTCACCAGCCGCACACACATGCATGTATGAAGAAGGCCCCAACAGGCTCAGCCTTTTATCCTTTCAAGGTCTCTACCACGCACCGTACTGTCCTCCAGGTGTGTTATGTCAAGGAGCCATATCTTGCCCGACCTTGCCTCTAATGAGCTCTTGACTTCAGTTTTTTCCCCACATAAACCCTCCACTGGTGCCTTTCGTCCTAGACTGATGGGGGACGGAGGCAGCGGGCCTGCTGTGGAAGGGTTGGCACCAGTAAGTCTGGGGGGTAGGTTGGGTCCTGCTCCACTTTGTGTGGTATCTCAGCGGTGCCCAGGCAGTAGAGTACCCCCGTTTGTGGATCGAGAAGGTTTGCTACCCATGGCTACATTGTAGTGGTATTTACATAGCGCTGCCTGTACCCTTTGCAAGGCCTAAAGCGCTTTTTCGATTGTTGAATGAGCTACTACTTCGACTGTATACATGACATAGTGCTTTAGAGAAGTCTTGTTGAGAGGGCTTCAATGTGTTGTATTTAATCCTTGTTTATGTTTCTTTAGTGCAGTCAGACATGGGATGGCCTAGCGTTTGTTCTGCTGGCCTTTTGTTTCCCCTGCTGGCCTTTTGTTTCCCCTGCTGGCCTTTTGTTTCCCCTGCTGGCCTTTTGTTTCCCCTGCTGGCCTCTTGTTTCTTCTGCTGGCCTCTTGTTTCCCCTGCCGGCCTCTTGTTTCCCCTGCCGGCCTCTTGTTTCTCCTGCCGGCCCCTCTTGTTTCTCCTGCCGGCCCCTCTTGTTTCTCCTGCCGGCCCCTCTTGTTTCTCCTGCCGGCCCCTCTTGTTTCTCCTGCCTGCCGGCCCCTCTTGTTTCTCCTGCCTGCCGGCCCCTCTTGTTTCTCCTGCCTGCCGGCCCCTCTTGTTTCTCCTGCCTGCCGGCCCCTCTTGTTTCTCCTGCCTGCCGGCCCCTCTTGTTTCTCCTGCCTGCCGGCCCCTCTTGTTTCTCCTGCCTGCCGGCCCCTCTTGTTTCTCCTGCCTGCCGGCCCCTCTTGTTTCCCCTGCCGGCCCCTCTTGTTTCCCCTGCCGGCCCCTCTTGTTTCCCCTGCCGGCCCCTCTTGTTTCCCCTGCCGGCCCCTCTGCCAGCCTCTTGTCTCTTCTGTCGGCCTCTTGTTTTTCTCTCCAGCCGGCCTATTGTTTCTCCGGCCGGCCTCTTGTTTCTTCTGCTGGCCTTTGAACTATTGCAGAAGAAGTTATGACTGAACCAAGGACTGCGTCTTCTGCTTCAGTGCATGTGAGCGATGGGTGGAGAATCCTTAAGTGATTTCAGAATGGACTTGTAATCCTTAGAACCTCCATGTTTTGTGAATTATCGACTTTCACCAAAACTGAGAATGATCTAAGAGTGGTCAAAGTGGTGAAAAATATGGACGCAGGAGCGAGGGGGCTACAGTCAGGAGACCTGGGCAACATTATTTGGATCTATGATAGACCAACAAATTCATGTGATGTCCAAATATCACAGATAGAAAAATCTTGTACCATATATAGGGTCCATATTTCTGTTTTTAATTCCACGGTTGTGATGTTTTTGCAGGAGATACATAGGACATGACGTGTGTTTTACCACCAAATCTCTGTACATAGTAGTAATGTGACGGGCATATTTGGAATAAGCCACTCTTCACAGAGACCAGCCATATGCAATCAGTCCTGCACAAACTGCAAGGCCAGGTCCCTTCCGAGGGGGGACGCAAGCCACCCCAGACCGGTTTAGGCCTCTTAGGCAGTGTCAGTGAGGCATCAATGCGTCCTGTGGCACAGTGAGAACAGGAATGCCCAGACTGGGTCCGGTGCTCATTGGGCCATTGAACAGTGAACTGATGAGGACCAAAGGGTCGAAATGTGGGGTGACTTGATTGTTTCTCAAGTTCTTGAGAGGGGTCCTGGCAGTTTGTGCTTCACTCTTCCTATTGGACCTGGACCAAGACTGAGTTACCGGTGACTGGGCTCTGTCTCGAACCCCCACTTTAGCAGCTGTAGCGGGGTGAGGTTGTTTATTGGCCTATTCTGTCTGCAACTCTGCAGACAAAAGCTCATCATTAATGCTGTACAGTCCTATCCCGATCAGTGAAGGGGACGAGAAGAATACATTTAAGAAATCTGGGAGGAAGGACACAGATGATAAAATAGGAGAGCATGTGGAAGCGAGAAATAAAGAAAGATGGGTAGATGGACAGGTGAAAGAAGGTTGGAAAGAAGTGTGAAAGAAAGGTAGGGATGGTGATAAGGAAGCAGGATGGAAGGTAGATGGAGAGGTGAATGGACAGTTGAACGTATGAATCGATGGCAGAGGAAACGGAAGGTGGGAGTATGAATAGATGGATGGATAAAAGGATCAATTGATTGTGAGATGGATGGATGGATGCATGCATAGATAGTGGATGTTTGAAAGGATGGTTGGATGGAGTGGCCCATGGACTGTTGGAATGGTGAATGAATGGATGCCAAAATAGAAAGCTGAAATGGTAGGTAGGTATGGATGAAACGGTGAATGGACAGATGCGAAGACAGAAGATTCAAGGAGCTCTTCTAGGGAGGGGCTGGCTCGCGTGTGCTTGCATGGGGCCATCAGCACTTTGGTTGCAGGTATTGTATTTTCTTGCTTCTCCCTTGCTACAGAGGGGAATAATGATATGGAATGTGGCCCCAGTGAATCCCAGTAACTGAGATGAATTCAAGCATTGCACCCATTACTCTTTAGGTCTCGCCTGGCGAAAGCAGCGCATGCGTTGCTCTCGCTATTGCGAGTACCTTTTGTAATCGATTCTGGCGAGGGCTCTCATGCACGCGTCTGCAATGGACAAAGATGGCTGATTTTGCCATTTGTCCATAGCAGACAGCATGTGCGCGTCCGTAGGGACCGTGGACAGTCCCACGCCATCTTGCGAAGAACCTCGTTGTCATAGCAACAAAAATGCCGCTTCCTCTATGCAGCTTGTTTGTTTTAGGATCACGATCGCTTTCACTTTCATGATCGCTTTCATTGCAGCTTGTTGTTGAATGCAGTCCTTGTTCACTGTATGTGCCTTGTTTAGTGTATTTCGGAGCGCGGCGCCCGCTTCAGGCATACCGCGCTCCGTTTATTTACTGATTTGCCTGGAGGACTTTTGGCTGCGCGGTGGGGGAGGGGAGGCGAGTGTCGCGTGGCTCCCTCCGTGACTATTCCGGGTGAGTTGGAAGTGGCGTGGTGGAGGAGGGCAGCGGGCAGTGCAAGGCTACTCCTCCGCTGTTTTTTTGCCTCGGACCGTGCAGTGCTCAAGATGAGCTCTCGTGTCTGTTTTTCTTTGCTCCCCCATCCGCTCATGCCCATTTAGGTATCGCCTGGTGAAAGCAGCGCATGCGCTGCTCTCTACCATGGAGAGGACCTTTTGTAATCTATTCAGCCAAAGCTGAATGAACGCGCATCCAGATGGACAAACATGGCTGCTCCGCCTCCCGCAAAGCTAAAACATGCACGCGTAGGGCCAAATAAGTGCATGTGGACAGCCCGACGCCATCTTTGTGCACACGCGTGCTCATTTTTTTGTCCGCACGCGTGCTTTTGCTTTTCCTCCCTCCCCTGTCGGCCCTCAGCACCCTTGCCACAAGTCCTGCGAGGGAGGTATGGGGCTGCGTGCAGTGTGTGCACATGTGGCATGCTGTGGTGCACTAACCTCCTGCACGAGGGACAGCAACATGTATCCCCCCAGTCACTCCCTGCACACTTCAAGTATTGCACACTTTAAGTATTGTGCACACGGTGTGTATATGTGCATGATAAAATTCGAATGAGAGGCGCCTGCAACTGGATCTGAGAAGTGTGTGAGGGCTTGCACACCGTGTGTGTGCGCGTGTGTGTATACCTGGTACGTCATGCCGGATTCCAGACTCATTGCACACTAAACACTACTCACCCCCATCAATACAACAGCTGTATAGGATGGGCAGTTAAAACCATGCATGTACACACATGCAGGGTGTAATACTTTCCACAAACTGTCATCCTGACTTTTGTATACCGCCCTGCACTTGTGCATACAGAGCGGTAGCCTGCACACGAGCACTATCCTCTGCACATATCAAACATGGAAAGATTGACAGTGCACAGCGCCACCCAAGGCTTTCCACCATGTGTGCACACGTCCAATAAGTGTCCCCTCCTGTTTACTCCAGCTGTTCCCAATTCGCAGGCTTAACAGTGTTGCCCATCACTCAGTACTACTTCAGCTACAACCAAGTACACGACCATAGTGCCTAGTAACTCCCCCTACCCACCCAGCTGCCCTTCCCCGCACTAACTCCACTACCCACTGACAGAGGCCTCTGAAACACAACATATCCCCACACAGTCAGACCCCCAATACATATACTGAGACCCCTGCTTCCCTCGACTTTACTTAAGTGCTGACACACTTCGTGTACAATCACTTATCGACCAAGTCTGTCCTCCTCTGCATGTTCAACACCGCATAGTCTGCAGCGACCCAAGGGGCAGGCCCACCACAGTTTTTAATGAGGTGAACATACATGTCTTAGTTATCACACACCATGGTGATTTGTGTGGCCCGCTCTGTGTCAGCGTCCCTCGGTGCAGTGTGCCAGCCTGCTGTGGGCATCAATCTTGCTCGGCACACTACAGCCTCACGTGCACAGTGACTCCACAGGACCTGCCTATGGTGCACTTATTAACGGTGCACAGCAGGCAGCTGTCGTAGGACATGGTGCTGCTCCATCCCTGTGCACATTCATGCTAAACCATGGATTGCCCCCCACGATAGCAAAGAGCGTCCTGTTCAGAACGCTATATGAGGGGCACACTTGTTTACCTGTGCCATGTCGGTGGTGGACATTAAACGCACGCCACAGCAGGTCCCGGTGAGGTCACTTCTCTCACGCACACTGGATGCGAGTCTGGCAAAGCGTTCACATTTCTGTCACTGGCCTGGCCTTGGCCTGTAGAGACCGTCGAACACATAATATATTATGAGGCCCACCTCCTTCTCTTCTCAGAGACTACCTGCATTACCAGGGCTTTCCCTGCAGTCCGTCCTGGGCAAAGGGCCTGCGTTATGGGGCTTGCATTCCGTGTAACAAAAGGAAAGCAAGTACTTCCGGGGCTTCTGTGCCCCACACGGGCCTGGTGGTACTTCATGTCATACCCTGCATTCCATGGTGCTAATATAAATAAATGCAGTCTGCCCCCCCTCATTCCTTACTGGCAGGGGCATCCCGTGCAGTCCTTGTGACACAGAGGACTTGCGAACTGCATGTGGTTTCCTTTCGTTGTAGGTAGCACAAGGGACCTACTACCTGCCTCAGGCATTGCATACATCCCAGTTGATGCAAGGGACCTGCTTACTACGCACGGCTCCCATGCATTCCGAGAAACTACTGTCTGGGAATTCCGTGCGTACCATGTAACACAAGGGGCATACCTACAGGTGAAGACTCATACAGGGGCCCCATATATTGTCTGGGGTCTTCTCCTGCACTAAGTGTACTTACTACAAGGAACCTACGTACTTTGCAAGACTACACTAACATTCCAGTGAGCCTCTACTATATGGGGTTTCACTCAAAGGGCCTAAATACGGTCTTGTGCTTCCTTGCATTACAAGTAGCACAAGAAACAACGTTCAAAGTGGGCACCCTACCTCCCTGAAACTAAAGCCGCTATTCCCAGCCAAAGGCGTCCTTTTGCGTTTCCGGTAACACAATGGGCGTATATGGTGCCTGGGCTCTTCGCCTACACTTCCTCTAACACCTGGAGTCGACTCGTAATACTGTGCAACATTCTAGGAAATACAAGGGACAGCTACCACCAAGGGCTTCTTACATTTCCGGTTTTGCAACGGGCCATCTTCAATCTGACACTTCCATACATTCCAAGTCACACAAGGGGCCATCTACCACCTACGACTTTCAAACAGCAGATCTTTCTATTTCTGGACAACGTTCTTTGCAGTCCCTTCCAATGAGTCTCGGTTGGGGCTTGGGGGCGGGAGTGAGCGATAGATTGTAAAATAAAACAAGCATTGAAAATGCAATAGGTCTTGCCTTTGATTAAGTTAAAGCCATGCTTTGCTAATAGTATTGTATAGCAAAGCAAATCGCTTTAACTTAATTTAAGGTGAGACCTATTGCATTTTTAATGCTTGTGTTGCTCTGCTGTGAACTTGTCGGTGCTCAGCGATTCGGACCTGCTCTGCTTAGCGTACTCCCGCCACAATGTCTTGCCGTCGCCGTCCTTCAATGGGACCTCAGTCGTCATATTGCGCCCCGGGCCCCGTTCTGGATTCCGTGGGCTCGGTTTATCTCTAGGTTTCCTGCTGACTGCGGCGTTGCTGTTGCCAGTTTATCTTTCAGTGGAAAGCGGCCCGGCGCCGGATGTGACGACTGGAAGGAGTGAGGTGAGAGAATAAGCACTCGCTTAGAAACCCCCCTAATTCTGAGAGAATCAACAACGAGAAGGGCATCAATAGAGCTTTTTCGCTTACTTTATCAGTAGATCTGGAGTTTCATAAACATGTTTTATAAATATCTGTGGTCATGCTTAAATCATCATTGTATGCAGAGAGTTTTATATAATTGCGAATAGACCTGGAAAAGGGAGAAGGGGGCGCAACGGCCAGAACTGCCCCCCCTTGGAGCTGGGGAACCAGGCTCAAGCCCTCCGGCGAAATCGCTTAATCTCCCCGCGCCAATAGCTCAAACTCTCACAAATGCGAGACCAATTGCATTGCAAATGCTTGTTCTTGTTTATGAGGAATGCTTTGGGCGGGAGTAATGCTGTAAAAAGTAATCATTGAAGAAAATAACGTGTACTAGTATTTCTTGAATGCGCTTTGCCCACTGAACGTTGTGAGATTGGGAACTTCACATCCCGCAGGACTCACGCAGGAACCGAAATGACTGAAGTCATTTGCAGGGTTGTGGCGTGGTTCACAATTTGCTAGAAAGAGGACCTGAAATCGAAAGTCTTTTAGAAGAATATCTCCGTTTCGGACAAAGTACTCCGAAGTAACCGCCTCTCTGATGTCTGAAATAAATCAAAGAAAGGGGCGATTGAAAACATATATCTCGCCCCACGCATAATCATGGCCATGGCACTTAAATTGTAACATTTCTGGCGCACCTGTTCCACGTCCCTGTGATTTACGCCGAAAAGGGTGTAATTGTGCCAGGGTTTCTGCCGCGCGCGAGACTGGCGTAAGGGGGGCTTGGGGGGGGAAGGCGACCGCAGGGAGTCCCCACCCCCGGGCAGTTTGGGAGGGGGCGTGTGGAGGGCGGGGCTTGCGGGCCCTGCGCGGTTTTTCGAACTTGGGCTTGCTAGTAGGGAAAAGATAGCCCAAAGGCAGCCCAATTAGAGCCCAAAAGTAGCGGAATGTTTCTCAGGTATAAATTCATTGGGAGCCCGCCCCCGGCCACCATTTTAGGTTTGGTGACCTGGTGGCCGGGAGCGAGGATAGTGTCGTGTTTTTTGTCCCCCCCCCTCCCTCCCTCAAAAAACACGTTTTTTGGGGTGTTTTTTCCCCCCTTTTTTCGTTTCGGGGTTTTGGGTTTTTTAGTATACGTTTTTCCAGTTTTTTCCCCTTTTTTGCGAAATTTTTCAGGCGTTTTGTGGGAACAGATGTGCAAGGGGTTATGCTATGTTTGTACTTTGTCGCTTGGAGCAGGTGCTGTGCGGGGGTTATGGTGAATTCTGGTCAGTTTTACCGGAAGTTGGTGGAGTTATTGGGGTTGAGTTGGGGTTATCGACAGGAAAAGGTTAGTTTGGTAAATTTAGTTCGGTTACACAGTTTGGGGGCCGATAGCTGAAAAGGGGCAGGCAGGGGAGTTTTGGTTAACAGAAGGTTCGGATTTAGAGATTGTTGGGGGGTTATACAGGAGTGTAATGTTTTATAATGTTTTATAATGTTTTTATATTGTTGTAATGTTGTAATGTACGGGCGGGGGCGGGCTCGAAGGTATTTAGGGGAGGGGGCGGGGGGCGGGGCTAGGCATGTTATATTTAGTGAGGCCTAGTTTTGGAAGGCGTTTCGGCCAAGGATTTTAATTTGTAATGTGCACCTGTTTCCAATAAAGCGGCCTTTTACACACAACAATCTTGTCAGTGGCCTGCTTCCCCCCCTCCACCCCTCCCTCCCAAGACACCTTGAGCCGCCCCACGTGCAGGCCTCAAATCCACCGGTTACAAAACGCGCCTCCTCGAGCCACAGGCGTAAAGAAAATTGAGGGGGGCTCTCTGCAAGGAACGGGGAGGAGCCCCCTCCGGGCTCAATCAAGAGCTCTCCGGCAAGAGTGCTGTGCTGAGGGGCCCCCTGGAGCTTGGGGTCCCCCGCACCGCGGGGGCTGCGGGGGCCTGTGTTACGCCCCTGCCTCGAGCCCTCGGCCTATTATTGTCTTTTGTGACCTTCGCAAAGAGGAAGCGCTATACCTGCCGCCTCACATGGTCGGAAAGTCAATGCTTTGATTCAGGCCTTCCGGGTAATAACTTCCGCCCGATTACCTTCCTGCCTTGCCGTAGGCATTTCACATAAACCCACTATATGTTTGTAACTGCACATACCTGTGCCCATTGTGGTTTTCAAAAAGGTATTGCTTCGGTTGGAGCCCATCCCCAATCCCTGGAACATATAAAGGAAACATTTTGACTTTTCACGCATTGCCCACTTCAGGTCTGCAAGAGTGGGTCAAGTTCCGGTCTGGGAGGGAATTTGATAGGAAGTTCTCACACCCGCTGGCTGGGGAAGCATACCGTCTGCATAGTGAACCTCATTCTCTAAGGCACTCCAGTGTAAACATGTCGGAGATAACCTTGCAGCCTATATCCAAGAAAAATAAGTGATTGTTAAAATGTGCTTTATTTTATTGATGTGTTTTGGGTGAAGCTACTTCACCTTTCATGTCGTCAATATAAGAGATTTGATGAATATGCATTTTAAATAAATTAATTTTTTTTAGTAGAACATCGTCGTGCTGGCGTTTGGTCTGTTTCTAAATGGTCTATTTTTTGGCAGATAAGAAAAGTGATGCACAGAAACATGATCTTCCTGGGGTCGCACGGGGTGATACCACACTGGGAAAGCGGAGTACAGCAATGTAGCGCTTAGACTCGTATCCAAAAAGGGAGAAGACCCTACACCGATTTTCTGACTCCTCTATCCCTAGGCTGTATCCTTTACTTCGCCAGATGACACTCTGTACGTTCGCAATCTGTAAATGTTTTTATTTTTCTTTAAAAGGCACATTTGGTATTTACACCAGCAGTGTCTGTGAGTCAGTGCTTTTAGGCTGGGAATGAGGCCCTGGTCCAGGGAATGACTCGTTCACGGAGGTGGATCTGATGTTTCTACTCAAAGAATTTCATATTGTGGCATTAGAGACCCTTATCCCTCCTGTGCCTCTAGGAGGTAGCGATGCTCAACACACTTGATCTCTGTAGACCTCACCTGTTGTATCAAGAGCCATTTTAAGGACAACCATTTATATTCGACCGCCCACCTGGTCTTGCCGCATCATTAAGGCGTCTCTTTCCTTTTTTATTGTAAGAATATCTAATAGGTAAGCTTCGAAAAGCCACACTGCATATGTGATTGTTTGACACCATTGAGAGAAATTTAAATTGGATCAGGTTTAAGGTTCCATTGCCTCAAGATTGACATCCGAGCATTGTTTGGAACCTGTTTAGCATTTTAGTGGTTGGATATCAGAGAAAATGTACATATGTTTGCAGTTTTTTTTTGCTTTAATTATTTCGAGAGAGAGTAGCGAGTGTACCTTTTTATACGAAATGTTTTATGTTCAGGTGCACGTCAATGTTGGTGAGAGATTTTTTTTCATCTACATTAAGCTGAATAGTAGATAAGAAAAAAGCTTTTAAAAGGGGCTTTTTGGCCCTAATCAAGCGCTTAAACAACAATAAGAGCTTTGCTCACCAGCTGCCTCTCAGCAGGATATCTGGATGCTATATCAACCCAAAGACACTGGAAGGGAGGGGGCTTTATGGGATGAATCCGAGGAAGAATGCTTTAATAAAATTCAGCATATCGTGTAACCCCAGACCTAGGCCATCCCATCAACCCCCCTCTGCCTTCCCCTTTTGGAAGCGAGCTGCTCACTCCATGTGAGGAACCTCCCAGCCCCAGGCACCAACATTTGTTTACATGAAATATGTATCACAAAAAACCAAATGAAATCAAGTGTATGTGGGTTCATTTATTGTTCGAATGGTGATAAATGGATGGCGTGGTCAAATGGTGTGAAATCCCATCCCATGTTCCTTTAAGCTAAAGATCTATTTGATCTGTCTGAGTAAGCAGAGCCAGGGATCTGAGTGAGGAATGTGCAGTGTTAAAGGCCTCCTGTAGTGGGCGATCTCAGGGCATAGAGCTGTGTAGCTTGAAGGAATAAATGCATGCCTTTGTGGCTGTGGGGGCATAAGAGGTCTGGGCTAAAGGTCCAACCTGGGAGGCTCTGAGCAGAGGTTCCATACTCGATGCAGATGCTGTTTCTTAGGGTAAATGCATTACTATCCGTCAGCAATTAATTGACACTTATCTAATGTGACTGATATGCGGGCTGTCTCGGGCCAAAGCTAAGAAAAGAAGGCGAGTAGTGGCCAAGCGAGTAGTACTTGGGGACCCTGTCTATTGCAATGAACTTGAATTGTTAACAAGCAAAAAAGATTCACTCATCAAAGGTGAAACATTTAAAAGGTCATGTTTTTTAAATTGTGAAGTGGTTTCATACACCAAAGAGAAGGAAATTGTTACAGTACAAGTCATTGTGGAAACATGTGTTGAATTCACAAACACCACATGGCCTTGATGTATCCAAGACCTTTTATGTTTACTCTAATTGGGTAACATGGTTCTATCCATCGGGACGTTCGCTCTGTGAATGATTACTTAGGGATTGTGCATACTGATGTTGTAATGGAGGCAATATAAATGCATCTGTAGGAGAGTAGATCTGCCTCTTATGTTGCCCCCACTTTTTTTTCTGATGTTTACACTGGTTTCTGGCTATAGTCTGGCTGGGTCCCTGCTAATCAGGGCCCCAGCCTCTCTGTTCTCTCTAAACAACTTGGAGTGCATATTAGGTGCACTAGTGATTGGATACTGTGGTACCTTATGAGCCACTATTATATGGCACCTTAGTTGCCAAGGGCATAGGTACTTCACAGGCCTACCAGGAGCTGAAGCATGTATGATGCCACCCCTGGGAAGCAGACAAAATCTGACACCACAGGCCTGCTACTGCTACTGCAGCCTGAGTGAGGTGGTGCTAGCACTCCTCACTGAGATATAGGTTCACTATATCTCTCCCTGCACACACATTTAAACCTATCAGTCACCCCTAAGGCAGGCCCTATCAATCCTGAGGGCAGGGTGCTTGGTTTCCATGTGAGGGGGTGCCTCTGCCTGAGCAGGACCCCTCTGCAGCTCTCAGAGTCTATTCTCTGGGGCTGTTTGTGAATGCGGTCAAACCATATACTCTTAAGTGAATTACAACCTCGCACTTAATGCTAACTTTGGAATGGCTGCATCAAAACATGTCGTGTTTGGTGTCAAACACTTTGGAATCATACCCCCACACCAGTAACTGGTGTGGAAGTATGATCCCACCCTTGTAGAGGGATAGACATGTACCTACTGTGGAAACACGGTAGAATCCTGAAGAGCCCTGGCATCACAAAATGGATGCCACCAGTCAGACACTGGGCTGCCCTCCTGCTGATGACCGAAACTCGCAGTGGAGGAGGCTCAACAATCGGTATCCTGTCACAGGGAGGTGTGACCACCTCCCAGACAGGGTTTAGTGTATTGGGGCTGGGTGGGTGCTTTGAAGTCCTGCACTGGGGGAGCAGTAATCTCCTCTGTGCGTACACCAGTTCAAACCGGCTCAGGGGCTACCTGCCCCTGCTTTGGCGCTAAACTGGACAAAGGGAAGTGGGTGTAGCCACCCACTCCTCTGACCCTCCCATAGGTGGGGTCATAGAGCTAGACCCTCCCTTCCTTTCGGTATAAGTTATGGAACCCTTGCCATTGCAAACTAGATACCCCTGGACAACGCTCAGAAGACGAATCTTGGACCTTCGACGTTCCATTACCTCTGGAAGACTGAAGAATCTCCCTTGGAGTCAAGGAGTGACTCCGCTGCTTGTCAGGCACCCAATCTTGCAATCAACGGTCGCAAACTTTCCTGCTCCCGACGGAGTCCAAAGTTCCTGCAGCCCAGGAAGAGGATTTCCTGACTTCTCCAAGGCCGTCGTGAGTCCCCAGCGACGCTGAGGCAAGTGGACCCCACGAGGAACCGCAATCCCTGGGTACCGTGCCCTATTTTCGAGTGCAACCCTTTCACGACGTTCTACGAACTTGTGCATTGGACCACGTGTGGTCCAAGCCTCCAGCAGGAATCCCTCCGAAGATCAGAGGCCTACCCCGCCCGAGTGACCGTGGTCCCCTGAGTGAATCCTCCCAAGGCGTCTTCGCAATCCCTTGCCGGTTGGCTTGTGGGTCCCCAGAAGACTTTTTCTACAGTTCCAAAGGGCTTCCCTGGTTGCTCCAGGCCTGCCCTGACTTACCCTTGCTGGGTGAGTCCCTCAGACCTTGCTGGTCTGCACCGCTGACTTTTTTTATCCTTTCCACAAGACTTGCTGTTTCCAAGGCTTGTTGGCTCCAATCTGGTCACCGACACCGCAGTAAGCTGCAGACTTCGTGGGACACGCTGAATCCAGCTCCTGGTCGTCGTCGTCCGCCTCCTGGACCTCGTGGCTTAAGAGTAAAGACCCCCGTGGATCACCTGAAATCACCCAACGACTGTAAGCATCCATCTTCCTTGCCCCAGGTCACGGCCAAGTGACTTTGAACATTGTCCCCTCTGCTTTCAGGTCTTCCTTCTTCTGAATCCAGCCTTGGATTCCACCGGACACTTCTCCAGTCTTCACAAGCAGCAAGTCTTCTTTGGCTCCCATTGAAAACTACGCCGCAACCCGACACCAAAAGACACCTATGCACCCGGCTTCCCTGGGTAAGGTAACTCCAGCACTACGGTGCTTCTGTGGGTGTTGGCTCTATAAACTACTTACCCTGTAAGTGACTTGCTTGTAGACTCTCCCGAAGTATCCGTAATCTCTAAATTTCCAATCGCGACTTGCTCCATTGAAGTCAATAGGGATTCGCGGCTGTGTTCTAACACTGCATGCGTCTCCCGTGGGTCCTTTACTTACCTGCCTTGGGTGGTTTTGTGAGGCCCCAGTCTTTCTGAAGGCCCTAGGCCTTGTCCCCTTGCAAGTCGTTATCTCTAAGTCTCATTTTTAGTATATGGTCTGGTACGCCCCTAGGGACCCAGCCATATTTGTGCTTAACTTATTGTGAAATGTTGATTTGTGCATATGTTCCTGACTTCTAATCTCATAAAGAGATTAGCAGAGAGTTGTTAGTAATAAATACATATATATTTGATATATATATACCTGTGTGGTGTCATTTCATTTAGTGGTTCAAGACATTCTAAGGTAAAACAAGCTGCTTTGCATTCCTCTGAGACTTAGCATAAAGGCTGCTCTCCACAGCTACCACTAGGATAGCTTTCTTTACAATTTTGTCTTAAACCTACTACCATAAGAGTCGAATTGTACTGGTGCAAGGTGGCCATTATAACTAGTGAACAGCATATACCAGGCCAACTTCTCATAGCATCTAACTTGTACATTTCAATATTGAGTACACTTTGGGATTGGAAAAGGACTGTAAAGATCCAGACTGAGAGCTGTGACAATAATTGAATGAAAGTTAAGAGGTTTAGAAAGTATGGTAAACTGGTTCGTTCAAGGGGGTTCTTTCTCTCTGTTCATGACAAGCTGACAATCTAGGCCTTTGACTGGTAGAATGTACGCCGTCGCGTACCCTTCCTTTTTGTAGCTTAAGTGCAAGACGCATTAATACCATCCCCATGGAAGCAGGTTCTGATGTTGTGGTAAATAAAATTCCTTTACCGGGACTTAATTTGATACAGAAACATAATAAAATAGCTCAGTAAAATAAGAGGCAGAATCCGTGGTATTAGAGGTTCGGAATGGGCTTTATTCCAATGATCGATTATAATCGGTTGCTCCAAGTTCCATCACCACGGAGGTTCAGGAAGTGAAGTACATACATTATTGACAAGAAATGACTTTTATAGTACATACATTACAATGACGCGAATGCAGTAGGCGTAACAATTGATAAGGAAAATGACGATTCATATGCGTAACCGAAAATGGGTGTAATAAGGAGTAAAAAGGAACATAATTGGTTATGATGTCATATATAGGTGGATCTATAAGATAATACTTGGCATAGATGCGCGCGCAGCAGCATGACGTGTGATTGACGTGCAACTAGGGGGTGAAGGGGACTTGACATTTAGCTCTACATGTGGAGACGAAAAGTCTGGGGGGTCAAGTCAACCTAATCCCAAATCATATCTAACATCCTATGTTTAAAGAACTATGTTATCCACAAAAGAAGGACTCTCGGACAGAATCTATTCTATACTGACTGTGCGTGCGTGTACAAGCGTCTAAGTGTCTACACTAAATGCGAGGGCAGGAATTTTCTATGGTAACAGGGCTATGAATTACTTTCATAAAGACAGGGAAGCTGAGCCATTGCTCGGTAGCTGGAAGGGATGTTGACTTAAACTACTAGACAGGAATGCATCGGCTGAGGGGCGAAGCAGATAACTCGAAGGTGAAATACAGTTCTTGGCAGGCAGCAAGCTGATGTCAGGCTTTGTGAGCCGCGCAGAGAATGAGACAAAGTTCATGGTCACAGATGCAGGCTCGGACTGGAGCTTCAGAGACAGAAAGCAAGAAAAGCTTGATGACAGAATCAGGGCCTACTTGCCTGGACTGTAAAATGGCATAAGTGAACCATATAAAGCCGGTGGCTTTTCATACTTAGGAATGGAATATCCGGCCTATTCATGGCGGATCTGACAGAGGACATGTTGACGGTGGACGCACATGTGTTTGCGTCTTCATAACTAGAACTGGAGGGAACATACATGTACTTGTAACATGCACATAGAACCGTTGGGGTCCAAGATAGGGGACATAACTGACCAGAAAAATCCATATTTCCACATTCCCTCCTTGTCCCCTACTTGCCCGTCAAGAGATATCAATCTTCATCAATCCATTGATCTGTTCATATAACATCATTTGTTCTTCTTTCTTCTTCCGTGACGAATGAGATCTTGGTGGTGGAATACACGATGTGGCGCACAGACCACAGATCGCTGGTCCACATTGCAGACATAGACAGCAACTGAATAGTAGGAGAAGGCCAATACCTAGGAAGGATAGAACTCTCCATCCCCAGGCTGATATCACACTCCAAACCCAACCGGACCAAGTCCAGGTGCCTGGATTCTGGTGTATCTGGCTTACAATCTTATGAAGGCGAGTTATAGCTTTATATACAGATGGCGAATTTTCTGGTATGAAAATGCAACAGCTTGATCCGATGACCCTACAAGCTCCGCCCCTATCAGCCAGGATGACGTCAAGGACAAGACGATTTTGAAGCACAACAATCCGCATAGCAGACTGCTCTTCTGTTAAATTGCCTAAGGCGGAAATAGTTTCATTCACTACTGCTTCAAGGGTTCTAGTTAATCTACGTATCAGCTTACTATTAGTAACAGTACCTATATAGGGAAAGATGCCTTTATTGAAATCTGTGTATTTTTCCCATGCTGTTTCAGTGTAATCGACAATTGGGAGATCTCTCCGCTCTCTGTTGTGTACTAAATGAATATTTCTATAATAATCAGGAGGAGCTAGGAAAACAGGTGGCAAAAGAAATGCAATGTAGCAGGTACCATCCCAATCTAGAGGTAGACGCATATATGCGGTCTGACCACATATAAAGTAGGAGTGGCGATAAGCTCTAAATGAAGATTTGCCTTGATCACTGAATTCTACTGTAGTAGTGCATTTACTATGGCCCATATGTATGGAACCAACTTTTCTTACACACAATTCACCTTTCGCTGGGAATACTGACATTGTTGGTAAAACTAGTTCAACTTCGGATTCGACATTTAGAACCATGAGATTAGGAGTAAAGTTACCTAATCCATATACTTCATTTTCTAGATCAGTTCCTGTTCCTTTGGGGCGACCCTCCTTGTCAGGGTAACAGACTTTGAATAAAACTAGGTTCAGATTTCCCCATACCCACTGGTCTTGGTAAACGGCTGTATCTGAGTCTATGGAATTGATTAAACTAAACCATGCTCCACAGGAGCCATTATGTGTAAACGGATGTGGAAAGAAAGGCAAGACTCCTTCATAATTCTGATAGGGAGGGAGTCGGCCACACACCCAACAATTAGTTGCATTACTAGTCTGATGGGAATGATGTAACATACTAATGAAAGTGTTTTTGCGCAGCACAAGTCTATAAGACAATTCATGCGGGGGTAAGTCACTAAAAGAATGTTCAGCAGTAACATTGTAAACGTTTCTGGCAATAGGGTAATATATGTGCAACAATATACTTGCAGTAATTATTAAAAGACTTAAGAAAAACAAGATTAATAATGTCGCTATGCAATGGCTACGCAGTGATTTACAATACGCCTGTCGTTTCATTATTATACGCGACTGTCCATGATTCAGGTCTAGGGGATACATGTCGGAGACGGATTCAACCGCTTCACCTAGGAGAGGACTTAAACAATCAAATCGTCCGACGGCCTAGGCCTTAATTTCAGTTTATACAGTTCTTTACTGTCGGTCTCAACCAGAGGTAGTTTTGAGTCAATTGGTGAGGACACACGAGGTGGGCTGTTTACATCTGAAGGAAGTCCATGAAATTTCTTGATATGACTTGAATGAATCCATCCTTTCCTGCCTTCAATCTTCACGGCTGTCCTTGTGGTCAGCAAGACCAACTTGGGTGTCTTCCACCTGGGCTCCAGCTGAGTCTTTCGGTCGAAATTCCTCACAAGGACGAGGTCCCCCGGAATTACGTCATGGGGTTTCACCTCAGTGTTGTCGGGAAAGGCTGCAGCTACCTGTGAACGACAAGATTGTAGTGCAGACATCAAGGAAGCCAAGTAATCTGTCAGCATATTACAGTCAATATCAGTTATTTTGCGTGGTATAGGCGTCCCCCACATATTTGGTGGTCTGCCGAAGATCACCTCATACGGGGATAGCCCTGTTCGAGAGTGTGCGACCATTCTTGTGAAAAAGAGTGCAACTGGTAGTGCTACTACCCAGTCGACACCTTTCTCCCTGCATATTTTGGACAATCTAATTTTCAGTATCTGGTTATGTCTTTCTACGAGACCTGCTGCCTCGGGGTGTCGGACACAGTGGAATTTCCACTGATAACCTAACAGAAGTGAGACATGTTTCATTAATTCGGATGAGAACGGCTGGCCGTTATCTGAATGAACAACACGTGGTAAACCGTATCGTGGGAAGAATTCTCGAACCAACTGTTTGGCAGTAGTCGGGGCAGTGTAATCTGAAACCGGGTATGCCTCCGTCCAGCGGGACAGAGCGCAGACAACTACGAGAACATATTTGAATCCTCGACATCGTTCCATCTGGATATAATCCATCTGGAGTACTTCAAAAGGGTGATTAGGAGGATGAAATCCACCTTGTTCTACGGGAACACTTTTTCCTGGGTTGAACTGGCAACAGATCATACAGTTACGGACCTTTTGTTTGGCTGCTGCTCGTAAATGTTTATTGAACCAAATGTGTTGAATGCTATCTAGCATAGCTTTTTCTCCTAGATGTGCTGGACTATGTATAGTGTTAATTATAACTTGGACCATTGAATCAGGAAGGAACCACACAGATTTTTCCTTCATCATCCATCCTTGGTCCGTTTGGATCCCTCCTAATTCAGTCCATTTCTTTATTTCATCTGGTGTAGCATGTGTCTGTATGTCAATTACGTCAAGAGTAGGATTTTTAACTGTCATACAATGTGTCGGCATCGGGACTATTGTCTTTGTCATGTCGGATGTTTGGGTTTGAGCAGTCTGTTTAGCTGTTCTATCGGCTAGGTCATTGCCTTGAGAAATGATATCAGTAACTTTCGTATGAGCTTTACATTTCATAATTGATATTGCAGTAGGTAGATGTATTGCATCTAATAAGGCATGAATGAGGGGTCCGTGCTGAATGTGGGCACCGTGGGAAGTTAAATAACCTCTCTCTCGCCACAGCACGCCGAAGTCATGTACAACTCCGAATGCATAACGTGAATCAGTGTATATGTTGACTTTTTTATTTGTGGCTTGAATACAGGCTTGTGTCAGAGCGATAAGCTCTGCGGCTTGAGCTGACAAAGTATTTATACGATTAGTTTCAATGACTTCAGTATCTGTTGTGACTGCGTAAGCAGCCACCAACTCTCCTGTATTTGTTCTCATACATGAACCATCTACATACAATGTCAGGTCTGGGTCTGACAATGGGACATCGGTTAAGTCTTGTCTAGGTTTCGTCGTTATTGTAATAACTTCAATACAGTCATGGGCTAGTGGGTCTGTTCCGATTACTGGCAAAAGTGTGGCAGGATTCAATGTGTTACAGCGTCTGATTTCTATATGTGGCTGGAACAATGTAAGTTCGTACCCTGTAAGTCGCGCTATAGTCAAGTGTTGTGTTTGCGTTCTATTTACAAGAACCTCTACTGCATGTGGTACTTGAACTGTCAATGGATGTCCTAACACTATGGCATCGCTTTGTCTGATTGCTAAAGCTGTCGCTGCCACTGATTTTAGGCATGCAGGCAAAGCCTGAGCTACGGGATCTAATGTACTAGAAAAGTAAGCACATGGTTTGTGTGCTCCTGCTTGTTCCTGTGTGAGTACTGACAAGGCAGTACCTTCGCGTTCTGTAACAAAGAGTGTAAACTGTTTTCTGTAACATGGCGTTGCTAAAACAGGTGCTTGACATAAAGCTTTCTTTAGGCTTTCAAAAGCTTGTGTATGTTCCTGGGTCCAAGGGAGAACAGTCGATGTGGCTGCCTCCTGTGTTGTCAACTGAATGAGTGGTTTTGCTAGAAATGCGTATTGCGGGATCCACTGTCTACAGTATGAAGTGAGGCCTATGAAAGCCCGCACCTCCTTTTGTGTCTTGGGTATTTGCATGTTAGCTATTAACTGAATGCGGTCGGGTGTAAGCTGCCTTCCCTCCTTGGACAGCGAGTGTCCAAGATAAATAACTCGCTGGACACAGAATTGCAGCTTAGAAGGGGACACCTTGTGTCCCTTTTCAGCTAGAAATTGTAAAACTGTCAGTGATGCTTTCTCACATTCGGGTTCACTTCTCGCGGTGATCAACAGATCATCGACGTATTGAAGCAAGGCAGTGTTAACTGGCATGTGGATACTGTCAAGTTCTCGTTTCAGTGCTTGGCTATAGATGCTGGGGCTTTCTGTAAATCCTTGAGGTGCGCGTGAGAATTTAAAGCTACGTCCATTTAAACTAAATCCGAACAAATATTGGCTTTCCGGATCTATTGGGACGCTGAAAAAGGCGTTTTTAAGATCAATTACAGTAAAGAATGTTGCTTCGGAATCAATGGCTGTTAATAATGACGAGATATCAGGGACCACAGGGAATTGTGGCACAATGCATTTGTTTAACTCGCGCAGATCAATAACCACTATTCTTTACTTGGGGTAGGGCATTTTCTACTAATTTTGTTACAAACACATGTGGGTATGATTCGCTACTTGCTTTTAGGCCACTATTTATACCAAAACATTTTTCAAATCGGGCATAGTAATCACTAGTGTCTTCATCTTGCTTCTGTTTACAGGCTGAAATTGTACCCCAATCTTCCTTTTTCGTAGTTAATAAACGTGGCAGTACCTGTACTAGTAAACCTGGTAGTGCTTTAGTTTTATCCCCAAGTCCTGCTCCTGCAGTTCGGGCCTTTTCTTCTGCTTCTAATACTGACCATTCTATCTTTTTGTCTCCTACCTCCCACTCTTTTTCCCTGAGTTTCTCATAAATGCCAGCGGGCATCAATACCTTTAATATTGTCATAATGTCGGGATAGGTATACTCTCCCATGAGTAACATGTCCTTAATTTCTCGGTGAAAACCCGCTGGATCTTTGTCATGACTGGGTACCACTTTCTTCATTTCTAACAATTCTATTTTCGATATGGGCGTATATACAAATACGCGCTTGAACTCGTTGTCCTCGCCCTTTATTGGGTGCACTTCTCGTAAAGGATTCTGTCTGTCCATGTAATACGTGGTTCTTTCCTTGATGGGCAATGAGACACGGTCTGAACATACAAAAAGAATATACTGCTTTCTTGATTCTAGAATTTCTTTAATTAATTTAGTACCTGAACCTCTTCATCTATTCATAAGCAATTCAGTCAATATATCAGGTAAGGGACCAGGGTCCGAATGCTGACTCTGATATAGTATAATGAGTTGTTGAATCATATAAATCCCAGCTAAACGCTGTTCATCTGGGGTGAGATTCAAAAATGCGCGTGCTACTGTATCATCACTATATTTTCCGGGACTGTCAACCCAATGGACAGCTGACCTGGCTAGTTCTTGTTCATCCATAGAATCGAGAAAATGATAACCCCTTCGTTCTCGGAGTAGTTTGTCGGCGGCTTGGAACGAATGCTCGTTAGACCTTATATGGACTATGGGTGTTGGGAAACCCCTGTTATTGTCTGGACATATCGGGCGTATCGGGTCAATAAGACATCTATTACTATTACAAGATCTTCCTCTACCTACATAGGCTATAGTGTCTGACTGTCCTGTGGGCAGTCCTGATCCTTCTTCCTCGTTTTGTTCGCACTCGTCTACCGCTAATCTTTCTTCGTGTAGGCGTTCTATTTCTTTACGGATCTTTCGGCACATGGCTATTATACAATTTTGTTTATCATGTCTACCTTCTGATATATTCTGGCTCCATCTGGTAAGAATTTGCATTGCTTCCGGGTCTACCCCTGGTCGGTCTTCATTTCTGATCACACAATTTATGAGGAAACGTAACAGTTCCCCCTGTATCTCCACTTTCTGGTATTCCATAGCTCTGTTAATACATTCTGGATCTCGCCCTGTTTGGACAAAATGGTATATTTTATCTAGATGCGCAGTCATTCCTGGTAACTTCCCTAAGTACACTGCGGCTCGTCTGATACGCAAGGATGCCAGGATCATTTCGTCCTCTTTGCCGGGCACAGGGTCATGTCTGCAATCTACAAGAAGTTGCTTAAGCGTACGGGCATTTATGAGTTTGGGGGTACGTGAATGTGCTGACTCTTGAAACGTAAGTTTATTTATTCTGGGTGGCGTAGAAAAAATGTTACTAGCACCTCCCGTAGCCCCATCTGGGGTGTCGGGTGTGAAAGGATTCGTTGAACGTGACACAGCAACTATAGGTGTGGACACAGCTATAGAAGCAGCTGTAGGAACAGATGTAGAAACAGATGTGCTTGCCGGAACTTGTGACACGATCTGTTGCTGTAGGGATACGGGCACCGGATCTTGGCGTTGAACTTCCCTGACAGGCGGTCTATGTGGGGCGGAATTTGCATACTCGGGAGCTGCGTCATCTAAATATGAGGAAAGAAAAACATCTTCTGCGGTTCTAGGATGTCCCTTAGGATGTACCTTTATTGGAAATAATGGGGTTGGCAAGTCTTTCGGTATCTCTGGAGTAGCCTTAGGTAATCCTTCGGCCAGAAGGGGATACATACCATTCATAAGGGCATTTCTTTGTCTGTCTACTTGTTCTGATTTCACTCGGATACCTTCCTCAATTAATAGATTTTCCCGAACTTTATTGGAATTCTCTTTACTCTTCTCCTCCTGCCTACGTGCTTTTTCTGTACGTCTATGAGATTCTTTACGCCATAACTCAACGGCATCTTTCTGTGACTGTCTGACTTTCCTTTTCCATAACTCTTCCTCGACTTTCATGATGCACTCTGCATCCCAGGTTCCCGCTGTGGGCCACCTCTGACTTTCTGGTAATTCCTTGGTGTAGTCTACCCATAAATCAAGAAATAATATAGCATCTAAGCCATGTTTATGATACATGAAGTACCCCGGAGTGTCCCTAGGAGGAATAGGAACGGCTTCTTCGAGTACCCCTTTTCTTGTTGTGATCTGTCTTAATTTTGAAAAGAGCGGCATATTGAGAACTGATCTGATACTTACTCTTGAACACACTTAGTACAAAAGCACAATAATGAACAACCATTCATACCACAATATGCAGGACGTTTAACACATTAAACATTAAACATAAAACATTTTTAACCTTTTAAAATAACCAACAATGATGATCGTCTGCATAACTAATCACCAAGCATAATTCTTGACAATAACTAGATACTTCGGAATACTTGATATACTGCTAAACAGTACATATACACTGCTAAAACAGTGCAGACCGGATTTGTGTACCCAAACCCGTCTTGACCGGCACAACCTATGTGCACGTCAGAAATGCCTCCCCAGTAATGGTACTCACCGGGTAGCTTCGGAAACGGAAGGCCTCGGAAACTGGACTTGGACCGGACTGGACTCGACTCGACTCGTCGGAAACTGGACTCGACTTCGAACTGGTGGGCCTCTGTATACCTCGGATCTTGCTCTCTCAGCTAGGCTCTGGTCGGGATACTTCGCACTTCTCACCGCCTCGTCTGGGTGTTGATCGCAGCCTCAGTCGCCCCCGCTTGACCGGAGGGAGATACAGGAAATCCTGCTGGTACGCGTTATTGTCCGTCCAGCTGTGGCAGGAGACCGGGCCTGCAACTCACCGCCGGCGCGTGAGATGAGAAAGTGTCCCTGTTCGGGCGCCATTCATGTGGTAAATAAAATTCCTTTACCGGGACTTAATTTGATACAGAAACATAATAAAATAGCTCAGTAAAATAAGAGGCAGAATCCGTGGTATTAGAGGTTCGGAATGGGCTTTATTCCAATGATCGATTATAATCGGTTGCTCCAAGTTCCATCACCACGGAGGTTCAGGAAGTGAAGTACATACATTATTGACAAGAAATGACTTTTATAGTACATACATTACAATGACGCGAATGCAGTAGGCGTAACAATTGATAAGGAAAATGACGATTCATATGCGTAACCGAAAATGGGTGTAATAAGGAGTAAAAAGGAACATAATTGGTTATGATGTCATATATAGGTGGATCTATAAGATAATACTTGGCATAGATGCGCGCGCAGCAGCATGACGTGTGATTGACGTGCAACTAGGGGGTGAAGGGGACTTGACATTTAGCTCTACATGTGGAGACGAAAAGTCTGGGGGGTCAAGTCAACCTAATCCCAAATCATATCTAACATCCTATGTTTAAAGAACTATGTTATCCACAAAAGAAGGACTCTCGGACAGAATCTATTCTATACTGACTGTGCGTGCGTGTACAAGCGTCTAAGTGTCTACACTAAATGCGAGGGCAGGAATTTTCTATGGTAACAGGGCTATGAATTACTTTCATAAAGACAGGGAAGCTGAGCCATTGCTCGGTAGCTGGAAGGGATGTTGACTTAAACTACTAGACAGGAATGCATCGGCTGAGGGGCGAAGCAGATAACTCGAAGGTGAAATACAGTTCTTGGCAGGCAGCAAGCTGATGTCAGGCTTTGTGAGCCGCGCAGAGAATGAGACAAAGTTCATGGTCACAGATGCAGGCTCGGACTGGAGCTTCAGAGACAGAAAGCAAGAAAAGCTTGATGACAGAATCAGGGCCTACTTGCCTGGACTGTAAAATGGCATAAGTGAACCATATAAAGCCGGTGGCCTTTCGTACTTAGGAATGGAATATCCGGCCTATTCATGGCGGATCTGACAGAGGACATGTTGACGGTGGACGCACATGTGTTTGCGTCTTCATAACTAGAACTGGAGGGAACATACATGTACTTGTAACATGCACATAGAACCGTTGGGGTCCAAGATAGGGGACATAACTGACCAGAAAAATCCATATTTCCACAATGTAATTTGTCAGGGGTTTTAATTGGTTGAAGGCTTTCCTGGAGGTACATTGTCTGGCTGGACCATGTGAGGTCCCTTTGAAGTTCACCTGATTGAGAAATGGAGTTGGAAACACTGAATTTGAGTGCACACCTCTCCAGGAGCGCTTGGCTATTTGAGAACTAATGGTTAGTGCCTGCTTCATACATACATGGTTATATTTTATTATTCATATCAAATTATATGATGCATCTGAATAGGGAATAAACGAATAACCTTATTCGAAAAAATCAAAAATAAATTGAATAATAGATATACATAAAATGAAATTAATAGAAAACCAAAATATCGTTAAATGTAGATAAAGGCCATTGAAAATATAATACAATATTAGATATACCAAACTAGTAATACAATTGATTAACATAGAAAAACATAGTGAATAATCATAAATAGCTATGTTAAAGTAACTGTATTGATACATACATAATAGTGACCGGCCAGACAATGGTATGTTGACATCTCCTTGAAAGCTCAGACTCACACCTCCTTGAAATCCCATCTTTCGAAAAGTCAAAGACACTAAAACGATCAATCTCACGAGGGCCCTCTTGTCTTGAGGTCTCTAACTCCATCAATTTGTGCATCAAGTCATAACGTCTTATGAAGCATTTAAAGTAGAATTCATATATGTATTGTTTAACTCTACCTTAAAACCTTTGAATATAAAAACACGTCCCCTTTAATTCTCAATGGACTTAACTGCATAGTTTTTTTTCTGTGTTTTTATATTGACTATAGCTGTCCATCCTTCTCTGTTTACATATCTATATTAGGCGTAGCACTTTTTGACCCATACATGAGGCACTTTTATTGCTACTATTTTATGATTTCGGTTTTGCTTAATACTTTTCATATTATTTGTAATCGCTCTCTTGTATCTGGATCCCTGATAACTTGACCGCTTGCAAAGGCCCCACTAGGTTAGTCCATGCTGTATAAAACTGATAAATAAGTGAGTGCTCACTTTCTGTAAACAGACCTTTAAATCTTGCTCTTATCTTGTCACATTTGCCTTGCATTCAAAAACGGAGATCAAATGTCAGGCTCTGTCTTCTGAAGGAGCTTGGTGTTTAGTTTTATTTCAGTGACTCCAAAGTGGGAAGATTTATGTGACAATCTTTGTGTGAAAGCAAAGGTTTTTTTCTAGCCCACACCAAAATTTAAATGTCTGTAATTGAACTGTGCAGATATTTCAGAATATATCAGAATTAGGAAAGCACAAACAAATCACTTTTTTCTAATTCTGAAGTGTGGTGGAAGCACATATTTAGTGCACTTAGGTGACAAGTACAACAAGCATTTGCATACAATAGGTCTCGCATTTACTACTTACAATTGTTAACGTTTGTCTTTGCAACTCTGACAGTGTCTGTTAGGGGTAGTAAGCGCTATATAAATGCATTTACAATACAATAAAATCTTTTGTGTGCCACAGCATGCGCTATTGTGCAATATGTGGAATGCAGGCAGGAAAACAAAAACAAGCATTGAAAATGCAATAGGTCTCGCCTTTCATTAAGTTAAAGCCATTTGCTTTGCTACACAATACCATTAGCAAAGCAAATGGCTTTAAATTAATCAAAGGCGAGACCTATTGCATTTTCAATGCTTGTTTATCTGGCTGGTGAGTGGCGTCCGGCCGCTCACCATGCACAAGACTTCCTTGTACTTCTGCCTCAGACTCAGTATGATTGGTTTAATTCCTGTAAAGCCTAAGAGTACCCTTTTTTCTGACCCCGCAGTGACCAACCGGAAGCCCTCCCAGGTATCGATCACAAAGGTGAAGCAGTTTGAGGGGTCTTCGTGCTTTGTGAGGAGGTCGCAGTGGATGCTGGAGCAGCTGCGGCAGGTCAACGGGATCGAACCAAACAAGGTGAGCCCGGGGTGGCCTCTGTATGTGAGCGGAATCTGACTCTCTACGTGGGTGGAATCTGACTCTATATGTGGTGGAATCTGAACCTATATGTGGGTGGAATCTGAATATATATGTTGGTGTAATCTGAATCTATATGTGGTGGAACCTGGGTCTGCCTCTATATGTGGGTGGATTCTGGATATATATGTGGGTGGAATCTGAATCTATATGTGGTGGAATCTGAATCTATATGTGGGTGGAACCTGTGTCTGCCTCTGCATGTAGGTGGATTCTGCATATATATGTGGTTGGATTCTGGATATATATGTGGGTGGAACCTGAGTCTGCCTATGTATAGATGTTGGTGGAATCTGGATATATATGTGGGTGGAATATGAGTCTGCCTATGTATATATGTTGGTGGAATCTGGATATATATGTGGGTGGAATCTGAGTCTGCCTATATATGCGGGTGGAATCTGCATCTATATGTGATGGACTCGGAATCTATATGTGGGTGGAAACTGGATCTGTATCAATATGTAGTGGAATCTGAGTCTGTCTGAATCTGCCTCAGTGTGTGGGTGGAATCTGAATCTGCCTCAGTGTGTGGGTGGAATCTGAATCTACCCCATATGTAAGTGGACCCCGGGTCTGTCTCTGTATGTGGGTGGTATTTGAGTCTGCCTCTATAGATGAATGGAATCTGAGTCTCGCTTTCTCCCTCTGGGTGGAACCTTAGTTTGTCTCTAGATGTGGGTGAAACCCATGTTGGCTGCTATGTGTGTGTGGAACCAAAATCTGCCTCTAAGTGGGTGAAACCAGAGTCTGCCTCTGTAAGTGGGTGAAACCAGAGTCTGCCTCTGTATGTGGGTGAAACCAGAGTCTGCCTCTGTATGTGGGTGAAACCAGAGTCTGCCTCTGTATGTGGGTGAAACCAGAGTCTGCCTCTGTATGTGGGTGAAACCAGAGTCTGCCTCTGTATGTGGGTGAAACCAGAGTCTGCCTCTGTATGTGGGTGAAACCAGAGTCTGCCTCTGTATGTGGGTGAAACCAGAGTCTGCCTCTGTATGTGGGTGAAACCAGAGTCTGCCTCTGTATGTGGGTGAAACCAGAGTCTGCCTCTGTATGCGGATGAAACCAGAGTCTGCCTTTGTATGCGGATGAAACATCAGTCTGCCTCTGAGTGGGTGGAACCTCAATCTGCCTCTGTATGTGGTTAGAATCGGGGTCTGCCTCACTGCATGGTTGGAATCTGAGCCTCCCTCACTGCATGGGTGGAATCTGAGTCTGCCTCACTGCATGGGTGGAATCTGAGTCTGCCTCACTGCATGGGTGGAATCTGAGTCTGCCTCACTGCATGGGTGGAATCTGAGTCTGCCTCACTGCATGGGTGGAATCTGAGTCTGCCTCACTGCATGGGTGGAATCTGGGTCTGCCTCAATGCATGGGTGGAATCTGGGTCTACCTCAATGCATGGGTGGAATCTGGGTCTGCCTCAATGCATGGGTGGAATCTGGGTCTGCCTCGAACAATAGGCAGAATAAGAATCATCCTGTGTATGTGGGCATCTGTATGGGGGTGGAATCTGCGTTTGTGCGAATGTGTGTGTGAAATCGCTGTGCATACCTTGGGCAAGGTGGCAAAATGGTGAAATGGATCACGCCCCTCCTGCACCTGAAGACCAAGCCATTATCAGGCATCTTTCTGTGGAGAGGGGAGAAGGGGGCTATATGAGAAATACATTTTCATATCTAAAAAATGGGAGATGGTCTTTTTCGTTTTTACCAAGGTAGGAATTTTCCATTTTAAGCTCTCGTGAAACAATCGCACAAGGAAGCCAAATCAGTGTGGTTTGTTTCACCAGCTATGATGAGTGATGGGCTCATGGGGCATCAACACCGGTTGGCATTCGGGGCACAGGGCGCTGTTTTCTTTATAAAGAGGTCACTAAGGCTAATGCTATGTGTTGTACTCTTGTAATTCCAGTAACTACGCTCCAGTAACTGATGTAACTTTGTAACCATGTTCTGAAACAATGTTTCTTCCTCATGTAAAGCGCTCTGATACCTCCGGGTCTAGCCAGCGCTATATAAAACTAAATAAACAAAGTAAATAAAATAAAATAGGCAAAAGTTATATTTTGTTTAAGAAAACGGGGAATTCATCATTTGACATCAATTACGCAAAGATCAGGGGACAACAATGCATCTTTCCAAATCAAGCTCTGTGCATGTAACACACACACACACACACACATCCATTTCCTAGGCGCCCCTAAAGATGAGGCTTCTCATAGCAGAGTTGGAACTGTCCATTCCTTCCCTGAAGAAGGGGCTCTAGCGCCAAGAGGAAGGACCACAAAGGAGCGGCACAGCATCTTCACATCGAGGTGGACCCTCCCATACCCTGGCGTACAGAGAGGGAGGTCCTTCCTACATCCGGGGTTTCATCTGTTTGCCTCCTACCAGGGTCACTTCCAGTCAATGTTCAGTGTTGTACAGAATCATACGGACCTCAGCATGCCGCGTGATTTCGAAAACCGGCTGCAGAGTGCCATTTCCACGGTTATTCTCGGTTTGATCTACCCTGGATTTGGCCCACTTCAGGACTTTGGTTTTAGGTTCTGATTCATAACCTGGCAGTAGGAGCATGCACCAGGTGTCCCTCTCCATATGTTTGGGGTGAGCTCCCAGACCCATATTGCTTTAAGTGGAGATCTGGTGCATGTATCTGCTTCCTACTCCAGATCTGCCAGGGGTCAGGGCGCAAACTGAATGGTGTTCTCTGGGTAACTGGCAGAGCACAGAATTCCAGGCTGTGACGGGCTGACCTAAACCCAAACCATGCTTCTTTGTAAAGTGTGAAAGATGAGATTGTGTTTCTGTGATTCAAGGACTGGCTTTGTCTATAAGCTCATGCTCGAATGTCAGTATTCGAAGAAAGTTCCAGGCACCATAATAATGAATATTGAAACCGCCTGTGGAAGAGTACGTCATAGAGTTGTGACATTAAGGATCAGCCTCACTACTGGCTGGTGAGTGATGCTTTCTTTAATGCACACATCTAATTTTACAAGGTGTGTTGAATTAAAGTACTCTGCACTGAACACAATGTGTGTATTGATTGTGATGTTTGGTGTCACCATGCTGTTTTCTCCAGTGAAGAATTGATTTCTGCGTTTTGCATAAAGAAATGCTGATTGCATTGAAAACTAAGCATGCCGTGCCCCTGAGGGGGTAAGGTGTGCACTATGTTTGCAATGAAGGCACACTGACTCGCATTGAGCGAAGATCCACACAAAGCTGACTCCTTCCATTACATTTCCAAATCTTACCCAAGGGAGACAGCATTGATTGTTTCTATTTATAAATTCCACGATCTGAATCTCTTCTGCAGACATTAGCTAAATGATTACCCTCTTACAAAGCCCTCATCAATCCCTCATTTTAGGCAGGGTCACAATGTTAAACCTCATAGTCTGGGGAATGGACTTGCGAGCAAGTCTGCTGCAGGAAGAGCGGGATGGGATTTAAAGGAAGATGGATCACATTTCAAGAGAATTCTCCTGGGATGAGGAACTGGTTGGAAACCAGTCATTAACAATCTTCATTCAATACCATTCATATTTATGACTGCCAATATACAGTAAGTGCACTCCGAGTTTACAAATGACTTGTAAAGCATCAGTATTAAAATGCACGTCATGTGTCAAATACTGCATATTCCTCCAGGACATGCTGGATGGGATGGCTGTGTTTTTAGCTCATTGTCTCTACCTTTTGTAAGGAGATATTTGTTAAAAGAACGTCAATTACTAATAGAATTGGGAGTAACTGCTGTTGTTTTGAAATGCAGCATTTACATTCCCTTTACTAAAGCTCTGACTCTGGGATGTTTTACATCAGCCTGATGTGTTAGAAGGTTATCATTTCCAAGGCAGAATGATACGGCAGTGAATTCTCATCTACATGAAATGGCAAAGTGACATTCTGCTTCCTCCAGTTGTACTAACAGCCTTCCCATAGAGGGGCCCAGATAGAGAATGTACTACAGAGAAACTACAGTGGTGGATGACGTTATACAAGTGCAGATATAACCGAAGAAGTAATAACCAGAGTACAGAATATTTAAGAGGATACAGATATAGTTGGTATTCTGTACTGGAAAACAAGGACCTTTGTTGTACCTCTTCATTTTCTGTGACCATCACAGGAGAAACATATTATTTTAAATATCTAAATTTATACTTGATGCTGGAGGTTAAATTGTCCCTAAATACTCCTAGGTCTTACAGCTGATGAAAGTGAAGCACAAAGAAAGAATTGATGTAACCAAGCGGACACAATTTTTCAAACTGAGGAAATAAGATTGGATTTTTTTGTCTTCACACAATTTTCACCCAGACTGAATAAGATTGTGGGGAGCGGGAGAGAAGTTCAGGGGTAACTTTAGAATAAACCACCTATGAACCCATTATACAAGGAAGATCATGGGAGCAAGAAAAATGTATGGGCTGTCTACGGATGCATCCTACCAAAGTATGATTTAAATCACACAAGGCAAACAAGACAAGAGGAAAAGGATCCACGCCGGGGGAATGCCCTAATTATGGGGGGCCCTTGAGTCTCTGTATGACATAAGATATGGCTAGGACCAGAGAATAACAAAAAATTGTAAGGAATGACCTCACACACTCTGGGAGTCAGGCTTCATTATTGGCCATTCTTGCTCGCCAAAGAATCCTCTCATGACGGGCAGGCTTTCTGTATTCACAAGATGTGGAATGGGATCTCCAACATGAAGGATAAAAATATTGGTTACCTCCTCATTGGAATTACCTTTATTTGCTGAGAAGGCGTCGAGATGGTTAAAAACTGGAAAGGATGCAAAGGAGTGTTTATTACTCCTGCATCAGGCAGGTCAACATGTTTCAAACGGGGCCCAATCCGGGGTCTTTGGCTTTCGTTGGGACCGGAGATCCCTACTATCCTATGCTATAAGCAAAAGCACGATCGCGCACACAACCTATGAATACAGGAAGCCTGCCCGCCATTAGAGGGTCCTTTGGAGAGCAAGCATGGGCAATGATGAATCATGACACCCAGGGTGCTGTATGAGTCCTTACTTACACTTTTTTGTACTTCTTTTCAATTCTTCGTAATTCTGTGGTCCTATCCATATCTTAGGTCATACATGGACTTTAGCAACCCCCACAATTAGGGTATTCCCCAGGCATTGACCCCATAACTTTAAAATATACATATTTTTTGAAATAGTAAGGAGCACACGGAACAACCTCATGGTGTATGTCCTGAAGAAGAGACCAAATCGTGGATTTGAATGGGCCTGCCTGGTTTGCAGTAGAGCAATAGCGATGAGACGGTCTTGTTACCACCATCTGGACTCGCAGACCTCACTCAAAAAGCATGGCCATGTGAGACCATCTGGAAGCAGACGTTGTACTCTGAAGATCCTGCTTCCCTATAGCAGATCATCACAGCTGCAGAGAAGGAAACCAATACATTGACTAGAGAGGTAATGAGAATGTCTATTGCTGAATTCTCTCTGTGAGCGAGCTCTAGAAGGTTTGACAACATCTGCGTGTTTTCCAAAATGTCCATGAGCCTCATCACTAAAGCGTGCTTAGCGTCCTTCCCCACAGCTTCCTAGGCACTCCTCTGCGATATAAGATCTGTTATCATATCTGAGATATGCGGCTATCCGCCTAGCACTAAACCCGACTTCTCTGTGTTCCAAACCCAAACCCGCAATCTGAATTCTCTAATTTTTAAACGAAGTCCATATGCAACATCCTTAATATGCTAAGAATCATGGGTTCATCTTCATTCTCCCTGAAATATATTGAAAACCCTTGTACGTACAAAGCAACTAACGTCTTGAAATTTAGTAATGCGTCCTTATCAAAGCAAACTCTGTCATAGCCTCTGAAACAAACTAGTGTTGTCCCTCAGCAAAAGCTCTACTCTTGACCCTTCCCAGAGAGCTCAGAGGTGGTACTGATTCATGTCGTGCAGGCAAAATCATTTCAAAGTAAGACTGTAACTGCTCCTGTCCTTATGTTCAAATTCTTACAGTATCAGGGCCCGGTAAGTCGTTACTCCTTACCACGGAACCGAAGTAGCCTCGCTCCACATTCAAGGATAATTCCGCTTATCTGTAGACATTGGGCATCCTTCAGTCCGAATCCTCGTGCATGTGCATATGATCCTGTTTCCTATGATATTTTCATCAATTGACTCTCAAATTTCTTTGGCATTTGGGGAACTGCCCTGATGTGCATAAAATCCTTCCTAGAATTCATGACCGAACATGCAGCATTGGTTGACGGCCTGTTCTCTCGCAGAATTCTTGAATCAAGTTTCCTTGAGGCTCAGCTGTCCCCTCAACCACTGTCCTTTTAATGTACCGCATTTTACTCCAGAGTTTAGCCAACTTTGTGTTTGTCACACCAGCATTGTCTCCTCCTTCCTCTGATCCAGCAGGCTCCGTCTACCCTAATGACAGCCTCTTCAAGTGGCAGAGCAAAAAACAAACGCAAAGCAAGATCCTCAAATTTGACCTTTATCAACCCATCTTCCCTACTTTTGTTTTACTGAACATGTGTGTCAAGGGATGGCAGAGTCCTCTTTCACATAGAGATATCAGATCACAAGAACATCATTGTTTTGTTCAAACACACCAACTTCCAAGTGAAGTTATCGTAAAACATCATTCCTGCATCTCAAGCCAAGTCCGAGATCTTCTCGTCTGAGGCCTTCTACTCTCCTGGCAGGAGGATGCACCCTTTGTCTTAGTGTCACCAATCGCAGTTTGTACCTGCACTGAAAGTTCCAAAACTGAGCCTCTGTCTAATATTGAGAATGATATCATTCCTCCTCAATAACGGATCTCCTGATCCGCTGCTGGACAGGAAGCCATCTGGAGCACTGGTCCTCCGTGTCGGAGAAGCCTTCTGGTGGCTCTCATCACCCTGACCCCACGCTCCTTCAGGCTGAGCAGAAATGGCCTTACCACCAGCATACCACATCTTTTGGGAGGCCGCCCGCAAGAACTATCCTCGAAGAGGGAGAACCGCCTCTATCTACACAGTTCTGGAGAGGTCCTCCTGTTTCACGAAGCATTCTTGGCAAGTACTTTCTGGAGGGGATCAAAGAAATCTGCATGATGCTAAGAGCTCTAAAACAGCCTCGTGTTCTACATGGCGCAATGTACTTAACAAATAATAAAGATAGACTTCCTCAACTGCATCAATTTCCTCTGCTCTTTCTGTGGGAGGAGCCTGGCACTTGAATGTTGCTAGTTGTGTTTTTAGGCTACTTTCAGAGCAGTGGTAATATTTGATCCCCGCTTTTTTCTAGGATTCACCTGAGTTCGACTTGTTATTCGAGAATGCCTTTGACCAATGGGTGGCAAGTTCCGGTTCTGAAAAATTCACCTTCTTTCAAATTCTCCATCACTCCTGCCAGCGGTATCTTACCGACAAGAAGCCGGAGTTCATCAACTGCCAGTCCAAACTATTCGGAGGTGAGTCGCACTCTGATCCATCAGCTGTACTCAAACTGTCAATTTGATAAACTGCTCTCAATTTTTCATTCTGTTGCTATTTGAAGTTAACCACTTTTGAACTTCTCTGGCAATACAGTTTCTGTTGTATTTTTCCTTTTTTATTTTCTTTTTTTAAGATATTTTTATGGAAAGATCAAACAAATGGAAAGTGCTTATGTGCTTGTTGGACAGTGTTTTATTTTTATTCAGTTTTACAGTGAGGTTACACTGCTGGGGCAGATCCCTCACAAGGGATCTTTTTCACAAAACATTTGATCACCTACCACTTGGGTACTTCAAAAGTTCAAGTTTCATTTGTAAACTCCAAATCTTCAGGCATTGTGAGTTATTGCGAATGTTAATCCAGGTTATGTATGCCTCTTACCGGACTCTTCTACATGAGTAAGTCTGAGCTATAGAAGATTAAATGGGGGGGGGGTCTTATCATGCACTTCCTATTTCTCTCTCTCCCTACCTGCTCGGCACCCGGAAACCGCTCTGGGTAGCTGTGCCCTACAAATGTAATAATAATAGGAGAGGTACCCCTGTAAACTCTTAGGAACAACCCCATAAAGTGAAACGTTGGGTGGGAACCTCAAAAGATTTACGTGGGTTACCCCTTAAAGGAGGCACATGAGATGCTTCAAAGTGTTTGAGTACCCAGTAGGGTGTATGAACAGTGAACACTCCTATGTTTATGGGAATGTTGAGGTGGGGCTTTCCATAGGGAATGTTGAGGTAGGGCTTTCCATATGGATAAATGACAAGTTACAGGACCGTGCACAACACTCGACGCGCTCCGTTCCCAAAACCTGGTCAGGGATAGGGGAGTGGGGTGGGAGAAGGGGAGATGGGTTTAGGGTTAGACTAGGGGGTTAAAGTCGCAATATGAAGATAGCTGCTAGCTCTTGCAAATGGTCTATGTAAAGTGCATTGACACCCATGGTGCCTGGTTCACACTACTCAACTCATGAATTACTAGATGGCAGACTTCACCCCTCTAGAAACCCGTGAGACCCCAAGAAAGAGTAAACCTGGAAAAAACTCACTTAAGGTTGGCGTCATATCTAAATTTAATGTTTTTTAGTTGCCCAGAGGTGATTGCGTTAAAAGCTAATATCCAGGCCAGCTTTCTGTAGGTGGCTGTAGGAGAATGCCAGAGTCCAGAGCTCTACAAACAGCGCACACACAAGAGTAGGCACTAGACGTGATATGAAAATGACTCTGCCTCAGCCCAGACTGCCCATAATGTGGCGACCATGCATCACACATGTGAAACCTGAACAGCTTCTAGTGAAGAGTGGGATGTGCTTTTTAACTGGTGAACCTGTCCATTCAGGGGCAGGGTGAAGGGTCGTTTGTCTGATTAGGACGTTAGATTCCGTGACTTGTTCACAGCACAACGTTGTTACCTTTGAAACTCACAGGTCATGCAGGGGTGCTGCTGGACACTGCACACACCATCACAGGGCAGTACACTGTCACTGCTGGTCCCTGCGCTGCAACCACCAACATGAACCATACAGGGTCGCTGCTGGACACCGCACACACCATCACAGGGCAGTACACTGTCACTGCTTGTCCCAGCGCTGCAACCACCAACATGAACCACACAGGGTCGCTACTGCACACACCATCACAGGGCAGTAAACGGTCACTGCTGGTCTCTCCATCGCACCCACCAACATGAACCACACAGGGTCGCTGCTGGACACTGCACACACCATCACAGGGCATTGTACTGTCACTGCTGAACTCTCCACTGCACACACCCTCGCTGCACCATGCGCCGTGACTGATGTACTCTGTACTGCACATACCCTCGCTGCACCCTGCGCCGTCACGCTGCAACAGGCACTATCTCTACTGGAGTCTCCATGTATACACCATCAGTGGTCGCCTCACTGTCACTGGTGTTCACGCTACTGCACACACTCTCGCTGCACCATTCGCCATCACCGATGCACTCTCTACTGCACACACCCTCGCTGCACCATGCACTATCACTGGTGGAGTCTCTACTGCACACACCCTCGTTGCACCATCCACTATCACTGGTGGAGTCTGTACTGCACACACCCTCGCTGCACCAAGCACTATCACTGGTGGAGTCTCTACTGCACACACCCTCGCTGCACCATGCACTATCACTGGTGGAGTCTCTACTGCACACACCATAAGCGGACACCTCACAGTCACTGGTGTTCACCCTACTGCACACACCCTCGCTGCACCATGCACTATCACTGGTGGAGTCTCTACTGCACACACCCTCGTTGCACCATCCACTATCACTGGTGGAGTCTGTACTGCACACACCCTCGCTGCACCATGCACTATCACTGGTGGAGTCTCTACTGCACACACCCTCGCTGCACCATGCACTATCACTGGTGGAGTCTCTACTGCACACACCCTCGCTGCACCATGCACTATCACTGGTGGAGTCTCTACTGCACACACCCTCGCTGCACCATGCACTATCACTGGTGAAGTCTCTACTGCACACACCCTCGTTGCACCATCCACTATCACTAGTGGAGTCTGTACTGCACACACCCTCGCTGCACCATGCACTATCACTGGTGGAGTCTCTACTGCACACACCCTCGCTGCACCAAGCACTATCACTGGTGGAGTCTCTACTGCACACACCCTCGCTGCACCAAGCACTATCACTGGTGGAGTCTGTACTGCACACACCCTCGCTGCACCAAGCACTATCACTGGTGGAGTCTCTACTGCACACACCCTCGCTGCACCATGCACTATCACTGGTGGAGTCTCTACTGCACACACCCTCGCTGCACCATGCACTATCACTGGTGGAGTCTCTACTGCACACACCATAAGTGGACACCTCACAGTCACTGGTGTTCACCCTACTGCACACTCCGACTCTGGCTCCCTCACTCTTCCAGCTGGCCTATCCCAGCACACTCGGTCAAGGAGCGTGCTCATTATTTGAGGCGGGTTCTCACCCACTCAACTAACACCTCAATTTCTTCCAACATGAAATCAAATGTACATCAGAGGGAATGATCACGTGACTTCTTATCCAGACGACATCACATATAAATGACAGCCCATAAGTGAGTGAGTTGTTGATCATTGTGGCCATCCTTAGGCCTCCTGATGCTGGTTCAGTTAGTAACTCCAGCCACAACTGTGAAACTGTCTTTGAAAATACCTTCAAGAAACATGTTCAAAGTGTCTGTTTTGAGAGATGAATCGTCCGCCTTTCTTTTTCAAACGCCAGTAATGGGAAACTTTCAAAAGCACAGACTAAATTCCTAATTGTAATGCAGCATAAAAGAAAACTGCTTTAAATAAAAGCCTGTCTTTGTTTGCCCTGAAAGGAAATTACAGCACATGTGCAGAAACTAGAATGTTATCTGAGCTAATTGCATTCCAGCTGTAGGGATTTAAACAAAGCTGTACAAATGTGTTCCAAAATCAGTAGGCGGTAGGAATCATTAAAAACACAGTGAGAAGAGTTCTCAAATTGTTTTTGGGAGAAAACTCTACTGCTAGTAATTCTTTTTACAGTAGATTGAACCATGGTGAAATTGTGCCATGAATTATCGAAATCTTTGCTCTAAAATGTTAATTTTCTTGCACTACACTGTACCTGGAGAATTAAAGCTTGTCCTGCACCTCAAGAAAGGACTCGTATCTGATTGTCTTATTCCTCTGCCAAAAACAACAAAATAATGGTTCCTAAAGGGCACCCACAGAAAATATTGCTTTGCGCAGTCTGTTTTGATAAAAAGTGTAATTAAATCAAACATATGCTTATGGGAGGCCTTCAAAGTGGTCATTCGGGGCACATGCATTGCTCAGCTGAATGGCATTCTCAGGGCTATCTGCGGGTCACTCACCAAATTGGAAATTGATATTGGTGCCCTAGAACCAGCCCTTTTTCACTTCAACAATCCTGCCACTTTGGCTGACATTCGCGACAAGATGACCGAATACCAAACAGAAGTTACACGCGAAACACATTATCTAGGCAAAGAAAACTATGGAGAGGGGGACCGCCCCGGAAGAACACCCGGCTGGACTGCTGAGGACGCCTCATGCTTCTGCTGATGTCTCAGAGCTCAGAGATCCGGAGGGCCAGCTCCGCTCGTCTCCATTCTCTGCATATCATGGCTACCTTTTACATCTGCCTACATTTTGCTTGGCAAGCCCAGCGGAACTCCAAGTTTATTTGGACACCATACAGCTGGTCTGGCTTTATAAAGCCCAATGGGAAGTCTGTCCGCGGACAAGGCTCTTGGCCTCAACTAACTCACCACAGCCTTCTATAAAGAACATTCCAAGATCCTAGACCCCAGGCTTCTCGATATGTATCGGGATGCCACAGAAGCAGGGTCCCTTTCTCCATCTTTGAGAGAAGCCGTTATAGCTACACTACTTAAACTGGACAAACTGGCAGACTAATGCAACTCCTATCGGCCCCTGTCCCTCATTAATATTGTCAATACAATCTTTGCAAAGATTTTAGCAAACCGGCTGCTATTGCTGCTCCCGGTGATGGTGCGACCTGACCAATCTGGTTTTATTTCGGGAAGGTCGACCTCCCATAATCTTCACTGTTTTTGCAGTAATGCATCACCTACACCCACAGGCCGCCGCACTACTGCACACTACGATGGCGTTCGATTCATTAGAATGGGCATACCTATTCCCACTGTTGCAGAGGCTGGGAATAGGTGCCCGATTCATTGCACAGGTTCAACTTCTATACACCCTTCCCACAGCCCTGATACGGCTCAACGGCCTCATCTCTGAGCCATTCGCGGTCACGCGCTGCACAAGGCAGGAGTGTCCACTCCCCCCACACTGTTTGCTGTGGCCATGGAGCCCCTCACAGCGCGTCTTCGCCAACACCATGTGACTAGAGGCATTTGCTTGGCATCCCAAGGTCTGGTTGTATCACTAGATTTGGATGAAGGACCCGCAGACCAGTTTAGCCCCCTTAACGCGGGAGGTGGAAAAGCACGGAGGCTATTACGGCATACAAGTGAATTGGGCCAAATCTATCATCTTTTCTTTGACAGAGACGACCCTGCCCGTTCCCACAGAATATCCATTGAAGTGGCCCTTGGCTCAAACACATATTTGGGCATCTGGATCAGCAGGGACCCTGAAGAACTGTGGCGGGCGAACTACGAGCGGCCGATGGACTGGTTAGAAGACCACATTCCGGTGTGGTCCAGGTTACAATTGTCTATGGCCGGCTGTATTGCCCTGGCCAAAAAGGTAATTCTTCCCAAATTCCTCTATCCATTTGTCAACATTCCAATGCTCCAACTTTGGGGCCCCATATGAGTTACTTCCACTGCCGCAGTCCCAGGGGGGGCATGAGTGCCCCGGATATGCACCTCAACGCCATGTGCGCACAGGCCCAATATTTGCACAATTGGGTTCACCCCACGCTGTTTCAACCGCATGTGGCAATTGAACTAGACAGGACTTCCCCATGGCCACCTACCACAGCTCTCTTCCTGCCTTACAGCGCCCCTTGGTCTGAGATTTACACCACCCAGTGCTTGCATTGGGCATGGGATGGGCCCCGAAGGCGAGCCGGTACCCCAAGGCTGCACGCTCCTGCTGTCCCTGTAGTCAATCACCCTTTACTCCCGCCTCTGCACGACAAAGGAGCTGCATCATGCGCTGTCACTGATGTACTCTATACTGCACACACCCTCGCTGCACCATGCGCCGTCACTCATGTACTCTTACTGCACACACCCTCACTGCACCATGCACCGTCATTGATGTACTCTACTGCACACACACCCTCACTTCACCATGCGCTGTCACTGATGTACTCTCTACTGCACACACCGTTGCTGCACCATGCGCTGTCACTGATGTACTCTCTACTACACACACCCTCGCTGCCGTATGCGCTGTCACTGATGTACTCTCTACTGCACACACCCTCACTGCACCATCCACCGTCACTGATGTAGTCTACTGCACACACCCTCACTGCACCATGCACCGTCACTGATGTACTCTACTGCACACACCCTCACTTCACTATGCGCTGTCACTGATGTACTCTCTACTGCACACACCCTCGCTGCACCATGCGCTGGCACTGACGCACTCTCTACTGCACACACCCTCGCTCTACTATGCGCCGTCACTCATGTACTCTACTGTACACACCCTCACTGCACCATGCGCTGTCACTGATGTACTCTCTACTGCACACACCCTCACTGCACCATGCGCTGCCACTGATGTACTCTCTACTGCACACACCCTCGCTGCACCATGCGCCGTCACTCATCTACTCTACTGCACACACCCTCGCTGCCGTATGCGCTGTCACTGATGTACTCTCTACTGCACACACCCTCACTGCACCATCCACCGTCACTGATGTAGTCTACTGCACACACCCTCACTGCACCATGCACCGTCACTGATGTACTCTACTGCACACACCCTCACTTCACTATGCGCTGTCACTGATGTACTCTCTACTGCACACACCCTCGCTGCACCATGCGCTGGCACTGACGCACTCTCTACTGCACACACCCTCGCTCTACTATGCGCCGTCACTCATGTACTCTACTGTACACACCCTCACTGCACCATGCGCTGTCACTGATGTACTCTCTACTGCACACACCCTCACTGCACCATGCGCTGCCACTGATGTACTCTCTACTGCACACACCCTCACTGCACCATGCGCTGCCACTGATGTACTCTCTACTGCACACACCCTCGCTGCACCATGCGCCGTCACTCATCTACTCTACTGCACACACCCTCGCTGCACCATGCGCTGTCACTGATGTACTCTCTACTGCACACACCCTTGCAGCACCATGCGCCGTCACTCATGTACTCTACTGCACACACCCTCACTGCACCATGCGCCGTCACTCATGTACTCAACTGCACACACCCTCGCTGCACCATGCGCTGTCACTGATGCGCACTCTACTGCACACACCATTGCTGCGCCATGCACTATCACTACCGGAGCCTCCACTGGATACACCCTGTGGCTCACACCTTGAGAATGGTGCTTGTCAGAAGTGTCACGACTTGCACACATGCACTCACATCATTGCGCTTTTTTTTTTGTTTTTGCTGATGCAGCATTGGTTATAAGCACTGGCAAAGCCAATACGTTGAAAAGGCACGGCCTATTGGCATGGCCAGTGTGTGTTATAATTATAATTCCATTGTTATTGAAATGCTATAGTCTGCTCGAGCTTTCCTTCAAAGAGAAAGTTAGTACTTGAGTCTGGTGCGGATTTGTGCAGATTTTATCATTCAGACCTCCAAAGAACTACTTTTTTTTAATCAGGGCAGCTATTTTTAGGGCCACCTTGCCCATTATGGTGAGACAGCTCCAGCTGGCAAAGAACAGGTGTTGTGTTTCTTCAGTGAACAAATGAGCAATGTAGATGCATTTAAATGTTGCTTTTATCGTGTCACATTTGCTGTGCCTTGAAATGTCAAATGTCAGCAATGTCTATTTTCAAATTGCCGTTTATTAGGTCTCGCCTGAGCCGGTGCTTTAGCGCTGCTCTGGCGAGAGCTTTAGAAAGCGGGATTTGGAAGTGCAAACTAGTGCTTTTCAGGCCGCACCATTTCTCAGCCTGCCTGATCACTTTCGCGGCCGCTTTGATGTTCTCAGTGAGCCGCGCGGCCACTGAGCACATCAAAGCGGCCGCGAAAGTACTCACCATATGCCAGCCTAACCTGTGTTGCTTTACCACCGCCCCCCCTCCATGTTACCCGTGTGGCTCACTTTCTCTTTCATGGCCGCGCGGCGTTAATTTCACGGCCGCGCGGCCAATGCTTGTTCTCTTTTTCAGTTCCATCGGATTCCCTTCTTCCTACTTCCAGTGCTTAGCCTTGTTTTGTCGTGAACTGATCTTTGGTTTGTGCTCAGTTAAAGTTTTACATAGACTCATGACTTCCACAGCAATTAGGCTTGACGACTTGGAACCCGCTTTTGTACCAGACTATGGACTTACCTTTTTGGCTGTGACGACTAGATTCTACTTTCCGGTAGAGAGGTATGCACGTCATCGCGGTTCTCTGGCAAGTTTCCTGGTTTGCCTAGGGGCTAATACAGCAATGCCTTTCCCACCGAAAAATCCACTTCTCATTTCCTATTGTAGAAGTGAAATCATTTATCGATATCGCCTTCTGTTTTTACTTCCATAAAGTGAGTTGTAGTGTTACGCAGCAACACATTCAGTGCCATTCTATACATCAGGGGAACTCTAAACTGCTTGCCAAGAGTGATCCTTTTTGTAAGAGTAGCTTAAACAGTTATTCGGTGAAAATAGAGTTAGCACACCTTCAGCAGGAATTCCACCTCCGATAGAGCCTACTTTCAATGCGAGTAAAACTTATGTGGTAGGCAGAACTTACATACCAGCATTCCTTATTCCCCTTTTGCTACAACTGCCATTGCAGCACCTGAAGGATTCTCTTGGTAGCCTCAGAAGTTTCAAGTCTTTATGGCCATATACAGTCTTCATTTTTTTGCCTAAATCACAGCGGCTGTTTACAAATCAGTAAAAAGCATAATGTTGAAGCTACTGTACTTGAGTAAAAATGCATTATTTTGGGTAATAGCCCGAATTTTTAATCTAAGTCCTTGGCCGTCCAATATCTAGACATTTATATAACAATTTAGAATTTCTTGTAGCAAACAGGCCTGACTAGCAGTGCATACTGGACTACTGAGACCTCAACAAGGTTTCAAAGATATTATTGGTTATATTAGTCAATATCAGTGGTTATTGGCTTAGGCAGGCGGGATGGATGAATCTGCAGCTGACGCATTAGATCAGGGCTTATGAGAGAAATTAAAAGAGGCTTTAGCTAAGGTAATCACTCAGCCGACATTATCCGCGGCAATGATGGATTTAAAGCTAAAAACTGAGAGACATATAAAAACAAGCATTGGCATAGCCAATAGGTCTCGCTTTTGGGACCTTATAAGTGTTTAGCCATTCAACAGTTGATGTTGTTGCACCAAGGATATTGTGCTGCATAACTAAACACTTATAAGGTCCCAAAGGCGAGACCTATTGGCTATGCCAATGCTTGTTTTATCCTGGACATAGGTGTTGTCTGTTCTTTCCCTGACTGCAAAGTTGGAGGACGTAAACGTAACTGTCTGACAGCTGTCAGTGGGGGGTAGTGAGTGTGAAAGGAAAGGCTGTTGGGTGTCAGTTTTCTTTTATCTAAAACACAGCATTTCAATAGCTTGCAAATGAAGTGTACAAATATTTCCAGATTTATAAACATGTGGGAAAAGCAGATTGTTTTTTGCAGTTCTGAAGTATAATGGAAAAATATTTTAATAGGATGAAAACAAACCAGAAGTCTTTAATTGGTGAGGTGCAAATGATAAATATTTTATACAAGGAAGTAAAGCAGCCAGGAAATTCAACGCGGCACCGCCTAATGTAGTCACATCAATAAGTAGAAACCAGACATTGCCCACCTCAGTGGTCAGCTGCATATTGACCAAACAGACACGTTTTAATACAAAAGATAGCGAGGCAATGAGAAACACTTGTCGAAGGACACGTACAACATTTGACATTAAATAGATGTCGGTGGGTCTCGGTTGTTGATGGCGTTTTTACTTCGTGTATTTTCAAAAGAGCGCAGCCAACGCGTTTCACCCTACAAAGGCTTCATCAGGGCAAGAAATCTGAACTACTGGGACACACAACTCTTCTTTATTTAAAGTGGAAAATATTTGTAATCATACAATGGTAAGTCCTGAAGACAAATGTATTTTGTTTATTCAGGTGCCAGGTGTAAGTCATTTGAATACGTGTGTCCAAAATGATAAATCCTACCACGGTCCCCGGGTTCACATATACACATCATCCCTGGCTCTCTGCCATCCGCCGAGAGAAGAGGGAGGAGGCGGCAGGCCACCTTACGTAAAGAATAACTTCACTGTGGTATAGGAAGTGAAAGGAAAGGCTGTAGGGTGTCCTTTTTTTCCTAACACAGAACAACATCCAAGTAGCTGTATATTAACTGTACTCGTATTTCAAAATATATCACCAGTTAGGAAATTACAAATGAAGCGCATTGTTTGTAATTCGGTAGTGATGGAAGCAGATTTTATTAGGATCAAGACAATCAAGACAATTGATGATGCTCAAAGGATGAAAGTTTGCTGAAACTCAATTTCCACACATTCTCCTTTGCGTGCTCTACAGTTTCACCAGTGATGCACGTCTTGGCACATTTGTGGCCATTTCAACAGAAAATGTGCTGTCTGTAAAGGACAGTGCGGTGCCACTGCTGTACTCTAAAATGCTCCACCAGCTACATACCTCGTCTTACTACTCTCCTGCTGAATGGGCGTGGCACATTTGCAACACTTGTTCTTTGTGCACACTTGCATTTTTCACAATTCCTGTGACTTCAGTGATATTACATTAATGGCACCACCCCACTCTGAGAATTGTTCCAGCAACACTGGCTGTGTTTGGATGCGCTGCTGTCCCTCGCCTCTTGAACACTGGGTTTGCCCTCGGCCAGGCACAGGCAGGGAGGAGACAGGGCTGGAGAAAGGAGGGAGCAGCCCCTGGCGGCCTGAGGCAGGAACTGGGAGGTAAGAGAGGAGGCTGGGGAGGAGGGGGTGCAGCTCCAGGCTAGGGTCAGGCACTGGCGGGAGGAGACCAGGCCGGCGAAAGGAGGGAGCAGCCCCTGGCGGCCTGAGGCAGGAACTGGGAGGGTAGAGAGGAGGCTGGGGAGGAGGGGGTGCAGCTCCAGGCGGCCTGGGTCAGGCACTGGCAGGGAGGAGACCAGGCCGGGTAGAGGAGGGAGCGCCCCCCTGGCGGCCTGGGTCAGGAACTGGGAGGGAAGAGAGGAGGCTGGGGAGGAGGGGGTGCAGCTCCAGGCGGCCTGGGTCAGGCACTGGCAGGGAGGAGACCAGGCCGGGTAGAGGAGGGAGCGCCCCCCTGGCGGCCTGGGTCAGGAACTGGGAGGGAAGAGAGGAGGCTGGGGAGGAGGGGGTGCAGCTCCAGGCAGCCTGGGGCAGGAACTGGCCGGGAAGAAACGAGGGACGGGAGGGGCAGCTCCTGGCGACCTGGGGCAGGCACTGGCAGTGAAGAAACCAGGCCAGGAGGGGGCGGCTCCTGGCGACCTGGGGCAGGCACTGGGGGGTAAGTGACGAGGCCGGGGATGGGAAGGGGCAACTCTTGGTGGTCTGGTTCAGGCCCTGGCAGGGATGAGACAGAGGGCGCAACTCCTATGGGAAGAGACGAGGCCAGGTAGGGGTCAGCTCCTGGCGGCCTCGGTCAGGCATTGGCAGGGAAGGGATGAGGATGGTGAGGGGAGAGGACAGCTGCTCGCAGCCTGGGTCAGGCATCTCAAGGATGGGGCGAGGCCTGGGAAGGAGATGGCAGCTCCTTGCGGCCTGTGTCTTCCACTGGGAGGGGAGAGATGAGGCCGGGCAGCTCCTGGCGGCCTGGCTCAGGCACTAGCAGGGAGTCGATGAGGCCGGGGAGGGGACGGAGCATCTCCTAGTGGCCTGGGTAGGCACCGGGAGGAAAGGGAGAAGGCCAGTGAAGGGAGATGGAAGCTCCTGGCAGCCTGGGTCTTCCACTGGCAGGGAGGAGATGAGGCCAGGGAGGGAGCTGCTCCTGGTGGCCTGGCTCAGGCACTAGCAGGGAATCTTGTGGCAATTTGACAATTTGACAATTTTAATAATAAACTGCATGATTACTTAAAATCTTTACAGTATAAGATAAAATAAAAGAAAAAAAAGAAGCTTTATGAACGTCCCGACTCACCCCCTCACAAGTCCCATCCACACATAAAAGTGAAAGTCACTTTGGGTTAAATATTAACATATTAGTCCTGATTAGCTGTCCAAAGCAGAGTTCTTTTAAAAGGAGTGATGTATAGGTTGTACCAGTATTTCCCAACTGATAAGGGGAGGCACATGAAAGTTCAGTAGAGTCAATTCATGTACCAAGGGCTGTTGACGAAAGATGGATTCTTCGTGGGTCTTTAAACCAGCCCAGGTTAGATAACTGGGGCGGAAGGCTTCCAGTTACTTTACAGACAATGCCGTTAAGTGGGAGTCGAGTGCCATTTTTACCTGGTGTATAAATTTCGCAACTCTGGCTATCAAACAGGTCGTGGAGACTGAGAGGCACCAGTCCGAAGCCTCTCTGCAAGTTCTATAGTCCGTATTCCGTAAAATCGGAAGCAGCAAGCGATGGCGGTCATTGGCCAGCTTTGTGCAGCAGCACAGCAAGTGTAGCCAGGATTCTCTGCGGTAATTGCATAGACGACAGGCCAGGGTGCCATCCGTACGGGCCCATTTGGGGTTGAAGTCCATGATCCTGAGGGCCAAAAGTCGAAAATACAAAATTTTCTTTCTCGCGCAAGTGGATACTGGATCTTGCAGGTAAGGTTGGGGTTTACCTGGAATATATGATTTGTCCAGGGCCTGAGTTAGTGGATTTTGCCGAAGAGATGCAAGGTCAAGTCCAAAGGAGATGATCCGGACTTGGCGCTTAACTACTTGGGCCCAGGCTGAGAAAGGAATTTCGTGCAGGGGCAAACTCCTTCTTTCGATTTTCAATGCTGCAATAGCTTGTCCTACCTTTGAGTACCAGGGGGAGCCCACCTCATCAAAGATTGATTTTAGGGAGTGCTTTAGCGAATGTTCTGGTGCTTTCAATACTCTAATATAGAGTTTTAAAAGGTCCCCCAGTAATACCAGCTCCGGTCGCTTAAGGCCTATTTCTAGCCTTAATCTAGTGTTCCTTGCGTAACTAGGGGCCTGTAGCACCATCTTATAGGCTTTCGCTTGGGCCGCGTTTACCACTTTGTCAAATGCACCAGGGTAGGCTATATGCCCATATGCAATGGCAGGGATCAGTTTTGCCCGGAGCACTGTCAACATTGGTTCTGCTGAGGGACTGTCCAAGCGGTGGCATAAGCGTCTTAACGACAGAATGGTTTTGTTAATTTTAGGTTTAAGCTCCTTCAGATGTTTGACTGCAGAGGCACTCTCAGAGACCCAGGTGCCCAGATAGTTGTAGGATGGGGCAGTGACGATACGGTGCTCCCCCAGAGACCATGAAGCTTCTTTTTTGAGGGGGTATTTGCCAAAAATGACGATTTTGGTCTTGCTCACGTTGATCCGTAAGTCATTTGACTTATTGTATAGGGCCAAACTGCTTAAGGCTCTTTGGAGCCCCACCCTAGTGTGGTCCATGATCACCGTGTCGTCTGCATACTGGAGTGTTCCCAAGACGAGCCTCCCCAGTTTTGGAGGTGCTAAGTTGGCATCTTTCAGAGCTGTCCCCATGTCCGCAGTATACAAGTTGAAAAGCATGGGGGCCAAGACGCACCCCTGCTTGAGGCCCGAGTTGGTTTCAATTCTTTCAGTTGTTATTGTGGGGCTTAGCTTCACCTTGACCCAGGTGCCCTCATAGAGCGCTTTTATAGCTTTTAGCAGAGCCTGTGGTAGCCCCCACGAGTCAAGTTTTGCCCAGAGCCGGCCCCTGTTCACTCGGTCAAAGGCTGTGGAGTAGTCTATGAAACAGCAGAACAGGGGCGGTTTGTTCCTCGTATTGGCCTTCTTCGCGAGGTAGGAAAGGGCTAAGATGTTGTCAAGAGTGGAGCTATGGGCCCTAAAGCCGGTCTGTGTGGGCGGAAGAATGCCGTTCTTGTCCACCCAATCCTCCAGATCCCTGAGAAGAAGGCGGGCGTATATCTTTGCTTCTATGTCGAGGAGAGCTATAAGCCTATAATTGGCCGGGTTCGTGTGGTCCCCCTTTTTATAGATGGGGAATAGAATAGAACCTTTCCAAGAGGATGGCAACATTGCCGTGGCAAAAGAATGGTTAAATAAAGGGGTGAGTCTGGATGCAAAAAAGGCTGAGGCGGTTTTCAGAACCTGGGCCGGAATCCCATTTGGGCCTGGAGCGCCATCAGTTCTTATGGCCTTGATGCACTTTAGTACCTCCATTTCTGTAAATGATCCGGTGCAGGTCGAGTTTACGCCTTCTGACATAGCTCTTTCGGGTTCGATAATTTCCGCCGCCACCTTGGACCACGCACGGCTTCCTGCAGTGGCCTGATTTGACTCACAGGTATACAGCCCCTTGGCATACTGTTCCCACACTTTCCCTGCAACACTATTTTCCTTTTGCTCTCCTCTGGGGGTCAGACTGTTAATGAAACGCCAAAGCTTGCTATTGTCATTACCTTTAATTAAGGAGAACACAGTCAACCAATTCTGTTCAGTCTGCAGTTTTTTGTGGGCCCAGACTTTCTTTTTATAGTCTGTTCGCAGAGCAGCAATGGAGTATCTCCCTGACAAATGAGTGCCTTTCTTTTGTGCCCTGATTGCCTTATTTAGAGCACGCTTACACTGTGACAGGCACCACGATGTTGCACGGCGAGGATCAGAGTGGAATTGGCGACTTCTTGGATGATGGTTATTGCCCAGACGTTCCAATAAGTCGGAGGTCAGAGTTTCCCAGAGGTGGATGATGTTCTTAGTTTGAACTGGGTTAGGTTCTTCCTCCCTTCTAGCTACATAGTCTAGCAGGCTATGACTGAGATTGGTTGACCATTTTATTCTTTTAAGCACATTGTGATGTTCCTTCCCCGTGGTAGTTCCAATAACTGCTTGTAATTCTGCTTGTACCCGCGCCAGATTGAATGTGGCGCGGAGGGGCCTATGATCGCTTTCCTCTCTGTCGTCCACTGTGAAGTTGCAAAGATTGTGGGCAAGCCCTTCATTGATAAAGATGTAGTCTATAGTAGAGACATTTCTAAAGGTCGGAATGGTGGTCCATTCAGGTTGGGTCTTTTTTTGTATTCTATGGGTGGAGTGCAGCTTAAAATTTGTGAGAAATTCAGTCAGTGGGACTGACTTCTTGCTTGATGGAGTCTCCGAAATTAAACCCAAGCCTCTGTGATTGAAGTCGCCCGTGATTATTACGTCTTGGTCCTTCCAATTTATTAAAAGATCTTCCAAAATTGAAATAAGTGATTCCATGGCCTGGGAGGATTGATACTTAATTGGGTTGAAATAACAATTAATTAGTAGAAAGGGGCGAGATTTTCGACCCGATGACAACCCACTGATTAGGATGGCTTGAAGATCAGGAGACCCCAACTTTAATTCAGTTGTGTTAATTTTGCACGCATGACTTACGTAGATAGAGAGGCCCCCTGACGGGCGTCCAAAGATTGTCCTTTTGGTCGCTGGTTTAAAATGTTCGTAAAAGCCACCGATGGCGGTCGTTGCCCTTGCCCAGGTTTCCTGAATACACAGTATGTCCCCCTGTGCGAGGTATTCAGGTGTAGTTATGTCCCTAAAGATGTTGCTCATCCCCGCAATATTCCATGAGATAATGGATAACTCGCGGACTAGGCCCCTAAGTGGATTTGAACAGGCGTTATTTACATGGCTGTTTATTAGGTTAGGGACACTGTCTCCATGTGGCCTCCAGGTGATCCGATGTCTGGAAATGCCGCTGCACGCTCCGTTGCCCGTCATTTTGCTGGATTTTGATTTTTAGCGGGGTTTTTGCCCGCCCTGATTTCGCCCCTATTTCTGGGCGGATGTGCCTTATGCCTTTAAGAATGGATGACGGTTCTGGGGTGTCCTGTTGCGGCAACAGGACGTGTGGATATTTCAGTGTACTTGGTGCAACAACTTCAATGCCCCATTCAGCGAACAGTGTTGCTTCCTTAAGGACAGCCTGTTGGACTTGCTGACTCGCAAGTCCGATTATGGTGGAATCGTCATGAGTGTCTGTCTCCAGTCTCTTGAATATCACCCACTCAATATTTTCTGAGGTGATTTGGGCCAGGGAGGCAATATGGCCAAACAGGCGGACAATGTTGGACCTGTTCAAGATGTCAAATGAGCCTTTTGCTGTGTACCTTGGGGTTAACTGCAGCTCATAGGTGGATTGTTTGTTTTTTTGTGTGATGGACCACAAACTCACCCCTTCTCCCTGGAGCTTTAGCCTCTGGTAACTGAAATTTAAAGGGTTTTTGTGAGTGGGTTCTGGCTGCTGCCCATTGGGCCCCATGCTTGATTGGCCTTCCACACTCAGACATCCTTGCCACTCCCCCTGGTCTGATGCTAAATTTAGGTAATTTTTGAGTGCGACTCCTGGTTGCTGGTTCCCCTGCCCCTCAGTTTGTAGACCTACCACTCTAGACTGTACTGGCTGTGCGCCCTGTTGTAGTTTGGGATTTGTTACAGACTCATGTTTCAGAACCCAACCAGAAGGGCTGGGGGCACTTAATGGAGCGGCGACGGCCACCTGTGAAGGCCTTTGTTGGAGAGGCTCATTGGTTTGACCCTCCATGAGAGGGATTTGTTGACTTTGGGCCTCACCGCGAACAAGAGGTGCGTCACATGACTTGTCCATTTTAGACACCTGCTTGGGTATGAAAATGGGGAAGAGTGGTTTAGGGATACGTTTAGTTTCAGTGTCGCCCAGGGTTGATACCACCGAGGGTGTGTTTCTGCTTCTAGCTTTGGACTTCTTAAGTTGTTTTTTGAGTCTTTTTTTGGCTCTTCTTGATAACGGGGCTTTGGCACTTGCTAATGCTCCTTCGACCCTCTCCACCTGAGAGGTAGTAACAGACAGGTCATCACTAACGGTCTCGAGATCCGAGACCTCGGGGTCACCATTCCCTTTATTAGCCAAAGTAAAGTTAATGCGGGGCCCTACTGGGGGAACCTTTGAGGCGCTATTGCCCGGTGTGCTAAGGGTTGCTGTTTCGGCATGCTCTGTCGTCTGTGGTGGTGGCTTTTGTGCGGCTTGTTCTTGCGTGGTTGTCTCGCCCTGACCCTTGGCTAATGCAAGCATCTCTTTTAAGACTTCAGGTAGACTTGCCCATTTATCAATTAAGACGTCACAGGAATTGGTGCTGGCGGCATGAGCTTGTTGGACGTTAAGTTGGACTTCCAGCTTTGCCAGCTTATCATCTTGGCACACCAAATGCTGGGCTATCGACTGCAAAAGATCGATTTGGAGTTCCATCTTTGCGGACTGCCATAGCAGTGCCCTGGCCATTGTGTCCTGGACTTCTCTTATTGCTGACAAGTTAAGGTCTTTAGAGGTGGGTTCATCAATTGGGTCGGTTAAGTCTTGGTGATGAGTTAAACTCAGCGGACTCCAACCCTCCGTTTGTGCAGTTCTCGGGGCCTTAGCTCTTCCTAAATTAATAGGGGTAGTTTCAAGTGTTCGTTCAATAGTCTGTTCCAATTTTAGTAAGAACGAAGTTGTTGGAACCTCCGTACCTTGGGGGATTGGCCTCTGTATTTCCCTAGGTGTCACAATTGCATTCAGACCCTTGCCTGTGCCTGTGCTCTTTGGGGAGGAGGGTGCGACAGCCTCGCTTGTCCTCCCAGTATCTGAATCCACGTTTGCCCCCAGATTTGGCCTATCGTGAATGTCGGCAGTGACCCTAATCGGGCTCTTTGTCCTGGGCTCAGGCTGAAAACAAGCATCAAGGCTCCCAGGTGATTCGAAGTTAGCAGACTCGCAGGCGTAAGAGTCCCTTGGGTCCAGGTGGATCTTTGGGATCCCCGGTATGGCATTGGTCGCGGGATCTTGTGACGTTTCATCCAAAGGTGAGGGGCAGTTTGAGGCCTGAAAGAATTGAGTGATAAGGCCTTGGGGGAGGGAATTGCCAGAGACCAGATCCTGGGATTTTTGGTTGCTTATGCTTCTGGTTACCCTTCTTTGTGCTAGACTCTCAGGGTTCACTTCCCCCTCATCCTCCGTGCAGGATTTAGTCTTCCTCAGCGTCATCTCTTTTTACGCCGTTTGCTGGGGCTAGGCTTGTTTGTGCCTGATTGTGCTGGGGGGGGGAGGGAAAACCAGTACTAGTGCTGATGTGGGCCCCTGGGTTGAGCTGTGTTTTTTGTTTTGAGGGCACGGAGGGGTGGAGGGGGATGGAGGGGGTTAGCAAGCGGTGCACACGAGGGGGGCTGC